>NC_048531.1:6250000-7500000 GCF_008121235.1 Drosophila subobscura
CGAAACAATTCCATCTTCCCCACTCGGACTAGGCCAGACACACACACACACACACACACACATACGAACAAAGGCTGACCGCTCTAGAAGTATGCTACACGGCTGCGACTCGACGGGCGACGCGACGCTTTGACACTTGGGGTGGTGGTGTGGCAGACGGACTACTTAAAGTGGGTCGGTCCACATTTTCCCATGCACTCTCTGTAGCCACTTGAGGTAGCATGGGTCGAGGCACTGCATACACCATTTATGCATACTTTAAGTATTAAAATTGTAGTTCCAACTCTGCTTTAGTTGCACTCGCACATCAATCATTTAAATGTATCCCAATGGAGTCAGTGCACATATTTTTCGGATTCTTTTTAGGGCATTGCCAGTTCGTGTTGGCTGCAACTCATTTGAGAACGCCACAAAATTGTGGCAGCTGCTACTTGTGCCACTTGCTGCTGCATTACTGCCACGTTCTGCTGTTGCAGTGTTCCTCCGTGCCGTGTCGTACCTTTCCGCCTCCACCCCCATCCATGCCATTCATTTGCACGTCCAATTTCGCTGCGCCTAAAAGGGCTTCCTGGCCGCACTTGAAAATTTAACAGTTGCCGCAGTCAGTGCGCCTCCACCTGACGGCTGGCTGCCAGCTTGGCTTTTATGATGCCACGGCACCAGCACCACAGTCTCTCTCTCTCTCTCTCTCGCTCAATCACTGTGCAGCTGTCTCTGTCTGCTGTGAGTGAAATGAAATGTGAAATGCAATCCAGTGTCATGTGCCATGTTTATTTGGCTGCTGGCTGCCGGCTGCTATTGCAGCTGCAACTTCAACCATGATTCTGCCACCAGTGGGACTCTGCCATCTCCCCGTGGTAATGTTCCCTGCCAGACAGCAGCACTGCCAATTGAGTTTAATTTGTTGAATGCATTCTGACAGATTCCAAAATTAACTGATGCCACACTCGAGTGCGCCGACAAAGCCCACCAAATGTTTGGCATTTGATGCACGAATTCTGCCCTCTGATTGTGGCAGATACATAGATGGTTGGGCGGACAAATGGGCGGCAGCCATATCCTGTTGACAAAGTTTCATATGTGGTAGATACATGTGTTTTCCCACAGCTGTTTTTCCGGCTAGTTTTCAGTAATCATTTGGTTTACCTCAACTTGCCCAAAACTGTAAGCCGATTAGGGTCTACCTTCTGTTTGCATCTCTCGGTTTGCGTCTGTGTCTTGCTGCTTTGGGGACTGGCTTGGCTCTGATTCTGGGAAATGGCTCTAAGCTGATTTAAGCAGATCTACGGAGGAGTAGATGGTGGGATGTGGCATGCATTTCCGTACTTGGAGCTCCTCCCTTTAACTTTTGCCGTAATCTTTGAGCCGAAAATTTGTAATGCAAGTCAAGTAATCAGGAATTCTGCCATCGACTGTGTAAATTTGCATTTCCGCTACTTCGCCCGTCCCACCCCATCCGACGGTGAACTTTAAGCGGCTTTGCCGCGCCTCGTTATACGCAATTTATAATTAATTTCATTTGAAAGAGTCGAGAATAATTGATTTTCGGCAAACAAGCAGAAAGTAAAAGGCAGCCGTGGAATAAAGGGCCAAAATAAGGAATTCATTGATAATAATTGTTTCCGTTTCTGCCCTCCCAATCGCTGGCCTGCAGTTGCCACAATCTTAAGCTGATTTCACATTCAGGGTCTCGGTCTCTCTCTCTGTTTCGGAAGTATCGAAAGTTCTCCACATAAAACACGGCCCCGTACCGAAACTTGATAGCTTTATGGCATGGATTTATCAATTTTACTTGAACTTTACGTTCTGTTCTGAGGCATTCGCGGCACGTACAAAATGCAGTTTCGAACAAAAAATGGAGTTTCCAGTGTCCAGCGCGTTAATGTCCATCTATAAGACACGTGCAAAATGTTTCTCTTAAATTAATAGACCTGGCTTGAGAGCATCTTTGAGCGAAAGCAAATAAATATTTGCTATAACTTATACAAATTATTATTAAATGGCAAAACCAGCAAAAACTTTCACTGAACTACTTTCTGAAAGTGGACAGAAAAGATTATCATGTGGATAAAGGCATTCAGTAATCGTTTTAGTTGGCATTTCCACGAATCTCTGGGGTTTGGATCTACTCGAAAAGGCTTTCTCGCATATTCTAACTCGATGGGTGATGATGGGTCATTGAGCATTATAATTCATACGAGCACGTTAGCTATATGCAAATGCTGTTCGGGGGGCATTCGCATAATCTGCTGACCTATGATATGATAGATGGGCTTGGGCTTGAGCTTGGGCCCTGGCATTTGCATAAGTCGATGCCGTTGCAGTGCAGAAGCAATCTGCTCTGCATATATGTATGTATGTCTGTGTGCCACTGTGTGTGTGTTTGTGTTTGTGTTTATCTATGTATCAGTGTATCTATCTAATGGGCGAGTAGAGCAAACGGAGTCAAGAGCAGAAGTCGACTGACTTCTAGCAACAATTCGCGAAGGTGAGTTCTGGAAGACTGGAAATAAAGAGCGGAAAAGGGTCGGTGGATGGTGGATGGTGGATGGGCGTAGCGAGGTCGAGTGTTGGCCAAATATGTAAATTAATGAAACCAAGCCAAATGCTGCCGCGGGCCATGGTTGGTGGCACCTGCACGTGGGCCCTTTGAACTATTTTTGGGTTTTGGCACTGACGCATGGGCTGAGTTGATTGCAGCTAACAATGCCGCACCAGGGCGGTATTGCACTTGACATAACAGCCGCAATGGCAGCTAACAACCAACGTGGCAACGACAATAACAGCAACCAAAGGACGTGCAACGAACAACGAACTGCACTAATAACTGACACACTGAACGACATGAGAAACGTTCTCCTAATAAACACACTCGAGAGCTTGTGTTGTTTGCCTCCTTGCCACTTCACTGCGGTAACCCTAGACACACACAGGATGCACACACACATACAGAAGTACTTGCAACCCAATAATAACTGTGACCGCATTGCGTATACGTCACAGCACGAAACCATTTGATTTGAACCGCAACCAACAATGGTCGCAGCGCGACACTGCCGACGACGCAGACTTTTTCATTTCCCTCGATAAATTCATTTTAATTACAAGCAACTAACACTCGACAAAAAGCACTAACGCTGCCGCACGGATCTGCGGCTTTTTAATTAATGTATAGTTAATGCAACTAAAATTGTCGAATGCAGGCTTCCACTTTCCACTATCCCCCACCAACATGCACCCCCCTTGGGCGTAATTGAGAAATTTGTTTGTCTGGCATTTTATTTTAAAATGATTGAAGGGCATCTGCTGGTTGTTTGTCCGGCTAATTGTTCAATTATAATTGTGGCTGTGTGACAGGCGAAGCATGAAATTCGAACTTCTAACATCCATTTCGATATTAGATGTATCTGCGCTCTCCAGGGGTTGAGTCAATCCACTTTGCAAATGGCTCATTGAGCATCAGCCAAGCTTGCGCACTCGGCACACTGCTTGTTGACTGAAGGAGCTGCAGGAGCTGCTGCAATGCACTTTTTTTTTACGTTTATGTCTGTCCCCCTGCTCACTGTCTCACTTGCCGTTTAATTCGAGCATTCTTATCACTTGCGAAACTATCGTTTTATGGCCCGTACACAAACGACAGATATCTTTGAATGGCAATAAATGAATTCGGGAATGCTCCATCAATGCTGCCTATCTGCACGTCATTTGTCATTCCATAATGGACGCGATTGTACATGTACTCGGTGGACATTATCAGGGGAACAGCACTAATATAATGCTTTTATTTTCTGCTGCGTGTTCGATTCAATTCGTTAATATATAAATCACTTAGCACACATCAGCGTAATCGGGCACTTACCATGGGAATTCGACTCGTATTAGGGAATACCAAAAATGGTTATTAATTTTTCATAAAGTTTTGCGTGTTTGTTACTTAACATTTAACATTGCAAATTCATGGAATTGGGGTAAATATTTTTGTAATTACTTTCGCTACCCGCTGCGATTAGCATGTGTCCGCTAGATGGTGCTAATTGCCACTCAGCCACGCCCACGCATCCACACGAGAACGCCCCCATACAGTGAGTGGGCGCTCCATAGGGAGCCACAAAATGTAAATTTTCTGTTAAAGTTGGGAAAGGTTTTTACCTACCTGAACAACAATCGATCCCCACACACACACACTTGCAGACACTCCTAGCTATATCTACAGATATCCAGTGGAATTTGTGCCAAAGCTCGACACTGATTTGGCCTAAACGATAAAGTCTGGGAAAGGGTCCTTTGTGCCCAGAGCAGACTCGACCCGAGCAGGGCGCACCAGGCCAAGCATAACAGTTTAAATGCGAGCTGGGTCTATTAAAAAACCAAATGGAGTACACACCAGCACATATCCACTTAGGGGGGGTGGCTGGCTGGGTTGGAGGCGACATGACAACACAAAAGCCAACATGCAATTTATGAAGCAGCTTTTTGCTGGCGGGCCCAAAATGCTCGTTTGAAGCTAACGAAATGCTGCAGACCGGGCCCCGACCTGAACCAGAGAGAATGTGGCGATGGTGAGTGTGAGTGTGAGAGGGAGAGGGGAGGGGAGGGGAGTGGCTGACAGAAGCGTAAGCAGGAAAGCGTAAAAAAACATCAAGTACAGGAATGCCGCTTGATTACGGGCCAAGCCAACGAAGCGGAAATGCTCTCTCGACATTCTACTTGCAGTGATTGATCGACAATCTACATACATGTAGATACTTATGTATATGTATGTAAAATGTAGGATGTAAACCCAATTCTGACAGCCCCAACTGCACTTTTCATGCTCTCTCTTTGCACTTCTTCAGCATCCTCTTAAGAGAGAGCTTTAAAGCACCGTTCGATATGTGTCTATGTATCCCTTTCCCCGCTTCGCTTGGATGAGCTTCCCTCTAAGCTGCACGACAAAGGGCTCAAAAGAATCCAGCAATGTCCCTGCACAAAGGGTATAATAGAACGCGAGTCAGACGGCCAGCGCAGAGCAGCTTAGCGGTGAGTAGTGTAGCGCCCCAGCCCGTAAACTCTGAGGGTGGTGCTGGAGCTCGTTTCTCCAGGGAGAACCAACTCCCATGGAGTCGTGGCACTTTCTTTTGCTGCTGTTCGCCAGCTGAAAAGAACGAACTGAAGACCTCTCCATACAAGCCTATTGAATGTGCAGCAACAAACATAAGTAGCTTTTGCTTTGAGCATTTCAATGGCATACTTTCTGGTAGAAAAATGATTTTATATACTGCTCGTGCTAGCGTACTCCTTCCTGTATGCTGAACCCATTTGTTTGCCCTAAGCCAATTTGGGGCAGGAGTCAGAGCTCCTCCGAAACTCTGTTACGTGGCCATCCGTGATCCGAATCTCACGGCAGTCAGGAACAAGTTGCATGCTTAAATTATACGAGTATGCCAGGCCAGGCCAGGTCACAGGGAAAGTTACCTGTAACACTCTACTCTACTCCACTTTGCTTCACTTCATTTCAACCCACTCAAAGCAGTGCCGGGGTCAGCCTTTGTTTTTTACCTTTTTACCTTTTTTTGGCATTTCGCTGCCTGAAGCTCAAGTGCAGTTTTCAATGCTGCATTTATTACAGCTGCTGAAATGTTGCAAAAGTTATTCCTCCGTCCCCCCTCATAGCCTTTGTGTGTTCATTTGTGCAACATGCTTCATATTTTATGAACGTCCACAACAAAGGTGACACAGAAATTGTTTTCGTGTCGAACGAAGGTTGTGCAGCTCTTTGAGCTACCGATATTTGCGTCTCCGTTTCAAGTACTTCTTTTTTGTTATTTTGCCAATTTAATTACACTTTTCTCAAGTTCAGAAAATGGCCACACAAAGCAGAGTTGCATTTCGATTTTGGGGAAACTTTTTCAATTTCATTTACAGCGGAAGAAAACTTAAATGGAAAGTGAAAATATCTAAGCTGTGGTTTGCCGTTAGCTAATGAATTTTAAATTAATGAAAGAATAGTTAGCAATGTGCTTTAATAGGAAATTTATTCTCTCCATCTGGCAAACAAAAAGTCGCATCAGCTGTCGATTACATTTTGAGCCTTTCAGCTAGAAGTAAATATACTTTATGTGCGGGCCGAAAAAGGCATAAAAACAAAGGGGAAGCCCTTAACCCTTTCGAGTGACACAGTTCCGTGCAGTCTGTCCAGTCTGGGCTGTCCTCGAACCCGAGGTTGGGACAACCTCTATCCCGAAGCAATTGTCCGCGACCCAGAGCAGAAAGCAAATAATTTTGGCAGTCAAATGTCACATTTTATTGTTTGTTCCATCATACTCGTATTGGGGTCTGCTGGATGTGGCAAAGTGGAGCAGCAGAGCACTGTTGTGGGTGCCACCGAGTTCATGCCATGGGCTAATAAAAGTGCGAGCCGGAGTCGGACAAAAAGTCGGTGCTTCATGGGACATTTGAGCAAAACACGACCCAATTCCAGACGTGCCTTATCGCAGGGCTCGGGAGTCGAGACTTCCCGGACAAAAGACCAACAAACAGTAGAACCCAAATAATAATAGAAAACAAAAATGTGTCACGAATCGTGGCACAGAACCAACAAAAACAAAATCACAAGCACAAGAAGCAACAGTAGCAATAATTACAATAGCAACGAGCAACGAACAACGAACAGCACGTCAACATTTAAGCAAATTGTTATGCAGATTTCGCTGATGGGAAATTCCTATGAGTTTTCTTGCAGGCTGGCAGGGGAAAATCCAGGAGCTTGCCCCCCAATTAGCAGCGATTTCCCCCACACGCAATATTGAATCAATTATAGAAATGGCTCCCCCGCCGCTTCCTATCTGGGGCATCAATCTGATTGCAATCAAACATAAATTGTACCTGGCCCAGTCCCAGTCGCAGGCGCTCTCCCCCCATTCTCCGCCCACAAGTGTGTGCAAATTTTAATAATCGAGAATGGAATACTCTGCTTGTGACAGGAGGCAGTCGCAAAATATTTTTTAAATATTTATGCACAAATGGGAAATTATGGGAAAGTTTTGTTGAAAATACAGCTGCACCCACCGACCGCACCAGAACGGGTGACGTTAATGAGAGTGTCGCAGAGGGTCCCCTTCCCCTTTGCCCTACCCCAACCCACTCGACAGAAGGGTTTCCGCCTGGCCCGCCGCAAAAGTCAGTGACGTAAAAAGTTTCCATTCATCAAGGCAAATGGCTTTGAAGTTCTCGGTAAAGTTCTAGCGAAGAAGCAAAGGGGAAGAAACTAAGATGGAAATTAACTTGGAATTTTGATGGTCTCTGTTCTTCCTCTATTACTACACCGCGTTGCTGCGGCTGCTGACTGGTGACGTCATCGACATAATTACGTTTACGACGCGCGGCGTACACGGCGGCAGGTCGGCACGGCACGGCACGGCACTGTTCGGCCTCCTATCTGCCAGGGATGGCGATGGAGTTTTTGGTACGGTACTGCCGTTGCCATTGAATGTCATAAAAATGTGTTTGAGGTAAGGTTAACAATAACAAATAAACATGTGTCTCTGCCTCTCTGTGTGTGTGTGTGTGTGTGTGTGTGCGTATAAACACACATGCAAATGTGCAAAGAAGAGGCGAAAAAGAGGGGAAAAGTGTAAACAAATATATCCACATAGACCGTTAGGTGGGTAGAGTGTGCCGCGTGTATGTCTATTCATTTACAAAATGCTGGCAAAAGTTGTGGCAATAAGACCAAGATGACGACAACGACACGAAGGAGGTGGTGGCGGACAGGGGCTGCGGGGCAGACACAGCAGGCGGTGTGGTATTAGAAGGACGAAGAGCAAAGCAAATTGCATGGCTATGGCGGGGGGAGGTTTGGCTGGCTTTTTCCCTTTCGTTGCCATACATTTTTTTCTCTTTTCCTTAAGTCTAACGCGCTTATGTGCACATTTACCCACGGCTGCTTTTGTGTGTCCGTGTGAGTAAATTCAGTTATTTGCGTATGTGTGTGTGGTGGTTTCGTTTTCGGAGGATCACACACACACACAAAAACGCCTATGAAAAGATAAAATATAATTTAATTGAGTACCGAAACACGTTTCGTGTCTCATTGCTTCAAAAATTGAATTTCAAATTTATGATTTAAATATAAATTGGAAAAAGAGTTTGCTGATATTTCAATAGGGCTTTGGATATATGTACATATACAAATAAATTCCTCCCATTACACCAACGACGAGCAGACGAAACCTATCAGTGTTTGCAGAATGCCCATAAATTCAGGAAACAAATATGAGAATTTAAAGGAACCCCAACCCCAGTGCACACTTTTCCTTGCTTTTTCCTTGCATTTATTTTATTTATACGCCAAATATTTCCCAAAGTGGAACTAAAAAAGAATGCATAAATGAATAAAAGCTGCACGAAATAAATGTATTCCAAAAGTGGTTTTGTAGAGAATACATTTTTGCATGTTATAACTATGATTTTTCAGGAACATTTTCTGTACTTTTAACCTCATTCGGCTAGCATAATCCTTCCAAATGCCATACGATGCGAATACGATGGCAGTGCGTAATTTTCAACCACTCGGAAGCCTGAGAATGTTTTTAATTTTTGTTGGAGGACCCCGCACAAATAACTTCAAGTTGCTACATCTCGAGATGAATTCCTGCGCTGACGCCATCCTTTGTAAGCTTGACTGCCTGACGCACGAGCCTATTAAACATACAAATATACACAAATATGTACTTACATACGTGTATTTAAATATCTACACATGTACGTATGTATATCTACATCTAGAAAAACAATAGAAGGAACCTCGCTTAAGCGCCTTCTCTTGGCGAAAATTATGTAAATAAATATGTATGTATGTATGTACATATGTACATATCTGTATAGGAATACTCTTCGTGCATGTGCGTTTCGCATCAACATAATTCCAAACTGTCTGCACACACTCATACAGCAATACTGAAAAAGGGGGACGAACCATGTCTATTTCGCCCTGTTTTCATTTCCGCATCCGCCGCACCTCACCTCATCTTCGTGTTCGACTTCGCCTTCGCCTTCTGCTGCGTCGCAGATGTGGGGGCGTGTTCATAATTTATTTCTGGGTAATTGGCAGTCAAGTTAAATGCTTTATGGAGGCGAGTGGAGTGGCCAAAATGCTGTAGTTCCAGCGAATATCACCTTAAAGGCATCGGATTTGGAGTGGCCCCGGACTTGGGCCTACTCAGCCTGAGCCCGAATGTTAAATGGCGCGTAACATTTCACACTCAATTTGTGTCCTTACCGAAGAGATTAAGTTTGCGGAAGTGAGGGAATGTTCGTGGTTTATTAATGTCAAATTTATGCAAATACTCAATTCAAAATTGACAGCCAACGACTATCAAATTAATTAATGCCCCATTGGGCAGGCACATCCCGAGGCCGTGGTCAAACACCAAGAGAAGAGATTGTTAAGTTTCGGTCCGTCCTCTTTGCATTTCACTTTTTTTTCACTTCGCTCTTGAACTCGTGCTGGAACAAAGTTTTCCATTACCGGCATAAGTTTACATTTTCTTTTCTTTTCACTCGCTGCCAAGAAAATTTCCTGAGGAATGCAGTGGGGAAATGCACAAAGTGAATTAAATCGGGCCGAAGGTAACAAATGATGATAAATGGTTGCCAAGTCAACGACAGGCTGCTGGAATCATTTGCTGAAATCTATCCTTAATGATATTTTCATTCGAATTCAGCTTTCAGTTTCTCGTTTGAAGCAATCAACTGGGTATAAAGGGAATGTCCATAAATACATTAATGAAAAATGTCTTGTCTTATTATGTGAAAATTATTAGGCTGAATGCGGCCTTGGTTACAATTTGGAGAGCATATAAATTAAAGAAAAGTGTATTTTAAAGTGGAGATACAGAATTGGATGAGAAGTCTATTAAATATATGTTCTAATATAAGTTCGAATATAATGTGACGATTTATTACGGGGACCCCTACTGAACGTACCACTCTCGAAACAGCCCTCGAACATCGATTCATGATCGATTATGCGATTATGCAAAATCATCTCACACATCATCCGCCGTCAATTGATTTGTAATCAGGGTTTAAGTTTGTCGATAAATATGTTCATGCCATGACAAAGCCAAGGAACTGCTTAAAATTGCATTCGGCAACCACAAAACTAACACATAAATGGCAAATAAATCTATTTCAAGATATGGATTCGACAAGACAGTAATGCATGGCCCATTAATTATAGCCAAAAAATATTTATCATGCATAATTGCGTACATAATTTAATGAGATTTGATTTTGGATAAAGGTCCACAAATTTCGAGTGAAAATAAACTAAAGAAATATGAAATGGGGTCAAGAATGAATAATGAAAATGATTATTAAGTAGAGCTCTCTGTGAGAATTATTTAAAACTTATTGTAAATCAATATTAAATCTTTTCAATTAGTTGTTGGCATCAGCTTCTACTTTGTATTTGAATTAAAGCATCCATTTGCTGTAACACAAAAACGATTTCCATATACTATGCATGATCGGTGCAGTTTGACAACTTTACGAGTATGTTTCAGTGTGCTGCGGGGCATCAACTGGATTGCCTTCACACTTGAGTGAGTGATCAGGAGCGGACTGTGCCATACCCCGTGTTCAACAGAGAGAAGTGGGATCTGTCCCACATTCAATACCTTCAAATCGGTAATCAGTCTAATATTGCCCCACTCTAGTAATGCATTGCCAATGGGTACCACAGGAGTGAGGCCATTTGGCAACTCGGGGGGTCACTTGTCTCCATCATCAACTGCGACATTTGTCAGATTGTGAAATTTCGAAAAGAGCTTACGCTGCTGTCAGGGCTAACTGGGCTGCTGTTCGTGTTGCAGTGTCTCTGGTCTTGGATGAGACTCAATTGAGAATGCATGGAAATGTAATTGGGATGCATTGTTTGCATTTATTTCACTCGCATTCGTAGAGTGTCCCTTCTTTAGTACTTTCTTGGTGTGCATGGCTGATGATTGAGGAGTTGGGCTGTGGGTAAAGGGCTTTCCCTGGGTGGGTAATTGATTTACCAAATACAAATGTAACCCTCCTGCCAGACAGGCGATATAATTTCAGGCACGTACAAAAACCCTTTCCTTTGCCATGTTTCCCTCCCCATGCCATCAACAGTGTTTTCGCCCGCTTTAAATGCCCGTCTCCGTCTCCGTATCAGTTTCAGTTTCAGTTTAAGGTCTCAACTGTAATTGCCATATCGTCGCTGTGTAGTTTGCAATGGGCCCAGTAAATTGGTTTGACAACCGCAAAAGGCCACGTGGGCCAATAGGCCATGTTTCGCATTTATTTTAGCTTTTGAGACAATCCCCAGCACGTTCGGGGCATGAAAATACATTTCAAATAAAGAATCCAACACGTTTTCATACCCTCCAATGGAAGGTCTTCTCGTTCTGGCAAACATTTACCACTGATGTGATCCGTGATCACTCACTAAGATTGAATTGACGCTGGAACTGCTGTGATCAGCTCCCATTGGGGCAGCAATCGGGCATGTTTTCGGGGTACAAATACTCGTTTATATCGGATGTCTCCCCAGGGTATGCACACGGCTTGGACACTAGTTCGAGGCGTTTCTTCTTGTTTCATTCGAGTTTTATCAAATTTTAAGTTTATGCAAGTATGTATGTATGTATGTTTGTGTGTGTTTACCGACACACACTCGCACATATCTTTATACATATGTACATATGGCACTATGCTTTTTGTTTGCTGCTTACTTGGCAGATTCTTTGGGAAATTTAATGATTCTTTCGTGTTTCACAAACAAAAAAAAAAATAAAATAAAATATACCTCGTTTATTTCTGGCTCTGGCGAATATATTTTTTACTTACAGATCAAACACGAGCATAGGAATCGATAACGCCCTAACGAATTGGTTTTGTTTTGCTTCCTTTGCTCTGCGCGCGGCGAGAATTTTGGCTGCAATTTGGCTTAACGAGCCGTTAACAACTGAATATTTAAATATTTCAATAAAATCTTATAAATACAAAACGCACACAACCACCCACACCTACAGACAGCCGAATGTACATACATACATATAATCGAATATAGATTCAATGCAGGGGCCGACATATAGATCTGTATATCCAATAAAATCGGACGTTGTTTCCGCCGCCAAAATGGCCCGAGATACTTTTGCCCCCAACAAAAACAAATATTCCTCTAGTAAATAAAATTCGATTTTGTTTTGTTATTGTTTTTTCTTTCGAAATATTGGGAAACGTGAAGTGCAATATTTGCAGTTTTGCTTTTAACCCTTAGCTTAACATTTTCAAAAATGTTTTTAGATGTTTTTGTGTTGGATTCGCTTACACGCACCTCACTGCCTGGATTTTGTTGGTGTTTTCGTTGCCGCCGTTGTTGTTGTTGTTGTTTTTGGTGTTGGCCCAGGCCTTGAGCACCTTCAGCAGTATTCAAATTGTACGATAATTATTTGCTTGCTCTCAACTTGTTTAAAGAATATTATTATTATTTCATTTGTTTTTCTTTTATTTGGTTTGGTTTGGCTTCTTCTCTGTTTGAGCGTCTTTTGCGCTGCCAAATGCCAACTCCAAGCTCACAGCACTCACAGATACACTTGCGGACCAGATACAGATACAAATAGAGATACAAATTGTGATAGAGATATACGCGTGGCGCGTTTTTGCATTCACTTTACGATCTCGCTGGTGGGGCCACCCGACCGACCGTCCCTATCCGCTTGTCGCCTAGCGCCAACCGCATCGAATGAACTTGATAAATTCTCACGCGTTCGCCTCACGCGTTTGTTGTTCGTTCGCGTTCCCGCGCCGAGCGCAGCCACTGTCGAAAAGTTATCCACGTCTCGCCCAAAGTACAACCAACAGCGCCGGCTTCTTATCCGCAACTAACGGCGGAGGCAGAGCATCCAGCAGTACCCAGCACCCAGAGCACGGACGAGGGACGATGGAGAACGATGGAGCAGCACGGAGCGGACAGCAGCAGCGTTCCCGAACGAGTGAGCGAACATGGCCGTCGTCGTCGTCGTCGCTTTCGTTGTCGTTGTCGATGTCGTCGTCCCATCGTCATCATAGTCGTGACTTGTGCGAAAAGCGTTCTTCTGCGCGTAACAGACCCCAATAACAGTTCCCTGTTAGCCAGCTGCCTTCTCTCTCTCTCACACTCGCACTCTCTAACATTCTCCCTCCCTCACAGTCGCTTGTGGCATGGCCAAACTGTTGCCATTTCGTGTGCATGTGAGTAGGTTGGTAGGTCACTGCCTTGTGTGTGTGCCAGTGTGGGTGTGTGTGTCTGAGACTGGCGACTGTGTACGTTCCAGGCATAAGTTCATTAACGATGGCCACTCACTTCGCGCAACAGTTTCGCTGTGTGTTTCGCTCTCTTTTTGTGTTTGTGGCTTGTATCTGTTACCGTTACACGCCCCAAACCGCCACCATCAATAGCTTGAGCTACACAAATTTTAGGGATAATTGCCGGAGGCCAAACATCAAGCTCGCTCGTATTAATGAATCCAAACCCCCCCCACCCACCGCTTTGCACGTGCTGCCGCAGATTCCTTTGTTCGCGCTTGTACCCCATTCAAGGATAGGGTTCATACGCGGATGACTGAATGGGATTCCTGGGAACTAACTAAACTAGAGATGTGGTTTGTGGCCGCAACCCAACCCAACCCCAATCGAATGAATGCTCGACTGATTGTACGCGCTGGATCAAAGGGTTCAATCGGATATGTACAAATAATATTGTCCAGTTGGGCAATTCTTTGGCTTTGACTGGCACTTGTATAGGCCGTGGCTTGCAATTAATTTGATGTGCAAAGATCAATATCTTGAGGCAGTAAGGAGTGTGTTAATGGTAAAGAAACAAATCAATACAATTCCTAGTTTTGCAATTTAATTATGCTTATCGCCGCAGAGAGAGGCGAGTGTGGTGCGGCAGTCTAATTGTAATTAATTTGTACATTGACAGCCTGCGGCAGATGCTGTCGGGATGTGTCTGGCAGAATTGAGCGACCGCTTTATGGCCATCTAATTAACTGGTTTGGTAGGCGCAGGGCAAATCCCAAATTAATTGGGAATTAAGCGCACCGAGCGCTGTACGTACCATGGCCTGGCTCTCTCTCTCCGCTAAATGTGGCCATAAAACAGTGGGCCGAACGGGGTCATGGCCCCTGGGTCTGCCCCTGATTCCGGCCATCGAAGTATGCAAATAATAAAACCGAAATTTGATATTGATTCCTTCTCTCTGGCAGTAATAAAACAAACCCACTGCTGGCCCTTCCACCCCTGGTACAGGGAAAAAGGGAAATATGAAAGAGAGCGGGAAGCGGGGAGCTGCACGAAGCCCTCTGGCATAAACTATATTTAACAATATGTTTATACGGACTCTGTTTGCCCCGGTTTATGCACCGAAGTCAGCAAATCTGTACTTTTATGTTTGTATTTCAAATATGCAGACGATGTGGGGACGGTGAAGGGTCCTAGGATGTCCTTTGGAGGGTTCTGCGAGTGCTGTCCACTCGAGACAAATGTTCGTCCCCCAGCCAAGCAGTTGTGTGTTTAGGGGGGGACTGGCGTGCAGTGGGGTAAACTTTTATTATTTGCCTAACTAGAAAAATTATGAGTGGTTGAGATTCGTATACCCTGGCTGACAGTCAGTGAACTTTTGCACGGATAATAGACAAAAACCCTCAAGCTCAAGAGCAAATTTCTTCTATCTAAAGATATTTTCCATGAAATGCATTAAAGTTGAGTCTAATATGAACACAATTCCCATGCAAATCTGCATGGCTTTTCGTCTGCGTACACCATCGCTGATGAAAGTGAATTAGTTGAGGAATTTGTGGCTGGATAAACAAACACTTGGAGCTTGGGCGGGCTGGTAACGACGAGTAGTCGTAATCCACAAATCCATTTCCCATTTGATTAGCCAGCATATTTATCACTAAGTAGCCAAAAAGTAGTTTGTCTAGGCCCATTCCCATTCCCCTCTTCAGCTGACTTTTCTCATTGTTATGCGTGCTGTGCACAATGTTTTTTCTATTTCTGTTAGTGCAAGTGTGTGGTGGGGGAGTGGCAGGCACATGCGTGCGATTTATTTGCTGTCACCACAAACACAAACACAAACACAAACATCAACACAGATACACATACACACACACGCACACATTAGCAGAGACTTTCGCACCCTTCAGCCAACACTTTGGGCCGCAAATTAACCCGGGCACGTAGCCCGCTTAGGCAGCCTAATCAAATAGAAGCGCCGAAATCAAACAGCGACAACGACGACACCAGAGCGCCAGCACGAAGAGCTAAGTAAATATGCATATGTATGGGCTTTTGACACCCACAGAGAGTGGCGGAGAGGTACTTGACTGCCGCAGTCCAGACACACAGTTGGAGGTTTTGGGGATGAACTCTCCCCACAGGTAAAATGCTTCGCAACAAATTGCCAAAGTTACAAAGCGATCGCTTAACATTTACTGTAGAGTGACTGTTAGTTAACAGCTTGCCAAAGTTTCTTCGAGATCACTTAACATTTACTGTAGAGTTTCGTTCTGTTAACATTGTCTGTTGGTTAACAGCTGCTCAGCTCTCTGCTTAGCAGAGGCTCGCACTGGCCATGTAAAGGGGTGTGCAAGATCGGGCAAAAGCTTTCCTTGCTCTCTGGCTCTGTCGTTAGAAACTAGTTTTCTCTCGCTTCGCTTTGATCGACTAAAAGCTTCCTGTAGCTACAGCTTGCTTAGATGCGGCGCTCGATTAAATGCGCCATAAGCTTGCAGCTTGTTGCCGGGTGACGAGTGTGTACTTGTACTTAGTGTGGCATGTAAGTATGCTATGTTTGTGGCATGCTTGCTGTGGCAGTTGCTGGGCTGTTGCTGTGTTCGGCTGTATTAATTAGACTCCCCGGTAAACCGATTTCCCCCCACTGAGTGGCTGAGTGCTGGGCGACGGGTGGGCGGGTGGAGCCAGTAAATTGAGTGGCTCTACATGATGAGTGGCATTTGTTATTCGCTTTCGTTTTCGCATTCGCTCTGCTTATGCTACTGCTTCTGCTCCTGGTCGGGCTTGTGCTTTGAGTGGCTGGCACTTGAGTGGCGCTAAAGTCGTGGAAATGAGCTATCAACAGCTGCCGCCCCGGGATGTTTGCGTTGCTCGGGCAACAGGCGGTGTGCATGGAAAGCAGTTGTTGACATTCTTTAACATTTCTGTTGACTAGACGGCCTCCCAGCACGTGCTCGGGACTCAAGCTACAAGCTGCCAGCTAACCGCTACACAGGCAGCAACATAGGCAGTGGCAAAGACGACCGACGCAGAGACACAGCTGAGCATGCATATTTCATGGCATAAGCCCGGGCTCTGCCCCACTCTAAAAGAAGATGATTCGAGGAGCCACAACATCATTACAAACATCTCCGGCCCGGCCCGGCCCGGCCCTCTGGCTTACTTTGCTTTGCTGTTGGTTCCGCTGTTGTGTTCCTTCATTTATTTATGCACAAATATCCCCACAGAAGGTGCAAGCGGAAGGCAGCATCAGCAACAGCAACAGCTGCAGATGCTCAATTCAATCAATTTAAATCTTGTTGGTTTTCCAAGCTTCAGATTCAGGCCACATGACGTACATAAATTCTTGATTTTCAGCAAAAACTTTGTCATCCCTCAAAGCGCAGAATAACTCAGGAAATAGGAGTGAAAATTGTAGTGAAAAACTCTATTTGAAGTCGCAATTGAAGTGACTCTGAAAGATCATCTTTAAACAGTTGCAAAGTAGAGAATTTGAGACATTTAATGCAATGTTTCGCGTCCTATTCCAATGCTAATTTAAAAGGATTTCCTCGGACTTACTATATTTAAGTGGAACAAATGCGAAATAAACTTGCTAATCGTCATAAAGGTTCCCGAGATTATAGTTTAAATCGAGTTCAAGTCTATATGCTTGGGTTGCTCTCTCGCTCTTTTGCGTTTCGTTTCGGTAATAAAAACCCAAACCCAAGAGAATGCGTTTACTTTTAGACGTGGCTTTAAATTGTGCTTAAATGTAATATTTGTTTATTTTTATTTTATTGCACAGAAGTGTATGTGTATGTGTGTGGCGCCTCCTTTTACTTCTTACACACTAAAAAGAAAGCAGTGACAAATCAGACCCAGATTTGTGTGTGTTTTCCCTTTGCTTTCTTTGCTTTGTCGTTTCGTTGCTTTTCTCATGCTGCTGTTGGCTCGTATTTTGGTTTATTTTCGCCTTAATCTGCGTAAATTGTATTTCATTTGATTTCATTTCCCCCCCGCTGTGTGGAGTGTGTGGGTGTTGGGGTGGGGTGGAGAGGGTGGCCGGGCTTGTGGCTGTTCTCCCGCATCAGACAAAGGGATGCCGCGTGCGTCGCTTGGCCTTCACGGGATACTCGTAGCCCTCGAAGTCGTCGTCCATTTCCTCCTCGTGGTGTTGGTGTTGGTGGTGGCTGCGACTGTGGTGCTTCTTGGGCGGCTCATGGTGGTGCTCCTTGACCGGCACCGGTATGGGCAGCGGGACCTTCTTAATGACCGTCTTCGTGTGGACATGTGTGTGGTGCTTCACTGGCACGTGTATGCGAATCCTGTAATGGAAGGGGGCGGCTTGAGTTGCTTCATGTGTCGTTAAAGGCGTGGCAGGGACTTGGGACTGGGTGAAAGCAGCTCTTACTTCAGCTTGTCGCTTGATGGATGGCCGCCAGCCAGCGTGAACATCACGCAAGTGATAAACAGAAAGCTCAGCGCCTGAAAAGGAAACGAGTACAAGGATTACGATACGGTCCAGTGCATTAGAGGTTACGCCAGCCAGGAACAGGGCGATGACACAATTAGCATAATGCTTAAAATAGCAACCAAACTCCCTCCCAAATACATTATTGACTGGCCGTTCCAGTGCTGATGGGATGCTGCCTCATCTTCAGCCGCCAACTGCTTTTGATGGGGGGCGTGACAGAAGCTGTCAGCAGCACGAAAAGGACAACGGGGAGAGGTGGTCAGGGCGGAATTAGAAAGCCATTTGAGGGCTCTACGCTGGGATAATCAAATATCTCGAATGGCTAAGACAATGAATGCTGTCCCTTAAATTTGAGTTTCAGTTTGGAGTTGAGCTGCGAAAAAGCCAAGTAATTGTCTTTGGGAGTCTCCTTCTATTTTAAAATGATCCCCTTGATGAGGGTGGATTTTTTTTGTATAAAAAACATCAAGAAATCTTGCAAATTGCAAAAGAAAAGAATTTTTTATTGAAAGTTGAAGACTTTTTTAAACTATTTAAATTCACGCAAAGATTTGCCTACGATAAATTGTGAATGCATTTGCCATTTTCAATGAGTGCTTTTTGCTGCTCTTTAACTTGCATTTGATTAAATTTTAAAAATCAAAAAATGAAAAAAATAAAAAAAAAATGAAATTTAAATGAAAGTTTTTTTCTCTGAGGTCATTCAGCCATCCACCTCCAGCCCACTCTTGGTGCTAAAATGACTTTCCCTTTGTTGCACAATTTGCTTGAATTAACTGTTTATGGGCCAAGCGAGAGTTCTTTTCATGTTGCAGCCATTGCCCAATCATAAAAAACCAATTATGTTTTTTATTTGTGGTTTATTTGCAGTTCATATTTCTGCTATGTTTTACTCATTTCACGCGCGAGTGCAGACAAATTTTGTTACACAATAACCGCTTTTTATTCTCGCATTTTCTGGGCACTTTTGAGCCGAGTTTTGTGTGGACTTTCTAAGGTTTAATTCAATTTGGCGGACAGTCTGCATTTTTGTGCGCTGATTTTTATTGGCAAACTGAAATGGTTTCTAGTGGTTCGTTCGTTCACTCCCCCAATGCCAATGTCCAGCCGAAGCAGAATGAGTAATTAAACACTTACTCCTTGGGGCAAATGCATTGTTACTCGCGAATTGGCTGTTCGATTGGGATTACAAGTGCGGATTTTGGTTAACCATCGACGGCGCGTGTAGAAACGAAATTGCTCTGGGACCTGCCGCCTGCATTCGCTTAAATATGAAGCAAAAAACGAAGAGGAAAAAATTATGAGCTGCTGCTACAGTGAAACGTGCCACAACTGGAAATGCGCGGCACCGAGCGCCAGAGCGGGCCAGCAGCAGTGGCAACAATGGGGGAGAATGGAGTGACACAAAGTTGCCGGAGTGGAAACACGGTGGAAAACAAAAACACAATCAAGTCAAAGTTTGCCAACAGAGGGGGCGGATCGGTCGGAAGCAGCGGCGGTGCCTTGTCCAAGTCGAGTGCGACAAGCAGCAGGTCCAAGTCCAGACTTGCGGCACGGCCAACTGTCGTCTGGCTTGAACGCTGCCCAGTGGCTGCGGCTCGCACCGACTACAGCAGATTCCTCGCTGTCTGCCATAGCAACAAATCCCAAAGGAACAAAAAGAAAAGAAAATAAATGAAAATGTAATGCACGTGCTTCACCTGAGCTCAAGTGGGGAAAAGTTTTCTAGGTTGATTTTATTCTCGGAATTATTTTACAAAGCTTACACTGCCGTAAGGCCTCTAATTTGCCGTGCACCCGTCTGGCAGTAGGGTGCTCGGCCACCCTGACATGATATGATAGTAAAAATACACCGCAAATAACCGAAAAACCGAAAAGAAAACCCCCAAAGTAACATCAAAAGCAAGCACTCAAGCTCAAAGCCACAAGCCCCCCATCTCAGTCTCTCTCTCTCTCTCTGTCTCTCGCTGTCAAAAAGCCACCAAACATGAAGTCAAAGAGAGAGGACAAACAGAGACAAAATAGTGTGAGAGTAAAAGAGAGAGAGGGGAGATAAGTGTAATTGAAGCTTTTGCCTGAGTTAAACGCAGCGATTATGTCGGTCTGCCTGCCAGCCAGCCGGTGGCCAACACAGTGGCAATGGCAATAGTGCGCTGAAGGGGGGTGGAAGTGCGGTGTTGCAGTTTCAAATGCTGCAGCTAGTGGCATCAAGGATTTGGTTAGCTTCCTGGTTAGCTTCCATTTGGGTTCGGATTTGGATGCTTGTGTCGTAAATTGAGTTGTGCGCTGAAATATGTCGTCGTGTCAACTGCACAACGGCCCTGCGACTGCACAAAGATTGCAATTTAAATGTGCAACAACACGATGGCAATTCATTTGATTGGCCATTCTTGCCGCTGGGCAGCGAAATGAGAGTAATGCAGGAAGCGCAGCATTTTAGCCATTGCAGCCATTTCGGCTGGCCTAATCAACTGGTTTCGCTGATGTTGCATAACAATGACAAATCCAGATCGGCACGACACTTGGTCATTGTCTTTGCGGCGCATTGCATGACCGGGCCTGGCTCTGGCTCTGGCTCTGGCACATCCAGCAAGTTTCCCCGCTTGACAAATGATATAACTTGGACTATAACAATTTCTTTGACTTTCAGTTATGCCACTTTATTGGCTTTCTGCACCACTGCGCACTTTTTGGCAATTAGCAGATTTCATTTTTTGATGATATAATCAGAAAATAGAAATAAATGAAATATGACCAGTTTTGCGTGGCAAAATGAATTGCAGCCCGCGGCTGGTGTCGGGTCATTAGCACCACATTGGAGTGAATGGTGGCAACAATCAAATCAAAGCAAATCAAAGCAAATCTTGGTCCGGTTGGGGCCAAGCTGAGTCGAGCGGCGTCAAGCCAAGTCAAGTGCAATCGAACGAAAGCCTTTCCATCAGAAATGCTGCATCAATATTTGCGTATGTGTGTGTGTGACGATTGAGCGGAGTCAAAACAGAAAACTGGCACAAGGCCAGCGGGGAAAAACTTTACCCACAGATTAATATTGGAGATGGCCAACGGCAAAAGCAAACCAAAAAGCCCAAACTTTGCTTAACATGTTGTTAACCCGGGCCGGCCGCCTTTCACTTCGGCCCGTTCGGGCAGGGATTATCCAACTATAAGCCCCGGAAACCGATACATCACGGGTTTGTGTTGTTTCCCTGGCGCCCGTCTCCTTGGCCCACCCCGCCATTTCCTTCTGCAATAAATTTTCACTTAACTATGTCGATCATCGAACAACAAGCCGCTCGCCGCAGCAGCAGCACCATCACCGCATAGGCAATGTGCAACATTCATGTGCGCCCCACTGCACCACCCCCATGGCCATAAACTCTCATTGTTGCACCCGGCGGGGTTTGGGGCTTGGGGTGTGGGCTGAGGAGGTGGGTTTCTGTGTGTGACACAATTTTCCAGTTTGCCAGTTACGCCTCGTGAATTTAATTGACGGAAGCGCGTTAAAATTGCAAAGCCAAACCAATCCACAAAAAACAACTCGCAAAATGGATAAAAACGCACAAAAAAATACAAAAAAAAAAAACAGTGAAAATTTCATGTATTATGCATTTGCATATTCGAGCTGGGGCGGAGTTGCCCCGCTTCATCTTTGTGCATAATTGATGAACAAACTGAGGAGTTCATCCTCGATGCGGTGCGGTGCGGTCCGGTCCCCCGTTGGGCAGTCAGACGAGCCATTCGCCACACAAAATCCTTGATTACACGTGGCTTTGATTAAAAATCGAGTTTTAATATTTTACAGGCGTGGAAATTTCACACAAAATACATTTGAAGAGTTTTTTACAAGACCTTTTAAACTCCGAAGTGAATGAAAATTTGAATGAAACTTTCCCATGGTTGGATTTGTAGACAAACTTCTCGTCTTCTCGTTCCATTTGGCCATTCAAATATAAATTCTCCATCAATCTCCTGCACAGCTTCCGTTGAATCAATAAATGTTAAAGGTTTAAGAATAAAGTGCGAGAAACTGCTCGCCACGAAAACTATTTCCTTTGCTGACTTCATCAAAAACGACCTTGCCACATGTACATACATTTATACACATGTATGTACATATATGTATCCATAAATCTACTCTATTGGCAAGTGCGGCAAAGTTTTAGTTTGCCCCAAACATGGATTTGCGTTTAACGGGGCACGCAGGTGTCGTTGCTGTTGTTGCCTATTGAAAACTAACATTCTCATACAAGATTCTCTCTCTCTCTCTGTCATTGTGTCGACTGCCATCGAGTGGCACGTTTTTATGGCCACTGAGACTGCCGGGCCGGCCGTGGCAGGAGTTGGCTGCTGCTGCTCTGCTGGATGGGTTGTCTTAATTTATGGCTATTAAATACAAGTCGGACGATTGTCGTTGTTTGGCTTGGCACAAAAGTTTGCTGAACTTGTCAGAAATGAAGCTCCAAAACGAACACACACACAAAAGCAAAAAGTTGTGAATTGTATTGCCATTTGGAGGCATATTGGCCTTGGGCGGGCATCAGGTGGCACTCCCACGAAAGATGTGGATAGGTTTCACGGCTAGAGTTTGGCATGAATTGAGGCAGGCTTTAAATTCGATGAATATTGATTTAAATATTGGGTAAAGGAAACCAAAACCCATCGATTGATCACTCGAATCACTCAGAAAATGCAAATAACGAACCGAAAATGATTAATTTCTGTCCCAGCTGGTATCCAGTATTGATCCCTGGTCCTGAGGTGTTTGTCTTCCTTCGGGCTTACTCGCCTGTGAACGTAGGTTCATTGATCAGATTCCCTAATAAATACTCCCATTATTACAGATCACTCGGTAAACTTTTGCTTCCGCTGGAGAGAGTCCATCGTAGCGCTTCCTGTTGCCGCTGGGCGGAGTCTGTATTTCCCATTGGAATTAATTGGCTTGCCATTGGACGTGGGATTATAAATGGGGGAAAATCAAACATTGAACAATGCTGTTGACCATTTAATGCAATTTTTAATTATAATTGAACAATGAGAATAATAAAGGCAATCAAACTACAGCTCCTCCTCCCCCCCACCCGGCCAGTAAAATTGTGCAAAATGTTTTTTTTTTTTTATGATTTTCTTTTGTTTTCTCATTTGGTTTTCTTTTGTTTTTTGTTTTGTTTTGGTTTTGTATAATTCAGATTACATTTTATTGTTAAGAATGAATTGAATTACTTCTGCTCTCCCGCAACTACTGCTTCTTCTTCTGCATGTCTTTCTCAAACGGATTTTCCAACATTTTGGCCGCCTCTTCTTCTGCGGTTTATCCACTTTATGCTCGCCCATTTCTGGTTTCTGTCTCTGTTTTCACACGAATCGCTCAATCATAATAATAACCATAATGCAGTATGACATAATTTATACATAAACTGGATCATACATACATGTACATATGTATGTACATGCGTGTTACATTTATGTATGTATGTATATAATTAGATTTACCTAAAAACAATTTACAAATATATAAAAACGAATTCGCCTAATGAACTAAAACTACATCCGTATGTATGTATGTGTGTGTGTGTGAGAGAGTGAGTTTGTGTGATGGTGTGTGTGAATTTTCATATAAAAAACGATTCCATTTTGTTTCTCTTTCGTATGCAATTGTGTTTGTGTGGGTGCAAATGTACTCGCTTGTCTCCGGATACTTTGATTCATGATTCGTCTTCGTCTTATTATTGTTTTCTGCAACATCCACTCGTGTGCCACTCTCCACCCCCTTCCTTCACCCCGCTCATTTGGGATTTGTTTACGAATGTTCGGCGTAAATATTGTATTGGATCGGACTAAAGTTTTCCGATTTATTTATGTTCGTGTTCGGGCATTAAAAAACGCAATAGAATTGTTTGAAATTAAACATGCTTCGAGCCCTGCTCGTTGAAATACAAATAACAAATTTTTGCCTGCTCCGTGTGATGGTCTGGCAGGGGCACACAGAAAGGTCGGGTGGTTGTGGCTGAGTTGGCACAAAGCAGTAACGGACAGGGGACAGAGTTGATGCAGGCTCCTTTGATGCAACAACTTTTAGCGCGTAAGCACAGGCTGTTGAGTACCCATCATTCCCCCATCTTTGTCCAAGCACTGGCTATACTTATTTTGTACATTAAAGAACTGAACGTATTCGCTGTGAGGCCTGGTCTCAGCTTCATGGATCAGTCTGGCCCATCTGCACTGTGGCTTTCCCTTCACTTTCTTTATATTGCTTTTCTGTACACCTTTTAAAGAATGTTTTGTGTGTGTGTGTGTGTGTGTGTGTGTGTGTGTGTGTGTGTGGGTTTGTGGTTGAATCCTTGCGGATGATCATTTGTATCTGTCATGGGCAGCGGCCAGAGACCCTCATTAGCATACGAGTATCTCAGAGTGTAAGAATGTGTGTTCTGTGTGTGTCTGTGTCTGTGACTGTGTGAGGGTGAGATGTTTTGTATGTGCAACAGTCGGAATAGAGCTACTTAATCATATATCATATATGTATAATTTGCCATTCTTTCATATATGTATGTAGAGGTTCTTGTATATATAATGAATTCTTTTTACCTTCGCTTGTTTTTCGTTTCTGTTTTGCTATTTTCTTGGGACACAGACTGGCCTGCCGCCTGACGCCTGTCGCTCGCATCGTTTTCAGTTGTTCTGCCTTGTCATATTTTTTATTCAAAGGGGAGTTCCGGGTTTTGTTTTGTTTTGTTTTTCTTTCTTTATATAAATGTAAATATCGTAACATAATAATTATGCCGTTTATATATGCTAAATTTAAATGTAATTTACTCATTTTACACCTGTCGAGCTCTCAGTTTTTTCATTTTCAGTTTTATTTTTTAAAAATTTAACCATTTCTTTCACTAAAAACTTAGCGTAAAAAGTTAACAGTAGATATATCTATATATATATATGTATATATGTGTGTTTCTTGTATATATATATATCATATATAGATACACTTTGTTGCCGCATCCACCGCTTAGCCAACTCAACGTCACTGTATAATAGATTTAATAGCATCCTTTTTGCTATTATTTTCTGTATTTCTTCCATTGTTTTTTAGAGGGGTAGTTTTTAACAAAGTTTTGGTTTTGGGAATTGGTTTTTGTTTTTATTTTGTTTTTGTTTTGTTTTATTTCAAGTTTGAAAGCTGCTCCCTTGCTTTGTATAAACTAAAACTAGTTCCGTATTCTCTATAATGTATATGTGGTTTGTATATATATAAAGTATTCTTAGTTTCATCCAATTTGCTTTATTATTCATTTTATTTTAATTTTTACTTTTACGTTTTTTTTTGTTTTCTTTTTATTTGCTAAGGCCAAAAATGTCGAACTGAAATGACGTCCAATCGATTGAATACAACGAAAAAGAACCCAAACAGAGTTTTGCAACTGAAGTACAAATTTGTTGTCCCTGTCCCAGTTCTATGTTGGCTAGTGTAAGCTTTTGCTGCGCGGGTGTAGATGTGTAAAGGAATCTTTGGGCGAGAACTGACAAAAATTATCTCATCGCTTTAGGTTTTTTTTGTTTTTTTTTGTGGAATTGCAAAATGTAGTTTATTGGTTTTTTTTAGTTTTTTTGTTTTTTTTTTTTTGTTTTGTTTGTTGTGTATACATTTTAATAATAATTTTCCTTGTTACTCGTATAATTAATGGTAATTAATAATTATGCCTGCCTGCTGAATTTTGTTTTACTTTGCGTTTACCAAAAACCTTTGTTTTTTATTTTGTTTAAACTTTAAATTTAGTACAAAATGACGGTGTGGCAGCAGGGATAGGGGGAAGGGGCATAAGCGTGGGCAAGGGGAAAGGGGGTTTGTAGTTAAGACACACCAATTATCACCTACTATCCAATGTGTTTATTTTTGTTGTTTGTTTCTTTCACTAACTTTAACTAATTTATGTAACGTAAGCATGTTTTGTGTGTGTGCATCAGTGTGTATGTGTGTGTGTAACGTCTTAGTAAAGTCAGTCAGTTATACAAATATAGGTATATATGCATTTGTTTATGTTTCAACCAAAAAGTTGCCGTTTCTTTTGTCTTTTTAATTTTTTAAAGATTTTCCTTCAATTTTTCGCACAATGTTGTTGCCTGGTTGTGAGGGGGGCAGGGGCTTGGGGGCATGCTGTCAGGGTCCGTCCGTCAGTCTGTTTTGATTTATTAATTCTTTTTGTATTTAAGTTGTTATCTTATAAACAATAAAAGTTTCGTAATTATGCGTAGGATTTCATATCAAAAATTGTTTTTTTTTTTTTTCGTTTAATCTTTTTCTTTATTTTTACTAAACCTTGGAACCGGATTGGGATTTGTCTATCATGTATACATATATATATTTGTATATATATATATATAGCGCTATATATACGTGTGTGTGTGTGTGTGTGTGTGTTTATGTACGTAATTATGTTATATATAAGAAATTAATTAAAAAATTGTTTTTAAACAAAATATTGCATACTTTTATGTGCTTGCTTGAATTTTCTTATGTGTTTTTTCTTCCCCCGTTTTCTGTTTCGATCTCGATCGATTCTCTCTTATCATCCTATCCGTTTATTCTCCTCCTCATCTTCTTCGTCTAATGTAAAATGTAAAAACGTAACGGTAAATTGTAAATATATTGTAATTGCATTAATCAATATAATTATAAGAACACATTTTCCGAGATATTCGATTTTTGTTGTTTACAAAGAAATGCGGTCCCACGTGCGCGCGGAGTGCGCATGGAGCCGCCAAGACATAGTTATACATACATCTCCTGCATATATAATATACATACTTCAGTTTACAACGAAAGGCAAAAAGACAACCTAGGCGGGAGTGGGCGTGGGCGTGGGCTGGGGGCGTGGGCGTGGGCGCGGACATGGGCGTGGAGCAGATGATGAGGGATTTGAATTGAATCTTTAAGTACTTGTTCAGGTCTTGGCCTGGGGATACTCGTGGGATAATCTGGCCGATGGTTGCGGGACCGGAACTCTGGATGCGTAACCTCGAAAATCGAAAACTATGAAGCCCTTTTGCTCGAAATGCAATTGGTTTCTCTATGAAGCAAAAAAGTCTTAACTGAGTAACAATATTTTTGAAATATTTTCCCTTCCCTTGCGTTCTCTCTCTCTCTCTCTCTCATCTCTTATCTCTCTTTCGCTCTGTCATATATAATGTATATATATATTTATATATGTATATATAGAGTTCTTTTTAAGTGAGTCCTTGGCGAGGATCACATCCTTGGTTGTATGCTAGCTTAAATCATGATAAAGTTGTTGTATTTGCTGCTGTTTCTATATTTGCTGCTGCTGCTGCTGCTGTTGCCCATCGTTCGTTCTGTTTCTGCGGCTGCTGTGGGCTCAGTCCTCGAGCAGCGACTGCTGCGTGACAGGTGGCAAAGTACACCCCGTGGCACCCGCACCCGCACCCGCACCCGCATCCTCAGCAACATCTTCCGCGGACGTCTCCATGAGCTGTTGCTGTTCATGTTATGTCAGATCCTGC
Organism: Drosophila subobscura; assembly: GCF_008121235.1. Taxonomy (NCBI): domain Eukaryota; kingdom Metazoa; phylum Arthropoda; class Insecta; order Diptera; family Drosophilidae; genus Drosophila; species Drosophila subobscura. The sequence continues at coordinate 6,277,263 of NC_048531.1, forward strand.
TGCGAATCTATTGAGAACAGCTCCTTGTACAGCGCCGGGAATACCACGGTCGGATGTGTTTGCTTGAACTTGCTCAGCGACTCCATGTGCAGGATGGAGATGTCGCTGCAAAGTTACCATAAGATTATAAAAGAGTGAAAGACATGGAATAATTTTGGTGCTCTTACCGGAAATTGGGTATATTGTTCAGCAGTGTGTCCAGCACGGTGACATCGCCCTTGAGCGGCGCATGATTCGTTTCCAGCTCCTGCCGTATTGCGTTCATGCTCAGATTGAAAAGCCTCTGTATTTCAGTGTTACCACGCACTCCATTGCGCTCTATCCATGGAAAGAGTTCAAATGAATATTAATGATCAATGGCAGGGTCAAGAGGGTGGAACCAACTTACCTGGCCAGAGCAGGACTAAGCTCTGATAGAGCGCCAGTTCGGTTTCAGTCAGTTTGAGTTCGGCTATCGACTTAGCCGTTTGGAAAATGCGCGACACCAGACGCATCTCCTCCGAGTCGGATGTGTAGAATGCCTCCTGGGGCAGCATCACATCGCCGTAGAGTACCGCGTTCTGTGAGAGATCTAGCAGTCTGGACATGCGAACAATCGCCAGCTCAAAGGAGCCCGTCTTTAGCAGTAATATCTGTACAAAAGTCGCACATTTAGCATTAAACATTCTATGGAAATGAGAGGGAGCTGGACTCACCTGATCATCCTGACTCAGGCGCATGAATCCCGGTATTAGCTTTGCAAATTCGATAATATTTTGTATCATTTGCGTAAGCTTTTCGGCACAGTCCAGCCACAGTTCTTCCTGGCCCAGATTCTTGTAATAGAGAATGCGCGATATATCCTATGGGAGGAGTGGTATTAATATTTTGGCATGGCATACTTTTGGGTGGCTTAGTGGAAACCCACCTGCTGCTTTCGGAACATGTCGTGCACAGCTTCCAGTTTGGTATTTGTGTTGGCATGCGCCTCCGCCAGCGTTTTGATCAGCACATCATTGATATCGCCATCCGCTGGAAGAGAAGTTTAACAACTGATAAGAACAAAAGACAGATAGACAGGTGGTCAGCACTTACCATGACTAATAAATTCGGGATCGATTATTGTACTGCGCGGCTCGTAGGTGGTGCTGTCCACATAGTCCGCCGAGATGTCGTACTGCATGGTCTGTTGGGGTGTCACCGAGGCCGAGTAGCCGTAGGGACTGCCGTAGCCCACCTCGTTATTTGAATATCCGCCGCTGTAGCTGAGTGACAAGAGGAGCATTGCAGGACGGGGGGAGCAGGAATGAAAAGAAAGAGAAGACCAGAGAAGAGATAAAGATAGTGGAAGTGAAAGTGGAGCAGCAGCAGGACGGGTAAGTCGGGTTGGGTTGGGTCGAACGGGTCACACGGACACATCAATATGGAGGATCATTCTCATATCGGTCATACTGCACCTGTTGTAGCTGTTGTGATGCAGTTGATCGCTGCTCGAGGGCGTCTGCGTGTCATACACGGAACTATCCGGTGCCGCATCGCTCTGGGCGCGCATCTGGGCCCGATGGAATCGCACCTCATCCTCAACCTTCTCACGCTGCTTTTTCGACATTCTGCCGAACTTTACAGCTGCAAAAGAAGAGAGATCATTAGCTGGTCATTGCTCTGCTCTGGTCCCTGGTCCCTGGTCCCTCTGGTACACCCACCATCACGACTCATTCCCAGCTTTAGGCACTTTTGCAGTCTACAGTATTGACAGCGATTCCGATTAACACGATCCACCACACATTGCTTGTTGCGCGGACACTGATAGTTCACGACGGAGCTCTGCGAGCGGCGGAAGAACCCCTTGCAGCCCTCGCAGGTGATTACGCCGTAATGCACGCCCGATGACTTATCGCCGCACACTTTGCATGGAATTATCTCAATTTGAGCTGCAATAGACAGAAATTAACATTGATTAAGCATTGGAATTATGTATTTGGAATAATATTTTCTATGAAGAAACATTCTGTGAAGAAGTTCGTGGAGTAAGTTCTTATAGAAAACGCTTGAATGCTTTCCTTATAACCATAGACTGTAGTTCCATTCATAATCTTAACCAATGCCCAATAGGCAACGCCCCTGTATCCACCTCTCCATTGTCAGAGTTCAGACAATGCCGAATCGACCCCAAGGAACTATTGCGCAATACTCGTAGTGTAATGTATTATCCGTGCAACACAATGCCAATGGGTATCTACGTACCTTAAGCCACTTGTCTGCCCAGACAAAAAGAACCGCAGCAGCAGTGGAAGGGGCACGGGGATGAGAGAGAGGAAGAGGAATAGTGCGACAGCTGTTTGGGGTTCCCCGTGCTGCAATCCCTTCAACGATGATGCAACTTCCTGATCAACAGCAGCCGCAGAGCAGCAGCGCAGCGACAGAGCAGTGCGGCATCGGTTGGTTGAGAACTGGTTCAAAGTGAGAATTTACTGCAATTTACAGCAGCGCACACTGTCCAACAAAAAAGTATTGCCTGCCAAAGCGCAGAACACAACTGCATGGCGAGCATTTTGCATTAAAGAGTTTATTTTTTTCAAATGTAACTACTAAAATTTAGATGGAAATTAGAACTGAAATATAATATGTTCCAAAGTTTGATTCCAAGCATTTGTTGGACAGTGCTGCACTTAAAAGCAAACGAGAGAGAGATGGAGAGGGTGACAGAGAGAGAGCAGCTTCGTCTCGTCTGGTGTGGGGCTATTGTGTAATCTAGGCGCTTTTGCGTATTTACCCACGAGGATGAGAAGAGATACGATGCGCGCTGAACCACACGGAGACAAACACAGACGCTGCAGCAGCAGCAACGGCAGCGACGTGGTATAATCAAAACACAACGCGGCTTGAAAAATGTGCCAAGCAAGCCGCTGCGCTGCGCTGGCTGCGCTGCTTGGATCGGATCGGAGAAATGTGTGACAGATGATGAGCGACAGCGGGAGAGAGAGCCTGCGACTGTCAGTCTCGCTGTGTGAGTGAGTGTGAGTGACTGACTGAATGTTTTTCAAGTGTCAATGAACCTTTCCCGCACGGCAGTATCACACAGCGCACACATATACACAGATGCCGATGCACACACTCGTAAACATTCTCGCCGAGCGAGGAGAAAAAGAAAACCAAAACAGAATCGAAAAGAAAGTTCTCCGCTCTTTGCAGCAGAGCTCTTAGCTCTTGGCGCTCTCTTTGCTGCCTCTCTTAGCACACGATGTGTGTAAGGGAAGAGAGCCGAAAGCACTCTCTCAATGCAACAAAGAGACGACAGACAGATAGTATTTAATTATTGTCGCTGACTCGCTCAAAATGTATGTCGTCACCAGTGGGCTATGCCATGAAATGCGAGAGGGGTGGAGCGTGGAGGGGGTCAGTCACTTAAAGCGCTTTAAAGTTGAATAGTATGATTCTCGGGCATTACGAAACATTCGTGGAGGGTAAAATTGGAATGGCTTTGTAAGGCTTTCCCAAAAGCCCAACATAAATCTTTATCTTCTCAGGCTGAAGTTTACGGGCCTGTGCGTGTTTACGGCCCTCGACAGATAAGACGGGGGTAGGCTGGCTGCACTGCACCAGAGAGCGCGGGGGGAGAGAAGTAGTGGTGCACGTACCGCTATGTTCAGTCAATGAATATGCAAAGCTCCCTCCCCAACGGCAAGTGGTGGTGGCGGGGGCACGCTGGCAGGGCGGCATAAGCTCATTTGTATGCAGTCCATGAAATTGGTAATTCAACGGATAGCAGTTACACATGTACACGAGTACAAGTATTAACTACGTTTACAACAAAAAAACCTCAATGCAACGACATTCATTAGAACCGACAACGAAAAGTGGCAGAGAGATTAACTAGACTCTTACAGTGGGGCAAACAGGGATTTTAATTACTGCACTGACAAATTAGATGAATATTATTTAATGGTTCTTAATGTTAATATGTATGTATTCTGTTAATATTACATCTTTATGAGGTTTAAGAGAATAATTTTCTAATTATATCTTTTTTATTCTTTTTCTTTTTAGGTTTGTGTTAGATCTACTGATTACCAAACCACATGTGTAGGTAAGTACCATGTTCTTTATAAAAAGTGTTCATCATCCCATGAGATTCAATTGTTGTGTTTCACTCAATTACAATCCGAAGACTTGTTTTTTTCTGTGTCGAAATTTGACTATTGCACCATACATATAGAATTTACAGGAAATGTCGTATTAGCTTATGATAACTTTGTCAAAAATTGGGGTTAACAAATAACGCTGTCAAATATGTGCATAAAAATGTGTGTATTTGTTTAATACGGCTTCGAAAAAGTGTGTCATGATATACATTTTATTGTTTTATTTGCCATTTCGGAACTGTAAATACAATTCGGCAAGAAAACAAATGTATGACATACTATACTCGAAATGAACGCAAATATTGGGTGAAATTGTTTGTTTAGTCGAAAAAGGCAGAAACCAAAAAAGAAGCTAAATTAAATTAAATGAACACAAATGGTACATTGTACTCTCAAAGACAAAATCGATAAAAGAATATGTAAAATGTCAAGCGAGCAGTGACATCCACGTTAAGATTATTCATTGGGATGGTTTCCAATAAAATATTTTCAAGACAATTTAAACTAAATAAATGTGCAAATAATTGTGAGAGAACTTTTCTTAACGCTTTAGCTTTGATTTATTGTATGTACATTGTTAATACTCCAATAATTAGATACTCAACACAATACAGATCAAAGAATTCGCATCCATTCAGCAATGTATTAGGTAATATTGAATCATCCCTGCACTTGTGGCACACGCATAATGCAGAAGGAAAACAAGTTTTCGTTAATCAAGTGCCTGCCACTAACTGTTGCAGAGGAGAAAGAAGCGGTGTGACAGAGGAAAACCTGCAATTTGCTGTTGATCAACCAACAAGTTTGCTTCGCCCAGGCAGCTCCACCATTAACACATCGCCCAGGCACCTCCACAGGCTCCTGCGCGCAGCAAAACAAATTTAAACGCTGCCCAAAAAGCGCTTAATAAAATAAATTCTGAATGGGGAAAATGCCAGCAACAGACACACACAAATGCACACACACACAACGGGAAACGGGAAAAAACTGAAATATTTTGCATATGAAATGCATTTGCATTGCCCCCGCGGCTTTCACCGCTGCTTCTGCTGGGTGCAGCAATAACCAGAAGTCAAAATTAATATGTTCTTCTTTTATTTGCAAATGCATGCAGCGAAAAAACAAGCAGCAGCAAAGAAACGAAGTAAAAAATGTACAGAGGGACCCATACAAGTGAATACGAAAATTAATATGCAGCGACATGTGTGAAGAGACAGAGAGGGAAGAAGAGAGAGTAAGAGAGGGGGAACCGCTGCATATGAATTGCAGTTTTTGGCACTGCGGCGAACGCAAAGTCAAATAAAATAACAATAACAACGCCAGAAACTATAGCAGTGCTATAAAAAATACACATAATACCTACGCCACAGTGGAACTTAACTGTGAAGTTGAATCTCTGTCTTGTTTCATATCTTTGGGTGTCTTTTAATCATTGTATTTATTTATGCGGTTATTGTTCTGTAATATTACCTACTAAAATTACCTTTAATCAACCAAATAATAGTAGATAAGTCTACTTTTTTGCATTTAATTTACTTAGAATACTTCTTTCTTTTAATAAACAAAGTAATTTGCTGTGCACTTTGCATTTACATCAAACATGAAATCAATTCCGCTAGAACGAACCACTGTGCGCAGCAGTCGGTCAAAGCAGAGAACTGCCGCTGCCGCTGCTGTCGCTGCTGCTGCTGCTGCTGAGGTTGCTATTGCACAAGTTGTTCGCGAGGTAGCGGCACGAGCGAGCTCGCCTCGGCAATTCGCATTCGCAAAAGCAGCTTCGTAAGTGGGTCAGCGCGATGTGGGGTCAATGCACCAACCGACTGCCTTGTGCCGGAGCGGGAGAGCTCCACGTAAGAGAGCCAAGAGAGCGCGTCAGAATGCTGTTGGGGCTCCGTCTGCCGCTACAGCAACTGTTACTGCCAGCTAAAGAGCGGGTTGCTTGCTTGCTTGCCTTTGGATCTGGCACTCTCTTGCTGTGTTGGTTGTCGTCGTGCTTCATTCTTTTGCCGCCAAGTAATGCTAATAGAAAACCCGTTTTCAGCTTTCACAAGTGAAACACACACAAACAGCCACACGTAGCACCTCTCACGGGAGAGAAGAGGCAGAAGATGACGAGGAGCGGGTAGTGTTAGTGGTAGAGTGGAGCGTGGCTTTTCGCCGGCTGTACGAAGTGCCGTTAGAGTTAGAGCACGAGAGAGAGAGAGAGAGAGAGAGGGGCATTAGCATGCTGGCTGGCTAGCTGGCTACGTACAAATTTGTCGCTTTCTTTCTGCCTTATTATTTTGTGTTTGCATATTTGTCGAATGCCGTTAGAGTTTTGCCAAGTCCGATTTCATTCACCCATTCGGAGCCGCATTCTAATACATAATTTAATCATTATTAAAAGCTCAGCCAGCCAGCCCCTCTTGCCCATCGCCCAGCTATGTATGCTAACGGTTCCTCGGACGTCGCTTGCGCTCAGTTCTTTTTTTGGCCACACTCATCATCATCATCATCATGGTGATGGTGATACGGATGGGAATGGGGAGATGCTGAGATGGCCTGGCATTTCTGTAATGTTTACATTTCACACTCACACTCTCTCTCTCTCTCTCTTTCCCTGTTGCCGTCCCTGTCCCACACAGCTGTACGTGACGCGCTCTTTCTTTTGTTGCCAACAAAAGAATTTCTCATATACAAATTTTTGACTGGGCCCGAAAGTTTATTGACCCAACGAGAACCATCGAAGAAGCAGCCACAGGCAGCGGAAGAATTTTGCCATTTTTGGTCGATTAAACGAAACGCTGAGCATTTTCACCAAATGATGTAATTCTTTTCGTCCCTCCCCTCAACACCCGTGCACTCCTTCCCTGCACTGCTCCTCTACCCCACTCGTCGTGTCGATGCATAGTAATTTGATCATTTCTTTCAGATTTATTGAGCTGCCCAACAGTAAATTATTAGCGTATACCTTTATGGGTTTCTGGCCACAATTAGTCAGCTTTTTATGCCTACATGACGTATACGAAATTTACTGTGTATATTGTTTCCCAAAACATCACGTATACGCCTCACGTGAGGATGTCGTGATGAGAAAACAATTGAGAAATGACCAGTGAGTGGGAGAAATGTATGATTTTCTCTCCCGCATGAGTCACAGCATTGCGAGAAATGTTCTTTATAAATGTTCTTTTAACTAACAGTCAACATTTAATTTGTATATTTCAGATTCAATGCGAATGCACTGGGTTTGGTCGCTTTAAATTGGGTAAGTCAGAAGATATTTATTATTCATAAGCTATCGACAGCTATTATTTAAAATTCACCATTTAATTCACCATCGATTTTATAAGCTTCTAATGCGTTGAAAATCCCAAGCGATTGACAACTAAAAGCATGTTATGTTTGCTCAGATAGCATGAAAACCATCAGGATTATAAATGGAAAATTCTACGATTCTAAAGCAAATGTATCTTTGAGAAGTATGAAAGCTTATGAAAGATTCATGCAATCAATCCCACAGGATAAGCTCATAATATATCCACATATTCATTATGTATTACTCACACACCAACCATACCATATATTTTCCCAAAACACAATACATTTCCTCTTATTTTAAGTCTAAATACGATGGAAACGGAATTCGCATGGGTTAATGCATATTTATTTGTTTGTTTGACATCGGCAGACCCAGCCTCGACAGCATAAAAAGTAGGCCTAAGGCATTATTCATGTACATTCAATGTACGCTTCAAATGCAGCACCTATGTATTCAGCAGCACAAATGAAACTCAACTCGCGAATAACACAAACCGAAAAAATACCTTGACAACCTCAAAAGCCACACACAGAGCACACACACGACACACGCTCTGTGTAAGCTGACTCCTTTGGCTCTGCTTTTCAGCTTTTCTGTTTAGATTTTTGCGCAACAACGGCAACAGTAACGAGTGCACTTAAACGGCCAATTATTTATGGTATTTAAGTGTTTTGACTAAGGCATCAGCCAAAAAGAACTCAGCATCGGCGCTTTGCCACTGGCCGATAGCCGTTTTTCAGCAGCTTGCGATTTGCCCAAAACAAGAATTTTCAAGTTGAGCCAGACCCCCAGAGACCCCCAGAGACATTCAGAAACACGAACTCTACGAATACCGTGCCCGTATCTCCCCGTTTAGAAACACACTTGTATAAATCTGCGAAATCTGTGTGGAAAAAAAGAATTCTAAAAGAAAATCCATTCATTGTCGTTGTTGCTGGGTGATGGAAACCAGGCAAACTCGTTTTTCCACCATTAATTAAAATTTGTCTTCAGTTCTTGTTTTTTTGACTGAAATGTCTGCAAAATTAACAAAAACAACAACACATCTACTGCATTTTGCTACTGGAATAGAAAAAGAAGGAAAACCTAAGCGAGAGAGGGAGATAAAGTGCATCTATCCGCCCTGGTGGCTGTACCGCCGCTGGCGTCATGCAAATTGTAATCAACAAACAACAATATTTTCAGTGGAGCTAAAACTATACTGACGAAAGGTACAGTGCCCACTCGATAAGGCAAAGAACGGGCACAATCTAAAGCTACTTTGAAAATGTTTGATAAATGAATTAAGGATTAAAATTCTGCTGTATTTATCTTCAAGGGTAACGAACGAGATAGTCAAATCCTTCTAATATACAATATTATTTTACATATCTCCACTTCATAGTCTGTTAGTAATCTAGAGTAATCTTTATGAATTTTAAACTCTTTTTGGCTACTCTCAATCCCATTGAGCGCCCACTGTATATGCTGTTGGACCAAACCAACAACAACTGCCGGAGCAGCAGCAGCAGCAGAAAACATTCATTTTGTTTTCCACTTTTTCGCTGCCAACTTCGCCTCCTCTCTGCGGGCGTCGCTGCTGACTGCCGCAGCAGTCGTCGCTTCATCATGCAACTGTTCGCGCCGCACCGAGCCGCACCGAGCCGCGTCGCACTAATATCCGTCCTTGGCTCGTCTGTTCAACTTTGTCCCAGTTTTCGCATTTTGTTGGCGCGCTTTGCCTTTGCCTCCACCAACGTTGGCGCTGCATTTGGTCTATGACTGTGTGTGTATCTGTGTTTGCATAGAGCTCCACCAACACACACAAGCACTCTCGCAAATGTATGCGTGTGTGTATACATATTTGTCTATTCATTTGGCGACGCGACTCAATGCAATGTCTGTGAATCTGTTTGTGTCTGCATTGTGGGGCACATGCAATCTTTTATTTGTTGCCTCTACAGAATCGCATATGTATGTACATAGATGCGAACACACACAAATACTTAAATATATGAGTGCGTGTGTGTTTGTGTATGGGTATTCATGTGCGACAAGCGCACGCACAAAACGCTAAACTATGCGAAGAGTTGCATAGATAAGATACGCAGCTGCGCCCGAGTGGGCGCTTGTTGGGGTGGATGGCAGGGAGGGCAGCTCCGTGTGGGGGCGGATCACTCAGGCATGGCAATAGATGTCTGCTTTATAATTACTAAAATAGTATTATTTAATTTCTTTGCCGCTGCTCGTTGGGATAATGAAAACGTTTGTCGTTTTGGTAAAGCATTTTTTCGTTTCATTTGTGTGAGTTGTATGTAAGTTGGTGGAACGGATGTCATAATATAAATAATTATGTACATATGTACATCATACATAATATATATGTACATATGTATTTTCATCTATGAATGCATGTAGTACATAACTTAACCCAATAGAACTCAGAGTTATATTTGTCCAGAGGTTATCAATGTATGGGATGAATCATTGTTGATATTATTAAACTAACAGAAACTAGATTTTGATGGCCTTTCAATATGATTTTTGATTATTCTTCTCATACTTTCATGGAGATTCATTAAGACAACAAAGTGAGTGTTAGTTTATCTACAAGTTTAATTATTATATTAGAATATTCTAGTACTCTTTTATGGTTTGCGATTCTTGTCTACATTTGAGTATAGGCTTCTTGTCTAGAGCTGTAACATAAAGCCCTGAAGTTGCGGTGGCCTTATGACACACATTCTGTGGTTGGGCTTATCTCGTCTACGAACACTTGTACTATATGTAAAAAGTGTTTATTTTTCCTTTCTTACAATAGTTGTGAGTGAAAGACAGCAGATAACGATTAACTTTCAAAGCCTATCATTGTGTATGGTCGGCAAAGCACTCAGCGATTGGGGAGTACAGATAATATCATATCGATGTGATCTGAACATAACTTAAAGTGGAGCCAGAACTGATGTTAAAGTCAAGTCGCAGACACAAGTATCTGTATATTGGGTGTTGGTTCTACATCGAACTATGTATCTGTCAAAGTTTGGGTTATCTTTACGGTGATGTTACTCACGGTTCGTTGAACTCTTCGCGTGTCAGTCATTTGCGCACTGCGTGGTTTTGGCAGCAATCTTGTAAGTTTCCATAAATTATCAGAACAAATAAAGACACAAACCTCCGCATGTACATACATATATTATATTTATGTGGTTTCTGCATTTTACAGTTTTCTAGGACAAATGCGAATGAACTTCCAACCGAAACAAGAACAAATTGCTCGTATTTGCTCCAGCAGACAGGCCAGAATTTTCAAAATATTTGCATGCTCCACATACGAAATCTATATGGATATGAGTACATACTGAACATACATTGTACACTGATGGGGGTGGCACAACAAGGCGCTGTTATGGGAAATTCCATGCCAAATTTAAGTTTTTTTATGTCTGCCCCGAACACATTCAACATGCTCGCACACGTGCAAGTGTGTGTTGTGCGGCAAAACTTATTACAAACATCTGTCAAAGATCGGGAAGAAACCAAAAGAAATTCGAGCCCATTCAAATAATGGTTTCAAACAAGGAAGACCGTTGCAAATGATTAAAGTTCATTTGGTGGGTGGAAAGTGTTTTAGAATGAAGAATTTTCTTTATCAATATTCCCTAAAATATGTCTGCATGGCACCAAAAATACTTGAGTTCTTGGAATAACATTTTAAGTACTTAAGCACAGCTATAAAAATGTTCGTAAGTTTCAAAATTCTCCTAAAATCTGTCCCGTAATCATGTCTAAACATATTAGCAAATAATTTCATAGGTTTACCCACCATTTCAGCTGAATCACTGTGAAGATCTATGCAAAGTGAGAGCTGCGGTCTGCAAGTACGTTTAAATGTTATCACGAAAGTCAGATCTGGATTCAAGCAAAATGCTTCTTACAGACTTTATCGCTTGTGCCAGATCCAAAGTAGTTAACGGTCAACGGACGGCCGCCAGAGAGGAAGTTAAATGAGTTCGCTGAGAGCGTTCTCCAACAGGCAATTAATACCGCAGCAGCGGTAATCATGGAAATTCACGCAATAATTGTCAAACAAAGAAAATGGGCAGCAGAATTTCCTCTTCTAAACTCTCTCCCTCGCTCTGCCCCTCTCTCTTTCACTCGCATTATTGAACTTTTGCTCTTTTCGTTGGCTCCAAAACTTGGACTGCATAAAAAATAATAATAATTTCAGTTTGAAAAGAAAATAGAAGCAAAGGAGTGGTTGCTGTTGGAGCAGGGGGCCTTAGCAAGGGGGGAACAGCAAAAGCCATAGAAAGTATTTCTCTATTGTGCCTATGCGTGCGTGTGTGTGCTTGTGGGATGTTGTAATGTGCGTGCGCTGCGCTGCGCTGCCGCAGTCCCCGCCGATACCGTCGCGACGTCGACGCACGCTCCCGCATAACAGGCGTCGACCGCGCTCGCTCACGCACTCTCTCTCTCACTCTCTCTCCGTCTCTTTCCGCTCTTTGTGACGCTTTATTGCTCTATCGCTCAGGCGACGTGCGTTTATGTGCTTGGTTTGTGCGTGTGTGTGCGTGCGTGAGAGTTGAATGACCGCCGAAAATAAATTTTTTTTGTTTGTCGATTTTAGACTTTTACTATGTTGACGCTGGCTGGCGATGATGATTGTGTGTTGTGTGCTGTGTGTGCTTTTGCCGCTGCCAACCCACACGCACACACATGTACAACGCATGCACACCACATAGAGAGGCAGACAGCTATTTTGTAGCTTCATAGTTTGTGTTTCGAGTGTTAACGGGCGTTCGCACTATCTCGCGGGGTCTCTGACTACAAGGGGAGCTGTTGGTTGGGGGAGGGGCCGGGCGGCAGGGCTTGGGCCAGCATGGGGCGCTGCCAGGGAGCTTGTGTGTGTGTGTGCCTAGACTTCACAATCAGCGGCAGAGGCAGTCGCAGCCACAGCGACAGCAGCATTTCACTTTAACAAAACTTTTTCGGTCTTTCTTTCTTGAATATTTCATTGTTGCTTCTCCTCTCCACTCCCTTTCTCTCTCTCACTTACTCTTCTTCGTTGCTGCTGCTCCGCCTCCCAAGGGCCACAGCGTCATCGGTTGGACGCTTTCGTTGTCAACTCTTTCGCTTTTTAAATTTTGTATTTTACGCTTCTTCTTTTTTTGTATATTTCGGCAACTTTCTGTTTACGCCGCAAAATTTCTTTCCCCCTGCGTACATTTCTATCTGTTTCACCTTTTTCTTCCTCTTTTTTCGAGACATTGCTAACCAAAAGGAGAGGAAAAAAACACCCGGGAGTAAAAGTGAAAATTTCAATAATGGAATAAAAGTTGATTTGCGGAAGTCATAAAGGCAAATTGCATGCCGAAAGTAACAGTGACCCGACCCCCTCTGACAACCCCATTGTGCTGCCTTAATTTCTTACACGCAGCTCGGCCATAGAGGTGGGTGCGGGGGAGGGAGAGGTTTCTGTCGCGATTAAGATTTATGTTAGAAATAATACCTGACTAAAATGTTAATTGCACTTCGGATAAGGGTGGCGGTGACCCTTTAAGGGTTCAGGGAACTCAAATTACATTTTACGCACAAAATATTAAGCTAATAATAAATGCGGCAAAAGCCAGACTGAAGTCATTTACACTTGGAGGATATTTTATGAAATAATTATAGCGGAGCTTGACTCTGCATAATTGTTAAATAATGATTACACCTAAACGACTACAAAAGATCGATCAGCAGGCAGGTAGGCAATAAATGACTTAATTTCAAAAATCAACTAAATGTTACATCTTTTACAATTAAAGCTCAAAATATAAAACAACATTTTACATTTTATTGCATGTAAAATGTATTTATGAAATTAGCAAAAAATTGCCTTTGCTTCTTAGCCAAAAATAGAGTTCATTCAATTGTGATTTATACGAAATGGAAACCTGGCTGAAAAAATGTGCAATACAATGGAAGAGACACATCGACAATAAAACGATGAAACACCCACATATGTATGTACATATGTATGTATGAAGAGGTACCCTTTATGTACATATTTATGTACAAATGAATATGTAGGTAAATGCTCATTTGGCTGGTTGAAATTTTTGTTGTTGGCATTGCAATATCGCATTTTTTTTTATGGCTGGCGCGCGATTTTTAATTCGCAGGTTTCTTTTCCATTTTGTTTTTATTATTCTTTTTTTGTTTTGTTGTGAATCTCTTTATTGCTCGCATATTTTTGTTACATATACAATTTGTATCTTTGTATCATTTTTTGGGCGAGCGAAAGGGTCGGGTCGCGTCGCACCGCTCGCTGTCTCTTTTTCTCTATCTTAGCTGCCTCTTTTCAAATTAGTTGAATTGTCAATGCAAAAAAGCGAAAAAAAACCACACACACACCTATGCAAAATATGCGTGTGTGTCCGTCCGTCTGTGGAGGTGTGCTTGTGTCTGTCTGCCGTAAGGTTTCGTAATGTTTCATTTGGCCGTTGTTGTTATGGCGTCTTTCTTCATTTACGAATTTCATGGATTTCCCTAAAATAATTGTTGTTGCTCTTTCTGCTGTGGTTGTTGCTCTGGCTTTTGCTGTTGCTGTTGGTGTTGTTGTTGCCTTTGTTGTTGTTGTGAAACCCAAGTGACTTTCACTGCCAAACAACATCATCAGTGGCAGAGGCAGCAATCCATTCCGGGACCAACTGACTGACTGACTAACTGACTCCGCAATTCCACAGCTCTGCCACATAAAACTTCGCACTTAACTGAATTTCATTAAATTACAATTGCTTTTTCGTTTCTTTACAATATATCGTTTTTTTTGTTGTTTTTTTTTACTATTTTGTGCAATTTTCCATTTCTTTTTGTGTGGGATGAAAGTTCATAAATCAACTTTTCAAGTGGAATAATACGAGTATTAGTAAAAATTTAATTTAAGTACTTGAGTAGTTCTTGAAAGTTGGCTTATCAAAGGTCTCAAACCCGAACCAAGGAATATTAAAAAAAAAATTAAAATTAAATTTATATTTACTCTCTGGTAAATCAGAATCAAAATTCTAAAACAATCAAGAGATTTGATGGTACATTTTTCTTTCGAGAGTTGCCAGCGTAAACTAGAGCTTGCTGGCGCAGCTGCGGGACGAGTAAATGGGACTTGGTTTACCTTTGATGGAACCGCTTGAATTGTTTTGTCCCGCTGGCGACTGGACGTTGCTTTGACCGAGGTTGTTGGCGTGTGCTTCCAGTTTCGAAGTGACGCTGCTCCACATGTCAAACATCCGTTGCGTATACATAATTATTAGTGAGAAATGCGAAATGCGTAGCTTTGGTGACGTTTGTAGCGCGTGTCTGTTGTTGTTGTTGTTGTTGTTGTGGGTTTATCTGATGTTGCAGTTGCACGAAGTATTATGTACACTTTGAGTTAGTTGTGTCAGCCGCTGATATACTCAGCCGCACACACATGCCGCGAGCCTTGCGTCGCGTATGTGCAATGTGGATGCACTTTGCCGCCGAAAGAATTGTTTGAGTTCGCCTTAGTTTAGGGTTTACTTTATGTAAATGTGTAAAACGTTGTATACAGGATTTATTATGTAGTTATATATATAGATATATAGCTGCACTTCGGTTATGATTTGTTAGCCAATTTTCTTATTGCACTTGGTCTTCCTCTTGTCCTACTATCCGCTGCTTGCTTCCATATACATTTGTATCCTTACGAATGAATTTCCTTCCGTGTGAATCAAGAACTATCACAGTGTGTGGGTGTTTGTAAGACAGAGGGGGTTGTGAGTGGATAGGGGGGACTTGCCAATCGATTTGGGTATGTATATAGGTATATATGTATATGTATATATAGTATGTATATATGGTGTATATTGCTATATAATGATCTAACGTTGTCAGGCCTGTAGGTACTAAATTGTTGATGTTGCTGGATCTGGTTATATATATGTATATATATTAATGTTATGTATTGTTGCTTGTTTTGTTTGTTTAACTATTTATTAATAAGACACTTGTTCGCGTATATTTTAGCTTGTTTTTTGTTTTGTTTTGTTGTTTAACGTTTAAACTTTAAAGCGATTCATCAATGATTTGTTAATTGTTCATTTGCTCAACCCTTTTGCAGAATATGCAAACTGTTTTTGTTGCTGCTGCTGCTGCTGCTGCGAGAGTTTTTGTTTTTTTCTGCTTCGGACAGGGGCAGTGGCTGCCTCTGCTGCTGCTGCTGCTGGTTTATCACTTTCACTGCGTTGTTGTTGCTGTTGTTATTGCCGCTTCTCCGGTTGCAGTGATTTTTGTGGTTGCTGCCGCCGTTGGTTGTTGTCTCTTTGCTGGTGCTGGTGCTGGTGTTGGTGCTGCTGCTGCTGCTGCTGACGCCGCTATTGTTGTTGCTATGCTGACTGTTTTGTCGATTTCTCTGTTTCGTTTGATTCCAAATCAAAATTTCCAAAAATACGAAAATCTCACGACAATTGATTCCGGAAGACATTTAGGCGCGCACTCGTTTCCCCTCTGAACTGGTCTATGTCGTCAGCTTGAACACCTTGATGTACAGAATGGCTTGGCCAGTCATGTGAATACTTTTGCTACGCACTGTCAGCCAGGGCCAGGTCCTGGCACTCAGCATATTGCTCGGTAGCGGCCAGTCGTCTACAGGGGGAAATGGGAATGGAATGATCACAATCGCAATTGGTCCATCGATGGACAGAGTCGGACACAAGAAAGATCCAACGATGCGCGCTCGCCTGTGCGTGTGTGCCGATCCAGAATTTCACTTTAATTTCCCCAACATCACAAGGAACAGGAACAGGAACAGGAACTGGGCCGACCCCGACCACCACCACTACCCCTCTATGGCAGCTCCCTCCCCTCCCTTGTGGGGTTGGCAACTACTCCCCTTGTGGCGGTGATTATCCACAACATGAGCATGGAAAATCGATAGAGAAATGGGATTTAAGGGTGCCCAGACAGACGAGAGGGTTGGGCGATGGTTGGGGCGTGGATGGGGTGCCCCATGTTCGGGGCAAAATAGGGAAAAAACGCTGCCTGCCGCAGAGTGCAACGCTAGTGAGCGCCACACAGAAACGAGCGCATAAATCTCATCGTCAGTTTGTGGGTGTGTTTGTGTGACTGTGTGTGTATGTGTGTGTGTGTGTGTGTGAACATAGAAAAAAGTTCTATGACCCAAACACACACGCAGACGGGAAAAACACAAACGAGCCGGCAAACCCAATGAATATGAAAACATTTTACTTTTCCCTCTCTCTCTCTCTCTCTCGCTCTCTTGGTTGCTCGGTTAGGTGCTCTGTCACGCTCTCTCTCTCTCTCTCTCTGTCTCTGTCGTTTGGTTACACGAACAGGAGGAGGAGTGGGTGTAGCGCGATTACTTTGTTGGAGGCTTGCTTGGGGTGGCTTTGGGGGTGGCCATGCGGAAGCCCCCGGCAGACATATAAAATACGTCACCAAAGCGACAGTCAGCCCCCACAGCAACAGCAACAGCAACAACACCACAGGAATTGTGCCAGCTCACAGAGGCAGATAGGGACAGAGAGGGAGAGAGATTTACATACAGACAGAACGCAATGAAAAGAAGAAAGGCTGAAAAGAAAATGAAAATGAATAGCGGCGCGCACACAGGCGGGAAGAGAGGCGAAACACAGCGAAATACGGCAAAATACGGCAGGGACAGCAGGCAGCAGGCAGCGCCAGTAAAACAGTTAAAATAAAATGAAAAAAATTCTCTCGCAGCGACGACAACGAACTTACTAACGGTACCCCCCAAGCTAACGAGCCGGTCAAGCCAATGATGATGATGATGATGATGGTGGAAAGCGGCAGAGAGCGGCATAACGGGACAAGAAAGAGTGTAAGAGAAAGAGAGAGAGAGGGAGAGTAAGAGCACGCGCTCTCGCGAGGGGGAGGAAGAGGCCAGGCCGATGGCGGTTACAGTTACAACAGCGCTACAACAACAACAACAACTACAGCAACAACAGCAACAGAGCGACAGAAAAGCAGACGACAAACTTTACATGGCATCGCAGTCGGCGTCGCTGTTGCTGTTGATTCTACTTTTGCTGCTGCTGCTGCTGTTGCCGTCGCAGTACGTTGACGCCGACGAAAAAGACCAATGACCTATGGGTGGGCTCCGCTGCTCCCTGCTGCTGCTGCTGCTGCCCTCCCCCCCACTTTTGCTTAGGCTGTTTTCCGCTTCTAGCTGTTGGGCGGTAGTCTGGGGTGGCACACTTATAGCCGACGACACGACACATGGAGTGTTTGCGTGCGACTGTGTGTGTGGGTGTGTGTGTGTGTTCTACTAACGGTAATGCAAACAGTTGGTGCTGCCAAGAAGGAGGAGGTAGAACTGGATGTGGATGTGTGGGTGGGTGGTTAGGCCTCACGACGATGATGATGATAATGATGATGATGATGGTGGAGCAGGGACCCCAAGCGACGACCGACTTTGCTCTGCTCTGAACTCTGGGCCGCTCAGTGACTTACTGCCAACTAATGTCTGCCAGCCGCCCTACGCCCTACGCCCCCACCCCAAGCGAGCCGCCTACTTGCAGCTGCAACTGCAACTGCAACAATAACAATTGTTGATAATCATAACGCTGCACAATGGGAAAAGCAGCAACTACAAAGGGACAAACTAGAAAAGCTTCTGAAGAAAAGGGCAGGCATCTCGTGCGGATACCTGGAGGGGGGATGGCAACCAGAATGGGGAAGACAATGGGCGCGCACTATGAAAGATTGCAGGGAAAACTTTAGCTGACAGTTTTGCTTTGGCCGGCAGGAGGAGAAGCAGGAGGTGGGTGAGCACTGCTAACGGGATCTTTTTGACCAAATTCAAACTCTAAAGAGAGACAGGGAATCGTTTGAACATTGGAACGGATTGGAAGTGGATCCACTGAACCCTCTAAAGCAGTCCCCAAATCAATTTCCATTCAACAAATCTCCCAAATCCCCCGATCGTATCATATGAATATCCAAAAGTGTCTGCTGATGGGCCGGATTAGTGGCCAATTGATTATTCCAATAAATTATCCAATTTGTTGTGGCGGTCGGGGGCCGTGTTCCTGTTGGGGTTCCGTTGGGGAAGGGGGATTTTTCATTTGACTTTTCATTTGTGTTAATTTTGCATTTTTTTTTGATTATTTTATATCCTTTTCTCACACACACACACACACACACAAGCATGCATCGATCGCACACATACACTGAAATTTTGCGTTGTTTTTGTTACACAATCGAATCCGTGTGTCCGTCGAGGGACGCCGCCGCACTTTGCATTCCCTCTCCGCCGCTCGGAGTCTGGAGTATTACGTCACTGGCACTTCCGTCGCTAACGGGTCAGAGGTAAAGGCAGGGGGGGACCGCATTGCAGTTGCAGTTGCATTTTGGTTTTTATTTATATTCTTTTAATTTTGTATTTTTTTACTTTTTGTTGTTTGTTTGCTGTATTAGGCACGATTTGGAATTTTAATGCACTCGATATTGATTGATATATACTCTCGCTCTCTCGCTCTCTCTCTCTTTTCTATTTGAATATATATTAGATATTTATTCTATGATTTTGTTTTGATCTGAAACCGAACAAACTTCCACGGAGAGCTAGCTGGCTGGCTCGCTGGCAGATAGTTTATCTGCTGCTGCTGCTGTGGCTGCTGCTTCTGTTGCAATATTCCAATTTTCCTGCTGCCGTTGCCGATGTTGCACTTTGGCTAGACACACTCACACACACACACACACACAGGCACATGCACAGGCACAAAGTGGCAGTGGCGTGGCGAGAGGGGGGCGCGCGCGCGTTAGTTTAGTTGCTGTGCTTTTTGGAGCCGCTTTGAGCCGGAGCCGCTTGGAGACGCGCCGGATAGAAACGCATAGACACACGGATAGACGAAAGCACACGGATACACGGTTACACGGTTACGATTCAGTTACGGATACGGATACGCACGTCGTGTGCTTGGTGAGTGATGATGGGAAATAATACAGAGTAAACAGCAACAACAAATAATTAATAATAAAGATACAACGCGCTGCGCATCGTAACCCGCCGCCGCATTCGCTCGATTCAAAGTGTAGCCGAAGAGTGCCGTGCCGTGCCTCAAAATGTTATCGAGTTCGTTGTCGTCGGTACGTACGGTACGGCGGCAGCGCCGCAGCAGAGCCAGTGGCAGTGGCGCAGCAGTGGCAGTGGCAGTGGCAGCGTCGCAATGCGGTGTGTGTGGTGTGTGGCAGCAGAGAGCCCCAGAGAGCCAAAGAGAGCGCGTACAAGGCAGAGAGAGAAAGAGCACGGAGCAGGGGCAGGGGCAGGGGCAGGGCAGCCAGCCCGCCCCAAAGCAGCGCTGCCCGCTGAGTGGGTATATGTGTCTCTGTGCCGATGACTTCTTCCATCTGCCTTCGTGCCCGCGGGCTCCCCTCGGCCCATTGCCTGCTGCTGCCCGACGCTTCTCCAACTTTTTCTGTTGTCAGCATTCCGCTTTGGGCCTTACATTCGCTATGGCAACCAATCGCTCTGCGGCCCCAACCAACGCCAAAAAGTTGTCCCGATAGAGAGAGAGAGAGAGAGAGAGAGCGGCAAATCAGCTGTTTGGCTCGCTCTTAAAAGCGAGCGTTCCGTTCTCTTTGCGCAAAGAGAGCGTGAGCTTTGGGAAAGCTGCCGCTGTTTTTTCCATTTCCTTTTCGCATTTCCCGGTCGCTGCCGCCCTCCCAGCTGCCACCCACAATTAGCAGGTCAATTGCTTTTTAGGGCAAAATGTGTGCACTGCAGTTGACTTATTCGGCAGCAATCGGGCGGCATTACCCCTTTCCATGCCGTAAACTGCAGATTAGCTTGCCTGCCAATTTTATATTTTATATTTTGTATTTATTAAATGTATATTAATATTAAAGTTAGCTCGAAAAGAAGTCAGCCAGCAGCAACAGCAGCAGTCAAGGTGAACTGCAGCCAATTAAAAATGTTAAAATGTTTGCCAACAAAACGAAAAATATAAAACGAAATGGCAAAATGGAAAATAGGATGGATGCCATGTAAATGTTGAAAAATCGCAACAAGAAACAACACACAACTTCGCGCTCAGGCCATAAATTAATATTTCATTTGTTAATTTATGGATTTTCGTTTGGGGGATACGACGATGCTGAGCCATTAGTAGAGTCTCCCAGAGCCACAGTCTGTGTGTGCAGCATAATTCGCATTTTGCAGATGATATGGGGGGATTACGACATCCAGTCGCAGACCTAGTCGCAGACCCAATCCCGATGAAGTTTTGGCCAATTCCGAATTATGATAATGAAACTTCGCCACGCTCGATCGGAGCCGAAGTCCGCCTCATGCGGCGCTGACCTGGCTAATGGTCGGGCGAAGATTCAAGCGTGAAATGCAAAGCGTTGTTCAACCAAATATTATAATGAACCTGACTCCAATTCATGTGGCAGTTTACAACAATAAACATCGATATATATTTACTACTCTGTGCACAACAACAAAAAGTGATAGTGTGAGTCCCCATAGACAAGATACATCTCGTAATCTGTACGTTGCGACATCTTCGACGACAACATGACGACGTTGCCAGCAAAGTCCATCGACCACGTTCAGGGTCGCCGTCGCCCCATCCGCAGAAAGGGTCGCATCGAGTGAAGAAAACCTTTTTTTTTTGCCAACTATTATTATGTGGGCTAATCATTGTCAAATCCGCATGCGGCGACTCTTGGCTGACTCAAAAACGAGTTTAGGAGCAGTTCGGGGCAAAGTTAACGAAAGTGAATCAAGTTTTGTGAATTTGAAGGAATATTTGGAAACATTTAAAGGTTGAGGATTATGGAGAATGATTGAGTATTCATCATTAAAAATTAGCCAATTAATTTCTATAAATTATTACAATAGATTCTACAACACAAAAGCCCGCAGGAAAGTTTACAAAGAGCATTGAACGGTAGAGCCATAGCTTCTGGACTTCTGAAACTGTTCCAAGTTCTACTTGAGTCCGTTGGTACGGCAATTAGGTAACATTTTCATGTGATCGATCATCGATCACGGGCCACACAGCCACCGCCCTCGGCCGGCTAATGAGTGCGTCCGCCCAGAGCTGTAACTATCAACAAAAACTATAAAATATAGATCAATCTTGGGGCTTCGGCAGGGAAGTCGTGTCAGTGCCTGGAACACTCGTTGGTAGCTCGGAGCGCTGCAAATCAATTTTTCTTTCAGCTTAGCTGGAAAAGTTGTCCCCCCAATCCTCTCCCTTCAAGCTTGAGTGCCTGCAGACGTTAATTCTATTATGTTTTAGCTCTTGGGCTGTCTCTCTCTCTGTCTTTCTGTGGCTAGAGTCTCCATTCAGCTAACTGTATAGTTTGTAGTTGACGCTTTTACCGCTAGGGTTCGAGCTACGGTAAAAATATGAGCCAAGCAGAAGAACCAACAGCAGCAGCAACAGCAGCAGCAGCAGCAGCGGCAGAGTCTGCTTACCGAGCAGCAGTAAAGCGAATATGGGGGGGCAGCGAGAGTCGCAAAAAACGGCAGCGGGCAAGGCAAGGGATGGGTAGGGGGGCAGAAGAGAACAACTAACAGAAACAGAACCTAATGGCAAAGAACACCTAGACATGGCCGTAGCGAGTGAGGCTTATTTAGTATGTCAAAACATGTTCTTGTCGGCTGTTGGCTGCTTGGCTGCTTGGCTGTTGGCTGCTTGGCTGTGGAAAGTGGGACACTTGCCTCTGCCGCTGCCGCTGCCGCTGCAGCCACACACAAAGGTGAATAGCCAATAAATCGAGTTGGCTTGTAAATTGAAAATTCTTTTTAGCAGTGGGGTGTGTACACCTGTTGTTGCCACTGCCACTGGCTGCTGGCTGCTGGCTGCTGGAGTCGCTGATGTGTCAGCCTGTTAATTGCCGCTTGCCGCTTGCCGCTGCCACTGAGGATGCTTGCGCAATGAGCATTTGCATAGCTTACGATCTTTGGATTCTTAGATTCGGGCAAAGGGAAACCCCGAATGGGCCATTGTTCCAACCCAAGAGCTACTGCATGGGGTCAAGAAATTAACCAAAGAAGAGATTCACAATGGATTACGATGCACCAAAGACGAGTCCCCAGATTGGTTCCCATTAAAGGGTTTAAGGAGCAGCTTAAGCCGCTGGCTAACCCCACTCAGTTGGCAACTTAATGGCTATTAATCCGATTTACCTGTCATGGCATTGCTGCCGCTGCCGTGATGCTCTCTGGCCGCTGTGGCAGCTGTGCCCGCTGTCGTTGCAGCAGACTTTTGTGCGTTGAGCTGCGGCATTGGCGGTGGCGTCGTTCGCTCCTTGGGCCTGTCCCTGTCCTGACTGCGCCCCTTCGTCTGGCTAATGATGACGGGACTGCTGATGGTGGACTGCTCGCTGGCGTTGCCGGGCAACTGCTTGCACACGGAGCTAATGTTGCTGATGCTGCTGAAGCTGCTCAGGCTGCTGAAGCTGCTCGAGCGGGCCAGGGCTGGGGGCTCCGACATGAATTTGTGCTGCGTACGCGACGGCTGCTGCCTGGCCAATCGCTTGGGTGCCGGCGGCTCCTGGTCCGTCTCCTCCTCCGCCTCCAGCTCGGCCTGCAGCTCTGCCTCCAGCTCCATTTCCGATTCGGGCTGCACTGTGGCTATGATGGTGCCATCCTCATTGGCCTGCTCGAAGCACACGTCCAGCAGCGTGGCGCCGCTGCCCGCCTGCAGGCCGGCAATGTCCTTGAGGTCAATCCAGCTGGCGCCCAGCTTGTCGGCATCGCTGAGGGGCAGGCTCAGCACTCGCGTGTCGCCCTCGTCCACGATGTGGAAGGACTGCGTCGGCTCGATCTTCACGATGATGGGCTGATTGGCCAGGATCTGGGCCGGTGGCGCGCTGCCCAGCAGGCTGGCCATGTTCTCCTCCTCCTCGTCGGCGGCCTCCAGTTCGCTCAGCTGCTGTTCGATCTGCAGGTACGTGGCGCTCGAGTTTGCGCTGTTGGTGGTGGTGCTGCTGGTGGTGGTGGTGGTGCTGCTGGTGGTGTTCAGGGGATGCTTCAGCATGTCCAGCTTCAGGACGGTGCACTTGTCGGTCTGCTGGTACTGGTGCTGCTGCTGCGGTCGCTGCTGCAGTATCGCCAGCGGGGGAGTGGCTCCGGCATCCGAGAGGAAGGCCAACGCTGGAGATGTGGCTGTGGCCTTGTTGGAGGTGCTGCGCACATGCGTCAGCTGCGGCGGCGGTGGCGGCTGCTGCTGCGATGGACCACCGCCTCTGGCCACGATCGTGGTGGACACTGGCAGCGGTATTATCGATATGGATGGCACCTTGCTGCGCAGGCTGGCCACGGCAGCGGCAGTGGCGGCATCCGCATCGATGTACGATGTTGCACGGCTACTGCTGCTGCTGCTGCTGCTGCTGCTGTTGTTGTTGTTGTTGTTGTTGCTGCCTGAGGGCTTTGCCTGCTGAATCAGCAGGAGATCTCGGGGCCTATCCGTCGTGGCGGCCGTTTCTGCAACTGTCTAAGGAGAGTCTTTGCTGGTCGCCTAAACCTTTTGTTTTGTTTGCTCGTTTTATTTATTTACCTAACACTTTCACTTTGTTTATTGCTCGTGGTTCGACTGCTGCCCTTGGCCTGTGGCTGTCATTTCTTTTGGTTTTTTGTGTGGGTGTAGAAGCACAACATCGAAAATAAGTTAATTCAAAATCAGCCTTACGAAAGTGCACTTAAAAGTTGTCTTCTAAACATATTCATACGACGGGTAAATATCATTTATTTTTCTTTCTTTTCTCGCATACTTTTCTCTGCCCGCGATTGCTTGTCAATTGGTGTAGATACCGGGGTGGGGGGCGGGGGTTTCGGGCCTGGGTACTCGGGGTGCTGGGAGGGGGGAGTAATGCACCTGTGCGTTGCGTTGCGTTTTGTTACGTTTCGTTTCGTTACGTTACGTTACGTTTCGTTTCGTGCAGCTGGAAGTACGCGTCGTATACTTAACGTGACAACCCCCGGGGGCACTGTTGTGCGATAGCAGCGATAGTTCTGATTGATAAATTACTCGCTTTGATTAACTGTTTAGCTGTCTTTTTTTCTCACTGTTGAATATAGCTGAAAGATTTTCCTTTATGGCCACATTATTGTGCTGCAGCTTCTGTGGTTATTGTGCAGCGATTGTTGCTGCTGTTGCTGTTGCTGTGTATCTGTGACTGTGACTGTGCCTTTGCCTGTATCTGTATCTGTATCCGCGGCTGCTTGCAGTCGTTGTCGCTCTCGTCCTCGTTGTTGTCATCCTCGCTTTCGTATCCTGCTGCTGCTGCTGCTGCTGCTGCTGCACATGCAACGAGGAGCTGCTGGATGGCTGCAAGGCTGCGCTGCAGCATTCGGTGGAATCAGCGCCATTGGAACTCGCCAACGTCAAATCAGTTGGAAGTGTGTCTCTGCCAGCGCTGCTGCTCTTGCCACTGTTTATTTCCCACATTGCGGCACGCAACCACCAACACCACCCACCACCGCCACCACCAACACCACCGCCACCATCCGTGGCAGCAGCAACAACGACAACCAACAGCTGCTGGCGAGTGGAAAGTGGCCTGCCAGTGGCTTTAATAATCGATTTTTCAGCGGCAACACACACACACACACACACACACACAAATGCAAATCGATTTGATCCTAGGGGAGGGCTGTCTCCTGCAGGGCCCCTTGCTTTCCCTTTTCCTTTTTCCTCTTTTGAATTAAGTTTTAAACACTTTCACATGCCGCAGGGCTCGAAATTGTATTGTTTTTTCACTTTCGTTGGATCACCTTTTCTGTGAAGAGTTTTCCCGAATTTTCTCGAGCTCTTGGTGTGCAGAAAAATGTGTGCATTGATGTGGATGCGTCGCGCGCGCGTTTTGTGGCTTCTGGTTGCAGGTGCACTCCTCGGACTGGAGCAGCAGTTGGCAGCAGCTGACCGAAGCTGCGTCCTTTGCAGGAATGTGTCCCAAATTCGAGTGCCACCAACCCACATTTCCTGCCGCTGCCGCTGCTGCTGCTGCTGCTGCACGAACTTTCCGTTTCGCGGGGTGGCTACGCGCGCTTCCGCTTGGAAAGGGGAGGACTTCTACACACACATACACCTGCGCACTCCGCTGGGAAAATCGCATTCCACACACTAAAATCGATGTGTGTGTGTGTGCGCGGCATACATATGCAGCGGAAAAATGGGACTCGCTGCGAAATAGGGTTAGTAGGCATAATGCCAAGTGCATAGACGGGAAAGGACTGGAAGTGGACAGACGCGAGGCTCGAGACTCGCGTCGATACGCACTCGGCATGGCTGCGCAGCACTTTCCACCCCCAAAACCGCAAGCTCGCTCTTTCATGGCAGGGAAATTGTCAGCGAGGTGGAAAACTCTTCTAAGGGAAATTTCAGCGCGGCAAATTTGAATTTAATAACTGAATTTAGGAATCATTTCTCTCTGTTCCAGAAGAAGTTTGTGTACTGCAGTAAAAAAACATCTGGGAACAGCTGCAAACGGGCAAAAAGAGTTCTACGATTAAGCTGCGCATTACCCAACTCAGATTTGGATTAATCGCCCAAGAGGAGGGCCCTTTACGTATCGGAACGGATCGGTTCATTAGCGCCTGGGAGGGGGCAGAGGCAAGCAACCGTCAACCGTTACCAGCGTCAGGCAGCCACCAACCAGCAGCCACCAACAGTTGAGTGAGAAGAGCTAGTGTATGAGAGGGGGGTAGAGTGAGGGGGAAGGCATCAGCATTAATATTTCATGTTTTTCCGTTGCTTAAATCATGTTGGATTTATTTTGTGCTGGTTTTCAGCTGCCGTCTCGCCGCTTGCGCAACGAAGAGCTTGCCAGCAGCCAACTTGTTCTGGCCTGGCCCCCAAGCTGCTGCTGTTGCGGCTTGCAACTTGGCTAGAGAACCGTTGGTTCTAACGTGAAATGTGTGCCTCACCGTTGTGAGCAGCCCGATCGGGGCTGGCTCTTCTTGCTATTCTATTGCGAGTCTATGCCGATGCCAACCTGTTTTCCACCACTCCGCCACTCCATCGTCATTGTGCAGAACTCTCCGAAAAAGTCCCGTAAGAAAGTCCCAGTTATTCAAGAGGAAAAACCTGTTACACGCAACTGGCTCAAAGCTGATTGCTTGCCGCTGCCAAGAACAGAACATGGCAGCAGCAACGGCAGCAACAGCAGCAACGGCAACGGCAGCAACAGCAAGCCCCACAAACAAACACGTTAGTACCGTTGCTTCGGATTCTTTGTTGCGCAACTGTGTTGCAAGATTAGCTCTGCGACTCTGCCTCCGACACTGCCCCCGCCAACGACTGGTTTATTGCAGCGCCGCTGTCGATGAGGCAACACTGGCTGGCTGGCGCTCATTGTTGCTGTTGCTGTTGTAGCGCCTTGAAGATGTTGTAAAGTCTTTTTTGGCCAGAATCGGAAATCCAGCAGAAACCATTGCATGTCTTGAAGCTCGAGTGCATATTCCAAGCAACCAATCTATGCGCAGCCATTGAAAGCCGTTGCCCATTATGATCAATTAATTGTGGTTGCTGTTGCTGTTGCTGTTGCTGCTTGGCTAATGATTCCATCAAACCATGGGCCATAGCCCTGCAAGGTTAGTAGTCGATAGAGGCGTAATATCACCAGAAATATGCGCTTATTATGTTTGCAATTTGATTGCCAGCGAAACTTTTATGTTTTCACCTTTGAGTTTATTGCGAAAATCGAAGAGGTTTTTGGTTTTCTGATTGATTTTCCACAGCAAAACAAAGAACATTTCAGGGTCTAAAGATCTTGTG
This sequence comes from Drosophila subobscura, assembly GCF_008121235.1. Taxonomy (NCBI): domain Eukaryota; kingdom Metazoa; phylum Arthropoda; class Insecta; order Diptera; family Drosophilidae; genus Drosophila; species Drosophila subobscura. Next base: position 6,304,439 of record NC_048531.1, read on the forward strand.
CTGAGGAATGTGGGGAGTCAAATTTGAGTTGGGTTCCTAAGCTCCGTCTGAGGATGTTTAAATTCAGTTAAAGTTAAAGAATCTTCAACTAATCTGTCGATCCACTGCCAGTTGCAGTTATGACCTTCCATTAACTTAAACAGAAAGCTCAGAATACTATAATTTAAATGTTTTCGGTAAGTTTTATCCCATCTATTATGTAATTAATATACTAAAATAAATTCCTTCTTCCCAAAGGTAACTCTCGCTTATGCAAACTCACCTCTGATAGTGCTTGGCATGTTATACAGTTTCTCGGAACTCAGCCACGGGTATATACAGATTGTTTGGCAGTTTTCACCCGATGATCATCAATGTCAAAGCCTTGAACCCTTCACTCAGCAAGATCATGGGTTGGAGAAGAATCATTGTGGAGACCAGGCAAGGGGATGGAGTCCGTGTCCGATATGGCTGCCACTTAATTAGCTCCGGGGCAGCAAGAGCTGACGACAACAAACGTATTTCAAACGGTAAAATGGGCAAGGCCAGACTCTGGCCAGCTGGTCGACAGGCGGAGGGAGGAGCCGTGCGCGAAACTCAACGAATCGGATCAGGAAGAAGGCCGAACCGAACCGAACCGAACGATCTGCGATGACTGGGCGTGAGCCGAGGGTAAGAGACGATGCGAGCCAGAATCCAGCTTCCAAGCAACACCAAATGGACTGGACTGGACGTGGGGACACACGATTGCACACTAAATGGCAGAAGGCCAAGGCGAAGACCCGTTGCAACTGGGCAGATCATCATCTTCAGCGGTGGAGTCATCGTCATCCCCACCGATGGGAACCTGTGTGCAAGTGAGCGAAAATCGGTGTACGAAGCACCAGAAGCTGCGCTTGAGTCGAGTAAGGAGAAAGGAGCTGTAAGAGCTGCCACCCTCCACCACACAAACACACACGTATACACACACACACACACACACCTGAAAGAAGAATCAAAATTCCTGCTAATTAAATGCGTGATCAGTGCCCGAAAATATCCACACAGCAACCAGAAAAGGTATAAAAGATGAAACATTCATATAAAAGTATGTAGTTATGTACATATTAATGTACATACATATGTACATAAATACATACATATGTACATACTTGTAAGAAAGAGTCATGCGTGCATTTCATCAGAGAGATCAGAAATGTCCGAGAGTCAGGGACCCGAGACCCGTGACGTTGCCGCTGCCGCTGCCGCCGTTTTGGGGCCCGTCGCGACGCCGTTGGTGCTTTCTCAGTTGCACCTTTAATCGCTGAATAAACAGGAAGACTTCTACGGCAAACAGCACTCACACACACACACACACTCATACAGATGCACATTCACGCCCGCTAGAGAGGGAGAGACATAAAACAGGTTGAGAAGTACCGCTAAGCGGGAAGAAGAAGACGTCCACTTGGAGCACCACAGAGCAGAGCGGAGAGCAAGCCCCAGAGTACTGAACGAACAGAACCCAGCAGAAGCAGAAGCAGCAGCAGCAGCAGAGGTCAACGAACGTTCTTAGCGCTCAAGCAACGGCGGCCACAAGAATGAAGGAATCAAAACACACGAAAAAATGCCAAGCATGTGTGTGTGCCAGCATGAACGCTGACAGAGAGAGAGAGATAGAGAGAGGGAGCGTCGAAAGAGAGCGCCAGCAGTTGAAAGAAAGTATCAAAAGAGAAAGCAAAACGATCGAGCGCCAAAAGAGAGAGACGGCAGGCAACAGCAGCCACCACCTGAAGAGAGCGCCGCCAGGTGAGCGTTGTAATTGAAGAGCGGAAGAGATTTGTTCGAAAATTGAATTGCATTTATTTTCTTTCTTCTCCCAGTGTGCCGTGTGCCCTGTGCCGCCTGTGTATTAATATGCATTTTAATACAGATTTTTCGGTTCTTTTTTGTTGCTCAATCAACTCGTGAGCTTAAACGAAATGTATTTATAGCAGAAAATTTAATAAGAATGCATTCGATGAGACAAAAGAGAGAGAGAGAGAGAGATATTGAGAGAAAGAGTGAGGGAGCTGCGGTGCGGCGCTGGTGCGGGCATGTCTGTGGCCCAACAAAAGCCGCTTTGTAACTGTCTGTAGTATGACAAGCGAAAGAAACCGAAATTCTTATTCTTATTGCTCAATATTTGGTAATACACTCACACACACACACATAAGCAAACACACACAGAGACGTGCAAAAGCCATTGAATGTAGCGGTATTTTGTCGAAATTTACAGTCTCAAGACGGAGCCACCGAGCCAGCCAAAGCTCATTGACCTCCCCAACCGTAAGCGGCAGAGACTCTTCCTCCCGCCCCACCCGTCTTCCAGCCTGTAACAAGTGTGTAATGAGATGGTGGAGTGGCGGGGAAGAGAGAGAGAGAGCGGGGTTTGACGGGGGAGGGAGCATGATTTAAAGCCAAGCTTCCAGGGAAGCTTTCGGCGGTTTTCAGATACTTCTTTCCACTGCCACTTCCTCATCTTGTTCTTATTCCTCCTCCCTTGCACTTTCTGAGAATATTTTATGGTTTTTATAGCGATGGGTTGGAGGAGCAGGGGTGAGCTCTTTTAATCTCCCCAGATGTGGCATTTACTCGTATTATTGTCCAGAAAGCATCAAGCATCGCCCTGACACTGCAGCAAATGAAATTGGAATGAAATGGGGATTGTGCCTGACAGCCTGTTGATCCTGTTTGTGTTTCTGTGTGTGTGTGTGTGTGTGTGTGGTAGTGGTCGCCTTCTTGCGATTGGTCAATGAACACAATCCCTACAAAAGGATGCCACCCGCCATTGGCTGTTGGTCTCCATTTGCTTATGGACTCCTTCGCTCGCTCTCTGGCCTGCTCTTTGTCCCCACCATAAGCCAGTTGCCGCTTTGTGTATACTCTTTTCGGGAGAGAGGAGAGAATCGAACAATACAAACTCCATCTGGGTACTAAATATTATCAAGAACATTTTAAATACAATTATTCAAAAGCCACAGCAACTCCATCTGCATTGATTTATCTGCAACAATTAGCTGGCAGACCCCGTCCAAAGGGCACTCAAAGTTCGCCATGGTCCATGCCATTTGTTTCGTTGTTCTTATTATTATTGTCGTGTCCTATTAGGAAAAGAGCCATCCTGCTGTTTAATGGCATTTCCATTGCGCACATTCGTCCTTCGGCCTGACAACTAGTTCTCGGGTATAAATAGCTCCTTGCTGCAGGCAAATCCATTCAGTTACGCTCCGAGTGCGGTCCCAAACGAGTCCTGTGCGAGTTCAACTGTTCATTGTGTGGGTGTGTTTGGCACTGAGTGATCTATAAAAGTGAAAGATTTATTGATGAATCAAAGTGCTTGCCGCAGATATAAATAATTATCATATCATTTGGATAATTCTAACAAATATTTGAACATATTTTAACGCAACAAATTATAGAAATTATAGAACAAAGAGTTATCCAATAACTATTAGCACACAGTCAGAGATTGTAGCAAAAGCAAATATTTGAAGGCTTAGATGAGTTAATTCTAGTGTTGAATAATGACAGATTCGTCGCCATATTTATCTGTTAAGTCCACCATGTATCTGGCAGCTACTTTGTTGCTGTTTCAACATTTCATTGGATTTTTCCACAAGCGTCGAACAGCTTCGATTTCATGTTCTCTGCATTCTAAATGCATGACAAAATGCAGTTGCTGAAAAATCCGAAAGAACAGCCATTCCAGCAGCCACTCCGATGCACGATCGAAGCCGAAACGAACTCGGACTGTGTACAAGCTGTGCACGAGTCCAGATCGAGCAGATATAATTAATTTGCGGTATTTAAAGTATAATCAAGCTATGCGAATTACCAAGCATAAACAATTAGAGGGCGCTTTCCACTTTAAACGGAATTTTGTTGGGAATCCGTTCGAATCTCTGTCCAAATACTGTGAGGATGATGGCGTGTGGGGCTCTCATCTCCGCAATTAGGCAACTTGTCAACACACAAACACGTGTCTGCATCTGTAAAGTGCATTATTTTTGAAGCGAAACGCTTAATCGATTTTCGTTTTTTGTGTTGTGTCCAAAGGTCTATAAAAGAGGGGCACAATCGCAGCTATTCGGCCAACGATACTCGCAGAACGATACTCCCAGACAGAACTAATATTTTCGCTGTCATAATTAGGTGAATTCTGGTGGGCCCTTTCCTTTCCAGCTCGTGTTTTCACAGCTGGCAGCCCTTCCCAGCGCGTTTTTCGCTTCCAATCAGCCCCCGAAGCCCCACAACATCGGAAGTGTCCAAGTGTCCGAGTTTCCATTTCATTATACCCATACTCGTTCTCTATTCTAGCGGTCAGCAGCGTTCCAATTTGGCATTTGAATCCACCCAGAAAATGGAGCTTGCCTAGCCACTGCCCAGGGGAAGTGAGTGAGAGCCCAGAGAGAGAGAGAGAGAGAGAGAGAGAGACCAAGTCTAACAGGATTAGGCCCAAACTCATAACGACACAAGACAGATCCAACTCGGATACAGAAACATTCAGAGATACTTTCGCTCCAGAGACAATTGCAGAGCATTTACGTCAGCAAGGGTTACGGCATTTACGGCATTTACGGCATTTGCAGACATGGACTTTAAGGAATATCGCCAGCGGGGTAAGTCGAGCCAAATGAAGTCGGGTTCGGGCCATAAACTGCACAGCGGCAGTGGCGCATGTAAATCCGTTTGGGGATTTGTCCTCATCGTTTGTCTTCATTTAATGAATCCCCTCAACACCCAACCCCCAACCCGCAACCCCAACCCCAACCCACAGGCAAGGAGATGGTCGACTATATAGCGGACTATCTGGAGAATATACGAGAGCGTCGCGTCTATCCGGATGTCAGTCCGGGCTACATGCGCCAGCTACTGCCGGAATCGGCGCCAATTGAGGGCGAGCCCTGGCCAAAGATATTCGACGATGTGGAGCGCATTGTCATGCCGGGAGTGACCCACTGGCAGTCGCCCCACATGCACGCCTACTTCCCGGCCCTCAACTCGATGCCCTCGCTGCTGGGCGACATGCTGGCGGATGCCATCAACTGCCTGGGCTTCACCTGGGCCAGCTCCCCGGCCTGCACCGAGCTGGAGATCATCGTGATGAATTGGCTGGGCAAGATGATCAATTTGCCGGATGACTTCCTTCACCTGAGCAGCAGCAGCAAGGGCGGCGGTGTGCTCCAGACGACGGCCAGTGAGGCGACGCTGGTCTGCCTGCTGGCCGGACGCACGCGGGCCATCCAGCGCTTCCATGAGCGGCATCCCGGCTATCAGGATGCCGAGATCAACGCCCGCCTGGTGGCCTACTGCTCGGACCAGGCCCACTCCAGCGTGGAGAAAGCAGCGCTGATTGGTGCGTGTGTCCTGTCGACAGCTTTTGCAGTTAACTAAGCAGCTTAGGCTTACACTCTCTCTCTTTCTAACAGGACTCGTGCGTATGCGGTACATTGAGGCGGACGAGGAGCTCGCGATGCGCGGCAAACTGTTGCGCGAGGCCATCGAGGATGACGTTAAGCAGGGCCTCGTCCCCTTCTGGGTAAGTTGAAGTCTGTCAAAAGTAATTGGCCAGCAACAATCAGCAGCAGCAGCTGATTCCGCAACTCCCCTTGGAGCCAATTAATATACGTCAGCAGTTAGCTAAATGCTCCCCTGTGGTCCCCTCTGGTTTCAGGTCTGCGCCACCCTCGGCACCACCGGCAGCTGCAGCTTTGACAATCTGGAGGAGGTGGGTTTGGCTTTGGCGTTGGCTACTCTCCCCGCTAATCTGTTCTTCCACTAACAATTCCCACGCGTCTTTGATTCCACCCACAGATCGGGCTGGTCTGCGGGGAGCACAACCTGTGGCTGCACGTGGACGCTGCCTACGCTGGCAGCGCGTTCATTTGTCCCGAGTTCCGCACCTGGATGCGCGGCATTGAGCGGGCGGACTCGATTGCCTTCAACCCCTCCAAGTGGCTGATGGTGCACTTCGATGCCACTGCCCTGTGGGTGCGGGACAGCACCGCGGTGCATCGCACCTTCAATGTGGAGCCGCTGTATCTGCAGCACGAGAACTCGGGCGTCGCCGTGGACTTTATGCACTGGCAGATACCGCTGAGTCGCCGCTTCCGCGCCCTCAAGGTGTGGTTCGTGCTGCGCTCGTTCGGCATCAAGGGCCTGCAGCGCCACATACGCGAGGGTGTGCGCCTGGCCCAAAAGTTCGAGGCCCTCGTCCTGGCCGACCATCGCTTTGAGCTGCCAGCCAAGCGGCACCTGGGCCTGGTGGTGTTTCGCATTCGCGGCGACAATGAGATCACGGAGAAGCTGCTCAAGCGACTGAATCATCGTGGGAATCTCCATTGCATTCCCTCCTCGCTGAAGGGGCAGTATGTCATCCGCTTCACCATCACCTCGACGCACACGACCCTCGATGACATTGTCAAGGACTGGATGGAGATACGCCAGGTGGCCTCCATGGTGCTCGAGGAGATGAACATTACCATCTCGAATCGCGTGTATCTGAAGGGTAAACGCAAGTCCTATCGCCTCTAGTTGTTGTGCGCCCAAAACTCTGTTTCTATTGTTGTTCCATTGCCTGCCTTTGTTTTTGTAGTTCTTTGTTTAAGTTTGTGTTTATGCGTTAATGCACTTCGATCCACCCAACATTGTTGATATTTTTGGGTTCGTTTTGGGTCTTTCATTGAGTTTGTTCTCCCCGTAGACACCAAGGAGAAGAGCGAGGCCTTTGGCTCCAGCCTGCTGCTGTCCAACTCTCCCATGTCGCCCAAAGTGGTCAACGGCTCGTTTGCTGGCATTTTCGATGCCGACGAGTTTCTGGCCAAGACCTATGCTGGCATTCGCATAGCGGTGAGTGGAGGGTACATCCCCCCCACAGCCATGGAACTTCCATCCTAAAATCTCTCAACCCCCTGCAGCATCAGGAATCACCATCGATGCGGCGACGTGTGCGTGGCATTCTCATGTCCGGCAAGCAGTTCTCGCTCGACTCACACATGGATGTGGTGGTGCAGACCACGCTGGATGCCACCACCGGCGAGACGAACAGCACCACCAACTCGTATGGCCGGACAACGGTGCGCGAGGGCACGGCCCAGGGCGGCGGCCAGGCGAGCATCAGCGAGGACAACGAGGAGTCGGCGGAAGGTATGAAGGCCAGGTAGCGTAGTCCTCCAGTTAGATCTATTGCCAGTGCTCGGTAGCCACAAATTCCCCGCTGTAGGAGCCAGCTCTTGTGCCCGTTTTGAATCTCTTTTCCGTTTATCTCTGTGCAGAAACTGAACTGCTGCAACTCTGCCGGAACAGCAGCTCCCCCTCCTGTCCCACGCACCAGTTTCGGCCCATTTCCCTGTTCCCGATTCCCCTACCACCTTCCCCTTGCTCCACCTCTTCCACCTCCAGCACAGGCCGCAATGTCACCGTCTCTGTGGACACTCTCTTCGCGCCCCTCAATCACGGCGACATGTACCATGGCAAGCGGTTCCTGGAGCCCGTCGGCAACCTCTTGGACAACGGCTCCTCCAGCTTCAGCAGCAGCGTCTACCATCTGCCCACACCCGTTGTCACGCCCACCGAGCAGCACCACCACCAGCTGGAGGACTTTGACTGGCCGGCCAAGACCTTTGGCCAACTCTTGTTGGAGCGCTACGCGAACGCCTCCCAATCCCCCGGCGACTCCTCGACGGACAGCAGCAGCAGCTGCCTGAGCTATCCCAGTGCGGATGGTGGGCAGGCCACGCCCACACCGAGGAGCAGCCTCAATGATCTTGCCTCACCGCTTCTCGGCTCATTTGCATCGCCCTCGTCCCAGCTGATGCAATCGGCCCGCGAAGAGATGGAAGGAGAAGGAGTGGGAGTGGGAGCGGGAGATGGAGTAGCAGATTCCAGCGATTCGGATGCGACCATTTGCTCAGGTGCATCCTCGCTGGAATCGCTCTAGCTCTGGCTCTAACTCTAGTTAGTAATTGTGTCTCTCCCTGTGTGTGTGTGTGTGTCTGTGTGTGTGTGTGTGTGTGTGTTCGTGTGGAGACAACACCTGAAACGCTGCTGTGCAACCAATCAATAAGGCAACCAAATTGTAGTTCCAATCGCTAAACAAACCAAAAACGTAACTAAATATCCACAAAATAATCGTATTACTATGCTTATATCTGTGTCTGCCTATACCTGAGATTGCCACTTAATGTTCCATTTGTTGTTGCAATAAAAAACTCCGCTCCATGCCGCAGGTTTTCTCTTTGTTAATTTATCTTAAGCAAATTTCTGGACTGCTGCGGTGCTGTTGCTGTCATCGTCGTCCACGTAGTCCTCTTGAACTGGCCCTATGATGGGTTCAATGTAACTCAAGCCACGATTAGCCTCACTCACGGGACTCGCAGCTGTGGTGGCGCCCACAATGAATCTCATGACGAGCTGCTGGTAGAATGTCAGCAGGAAGAGTATGATAAAGTCATGGAAGAGTATGAGCGCGGCGAGTAGGTAATCGTTGAGACGCATCTCCGCAAAACGTCCGCCATTGATGGTCTGAGCGTGGTACATCACAAACTGCAAGAGAAAGAGAGATGCAAAGATCACTTTGAACACTTATGGCACAGCCTACCAGCAGCACAACGATGGCAATGAACAACTGATGGACCACGAAGGAGTAGGGCACCTTTACCAGAATGCTAATCATAGCAAACCACACGGTAACGATGAGAAAGATAAAGGCCAAGACAAAGAGTATCACCACGTCCAGCGTTAGATCGTGCTGTGGAAGGGAGAAGACAAGAGGTATAAGGGTTTCCTCCGTGGACCGCTGCTCACCGGTATAATGGATCCAATAAGTACAAAGCCAAACAGGAGCAGCATGCAGAAAAAGAACCAAACGAGCAGCTCCTGCCAGTGGCTGAGTGCCGCCAGATTGAACACGCCGATGATGACAAACTCCACCTGCAGAGGAGTTTAACTAAATGGCAACAGGACTCACAAATTTACTCACTATCAGCAGGCACAGGAGCCAATTCAGGCATGTGATGGCGCGCACCCTCTCGAAGAAGACGAAAACGCTGACCAGCATCATGGCCACCACAAAGAAAATCAAGCTGATCCAGTAGTACTCGATGAAGACGACAGTTATCTCCGCGCTGAAAGTGGAAAAAGGATTGTGGCAACTCTTGCGAAAGCCACAGGCCACTCACATGACAGAGATGAGCACCCATTGGAGCAGGGCGAGCAGCAGCCAGGACAGCGTCAGCGTGTAGCAAATGCAGGCAAACTTTCGCCTGACACGCTGGTATGCCAGCAGCCTCGTAGTGCGGCGCTCCATTCTGTGTGCTTGGGGTTTACGTGTGTTTGTAGAGTAACTGCCAAAATGTTGTACAAGTCAAGGCACCTTTGATGCCTGGAAAAACTCAGGAGAAGCAGCCTGAAAGCCTCCGCACGCTACACATCCACCCAACTCTGCAGCTGGGCAAGTTTCAGTGCCAAGAGGCGAACACAAACCGCAGCCGAGCTTCACTTTGTGCAAGGCCAAGGACATCGCTGAGGCCCGAACAGAACAGAACTCTACGGCCGCTGGCACTCCACTCAGTTGGCATTCCGTTTTCTGAAATGGATTTGAACTTCTTTTTTGTAACTTAAATTTTTGATGTAAAGCAAATCCAACACCTGACCAGACCCGAGCAGACCCTCTCCAGCTATGGACGAGAGCGTAGGTGCCGAAAAACAAACGAGAAGATTGCTGTTTAAGACATACAAGGTGACGATTCTTATGCTGATCATTGGCCAGATTCAGGTTTCGATTTTCATGGAGATGTGAGTGGCGGGAGGGACTCAGTCGGACTCGGGCAATGTGTAACCGTTTCTCCTCCTTCCAACCCCCCCAGTAAGCCCGTGAAGAAGTTCCTCGAGGAGCACTACTACGTCAGCCTGTTGCAGTTCTTCATCAGCTTCATCTCCATCCAGTTGTACGTGTTCTTCTATCACATCATTGTGCACAAGCCCGTGTGGAAGCGCGTACTGGCCGGCGTCTGGACGGTGAGTCGTGTGATCCAACCAGCTCCGGGCCTTTGGCCCAACTAACTAACAGCTCCTCGTCTTGACAGTTCGAGGTGAATACCATATCGATCATGAAGCCAGCCAAGACAGCGCCATACATTAGCTTCATTGTCTCCTTTGTGCTCACCTTTGCCATCATGGCCATCAGTCTGTGCTACGGCAATCTGGCGGTGAACCATCGGCGTGGTCTCTTCGTAAGTGTTAACAGGCAGCCGCCAGGCCACATCTCTTACTGATAGAATCTCTTACCATGCTAGATATCACGCCACAATGTGATCCGTTGGAGCGAACGTCTCTTTGTGCTCACCAGCTTCGGGATCATCGTGTGCTCCGAAATGAAGCGAGTCACCATCGAGTTTCCAACGCTGCTCATCTACACCATGCTGTCGAACATTGTAAGAAGATTGTGGTACTCCTCCTTCGCTGTCACTCCTTTAGCTCTCTTTCTGCAGTTTGTGGTGGTATTTGCCGCCTCGATGAGGAAACGAAACTTCTATCACTTCGAGCCGCCAGGCGATCACATACTCATCGGACAGCTGTATTATCTGAACTTCTATGCCCTGTACATGGGTTATGTGTGGACAACAGCGTCCGGTTTACAGCTTATAGGATGGAACATCAGCATTGGAGACTTCTTTAAATAGTGGCTCACGAGGCTGTCTCTCTCTGTGTCTGTCATCACCAGCAGCAGCTCTGGAGCATGCGCCGACTATCGCAACAGCTGGGGGAGCCCCAACGCAATGTCGTAGTGTTTACATCGTCGTCCTGTTCACAGTCCAGTCAGTTGCCCCGTGGCCCGGTTGCAATTGGCACTGCTCGGAACAGCACAGTTTCGCTTCGGTACGGGTAGCAGTGGCAGACCACACCGAGCTCTGGGTGTGCGCACGTGCGCATCCAACGGCTGAAAATCAATACTTATTTTCCAACTTAAAAGAAAAGTAAATAAATGGCTTTCCACGCGAGAGTTTTCGGCGTGAACGCGCATAGTTATCGTTGGCTTTGTAAAGTGTATGTGCGGCATAAATGTATTTCCAATTAGTTGATATACAAATACATATAAAGAGCAGCTACAGAGCATATAACATACATATATAAATGTGTGTATATATGCCCTAGCATATACACAGACCTGTGGTCTCGTGAAAAAATGTTTCATTAACATTAAGGTTTTAATAATTACATTCTGGTTATAAGATATACGTGTAGATAGGTGTATGGGTTTTCCCTTTTTTGATTTTTTTCCATTTTGAATTAACTTTCATTTGCGCGATGTGTCCACAGCGAAGGCCACACTGTCCATGTCCATGTCCATGGCCATGTCCCATGTCCCCTGTCCCTGATGTGTTGGTCCATTTGTGTTTTGCTGTGTTCCCATTTACTGCATGAAGCGCACCCCTAGTGGGGTGGTGCCCCCGTAACGGGCAGAGGTTCGGTAATGGACTTGGCTCCACCACCGCCGCTGCTGCTGCTGCCACTGCTTTCTGGCCAGACCGATACTGCAAATGAGAGTAACAATTAGTTGATCAGCAAACGCAACAAGTTATCTAACAAATTCTCTACTAAATTACACAAAATATAGAGACTAGAAGGGATTTAACAGCTTAACAATTGGCTCAAACAGCAGCTAAATAAAGGGCACAAGAACTAAGCTCAAATGCACATTTGATGGTGTTGAAATTTCTTCCTTCTCTGCGCTGTGCACGCCTGGCCACCGGCAAGATAAATTCCTTCGCACGCTTCAGACGAAAGTTATGTACATATATCTCCGCTGTGTATGATTTCACCACACACACTTAAACGATAGCTAATCTACACATTTAGCAACTAAACAAATATGGTAATTAACACTTGAGGAGCACGAGCAACAATTTACCTTTAGATTTGTTTTGGAGTTGGCTTAGCCTAGACGATTATTACACATTTAATATACACATAAATATACAATATACATGCATACATCTACACTGCACACGTGTGTGTGTGTGTGTGTGTAATGACATAAATGAAACTTAAACTTTGTTGTATAGTAGAAAACGGAATTTGTGGATTTTTGTGTGTGTTTTTTTGATCAATAGAAAAGCGACACTGCAAGTAGAGAAACAATAAAAAGGGACAACCATTTGGTCATCAGTTAGGCTCGGCATAAAATCATACAAAAATCAATCACTGTGTTAGTCCAAGATCCATTGAAAGTTCGGGCGGGGTTAACCACAGATTGGTATTGGGAAAGAGACAGACAGAGAGACGCATTGCAGGGCGTTGGTAGTACAAAGCTTACAACTAGGCATCAGTCACATAAGCTAGATAGATAGATAGATCCTAGGCCTAAAGCAGTAAACCACAACCGTTGCCCGAAAGATTCAAAGCCAAAGCTAAAGCCCAAAGCTAAAGCAAACGCAGTGGCCCCACGCTTACCTAGAACGATGATGAGCAGCACCACGGCAATCACTCCCAGAATGATCATCATTTTCATGTTGGCCCACCATTGCTTGCGCTTCAGCTTGCCGGCCTGCTGCTCGAACTGGGAGGCGCCCTGCTCCAGCTGGTCCGCACGCTCGCCCAGCTCCGAGAGCTTTTGGTCCCGCTCCAGCACTTTCTCCACGTTGACGCGCATTATGCCCACCACCTCGTCCACTTTGGCCTGTGTCTGCTGCAGGCGCTTCTGGGCGGCGGCATTGTTGTTGCTGTTGTTCGTGTCGGCAAAGTTGTTGTTGTTGTAGGCGTTTGGCGGTGGCGGAAGTATGGGAAAACTGTACAATATTATGCGTGTGGTGGAGAGATGCTTACACGAAGTACACGGACAGCGCCACACAAATGCAAGTCAAATGGGAGGGAGCCAACCCTTTCCGCCACACACATCAATTAATCAGTGAGTGAGTGACGTCACAGCCATGGCAATGGCTTCCCCCTGGCTTGCACTTGTGCGACGTTTGCCTGTAGATTCCGTGAATCTCAATCTGAGGGCCAACTTACTCGTTTGCATTGGAGCCAGATGGTGAGGGGGCTTCGTTGTTCTCCATTGTGGAAGTTCTGTTGTGCATTTGGCAAAGAAAAAACGGACATTAATCTATGAATGTTTACTGCCACAATGCAATTTCAAGCACACACACGGGCACACTAGCACACGCACACCAAAGATTGCGATTAAATTCGCTCCATCAAAATGGAAATCCAGAGCACTGGCGCACACACCTTATCGGCCGAATGAATAGCCGCTGCTTGTTGGCATATGATTCATTCCAGTTCCACGGCCGCAGCTAGGCGAAAAAATGCCATCACCCCCCGCCGCACACACAAACGAAAGACGAAAGAAAGAACGAAAACTTGTTGCATGCCCTACGCATACGCAGACTTTGCTCTCGCACCCTCGCAATCACACACACACATACCTGACAATGTTACTGAAGAAATACTGCTTTGTATGCACAGATGTTACTACGTTTCTCTTGCTATTTGTTTAGCAACAAATTCCAGAATTCTTTTGAGCTACAAATATTTTTAAAATTATATTTGATGATGACAAGCAGTGTGACCGGAGAATGATTGACCCTAGGAAATATACCGAAATATACCGAGGAAGATATCTTACTTAACCCAACTAGCCCCTCACTATTAAAACAGTATTCACACAGCGGAAAATGATATTGTTTGTATATTAAATTCTTCTTGTACACCATATCCCTACAAAATCCTCGTAACTTTCAATATTAAAGTTTAGGAAATACATATTTTGGCTGATTCTTTCAAGTCTCTGTATTTCAAAAATGACTAGTCGAAAATGGGTTAATCGTGCTCTGGTCATGGTCAGAATTCGTATTCGCGGATTTATCTATTCGGTAGAATATTAACTTACAATATTTAATATATGGAATATAATATATAAACTGGATCTCGTGGCTCTAAAAAACAACAATAAAGTAGCCCAAACATAAACAAAATAATTCAATTCAAATTGTGCGCCAGCAACAGGCTATCGATAAATGTGACCGCAGTGCTGTGAGTCGAAGCACTTGTGAAATTGTGCAGCACGGCATGGCAGGCAGTGTGTACACACCTCGTGATGCCTGGCTCCCAAAATTCATTAACGGAAATGAAAATTATCTTTGCAGCCACAAAAACTGAATGGAAAATATGGAAAATGCATAGCTCGCTCGCCTCCCGCTTGGTAGTGCGTCTCCTGCTGCTGTTCGTCCTGGTCAGCGCCGTGTCCATTGTGATACTGACCAAATGCGGCTTTGAGGAGCTCACGGCACAGGAGTCGCTGCACCATCATACCAGCGAGGCCAACGGCCCCAGCGATGTCCTGGCCGTGGACCGCGAGGCGGAGATTGAGCGCCTGAAGCACGAGGTGCTCACCCTGCGTGCCCAGCTCGTCATTCTGCAGAACAATCGAAGTGGCCACAATGCCAGCAGCCTCCACCTGCAGGAGACCACGGTGGGGGCGGCCTTGCCGCCTCTCGCCCACCACTACGACTGCAGCAGCTACATCCGCAAGCAGGTGGGCGCCGCCGAGATCCTGCACGGCCTGCCCCTGAACAACGAGTACGAGCTGATTCCCTTCAACCACTTCACCTTCACGCGCGTCTTCCCCATCGACCTGGGCCTGGGCAAGCGGGTGGTGGAGAAGCCCATTGGCTATCGCCGGCGCGACCTCATCGGGGCGGTCAACAAGGCGCTGGAGAGTCTCAATCGCAATCATTCGGCACGGGTGCGCGCCAAGGCAGCGGGAGTGGGTGCGGCTGGGGATGTCATCAAGTACACGCTGGACGACTTCATTGAGGGCATCTACCGCACCGAGCCCACAACGGGCACCCAGTACGAGCTGTACTTCCAGAGCGTCAAGCATCAGACGAGTCCCGTGCGCAGAGCGCTGGTCATGCGCCCGTTTGCCCCCTTGCAGACGGTGCAGTTGTCGGAGACACCGGCCAGCCGCAGCCCCAGCTCCAGTCCGGCCGTGATCCATGTGATAGTGCCGCTGGCCGGTCGCCTGCACAGCTTTCGCAGTTTTCTGCAGATGTTCGCCAGCCTCGGGGATCGCCATCTGGAACTGATTGTCGTGTACTTCGGCGAGAGTGGACTGGCGCAGGCCAAGCGGATGGCAGAGCAGTCGGAGCGGACGCAGTTCCTCGCTCTAAACGAGACCTTCAGCAGGGGTGAGTAAAGGGAGTTCCCCTTGTCATTCTCAGCACTCATTATCCCTCTCTCAGCCAAGGCCCTGAGGCTGGGGGCAGAGCACATTGTTGCGCCTTCAACCGCAGAGGATGTGCTGCTCTTCATGTGCGACGTGGACATCATGTTCACGGCCAGATTCCTGGAACGCTGTCGCTGGAATGCCGCACCCGGCAAGAAGGTAAGTCCACAATCGAACCCACAAGCACCTCTGTAATCGTCTTCCCTGTTTCAGGTGTACTATCCGGTGGTGTTTAGCCTGTACAACCCGCATGTGGTGTACACGCTGCAGGGCAAGCCGCTGCCCAGCGAGGAGGAGCAGCTGGTCATCTCAAAGGACACGGGCTTCTGGCGGGACTTTGGCTATGGCATGACCTGCCAGTATCGCTCGAACTTTCTGCAGATACGCGGCTTCGACGAGGAGGAAATCGTCGGCTGGGGCGGCGAGGATGTGATGCTCTACCGCAAGTACATTCGCTCCAAGATCAAGATCATCAGGGCCACCGATCCGGGCATCTTTCATCGCTGGCACACAAAGGTACACTCTGGCACTCCCTTTGGTGATGTTTTCAACTGTTTTCTTTCTTTCTTTGCCTCCTCGCCTCCTCGCCAGGTGTGTGCCAGCTCGCTGACGGCGGACCAGTACCGCGCCTGCATTCGATCGCGAGCGCTGAACGAGGCGTCGCACGCCCAGCTCGGCTTCCTGGCCTTCCGGGATGACATAGCCGCCGCCAATGCGGCCAAGCTGCACTCGTGATACGTTTACATTTCCCAAGCGATAAACCTGGTCATGGGGCTGATCAATCTACGGCATGGAGGATCACCCATCACACTTCTAGACTCGAGAGTGCTTCCTTCTCTGCGTGTGCCCCGCCCACAGACGCACATCTGAACACAAAATATTATGTTACAACTGGAGACAATAACTCGTATTTAGCGAAATCGTTGACTTAGCTTAATTGTTGATCTTGTTGCGCCCCCAAAAGTGCCACACACAAAACACACACACACACACAACACACATCACAAATTGTTCTTCCATGAAGCAAAAGTAAATGCAATGCCCGACAAGCCCAAGGTATTTACCATATCCATATCGAATCCGTAACTCCATGTACTAACTAACTACTCAAAACTGAGCCTAACAAATCTAACAAAACCCAAAAAAAACAGCGTGGCTGCGCGCTTTGTAAAAACTAAATTAAATCGTTTAATTAAACTTGTCGCCTGCCTGCTTGTTGCGTGGTTTTTCCTTCTTTTTTTCGGCTATTTGTACGCTCTATGCTGAAGCCAACGACCTCCACTTGGGGTTCAGTGAGCACGCACATGAAGAAGGTACAGAAGGTGATCTAGTAACTGCCCTCCAACTACTCCTCCTGCCAGCAGCTGGGAGATCTTTATGCCACTCTAGCGTAAAGTTAATTTGTTATACTTTGATAGAATTGCGATATCCCCAGCGCCGGAAACGTTACAAAATTGTCCTTAACAATATGTTTACATGCGAGTATCATTAAGAATTAATATCTCCATAGAGGCATCTAAAACTGAGACTAACTCTGGTGCAGGGCATCCATTATCATACGTGGATTTTGATTAGTTATTTATAATATTTCATTATTTACTTACAAATCATTTCTGTATTTTTTAGCTGTTCCACAACGAACAAATCAATTATTCAAATGAAGGAAACTTCTCCAACTTTAATTCTTCTCCTACTACTCTTTTTTCCCCCCATAGAGCATTCACCATTCGTGCCAACGAGTTTCTCTAACCCCGAACTGGATGTCTTCATCTGGAAAGCCTTTTCACGGTCACGGTCGTGGGTTATGTAAGCGCCGCGGAGTGTTGTTTTGTACACCGAAATGCTAATCCCAGCTGGAAGTCTCTGACTCAACGCCTTTGATCGAAATAATCTGCGATAATTTCACAGGAGTGTTCTGTCTCTCAGCTGAGATATTACGCAATAGCAGACGCATAATTAGCGCGAGTTTTCTGACAAATAATTAAGGCATTTTTTCCAGCACATCCTCCCTGTCATTCTGCGAAAGCCAAACGCCAAACGCCAAACTGACCATGAAATGGACAGAGCTTGCCAGGCGGGACTGGACCCGAGCACGGCCAAAGCACACACCCCCAAGGTGTTGTTGGTTGGGCTGCTGGCAGGTGAAGTGACAAATCGACGCCCCTGCCGAGATTCCAAGTGCCAACACCTTTTGCCAGCAAATGCCAGCGAACCACAGCCAGCCATCAGCAGCGCCTCGCCTCGCGGTTCAGTGCTCTCGTAGGGGCAGAAGCAGAACCCATCTCGGGCCTTTGGGCTCGGAGTTCAGATAAATACGGTGGCCCCCGCTCTAGGCAGATCATTCGCGGTCCGACGCCAGTTCGAGAAACTCCGACTCGTTTGGAAAGGTGAAAAAGTGCTGCAAGGATATTTTCGGACTCCAAATTTCGTCTGCCCCAACCATCTGCAGAGGCACAACACGTGCCGTGCCTGGTGCAACATTTGTGATTAAGTTGTTGGAGCCAAAGAACAAAGTGAAGTGCGGACACCATGCGTGCTATTGGATTGGTGAGTGGGAATGGAAGGGGCAATCATTTGATAAAAGGAATGATGGATAATTCTCTCGCGTTTGCTATAAATTTCGAATCTTTTTCTGGATACTTCTCATGCATTAAAAATCTTTTTTGGAGGACTATTTGTAATAGATAAACACAAAATGGAGACCAAAGAGTGGGCCAAGCTACTCGATTCACAATTAAATGAGATGCTTTTCGATTTTTAGGAGCCCTTTTCTTTTTTCATAAAAATAATAATAATATTTTAAGTGTTCGTCATTAATGGATCGAAGGTTGTAAAGGGAAATTTAAAAAGGAAAGACACAAAGTTTATAGTTTTGTTCAGTTATTCCATTTTTATCATAACTATTTTTTGTCTTTCATCATTTGAAAGCCCCAACAAAGTTCTCTAAGCTCCTAAAACCCATCTAAAAGTAATCTTTCTTTATCGAGCTAAGCAAATGTTCATGGTCCAATTTGTCTATTGTCCATTTGTCTATGCAGAAAGTATGACTTAGCCGGTCATGATAAATCTTGTACAGAAACACTATTTGTTACGAGAACGACTCCGATACGATCACAATTCTACCTAGAACATTTACTGTTCACATTAGGACTTAGCTTTCTTTTTCAACTAATCCGAAGGTCTCCAGAGTTATGGGTTATGCAATGTTCCATGGAATAGATGTACATAAACATTATGCAATGGCCAAACGTAGCGCTAATGTTATGTAAACCCCTAAACTACATTCCATTTTGGGATGGCAACGACCCTTGATCGGGTGTAACAAATTTCCCATATTCATATACACTTTTTCTGCCATTCGAGAAATTATAATTATTCTAATGAAGTTGGCCAGAGTCAGTGACAAGTCGGAGCCACAGCCAGAGAGCCCAAAAGCTAAAAGCGAAAAGCGAAAAGCAGCGCCCAGCAGCCACACCGGAAGTTGTTCCTGATGCTTGGCTAACAAAGCGTGGCGACGGGGGGCGGGGAACTGGACAAAACACTGTTCATGATTACCTCTCTTGGTTGGCCAGTTGGGGGCTTACCATTACCATTACCATTTGGGATTTCAGCGTTATGATTCCGATCCAAATCCACTTATTCTGCCTCTGCATCTGTGTCTGTGTCCAGGCCAGAATGTGATTCATGCAGCCATGAGTGGCTCTCAGAAATGATGTCAATGCTGCCGCGAGGTATTCGGCTTAAACCAAAATCCGAAATCCGTTGCATAATCGCGGGGTGCTGATCATATTTCACGCCGACTGCCCCCCAACGTTGTCGTCCATTTTGAATGGCAAATGGCCGGAGAGGGGCAGCGGCTGGGTGCTGCTGCTGCTCCGCAGGCCTTTGTACTCTCGTCAATTATGATCGGAGGCTGTTGGGGAGCTCTGCATTGGCCCAGTTATCCGCTGAACCGCGAAATATGTATTGGCTGGTTGCCTCCCAGCTCCATTGCGACAGAAGCAATTAAAGCCAATCAACTAATGATCGCTTCCAACGATGTGTTTCAGATGCTCTGCCTGCTGGCGCTGCTCATCTGCGCCCGCGCCCGTGCTGCTGTGACAGGACCCGAGGCCCGATCAAGTGTCAACCCCGGACAGAGTGGCCAGAACCAGCAGGTGGCCACGGCTGGCGTGGGCGTGCTGGACTCTGTGCTGCGTGGCAAGAGCCGCCAGTCGCGCTGCGTGCGCTGCTACGAGGATCGGGACAGGGATCGCTACTACGGCGGCTACTCCAGTCGGACAGGCGATGATCAGCGCTCCAGTGCCTGGTACTACTCGGGCTACGACGACCGCAGCAGCAGCAGAGATCGGGACTATGACAGATCCTACGATCGCAGCCGCTACTACGACGATCGCTACACGCCGCGCACCTACGATCGCTACGAGGGACGCGGGGGCTACGACGACTACAGACGCCCCGTCAGCTCCGGCTATGGCTCCAGCTATGGCTCAAGCTCTGGGTATGGCTCAAGCTCGGGCTCCTATCCGGAACGGGAACGCGGCTATGGCTATGGCTACGAGAGCCGGGATCGCTACTATCCAGAACGCTACAGCGATAGCTCCACCAGAGGTTGATATTTTACGCACGATTGAAGTTACTTTGCACTCACTTTGAACTCAACTCCACAGATCGCTACTATGATCGTTCGCGTGCCAGCAGCTACGATCGCTATGATCCGTATGATCGGTACTACTCCAGGTATGATTTTCGCAACTATCGTCCCTGGGATGAGACCTACAGGTATCGCTAAACTGCTTCCAACTGTAACTGTGTGCTCCACTTCCTCCTCTCTCTCCATCTCTGTGTGTTGTCAAAGATGTTTCAATTTCTACTCTCTACTTTCATACAACTACAACAACAACAACACCATTACAACATGAACACCAACAACAACAACATGAACATCAACAACTACAACCAATACACAACAACAACAACAACACTGTGGATACTCTGTGGATGCTCCTCGACCCGGGAACCAATCCAAACTGCACCCCAAACCGCACCCAATCCAATCCAATCCACCTTTCCGCCTAACCTGCACACCCCGCCTCCAACCCGACTCGATACCCGATCCAAACCCCACCCAATCGATCCAACCGATCAGGGGACAGTCGGGCTTCGACAACTCGGGACGTGGCTACTACTTTGCCACCGACGAGGATGATGGCGACATGCGAACCCGCGGCAATGGCTACGCCTACAGCCGGCCCTCTCCATCGCTCTCCTCGCCCTGCGGCCGCTTGGCCGGAAATTGTCCCTATGCCGGAGGCTCCAAGGTCTCCTCCTCGGCCATTGGCAGTGACAGCTCCCGCGTTGGTGGACACACCAGTGTCCTGGGATCAGATGTGGCTGGCGGCAAGCCCAATGGCCAGGGCAGTTGGACGTATCTGGGCGATCAGGACAAGTCCAGCGGCAGCAGCAGCAGCAGCGGCGTGGGGGGCAATGGAGGAGGGAGTGGCTCCTCGGGCAGCAATGGCCTGAGCAGCGGTAGCAGCAGTCGGGATCGAGAACGGGAACGGGAACGGGAAAGGGATCGGGACCGCGAAGCACAGAGGTAAGTTGCAGTGGGTGCTGCCCCGCGCCGGCTCCTGCAACTCCTGTCCACAGCTCCAGCCTCCCAGCACTCGTCGCAGCCAGGAATCGGTCAAAGCATTAAGTTAGGCTCGCTCTCTTGTCGCCCCTTGTAGCTCTTCCTATGGTGGCCGACCACGTCCTCTAGGCGTCAGCTATCTGCTCGAACGTGACTCGAACAATCCCGCAGACGTCTCCTCGGATGGCCCAAGCGACTCGGCGCATGCTGCCGGCGGTGGTGGTGGTGGTGGTGGAATCAATGGTGAAGGAATGCCCATGCCCGCGGCCCAGACAGCCTCCGAGGGCAATCCCGGCAAGACGGTGGACAATGCAATGCAGTAGCTCCGTTAGCGGAACCAAAACCAGACACTGCCCCGATGCGAGCCCCGCTTGGGAATGGCAGCGCAAAGTGTAATCTACCTTTTCGTATTTATGTGTACTTCGTAAGTCTCCAAAGAAACTATTTATGTGTGTGGCACGCTTCTGCTCAAATAAACAACCTTCAAAGATCCTCAAGGGTTGAGAGTTCCCTTCATCTCTAGGGTGGGGAATGAAACGACATAGTTTTCTGGTTGAAAGTACAGTTTGCTTTATTGTTTATGTTTTTAGTTCTTAGCTATGACCCAAGGCGGATACTTTTACTCTTTTTTAGAGTCCCTGAGCAAAATATAAAACAAACAAACTCAAAAATTATAATAAATGAATAATAAATAAACAAAATATTCGAAACATGAAAGAACACAAAAGATCAAGATCAAAATAATACCATAAATCACTTAAAAACAGTGTGTTTATACAAAAAACAAAAATAAATAAATGGAACCAAATAAATAACTTAGAAAACCAGTTTGAAAAAATCAGAATAAAAATATGTTAAAACTTCAATTAAACTAAATATTTAACTAATGAAATTATACCTAGGTATAATAGTAATGTGAAGTAAGGGTTAATATTGCCCTTATGAAAAAAAATATAAACAAATAATGAAATCAACCAAATAAATATTTTAATCAAAAATTAATTTAAACAAATTAAAAATAGTTGAAAACATAACATTAAAGAATGATATAAAGGGGAAAATGAAAATGAAATAAGCAAAAATAAAATGATATTTATAAATATTAAAAATACAAAGAAATTTAATTTAAAATAATTAAAAAACTGATTGAATTGAAAAAAAAATCAAATAATCAATTAAATAAATGAACTAAATATTTATTAAAACTAATAATGACCAGATAATGGAAAATATAATTAAAAAAAAAATAATGTAAACAATTTAACAAAGAAAAAAATCATAAGCGACTTTAAAAGTTGAGTCGCTTAAGAAAGGTTCTTCATAACATGACAAATAAGATAACAAAAAAATTTAAAATAACAGATAAAACAAAAGTAATTGTAAAACAAAAAATTAATCCAATTAAATTATATTAAATTAATTGCAACATATGAAAAATCAAAATAACAAACTTACCGAATCCAAAATCATGAAGAACGAAAATTATTCACAACAAAAAATGCATAACTCCGTTTAAAGAAAACTTAATAGATACAAGTAATAATTTTGAAAACAAAATAAAAACGGAACACAATGAATGCTTTGAAAGAATAAATAAATAAATGAAATATTCAACTGAAAATAATTGAAATAAAGAGAAATCGTAACTTACCCAAAAAGAAAAGGAAGAAAGAAAACAAATTAAATGTAAAACCAGCTCAGGAAGTTTAAGGATAAATGGATGACTTAAATTAATATTTATGCAACAAAAACAGGCTTTGCTATTGGCAATACACGTCGCAGAAACCTTCCTGATAAACAGTCTCCTAACTTCTATCTTAAGTGAAAGCTGTCGTCGAGGGCATTGTTAGACCAACAAATTTATAGCTTCAAAAATGTATAACGAAAACATCAACAAAAATTATAAGAAATTAAACAAAAAGGCACAAAATATGATCAACTAAAATGTTATGTAGATTCTTTCAATAAGTCATAATTATGGAAGATTTGTTGGATAGTTGCAATGGTTCTGTAGATCCTTAACATATTTTTTCTTGTAGATAATGGATGGATCCATCCACCAATCCAATGAATACAAATTCTGAGAATAGTCTATTGCGGATTCATCAAAATTCTGCTATTGATTGATGCAAAACAAATAAATTGTCAAGCTATTTAACTGAAGTATTCCTTTGCGCTGACGGAAGAACAATATTTGTAAAATTATTGAAAGAAAACATTCTTCCTTCTAGGAATTTAGGAAATAAATTCCTGTTTTGTTTTTGGAACGTGACTTGTCCTGCTTCACATGTTTCTCACAAATATTTATAATTTTTGCTGTTGGTTGCTTTTTTCAACGGTGGAACATTCCCACATTGTCTGAGTCGAGTCTTTTGTTTCTTGAATAAAGCGAAACCTTTACAGCTATTGGATTGGAATTATTATTGAATTTTCCTTTGCGGCTGACAACTTGTTGAGTTTGAGCAATATTTATTTATCGGTCTAAGCTTCTTTGGCTGCTTGGTTTATCATACAATCTGGATGAAGGATTCGAACTATTGTGAAGATCCTGTAGCAGCTGAAACAGGAATTTTGTGAGCTGTGGGACAAACATTGTCAATCTCTTTGTACTTACATTTTCGAGGGCAGTTTCCGAATAATTTGAAAAACACTTTTATCGATTCACTTTCAAAGCAATTAATTGACTTTAATTAAGTTGAGCGAGCACTTGGACTTGGTTGGGCCGCCACGCCCCGCACTAGGCGGTGGCGGCTTGGCTTAGTGAGAGACTTGTCGATCCTCTGTCTTTACTCGGCGGCACTTCCAACTGAACTGTGCCGCAATGCCGATCGGGCCTGGCTATTTATACTCTGCAGACGAATCCACCACCAAAAACTGACAATTGAAAATACTTTCGCATGACGCAGGCGTGCCAGCAGAGGGGGAATTTCGTGCAATGGGAACGGTGAGTCGGGAGTCGGGAGCCGGGAACCGGGTGCGTGCCGTTGTGCCATAACAATGACAATACGAGGGTTCGCTTCAAGAAATGAATTGAATTGGAAATGTTTATTTCATTTTCATGCTGGTATCGCCCTGCTTCTCGAATCTCCGAGAATCTTGGCTCCTGTCCCTGCCACTTGGTGGAGGGTTTCAGCTTAGGGTTAGGTCACCCCCAGTGCTTGTGCGTCTGTGCCCTATGGGAACCGAACCGAACCGAACTGAACGGAACTCAACAGATCTACTGCTACCAGTTGAGTGCATAGTAATTAGTCAAGATTTTTACTATTTCTCTGGCCATCTTGTTCAGTTTCTCACGCTCAGGGCAGGCAACTCCAGAATGGTGTTCGCCCAAGAAATGATAACAAAAACAGTTGGCCATGGGTGGGGCGGCTGGCGGTAGGGGTTGGTTTTCATCGCTGTGCCAGTTTGCCAGCTACTGGTGGGCCCACCAACAGTTATGCTGGTTACATTTAATTCCATGCAGGACTCTTGTGGGTTCATCAATTGAACATCATTTGGCTACTGCCAGAATGCTGGTCAGGGATGCGCCAAAAACGAAACGAAAAGTGCAGCTGCAGCTGCCCATCTCCACGAACTGGAAGCCCTGACTGGTCTTTGTTTAATTTATGGGAAAAGTTCTTAAAACATTAATAGAAATCTCTCATTAGAAATCTTTTAAAATATGAATTATCTACCATTTCCAGGGTAACTGCTTGCCGTGCCGCTCTGAGTGTGCTCGCAGTGTGATATCTCTGATTTTTGACTAGTTTTACTATCATTACCTGGTCACACACCTCATATCAATTTTATGATAACACAGTTTTCAAATGAGCTGATAATGCCACAGAATTGGGCACCCACACACTCACTTCAGTAGTCACATTAGAGTGTCCGCCAGTTAACGTCATGACGTTGCTGTAGGGAAAATGCCACGCTTTTCCCACTGGCTGCGGCCCCGACTAACGCATTTTCCGCTTCTTGCGTTCTTCGTCTACCTATTCCTTATCTTTGGCTACAGACATCTGCAGGTGAGTGAAACGAAAAATGTAAACTGCATTGAAGGCAAACACAAGAAACATCTCGGCCCGGTACCCATTTGAGTGTTTAATGGTTTGAATAATTGATATTGCGCTTTGAGGAGACTGAAATGAAAGGAAAATCTTGACTAATTTGTTGTTTTCGCTGTGGAACATGAAGGCACAATCGTGCACAGTGTGGCCAGAGTGGTGTGGCCAGCGAGATAATTTTCTAAATACAAACCATATCTTTATGGTGTTACCTGATTGGGACACACTCGTTGTAATTTGCTGTCTGCAATCAATAAAAAACTTAGAAAAGGTTGAAAAATCTCGGAAGAATTGTTGTGCAGTGTAAATCTCATATCAAATACAATTATTTTCTTTGGCACTGCACCACTGTGCGATCTGCCTACACAGTAGATATGTTTCCCCCTCGAGCATCAAGTGGTCATCGCCTTCGCCAACTTTCGATTCCCATGTATTTAATATGGAAATCACACACACACACACACACACACATGTACATTATATATGTATAATTGAAATGTTTTCATTTTCCATAATAAAAAAGAATTTGGAAGACGTTTTCATTTACTTAAAAATAGCCGGGAAAAAGGCGACGCTGCTGACTCACACAGTGGGGGAGAGGCAGAAAAGTGTGTGTCCCAGGGACACTCCAATCCAATCGAGAGGCTAACAAACACACACATAGACAATCTATGAAGTCCCCGCGCATGGAGTACCCTTACAAGGCCCTCCCCTACCCATCCCTTCGCCAGGCCACCCACTAGTTGGTTGGAGCACTCCACGCGACGCCACGCAACGCAACGCAACGCCACTCTGTCGCCGTCTCAGCTGCTGCTCTGCCACAGCGCTGCTCTGCTCTGCTCTGCTCTGCGGCTCCCCTGATGACAGCGTCTATGGAATGGCCGACAGAGGCGCCAGTTTGATGCGAGGCGTGCGTTGATTAACTTGTTGCATGCGCATCCTGAAGCAAAAGAGGAGCCAGCCAGTCACCCTTCCAGCACCCCAACCCCGTGCCCCTTTCTATTGAGTGCGTGTGTGTGTGTGTTTGTTTGTGTGTGGTGTGCGAACAACTTTTGCGGTTTGTTGCGGTCAGTGGCCGAGGACAGGCAGGCCGATGATGATGACACTGGAGGGACGCCACCCCGCCAGTATCTGGTCGCTGCTAATCGATGGCTGCCCATCAAGCGCCAAAGCGCTAAGCAAATAAGCAACAGGAGCCGCGACTGTGCCCCAAGTCGCGCGCCATACAAAGTCTGCGTTGGCGTTAGCGTCAGCGTCGCTGTCAACGCCTCGCTCGGCCAACGGTGGAAATAGAAAATAAATAAACAGTTTTAGTTGCTGGCGGTGATTCCTGGGGAGCAGCAGCATAGCACGCGTCCAGTCGCGGCGACACCTGCACCATCGGCTCGGCCACAAGTGCCACAAGTGTTGCGACCTGCCACACGCTCCACACGCCAAGGCCACGCCATGCTGGCGGCACAAGAGAATCGCTTTCAGTACGTGTACTTCACGCTGTCCGGCCTGGTGGCCAGCGCCATGCTCGTCCTGGTCTACATCTCCATGCGCACGAGCCTTGTGAGTCGGCGATGGCCACAAATCCATCTGCAGCGATTGGACTGACCCTCTGCTCTCTTCTCTTTTGATCCTGCTTGCAGAATGAGCGGCTGCGTGTCGACCTGGAGCACCTGCAGCGCCAGCTGATACTGGAGAAGCCGAATCCGCACTGGGACTACAACAACAGCTGGCGCAGGATCGGCAATGCCTCGCTGCGGCATGAGATCTATTCGGCCTACTTCGATGCACGCACAGAGATCATAGGTAAGGGGATCTAAACCCACGCAACGACTCATAATAATTCCTTTCTTTACGTAGGAAATGTCCGCCTGGATGAGGCACAGATGACCATCGGCTCGCTGCGCATCTTCGCCACGCTGCCGGTGCGCCTGAGGGACTCCAAGGTGAGCTGCATCGTGCGCTTCGCTGACTTTAGCAGCCAGGAGATCTTGGCCGAGGAGGCGGGCGCCATGCACGAAGTGCACAACAACAGCTTTGCGGCTTGGAGTGTCATGTGTCCGCTGCATGCGTCAAGGCGCGAACCGATGCGCCTGCCACAGGCGGTGGCCCTCAGCTATGCCTCCAATCGCTTGAGCCACCTCAGTCCCAGCTTCATACAGATTAGGTGAGATCATTAGAACCCACAGCAACGTCTGGTCTAACCCTCTCTGCCTCTCATAGTTATCCCCGCAACATGTCGAGTCTGTTTGTCAAGTCGCGACCCGCCATCTCCGTGTGCGTGGGTCCGCTCCAGGAGAACTACTCTAACGTGCTGCGCCTGGTGGAGTTCGTGGAGATGTACCGGCTGCAGGGTGCCGCCCATTTCTACTTCTACTACGTGGAGGCCAGCGATGAGGTGCGCCGTGTGCTGACCCACTATCAGCGCCTGGGCCTGGCGGATGTCTTCGAGTGGAACGTGCAGCCGCATCTGCAGGACTTGCACTACGCCGGGATCGTGGCGCAGTTCAATGACTGTGTCTATCGCGCCAATGTCGTGGACAACTATCGGTACGCAGCCGTGGTGGATCTGGACGAGGTGCTGATGCCCCTGAAGCACAATTCGCTGGCGGACTACTTGCGCCAGTGCGACGAGGGCCGCACCACCGGCTTTGTCTTTCGCAATGTGTTCTTCTACCGGAAGGACAGCAACGACACCTTCAATGCGCCGGGCCACGTGCTCAACCGGCTGCTGTATACTCAGTCCAAGGTGCGTCGCACCCTGGAGATCATGCCCGCCTATGTGCGCAGCAAGCTGGTGGTCAACACCCGCTCCATCGTGGAGATGGGCAACCATCAGGTGTACCGCGCCGCTCCAGGCTTCGTGGACCACGTGGTTCACCCGTCGGTGGGGCTGCTCTTCCACTATCGCGATAAGTGCATCAACTGCAAGATGGTGCTTATCGTGGACTACACTGCCAGGCGCTTCGGCTCGCTGCTCTTCGATCGCGTCGACACCACTTGCCTCGAGGTCTTCATGGACCGCCGCGGCATCTGCGAGCTGGCGTAGTCTTATCGCTGTCCCATCTCCAGCCAGCCCCAATCTGTACTGTACCACCGAACGCCCCCTAAAAACAGAGATCTCTGCGGGTTAGAGAATCTAAGCTGGAAACCGAACCGAACCGAACGAATGGCCTTTCAGTTCAGTGCTGTGGATGATCTCAGCCAGTCGCCAGTCGCCAGTCGCCATGCTGAAGTTTTGCTCCCTGCGCCGCGGCAAGGAGTCCACAGGCCAACGTGTGTCCAAGAGTGTATGACAAATTAGGCTAAGTTCCAAGTAGTTGTTCGTCTAAGTGTTATGCCTTGTGTAATAAAGTGTGCTTGAGTGATTTTGTTGTAATGTTAGTTGATGTGGTTTTACTTCCCCTCACAGTCCTCGCTGCGCCTGCAGGACCAGGTCCAGCTGAGCGATACCCAGCTGCTTCGCATGCTCCAAGCGCAGCGGGAGCATGGCCCCCTAATACTGGCCCTGAGCAGGTGAGTACACCAGGCGACAATGGAGGGAGTCACCTTACCTTTCTCCACTTTCAGCTCGGGCACGAGTCCGACGGGAACCTGTAGAAACTGCGGCACGCCATATGCCAGTCGCAAGGCGCCCCTAAACGGGGCAGCAGCGGAGGCAACAGGTGAGTGATGAATTTGTAACTGCAAGACAGATGTTTACCGCATGCCACTAAAACTAAAACTTGGCTTGGATTAACACTAAAGCTTTCATTTGTACTTGCTAACGTTTACATTTGTGTTGGTTTTCCTTTTTATGTTGCTGTTCGCGGAACATGCCGACGCATAAACGATAACAAACTAAAACAAAATTCAATGACAAAAGCGGAGGGTAATGCAATGGATAGGAGAGCAGCACAGAGAAGAGAGCTTCTCCCTCTCTCTATCTCTCTCACATGGCAATGGGAATATTAACTAACAGTGCACGCCGCCAACCCATCCCCACCGCCGTACCAAAGCTAAACCCCGTTCAGGGCCCTCGCACTCGCACCCACCCCATCTTTCTGGCCACCGCCTGCGGCTCTGCTGCCATCCTCCACTGTCTGTTGGAGCTTGACGACGCGACATTCGCGTCGATGACAATGACGCTGACATTATGGATAATGGGAGAGAGAGTGCGGAAGCAGAGGGGACATGTGTGACCCAATATAACGGGAGGGTGCGGAACGAGAGAGTGGACAACGTTGCCTAAAGCCGGCAATACATACAACAACAAAATCTACATAAGTGCGGGGGCTACTCCAGCAATTGCTGAAATTGCTAAATGTACAGGACAATACTATGTATATAGACTGGCCCTTAGTTTTGCAACTCTTGAATCACCCCATGGAGCATGTGCAGTTCCACCAGCCATGCCGTCATCGTCAGTCATTAGCTGTGTCTCCACTCCAGACACATGTCCCTCCTGCATCTCTCTCTCCATTTCTCAGTCGCAGTTCCAGCTTCTGCCCTGAACCAGATGCGCACATGGTGCGGCCATACGCTGAATGATTGGATTCTTTTGTTTTGTGTGCTGCCCAGCCAGTCCCCCTATCCAGTCCGCCCCCACACCAGAACCACCACCAGCGCCCCCCTCTCTGACCTATGCGACCCTCACTGTTCAGCGTACGACTCTGTGTCTCTATGTGACTGTGTGTGTGTAAATTTATGCATACAAATTTGAAAAATATCGGATCTGTGGTTCGTGCCCGCCGAACGAACGCAGCGCAAAAGCAGAAACGAGGAAAGAGGAACGAAGAATGACAGTACGTACCAAAGCATCAACAAGTCACGGCTTTAAGCCGGCTCTGGCAGAGGCAGAGGCAGAGACAGAGCTATCGGCAGAGAGTAGTCACCCACCACTCAACGCACTGTGGCTCGCTCTCCAAGAACGTATGACAAAAACAAAAGGTAACTGATGAACGTTTAGCAAAAGCATACAATCCAACACCACGAATGCTGCACTCTTATTTGGTGGAGTGCAAAGTTAATCAAAGAGCTATTCAGTTGCTCGCTGTGCAACGAAATGTTTTTGCACAAGTGTGTGCTGAAATCGAGCCACTGTGCGCAGTAGCGCTAACGCGACGACGCCAACGTAAGCAGAGACGCTGGCAGACTCAGGGCAGCAGCAACAAGTCAGCGAGCGAGCGTCAGACTAATCAACAGGCTAGCTATTTGCTCTGCCGGCGGAGAGAGCGTTGTTGTTGTTACTATATTGGCGTTGTTGCCGTTGCTTTCGTACTTTTCGTGTGTGTTGTTTGTGCCATGCGATACCGTGGGCCCCAGCTATTTAGTTACTACCAAAGTTTTGCCAAGTCAAGTTCTCGTTGTCGTTGTCGTAGCCGGCTGTCGTGAGTGAAGCGCATAACATTTTGCGGGCTGCGTCGCGATCGTCAAGCTCAGCGGAAAGATAAACCGACAACAGTTAGGACGTGCGCGTGAAATGTACTAACCCCCGCGTCTGTTTGCTTGTGCAAAAATAAAAGTGAAAAAGAAAGCAGAAAGAAGAAAGATTCTAACAATTTGGCAAACACAAAGTGAGTTGTTTACATAAATACAAACATACATACATATGTAAATCCGATACGTGTACGAGTATCTGCTATTATAATTGGGGCCCCTCATTGAATGTGTTCAGAGATTGAGTTTGGTTCCAGCAAACACTTTTTGGCTTGGCGCCCTTTTTCCGTGCCACTGTGCTAAGAGGGGATTTAACACAAGAAACGCCACAGACTGTGCTACGTCGCGACGTTGCAATTGTTATACAGTGAACACCGCGAACGCGGAAATCTTTCCGTGCTAAACATCTTCCCAAAGTGCACCACGTGCGCTAATGAGACCTTTCACTGTGTTGCGAAAAACCAACTTCATTGATTTGTTCTACGTGCCTCGTTGTGGCGGCTTCATTAAGTATTTAAATCAATTTCTGCTTAACCGATAAACGCCCATTGGGCAATGCCTGAATACGCTCCAATATTGGATTTATATTTTAAATTCAGCTGATAGGCTAATGCAGACCGCATTTGGGTTAATTATTGTATTTGTCTGTGGCGATAATGATGCCCCAAAAACGGCGCAAAATGTTCGCTTTATAGACAGACACAAAATATATACAGTAGATATTAGGTTTATATGGATCTGGATAGACAGTCGCTGTGTGCATATGTGGTTTTAATTTGTTTTAAATTATACAGTGCAACCCTTTTCCTCTGTGGCAGGCAACAGCCACAGCATTTGGTTATACTTCAATTAAGTCTCTAATGACCGGATGTTAGTGTGTGTGTGTCTGTTTGAGTCTGTGTGCCCTGCATGCAAATGAAGCTCGGAAAGTGTTCCAGAATATAGTTTTGATTTCATTGTACAATTATATTTTATAAATTGAGTTAACTTTGTGGTTGGGGGGTGGCCAGCGGGGAAGCATTCCGTGGCACACCCAGCTCACCCGATGATTAATGTTTAATTATAATTCCCATTTGACATTCTTCTTGCGCTTGGCATTGTGAGCAGAAAGAAAGCCGCGCCAATGCTCATACGAACCGTTTCTATGTACTATTATTTATTTTTTATTATTCTGCTTTTGTTTACCGCCGTCCCCCCAGACAGCCGCGACACACAATTTTGATAAGCCTCAGCTGGCAAAAATTTCAAATTGTAAAAGGTTTCTCTCTTCGACTATTTGAGTGTGTTTGTGTGTGAATTTACCTTCGTGTTGGTAAATACAACTACACACTAACAAAATATGATTGTCAATTGTTAAAAGCGATGAAAATTAGAGGGAGATGGAGCTGTAAGGGAGGTTACCTACGAGTTTGGGGAGCTAAAAAAGAGCTGAAATAAATGAATTCTGAAAGGGAATACCCTTTTAAAATGATACTCAGAATTATTCGATTTATAATACAGCGAAGTCCAACAACTTACAACAAAGTTCAAAGAAGAAAATATACTTTTGTATTGTTGTTTATTCCAGAATTTTCAATTTCTTTGTTTACCGAAATCGATTTTTGGGACAAAACACTTTGCCCCTGACACAGTGAACCGAAAAGCGAGTGAATAATTTCACTTACATTTTTAATGTGCAGCTGTTCATTGTCTCAAGCATGCCATGCCATGCCCCCTTTTCAAGTGCACACACGGACAGCTCATGTATAATTTGTACAACATTTAGGGAAATCAACATCATCATCATCATGGTTCGTTCTCCTGTGGTGATTCAATCGAGTGCGGTGTGCGGTCATTGGCTTGCCGTGCGGAACTCCCCCTGGTCGTTAAAGCACTTGTGGCAAGTGCCGGCCAGTAAATACTGATTTGACAGACATTGTCGCGGTTTCTGGTTGCACGCTGGAGTGGGGGTCTGCGGCTGGTTTCTCTTTCGCTGTATCAAAGTTGATTGTCGGGTGTCACTTTTAATGATTTTTGCCACATTGATTAGCCATGAAGAATGAAATGAATGAAATGTTGTCAACGAGTTGTCAAGAGTGAATACAAATTTGGAGTTTTTACTGAAATCTGTTTAAATCGATCGATTTTCTCCTACTTTTGATCTGTGATTCTTAACTTTGCATACTTTTGGGCGCAAATTTAAAAGGAAATGACCTTCACCCATGTCCTAATAGCGACCTGATCCAAATATAATTAATAGTTCCTTTGGCTTAGTGCAAAATTAAGTTGAATATTTTCTTGGGTAGCTGACTTGACTTTGTTGACATTCTTCTTTTATGGTAGCGCCCACACAGCTCGACCCAAACCGAATATTATCCAAATTCGTTGACCATTTTCGTTTGGCCATTATTTCATTATAATAATTTTGTTTGTGCACGCTGGCTGGTGTGGTATCTATAAAGTTGTTTTGCCGTCGCTCATCGGCTGACGCAGCTGCCGCGCAGTTTTTATTGTTTCTGCGGCCTTTTGGCAATGCTTTTGAGAGCACTGGCACAAACAAAACAGAATTTTAGTATTGAATTGTGATTCAGTGGGTCCCAAAAAACAACAAAACAAAAGCAAAAACAAATCGCGAAAGCAAATTTTGACAATGCAATTAGCGTGAATTTGTTATTCGCCAAAAGAAATGATCTTGGCTTCATTCGTGTTATATAATTCATCGTTCTGTTTGTTTTTGGGGCTAGCAAATAAATCACAGCACAAAACCTTTGAATAAACAATTGATAAGAATATTCGACTTGCAGAATTTCGTTGCTTATCGGAGTTTGCCGTCGCTGTTGCTCGATAAGTTAACACGATGCGAACAGGGATTAATATCGGTGTTCTATAGTATATAATTGAGTGCTGCCTTTCCGATTTGAATGTGCTCAGAAATGTTGATAATATAGCACAAGATGAACGTCTCTCCATGAGGGTTGAGACAAACAGAGGATATGAATTCTTCATTTAATTCGAGAAAGCCCAACACTTGCTCTTCAAGGCCGCATATGGGCTGTAGTTGGGTGGGCAGTTTGAAGTTCATGGAACCCCCAGCAGTGAGCTCACACAGCTTAGACGCTCGTAATTACATTATAATCTAGTCCAAGCCTCACCCCATGCTCCATCCTGCCCTATTGACGCCGCCCTGTCAAGTATTCCAGAAATCGAAAGCTGCTTCCAGCTGTCAATAGATTGGCCGAATGCCAAAACATTTCTATTCGCAATACCAAGCGCTCAGCAAAACAGCTGGCTGCCGGCAAGCAGTCGTCAGAACCCGCTCCCAGATGGGGTTCCAGCGATGGGGAGGAGGTGTCGGCGAGGGGAGGTGAGGTGTTTGTAGCACGGCAATGGCAATCAGCAAAAGTTAACGGGCTCTCTGGCGGAACTGCTTCCAGGTGTCGGAGCTTTCAAAGCTTCAGTTTGACATTAGAACTTCGACTTTGACGTTGTGCCGATCGCTGCGGAGTGGAGCGGAGCCGTCGAGAACTACACTGCACTACACAAACACGAACACAAACTCGAGTACCGCTGTAGTGTTTCCCCCCCTCAGTTGTGGTTTGGGGCTCGCCGATTGATTTTGCCGTTTATAAATAGCTTTGTGTGTGTATTTTTCTTTTTGTTTCCCATTGTAACGCTGTGTCTGCGTGTGTGTGTATCAGTGTTTGCCTTCAACTTTAACTGTAAAGACAGAAGGAGCGAAGCGAGAACGAAACGGAGACGGACACTGACGCAATAGGGCCGAGAGTGTAATGTGTTTGTTTATACCAACCCACCATATAAGAGCAAAGGAAGGAGGAGGAGGAGGGGTACCTTTGCGGTACTAATGTGTAGTTTTGCTTCTAACTCAAATCGCTGGCAATTACGCGCAAACTTTGGCACTTAGATGCGAGGCCGCGAAACCGAGAAACCGGCCAGGGGCTGAGATCATTATTCGATTTTAGAAATCGACAAATTCATTATGCGCAGATAAGAGAGAGGGGTACACATGTGCGAGTGTGATATGACAAAATCACATCCATTATGCCCGCATTACCCCAGCCAGACCCACTGTGCGGGGCATTGCGAGAGCGCGCCGGCCCCTTGGATGTTGTTGGGTGCCCTGTGCCTGCCGTCGCCTCAGTTGGCTCACGTACGCGGCGGATAAAAGTGCGCTTCTCCTTTGAGGCAACAGCCGATGCCGACGATTTGCAATTAATTGCGAATTAAATTGTAAGACTCCGTTGACCCCCTGAGCATGCACACACATGTGCTTCGTGTGTGTGTGTTGTATGTGTGTCTGTTGTTTGCATGCAGAACGTGACGTCAGAGATTGATGGTGCTCTGTTTGTTCGTTGGTTGGTTCGTGGGTGGGTGGGTGGCTGGCAAATACATCGGAGCGCGCTTCATAAATTAATTTACTAAACACATTTTTGTTGTTTGTTTGCTTATGTCTGTGTGTGTGTGCATGTGTTTGTGTGCGTGAGTGACTCTGGTTTTGTGGTTGTGCTTTCCCCCACGAGCAAGAGAGCAAGAGAGAGAGAGAGAGAGAGAGACAGTTCGGGCCAAACATGTGCTTCCCTCTTTATGGGAGAACAGCGGAACAACGAACCGAATGCTTAACGCGCTGTCCAAATAAATAACAGAAACAACAAAGAGATTCAAAAATCTATGCTAATTAGCAACAAAAGCACAAGCAACAGCAGAAGCAACAACAACAGCAACAGCCAGTGTGATACAACCAAAGAAAGAGAGCAAGAGCTAGGTCGAGGGAGAGCGCAAAGCACAGACAGGCAGAGACAATTATCCATGCAAAAAGAATAACAAATTAAATGAGCGACCCACTAGAGGCGAGCAACACCCTTTAAATGCCCATAAAATGAGTTTCGTATAAAAGGAAGTTCTTTATGGCAACAGCATTTCGCCATAACATACAAGAAGGAATCCCCCTATTATTTACTTGCTGCATTTTCTTCCATAGAAAGTTCCATGGGAAGGGAAGAACCCTCCATAACTTCTCCCAACTTCGATTTGATTGCTCAAGGCAACATCAGACTTTTTTCGCGAGTGTTTCTTATCGGAAATGCAAAATTTATCAGCGATTGGTGCCCCGAAAAGATAACACAAATGTGCGCTGTTTTACGGCAATCGAAAACGAAAAGAAGAAATCAGTTTTATAAACTAACAAATAGCAAGTATCTATAGATTGCTTACGTACAATAATTCAAGCACACCTCAGAGAAGCAGCCAGAAGATCATTTCCAAACGGAAACCAAACCAATTGTTTCCACAGCAATTTTGTGTTTACAAATGAGAATGGAGTGTGCTCCGCTTCGAATAGTTTCGTTTGTGCACCTTGTCACACTGTGCAGACGCACTGTGCACTGTGCATTGCATAATTGAATGCAGGCCAAACCCTTCCTTTGCCCCACACACACCAAAGGCACATCACGTGTCTGGGGCTGTCTGGCACCTGACAGGGCCACAGACTTCACTTCACTTTACTTCACTTTAGATCAGATCGGATAGGAGGAAGTTGCTGATGATGATGATGGAGGGGCTGCCGGCCAGACAGACAGACAAACAAGACTGAGAGATTGTGGTCCATTAAGTACCTTTAAAAATAAAAGCAGAATACTACTAACCGCATGGCCCACTAGGATGATACACCCAAGTGCTATATATACATGCGGATATATGTATAAACGTGTAGAAATATATGTGCTTCAATTATTCAAGAGTACACAGAAACACCAGCAGCAGCAGCAGCAGAAGCAGCAGGAGCGGCGGCAGCCCGAGACTTGTGACCACAAAAATCAAAATCAAAAGAAATTACGCACGAAAAATATCTTGAAAATGCCATAAGTTGTATACATACAGATACAGAGGAGCACTGCCTCGTCAGATACAAAGATACACAGATGCACAGATACACGCACATCTAGAAAAACTCGAACTGTGGCAAACTATTTCCGTATTGAGTTCTCTTCTCCGACGATGCCCTGCATGCGATTCTTTTGGGCATATTGCACTGACAGTTTTAACCAGCGTTTCAGTTTATATTTCTTAAATTTAAACCTTACAAATTCACTTATAAATCTGCAATCAATCCTCTTAACGTCAAATACTTTTCTTTGTAGAAATACCTTCCATCATTCGGTTAGAAATGTTTGAAAAATGTCTTGGGGTGAAACTGAAAGCCATTTGAAACACTCAAAAAATGTCGCTCGAATATTTCTCTAAATGATATTTTCAGACATTTAACCAAAGAATTTATGCAGCTTAAATTCCAACAAATTATAAGTTTGTTCCCAAAACATTTTCGAGTATTTATGGATGTGTCAAAAATTGTATTCTCGGAATATAAAAGTTTTTCTATCTGTGAGTTTTCATATTTGTTTGGTTTTGTGGAAATTGCATTGACCTAGAGGAGAATTTTGGTTGGTTGTTTCGCTGCCTTTTGGAATACCCTGCAGCCGGCACTGCACTGCACTCCCCCCACCACCCCCCAGCACACACCCACTCTCACATTGCTCTCTCCGTCTCTCGTTCTCTCTCTCTATCTTGAAATCTTTATGAATTCAAGATTTGTTTTTGCTGCTACTGATTTTTGTGTATATTTTCAAATACGTGCCTCTGTGCAACCAATTAGACATTGATGTGTGTGTGTGAGAGTGTGTGGGTGTGCGTGTGTGTGTGTGAGTGGGGAACTGGCTCCCTGCTGCCAAAGCAGCAACCAGCCCGATGGGCCATTCCTTGTCCGTCAGTCGCCAGCGCCACGAGGAACGGGAAACGCGGCCCACCAACACCCACGGGATAAATATTTAGAAAAAGATTTCGAACCGAATCGAATCGAGCGAAAGTTGAGAGTTGAAACGCAATTTAATTTGGCCAAAAAAGAAAACCAAAACAATGACATAGATCCCCGATTCGGGCCGAAGAATATCGCGAATCTCTACGCGAATTTTTATTGTGCAGCAGCAAAAAAAAAAGGGGGAAGTCGGACGCGTGCCAGGCACTGGGCGGGCGTTGACGCTGGCGTCGCTGTCGACGCTGACGACATTTTGTTTCTTTTCTTTTCTTTGCTTTATAATTTTTCCTCGTTTTTCACTTTCCCATGTTTTGCCGGCTGTTGATCGTGTCGTCGTGTCGTGGGCCTGTTGCCGGCAGATCCGCTCCGAGCGGTTTCAGTTCTAGTTGGGTATCTGGCGACGAGTGACACACCGAAGGCAGGCAGAAACAGAGACACAGACACAGACACAGACACAACAGAGAGACAAAATACTAGAAGGAAAGAAACAACGACAACAACAACGACAACGAATAGCAATAGGAATTAGTGGCAACAACAATTTAGTTGTAGATTTCGCTGATTACACACACACACACACACACACACACACATAGAGATAGATTTTCCGATTTATTTAAACAACAACAATTTGAACTGCAATTATTAGTCGAGTGGTCGGGACGACGCGTGACGTGACGTGACGTAGACGATGCCCAATAATCGCAATCGCAATCGTAATCGCAATCGCAACAAACGCAATCGAAACCAAAGTCAAAATCAAAACCAGCAGCGGGAGGAGGAGCAAGAGGATACCCAGGCAGAGGCAGTGCCAGAGGCAACTTCTTCTTCCATAGATGATAATGGAAATTCTGGCAGCGTTTCAAATGGATTGGCAGCGGGCGCCACCAGCAGCGAAAACAGCAACAAAGTTGCCGCGGATCCACAGCTAGAGGTGAAGGCAGAGCCACCAAAAGAAGCAGCAGCAACGGAAGACGAAGACGAAGACAAAGAGAAATCCACAATAAGCGCAGCCCAAAACGAAACGGAAGCAGAGCAACCTCCCACAGAAATGGGTGCCAAAAACTCCAAGCAACAGTCGGAGAAATCCGGCAAGCGATCGAGAAATGAGGCGGAGCAGGCACCGCTTAAGGCTCCGGGTAGTCCGCGACAGGCCAAGGTCATAGTGCATCGCATTGTGCGGGAGGTGGATGAGCAGCAGCAGCAGCAGCCAAACACCAGTCAAGAACTGAAAGACGAAGAAGTCAAAGTGCCAGAGCAAACGGAAGTTGTTGCTGCCGCTCCACAGCCGCTGCAGCGCAGCACAAAAGTGATTATCCATCAGATACGCGTGGAGAGGGATGCCCCTAAAGGTGAGCCCACCTTCGAGGAGATCAGCACCACAACACCGGCACCGCCCGCTTCGCTGAGCCTCAGCACAGACGGCACAGGCGGCACACTGTCGCCGCCGCCCCGCTACCTCGTGGAGTCACCCAAGAACGTGTCGGGAGCCGGAGCTGTGGGACACTTTGGGCACTTTGCACGCGACATGCAGATACAGGAGCTGGAGCTGAGCAGCGACTGCAG
This sequence comes from Drosophila subobscura, assembly GCF_008121235.1. NCBI lineage: Eukaryota > Metazoa > Arthropoda > Insecta > Diptera > Drosophilidae > Drosophila > Drosophila subobscura. The sequence goes on from NC_048531.1 coordinate 6,343,129, forward strand.
CTCCGGGGAGTTCAATGTGCTGCAGTCGCCGCTGGTGTGCGAGGTGGACTCGGAGACGGAGGCAGCCCCCCCGCTGGATCTGCAGCCGTCCAGCCGCGCCGACCAACAGGAGCAGCTGCGGCAGAGGCGCGCCCAGAAACGGAACGCCCTGGAGTCGCACTTCCTGCCGCAGCTGATGAATCCGCGCTACCTGGACAGCATACTGGAGGAGAACAGCGAGCTGGCAGGTGCCGGAATGGCCCACCTGCATCGCAGCAGCTCCTCCGGCAACGATCAGGCGGGGATGCGGCTCCACCCGAAGCTCACCGAAACGTTCCCCAAGAGCCAGCTGGACTTTAGCCGCCGCCACAAGCGCAGGGAGGAGCCGGTGGCCCTCATGCTCGAGACGAAACTGATTGAGGAGGCCAGCGACCTCGAGAGCTGCACCCGACTGCAGAGCGCACTGTCGCCGCAGTCCGAGGACGCGGAACTGGTGTACCTCAGCTCCTCGGCCTCCAGCAGCATGTCCGACCTGATGGAGCTCGAGCTGGAGCAGGCCGCGGCGTTGGCAGAGCTTGCCCTGGTGGATCTGGACACGGATGCCAGCAAGCTGTTCCGCAGGCCCGACGATGAGATGAGCAGCACGACCACAACGGACGCGGCCACGTCATCGAACGAGACGGAAACGGAGGGGGAACCGGAGACGGAAACGGACACGGAGAGGGACACGGAGAGGGACACGGAGAGCCGCGAGAGCACACCTGTTAACCAGGGAGAGGGACTGGCATCGGCTGGCAGCTCGTTGTCTTCGCTTTTGAGTGCCGCCACGCCGACGCCCACCAACGCAGAGCAGCCGCAGCCGCAGCCGCCGAGAGCAGAAGATACATTTGTATCTTTCGATTCGATTCGCGAACAGCCGCCAGTCCGCGGCAGCATCGGCAGTATCGGTGCAGCGTCTACGCTGTCGGCCACGCGAGAGGAGTTCGTTCGCAACATGGACAAAGTGCGCGAGTTGATCGAGATGACGCGACGCGAGGAGGAGGAGCAGCAGCAGCAGCAAGGGGAGCCACAACAGTCGAGTATCGGTAACGGAGTGCCTGCTCCGGAGCAGTACCAGCCACGTTCGCCCTCACCCCCGCCCATTCCGCCGCCACCCGCTGGCCTCCAGCACTACCATCCCAACAGTCCAACAATCCACACAGTCAGCCTGCCGCCACTGCTGCTGAGTCGGCAGGAGTCTGCGGAGTCACACTGCTCGGACAGCACACAGCACAGCCAGTGCACGGCCATCAATTTGGCCTCGCCCCCGCCCTGCTTTGCCAGCAGTCCCCCGCCACAGACACAGCCACCCACACCACCCCTCAGACAACAACAGCCGCAACATGCACCACAATTTCCTGTTCCTAAATCCACTCCCGCTTCCACCTGCACCCACCCAGCACATCCCCCAGCCCAGCAGCAGCAGCAGCAGCAGCTAGAGTCAGAGATTTCAGTTGCAGATGACGAACCGAAAGCAGCAGCAGAATCGGATCCCATTAAGAAGCTGCGACTGCTGTGCACCGAGACCTTGGCTTCCATGCCGTATGGTGAGCAGGTGCTCGAGGAACTAGCCAGCGTGGCACAGGATATCGCAGAGCCAGGAGCACACCAGCAACAGCAGGAACCTACAGCCGCCGCCACGATGCCCTATCCACTGCCAGCAATGCCCCACATAAGGGAGCTGCAGCTGTCCACCAGCACCAGCAAACACGAGAGCAAGTCCTCGTCCTCGTCCTCGTCGTCGTCCACTTCCGCTTGGCTGGGAATGCCCACGCAGGCGGATCCCAAGCTGCTGGTTTGCCTGTCGCCGGCACAACGTCCGCTGGTGGGTGAGACCAAAGCCGATCAGCTGCTGGATGATCATCAAAAGTTCGTGGAGCGTCGCGGCTACCATGAGCTGAGCAGCGCCCAAGTGCGTGCCCTCGACAACGAGCAGCAGGAGCAGCAGCAGCAGCAGCAGCAGCAGCAAAAGCAGAGCGAGATGCTCAAGACGGCGGCCATGATGCGAGAGTTGCGCAAGAGCCTGACACCCACGCAAGAGCCATCGGCACAGCCACCGCCAGTGCCAGTGAAGAGCGCCGAAACAGCGGCCAAGGCGAGCGCCAAGAGAGATGACGCAAGCGCCGATCCGAAGAGGAACGGATCGTCATCGAGTGAAAATAAACCAAGGCAAGCAGCTGATCCCAGCGAGCACACAGAGACGCAGCAGCAGCAGCAGCAGACCAGATCCAGCCATCAAATGAACAGCAGCACGGACGTGAGATTCCCAGCCACCACAATCGGAGGCATGGAGAGCGAACTGGCCAAGATGTTCCCCAGCATGGCCCAGCAGCAGCAGCGGCAGGGCGACATCTTCGAGGAGCAGCGCAAGCGCTTCTCCAACATCGAAACGACATCCAGCAGCCAGCCGAAGGTGCAGCAGCAGCAGCACACCAAGCGGTACTCGAACATTGAGACCAGCTCGTACGAGTCGAAGAAGCGCACGGAGAACGGTCAGGTGATCTATGACATTACGAACTCCAGTCACGAGAAGCAGAGCAATCTGCCGGCGGCTGACTCAACCGATCATGCCCCGCCGCCGCCCATCCCACCGCCGCCAATTATGTCAGCAACGAAATTAAACGGTTCGACTACGGCAAACACTTTCATTGAGGATGATGACGCGACCAAAAATAGCAGAGAGCGCCCCAATGGGGAGAGCAAGAGCGGCGGCGGCGGCACGTATGAGGAATTTCGGCAGCGTGCCAAGGCGGCCGTGGATGCCATTGGAGCGCCGCGAGTGCCCCCCACCAACGGATTGGACAATGAGAAGGTGTTCAAGGACTTTGATCGGCTCTCGCAGCAGATGAACGCCGAGCTGCAGTCAACGCGGGAGCGGCGCGAGAAGTCCGCCTCGCTCTTCGATCTCAACGGCATGACGCGGAGCCAGGGCCAGGGCCAGGGCCAGGGCAAACATCCGCTGGAGGAGTTGAAGCAGCGTCGCCACGCCCACATGCAGGAGCTGGAGCGAGAGATTGAGCGTTCATCGAGATCCCGGCAGGAGCGCATGTCCTCGGTGCCACGGAGTCTGGAGAGCACAGGACAGACGCCTCGCACCCACGAGATTCCCATCGAGCTGGAGCAGCAGGAGCAGCAGGAGCAGCGCTCCCGTCGCGCCGAATCCATGTGCAACCTGAGCGAGCCACGCCCACGGCCACACACCTCGGCGGGGCACTACAATTACAGCAGCGCGTCGCAGGATGATTGGTCGCGATATGCCAGCGATCTGGGCTACTCGGAGAACATTGCCAGGCCCTTTGCCCGCGAGGTGGAGATCTGCTACCAGCGACAGAATCCCAGGCAGTCGCAGCCCATACGTGCGCCACGTCTCTCGGCCAGCACCAACGACCTGTGCAGCGGCTACCACCAGCAGCAGCAGCAGCAGCAGCAGCAGCAGCAGCAGCAGCAGCAGCAGCACAGCTTCGATAGCTTCAACGCTTATGGGGGACGCAGGACACACGCGCCCATGCTCAGCCAGGCGCCGCAGCAGCAGCGACCGCACTATGCCAGCTGCTACTCGATGATCGAGCGGGATCCCAATCCAAAGTACATCAGCACCACCTCCAGGCGGGGCGTCAGTCCGGGCCCCGTGCCACAGGCAGCGCCAGCGAGTGTGCTGCCGCCGCCAGCCTACGATCGGCAGCAGCGGCGTTCCTCGCTGCCGCGGGAGCTGCACGAGCAGCAGCTCAAGTACATCCTGTCCAAGGAGGAGGAGCTGCGCCTGGAGGTGGAGCGCCTGCAGCTGGAGCGTCGCCGGCTGATGGAGGAGATGCAGCGGGCGCCGGTCTTGCCGCCGCCACAGCGACGGGAGAGCTATCGGCCGGCGGCCAAGCTGCCGACGCTCAGCGAGGACGAGGTCTTCCGCCAGCAGATGGCCGAGGAGTGGATGAACAAGGTGGCCGAGCGAGAGGAGCGCCGCCAGCACAAGATCATCAAAATCTCCAAGATCGAGGACGAGCAGGACCACGCCACAGAGCGGTCGAACATCAGCGACGAGTTCCTCAGCGCCGTCAAGGAGCGACGCCACAAGCTGGCCATGCCCGCGGACAGCGACTGGGAGAGCGGCGCCGAGTCCCAGCCGCAGGCTCAGGCGGGAGTCGCCGCCAGCAATGAGTCGGATGCGGAGGCAGCGCCCGTGCGCATACTCGAGGGCCAGGCGGAGGCGAGTCTGCGGCAACTGCCGCGACATCTGCGCGAATTCGCCAAGTTCTCGACGAGCGAACAGCTGCCGGATGGGGCACAGGTGGAGCGGCACGAGGAGCAGGAGAGGCGCGAGGAGGCAACGGACAACACGCACAGCAGCGCCAGCCACAAGAAGAGCATCGTGAAGACGTACAAGGTGTCGCGTCTGCCGCCTTCCGTCCAGGGTGAGTTATCCTCCATCGGAGGTGCAGGTGGAGATGCTGGGACGTCGCCCAATGCCACTACCAATAATCGTTATCGTTATCGCAATCGCTCGCAGACGGCGAGGCTCGTTAGTCGTAATATTCCCATTGGATTAACTGGACTAACCGCTTCCGTAACTAGTGCCCGCTCATCGCCCGAACCAGATCCTGCTAATCGTGGTTGTGGTTCCCGTTTCTCCCCCATCCCGTCCCACTCCCCCACACACACTCCATCGAGCACCGCCATCAATGTTAATCGCCAGTCGGAGTCCAACTCTTCCGCTGCATCCACCATTTTGGGCACTGCCCTTGTCGTGGGTCTGTCCCTGCTGACAGCCTGGAATAAGTTTGTCTAAAAGTTTTCAGACTCCTTCCTACTCATCGGTGTATGGCCATTTCCCTCTCCCTCACACGCACACATCCTGTATCCTCCCACACTCTCTCTGTTGTATTTATCTGTCTCTCTCTCTCTCTCTTTAAATATCTCTCACTCGACTGTTCATTGTGTGCGCCTTCCTCCTACTCTACTCCTACACACAGAAGATGCAACAGCAACCGCAACCGCAACCTCAACCGAGTCCAACTGCAACATAAACTCCTCCGCGACAGGCCTACGGTCACCCCTTCCGAGCATGTTCGATGGCGGCCTGAAGGAGCTGTTCGCCGGTTCGCCCTTCCGCTCCCAGATCTTCGAAGAGTTCGACAAGTACTGGCGCAACTTTGAGTCGAACTCGACAGCATCGAACAGCTTCTAGAGAACGAAAGAATCCCACGAAACCCCTTTGAAACGGCAGCAGAACCACAATCCGAATGCTTTTAACCTCCCCTCCCCACCCTTGTCTACCCCCTGCATGCCCTCTCTCTCTTTTCCTGTAAGCTCAGCTCTCCAATTAGGTGAAAATTAATGCAAATTATTTTGTGTGTTTTTTGTGAGAAACTCTTGTTAAATGTTTGACATTGAAAAATGATTAAAATCCAAAAACCAAAATTTATATTTAGTATTGTTTAATGTTAAATAAACGAAAAACTATTCAATTAACCAGCAAAATGTTTATTGATATTTGATTACGTGTTGTTGCATTTTATCCTGTTTACCATTCCGCATGCAATTCCATTTAGTTGTATTTATTTATTGTGTGAAGTGTCCGAAGAGAGAGGAGATCGATGATTTGCTTGAAACTGAACTAATCCATGTGTAGATATATTCCTTGTAAATGTCTCCTGCACAGACCAAACTAGACCCATTCAATTTAAACTTTTCAATGAATATAACAATAGACAACAAGTTGGTTGCAGGCAAACAAATTAATAGATTCCCCCATGAGCTAAACGTCTTATTTGGAATACAAAAAAACTTTTAATTTCCACTCGATATTCCAACTCAATAACAGTTTGTTTGATGGAAAATTTGCGAATTTGTCGTTGTACAATTTTACATAATCATTAAAGAAGTGGAGCATAAATATGTACATAGAATACAGTCCTGCGACTGCCTTGATCCATCATTATTCTATAAATTATATCAGAAATATGCAAATGATTTTTATTCAATGTTTTTCCAGCTAACTCAGTTATCCGTTCATTTGATCATTCAATTAAATTCCATTTGCTAAAGGGAATGATTCAAATTCATTTGACAGGCAAATCAGATTCATGCCAATTGAAGCAACTTTTAAAATAGCCAACTCAATGGCTACCCATAGAGATTCAATTCAATAGATGACCTAAATAGATGTACAAACGCTTATTATTTGCTGTTAAATTTCTGTTCAGCCTAACCATTAATAAATACATGTTTAAGTTTAATCTTAATTTTAGTTAATCACTTAAATTGCCTTTTAAGTGTAAATCTTTGCTTCAACTGCTCAGACTCTGCGCTCAAATGTCTTAGGGCTGAAATCGGCTTGACCCTTTAGCTACGCGTACGACTTACATTGCTCTTCACACCACCACTCGCCCCCTCAGGGAGTCTACAATCGCAAGAGAATTTGCAAGAGAAGACAGTCGAAAGAAAAGATAGAAGAGCTGAATCGCGATTAAGCGGAAATTTTAAATTAATTCCATTCAATTGCATGGAAACAAAGTGCAGTCCGACCCGAGTCCGACTACGGCCCGACAGACGGTTCGTTTGTTCCAAAGACGAATTACGGAATCGGGGGCAATTGAGCGGAGAGACAGAGACAGTACGAGACGGGGCGAGAGAGAATGCAGAAATCTAACCGAATGCTATCATTTAGACAGAGGAGCAACAGCAACAGCAACAGCAAGCGCCGCAGAGACTGCACCGGCCATGAGTGTAAGGCTGCGACCACGACCGCCCAAGCAGACGCGCTTCCTACTCAATCCGCAGCAGCTGCAGCGTCAGCGGCAACGGCGCAGCTGGTCCGAGAGCGATCTGCTCAAGGAGATTGACAGCGAGCTGCAGCTGGCCAAGGGCTTCCTCTATGCGAATGGTGTGTCAAGAAAACGAGACCCCGAACCCCGATCTCCCTTTCCCCCTGCTAATCTGTGCAGCTGCTTGTTGAGTGTCTCTAACCCCACCCATTTCTGGTAACAATTTACAACTAAATTGAGTTTAATTTTAGTTTTCCGTTTGTTCAATTTTCGCGCATCCGCCTGAAAGTATGCAGCGAAGATCGTGCACGATTTTCAGGAAAACTCTCTGCCAAATTGCGTATACGACGTGAGCACAGCCACCTCTGGTCATTTCCCACACTCTGTCGACTGCCTATATGTATTTACATGTGTCTGTGTGTATATTCTGTTCATAATTTATGACCCACTTGAGTCAAAGATCTCGCTCTCCCTCCGCTCTCCACACACATACTCCAATATCTCTCTCATTCAGGGCCTCCCTCTCCGGTCTCTGTTTACGAAAGCATCCAAAATAAAAAGGTTGTTTATACTACACACTCGCACACCACTGGGCGAAGGAAATGGGCAAAGAATTATATATTTTTCATCCGAGTTGCGAGACGCGGAGAACTTTCGTTCAACAAATTTGTTGTCTTGCGCTCGCACACAAATTGAGATTTTTGTTGTTGGTTCGTCTGGGATCTTATGGGGCGAGCCGTTTTTGAATACGTTTTTGAAAGGCGAACGAAAGAAACGAACGGGCAGAGCCAACAACCTGCATGAAAATGAAAAGTAGTCTCTTTTCGTAGTCGTAGTCGTCGTCGTGTTAAAGTCGTGTGAGCAACGCGAAGGCGCGTTCGAAAAACCAAGAAAAGGAAAATACCAAAAAATAGAAAATAGAACAAGTCTGAAGTCAGAGATCAGAAATCGCTTCTATATTTCCAACGGCAGAAAGAAATGGGGCAGGGTTAGTCGATCGTTTTGTATTCCAATTTGTTTTTGTGTGTTTTTCCGTGTCTTTCCCCCAACCTCCCGGCTGCTGCCACGAACGCATCGGCGGAAACGCAAGTGCTTCGACGAGGCAGACGCGTTCAAGTGAAGTGAACTGAACTGAGTGAAGTTTCCCCCGACCCAACCCCTGCCCCAAAATCGTATCTATTGTAAATCCGTTCCTCCCTGCCCCCTTCGACTTTTGCAGAGCACACACAGAGCACGGGCACGGCGATGTTTGCACCAAAATTCAAGGCACGCGCGCCTTCAGGCTCAGGTAAATGGCAGCAGCTGGCGGATACCTGGCGCATGCACCACCTTCTGCACCGCCTGCAACGATCGACCAAATGGCAAACATGACGTTTTCAGTGGGTTTTCAGCTGGGCTGTGATTTTCTTTTGATGATTCAACCTCCAAATCTGTGTGTGAATGGAAATTTCAATCCTTGAGCTGCTTGAGTAAATTCCCGCGAATATTCCATACAGTTTCCCAATCAACTTTTCATCTCTCGATTTATCGCCCTTATTTATAGATTACTTAATGAAGATTTTTCCATTCCATTCGGCTCTTTTCTGAACTTGATTTCGCTCACGTTGCCCACTGGCCACTGGCCTCTGGCCGCTTCGGATTGTTTATTTTAAATATTTCACATTAGTTCATGTTAATTGTGCGCACACCAAGCACAAAAATTTCCACATGATTTAGGCGAGCAATTTGGAAAGCCCAAGCTGGAAAAGCTGGTGTGGTGGTGGGGGCTGCTGGAGGTGCGCCATTCCTAAATATACAAAATGACGTAAAGTCCCACAGAGCAAATGAAAATACGAGCAGAATATTTATTACAATATTTGCAATGTTCTCAATTGTTGTTCTTGCTGGCCACGGCCCACACGGATTCCGACTTTTACAGTCTCCCAATAAAAGCTGCCGCCAAATAGAACCAACAACCAGGAGATACTCGTACTCGGATGGATACTCTGCCATGTCGCCCTGATCATTCCATACCATTTGATGTGTTTGCCTTGGATTTTGCTTCCATTCTCCATTAGACTGGCTCTCTACGGGGGCGTACACAAATCCATCAAAAATCCATCGTTTTTCTCGATTGGCGTCATCTGATGGCAGATACGTAGCTCCCGTACGGACTTTATTTATGCTCTACGGTAGCTATATGGGGCAGCATATTGATAGTTTAGTACATCCCATACACATATTCATTTAAAGCATTAATCTGTGCGAGTTCTATGTTGTTATTTTTAACATTCCCATTCGCGCTGGTTCTATTTTTTTATATTTATATTTTTTGTTGTGCTTTTTATACTTTTTTGCCCATGCCAAAGAATGGAAAAAGTATAAATTCAAAGACTTTTAGTGAGTGAAAATAATTTATAGGTTTTTGTTTGCTCTTTGGTATAAATTCAGTTGAACTTGAACGAAAATTTCGCGTATCCGCAGTAGTGGGAAGGGTATGGGGACTGGACGCTGATGGGACTCAATTTTGGTTGATGACGTTGTCAGGCGATTAAACAGATTCAGATTCGGAAAGTGCTTTAATGATGGATACATTCAAGATCACAGGTATCAAACATGCCAAAAAGAATTCCATTTAATATTGAGTAAGCAAAATGGAAAATATATTTACTGAAATGAAAATATATAATGATCCTCTTCTAGTTGTATAATTCTGATTTCTTTGATGATCAGTCAAGCTGAATGTGCTGCTACTCTTCTATTGTTTTGAATAATAATTTACCAAGTTAGAAGATCGATTCAGTCCATAACCGAAGGCAATTAGCAAAGCCACAAATATTCACTCCATAAATAACCCAAACTCGGGGGTCCCCAACTTCCACTCCCAGCCCCAAAATCCACAGACGACTGGTTGCGTTCTCCCCATGCATTCCGCATAAATCAACTCAGGAAATGCTCTCAATTTGCCGCAGGCAGCCGCACCCACACCCAGTGACAGGTTTCCGACTCGAAAGCAGTTCCGAGTGGAACTCCCAACTTCCAACTTGCCATTCAGATTCAGTGACAGGTTGCCGAGAGAGAGAGAGAGGCATCCATCCATCTATATCTATCCCGCGCCACCTCCAACCCTTTTTTTCACAAGGCCAACGCGCGGGCTGGGCTATGTGGAAAATACTTTGGAAATGGAACTAAAGTGAGAATTAAATGGATTCCCTACTGCAGGTCCCCCTACTTATTGTTGCCGCTGTGCCCGTTTCGATTCAGAATCTTTCTTGTTTGCGAATCGATAAATTTCAAATGAATTGCCTCCAACAACGATATTCGAAAATGCGACTTCTGCTCGACTGCGGGCGCTCCTCCTTGAGGGTGTGCCGCTCTATCGCACTCAAGTGCCTTTATTAACATTTTTGTTTTCCAAGCGAATTTTCCGTTTGATTTGATTCTAAAGCAGCAGCAGCAGCAGTGGCAGCAGCAGCAGCAGCAACAGTGGCAGAGCAGTGGTTGCCCGGCCACCGGAAGTGCCCCACCAAAAGCGAACCAAAAGCGAATCGAATCCAAGCCGAGCTCGAGACTTTGTCTTTGTTTGTGTCTTTTGTTTTTGAGCGGTATTTGTTTTGTTTTTGGTCTGGCTTTGCCAAAGAGTTGTTTTGTTTTTTGGCCAGCCAATGAAACGCAATGAAATCGTTCCCCCGGGGGAGTCTTTTGTCGCCAACGCCGCAGCACACACACATTTCCGTTCCATTTCGCATTGCACGCATAATTGGCGCCCAAGTCGGGGTCGGGGTCGGGGTGCTCTCCCCGGCTATGCCCTCCCCTGTCCGCGCTTGATCGAGCACCGAACTGCTCCCACAAAACGAATAATTGATCAACTACTGTGGGGTACACTGGGTACTGGGTACTGGGTACTGGGAACAAGCCCGAGGAGCGAACTGGGTGTGTTGCCTGCCTCTGCTTTTGGCTGCTCGCTCGCTGATTTTGGCCTTTTGTCTACATTCTCATTCCCATTCCCAGTCGCAGTCTCGAGTCCCAATCCCAATCCCATTACATTCCCCCATTTGGGCCAGCGCTGGCCGCGCTCTGCTCGGTGCTGCCGGGTCACGCAAAATTCAGTTCGCCTCGAGCCGTGCGCGGAGTCAGCAACTCAACCAGCGGCATCGCTCTCCCAATTCGTATCCGTATCTGCGTTTCTTCGTATCAGCGTGTGTATCTGTGCGGTTATCAGTGACCCATCCTGTGCTTCAGCTAGGTAAATCCACCAAAATCCAAACGCTAATCCGAATGTGACTCAAGAACTGACCAAAAGGATTTGTCTCTCTCTCTGTGTGTGTTTGTGAATTTGATTGACATTTGGGGGGAGAAGTTTCCTTTTGATTCGATTGTATAATTCAATTAAGTGCTGATTGAATAAAGACGTCAGCACACCCACACCCGCACCTACACCCACACCTACTCGGACGAGACGCCATGACCAAAGAAATCCGCCAACATATTTAGAGGCAGCATCGCTGCTGCCCCGCCTCCTCCTCCTCCTTCTCCTGCTGTGTGAAATACGTGTCAATGTCTCGAAGGCAATGCGCCGCGCCACCTAGGGCAGCAGCCATCAGCATCATCCACACAAATGATGTACATATGTATCGGTGTACCGCTGTATCGTTGCCTTTAGCTGTGGGTTTTGTTTTTTTACAGGTGGCAAATAAATCTGTAGAATGAAAGATTTTGGCTAGAACCAATGCAAAAGGCTGCAGAGACACGGCCCCGTGGGTTTCTTTGCAAGTAGTTGAGAAATTTCAATGGTGGGAAAGGTAAACTTATTGGAGAATTTTTATTGCAACTCTTAAATGTATAAGCAACTATGAATTAGGACAATTTCGGCACTAAAAATCTTCGTGGATCTTAAACACTCTAGGGAAAATCGTTATAAATATACGACATGAATTTGGTTATATAAATAAGGGAAAAGGTTGGCGTTTATGAGCTTCAAAAATGAGTCGAAATCCAACCTGAATTATCCGCGGGAGGCACAAAAGATTCTCACTCTTTACAGCACTTCCTTAGGCCCAATTTCTTGTGAGAAACACCTAAAAGAGGCAATCGGAAATGCTTCGAATGGTTGTTGCTTATAGTTCGTGGTGAACTTTTCTTCCCCTCTGTTCTGATCGGATATATTCATGGGAATCTATTTCGTTGTGGGTCAGCAAACACTTGGAGCACACCTCGTGCCGTTCTTTAACGGTGCTCAGAGACACACACATACGTGTAGCCGTGAATATCTATTTGTGTTTGATTGTGTGAATGCTAAACATGCGCCAAATGCTATGACTCATCCGCAGCGCCTTTTACACTCCTCCGTCCGATTGTCCGACTGTCCATCCGGCTGCTGCCGTGTGTGTGCGTGCGTGAGAGTTGTATGTGTGTGTGTGTGTGTGTGTGGGGGGGCAAATTTTGAATGGGTGCCAAATGGCGGCTTCCTTGGTCGTCGCCGTTCGCCGTTCGTCGTATTAATTATTGCTGTTCCACGTCGCTATGTTTGTTTGTCAATTTGTCTTCGCTCGGTTTGTTGACTAAACTATTTTCGAGAGAAAGAAAAGAAGGGAAGGAAGGTGGTGGGGAAGCGAGGTGAAACCACAGATTGCGAGCATGAACTTGCTGACAAGTGTAAATCTGCGAGGGGTGGAGGGTAACTCAATCTCTGAACACACTCGATATCCGCGATATCCGGCGCCCCTGAAGCTGTCATGTTTGCCATGTCCCCTCGACCCACGCTCAACCATTCGAAACTTCCAACAGGCGTGTGGACACCTTACGGTTCTGCCAGCGATCTGAACCACAGCTCATCGGCAGCGCCCACGCCCCCGCCGCCACCCACGCAGCCCGTGTGGACGCCGCAGCCATCGCCAGCGTTGAGCGGCCGCAAGGAGTTCCGTCCGGTGCGCTTCGAGTCGCCCACCCTGCCACGTCGCTACACGGCCCTTCAGCAGCAGCAACAGCAACAGCAGCAGCAGCCACAACGACAGCAGCAGCAACAACAACAGCAGACGACACCACCCTGGTCGCACACAAACGGAGACGCCCACTCCGACTACACCGAAACGGATTGCAGCGCACAGTTTGGCCCAGTGGCGCCATCGGCCAGCGTCTCGGACAAGATCAGAAGTAGTACTTTCCACCCAAACACCCACACCCACACACACACACACACACACAGAGTGCTAGTCCCTTCTCTTTGTCTCTTTTCTCTCTGTTTGTGTGCCCCTTTTCACTCGTTCGCCCTTTGCTAATCGATCGGTTCTCGTTTATCGCCCCCAAAAGCCTTTAACCGCTCAGCCTCCAACTCGGAGCTGCAGAGGCCATTCGTGCGCCGCCAGCTGTCGGACACTAGCCGCCCAGCCTATAGGCCCAATGAAGTCAGTAAGTATCCAGAACTCAGAGTGTTGGCAAATGACCACAGGGACAGCACACAAAGGCTCACGTCGTTGCACAACACTGACATACCCGTGTGTGTGTCCACAAACCCCAAACCAAAATCAAACCCCCACAAGTCACAAGCAAACAGAACTAACCTCAAATTAATCTGCGGTTTCCAGTCTACAAAGTCAAGCACGAGTATATGAGCGAACCGGAGTCGGACAACGATCGTCCGCGCAAAATGGCACAGTTAGGTCGAAGGCAATACGATGGCATCGGTCCGGTGACCAACGATGGAATGCCCATCATACTCAGATCGGTAAAGGACATAAATATGTACAGTGGGGCTTGGGAGGGTTATTGCAACTTGTTGTGGACTCGATTTAAAATGAAATTCCCCTATTCCAACCCAAAAATGCAGGAGGTCCAGGAGCCGCATCAGCATGAGTGGTACAAGCGACTCTATCAGACCATACACAAGCAGAAGAACGGCGGTAAATGTCTCTCCCACACTCTGACACTCATTTCGGTCTGAAGCATTATCCATGAACTTCCATGAATCCCAATCCCCATCCCCATCCCAAATCCATTCCACTCCCCTCTAAACCCTTTAAATGCTTCAGTCTGATCTACGATTTCTACTCTCTTTGGTCTTCTGTCTCCTCACAATATCTCAATCTCATTCTCCTCCCATTCGCTTTGTCCCAGATGATTTCGTGATACGCTACAAGTGTCCCAGAGGTGATTCTTTGATCTATAAACTATACCAAATTTCTGCCCTAAGTAGTAGCTCCTCCTCCATTTGCCACTTACCCGCTTTGCCTTTGCTTGCTTGTAAATTCTCGCAGATAAAGCCCAAGGCTTTGGTGCCTGCCGCTCTCTCTCTCTCTCTCGTAGTCTTTGCTCAACCAATGCATGCATGCTGCAACATATTATTATTATTATTTGGCATATCTCGTATTTGATTTCTAGCTCATTGACAATTTGGAAGCTTATTTGTACTAAATTTCACGACTAACCAACCAAACAACCAATCACACACCAAACCACAACCACAGCACAAACGCCTAGCCTAACATCATGTCCGCCGCCAGTACACCATCCAAGCAATGTACGAGTAATAATAGCCACAGCATTGGTAGAATCCCAGCAACGAACATAAGTAATCCCTGAACTAATGTCTATCAATTGTAAATCCACCCAAATGCAGCCCGTCCGTCGTACAAGAGCAACGGTTACGTGTCAGAGCCCGAACCCAACTACGACTCCGACTACTCCACGGTGAGATATCGCACACAGAATCCGCATCGTGTGCAGTCCGTCTCCTCGGCTGTCAATGTGCGCAACCTGAGCCAGGACGAGAAGTGAGTGACTTTATTCTGCTATGAATATCTAAAATATACTAAAAGTTTTGCTCCTTTCAGGCTGTATGGTACTATGCCAAATCCCATCAAGTCGGCTCAGAATTCATATAAAAATCAGCCAGGCCGCATCGAGGACTACACCACGGGACATTCGTCCGTGTCCGAAAAGGAGAAGAAGGAGGTAAGTCCCCAGCCACAACGACCACTCATCCATATCCACGCGGCTTACGAATTTCGGGGCTCTAGTCACAATCATTTAATGCTTTTAGTCCAGCTGAAGAGCGAGACTTTGCAGTCGCTTAATTTATCCACTTACGAGAATACTTACGCGACACTTTTGGGCTGTACTTAAACTCGAAGAAAAGAAGAGAAACAGAAAAAGAATAATTTCAAATTATTATTAGACGAATTTTCTGATATTGTCTGTCTGAAAAACCTTCCCTTTCCGACTGTTTGGTTCAAATCTTTGACTATTGATGCGTAAATATTCGTAGAAACTTTGAAGTGTCGCGTATTTAACGGTCGGAGATGCCTCGACCATTGTACTTTTCCCCTGCTACACCCGTGCACTGCCATGATGTAATAACTGAACCGAAATCATTCTCATACACACCCATAAAGTCATTCAGATCGCGCCAATATTCTAACTCACGGCAATTATGTATTCTATTCACAATTCTAGTGGTGGGACGAAGTGATGGACATCTTTAACGGGGTATGGCACTCTACTCTACTATATTTCTATTCCTAGATCATAACTACCGTTACCAAAGTTTTAGTTTTAGCTTTTAGTTTCCGACTTCCGTTGTTTTCCGTTCTTTAACGCTCCCACAAAAATCTCTGCTCACCGAATCTACTGTATCTCTCCTGTCTCCCCCCGTCTTAACTGTCTAACCGTGCGATCCGTGCGGTACCCTGCGAAAAGTGGCTTAGGGAGCACACGCGCATACCGCGCATTATAATAGAGTTTGTCGATGATTTCGATGGCTTCGGAGTAAGTTTCCTTAGGAAGAAAGAGCAAGGCAGGATCATCGCCAAGGCACTTGAACTAATACAAACAAACAAATTAAATTATAGCAAATCAAAATCCACAATTGCACTTGGAATCTAAATCCTGTATCTAATCTAATCCATTTTCCGTTCGTCTCTTTCCCCACAATAGAACTTAGAACAATCGAAACTATCCCCGCTCTACACAGAAGGAAACTTGTCCAGGTAAGAATATGCTCAAAGGGGGACGGGCACGCAGCCGCTCGGACATGAACAGACATGCACAGCAACGAAGCCAAAAACGTTTCTTGCTTCTCTGCCGCAGCGGCGGTTATCTGTGCTTTGGCCGAAGCCACACGAAGATGCTTCTCTGCCGCAGCGGTGGTAAGAATATGCCCAAAGGTGGTCGGTCGCAGCCGCTCGGACATGAACAGACATGCACAGCAACGAAGCCAAAAACATTTCTTGCTTCTCTGCCGCAGCGGCGGTTATCTGTGCTTTGGCCGAAGCCACACGAAGATGCTTCTCTGCCGCAGCGGTAGTTCTATCACACGAAGCTTTCACGCTGCGCTTGCGCCGACTGCGCTGCCGGTCTCGGCTGTAAACATCTCTGCTGACATTCCCACCATTCGTTCTTTGCAGAGCTCTGGCCAAGGAATCCGGCTACACCAGCGACTCGAACCTAGTCTTCCGCAAGAAGGAGCTGCCCGTCAGCAGTCCCCTCAGTCCCGTGGAGCAGCGGCAGGCCTACAAGAGTCTGCAGGCAGGCGGAGAACCGCCACTCTTCGGCTTCCGCAAGCCAGCGCCCGAGAGGCCCAGAGGTGAGTCATTCATTTATTTAATTTCTCTCATGCTAAAATCTAACATAAACAATAAGACGCTGGCCTAATCCACTGACTAAATGTAATTCAAATGGTGTTGGTTCTATCGGGTCTATTGATCACTCTACTACAAGTCTGTTGTTCCTTTTCCTCTCACACACACACACACACACACGTACACGTACACACTGCTCTCACTCGAAGTTGTTCGTTCGTTCTGTCCTCAAAGGGGGACAGGGATGTAGGCACCAAATGAATCACCCACCAACAGGCACTGGCACCCAATCCAACAATTCAGCCGAAAGCCGTCGCCTAATCCAAGTCGAACTCTTGTCCTCCCCCCCAAAGAAATTGTGGAGGAATTCGAATTTATACAGATCACTCCGACCCTCACCAAGATACGCGTGAGCACCAAGGAGCTGCAAGAGGACGAGCCCACAGTGCCCAGTCCAGTGATAACTCAGCCACCACCTCCGCCACCGCCACCGCCTCCACCACCGCCACCGCCACAGCCGCCAGCAACAAGCCACAAGAGTAGCAGCAGCAGCCCCAAGATGTTCTCGCAGCTGTCGAAGACTCTGCCCTCGTTCATTCCGATGAGCAAGAAGCAGCAGCAGCAGGAGCAGGGCGCACCTGCCCCATTGCCACCCAATCGCAAGTCCTCCTGCACCAAGAGCACGGTGCGTGTCTCGAGCTCCACCAAGGCCCGCCACGAGCAGTGCTTCCAGCCACCGGGCGGAGGAACCATCACCCTGAGGAAGGTCGCCACCTCGTCGAGCAGCACGCGACGCGAACCCATCTCCCGGTCCAAGTCCGCGGGTGCAGTCTCCACCTTGCTGGCCACCCTCACGGCCTCCACCAAGGAGACGCGCCAGAAGGATGGCGGCACCTGTCGCGTCACCCGAGTGCAGCAGCAGTCGCGTCTCCGATCCGTGAGTCCCAGCCGCCGTCCGGTTCGGGTGCTGGCCCTGCGCCAATCGAGTCGCAGTCCGGTGGCCTTTGGGCGGAGCATCTCCAAGGAGCGCAGCTTTGCCGAGGAGAAGAAGCGGCTGGAGAACACGCTGCCCCCCAGCCGGACCAACTTTGAGGCCAGCACCAACATCCTGCGGGACCCGTTCCTCAAGTCGCCGCAGGAGGTGCGCGAGGCGGTGCGCTCCTACGCCACCTGCAAGGCGCAGCACACGCGCAGCAAGTCGCTGCCCCGACTGCGCCAGAGCACCGTGAGCACCACTACCAGGCAGACGATGTGCTTCCCCCAGGTGCGCCCACAAACCCTCATCGACTGCGGCCGATCCCTGCGGAAGGTGCTGCCCAAGAACCAGGCGAAGAACGCCTCCAACGACAGCCTGCCGCGCAGCAACTCCACCTTCTCCATCGACTCGATGGGCAGGCAGGAGTATGTGCCGATTGCCCCGCCCAAGATCTACGTGGGCAAGGCCAAGCCCAGCCCCAGCACCAAGTCCAAGTCGCTGGTTCCACTCCAGAGCAGCCGCAGCGAGGGCCATGTGCCGCGCAAGCGTCAGGTGGGAAAGCCGCCCGCCTCCAGCAGCACCAAAGCGAAGCATCCGGCCGTGTCCGTGCAGTCGTACAGCGACACGGTGCGCGAGAAGACGAACTTCTGGAACGACTACAATGCCAAGCAGTCCGTCTCCATGTCCATGTCCATGTCGCTGCCACAGCAGGCGGAGTACAAGTACTGCTCCCTGGAGCCGGAGGATGTCTACGACTACGCTGGCAGCGCACAGGCTCAGCCAGCGAGCAGCTGCATCGAGGATCTGGTGTGGAAGTACGAGAACAAGGATCGCGATCGCGATCGCCATGCCAAGCCATGCCAGACGACAGTCACGGACATTGCCCGTCCCCAGTCGCCACAGCCGGACTATGAGAAGTCCCTAGAGCGCCGTTTCTCGCCCACGCGGGAGGTTCGAGTGCCCCAAAATCAGAATCAAAGTCAGAGCCAGAGCCAGAACCAGAGGGAGGTGCGCTCTCCCTCGCGTCGTCGCATCGACAGTCTGAGATCCAGCCAGCGGCAGGACAGGGAACAGGCCATCGCTCGGGCCAGCAGCCTGAGCAGCGCCGATGATCGCAGCAAGCGAACTGCGCAGCCGGGAAGCCTCTACCAGTGCGGGGATCTGGCCCACAGTGCCACCTCCCTGACGTATCTGGAGCGGCACAGCCCCAGCTGTCGGTACCGCAACAACTGCGAGCGTTTCACGGATCTAAATCGATTCTACAGCACCCTGGAGCGGGTGGGGCAGCTGGAGAGAGCCACGTCCTCGAGCAGCTTCCATCCCCTGCGCAAGGACGCCGAGTTGCTGGCCTTTGACGAGTGGCGCAAGGTGCGGCTGCACGAGCGCGCCGAGAAGGAGCTGCAGTATTTGGTGGGCAAGCTGCAGCACGACCAGCGGGAGCGGGATCTGCACTTCCGCTCCAAGGATGTGGGCGAGATCAAGTGGCGCCAGGAGGCGGACCAGGCGCTCAGCACCAAGAAGAAGTCGGTGGAGGATCTGCGCGAGAACTTCGAGCAGTTGCAGCTCTTCAGGCAGCACCAGCAGGAGTGCCAGCTGCAGCCGGTGCAGCGCCACTGGAGACGCAACACCGTGGCGGATCTGGCCAGCAGCCTGGAGCAGCGTGTGGCGAGAGACGACACCGAAATGGAGCGCCACCTGGACAACGATCTGGTCAGCACTCTGTCCAAGGATCAGATCAAGAAGATCACGCAGCAGCTGAACGAGATCTATGCCGGGGGTGGCAACCGCAAGGGCGCGGCTGTCGAGGAGCAGTATGTGGTCACCGTGGAGAAGGGCTCCGCCAAGCCGGGCTCCCACGCCCACACCCTGAAGGTGCGCTGCAACTCGAACATCTCCAAGGAGCAGCTCCTCGGACCCGTTCTGCGCAAGCGCGAGGAGCAGCAGCAGCAGCAGGCGCAGACGCAGACTCTGCCACGTCCCACGCGCAGCCAGTCGCCGGTGGTGGTGGCCAGGGAGACGCGCGGCGCCATTGCGGCCAAGAATGCCGAACTCACGCTGACCAGGGCCCCCGATGTGCCGCCCCGTCCAAAGCCCAGCGAGGTCAAGGGCCAGGCCAAGACTGCGGCTGCCCCGAAGGTTGTGGAGCAGGAGCCGGCGGAGAACATCGTCCAGAAGATACAATACTTTGAGGATCGGCAGTTCGAGGAGCCGGCCAAGACCATCTACCACGCGCGCGAGGACTCCTCGCCCGACGAGGCCGAGGTGATGCGCCTCATCGAGCACAACATGCAGGCGCGCCAGAAGGCCCGCAACCAGGCCCACGTGCTCACCCACACGGAGCTGAGCAACTCGCTGACGGATCTGAGCGGCGTCTATGGGGAGCGACCCGCTGCACGGGTAAATTTTCACTTGCACAGCCCCCCGCTGCGCCCGCCCGACGAGGCGGAGGCAGAGGCAGAGGCCGAGCTGCTCAGCTTCGAGAATGGTTCGCCCGGGCCAGGAGACGCCAGCCTTGAGCTGTACGACAGAGAGTCCTACTACCGCTCGCGCAGTCTCTCGCCCCAGTCCCAGGTGTCGGCCTGCTCGAGCTCCTATCTGCAGCGCGTCTACACGGGGGAGGTGCAGAAGATGCGGCAGCACTTCGAGGGCATCAACCGGGAGTCCAACGAACAGTCGAACGATTTTTTTGGGCTTAGCCCGCTGCGGAAGGCGCGCAGCGATCCCGAATTTAGTGCGGGATCAAAAGACGCCTCGGGCAACGCTACGGAGGCGGAGCCGCAGAAAGAACCACAGCCAGGCAGGAGCAGGCAGCAGCAGCAGGCAGACGATGTCAGTCGCATGACCCACAAGTTCGAGCTGCGCGGGGCCACACCCTCGCCGGAGCGCGGTCGCCGGCGCCAGCGCAGCGCCCAGGATCGTCTCATGCCGCACATCGATGTCATCAGCAAGACGGCGGCCCTCAAGCGGGAGCTGGCCCCACGGAGCGCCCTGCGCAGCCTCAGCAGCAGCAGCAACTACATCGAGCGTCTGCGCCTGCGCTACGAGTCGCCAGATCCCGCCGACACCCAAACGCGGACCGTCAGCCATCTGTCCACGTCGCATCCGGATCTGCGGGATGTGCACGACATCTCGCCGCACCTGTGCGCCGACTGGGTGGCCCACAAGCACCCACAGCCCACGGACCAGCCACGCCCGAAGCTGCCCAAGGCTCTGCCCAAGAAGCCGCAGCGCGTGACTCCGCGCGCCAGCTCCGCCTCGCCGCCCCGTCCGCCCAAGTCGCCGCGTCACCAGCACAGCCGCCAGCAGACCAGCTCCCTGCGCAGCAACTATGCCGACATCTTTGCCAATCAGAAGTTCGATCCGAGGATGCATCGCCCCAAGGCACGCTACGTGCCGGATGGGGCAGAGCAAACCAAGAGGAGCCCTGCCCCTGGCGGCGCCACCACCACCTTGGAGCGTCTCAAGAAGACGATGGCGGTAACGTTCAAAGGTGATTAACTGGTGATTAACGAACAACTTCCAGGGAGAACAGTGGGGCTGGGGTGGGTGTAGGTGTGGGTTAGCAGTGTGAGGGGAAGGGAAACGAAACTCTAACTGGTGCGAGCTTCTACTCTCCGCTATGCTTCGGTTGTCGCAGCTGCTGCTTTTGCTATTTAAGCTTGAGGTTCCGCCTTACTCTCATTGGTTGTAACTATTCGAAATTATCCATCCTTCACTTTCTATCTGTTACCTGTAATCGTTGGCGCAGATCCCGACTCGTACGCGCCCCCCATACCCCCACAGCCGCCAACCAAGGGCCTCTACAGCTCCTCCTACGACCTACAGTACAACACCGACACTATCGATGGCTCAGGTGAGTGATGAAGTTGCTGGCGAGTCGCCTCGCCCATGCAGAAGGCATTTTGCTGTTCTAAAATATATTTTGGGTGGGTTTTGTTAGCAAGTTTTTATGATAAAACGAATGTCGAAACGCTCTAAAACTTATGTTAAGAGTGTGAAAAATATTATTACACACTTTGTGAGACATTTGCTTTATAAACTCGAACTGTTTTGCCTATTCTCCACCCTCTCAATTACCACAGAGTTCAGTGTTTCCCCTTTCCAGTGTACTGAACATAAAATTTCCTTAAGCTAAAAGGTCTACACCAAAGATCTTTCACGTCCATTTCCGCTCAATGCCATCATGTAACTGGTTTAAAGACCGGAAATTCACTTAAAGTAGAAACCGCAGGAGTTCCATTTGCTGCAAAATAAAATTCCTGTTAGGTCACCAGCTGCGCCCTCTGCTGCTGCTGTCGTTGCCGTTGTCGTTGTCGCTGTCCTGACCTTTGCTAAAAGCTTTTTTTACTACCGCAACAGCGGGCAAACGGAAAACGAATTTCCGCAATTGGTGCAATTTCGCTTTGAAGGCGCGCCGGACATTAGTTGGGACAAATTAATCGATATGTCCAATGGAAATGCCGGCCACGCTGACGCTGACGCGACGCTGTAACTGACGCTACGCTGACCTGCTTATCGAGCACTCGGCACACTCGGCACAAAAGCCACCTGAACCACCACCCCATTGTGTGAACAAGTAGACAGGGAAGGCCACAGACACCACCCTGCGCACGCTCACCTTGCCGGCGGGCGCGTTGTCGTTGCCGTTGCCGTTGCCCGACGACCCACGTTGCCATGGCCAAGACAGTGCCGTCAACAAAACAAACCCCGCGTGTGCCAGCCAGTGGATGTGGAATACCTGTCGCGGCCGCTAGTTAGTTTCAATTTTCCGTGCCAAAACGTGAGAGTCGCGCAGCGCTCAGCCTTTGGCCAGCTCCACTGCATATATAGATGAGTTCTCGGGTCCGAATTATGCAACTGTCGGAGCAGTCTTGTACCCCACAATGATACATCAAACCTTGGCACCGCGTCGCAGCAGCACCTACGCCAGCCAGCATGGCCAGAGCCTCCATGGCAACGGCAACAGCAACAGCAACAGCAACGTTAGCGGAAGCGGCTATGGCCACGTGAGGAGGAGCCGTCCCACTCAGAGTGTCCACTGGCGGCAGGCGCATCCCAGCCAGAAGCTGCATCGCAGCTGCAATGATTTAGAGCTGACAGATGACAGGCTGTCCCAGCCGCAGCAGCCCCCGCAGCAGAGCTGGTGGCGCAGTTCCGAAGCCAATCAGAATCCCTGGCAGCGGCCGCAAAGCAGTGGGGCAGACAGCAGCTCATACAACAACAACAACAACACCAACAGCAGCAACAGCAACAAAGTTGTGCATCCGGCAACGGGCAGCAGCTGCGACATTGCCAATTGCGGGAAAATCCTTTGGATACATCGTCGAGGCTACGACTACTCCGTCCCTGCGCCCATGGTGCCACCCCACCCACATCAGACGTCCAATGGTGGCACGGGAGTGGGAGTGGGAGGGGGAGAGGTGTCCTATCACATGGTGGGTCTGCCGCACACCCCTCTGCCGGACCAGCGACGTGCGTACTTGGCCAATCGACATGCAATCGGAGCGTCTATTCCTCTGCTCGTGTGGCAGCAGCAGCAACAACAACAGCAGCAGCAGCAGCAGCAGTGGCAAAGCAGTTAGTATTGATCTGATATTAGATACCGACAAATGTGAAAGAAAATAAGGAAAAGTGATCAATCGGCCCCCCCCATCTCTCTTTTGGCACTTTCTCATTTGATTAAGCGGGCAACCGACCTTCCTGTTTTGCACTTTCTCACGGTTTTTCTTTTGCAAAAACCAAAAAACCCGTTATCACTGCAAATACTGCAAGTAAGATTGTGAGAGCCAGAGAGAGAGAGAGATAAAGAGAGTGAGAGAGCGCTTTTGAGATGCAGATTGCTCTCACGTTCGTTCCGACTTCTGCGATAAAAAGCTTCGGGCCAAAAGCTTTGCTTCAAGATCAAACACGTGCACAGTGGGTTGCATGTGAAATGCATAAAATGAATTTACAGACAAGCAGAAATATAAATTGAGTAATTCTAAGTGCAATCATTTTACACTGACAAAAACTAGTCTTAATTTTATGTTTAGCAAACAAAGACCCCACCAGTCTGGTCCCAGTGTTCGCGAAGATTCACACACCCCACTAAAGCAACAACAACAACAACAATTAAACGTGACTTTTGGTCGGCGGCGCCGTCACACAGCGTACAACGGAACTTGTAGTACGCGACCGTTGATATCTGTCGCCCCACGTTACTCTCACTCTCCCAGAGACGAAAGTCTTTGACGTCGGCGCCGGAGCTCGCTCTCCCGCCCCATTCAGTTTGGGTTTTGGTTTCGGTTTCGTTTTCGGTTTCAGTTGAGCACAACGCGTGCTACGGTATAGTTGGGGATCTTTGGGTAGGTACGAAGCTTTACCCCGCCCCTCGAGTGTTCACTGTCTTGTTGTAGAGACGGGGGAGTGGGGATCTGGTGGAGCGTGAATCTCGTGTTTTGTTGCTATTCGTTCTTCTCTGGTTTATCAGACAATTGCCTCAGTCGGGCAGGCCTTCGATCCGGCGGACTGGTTCTGATTCTCATTGATTATTGTGACTAATAAGCGGCAAATGGACAAATGCGAAGACGGGAAAAACAACAGAAAACCATTTAAAAAGTTAATTGAGCGTGAAAGGAAGGAAAAGCCTTGAAAATTCCCCTCTTACTTGTGTGTGTGTGTGTGTGTGTGTGTGTGTGTGTGGACTTTCAGTGAAAGATGAAAATCGGCAACGCTTTCAAACACTTTCGAACGCTGGCAAAAATGCGCCATAACAAATCAGTGAAAGTGAAAATCTCTCAAGTGTCAATTAAATCTCTTTTGAAGTCACTTCGTACTACACAACATACGCTCGTACACAAAGCCCAAAGCTGTTCCTAATTGCTGGCTACGCGTACGGGGGTATTTGTTGGACAAACATTTGTACAGCTGCCCCCAACCACAGCCCCAAGACCGCACCTCTTGGCGCAAGGTTTCCCCCGTCAAGGGATTTCCTTGAATCGGGTCAATTGATGGATGCGTAGTATTCCATCTTTATCAATTTGCAGCGCAGTTCCATTAATGCATCAATTGAATCGAATGGATCTGATGCGAATTTTTCCACTTACAAGCTATACATATGTATGTACATATGTATGTACTTTACATAGACTAATGTATGGGCAATTCATATGCAAATGTGGATGACTCTTATCGCAAGGCTAAGTGGCTTAGCACAGCTCTAAAACGTTTCTTGTTAAAATGGGCGCATAGACCCCTCCCGCTCCGCTTCGTATCCAATTAACTGATTATCATTATTTTGCTAACGAACATTAACTTCAATTGCAGCTCATTTCTGAGCGGAGAATCAAGAGAAGAAGCTTAATTCAATTTGAGCTTGCGACACGTCACGTCTCCCATCCACTCCACCCATTTCAGTGGATAGGGGGACGGGTTATCTCTCCCTCTCTCTGTCAGCTGCTTAGCTAGTAATGACGGCGGTGGGTGGGGGTATAGGGTGGGGTAGCTGTTTATTTGCTTACCAATTGGCAGACAGATACAAACCTCGCCGCGACTCAGATAAGCCAGGCGTTTCGTAACAGTAGCAGCAGCAGCAGCAACGACAACTGACAGCCATGACAACGATTTGCGGTGAGATCGTCTTACGATTCAGTTTGCTATTTTTAAAATAAACAAGCTGTAGTAGAGGGCTAGAGGAGGGATATATCTGGTACTCTGGTACATTCTCATGAATCAAAAAAGGTCAACAGCTTGGCGGCCAGACTAGCTTCGATATTCTAGCTATAAAAATGTCTGCAGTTGGGGGATAATAAGCCAATCTCCCATGATGGGGACCAACGCCCTTTGGGTTAATGTCACTCACAGCTAAAAAGCTTCAGCCAGTGCCCTGAATACCTATTTGCCGCATCTCGCATCTCAACAGAATCTCCCAATCGTTATTATGACACAGACGTCAACATTCACTTCAAGACACCGATAAGGCATGAGCAGAAGCAGTACATACCGGAGGAGGAACTAGCCACACGCCAAGCGGAGCATATGCAGAAGCTCTACCACGAGGAGCGACGCCGCAAGTATCTACAGGAGCTGCAGGACATGAACTCTCGACGCCACACGGACAACTTTACGCCCTCGCAGAAGTCACCGATCGCCCTCAATCGCTACGATGACTTCCCCACCGACGTGACGCTCAAGTCGCTGGTGGGTCCCAAAACCGTTGCCCGTGCCCTCTACAACTTCCAGGGACAGAGCTCCAAGTAAGTTCTCCACTTCCACTCGATATGTGTCCAATTTCTAATAGATTATCTTTGCAGAGAGCTCTCCTTCCGCAAGGGCGACACCATCTACATAAGGCGGCAGATCGATCCCAACTGGTATGAGGGTGAGCACAATGCGATGATCGGACTGCTCCCAGCGAGCTATGTGGAGGTGAGTGTCGTGTCTCTTCCCGTTCAGTTGATTGCACGCTGCTAAGTCTGTTCTCTTTCCCATTCCACAGATTGTGAGCCGCGATGGGGCACGCACTCCGTCCAAGCGGCCATCGGAGGGCCAGGCTCGTGCCAAATACAACTTCCAGGCCCAGTCCGGCGTCGAGCTGTCCCTCAACAAGGGAGAGCTGGTCACGTTGACGCGTCGCGTGGATGGCAACTGGTTCGAGGGAAAGATTGCCAACAGGAAGGGCATATTCCCAGTGTCCTATGTGGAGGTAAGTTAATCCTCTGGGAATGATACAAGACATGATACCACTTACTCACACGCAGGTGCTCACGGACATTGGAGCCGAGGATATTGCGGCCAGGACGACGACCGTGATCAGCAGCCAGAGCACCACGAATCTGCGGCCCAATCTGGATGTGCTGCGCACAAACATCAACAATGAGTTCAACACGCTGACCCAGAACGGAGCTCAGCCCGTGAACGGTATCCTGAAGGAGACACGAACGCTGCACAAGACGGACGCACTCCACGTGGACACCAGCTCGGAGCCACTGGCGTGAGTGCAACTTGCGTCTAACCTCTTCCCGAAGATCAACTAATCCAAGATATTCCCTTTTCCTTTGCCTTTTAGCTATCGCGCGCTGTACAAGTACCGGCCGCAGAACTCCGATGAGCTGGAGCTGCTGGAGGGGGATCTGGTGCATGTGCTGGAGAAGTGCGACGACGGATGGTTCGTGGGCACCTCGCAGCGCACCGGCTGCTTTGGCACATTCCCCGGCAACTATGTGGAACGCGCCTAAGGCGGAGCCATCGAGACGGGTGTGGGACACCCGAATACGAGTACCAAAATACCCAAACAAAAAAAATCGTTCACCTCTAATCTTAATGAATTTGTAGTCTAATACCGAGGGAGTAATGTGGAATGACCGAAGCCAGGCCAGGGCAGGGCAGGGCAGGGCAGCTGGACACACAGAGGAAGCTCTAAGATTAATTCTGATTTGATTTAACTGAATTACTTTATGTTGTTGTTGAATTCTTCTTATTCCCCTAATACTGTTCTCCTGCTTGCTTTGCGTTTGCCGTAACGTAAAACTATTTATTTATTTTTAAACAGAGCATTAATTTTATCAATGTTGGAATTATGTTTATTTATACTCGTAAAAAAGCGAACACAACACACCACGCCACACCACACACAATATTAACTAGAGAGCCCTGACACCACACCAACGCCGCTACCAGCACCCCCTCTCTCTCCCCACAAATCCCAATATCAAAGAGAACTAAACTAAGATCATACATACGGATGTACCCTTGTCGTTTACCTACTAATTTTAACTAGTCACAGCTAATTTCCAAAAAAGAAAACCAGAACACAATGATGGAGAACCGTTGAACTACAAAAACACAAGTGCCTTAAAATTGAACTAAAAATGAAGTTAAATTAAATTAATTGAATGAAGGATGGAAAATGAAGCAAACACAAAGCTGAAATATGCTATGAACCAAGTGCCTCTGTTGAGTCGGAGTCAAAAGTGAGTCAAGTAGCAAACCAAAATATTCTCAAGCCGATTCAACAGATTTAATTGTTTAATCATTACAAAGCGAGCGTTTATTACACAGACACTGTTGCAAGCGTATTTAGTACATAAATAAATAAACAAACAAAAAAACCAAAAAACCAACCAATCAAAGAGTTATCCGAGAATTTCATTAGCTATCAAACAAAGTAATATTTTGATTGTGGTAATGAATTGAATAGAATTAAGAGAAAAGCAAGAGAGATGACTGCGGATGGTGTTCCAGCAAAAGGAAATATCTATTGGCCATTGCAAGAAATCTCTAGGATCAGTCAAGCAGCTAAGTTAGTGTTATCTCTGCCTGTTTTTAGCTCTTTAACTAGTATGTGCCACTTCTCTACACTAGGTACAAATATCCAAAACAGTTGCTGAGTATATACAAATTATATATTCTTCATTTGGGATTACATTTAAAAGGCTATTTGACAGACATTCCTTCCTTAACATAAGCTAAACAGTAGACCGGCAACTACATGCCTCCTTCTGGCTGCTGGCTGCTGGCAATCACGTTTGTGCCAACTTTCGTTTTCGCTCCTGCTTCAGCTCTCGCTTGACCGCCCGCTGCTCCAGCTCCTCGGTATATTCCGCATACATGGCCAGTAGCGGGGGATAGAGCTTGTGATAGTCCTGCAGGTCCTCCACAGTCACCTGCATGTTGTCGAAGGCGATGGCCACCTGTTGCATATCCTCCACACTGGGCAGGCGCGGGCACTTGGCGTAGCGCTGCGAGAAATGGGTGAGAATTGTGTGCTTGGCTCCCATGTTGCGTCCCTGCTGGATGGCCTGGGAGATGGTGCTGTGCGTCTTGATGCGCGCCTCCTCCTCCAGATCGTCCTCCATGGTGGCCTCGTGAATGAGAACGGTGGAGTTGCGTCCCAGCTCGATGAGGTCTAGGCAGGGCATGGTGTCGCCGCTGTAGGTGATCTTGATGGGCTCGCCATCGTGTTTGGCCTTCAGGGTGAGGCTCACGCCAAAGGAATTGGTGCAGTGCCTGACCAGACAGGTGGCAATCGCAGTTATGCCCAACGGTTCCACTGCCTCTCCAGTCAGGGGACTTGCCAAGAGCTCTCCGTTGCCCATCAAAGTGTACGCATCCTCAATCTCCTCGATTTGGCGATGGTAGAACTGCAGCCATGGCTCGATCTGCCGGGGAGCTAACAGCAGAAGCGGCGGAGCCATCGGGGACAGTTGTCGGCGCTCCCTCAGCAACCCAATCAGTCCAATGTGGTGATCCGCGTGCAGGTGAGACACGTACACAGCCTGCAGCTGCCGCAGCACCTCTGCGGCTTTTGTGCTGCCATAGAGCCGCACAATCTGCCCGTACGTTCCCTCTCCGCAGTCGAGCAGCATGAAAGCCTCCGCCGCAGTCTGGATCAGAATGGAGCTGACGTTGCGCGTCTTGTTGGGAATGCAGGAGCCCGTGCCCAGGAAGATGATTCTTGGGTAGCTGCTGTCAGGGGATACAGCTGTGAAGTCGGTTTCGGCCTTCAACTTGGCCAACAGCTCCGTGAAGCCGGGCACGGCATGCGTCTCCTTCACATACTCCTCTGGCGTAAGTTTGGCTGCGAGAGTTTGATCGAGACCTATGTGAAATGCAAGTGAGATCAGTGTATCAGAATGGATATCTGCTGTGGTACTCACCCTTCTTGGGACGCAGGTGGAAGCTCGTCATGGACACCACGCCCTGTTCCGTTTCCGTGCTTGCATCCACCTCGTCATCGGGGTCTGCCTCATTCAGCTTCGTTTTCTTCAGGTTCTGGCTAAGATTCTGACTCTGGCAGGGCAGCTGCTCCCTGAGGAGTGGAAATATCTGAGGCGCCAGCTGGTGCAGCTGATGCTGAATGCGGTGGGCAGCCGCGTAACCCGAGAATTGGTTTTGCGGGGAATTGAGGTAAATGTGCTGCGTGCCAGGCGAGAAATTGTTACGCAGAAAGCTCTGATAGCCCGGACAGCAGGTGATTTCGTGCGGAGTAAAGTGCACCACCAATGCCACCTCCGTGAGCTGCTGTTCGCCCAGATCTTTGATGGTCTTCGCATGGGTAAGCAGTCCGGCAAGGTAGTCCTCACTGGGCACATCGAGGAACACAAAGGAGAGCGCCGTTTCGCCGGGCTCCGTGACATCCACGGAACGAACCGTCTTGCCATCGGGCAGCGTGATGTCGTGGCCGTTCTTTAGCTGCCCCAGAAGCGGACCCGGCGGCACGCCCTTCTCCACACACTTGACCAAGTTGAGGGCACCCGGACGGGGCTTCAGTTGGCAGATGTAGTTGATCACCACCTTCTCCGGATCCTGCACGCTCTCCAGCGGCAGCGAAGTCACCTTCAGAATGGAGTCCTCAAAGCAGCTGCCAGCGGTGCAGTCGACCGTTTGCATCTGCAGATTCTTGAGCACAACGAAGCGCCGCATCGACTGCAGCATGGTGGCGAGATGCGACGGCCCGTGCAGGCCCACGCTGCGCACGCCAGCATCCTGAATAGTTAGCGCCAGGCCAGGCAGTCCGCCCACAGCTGCCCACGTGTTGCGCGTCACGAAGATTTGCTCCAGGCGCGACAGACGCGTCTTGTACTCGTGTGCCAGCCGCTGGGTGCCTTCGCCGCAGTTGAACAGGTAACGGGACTGGTCCGTGAACAGATAGACGGCACTGGGGGAGCCATTGGCTCCGGCTCCGAGCACCTGGAGGCTCACCGTGCCGGGCACCACCGAAGCCAGCTTCTTGCGCAGCACATTCGGCTCTCGCTCGTACTTGGGCCCAGTCAACGGATCCGTGGCCGAGGCAATGGCAGCCACAGAGCTGCTCATTTTCAGTTTTCGTAGTGTTCCATAAAGCGGCGTCCTCGCTAATTTCAACAAAATCATTCGTATTTCGTTTGCCCCGCGGAACTCTGACGGTGTGGCCGGTCGTCGCGTGTTGTTACTCGATGAACAGCTGTTTGTCCAGTGTCGAAATTATTGTATGCATGTTTTAGGGTCCAATAATGTTTGCTGAGGCCGCATTTTTAATGAACAAATCAACAACTTGGCTACTTTTTATGTGAGTAGTCCTGTTGCATTTTATATAAGAAATGATTATCAACAAGGAAAACAAAAATCCAGTAAATTTGAATTCATCTTGCTATACGGCAACTACACAGTCATGCAATCGACACTGCGGCATCTGGCGGAAAAAGAGTGAAAGTACAATTTGTGCAGTACTGTAAAGTGTTCGATGACAATTCTACATGATTTCAAACTTGGCGCATACGTTGCAGCCCTGGAAATTATGTATATTTCGGTATATTTCCGAGGGTCTGTCGGTATATTTTATCGATAATTCTGCGGTGTTACTGCTAAACAGAACAGCGGTCACACTCTCCTCCACGTGCGTTTGTTTGGCTTGTGCCGGCGCTAAATTTATTCGAATTTCCTAAAAAAATTAACTAGAAAAACCCGCCTGGAAATGGTATTCTTCACGTGCAACATATGCGGCGAGTCCGTGAAGAAGCCGTCGGTGGAGAAGCACTACCAGACGCGTTGTCGCGGCAAAGACAAGAACGTTTCCTGCATGGACTGCCTCAAAGACTTTTACGGCGAGGAGTACGTTGCCCACACGAAATGCATCTCAGAGGCCCAGAAGTACGCCAACCAAAATCAGAGTTTTGTGGCCAAGGAGTCGCGCAACAAGAATGCACAGAAACAGGAGAGCTGGATGGACATCATCCGTGCCATTCTAGACAGCAGCGAATACAACCTGACGCCAGCGCTGCGCACGGCCTTCCAGCGGCTGCAGAGCGTCGACAATGTGCCCCGAAAGAAGGCCAAGTTCGAGAACTTTGTGGGCAACTGCATGCGCATGCCCCGACAGCAGGCCACCCAGGTGTGGGACATACTCGAGAAGGAGCTCAACAAGATGAAGGAGGCCAAGCAGGAGGAGCTGGCCAGGGCCAAGGCAGCCAAGGAGGCGTCTCAGAATGGCAAGGCCGAGAAGAAGAACGGCACGAAGGAGGTGGAGTCGGAGGCAGAGGCAGAGGCGCCTCCCAAGAAGAAGTCAAAGGTGGCAGTCGAAGCGGAAGAGGAAGCCGCTCCCGAGGCATCCGAAGGCAGCAGCAACGACTTTGACTGGCCCACTCAGCTGGCCAAGATTGTGTCCAAGCAGGCTGACGGCATCTTTCTGGAGAAGCTGAAAAAGAAGCTGCTGAAAAAGTACTCCAAGCACGTGGCTGTGGACGAGCTGAGCGAGAAGCAGGCAAAGAAGTTCCACAAAAGATTCGACAAGCAACTGAAGCTGTGTGCGACGCTGCGACTAGATGGGGACCTGGTCAAGTCGTGCTAGCACTGAAGGAAGTCGTACATAGGTTGACGAGTAGGAAATAAATGTTGTAAGCTGAACACGTACATCTTCCTATGTTCCACTGTTTATTTCACTCCGGATCACTCTAGGATCTGTACTTGAGGTACTGCTGGCATTGGCGCAGCTGGTTGCGGGTCTCCACGCACTGCGGCGTCTGATGGAAGCGCTTGGCCGGGCAGTTGAGGATCATCTCGTTGGCCACGCACTCCATGACAAGCCCAGCATAGGGATGGCATCCGAAGCGAGCCATGCGCTTGGCCAGCGACCTGACGCCCTTGTGGGGCAGCAGCGAGAGAGCTGCAAGGGAAATCGATCAGCGAATCAGACAAGCTGCAGCCATTGGCTACTCACCGTGCTTATCGCACTGGACATAGGTTCGATGCATCAGCGCCTCATCCTGATCGTTGGCCAGTTCGCTCTCCAAATGCTCCCGCACCGCTGCGAGATCCAGCGACTGGCGATTGCTGCCCAAGAAATCGGTGCCATTGAAAGTGCACTCGGCGGTGCACTGCACGAAGAGAGGTCAGAGAGGTGCTGTGGTCCAATTGATCGGCTGGCTGTACTCACAAACATGTAGGTCTGCTCCTCCTGCTCCGTCGTGTAGTGGATCTTCTCGTGCCACTCCATCTGGCAGTCGCTGAAGTGGGGACTCTCGTCGTGCAGATCGCAGCAAAAGTCGTGCTGCAAGGGTAAGTGCGGAAGAATGGCTAAATGCACTTGAAAGTCCCTTCCCCACGTGCTATCTTAGAGTTTATTCACCATTGTATCGGAGTTGAGTTCGCAATCCTCGTCCAGATCAGGGACAGACTTGGCCATTGCCCAACCGCAAAAGAGAAGCAGCCACAGTGCGCGGACGTACACCCGCTGGAGTCTCATGGTCCGATTCGCTTTGTGTGGCAATGAGTCGGATGAGTCGGGGGGTGGCTTTTATGGTTCAGAATGGAAGGCATCGGGGTAATTTGGCGTAACATTTGATGGTTTTTAATTTGTGGCTTAATTTACGTGTTTAATTATTCCAAGCAAAAGTGCTGCATCATTTGGTCATATGTTTGATGTCTGGAGAGTGCATCACGGGTGCAGTGCCAGTGGCTGTGTCGCCGTTCCGCTCCAGTTCCTGGAATGCATTTCACTTCCATTAGCCGCTGCGGCAGCACTCGAAAATAAATGATAAATGAAAAGGCGAGGGCATCCATCACCGATCAAGCGGGGCACCATGTTCAACGCTTCCAAATATAGCAACACAAATATGATGGAGAAGGCAGAAACACGCACTTTCTTGTTGCCCACGGCAATGATGATGATCACGCTGATGCCTTACAAATGCATGCGGAAGCATTGCCCCATTCCATGCCATCCCATCCCATCCCCCGTACATCCCGTGTCCATTCTGTCTGCTTTCAGCTGCAACTAATTAACCGAGAAATGCATCATAAATAGTCAAGCTGCCGCTCCCTGCACTCCAGCCCCAGTTCCAGTTCCAGATTCAGCTCCTCGGGGCAACAGACGATCGTCATCAGTCAAGGCGCAGACGTTGCGTCGCTGCCGCTGGCTCAGAAGTCCCCGTATGTTTATTTTTGACTCGCACAACAGAGCTGTGGAATGGGGTAAGCATTGGGTGTGGATTCTATGTCTTTCGATATGGCGGCGCTTCACGGTGGCATGCGATTGCGCTAGGGAGTTCGAATGGAGATGAGAATTTTGGGGGCAGGAGCAATCAAGCGGCACGTGCCGCCTGAAGTTAATTTCGTAGGAATTAGAACGCCGTAACTGGCTAGGCGCATCCCCATCCCCAGCACAGCCAAATAAGACCTACAATCGTCTCTTTATGGTAAAGAGTATTTAATTTTATTTAAAGTTTGATACACTAATGGGGATTGATAAATTGTTGCTCTCTTATTACCAATACTTTTTTTTGTATATTTTTCAGGGAAACGCTTTGCGACATCATGAAGATGGAGGTTGAGGATCGCAGCTCTCCGATGTACAGATGTCCGATTTGGCGGAATTCCCACAGAAGATCGAGGAATGCTGGCGGCTCCTACTTTTGCTGCAATCAGTAGTGCGGATTCCCCATGGAAGTGGCTGAATTCTGATGGTGAAACTGAATCGGAATAAGGCGCAGGTTAACATTAGCATACACAACATACACAGATGTACATACATACCTTATTTCCCATTCTGTAAACATACATATGTTAAGGCCAACGATATTTTTTACAAATAAAAAACATAGCATACTTTTGGGGTGCTGTTATCGTATTTATTTCAAATTTATGAAGTATCTTTTGGGGGCTGCTTTGATTGCGAAAAGTATAGCAGACTTTCAGGCGGCTAAAATCTTATTACAAAATAGCGTCAAACAGCCATATCCTGAAGTCCTTGAGGTCCTTGATGGATGCAAACGGTACAGGAGATTCTCCCGATTCCGAGGAGGCGTGGCATGTCCTGATACGACAGGACACAGCCGAGCTATAGCGTTGCAAGGATTGCATTTAAAAACAACGGTAAAAAGGCATTATCCTTAATGTCCTTGAACCCGATGTGATCGCAAAGGATCCGGGACACTGTCCCGATCACGAGGAGGCGTCGCATGTCCTGATACGACAGGACACAGCCGAGCTATAGCGTTGCAAGGGTTGCATTTAAAAACAACGGTAAAAAGGCATTATCCTTAATGTCCTTGAACCCGATGTGATCGCAAAGGATCCGGGGCATTGTCCCGATCACGAGAAGGCGTCGCATGTCCTGATCAGACCACAAACGAAGGAGAAAACAACAAAACAAAATTATCCTGTTGTTGTTGTCACCTGATGTTGTTGTTGTTGTTGTACAATAAAAGTTGTTTTTCTTGTTGTTGTACAACAAAAAAATGTTTGTTGTACAACAAAAAACAGGAAACAGGAAAATTTTCAGACCAAGTACCAGGCGAACAGAAGTCAGCAGAAGGAAACTTGTGTGAAAAAACATGGAAACCAGTTGCCTTCTGCTGACTTCTGTTCGCCTGGTACTTTGTCTGAAAATTTTCCTGTTTCCTGTTTCCTGGCCGAAAACAGGAACATTTTCAGACCAAGTACCAGGCGAACAGAAGTCAGCAGAAGGAAACTTGTGTGAAAAACATGGAAACCAGTTGCCTTCTGCTGACTTCTGTTCGCCTGGTACTTTGTCTGAAAATTTTCCTGTTTCCTGTTTCCTGGCCGAAAACAGGAACATTTTCAGACCAAGTACCAGGCGAACAGAAGTCAGCAGAAGGAAACTTGTGTGAAAAAACATGGAAACCAGTTGCCTTCTGCTGACTTCTGTTCGCCTGGTACTTTGTCTGAAAATTTTTCCTGTTTCCTGTTTCCTGGCCGAAAAACAGGAACATTTTCAGACCAAGTACCAGGCGAACAGAAGTCAGCAGAAGGAAACTTGTGTGAAAAACATGGAAACCAGTTGCCTTCTGCTGACTTCTGTTCGCCTGGTACTTTGTCTGAAAATTTTCCTGTTTCCTGTTTCCTGGCCGAAAACAGGAACATTTTCAGACCAAAGTACCAGGCGAACAGAAGTCAGCAGAAGGAAACTTGTGTGAAAAACATGGAAACCAGTTGCCTTCTGCTGACTTCTGTTCGCCTGGTACTTTGTCTGAAAATTTTCCTGTTTCCTGTTTCCTGTTTCCTGGCCGAAAACAGGAACATTTTCAGACAAAGTACCAGGCGAACAGAAGTCAGCAGAAGGAAACTTGTGTGAAAAACATGGAAACCAGTTGCCTTCTGCTGACTTCTGTTCGCCTGGTACTTTGTCTGAAAATTTTCCTGTTTCCTGTTTCCTGTTTCCTGGCCGAAAACAGGAACATTTTCAGACCAAGTACCAGGCGAACAGAAGTCAGCAGAAGGAAACTTGTGTGAAAAAACATGGAAACCAGTTGCCTTCTGCTGACTTCTGTTCGCCTGGTACTTTGTCTGAAAATTTTTCTGTTTCCTGTTTCCTGGCCGAAAACAGGAACATTTTCAAACAAAGTACCAGGCGAACAGAAGTCAGCAGAAGGAAACTTGTGTGAAAAAAACATGGAAACCAGTTGCCTTCTGCTGACTTCTGTTCGCCTGGTACTTTGTCTGAAAATTTTCCTGTTTCCTGTTTCCTGGCCGAAAACAGGAACATTTTCAGACCAAGTACCAGGCGAACAGAAGTCAGCAGAAGGAAACTTGTGTGAAAAACATGGAAACCAGTTGCCTTCTGCTGACTTCTGTTCGCCTGGTACTTTGTCTGAAAATTTTCCTGTTTCCTGTTTCCTGGCCGAAAACAGGAACATTTTCAGACAAAGTACCAGGCGAACAGAAGTCAGCAGAAGGAAACTTGTGTGAAAAACATGGAAACCAGTTGCCTTCTGCTGACTTCTGTTCGCCTGGTACTTTGTCTGAAAATTTTCCTGTTTCCTGTTTCCTGTTTCCTGGCCGAAAACAGGAACATTTTCAGACCAAGTACCAGGCGAACAGAAGTCAGCAGAAGGAAACTTGTGTGAAAAACATGGAAACCAGTAACCTTCTGCTGACTTCTGTTCGCCTGGTACTTTGTCTGAAAATTTTCCTGTTTCCTGTTTCCTGGCCGAAAACAGGAACATTTTCAGACCAAGTACCAGGCGAACAGAAGTCAGCAGAAGGAAACTTGTGTGAAAAACATGGAAACCAGTTGCCTTCTGCTGACTTCTGTTCGCCTGGTACTTTGTCTGAAAATTTTCCTGTTTCCTGTTTCCTGGCCGAAAACAGGAACATTTTCAGACCAAGTACCAGGCGAACAGAAGTCAGCAGAAGGAAACTTGTGTGAAAAAACATGGAAACCAGTTGCCTTCTGCTGACTTCTGTTCGCCTGGTACTTTGTCTGAAAATTTTCCTGTTTCCTGTTTCCTGTTTCCTGGCCGAAAACAGGAACATTTTCAGACCAAGTACCAGGCGAACAGAAGTCAGCAGAAGGAAACTTGTGTGAAAAAACATGGAAACCAGTTGCCTTCTGCTGACTTCTGTTCGCCTGGTACTTTGTCTGAAAATTTTCCTGTTTCCTGTTTCCTGGCCGGAAACAGGAACATTTTCAGACCAAGTACCAGGCGAACAGAAGTCAGCAGAAGGAAACTTGTGTGAAAAAACATGGAAACCAGTAACCTTCTGCTGACTTCTGTTCGCCTGGTACTTTGTCTGAAAATTTTCCTGTTTCCTGTTTCCTGGCCGAAAACAGGAACATTTTCAGACCAAGTACCAGGCGAACAGAAGTCAGCAGAAGGAAACTTGTGTGAAAAAACATGGAAACCAGTTGCCTTCTGCTGACTTCTGTTCGCCTGGTACTTTGTCTGAAAATTTTCCTGTTTCCTGTTTCCTGTTTCCTGGCCGAAAACAGGAACATTTTCAGACAAAGTACCAGGCGAACAGAAGTCAGCAGAAGGAAACTTGTGTGAAAAAACATGGAAACCAGTTGCCTTCTGCTGACTTCTGTTCGCCTGGTACTTTGTCTGAAAATTTTCCTGTTTCCTGTTTCCTGTTTCCTGGCCGAAAACAGGAACATTTTCAGACCAAGTACCAGGCGAACAGAAGTCAGCAGAAGGAAACTTGTGTGAAAAACATGGAAACCAGTAACCTTCTGCTGACTTCTGTTCGCCTGGTACTTTGTCTGAAAATTTTCCTGTTTCCTGTTTCCTGGCCGAAAACAGGAACATTTTCAGACCAAGTACCAGGCGAACAGAAGTCAGCAGAAGGAAACTTGTGTGAAAAACATGGAAACCAGTTGCCTTCTGCTGACTTCTGTTCGCCTGGTACTTTGTCTGAAAATTTTCCTGTTTCCTGTTTCCTGGCCGAAAACAGGAACATTTTCAGACCAAGTACCAGGCGAACAGAAGTCAGCAGAAGGAAACTTGTGTGAAAAAACATGGAAACCAGTAACCTTCTGCTGACTTCTGTTCGCCTGGTACTTTGTCTGAAAATTTTCCTGTTTCCTGTTTCCTGGCCGAAAACAGGAACATTTTCAGACCAAGTACCAGGCGAACAGAAGTCAGCAGAAGGAAACTTGTGTGAAAAAACATGGAAACCAGTTGCCTTCTGCTGACTTCTGTTCGCCTGGAACTTTGTCTGAAAATTTTCCTGTTTCCTGTTTCCTGGCCTGTTTTTCTGTTTTCGGCCATTTCAGTGGACCAATTTCAAAATTTCACAGTGGCGCCCCAACACAGAGCGGCCAACTCTCGAACTACGATATTTTAGTTCCATAAATGGCCGTAATAATCACGGTGGCGCCACTGTGCGAACGCATTTTTAGTTTAAGAAATGGCCGTCGTGATCGCGGAAGCGCCACTGTGCTAACTACGTGGTTGGTTCACTACAAGAAAGTGTTTGTTGTACAACAATAACAAAAACATCTTTTGATGTACAAGTTTTTTTTTTTTACAACAAATTTTGAGAACAACGACAGAACAGTTTTGTTTTCTTCTTTTCTCCTATATTTGTGGGCCGATCAGAATGTGCCACACCTTTTCGTAATCAGGACAACTTCCCCGATCCTTTTCAATCTCTCTCGCTTCAAGGACATCAATGATTAAGGATTCAATTGCACATATTTCCCATTCCCATAATAAATACAATTGATGTTAGGTATATGTATGTATATGTATACTTCTTTTATTTGATATCTTCGCCTAGAATTGATTCTTAATTGCTTGGTGGAGGCACAAAGTTGTAGACGACAATCTCCAGCTGCTCCTGCCCGAACACGTACTCCAGAACGCCGCTGACTTTGTCCCATTCCAAGCCATCAATACCGCAACCGATGCGCG
Organism: Drosophila subobscura; assembly: GCF_008121235.1. Taxonomy (NCBI): domain Eukaryota; kingdom Metazoa; phylum Arthropoda; class Insecta; order Diptera; family Drosophilidae; genus Drosophila; species Drosophila subobscura. The sequence goes on from NC_048531.1 coordinate 6,381,545, forward strand.
GTATGGCCAGCTGCTTAACGATGTTCTTGCGCTGCGAAAAGGTTCGAAATGCATAAGCAAAGAATTGATCTAAAAGTTAGCGCAAGCCACTCACCATGTGTTCGCACATCTGCTCCAGAGATGACTGCAGCGACTCGTATGTTGGTTTTCCCCAGCTTTGTGGCTTCGTCACCAGATAGTAAATGTAGCGATCATTATCCTTGAGCACAGCCACATCACCGCTGGCCGCCTTCTGGGCACGCAGCTCATCGACCTTGCCGCAGACCTCCTTGAACTTCACAGCTATGCCTGCGCCCATGGCCAAGTCAGCGCCCACACAATGGGCCAGCGAGTGCGAGACTTTGTCTACAGTATGTAAATGTATGTAAATTATTAAGAGAGACATGTTTATTAAGTGATAACATTGAAAAATTTGAAAAATATCGCGCATAGATCACCAGTAATCATTGTGGCTATAATAATGATCCGATCGGATCCCAATTTGGTGATCTGATAGATATGGTCATTCCCTACGGAATGGCGTTTTTAGTTTTCTGTTATCTTCAAAATTGTAGATTTGGGAGGTTTTCGCCCTTTTGCGGGGGCGGAAGGGGGCGGGGCTCATTTTTGAAATACACTGGTTTCAGTGTGAGCATACAGCAGTCTGGTGCCAAAATTTGGTGGCTCTAGCTCTTATAGTCTCTGAGAACTAGCCCACAAACAAGACGGACAGACGGACGGACGGACAGACAGACGGACAGCCGGACAGACAGACATGGCTCAATCGACTCGGCTATTGATGCTGATCAAGAATATATATACTTTATGGGGTCGGAAACGTTTCCTTCTTCTATTTACTCTTCGAGTACCGGGTATAATAAATAAATATGTACACATTTAAATTGAAATGCGGATGTTTCTTTGGCTTTTTGTTAGGCAGTGTAATCAAATCATTGATTAGCATTCCGCGCTCTCTCCGTCTTCTGGCATTTGTGGATGTTATTCGAACTGCAACAGCTAACCCGAAGCATACGGCCCCAAGGCAATTGGAGCAGACTCCAGGCAGCCTGCAACGTTCACGCTATGTGGCATCCACTCCACACACAGGGAAACGGGAACAGACTCGCACTCGCACGCACACAGCCAGACAGTCAGACAGCCAGACAGCACAGGGAGTGCCGTGGCGTGGCGCATGTAACGGTTAGACGAGCACCGACCCGACCCGAAGAATCCACAGGGCAGCAGCGGCGAGTCAATCGAAATTCTGTTGTCAAAGCGTGCGGTTCGTTCGGTCTCGCGTGTAGAGGAACCGAAAGCCACAAGAAGGCAACAAAGAAGCAGAAGGAGGCGCAGGAGACAGTCGCCACTTGGAGCGACCAGTTCCAAAAAGTCAGACAGACAGAGACCAAAGACCATAAACCATAAACCATAGACCGTGCATATAGAAATTGTTATGCGCAGATAGTGCGGTGCGGCCAGTGGCACTTTATTTATAAATTCTCTATATTTTTGGATCAAACTTGGGGCGGAAAGCAAAAGTGTTTCAAGAATTCGTCTCGTACCATCTCGGTTCGGTGTGTGCTGTGTTCCGTGTGTCCGCGTGAAAATGCCGTTGGCAAAATTGTGAAATCCTCTCGAGTGAATATTAAAATCGAGAATCGAGAATCGAGCACTTAATCCACAAAAACACATACAAAAAATCCCAAATGATGTACTTAAGCAACAAACTGTGTCCCTGGCTGCTGTTGCTGCTGGCGGTGGTGTGCTGCAGCCCCATCCTGGTCAGCGGACAGTTCGAGCACTATCTGGACAGCCTGCGCTCCAATGAGCTGTACGAGTTCGTCGACGATGGAGCCTCCTCGGGCAGCATCCAGTTCCTGCCCAAGGGCGACAGCGAACGCACCGTCCTGCAATTGGAGCAGCCAATCAGCTTCTATGGCGAGCAGTACGAGCAGCTCTATGTGAGTAAAAGTGTGTCCAGTCGAGGCTACACGCTACAAAGTAGCTTCAAAATTGTGCACTGCGCTGAATGAATTTTTGCAGTAGACGATAAGGCATTCGCCCGATCGCTGATAAGCGTGTTCGGTCAATCATTATGCACACACTCTCAGTCGTACATACGAGTACCCATACACAACAGATCAATAGTTTCCAGCTTAAAGTCGGTGTGGAAGACATTCTATTTCGGTGGACGGAGCATGTGTTTGTTGTGTTCCGAGTATTTTATTTATAGACGACATTAATTTTCGGCAAAACATGACAGGACGGACATCGATTTCCACACAGCAGCAGCAGCAGCAGCAGCACCCACGAGTGTCAAAATCAACATTTATTTCGATACTCTTAGGTAGCCGCAGCCGCAGTCTTGGAGCACATGTACAATTTACACGCTCTTGAGGGTGGTCCATATCCATGGATGGCGGGCAAAAGCCTAGGCAAAACGAGAACCCATTGATGTGATCTGATGTGATGTGTGATGTCGCTGTGCCGCCTTGGCCGTCTGCCAGAGTTCCCTGAGCATTTCTGTTCTGAGTGTTTCAGCACTTGGCATCGAGAATTATGAGTTCTCCGCCGCCGCCTGTCGAGAGTGCGAGAGTGTCGCCTATTTCTGTAGCTTATTTGTCTTTTGTCTTTTGTCTCTTGTCTTTTGTTGCTGTGCTTTGTATTTGTTAGTTAATTAACTGAATTTATGTGTCTGACGTAGAAAAATAGCACGCGGCACAGAATCGGAATCGGTGCGTTTTATTATGGCCATAGGCCATAGATACTAAACATAAATTTCACTTGGAATTCCAACCGGGAGTAGTCTCGCAAAGAAGTGCCCGCCCGACAGCCGCTTCAAAGCGCTGCTCCATTCCAAAATTATATTAATAGATTCCGTCATCGTCAATGATCGTGTGAATAACCGGGAGAGAGGTTAGATACTTTCGAGAGTTCACTCAAAAAGTACTATACCCAAGGGGGAACTCGTGCATATACTTTCTGATAAGCATTTGTTTTGCTTGCACACAAAAGCCTCACCAGATTCGATTTGTAATGCATCTTTCTGCCCGAAGAATGGTTAAATATTCCTTGCAAAGTGTCTGTCCGTGGATAATCAATGGAACTACAAACAAAAGCCACGCCACAGACTCTTAACATTTACCAAATTGCGTAGAAACAACAAACAAGGCCACAAATCACCTGCCAAAAGATGCCGAGAAATTCCGAGCACCCCGGCAGATGCTTTGGTTTGGCAACCATTTGCCAGTGCAGCAGACACGTTGCAACATGCCAACGGCCCGCGGAGCTGAGGTGCGCCCGTGGTGCCGGCCTATCCTGGAGGTGCAGTCAGATTTATGCTTGGGGCCGCGGCCTGTCAGTGCTGCCACATTTCGAACACCTGTGCTCCAATTCCAATTCCAATTTCATTCTGCTCAAACACACAAAAATTGTTGTTTATACAGAAGGAATGCATCGCTGTGGGTATGCTGGAGTTGGGGCTGTAGGGGGGGAAACTGGATCGAACTAATTGCAGCCAGAGGATTGCGGATGTGGTTGCTGCTTCTGGCGTGGGAGTCAATTAGTTAGAGGGCCAGTCCCGGGCCCAGTCCCGTCGGAGATCACTTATCGCATCCCTTGAAATGATCATTTGCCGCCTTGTTAATGGTTTGTTGCTGCTTGCTTTCCGCCATGAGAATGCCCACTCTGGAGTTAAGTGGCCCGTTAGCACTTCACGGAGGGGTTCTAGAATGCATCTTTGAAGTGCCATATGGCAATGCCAAGTACTTCCACTTGAACTGACTGTGATCCCTGATGCGCACTTCCTAACTTCCCTTTGGGCTTGTCTCCGCTTTCCCGTCACACAGATCAATACCAATGGAATCCTGACGTTCAACGTGGAGTTCCCCGAGTACTTGAATCAGCCCTTCCCCCTGGAGTATCCCTCGATAGCCGCCTTCTACTCGAACGTGGATACATCGAACAGCGGGGATGAGACCTCCATCTCGCTATTCCAGACCAAGGATCCTGCCACCCTGGACAGAGCCTCGCAGCTGGTGCGCTACGCCTTCAGCGAGCAGGCCGCATTCGAGGCGCAACAAGTGGTTGTGGCCACCTGGCACAACGTCGGCTACTTCGACTCCAAAACGGACAAGGTGAACACGTTCCAAGTGGCGCTGATTGCCAACGAACGGCAGACCTTTGTGCAGTTCATCTACCCAGAGGGCGGCCTCAACTGGCTCCAGGGCGAGTCCTTGGGCCTTGGCCTGCCCGACATTCGCGCTCAGGCTGGTTTCGTGGCTGAGGACGGACGTTACTACAGCCTGAATGGATCTGGATCGGCGAATGTAAGTGCCAGAGAGAGAGTGCCACAATGGGGGGATCTACAATTGATTTCTGTTACCTTTTGCAGGCCCGTTTCCTTAGCGAGAGCACCAACCTGGGTGTGTCCGGTGTCTGGCTGTTCGAGGTGGCTCCAGTGGCGGCACAGCAGAACGTGCGTATCCCCGACAATGCAGAGACGTGGACAGAGTCGCCCGCTCTGGCCCTGAGCTGCCAGGTGAACGGACATCAGTGCCACGACAAGGCTCAGTGCCACGACAAGGCCGAGGGCTATTGCTGCGTCTGCGAACCGGGATTCTATGGCAACGGCAAGGCTTGTCTGGCCAATGATCTGCCCATTCGTGTGACGGGCACGCTGGCGGGTGAGCTGAACGGCCACCCGGTGGACGAGCAGGCCAAGCTGCAGTCGTACGTTGTGACCACCGATGCCAGATCCTACACGACCATCAACCCACTGAGCGTGGAGCAGGGTGCCCAGATCCGGCTGATCCTGCCGCTGCTCACGACCGTGCCCTGGCTGTTCGCCAAGTCGGTGAATGGAGCCTCGAATGGCTACCAGCTGACGGGCGGCGACTACGAGCACATCTCGCGCATCCAGTTCGAGTCGGGGGAGACGCTGCACGTGAACCAGACCTTCCAGGGCCTCAACTACTGGGACCAGCTGGCCGTCAAAATCGAGATCTACGGCGAGGTGCCAACCGTCCAGTCGGGTGCCACCCTCCACCTGCCCGACTACATCGATGAGTATCGCTTCGTGCGGCCCGGCGAGCTGCAGTCCGTGCAGTCGCATCAGCTGGAGCTGGTGGAGGAGCAGCGTGTGATCAGCTTCCAGGTGGACCAGCGCATTCTGTACCAGAGCTGCCTGCGCGACGACGAGGCCGATCCATCCGACACCAGCGTCATGCAGAAGGTCTCCAAGATCGCCCTGGACTTTGTGGAGCGTGACCAGGCGCTGCGCATCAGCGCCATGAGCAAGATCGGTGTGGATGCCGAGTCCAATGCCTGCACCGACGGCACCGGCCAGTGCGTGGAGAACTCCGTCTGTGTGCCGTATGAGGATACCTACCGCTGCGACTGTCGCCACGGCTACGCCGCCCAGCTGGACGAGCGCGGCCTCGAGGTCTGTGTGGACGTGGACGAGTGCGCCCTGGGCACCCATGTGTGCGATGAGAATGCTCTCTGCGAGAACAACGAGGGCGGATTCACTTGCTTCTGCTCCGAGGGATTCCAGGGTAACGGCTACAGATGCCTGTCCAACAGCAGTGAGAGTGCCAGAGACGGCGACAACACCGCCGACAACATTGAGTACTCCACTCCAGCCAACCAGGTGGCAGTCGATGAACCAAGCTCTGAGAACGAAACTGAGAACGAGAACGAGAACGAGTCTGATCCCAATGCGAATCCAGATGGTAATTCCGATGCCAACCAGTATCCCTATCCCTATCCCAATGCAAGTGAGGAGGAACAGGGCCACGCACAATCGGATGAGTGTTATGTGAGTGCAAGGACTGCCATTCACTCATTCTCTGGCCAAATCTGAACTCTCTGAATCTCCATCCTTCCAGCGCTGCTCTCCCGATGCCGACTGCGTTGAGGGACGCTGCACATGCCGTGAAAGCTTCACTGGCGATGGCTACCAGTGCTCCAATCTGTGCGGCCATGACGAGGCCTGGGAGCGCGGACGCTGCGTTCCCATTCTGCTCGATCCGGAGGTGGATCCGTCGTGCGACTTTCTCGGCAACTGTCGCTGCCCGGAGGGCTACCAAATCACCGACGATGGTCACATTTGTCGCTACACGCTGGATACCGACTTGGAGAAGAACGGAGACTTGGGTGAGTGCAGGAACAACTTGATTTTGGGTCACTTAATGACTCACCTCTTGTAGTTCCGTGCGATGTGGATGCCAACTGCCACATAAATGCAACTTGCGCCTGGTACGACCACGAGCTGCGTCACATTTGCACCTGCAACGCGGGCTTCAGCGGCGACGGCTATGCCTGCGAGCCCATCGATGATTCCTGCGCGATTGTAAGTGCAGATACGACACGAACCCTATCCAACACTTTAGTATAAATCCTGACCTGCTTGTAGAAACCCGAGATCTGCGACGCTCATGCCACGTGCACCTACAACGATCAAGAGGGCAAGTCCGAGTGCGTGTGCGAGCGCGGCTACGAGGGCGATGGCTACCGCTGCCAGCTGGCACCGGAGTGCGAGTCCGCGGAGCATTGTGGGGAGAACGCCTTCTGTGATTCCGGCGTGTGCCAGTGCCAGGAGGACTACGAGCGCGATGTGAGCGACAGGTGCGTGCCGGCCGGCCGTTGCGGCACCGTTTTCTGCGGCTCCAATGCCATCTGCAAATGGGACTCGGTGCAGAGCGTTCAGTACTGCGACTGCCTCGAGGGCTATCAGGGTGATGCTCTGGTGGGTTGCCTCAGCAAACCCACGCCCTGCAATGTGAGGAATACCTGCGGCATTCATGCCACCTGCGAGCCAACAGAGTAAGTTCACTGCAACAGCAAGAGAGGCGATCACGAGGTTTGTTCTCATGTTTTATTTATATTTTCTGCTTTCAGGGATCCCGCCAATTACGAGTGCCAGTGCATCGCCGGATACCATGGCGATGGCTACGTGTGCATCGAGGAGCAGAATTGCCTCAACAACCCCACGCTCTGCGACATGAACGCCAAGTGCCACTCGACCAACTCCGGCCTGGTGTGCGCGTGCAATCAAGGTGAGTGAGTCTTCACTTCTTGGGCGGGACTGGCAGCTTGTCAGTTGTGGCGACCTTCTCCTCGCTGGGACAGCACGAGTTGAAGAAGCAAAAGCCGAATATGGACAGGGCCAGCACCACGTTAAAGTAGCCATTGTTCCGGTCCCATGTCTGGGGATGCATGAAGAACTCACGCATCGACACCAGGGCCGATCCTGGCTTCTTCACTTCTTCGTTCATGTTCTGTGCAAAACGGCGGTCTGCCACAGTCGGGCGGCGCTTCAGCCTGGCGCCGATCTGATGCCGCATCGTTGCACAACGCAGGGAGTTGCTGCCTGACAGGCGCGACATCTTCGTGAGCATTTTCTGAACAAGACGCATGCTGGGGGCTCTTTGGTTGAATCGAAAACGAAACTGGAAATTTTGTTGGGCTTAGGCAAAGGAAAAATATGAGAATTCCGAGTCGAGAATGGAGACTGAATGAACTGGAATTGGCAGAGCCTACTCGTACTCACTTTGAACTGTTCTCCTTGCAGGTTTCTATGGAAACGGCTCCGTGTGCTTCGAGCGGCAGCAGCATGACTCGGACTTCCTCATTGTCAGCCAGGGCGTGGTCATTGTCCGAGTTCCGCTCAACGGACGCAATGTTCTGCCCATTTCGGTGGCCTCGATGGCCATCGGCCTGGACAAGGACTGCGTGGAGGGTCGCGTCTACTGGGGCGACATCTCGGCCAAGAAGATTGTGAGTGCCAAGTACGATGGCACCGACGCCCGTCCCTTCATCACCACGGGTAAGCCGGCCTAGGTCCAGGTCTCTGGGAGGAGCTCTGCCTAATGTTTGCTTTTCCCGTATCGCTTAGACATTGAGTCGCCCGAGGGCATTGCCATTGATGTGATTTCCCGTCGGCTCTACTGGACTGACTCCGTCAAGGACACAATTGAGGTGGCCAGCCTGGACGATCCCACGCTGCGTGCGGTGGTTATCAGCAAGCAGCTGGTGAATCCTCGCGGCATCGCCGTGGATCCCTACAGAGAGTAAGCACTGTCGACACATACCTGAAGCTCAGCATTTGTGACTCTCTTTTCGATTCACAGAAAGCTCTTCTGGTCGGACTGGGATCGCTCCTCGCCCAAGATTGAGTTCTCCGACTTGGACGGCACTGGACGCGAACTGCTGCTGGGCAAGGATGCCGTCACCCTGCCCAACTCTCTGGTGGTGCTGGAGAACAGCGGCGAGTTGTGCTACGCGGATGCGGGAACCAAGAAGGTGGAGTGCATCCATCCACAGAACCGCCAGACCCGCACCATTTCCAACGAGCTGTCCTATCCATTCGGCCTCACCTTTACCCACGATCAGTTTTACTGGACCGACTGGACCACGTGAGAGCCTCTTAGCCCCATCGCGCTTCCTTCAGTTAATTGAAATATTTTCCAGCAAGAAACTGGAGAGCGTTGACGCCCTGGGAACCCGCCAGAAGCCCATTCAGACCCCATTCTTTGGCAGCCACAAGATGTACGGCATGACGGTCGTCGAGCAGAACTGCCCGCAGTACCAGAGCCCCTGTCAGATCAACAACGGTGGCTGCACAGACGCCCGACTCTGTCTGGTGAACCGCAAGGCTCCCTCGGGCAAGAGCTGCAAGTGCACCAGCGCCTCCACCGGCTGCAGTCAGCAGCCATCGCCCTATCCCGGCTACTGAGTCAAGGTCAAGAGTCAAATTATTTTTCGATACGTATACGGAGAAGCACAAACACAAAGAAAATACAAACAAAACAAAGAGTTAAGAAACGCTAACTAAATTAAATGTACTAACTAGGAATGCCTGAGTGCCATTTTATGTAAATCAACACTGAGAACTTAATACAAAATAAAAGTAAGCACCCGGATGTGGGTCTAGAAAGTAAAAGAAAACCTTAACTGATGGATACCTAATCCTCTTTGGAGTTCACACTCCACAGCAGTATTTCCAACTATATTTTGAGTTTATTGTGAATTCTGTTCGGCATGCCTTAAAGAGCATCGATAAATATTACAGCAAGTTTATATTCTCTAACTCTAGTGATGCCGCCAATGCCAGGATGCGGTTTAGTATTCTATCTTTTGTTTGTACATTGAGACATCGGTTCGAACTATGTTTGTGCCACTTAGTTGGTACACAGTTACACACAATCACCTAAGTACACGATGTACATATGTATGTATGAATGTTTGTACAGATCTATGCATGTAAATAAGTATCTGGGTGTGAGATTAGGCATACATATATGTATGTAGCTTAAACTATGCTTGCGTTTGAGACACTGGAATGCATTTCAACTTCCTCATTTCAGTTGAGTAAAATTTCCTTATAAAACTGCTTTTTGTTGTGCTTTAACTAACATTTTCAAGTGTGTGTGGGTGCGTGATGGTATGTGTAGGTACACCTGGATTTTCTCTAGCTACTTCCCACTACAGAGACGCTACTTGGGATGTGTCTTCAAAAATTCAATAGAGTTGCAGTTGCGTTTCCTAAGTCTAGACTCTACATCTATAGTAGTGTTTGTGTTTGTGTATAGCTCATTGAATTTGGTACAGTTGCCGACACTCTCAATGGGTCGGAGTTACATAGGTTATCGGTAACTACTCTTAATTCTAGATAACTCTAAGCTCTAAGTACTAGCTTCTGTTGATTTGCGTTCTGCCAATGCTCTAATAGTGGTTTTAGTTTTGCTCTTGAATGCTGTTTGGTTGGTTCTTAATATCCCTAGTGTTTCTATGTATATATATACAAATTGGTTGGTTTTTTTTTTGTAAAGCATTTGAGTATACCAAAGCCCGTTTCAAACTATGTTATGAAAACCTTTTCCATTTCTGTTTTTTATATATATACTTTCTTCTTCCATTTGTGTAAAACAATTCAAAGAGTTTTACAAAACTTGGCTACAATAATTATATGTGTGAGTGTGGTGTTCGTGTGTGTATAGTACATGACATTGATAGCACCTTCATATAAGTATCTACATATATGTGGTATATGTATAGTAAATACATAGTGTGAGGAGGAAGTTAAGCCGCACCAAATTGGTGCCGAATTGTTTAGTCTATACCTAGGGTATATACACTTGGAATTTCATGGAGTTTGCTCTGCTCCTCGGATATGCTGGAAACGAATTAGGGTCGGGTCTGATACATTATGCATAGTATAGTTTAGTTTAGTATGTACAGTACAGTTAGCTAAATCATCATCATTCGTATGCTATCCAATAGTTTAACTACATATCTTGTTCCCAAAACACAATTTTTGCCTCAACTTTGTTTGTTTTTAAAGCATAAATACTCGTAATAATTATTCCTATGCTTATGCTGCATGTTCCTCAGAGACTTCCTTCTACGTAATCTATCATACATATGTATATCCATAGCTTAACCTTCGAGGGAGGAACTTGTACTGGGACTGGGACTGGGACTGGGACGCACACCACAGACGTTGGGCGGGTTTGGTTGTTGGTTGTTGGTTGTTGGTTTTTGGTTTTTGGTCTCCTAATACTTTTGCTCTCAGAACTTATCTCTACGGTTGTGTCTGTGTGTGGGGGCCGTGTTCTATATCCATTTGTTCTTTGACATGGAGGAGCGGAGACGGCGCCCCCACATCAGGTTGTATCATACGATCGTTCCCTGCAGATGCTGCGGCGACGACACCTGCGACGACTGCGGGCCAAGCGAGTCCTGTGGCTGCAGCGAGCTACCAGCGCCTGATGAGGTGCTGGGACCTGGTCCCAGATCGGCCGTGTTGATGGCCAGCGAGGAGCCCGCACCCAGCATGCCACTAGTTGAGGATCCTGTTCCGGATGGGTTTATGCCGCCGCCGCCTCCGCCGCCACCCATCATGCAGGGCACGCCCAGCATGGGCGTGGGTTCCTCTGGCGGTGTAACCTGAAGTGAAATCTGATTCTGCCGCGGGCGTTAGTCATCGGAGGGATATTTTTGCGCGACTGTAACTCACCTCCATGCCAATGCTGCCATTGAGCGAGATCTTGATGGGATTGCTGTGGTTCGTGGCCTGCATCAGGGTCGTGAAGTGACTGATGCCGATCTCCTCCAGCGAAGACTTTCGACGGCCATGACTGACGCCAACACTGGGCAGTCCCTGCCTCAGCGAGGAGGAACGCCGCAGCAGTATATCGTTGTCGATCTGCAAATACAAAGGAGCAGGGAAATATCCACGCAACAGTGGTCCGGATTAGTGTGTGGAGTAAACCCAGCGCAGGTGCTTGAGATACCAACAATATTCAAATACAACACAATACACATACACAAATTGGCTATACTTTCAGTTCAAATTGCACTTAAAGTTACTCAAAGTCACGCAAACACATGGAGGAAATGAGGATACACAAGAGTCAGCACTGCTGCTGCTCGTTCTACATTTGACTCTTTGATTTTGGTCTTAGATTCAGCGTCAAGGCAGCGCAGTGCTCTGCGTGGCTGCTGGATGGGTGTGGCTGCTGCTGCTGCTTCTGCTGCTGCTGCTGCTGCAAGTGATGTGGCGGCTGCCTTGCTGATCGGACGAGTGCTTTGCGGCTTAACTTTCATACGAGAATTTTGATGCTTTGTGTGTGAGTGCAAGCATTGGTGTAGTTACTAGTTTGTTGTAGCCAATTTGTTAAGAACTTAACTAAGATAACGAGGTGTGGGTCCTGCCGGACTGCGAACTGGAGCCCCAATTCACACTCCGCCAGGACAGCGTCTACACTGCGGTCCACACAGGCAAAGGTCAAAGTGTGTAAGCAATATAAAGCGATCTTTAGAGATGATTCACAGCTATAATACGCTTAGACCTTGGAGACCGCAGAGTGAGCTACGAACCAATTGGTTCCTTTTGTGGTGTATCTCAACGGAAATTGAACAAACCAACGTGAAGAAAGTGAATAAAATCAACAAACACAGAGATAGAGTGGGAAGGGGCGGTGGTGTGTGGGTTTGCGTGTGTGTTGGATAAAGGAATAATAGCCAACCCGCAATGAGTTACTCCGTCCACGCTGATTGCCAACCACCGTCGGACTGTCGGGTAGAGAAAGAGAATTCGATTTAATTTGCTGCATCGGTGGGGTACAGCGCTGCGAGGATGATCCATACCCGGCCAAAGTCTGAACGCTCTGCATTTGCATGGGGTTCAAACCGGCGATGCCGGAGCCGCGACGCGATCCAGCTCCGACGGCGGTGTTGGACATGTTTTGCATTTGGGGACCACACGTGGCCCCCAGATTGATATTCGAGCAGAACGAGATGTTCGACTTGCGACGCGAATTGTGCCGTTCGAAGGTCTTTTGTGCCGAGAACGGCGACGGCCGCACCAAGTAGCTGTAGAGAGAAGTAAAAAGAAAAGGGATGAGTGGTGGCTCTGCTGTACAGTCGCTGATACTCACATGAGATCGCCCTCCTCCAGCTTGAGATCACAGCTCGGATTGATTATCACATACGACAAGTGGTTCCGCTTCTCGCTCACATCATCGTAGTCGATTGTGGGCAGGTTCAGGGACTCCATGCGACTCCTCACCAGATTGGCAATCTCCGCTCGCTCGATCTGCTGTGCATGATTGTCCTTGGCCTCGTCCGCCAGATTAATGGAGTACTAAAAGAGGAAGCCAAAACGTTTTACTCAATAGTTTTACTCCAAGCGAATGTTTGCTCCTATAATAAAGTTCTGGTTGATCCTGTGTGTGTGTTTGTTATGCTGAGATGATAATCGTGGATCCATCATTGGTAGTTGTTTTAGTTGTTGTTGTTGTGAGACATGCTGGTGATAGTAAAAACTTCATGCTGCAAAAGCCAGAGGGCGAATCAAGACGACCTACCTTAACCCTTAAACAGTGTAAAGGGGAAACCATTAATCACTAACCCACTAAGCCACAACCATTAACCCACACAGAAACCAAGCATTGAGCTGGGTCAGAGTCGAGTTGAGTTCAATTGAGTTGGGGGAGAGGTGAAATGGAAAGTGCTCTCGAATCGAATGCTACTTACAGATGATCCCTTACGCTCCGAGCAGCCGCCCAGACAGTTGGTCGACCTCTGGCGCTGCTGCTGCGGCGTCGGCTGCGACGGGGACCGAAAGCTGGCCCCGGCCCCACCTGTGGCCGAGGGTGGCGGTCGGTAGGTGACCCCGCGCAGCATTTCCGTAGAGTCCTTGGTGGAGTCGGGTGTGCCAGTTTCCTCGTCGTACTGGGGCATGGATTTGTTTTGGTTGGTGTATGCAAATTTTTCGATGAGGTTCGGTTAAACACAAAATGATTTACATATTTAATTGGTTTTTAATTGAAATGGCAAAACGCTCTCACTGCTCTCTGTACGTGTGAGGAGTGTTCGTGTGTTAGTGAGAGAGTGTAATGGCGGTGGTTTAGCTTTGTGTGTTTGGGTTGGTGTTGGCCACAGCAAAAAAGTTAACATTTAGGTTGTACGAGTAGAAACATGCCTGGAAGTCGGTGGGGGGATGTAAGCACTTTTAAACGATGAAAACCAAATTTAAAGAAATTAATTGACGCGATTTATTGATCCAAAGAAGCCGAAAAAAATACAGAAAAACACGTGGCAGAAAAGTGCGGGAGCGAGCTTAAAGGCGGGGATGCTTTGCTAGGAATATTTCGTACATTTCCACTGTGGGAAATTTAATTTTCTAATCTGATGAAATTTTAATTATTGCTCGTTGCTTTTTTTGCCAATTATCCCACAGATGCCTTGCCTTTCTTCTACTCTGCCAACTCGTCTTGCAGGCATTTTTAATGAGCTCCCTGAACACTGTTGAACTTTTCATGCCTGAAAAAGGAGTTTGAGGAAAGGACAGTGGGTTGACCAGGCCAAGGCCTGACAGAACAGAACAGAACAGAACATAACAGAACAGAACAAGAAAATGCAATCAGCTAATTAAAAGCGGCATGCAAACAACATGAAACAGCCCAAACAAACGGAAACGGAAGCAGTACCAGAAACAGCAACAAAAAACAAATTAAAGTCGGAATAACCAAACATGCAGCAGCCAACAGGTCACGCAGGACCCCATAGAGAAACAAAGAGAGAAAGTGAAACTATGGCTAGGCTACTACATCACGGTACCGTAGGGGCACAACTACGGCTAGTACTACGCACACACACAGAAACACAGACACACACACACAATTAGTGGCCGGGTGGTGGCTAATGGGGGAGGGGTCAAGCATACGGGTATGAGATTGTATGAAGTGTAGCTGGTATTTTTTTTATTTTTTGCAAATTCCTTGTATTTTTTTTCGGGGGGTACGGGGGACTCACTGCGTGCGTGTGCGTCAGGTCCAATGCAAACGCAATTATTTTCTTTTTTCGGTACAATTTTTTTCGGTTTTTTGTAAACTGTTGGTAATTTCATTGACCTGATCAGAAATGCTCACACAACTCTTGCATATGATAATTGGGCTCCCCCGTTCAGTGTGTGTTTCAGCCGAATGAAAATTGATTTTGCTGCATCAAATTAAGCCAAAAAGGAAACGGGAAATGGACGGATCTGGCAGTAAAAATAAATAATAAATGGGAAAGGGAAAGGGCGGCATAATCTCGAAACTGAAGCCAGAATCAGCACGCTAGATGCTTCATTTATACAGTTGTAAATGTATATGTAAATGTAAATGTAATTAAAATGTTATTTTGGTTTTATGGTGAAATTTACTTTAAGTGGGTCAACTCTCTGGTAGTGGAATCAAGCATATAAGTTACTTGCCTATTGGGTGAGTCTATGTCTTTACCAGAACTCTCATTTGCTTAAGGAAGAGTCAAAGATTATATGCTATATGCTTGGAGAGAGAGAGATAGAAAGCGTGAAAGATTTTACAAGTTCTGATGGGAGGACTATGCACTTAGCGTTACTGGAGGGAAATGCAAAAAAACTTCTTGGGATGAACAGACAGCAGACAGCAGACTTCAGACCCAAATGCAGTTAGTATTGGAAATATCAAAGCTTAAGCGTGTGATTGAGAACTCAAGAGCATAAAATAAATACAAACTTAAAGGAGTAAAAAAGTAATGAAACAAAAAAGAAATAAAATTAGAAATCAATTGGGGAAATACGCAAATTAGGGTTACAATTGCTCGATTTTGTTTTTAAATTTGAATCTCGATTTGTTTTGGTGTGTGTGTGTGTGTACCTAAGCGCAACTCGAGATG
Source organism: Drosophila subobscura (assembly GCF_008121235.1). Taxonomy (NCBI): domain Eukaryota; kingdom Metazoa; phylum Arthropoda; class Insecta; order Diptera; family Drosophilidae; genus Drosophila; species Drosophila subobscura. Next base: position 6,396,731 of record NC_048531.1, read on the forward strand.
CGAATACGTGAGCAAGAGACAGAATAAGAGTTAGAGTTGGAAAGAGATAGAGATAGAGAGTTAGAGAAAGAGCAAGAGAGAGAGAGAGAGTGGACAGGCTATGTGTGTGAGAGAGAGAGTGGCTGTGTGAGTGAGCGTGTTAGTTGGGTTAGAAAGGTGACAAGGGGGGCTGTCCCCGAAGAACCCCGAAGAATAGCGAAGGAGAAGGAGGAGATTGGAATGGCCTGCAGGCCGAATCTTGGGTTGTTGCTGTTTGTTTGCCTTTTGCTTTGGACTCACCGATGGACGCAAGCGCACACAATGCCTGCCGAAGGCCGAGAAGGGTCCCCATCTATCGACCGGCGAGTTACTCACATGTGACGTGTCCGCATTCGAGGTATCCTGGGTGCGGTAGATGCCAATCGGTATCTCGCAGGTGGTCGAGCAGAGCTTCTGATACAGCCGTCCGTACGTGCGTATCCACATGTCCTCCTTGGTGATGCGCATCTGTTGGGAATCCACTCCACTCCATTATCTCCACATCCATTAGAGACTGCCATCAGTTGGTACTCACCGAGGTGAGGAAACCGCTGCCCGGCGCCTGGTCTATGCCCAGCAGAAGGCGCACAAACGTAATCACATAGTCCTTCACGAATGCCTGGTACAGCAGCGTGTCCAGCATGGAGGCACTGAAGACGGCACCCGCCGCAAACGGCAGCCGGAACATGTACGAGATGTGCGATCCGCGCTCCTTCTCGCGCTGCAAAGAAGTGAGCGGCAAATTAACCAACTGACATCTGCCGGCGGCAGGCGAGGCCAACTCGTTACCGACCTTTTCCATTTTGCTGAGATGCAGGGCGTACTTGTCGTGGGCCCGGAACTGCATGAACCGCATATTCGAGCTCTGCGACAACTCGGTGATGCTCTTGATGCTGGGAAAGAATCTGCAAGGGAATGAAGGGACACATTGACTCGGTATGCCCACAATTAGTGCGTGGCACTCACTTGAACATATTCTGCACAGCCACAATGGTGTTGCAGTCGGAGAGGGAGTCCTCCTCGGCCGAGTTTGAGAGCTCCTTGTTGACCACAACCACGCTCTCGGCCAGCGTGATGCCCGCTCGCAGCAGATCGTCGAGGCAGTCGATCGATCCCAGCATCCAGTACACCTAAGTATCCCCCAAAATAAATACAAATCAGCTCAGCGAAGAAGCGTTTCGTTTGTGTATACCCACCAGGGGAAAGTAGGAGAGGGCGTCCAGGAAGGCCACATCCGGACGTCGCTCCAGCAGCAGGATGATGGGATTGAGTGAAGTCTTTGAGCGGAAGTGAGCTCTCAGCGGAATGATGAAGTTGTATATCCCATTGGAGGCATAGTCGGCGGCCAGAATGATCGTCTTGTTCTGCCACTGGTACTCCTTGGCATTCCTGTAGCTGCAGTGCTCGCACACCTGTGAAGGATTTCCGCTTGACTTTGATTGAAATGGAGTCACGAGTCTCGAGTCTCACCTGAGCCAGCTGCAGACAGCAGAGTGGTTTCTTCTCTTTGAGCAGAAAGCAGAGCGTGGGGCTGACACCGATGAAGGGCGACACGGGCGGGAATCCCTTGACAATGCTGAAAATGCAGCGAGAAGCCGTGTTACATGGGAGTGTGCTCCTCGCGTGAGGTGGCGGACTGGAGAGCAGGTAATGAGTTGTGTTTGGGATGTGGATAAGCAGAGTGCCGGGACACGGATACGAGCAGTGGCGAGCAGGACATTGACTAAGAGAGCGCAGGCCGGGAAGTGTGTGTGTGGGGAGAGGTGAATCGGATTCAAGCTACAAAACAAGATAAAAGCATTCACTACAAAACGAACAAACGAATTAGCAAATGGTTGAACTTTAGGTGTATTCCCCTCCCCCTGGCATGTCCATGTCCCGCCATTCCGAGAGTGGCTCTAAGGTTGACTCCCGCCCAGAAGCCAAAAAGCAAGCAAACTCAAGGCAAAGCAGAACTGCAGCAGCAGAACAGCAACATCAACACGCAAACGAATCTCGCATATGGGTGGGTATGGGCACACGGCTTTCCCAAGGTAAACGGAGGAGGCGTCATTAAAAGATGTCCTGCGGCAGGCAAACAAAACACTCCACAAGCAACACAAACTGCAACGGCAACGGTTAACGGCAACTGCAACGGCAACGGCAACAGTAACGAACAACAACGACAAGAACTCTTCAACAAATGGCGTCCGTAGAATGGCTTCTCTGCCCCCAGACTTACCCGGAGTAGTCGGAGGCCCACACCGGACGCGACAGGCGACGCGTCTCAACGGAACTGCTCGACGTGAATGCTGCTGCTGCTGCTGCTGCTGCCGCTGCCGCCGCCGCTGCTGCTGCTGCTGATGTTGTCGTAGTCGTGGTGGTGGTGGAGCAACTGCAGGTGCAGCACTGTTGCAGCTGCCTTCTTCGAGCCGCCAATATGGCCAGAGTGCCTCCACCCAGTCCCAGTCCCAGGCCCGGTCCAGGCCCCACACCACTACGACACTCGCTGTCGCAGCTGTAGCTTTTCTTCATGGCACGCCTGCGTTGCTCCGTAGTGGTGAAATCTTCAAGAGGTAATCCCCGACCAGACCCAGGCGGTCTGACAGCAGCAGGAGCAGCAGCAGCAGGAGCAGCAGCAGCAGGAGCAGCAGCAGGAGCAGCAGCAGCGGTGGCAGTGGCAGTGGCATTGCGGCTGCAAAAGCTGCAACTTCGCTGATACGAATCCTCCGAGGAGCTCATGATGAGCGAATAGGTGCGCGATTGGGGAAAGTGCCCGCCCAAGCAGCTGAGGCGAATTTTGGTTTGGTTTTTCTTTTAGTTCGGTGTACATGTGTTTGGGGTTGGAGGAGGGGTTTGGGGATGGGGAATCTAGTGCTCAAGTACAACATATAAAATTTACATTCATTGAAAATTCACACTCCAAAATGAACGCTTCTGGAAGCTCACTCTATGTACAGTGACAGATCTTTTGCTCGTTCTCTCTTCGATCATTTTGGATTGCAAAAATCATTCTTACTAGCACGGGGTACTAGCTATGTACACGGTGGGGGGATTCATGTTCAAGGGGGTTAGTTAGTTGGCTAAAAAGTACAGTTAGTGATACATATACGAGGTATACAATCTATGTAGAGAGAGAGAGAGAGAGAGACACTACACAGGGAGAGAGGGATAATTCGGTGCCTCGGATAGTTGGAAAGTTGTTGGGAGGAAAGGAGGTAAGATTTATCCTGAATGTGGATTGAATACTCACGCTATCTTCTCGGAGGGCGAGCGCCAAGGCATCTCATCGTCAATCTCATCGTCGCTCTCGTCTCCCTCCTCGCCATCATCGTTGCCGGCAATGCTGAACGATGAGGAGGTGAACATATCGGGCACGGGCAGGATCGAGGGACGTCTGCTTCCTGCTCAGATATCAAATATATCAGATTATGGTGTACACGGTTATCCACCCTCATGCCTTACCCCTACGCTGGTTGAGCACATCCGGACTGAGCAGATTGGGATTGTTGCCAAAGGGCACATCCAGATGATTGCCCGTGGAGAGTGTGGCTGGTGTGACGCTCAGCGAGGTGCCCAGACTGTGGCCGCTGCCCACTCCGTGGCCACCGCCACCAGAGCCACCGGGCATGCCCGAAGATCCGCCCAGCGTCATGGGCGGTGGGGGCAGCGTCGTTGTGGTTATTGTGGTTGTCGTGGCCGCCGTCTGGGTCACCGTTGTGTCCTTGAGGTTCTGCCTGGAGTCCGATATTATCACAGCCGTCGGATTATCGCAGGCTGTAGAGGACGCGGGCGGGTGGATGAGGGAACAAATGTCGTTAGTTGGGTTTACCTTTTCGATAAACTCTCTGTTCGGATATCGATTGAAATCGAATCATCTACTTGGGCGCTTGCTATACAAAATAAATGTCCACTAATTTCAGCTGAGCGAAGACAGAAAATGTGACAGAAAATAAAGGCGGCGGGCTGGTGAGGGTAATGGGGTGTGGCTGGGTTTTTGGGGGTTTTCTACAAGACAAACCTGAGGCACAAACAACTCATTAAAAGTCCCCGACAGAGTCAGAGGCAGAGACTGACTGCCACTGGCCGGGAAACTTTCGCCAAAGTGTTTAGTTAACGTGCAAACTCTGCCGAAAATGTTGACTCGCTCTTTTCGTTTTTGGCCATAGTTTTGGAATACTTAATTACAGGCTACCGAGCTATGGTCGGGGGAGGTATGGGTGTGGGTGTGAATGGAGTTGGTTGTGATGGTTTACAGTTGCTTCATTAGAGCTAAACTATTTATGCATGACGTAATTTTACAGGAGTCGCAGGAGGGAGTTGCGAGTATCATTAACAAGAATTTCAAGACACCGAATACTCATGCACATACACGCCACACATACACGAAGAACAACAATGCAAATGCCATAAAAAAACACAAACGAAAAGAAATGCAAAACACAAGCGACGAAGAAGGAGGAGAAAGTTGTACGAGAAAGCTAAGCAAAACAGGCAAAAACAACAGCCAAAACCAAAAAATGAAGCAAACATCAAAAATAGTTTCTGGCTAGCAAGAAGATGTGTCAAGGCGTGGCTGGGTGCGGCGTAGGAAGTTCAGGTGAAAGAAAGCAAGTAGATGGAATACAGGGGGAGAGAGAGTGAGAACAAGAAAGTGTGTGTTGTGTGTGTGTGTGTGTGTGTTTTTCTGTAAGTGTTTGAGTGGGCTGGATTGCAGCGGAAATGTATTTTGACATGGATGTCTCACACTTTGCAACAAATTTGATACTTTTCTGCCGAAATAAATGTTTGGAATTCTAGTGAAATCAACTTACCCCTTAAGGGGTGCACTTTATATTTATAGAATGTTTTAATGTTAATTCTACTCGTGAGTATACGAAAATAATTAATTTAATGCTTGCTATAGATGACAACCTTCTGAAATAACATTTCAGAAGGTGCAGCATGTTCCGCCTTAACCAAAAAGGTATCCAAGACATCAGACTAATGGACTTTAAATTAAATTTCCTTCTCATGAGTGCAAACTACGTTCCACTTTCATAAATATGCAAAGATTTTTACATTTGCTGCTAAATTTTATAACCAACAAAAGTTGAAAACTATGAATCAAATCCTCAAGGCTAGAATCTTGTTCTCAAATTTTGTTGCAAAGTGTTATTATGGCTAATGGATGGGGAGGCGGCTTAAGCTTCCAAGCCCAAACCAGGGAAGAGAAAAATACAGTTAGAGGGGAACGGAACAGAGACAGTTGGCTGGATGAGGCTTAAAAGAGTGATTTAGTGAGTGATTGAGTGATTGAAAAGGAGTGAGATCAGAAACGAGTTAAGAGACAAAGACCAAAGAAGTATTTTTGTGTTGCTTCATTTTTCTGTTGCTGGTGGTGGGGGTGGAGGTTGGGGGGTTGGGGTTTCTGGTGTCGAACTCACGCACAAATAGTGATGCAAACTCTCCACTGTCTGGAGTTTGCATTTGCGGATGCGGATACGTTTGCGGATACGGATGCGGATGCGGATACGGTTGCAAGTGGTTCGTGCCGTACGCTCCGCCACTCTCATAACTGGGACTATGGTGGGGCACACGAACACAAACAGACGGCACTGGTGCAATGGTGGTGGCGCCCGACCCTGCCCCTGTCCCTGCTGCTGCTGCGGCTGCGGCTGCTGCGGACGGGGCGGCAGTTCCAGCATTTATTGTTGCTGTTGTTGTAGATGCTGATAATAATGTTGATGATGTGAAAGTTGTGCTTATTGTTGTAGTTGTAGTTGGAGTTGCTTGTACTGTTGTTGTTGTTGTTGTTGTTGCTGTTGTTGTTGTAATCGATGATGTAGTAGTTCTGGTTATTGTTTTATCGGCTACATTCACACATAACATTACACGATTATTGCGCACGAGTATAGGTATAGGTATGGGTTATGGGTTAGGTCTAGGTATAGGTGTAGGTGGGTGGTGTAAGCTCTACGCTCTCAGAGATCTTTCACTCTACATTAATCAATAATGCTTTGTGTGTGTTTTGTGTGTGTGTGTGTGTGTGTGTGTGTGTGTGGGGGGCAAGGGATTATGTTGTAGACATAAGCTAACCTAACGTTTGCCCATCCCAAGTGATTTAAACTAACTAAAATGTTAGCACCAACTCTTAACTATTTCTAAGGAACTAAGTTCCCTCTCTAAGAGACATTCCTGCGGGCAAACTGTGAACGTTCTCTTCAGCATCGTTAGTCACTAGTATTTATATAGTTGATGTATCTATGTATCATAATTATTTGCCTTTTGCTTTTCAGGGACAGGCTACAAAACATAACAAAGCGGATGAGTCTCCTGTTCAAGTGTAAATATATTTGAGGAGTAAGTTTGGCGTAGGGTTAGGTTAAACGGCACCCAAACAAATCGATTAAAGTTGAAAGTTTTACAAAATAAAGTTCGGGCAAGGCGAATATCATTAATAACCGAAGTAATTCGAGCCAGACAGACACGCTCACAAAACACTGGACACTGAAAGCGTTTTTGTTTCATTCAGACAGTAAATCAAACGAAATCATGAAAACAACTTGTGGGTAGATAACAGTAGCCAGAAAAGAAGGGAAAGAAAAACTTTGAACTCAGCCTCAACTCAAATATCAAAGTTATAGTAAAGGAAAGAAGAGAAACAAAGAGCGGCAAAGAGAGAGAGAAAGAGACAGAGAGACAGAGAGCTAGGAAATAGTGGCTAAAAAAGTGAAAGCTTAAATGTACATAAATATTTATTTATTTATGCATCGATTCACTCATTCGCCGTAAGTAGTTTTTAGGGTTATCATAATACCAACCCTTCCTCACACACACAGACACACCACACACACATACACACACTTATACACACATACACAAAGCTCTACCCACCAGTTGCAGCTGCTGTATGATGAGAAGTGGCAGTAGATGTGCCACCTCCAGCCCCATCCTTGCTGGCTGCCGTGGGGTCCGATGTTTGATTTTGATTAACGACAAACGCCGAATTCTCCTCCTTGGTGATGCTCATATAATAGCACGTGTCATCCTTTTTCATAATGTGCCTGGGACCCGGATTCAGGAGTATTGTATCCTCATAGAACTCGGGCAGCTCAGCCGGCCGCACACCCACCAAGGCCACGCCGTATCTGCGGGAGAGCGTACATAAATTTCATATATTTAAATCGCTTCGGAGATTTACTTACTTGCGATGCGAGTGGAAGCTGGCGTAGGTGAAGCTCTTGCCCTCGTACTCCCCGAAGAAGCGACTGTCGCCGAGGACAATGTGATAGATCTCGTTGCCCGAACACTTGCCATAGAGGCGGTGCCACTCCTCCGGCGATTGCTGCCCCTCCCTGCCAAAAACACAAGAGAAATATGCAGATAGATGTTGAGTGCGGTTGCCTTTGAGGTGGCAGCAGCTCATGTGAAAATGCATGAGTCATTGGCCTGCTCCCAAACCTCCAATTAGCACCGAATGTCGTCGGCATGTGACATCTGATTAACTTGGCTTTGCATGGCTTGCCTCGACGGCAGCACACGAAAACTAAAAGCGTTTAATTGACGGCTACCGCATACTTCAGCTCGAGCTTCCCCTTTTTGGAAAGTTCCTTTCCGTGTTTACATGACGCAAATGGCATTTAATTAAAATTCTCATTTTAAATTGCGTTTCGATGTCAAGTACAGAATATGTTGGTACCCCCAGACCCTCTACTTGAATGGCATTGCAGTTAATTCGAGCAAATGAATGTTAACCACAACTGCAGAGGAAGACTGCTAGCAGACACAGGACACTGGACACTCCCCCTAGCCTTCTCGCCTACGCAGGTTCTGTGTAATCTCTGCGTTTCGTTGGTTGCCCCTATTCTGTGCCACTGCAGATCGCTGGACATTCAATTATAACAGTTGATAGGCATGGACGAGTGAGTTCTAATTCCCTTATCCAGCGTAAGCATTCCGTCAGCCGCAGGCTGATCCGAATTAGTCGCCCACTAACAAGAAATGAGACGAAAAACGAACGAACGAACAAAATGTTTGAATGGGCAATCAAGCGGCCGGAGCGACCGTCTGACTGACCAACCTATGGGCCCTGACGCATCCAAGCGAACAGATGACGCACGTCAGGTAGATGAACGACTTTTGCATGTGTGTTAACTGGTTAACAGTTGACCTGGCCGGCCCACAAGGGCGATGCCAGATATACGTACTGTCCGCGCGAGGTGTGCAGCAGCAGGGTGACCAGGGTACTGGCGCCCGGGCAGGTGCAGTTGTTGGCCAGCAGCGCGTACTTGAACTCATCCTCGCAGACCACATGCTCGGCGAACTTCACATGCAGCTTGTGCTCCGGCCTGAGCGGTGTTGAAATTGCATTTCCGCGGGATATTCGAATGGTTGCAGATCCGATTTCCGATGTCCGATGTCCGATTTCCGATGCGTTTTGTTTCGTTTGGCGTGTGCAAATAGTAGAAATTGAATTATTTTATCCACGTGTGGGTGACCCTCTCCGGCAAAACCCACCTGAATATCTGCACATACTGCGGCACATTCGGCGCAAAGTCCTTGACCGCCCAGGAGCGCAGGATGGTGTGCTCGTCCGCGGCCGTCTTATCCGCATAATTCCTGGCCGCGAGTATGAAGCACGCCTCCGCCTCGTTCATGCGAGCGCGGGCCAGGTCGCCATCCTTCAGACAAGAGCCCTGCCAAAAGGAGAGAGAGAGAGAGCGCGAAAGGGCGCAGGTTAATGGGACTCATGACAATGGGAAGGGAGAACAAAGTCCCACCTGAATATAAATCACACGCTGGGCCCAAATTGGCACCTGTAGAATCATTCGCATTGTCGTGTCCAGCTCCATGGGACTGAGCAGCACCACATAGAAGTCCTGCAGCAGTGGATGGGCGTAGAACTCGTTGAGGAAATCCATGATGGTGTCCGCGTGCAGGGTGGTGGAGCACACCACCACATGCTTCTCGCTCTGCGCTCGATGAGAGCTGTAGCTGCCGCCCAGCTTCTGGCGCTCCATCCAGGTGAAGGCCAACTGCTCGAACTGCAACGTGAGAGGAGAACGTTATCAGATTTATTCCGGATAAGTCAATTGTCAAGCATAAAGCACAGCCCAACCCAGCTCTCTGTGCACTTTGTCCGCTGCTACATTTTGTCTAAAACGTCTGCAACCTTTTGCTATTTTTATGGTGGTGCAAAAAGGTCATAAATTGACATGCACTGGGGCAACTTTTAGTGCTGCTTTCGCTTGCCCCGAAAGTATGTCATGCCCGGAAACGGTACGCGAGTGGCGTGGAAAAAAAACGTGGATTTGATTGATGCTCCTGTTGTTTGTTGCTCGGCCCAATGGGTCCACTCACTGGTCACTCGATATGCTAGAGTCAGCCTTTGTACACACTTTCCTTTCCTTTCCTTTCCGACAGATATCACTAGCCTGAAACTTGCTTTGACTTGTCATATCTGTACCATTGTAGATTCTTTCCCATTTTTCCCTCGCTTTGTTTTACATGGAGAACTTCGGCTTTTATATCTCCCTTTCTTTTGTCCCTCATCCAACCAAGGGTGTGCGTGCTTCGGTTTTTGAAGCTTAGACTCCGCTCTTATTGCTGCCTTTATTGTTCTATGGCATCTCTAATTTTACGCCTGTTCCGCCCTGCTTCTTGTTGTTGTTGATAAAACAATTGTTTGCAAAATGTTGAACATGGCAGTCAGTCCATCGTCCATCAGTGGCTCCGTCTGGCAGGGTCTCGGGCAGTCAGACGGGGCAAAATGGTAAACAATTTCCATTGACAGCATCCATACTTATTAATATCGATTGATGGCCAAAGTCTGCTCTGCCCATACGCATAAATAAGAACGATGATGGATGAGGATACGCTTGGGTCCTGGCTTATGAGACATAAATATTTGATGTGCAGTTTGCTCGACCATTTTCAGAGATATTTGCTCCAACTACTTGGCAATGGATCCCGCCCCATTCAATCGAATCGCAGAACATAATATTCTGTTGACTCACCTGCGTGGGCAGCACAATGAGTGCGACACAAATCATGATGACCATGTACAGCTGAGAGGGCCAAATGTCCGGAACAAAGTCGCCGTAGCCCACTGTCGAGAAGGTCACAACCACATAGTACGTGCTCTGAAAGAGGTTCAAGTGCCGATGTCCTGCCCGCTGAAAGTGCTGAATGCCGCAAACGCTGAAACAGAGGGCCACAAAATATTATTGCGGCATGCCACAAAGCGGATTCGTTGCATTCCCGCATTCGTTCTCACCTGGTAAATACCAAACAGAGCAGAGTGGCCGACAAAATGGTCAGCTGTTGGGACAACGCAGACTGAGACTTTTGCATGGCACGATGAAGATCATTCTGTGGTTAAAGTAGAGCAAAGGGAAGAGAGTTTGGTTGTGGGGAAAACTGAAGGGAATTTCTACTTACAAACATATTCTCCAGCGAGCGTTTGGCCAGCCAGCAGTTGAGGAAGATGGGAATGAAGAGATTCCGTAGTGGAGGATGAACGATCTGAATGGGAAATTAACAATAAATCTCCTTCTCTCTCTCTGATAGATCGGACTTACCGTTAGTGCAAATGGTATTGTCGTTACTAATTCTAGTATAAAGTGAAATGAGAGTATCTGCTGCCAAATGTTGCCCTGCAATAAATAGACCCATTATAAGATTATACTTTTGGCATCACACTACTCCGCTCTCACCTTATAGCCTAGATATGTGAGAACCAGGGATTGCGTCAGCGACACCATGGCTAGGAGCAGCTGCAGCACCCACAGCACTGTCGGCCGATTCACCCAGAGTATCGCATCCCAGTTGATAATCGGACTCTCCTGGAACTCCTCCTCCGTCAGTTTGGCCGAGATGATGAACTCTGTCTTATTGCCCACCTCGCAGCCATAGCTGTGGTGGGGGCAGGGGAATGCCATCAATCAGTCAATGTATTTGGGGCCCATTCAATGCTCAACACTCACCAAGTTATAAATGTTGGATTCCTATCCAATATCACACGTATAATGTAGAGAACACACGACAGTAACTTAAGGAATAAATCGGCAATTCGTATGCGTAAGCCTTTATGGGTAGAGGGGGGAGACGAAGAGGAAGTAGGGGAGAAGCCAAGAAAGTTGTAAGAATTTGGGTCAATTCAATGTATGCAGAGGAATGTTTGATGTGACGGGTGGTTGGGCGCTGTGGCGCTGTGGCGCTGTGGTTGCGGTTCCACCCTCCCCCAATTGCCTGTCCTGCGCTCCTGTTTACCTGCTCAATTATTTTCCCATCCAAATCAATATTTACCCAAGATTATCGAATTCGCCTTTGTAATGTCATTCTTGTGTCTATCTTTCTGTCTGTCTGTCTGTCTGCCTGCCTGGCCAGTCTGTCTGTTTTTCTGTTCGTTCGTTTGTCTGTCTGCCTGTGTGGGTGAGTGCATAAGTATGTGTGTGTGTGTGTGTGTGTGTGTGTGTGTGCGTTTGTTTGGTCAGTAGAAGTTTTCCGTTTTGGCCTCTTGGCCTTTTGCCCGGAATCACTAATCAAATTCAATTAAATTGTCCATCTTGTTGATTGTTGTAATCAAATCCCAACGCATATTTTAGTTAATTCAAAGATAATACGTACGTGTAAAGTAAAGTTCATTTACGGCGGGGGCTGTGTGAGGGAGGGGTAACTTACTTGAACGCTGATTCTTAATGAAATAGAGTTGCAGTCTTTCTTTAAATGTGTTTTCATTCACGTAGTACTCCACACGAACTCTGTAAATATGCGAAAAAGAGAGGAGAAATATTAACGTTTGAGCCCTAAAATTCAATTCGAACAAAGCTTTTCCCAGAACTAGTACTTAGAGTGGGCCTTCCTCTCTCCCTGTCTCCCCCCCACACACAATTGAATTGTCTTCTCCTTATTTTGCCTTGCCTCCGCTTTACAATTGATGCGCTTACTTATTATATTAAGCGACGCGCAGCTGACTGCACTCCGCACCTCCATTGACTTCTGGCAGGAAAGTGGGTGCCAAAGATGTACAAAGCAGCGGCAAACGTTGGCTGCCACGTGGCACACACGTGACTGTCATGGTCGCGTTTCTGCCACTCAAGCAGCAAGAGCGTCTGCAAGTGGCTCCCAGTGGGGTATAGGATCTGCTCACATCCATGTCAAAGGCTCTACCATCGATGCGTGTGTGATCAAAGGAGCCTGCTGGCGCCTGCTACTCAATAAATGCTGTAACTTCGGGCAGGGAGTGACTTGAGCAGCACCGCACAGACCTGCTCCTCCTGCTGCCTATTGCAGCACATCCGCTGTCTGCGTACAACTGGGGGAAGCAAAGTGCAGAAGGGTAGAGAGGGAAGCAAGAAGATTGGCCATAAGTCAAGCGCAGAATATTTCCATGAGCAACTTAAGTTCTGCATCAAATGTCTCCAGCTGGCAGACAGGCCACAAATGGTTCCCTCAGCTCAAGCGTTGGCAGTCCAACGAAGCATTTGCGAAAGAGTCAAGCGCTTGACTGCAGCAGATATCTTGTAAGGGGTGCAAAACAAAGTGGAGATGGCAGTGGAGATGGGTGTGGATGTTGGGGCACAAATCGGGACTTAAGTAATTAAAAGAACATCTTAAAGTGCACAGACCCAGACAAGAGAACAATTCAATTAACTGCGTGCCACCTTTTGTGGCTCTCAGCCAGCCTTTGTTCTGTCCTCTGGCAGCATTCGTGGATGGGATGGGATGGGATGGGATGTATTCCGGGGACTCGGGACTCTGGCTTAACTCATTGCGATCTGTGAATATTCATTTCAAGGTTAATGCACGCAGAGACAGCCCCGGGAAAGAGCGAGAAAATAGTTCAAGTTGCTCCCGGCAGCAATGGCACCTTGGGGGCCATTCAAAAGCTGAGGACGATGACTGCACCGAGAGCGTGGTGAAATTAACGAGCTCCAGGCCCCCACACCCACACCCACACCCACACTGCCACACTCATAAACACACTCGCAAGTGACCAATCAGTTATGGCCAGGCCACTGCATACAATCATCTCTGACCTCCTAGAAAATCGCACAGTGCAAAGAAATGTTTGGCTGACTCTTTTGCGGTTTGTTTCGGCGGGTTCATTCCTCCTTTCCTTCTGGCCATTGAACGCGGCACAATCGCTTGCCACATGGCCACAAGTTCCAGCCGGAGGGAGAGCGGAGCAATCGCTTGTCACTTTGAGTAGTTTTAGCCACCGCTTTAAGCCCTTTCAGCACAGAAAACACAAAATGGTTTTGGTTCCCTCTAACGCTGTCGCTTCAGCCTGAGCCTGTGCTGAGCGCTGCTGCAATCAAAACTAAATAAATATTCATATGGAGAATAAATGCAAATATTTGCAGCAAAAAATAATTGTGGAAACAGCAACAGCTACAGCGGGTGGTAAAGTGCTGATGGAAATTTCATTTTCAATTCACTTTGGCTGGCAGACCAACGACAACAACTTGAATGTCGCAAAAATCCAATAAGTTGAATAACTTAAAGTTTTACAGCAATGTAAAAAGAAAATATAGTATTTTAATAACACATTAATATTGATGAAATATAAAATTGAGTTTTATTCCCCTTTTCCGGAGTCGTTTTAAGCAAGTTATGGGAAAGCGAAACCTATTCCAGTTTTTTGTTTGCTTTAAAAATCTATTAGGTTCTCGGCCTGGGGCTGAGCCAAGGACAAATTGCACGTTAATGTGTTTTTGTTGTGCCATCATTGGATTATCCATAGATATTGAATTTAAAGCTGAAGTCTTTTAGCTATTACCAAAATGGGTAGCGCCGCAGCCGCAGGGCGGGCGGCTGTAAACTGCTCGGATTGTTTTACCTTTATTGATTTTTGATTTTGCGCTTTTTGGAAGGAAATTTGATTTCATTTCGCTAAGGTTGCAGGCTCCAGTTACTGTGTTCGTGCGCGATTTGATTACATCCCCGCCTTGATTAAATTTACGTCTTGAAAAGCAACACATTAAAGCCCCGTGAATCAAAGGCCACAAAGGGAACGAAAATATACCTGAGCGCATGGACCAACAAAGCCTGCAAAGGTTTTTGTGCCTGGTTCTACACAATGGCAAGGGGTTCGGGTCCGGGTCCGGGTTCGGCTCCGGGTCCTGGTCCTTTGTCCACTCTATGCGGGGGAGCAACAAATTGCATTTCTGGGCAGGGCCGGAAAGAGGCCGAAAGAGTTTCCAGAAAACATTTTTGTGTGTTGGTCCGTGCACATTTATTGCTTTCTTAATGGGAGCTCTCTATTGTGCGAGTATATCTCTGCTCGAGTATCCATTACTGGCCGGCGCTGCATTGATTGCTCCTCTCGTATAAAAGTAAAGAGCTCTTCAAGCAGCTTTCGTATTGAAAGTTGCGACTTGTCTTTAAGCTTGATACCGAAGAGCATGCACAATTAGCATTGCAGGCAGCTGGTTTCAGATCTATTACCCAAGTATTCATACTCCGCTGTTAGTTGGGACCCAATTCAATTATGATTCAACACCTTGGCAGGCCAACGAGATGCCTCGGCTCCACTTTCTTTGACCTTTTAATAGCAATCAGGTTGGCGCAGGACGCTCAAATCGAATTTCTAATCGAGTTAAAGCCCCCGCTGCGAGAACGCTGATTTCCTGCTTCTCTCCGCGGTCTTTGCCCTCTGCTTACCTGGGTATTCGATCGTAGGAGTCCCATGACGACAGACAGTTGTAGGACGAGTTGCGACTGTTTCCCGCCATATTGCATAATAGATGTTCCATTGGCTCGAAGGCACAAAAGCACGTAGCAAACGGCAGCGTAGCACTTTAGTTAATTTCACACTTTCACCCACTCGACGGATTGCTTTACAGTTAGTTTTGTTATCTCTCTACTTTCGGTATATTGAGTTGGTCTTTAAACTGGCTTCCTGGCAGTCACAATGGGGTTGGGGATCACACACAGAAGCAGCAGCTTTAAGAGTTTGCCGCTCCAACTTTAATCAGAATTGATTGCTCTGGCTGAGCAATTAATTTCATTTTGTTTGAACACGCAATTGAGGACACACACAGAACACACACACAACATACGATGGCAGACACTCGGACACTTATTTATAGCTTGTTTAACATGATTTTTTGTTGGCCGAGTGGGTGCTGTTCCATCGCCAATGCTCTCTGCTTGATGTGAGCGTGGTTGGTGCTGTTCCTTGGTCATTTAATAAATTTATTGCCCAAACGGCCATAGCCTTGAAAGCAGAGCCAGCAGGGTGGTGCAATTAAATCCCCTTCTTTTACACTTTTTATTGTTATCATCCGACATTGAATTGTCCTCCTGCCCTTCCCTTTGTTCTACCATCAAGTGTTAAAATCTTTTCATTTATTTAAATTCATGAATCGGATTTAATGAATTGCATTCTGCCTTTCCCCTTTTGCTTATTGCTGTAATTGGAATCAATTTTAATGCGGAACTCGTTTGAAATTGCCATCACAGTTCAAGGTTGCTGCTGGTTAATTGCATATTAAATGCATTCATTAATCAGAGACTTTGCTTTAAGTGGGACCCAATTTTTCCAGCGAGTCTAGCAGATTTATGGCTTCGAATCTCGCTGACAGACGTAAGGCCAAATCATTAGACGTGACCTGAGTAGACTGAGTAGCTTAAGTGACACATTGATGAATGAGGGGACATGAACAAGGACAAGGAATTGTCACAGTCAAAGGACACTCTGCGGTTGTCATCCATCCCAAGAAACCAAAATAAATTCCTCAGTTTTGTCTTGTCTTGTCCTTGTGCTTCTGCTGCTCCTTCTGCTATCTTTAATTTACATTTTTGGTCTGGCCCCGAGGCAACTGCTGCTGCAGTTTATGGCTTTTGCCTCGCTTGGCCTTAACCCGGGACTTTCAATTAGAAAACAGAGCAAATTGTTATCCCCTTGTCTTTTTGGAATCTCTCTCTAGTCTTTGAACTTTGAACTTTTATTGCCACAACGACAGCCAACGCCATGAGTGCTGATTGATTCACGTCGTCTGCCTTTTTTTCTGTGCTCCTTAATGCAGTTTTTCCGTGCCATGCCCTGCCACAGGCAAACTTTCACGTATCCCCGTTTTCGTATTCGTTTTCTGTCCCCCCAAAATGCAATTTGCATAGCACCGGCTGGCTCTTGAATTATTTAGGCATTCGAAGTGATTAATCGAAGTGCTTTGTTTGGGAATTTCGTGCGTCTGCCCGACGACCGACTGTCTGCTCCACATCAAGTATACGCTCCCTGCAAGCGTAGTAGTTTGCCCGTAACCGTGATGCAGGTGTGATGTGGCGCTTTTTTGTTGGTGTTGCCTCTGAATCGTGTGCGTGGCAATTACATTAATTGAGCGGGAGCCCATGTCTAACACTTTTTATGGGCTGCCAGTCGAGCCACAGGCAGTTGGTGTCTCAGGGGTGTAAGTAACCCAAATTTCTACTTGCGCGAGCATCATCCATCATTGCTTGAGGAAGTGCTGCTCCTTGGCTAGCGTTCTCTTTCGAGTTATTTTCAGTTCCCTCTGAAGGTTAATTTTAAAACCACCTTCGCTCTGCTCTGCTCTCTGCTCCTCCCCTTCGCTCTGTCTGCCTGTCTGTCTCACAGCTCATTAGGTTTATCGATTGGGCACTCAGTTCTGTACCCCACTTGGCACGACAACAGACGGACAGACAGACGGACAGACAGCTGCCGAGGCCAGAGACAGAGGGAAAAAGTGTCTTTGGCTGTCGGAATTGTGTGTCGCCTAAATGTGTGCAAACATTTGCATTAACACTCGAGCACAATTCGAATCGGAATTGGTAGATTTGCATACATACAGATGTACAAACGTACGCGTAGTATCTCGGAATCCCCGTTTCGAAGAGCATTGAACTAGCTGCTGCTCTTTGCAAACGAATCAATTTTTGGCTGCATAAAATTTAAATGTTTTCTCATGGCACTGACACTGGCAATGGCACTGGCACACTGGCTTTTGTTTCATTGTCCAGACAAGACACAGCTTGGCTTTGTTTCGCCGTTGTGGCTGCCTTGCCATTTGCATACTCGAAACATCTCTATTCATTTTGGGGAGCCATGCGAATAGACACGGCTAATGCGGTGACCTTTGCTCGCACCCCACGCCCAGCAGCGCGGAAGTCCAAAGACGTCACAGTTCGTGAACTCTTCTACAGATCCTACAGCGCTGTGCTCCGTTTCGTTTTATGATTTCTGCTCAGAGTTTATGTCCTGGCTTTATGTGCAGCATAATAAATTTGATGGCTGAATCGTTTAAATTGAGTGAAGGTCGCATTTTAATGGCCTTAAGTCTTGATTGCACACAAATCCTCCCCACAAAAAAATATATATGATGATGTATCTCTCTCGCTTCTAATGCTGCTTATCCCCATGTCCCGGCCCCGAAATGGCTTTGATGTCTTTCGAGCAGAACTTATGTTTCACTGGCAACCGCTTAAATTAGAATTACGAATAGTTTTTGGCAGGCCAGCGTGGCCAGCAGCGTGGCTATTCCAACAAATTGCCATTTCCCACGCTATCAAGATATCCACGCTTATCCCACAACCAACTTGGCACGGCATTTCCCCTGACAGAATACACTGGATTGGCTCTGGATATGCGGGAATATCTGATTAAGTTGATTTCATTAAGCAAATGAAGGCAAATAATCTTTGAAAATAATCAGAAATGAATCGAAGCAGCCATTGAAAACTGTTTCCTTCTCTTCTCGAAATGCTAGGAAACCAAATGGAGAACCCTAACAAAAATTCTCTCTCCGATTATTGAGCACTGTGAAGATCTCCTTTGAGGTATCAGTCGGTCGCCTCGTCTTTCTTGATAATTCTCCAACTTGTTGATGAAAATTTGCTGCTGCTGCTCCCGTGTTGCGTGTCCTTTCCCTGTAAGTTGGCACGCGTCCAACTCGAGAGGGAGAGTGGGAGAATGAGACACACAGAAGGAAGTGAAAGTGATAGAGGGGAGTAAGTGCCGGAGACAACGGCACGCCTTGGCTGACGGCCAAATGCGCAACAGTTTAAAAAGTAGGCGTCACCCCCGTCAGGGCACGACATGTCAAAACAAGGGCAAAAACAGCACAGCGCCAAGAAGGAGAAATAAGTGGGAATGGATGGAAGTGGAGAATGGAAAGTGGAAGTGAAGGAGAAGTCAGACAGTGGCTCTGGGGCAAACTGTTGCTGTCGCATGCCCTTTTTCGCTTAGCATAGCTAATCGTGCGGAAACAATCGATTGCCGTTAAATAGGAGGCAATTTGTCAGTAATGACGTCATTACATGCAACAAGCAAACAGGCATAAGGCACAAGCACAGGCACAGGGCATTCCTTGGCCACAAAAGCAAAGGCTAATGTCCTCACTCGCCCCGAGAACATAAATCAGTGCTGTGCCAGTCTTGGCCAAAACCGCACGAGACCTTTCGCCGCCAGTGGCAGTCCACAACAGAAAATAACAATGGGGAAAGGAACAGAGCGGAGAACAGGCCAACGGAAGAGCAGATGCAGAGCCGCCTTGAGTAGCAAATTTATCACTTGTCCAGCTTAATGGCTCTTGGCCCAAACAAAAGCGCATTACAAAGTGTTTAGCGTGTTTCCCTCTAGCTTTTTTTTACATTTCACTTGATCCCTCTTTTGTGGTAGCCCGTGTGAGTGTTTGTTTGTTCACGTGTGGGTGGGTGGTTTGTGAGTGTATCTGCTGGCCATGTTTGGGCATGTTTGCATGCGATGGCCATGCAAAACAAATAAAGGGAAAAGTGAACAAAGCGAAATGGCCGCCAAAGGTGAAGTTATTATATGCCCCCAGCCAGGAGCTTAAGTGAGAGTTGATGAACCACAACGCAAATGAAGTCATAAGCAAATGACAGAGTAAGTGGCTGAATGTGAATGAATGAGTTAATGAGTTAACGAGGGCGCAGGGCAGTTCCAACTAATATGAGGATTTCCTTTCATAATGCCTGCCCTTGGTGGGTCATTAAATGTGCCTGCCCATTATTCCTAGCTCTTTAGAAGTATTTTTCCATTATAAACGAATTAATAATTCTGACCATACTTGTTATACTATTATTTTAAATTACATTTGGCGTTCTATTATATTTACATAAAACATGATTGCCTTTTGAATGTACATAATTGCCACCCGTAAACATTTTTGTGGGGAAAAACAAACGAAATGCAATGCAAAATAAATGTTAGTTGCATTTATTTTAAACTTGTTCGTGTTGTGGATGTTTTTTTCCTAGATTTAATTATTAAATGGGAGTTCTAGTTGCGAAAACATTGCTGCACGATGTGCATAGTATGTACATATGTATGTATTTATGTACAAACGCGAATGTCAAGTGCAACTAAAGTCATGTTAATACTATTATTTTGTTAGAAAGAGGAAGCGCCTCACAGACCACAAGTACTGCTTGATAAAATAAATCTAATTAATCTGTTTACATTTAATCCTGAACCACAAAACCCAGCATCATAATTAAGGAAGATTTCCATTCTTCTGGAGGATTATTCGAGTCGATTTTCAATGCAAAATTCGCGTGTTCTCACATAAATTATATTTTGTTTATCAATTGGGCCGCTCCTTTTGCCCCTCCTGTTTGCACACCCGCCACACCTAATTTACTTTTGGCCAAATGTATGCAAATAGAAACGTCGCACAGCACATATTTCATAATTTTCATATTCTTCGCCTGAAAAGCAATTTGCATTTTGCTGTTTTTTTTTTTTTGCTGTTTTTGTTGTTGTTCTTGTGCTTGTTTCGGTACAAATTGGTTGACATTTCTGTTTATCATGCACGCAAATTTGAAGATTGCGTGAGTTTGTACACATACATACATATGTATGTACATAAGTATGTACATTTGTGTATGAAATATGGAATTATGTGCCAAATTAGCTTGTTTTGACATTTCAATGTGTAAATATTTGGGTAGGCAGCCCTCGAGTGTGTGGCGAAATTTGAAATCGTGAGAAAATGCCAGTCAGTGCCGCTTAGCATTTCATGCCCGACTGCACTTGGTGCGAGTAGGCTGAGCTTTAAGGATGTTCTTGGGTGCCACAAAAGCGGAGGAGAGCTTGTCGCTTTTATTCATCTGTCGCTGTCAGTTAATTTCCGTTCAAGTAGCCATTAAAACAATCATGACGCCGCTTAGGCAACGCACACTCACACGCATACTTTAACACCCATTCACACACACACACAGAGACTCACACACACACATAAATATATGAGAAACGCCATTTTATGGGACGCCATTAACAGCTTGTTGTCGCAGCAGCCATTTAATAATAATAAAATGGTAAAATCCGAGAGAAATAACTCAATTATATGGCCAGACGAACGGAATGAAAGAAGGAATGAAAGGCGGACAGGCGTAGGACACGCTGACGGAGGACTTGTCAACGCTGCTGTTCAGCTTTCGCCTGCGCCCCCCCCCCACTCGAGCCCAGCTAATTAGAGCCTTGGCTATTCGCTGCTCTGGCTTCATATGCTTTGGGATCCTTATTAATATTGAATCCAATTAATCCTCCCCATTTTACTCCACTAAGTCGCGCTCACTCGTAACATGTGGCGCGTGTCGAGCCACCATAAAATGGTTTTGACTTCTGGAAAGTTTGTCAAAAACTTTGGATCTCACATCCCAGCCATCTCTCTGGCTGCTGGTTGCAAAGTCAACTTGTTGTTTGGCAAGACCTTCTCTGAGTTGCGTCATTTGCACTAACCACCGCTGGTTCGAGGGGCAGGAATGCTCCTGGTGCCTGAACTTCTCTATGTGTGAGCCCTCATTGATCCCCATAGGAACTAAACGACATTGACATTCTGAATGGAATTAGTTTTCTTGTAAGCTTCACTCCTCAAAGGTAAATTAATTTGTTTTTGTTCTCGTTTTTGTTTACTTTTCGTTATTTTATGAATGTATTTTGAAATGTGTTCTTATTTATTTCCCCTTTTGATTGTTTTTATGCACTTGTCTTGTAATTTTCATTCACTTGTACACACTCTTCGCAACAAATTATCCTTCGATGTCAGCAGAGCGTTGCCTCGTGGCCACAACACATGATTTTCGAATATTGTTTTCGAGCGGTTACGGTTTGAAAATAGCTCGATTTGACATGCGGCTACGCGTTTGGACAACTTTCGCACGCATCGGCACTGGGATTGGGACTGAAGCCGAGTGGCTCGAGGCACGAGGCACCAAGGAAGCGGCGCAGGCTCCCCAAGCAGCGCCACAGGGAAATCCACCACAGTGAGGTGAGTCCTGGAGGCGCCAACAGCTGACGCCACCGCATGCCGGCAACTGTTATTTGTCTATCTTTGTTTACCTTTTTTCCCCCACACAGAGAGAGAGAGAGAGAGACTCAAAGAGAGAGCCACAAAGTTCTGAAGCACAGGAGCAGAGCAGAACGCTGTTAAATGAAAGCTTTCGCCGCTGAAGCTTTTGGCGAGCTTAACCGAAATTCAAACCGTCGCTGTTAGGCTGCTGGCAAGCTGCATAAATTAATTCTCAGCATGTGAACAAAATTCAATTAAAACTTTCTATTGACAAATTAGCATTCGGAATGGCTTCACCAGAATGCTGTTGAAAGGCTCTTTGGTGCGGGTCCAATCAGTGACTGTGGTGTGGTGTGGGTGGGACAGGAAGGGGCGGGGCGGTCGGGGAGACGTTTCAAGGCCAAGTGAGAGACGAGACCCTTGAGCTGCCCTACCTGTTGGCTGGCATATAAATCTAAACTCCAGACCCGCACGGGTAAGCAATTTAACCTTTGGCCACCCTGGCATCCTGGCACCCACCCTGGCATCGCGCTCACTGCCATCAATCATTTGGGGAGCACCATTTCATTTGGTAGTCGAGTCAATCTTTTGAACGCCACCTCAACCAATTACCCCACCAAAGAGGAAAGCCCGGCGTAGGCCAGCCCAGCCCAGCACACCTTTGTCTGTTTGCTCCGCAGATAAGACTCACCACAAACAGCTCGGTCGTAAGTTATGCAGAGGGACGCACTCGAACCGAACCCAATCCAAATGAAACTAGAGCCAGAGCTGGAGCTGAAGCTGATACTGATGCTGAAGCTGGTGCTGAACTCATGAAATATTTATTTATGCGGATGTGGCTCGATGCGGATCCCGGGCCTAAGACTGATTGAAATGCTGTAGCGTAGCCAGCGATGCCATTAGGTACCGCAACGAGTTCATTTGTGCTTCAGGGAAACCTCTTCGTCTGTCTTCTCATTTGTTAAACGTTTTGTGAGTCTGACGTCGTCATACGAGTGCCACATCGCCCTGGATTTGCTCAATAATCAATCATAATGAACGGTGGCGAGCAGGTGGGGTATTCAAAGGATAGATATGTATTCATATTCCCCCCACATGATGAAGTAAACCCTAAAGTGCTCTCTGCCTCACACCTCTGTGGAGGGACCGCCACGGGAAATGGAAAGTTTTCGCTGTTCCCTTTAACCCCCCCAAACTTTCGAACCTAACCCAACTCCGAGCGCCTGACACATATATTTATTGCGGCTTCCCTTTGTTTCTCAGCCATTACGGGGATGAGAAACTTTTCCTCAAAGTCATAAATGCATCGAAAACCATCTCGACCCCGCTTTTAGGATGAGAACTGTTGAAAGGGGTTTCGTTTGACAACTTTGGGCTGTCGATTTCAAATCCCAATCGTATATCCCAGTGCCGGACTTGAGCTAAAACATCAATTAAACTGCAGTGTCGTGTGGTAGTCGAAAAAAACCTTCAGAATGTGATTTAAAGAGGAACTTCCTCTGCCATTTTGGATAACACATAAGTCTGAAATAACTTACAAATCCCCTTTCGGGTTCTTAAAGGTGAAATTCAATCAATTGTTGTAGTTACCTGAAAGCAGAAACAATGAAATAAGTTTACTTTAATAGTGCATAATTAGTTGATTTATTATTATTTCATAAATGTTTGAAAAAACTTGAATTTTGCTTGACATTCTGCAAAGGCTTCAGTGGATTTGGCCGGTTCTTCAGGGGCCGCAGCGTCGGCACGTTAGCATGCCGACCCACACGCCCAGACCAAAGCAGATCAAATGGGTCATACTTGCTTACTGCAGGGCGAAATACACAGCATTGTACTATTATCTTTCATATGCAAAGAAAAAGAATCCCATTTATCTTGACACTTACGCGAGTATTCTTGGCCACGAGGTAGCCGACGATTCCACCCACAATGAAAGTCAGAAAACGCTGCATTCTATTTGTGTGTTTTGCCAAATTGTATTCCAAAACTTAATAAATTTCAACAATACAATTTTGAGCTGCCTCTGGGCTGGTTAGCTATCGACTGAGGGATTGAATAATATGTAGGCAGGAATTAGCAAGGCTTACTTGAACTTTTTGTTAACATTTTAGTCAAATATACGCACCAATTTTTGGCAATCAAGTAACCCACAATACAACCAACAATAAATGTCAAGAGCCACTCCATTATGTCCTTTCTTTTAACCCTTTTTTAAGGCACCAAAAAACTTGAAATTGTGTGAAAAACCGCCAAGTTGTATTCGTGTAAGGTAAACGACTTGATTTGAATGATTTTCAGTACTAGTTTCGACTGCTGCTCTAGCAAAGCCTACTGAAAGCGAACAGATTAACTTTATATAGGCAAAGCAAAGACAAAGGCATTAAGCAAATAGAATTCAAAGTCCAAAATGTGTGTGTCCGCCCCAGATTATGGGAAGAAAACTCCACTAAGCTCTGGCTATAGACTATACCATTTTTATTTGCTGTTTCTTTATTTGTAAATTCTGCTTAATCAATTTTGTTCCAATTTTGAATGCTTCAACATCGCTTGCATAGCATCAAGCCAACTACTATGCCCAGGGCAAAGGAGATGACGTGCGTCATTTTGCTTGAAGGATCGGAATTGCTTGGTCCTTGACTTTTAATTTGAATAAATTCGAGGCCCGCAGCTCTGGCTAAGTATTATAGAGAAAGGCCTTAGATTAGTACCGCAGTTTCCAAGTCTAAATTGTTTTTTGCTTAGATACCTTAAGTGTTCTTGGCTATTAGATAGCCCACCAAGCAACCAATCACGAATGCAAGCACCCAATCCACTTCCATTCTTGATAAAAACTTTTCTCAATTTTCTGTACTTTTTTCTAGCCAAATAAATGAAGCTAAATAAAACGAAAGGCAGTAAGGAACAACACTGAGCCTACTCTGAGCTAGCGAGAATATTCTCACCTTTCTCTTTGAATAGTTCTGGCCAACCAAGAGCAGCCAAGCGCTCTCCATAGTTATGCATGTGTCGTAAAGTAACTGAAAAATAAACCTATCTACGTGTCCGTGGCATGTGGACAGCTTGATTTAGCTTTCATTTACCTTTACATTTTCTTGCCAATGATGTAGCCCACAATTCCGCCCACAAGCAAAGTTAGCAGACGATCCATGACCAAAATAATAGTTTCAATTTTGAGGTTTCCCAAAATTTGTTGAAATATTGGAGCGTACAAAGTACAAATTGTTGGAGTAATGTGAAATCATCGGCCAACTGTATGGGCGGGCGATAAGCAGTTTCTCGAATACCTTTGGGGGCAATTTGAAATCAATGTCAAAACATTCTCATTCACTTCACAAACTCTGTCCAGTTTAGACTCAATATATCGGAAATTCTTTTTTGGGTGACAAATTCTCCCTTCCCTTTTTTTGGACAACCTTTTCTGACGAGCAGAGTTGCAGAACAGCAGAACAAAATGTGCCAGCGTCCGAGTTGTCCACCTCCAAAATCCAGCTGTCCGCCCAAGCCATCTCCGCCGCCATGCAGGCCCGGGCCAACTCTCTGGACCAAGCTCAACTGCCTGCCCTGCAACCGACTGTTCTTCTTTGTGGTCGGCGTCGGCATTGGGCTGTACTACGACCAGATGAAGCAGGGAATGAAAGATGCACAGGAAGATTCGGCCAAGCAGGCTCAGAAGACGCCCAAAGAGCTAGAGAAAGAGAAAAAGGAACGCGAGAAGAAGGAGAAGGAGCGGAAGGAAAAGGAGAAGAAAGAGAAGGCTCAGCAAGAGAAGGAGCGCAAAGAGAAGGAGAAAAAGGAAAACAAATGAGAAACATTCGCTCAGCTGAGCGTTTGCGCCAGTTATTCACCAACAAAAAGATGTCTTCGAAAATTAGAAATTATCAGTTATAAATTTAATAGCAATAAACAAATTCTTAAGACCAACACATTTAAACATTACATCAGTCGGCGATTGGTGTAGAAAAGAGTCAGAAAAGTATTAACATTCTAGGATTGCAAGCTCCGCCTCTACATAGTAATTACATCAGAGGTTTTTCATATATTCAGAGAATATTTGTTAAGAGGAAGGAAAATCTCTGACAGTGCATATTTATCGTGTATCGGTAATGGCTTTAAATCTCTGCTTCAATTCCACACGATATGTGAATGAGCCCATTAATATTACATATATGAAAAATCAATTAAATACGGGCTCCATGGAAACGTTTATTTTTTAAAACAGCTTCATTTAAAAAGAGTAGATGGAATTGAATCATTGGCACTTTATAGAGAGATCAGACGTTCCGGTTAATGCAATTTGAACGATTGCCCATCGACTATCAACTTGCTCGCCTGCTGGTCTTCTCGGACATCGATAAGTGCCCTCCCATGTGTTTTAAGCTGATCACTTTCTGCTAAAAGCTTGATTTAAAAAAAGGCCAGAAGACTCCCCGAAGTTTCTTGGCTTCTTAATCCATCCTGACAGCATCTTCTGAGTGGCATACTCCAAGACTGAACTCACAAACTGCTCGGCATCGGCTTCTGTCGAAGACAAGGGCAAAGCCGGACTACTTTTTCTTCTTGTCAGGTTCTGGCGTTTCATTGAACTTATTCCGTATGTAGAGCACCCCAGCACCTACACCGACCATAAAGAACATCAGTCGATTGCATTGAGTGCAATTGAAGCGGGCCAGCAATGACGGCTGGGGCCGGCACGTCCTGCGGATTTCGTGACGCTTGCAACTGGGCATGTTTCGAGTTCCTCTCAAATTCGATCTAAGGCGCTCTAATTAAGAGTCCAAATTTTGAGTAGAATTTCAAAAACAATGAAAACATGGAGCAATTTTGGTCGAAACAAAAAATGGAACGTTGTAGATGAAGGCCGAACGAGAACTGAATTTTGCCAGCTGATTTGATGGCTTTGTCTCGACGACTGTGTTCCAATGGTGTGCCCCAAGCCTGGCGGGGAATACTTGAGAGACATAGGCTGGGTAAAAACTTGACTCAACTTACAGTTAATAATGGTTGATGGCTCTGGAGAAGGTCACAGGATGGTATGAAAGTGCCTTCGACTACTTTTTGTCACCTTTGCCCTTCTTGTCCTTGTTCTGATCTGCGGGAAAGGTCTTGGCATACCACATGCCCACAATGGCACCCGCAAAGATCGCGGATACACGCTCACACAGCATTTGCATTTTGGCTAATTTAACAAATTGCTCGCTCACTTTTGAATTTGTACAAATATTCGCCTAATTGTAATTTTTGCCAGACGTGTGTGTGAGTGTGCGGGTCGAATGGTATAACTGAATAAACCCTGAATACTTCAAGCAGAAAATGGAAATCTCGCTGCCTGCTTTGCGAGAACTTTTCACACAAAACAGAGCAAGCGAAATAAACAGTCTCCCCCTTAACAAATGCCAAGTTCAGTGTCCTCGGCTTAGCACTGGCACTGGCAGCCGCCGTTAATTAATTGAAGGATTTCGCAAGCCAATTTAAATAAGTATTTGGGATTAGGTCTGTCTCAGCCAAGCACCCAAGCTTCGCCCCCTGCACCCAAAATTGAAAAAAAAAAGTATATTCTGATCTGACCCCAACCAGGCGCATCTCCAATTCTGTTAATTTGTACTCGCATTGTGAGGAATGTTTGCCCCTGCCACCAAGCTCGCATTTCATCTGTTTGAAAGCGGCTTCTACACATGTCACAAGGGTTGAGTTGACTTCGCGAAACCGGATTCAGAAATGGGAAACCCCAGATACACATAAGCACAATGCTTCAAGTATTTACCCAGCAGTTACTTTTCGATACAAGTCTGCTCTTGTACGTAGTGGGTTTTGTTTGTAAATGTAATTTAAATACTCGGTAATCCCCGAGTAACAGACAGAATAACTCAAACCATTACATTTAATCAGGAATAATTACTTGTGTAATGTTTACTTTTGCCCTTTTGACATATTCTAACAGATGACATCCTTCAATTTGATACATAACATTATTCCATTTATAGACATGGCAAATAAATGGCAAATAAACTCAAATAAAATTAAATATTCCGCTTTTAAATACGTTCATACATATTTGTATATAAAATAGAAGTCATTTTGTGAGTGTTTCTTTCTCTGGGTGTTGTGTTACATTCACGTTAAAGTTCCACTCTAAGGCCTCGTAGCAACAGGCTCTTTATCTGTTACCCAAAAACAGCTAAAACCCGCTGTCACTCTCCATGGTAACCCGGAATACCCTTTACTTTTTTTGGTTGGGACAATTGCGAAGGTGCGAAAGCAATTACTGGTTGGCAGCCAAAAGAACGGCAGCGAAATGTTTCGAGTATTTGCCAATGTTTGGGGCACGGCACCGGCACTCGACTCACCTGGGTATCTGCAGCGCTATCTCGTCCAGGCTGTCCGATGGACTCATCGGTGTGCGCTCAAAGAGTCGCGACGGGGCCAGGGTCAGGTGGCCGGTGGAGTCGCTGACACATTTGAAGACCTTGGCCCCACGCCGCTGGCGCTGCTGTTGGCGCTGCTGCTCGACGCGCTTCTTACGCTTGTTCTCCTCGGCACGCTGCAGGTTATGCAATCGAAAGAAGAACATTGACATTCTGCAGGCGGTTGGGCGTTGGGCGGTGGATGTTGATGGTTTTAGGGTGTGGGCAGTGGCAGTGGCGGTGGTGGCGTTGATGGATTTGATAGCAGCATAATTTCGATGTCAATGTTTGATTTGGATTTATTTTCGGATATTTTCATTGATTTGCGTTGTTATTTTTGGTGCGACAATTTGTTGGTCCGAAAGAGGTTTTTCGTGTTTATTTGTCCAATTATAATTGTATTTTTTATTTATTTATTAATTAAAGATAACATTTCATGTTCAGGTTTCGTTGTCGTTGTCGTTTTCGTTGATTAAATGAGTTGTTTTTGTGGAAAAATGATAGAGTTTTCCCGATTAGTGTGTGCAGCAGCGATGCTCGTGTCAGAAAGTCCAGTTATGCGTGTGTGCGTGTGTGTGTGTGTGTGTGTGTTTGTGTGTTGGCATCTTTTTTTTTTTTTTTTTTTTTTGGGAGCTTTCTGTGCAAACACAAGCCAGAAGCATAGGAAAAAGATACGAGCATGAATGTGATTTGCACAGAGAAATTTTGCAGCATGCATGAATGAACGGTTTGGGGGAATGTGGATGTGAAATTATAAACTATTAAACAAATATAGTATAGATGATGGCTGAGGCAGAAAGATTGTTGAGGTGCACATCTGAATTTAATGGTATTTAAGGGTAAATAATTCACAACAGCTCCCAGGTTGATTTTTCTGGTGCTATTTTGTAACAATTTATTCTTCCCATTTGCAGTTTCAGGTTTTTATTTTTGCAATCTTTTCAAATGTTGCTTCGTGTGGCATATCCCAGCTTTCGGGAAGCTCTCAAAGATGCCAGGCAGGCCACAGAATTTAATCTCCGCAAAACAGAAATCGAAATGTAGAAAATGGCAAAACAAAATCAAGCAAAATGGACACACGCTCGAGGGCGCAAGCAACTTCCGCAGCATCAATCAAATTTGAAGTGAAATGCCATTTCGCTCCAAAAAAAAAAAAGAAGGCGGAAAGCAAAGGAGACGGCAGTTGGCAGAGGGAAGGCGGAAGGCGGAGGGAGTGCGGTAACTGTCCAAGCAAACAGACAGCTCAAAAGCTGAAAAGTATGAAATTCTCCCTCTCCCTTTCCCTGCCGGAAATTGAAATATGAACCACATTTGGAGCTGGTTGCCCCACTTGTGCAGAGCGCTGCACAAAGTCCTCTCTGGGTGGAGCAGGAAGTGGCGGAAGCACGACTCCCAAGCAATGTGCTCTCATTACTTTGGTATTCAAATGTAACCCAGACTGAACAGAGCGCAAATTGATTGATTGATTGAGCGGCTGCAATCAACTGATTTATTTAAACACGGCCATACGAATGGGGAATTCAGTGTTCTGCTTGCCATCAGCACAAGATTTCCGCACAATTAGCAGGCGAAGCCCATCCTTAATGAGATGGGTGGCGGGAGATGCTGGAGGAGCAGCTGCCTCTGCAGTCTGTGTCAAAAGTAAATTAATCAAAATTTGCATAAATTTGTTTTGGTCTGGAGACGATGAATGTCGCGTCGTCTGCTCCAAACACTCCTCCGCCAAACACTCTAAATGATTGCCGCGCACCCGAAACTTAATTATAAATGCCATCAAAGTGTGTGGGGGGGACTGTTGAGCGTCGGGGCACGGTCTACAAATTCGACAAAGAATACTCCGCATCATCATTGGTTGGACCTGGTAGATAGTTTCGGGTTTTGGCCAGCCAATTGTAGCTTAACCGTCGGTTAGGTACAATTAGATGGGTTCCCATTCGATGTGATGTATAACACATATAATTACACAATTATTTGTTGAATAAACAGCACTAATTGAGGTTGAGTTCCCCATGTCCGTGGCCAACGCAGTTGCATGGATAATCCACTAATATGTTACATAACTCAAACACATTCCCGACAGTGACAGTCACAGAGAAAGAGAAGCAGAGCCCCAGTCCAATTTGGTTACATTCCTCCTTCTATTTGGGTTAATGATGCTGCAGACTGCCCAACCGCAGCTGCGTCCCTAACGTAATGCAATTATATTTAAATGCAAAGGAACTCCAGCGGTCTGAACTCTCAGATAATATGCGGAAAAAAACGAATTCGTTACATGGAAATGAATTAAAGATGACAAATTGCTGGGATCTCTGTCCGTCAGTTGCCGTCGCAATGGGCAACATGCTGCAGCTGTCTCTTCTCCTGGCCGGACTGATGATTGGGCAATCGGATAAGCTGGAGCCCAGGAGGAGAGTGTTGACCAGGAAAGAAAAGTGCAACCTTAAGACGACGATAAGTCGCGGGTTTACGAGATCCGTATGCCATCCACCGATTTGGGTGTGGGTCAACAGAAGAGGCAAGTGCAGAAATGGCCTCACATGCGTTCAGGGATACGCGACGCGGAAGGAATGCATTCAAAATTGTATTGAGTTTGTCGAACCAACTACGCCCAAGCCAATAGAACCAGAAACAGAGCAGACGACAGTCACAGCAGTGGAGGAAACTACCTCAGCGACACCAGATCCAAGGCTACTTGATCCAAACTATAGTTCGGTGAGAACCAGAAGACCGCGAAGAACCACAAAACTGCTTGATCCGAACTATAGTTCGGTGAGAACCAGAAGACCGCGAAGAACCACCACAGTAGCAATTTCCTGAACTATAAAATAAATATTAACACAAAAGTAGCAAATGAAGAGAAAGCTGTGAGAAATGAGCATTAAATTCAATTAATAAAATTATAATAGCATCTCTTTCCCCAGACAGTTTCCCTGTCGTAGAAATAAGAGTTTATTTTCTTTTGAGATCATTTGACATTTGGAGCGTGCAGTGCAGTTTCCTCCTAATTAAGACTATTTATGGAGCCATTTCGGGAAGAGCCGACCATAAGCCCGTGAGTTGCTTACCCAAATTAGCAAATCATTTAAGCGGCATAAAATCCTTATCCCACCAGCATCAGCTTTGCCGAACATATTTTTACGACCATTGAAAATCCTCGTAAAAAAAGGAAAAGCGAAGAACAGCCAAACAATGTGGGACTTTTGCCCAAAAGCGAACAATGCCGCTTGCAGGAAGCAGAAATAACGAAAGGAAAGCAATAATCATTAGGGCCAACAAAGGCCACTTCAGTCACGGTCTCGAGGCTTCTGTTGAGGTTCCTCCATCGGGTTGAGTGCGTTGCCAAATGCTGACCAGGCAGATCGGGGCACAACAAAAAATGTTGGGGGCGAAATGCCAAAATAAACACTTGTCGCTGGCGACGCCACTTGAAGCGGGGTTGTGGACTGGAGCTTCCAGCAGTGGTGCTGGCTGTGGGGTAAGGTATGGCCGCATTCCAACCACAAAAGAGAATATTTTCCAGCTCAGCACGCGTTTGGGCGCTGGTGCGTGCTGCTCAGGCTCTGCTCTCCTTATCCTGAGACCATTAGCCATGTGAGTAAGACGAACGGCAGACAGGATACAATCTTTTCACGGTCCTTTGGCCGTGCCATGCCTGAATTCCCCCCTCCCCACCGCCGCCAGATACGTAATAAAAATGTAGACAATTTTTACGACACTGCCCGAACAACACAAGTGGACATTCCACTTTTATTTCTTCATTAAAAAGCCGTATTGATTGCCTCCTGGGCGGAGCACGAACGACGGAACGACAGACGGACGGACAGACGGAACGGTGCGTTTGTCTGCCGAGTGGACCCTGAGGGTCCTTGTATTCATACTTTTATTATAGTTTGCCACACACAAAGGGCTTTGGCAGTGACATTATTTGATTTATCAGTATTGAAATTCATTTCGTTCGTTGCCTTTTGACATCTTTATAGGTACATGGCACACCCGTGGGGTGGCCAGGCAATATTGGTTTCGAGCTGGGAAAATATGATTGCCAGCAGCTACGAAAATTACATTTTTCTTGGCCATTTTACCAAAGTTTTTCGCCTTCAATCGTTGCCCAATCGAGCAATGGGTAACATTTAGTCGAAATATTCACTCAGCTTCGTTTTCCTTTCCGTTTCTGCTCGCATTTTAATAGAATTTCCCTGACTTTGGTGTACAGAAAGAACATATTTGATTACTTGACAGAGGCGGAAGAGCTAGTGGCTGATGATCCGACAAGTTTGCAGCAAACTAATGACTCCCAATTGCATTTTATGGTAATTTTTCTTAGCCGCTCGATTATTAATAGTTTGGCCATTAATTAGGAGCTAATTGGTCCCGTTCAGGAGGGTATAAATATGCACGGGAGAGAGCTCCTGTTTAGCAGTCGCCACAATGCAACTGAACAAGTCGAGTTTCTACAGTTGGCTAAGCAAATTCCTGGTCCTCAATGGCCTGCACACCTTCTACTACAGCTGCAAGCGGCAGAGCTTGGTGGACTCAAGGATGCTGCGAGTCTACTGCCTGATCCACCATTGTCTTTGTGTGGTGGCCGGAGTGCGAATGCTGTACATTTCGCGCGACAATCCACGGGTCTGTGTCTCCACGCTGACAATGGGCGGCACAACTGTGTGCATCATGGTCACTTGCTGGCAGGGCAGAGACGGCGTGAGGAAGGTCTTCAAGGAGCTACTCTATCTGGACAGGAAGTACTTCAAGGGACAGCCAAGTGGCTGCCCGCTGCAAGCCCGATACTACCTGAAGATGGTGCTCGTGGTCATAACTCTGTTGCGGATTCACTTCTTTTATCCCATCTACATGAAAAGGATGCTCTCCTCGCTGTTCGTGCTGAATGTGGCCTCGTACTGGCTGCTCTACAACATGCTGCTGGCCGCCGTTCTGGAGTTTTACAGCGTCATGTGGCAGGTGTGCCGCAGCTACAAGCTGATCAACGACAACATGGCGCAGCTGCTGGCCAGGTCAAGGGTGAGGAACAGAGCTGGCCGGATGAGGCGTTGGCTGCATCTCTACTCAAAGATGCTCAGCCTCACCCGGCAAGTGAGTCGCGAGTACGAGTACTGTGGTGTCTGTGTGCTGGCCTGCAAGAGCTGGTTCCAGATCACCTTCGGCTACGAGATATTCGTAATGCTGACCGCCCCAAGGTCCCTCGACTTGGGCCTATCCCTGCGGATCTTTGTCATACTCAGCTATCTGCTGGACGCCCTAAATCTCTACTTTGGCACGGACATTGCCGAACTCTTTACACAGCTGCGAGAGGATTCGTTGCGTTTAATGCGGGAGACCACACAAATGGATCGCTTGGTGAATATACAATGGAAATATATGTGAAAGATATTCTATTCCATTTGATTCGGCATTTCAGCTTTCCGTATTCACGCTGGAGCTGGCGCTGCATCCCAAGCGCATTGAATTTCTGAATGTCTTTGCCTTTGACCGAAAGCTGACTCTGACCCTCATGGCCAAGTCGCTGCTGTACACAATCTGCTGGCTGCAGGGCGACTACATGACGCTGAAACGTTGAGCAGAAGCAGCACCGAACCTCGTCCAAGTGTCATCAAAGTTCGTACCAAATAAAGTCCTTTCTTTCAGTCAGTTTCTTATGAGCGGGAGCGAGAGGAGCGAGCATGCACAGCTTCAACAAATACAAATCTTTTTATATAAATATATAATGGTAGAATCAACAATGTATCTAAAAAACCCCAAGACCAAGAGCAGGAGCTGTGTGTGTGTGTGTGTGTGTGCAGGATGATGATGAGTCTGATGATTGGATTGTGTGCGGTTCATGCTGCAACAACACCAAAGCAAGCGCCACAATACGGGTCGACCTAAATGATACCCAGTGGAGAGTCTCAGTCTAAACTTCTACATTTAAATCCCTCTTTTCAGTTGCTCTTTTGAAACCCCACCTGGCTTCTTCCCCGCTCCGAGTCTGATCTGCAGTTTCGCTGTGACTTGTTCTTGTTTAAGGTGCGACCCCATGATTTCAGGGTATCATTAGAAGCCATTCAACTGCGACTACAATAGATTCCCAGCAGCCGCAATATGTGCGACTGTGTGTGTGTGTGTGTCTGTGTCTGGGTTTCTGTTTGTTCTCTGTACGTGTTGCAAAGGATTGACATTTTAATTCGATTTGCCATTGAAAGAGATGAGAGCCACTCCGGGGACCCCACCCCGTCCGTTTTGTTGTATGAAATTTGTGCAGCAAATAAAAATGAAAACCACAAATGGAGGGATGGGCATAAGGTGCATGGGAAGAACTCAAAGCATAAATCAAATAAAACTTACTTGTGGAAACCAATTAGCAAACTTGCCGCCTAAACGTTGGCTGTGGCTGTGGCTGATGCTGCACTTATTGTTGGTGTCGCTGCTGCTAAAGCTCATGGTGCAGACTCCGGTGCAGGCAGACAGCAAAGGGGAGATAGTACTCAGGAATACACACACACACACACACGGACAGACAGAGACAACATAAATGCATTTGCTACACACAACACACACACATCCACATGAAAAGCTCCCAGAAAAGATTTGCTCGTGTTGCGGTTTTCAGTTTTGTGACGATTTGTTTTGGTTTGTTTACCTGAGTTGGTTTTGTTTTCAAGTTATCTAAATACTGCCTCGGTGATTATTATTGTTGCAGTCTCGCCACGTCTTCGGGTTTATTTATAGAGGGGAGTAGCGATTTTGGGATTAAAGTTCGATTAGTTCTACGGCACAGTCTACAGTTTACACTTTACACACAAAAATTGACGGCAAGAGACAGTCAGGAGTTCCATCTGCTGTGCTCTTTCCTCTGGTCCTAGTTGTCTAATTTAAAGCTTTTACCAATTTGCGTTCCATTCTGGTCATATTTACACTTATAAAATAGGCTAATTATAAATACATTCTTAGACTAAATGGTCATAGATATGGGCCACTGTTTAGGTTTGCGTTTGCGTTTGCGTTTCTTGGTCTTTGTTTCGTTTCCTTTTTTTTGAACAAAAAGTCTCACATGATGCTAGAAAAGGCTTAGAATTTGTGTGTTTAGCTTTTGGTCCGCTCAGTTGTTATATTTTACGTTTAGTTGATTATTAAATTTAGTTGGTCAGTTTCGGTTTAGTTGAATATATATTTATGTACACATAAAGCTGTTTTATTGGACTCTTGTTGATATTTATTGTTGATTTTTCTCGTTGCACTGCTGCTGCTGCTGCTGCTGTGCTGCTGCTGGTTGTCGTCCTGCTGGAAAAAGAGAAATTGATGTTTGGGGAAAACTACGGGCATTGCCACTCCGACATCGACTCAAGTGTGTCCTGTCGCTGTCGCCCGACGACTGCCTCCCCAGGGAGAGGACCTAGCATTTGCCTGCCAAATGAAATTATGACCAAGATATTTTTGCAATAATAAAATGAAAGACAGAAGAGTGCTCGGTCTCGGTCTGGGACACCCGTTGAGAGCCGAGACAGCAGCAGCCTCAGAAAGATGTATCCCAAGTTCAAATGGTACGTGCCAGGCTGAAATTTTGCCATCTTTTGTGCCACTTAGTTGTTGCAATTTGAACCCCACCCCCCACAGAATGGCACAAAAAGTATTTAATTAAATTATACAATTTTAGCCGCAAGCGGTTAAGTCCACTCAGCTGGCGGCTGACAAAGTGTCAAGATACCGAATGTATCTAGGTATTGGGTGGGTATTCTAATACCGCTTAACAATTCCATTTGACCAGAGCCAGGCGACCTGGAATCCGGTAGCTCTGGCTAATTTTAGACCTTGCATCCACACAATAAAATCAATAATGAAAAGCGACACACAACACACAGCAAATGGCCAGCAAATGATGGGACTCGCTTGTCATAGGAATGGATGGCTGGGATCACGATACCGTGGGCACAAAGGCAACGAAATTTCGTTGATTATTAGTTTTCGGAGGCGACAGGCAGTGGCAGTTGCATTTCCAGTTGCAACTGACAATACGCGACACACACACACACGCAGCATGAGCTTTTTCGCCATCCTTTCTTTGTTCCACTTTCAAAATTGAATTTATGGCCAACTCACACACATTCCCACACAACCGAAACAGCTGGTGCCTTGACAGTTTACACTCTCCGCACACGAGCAACTTTTCGACTGGGACAACAACCCCCCTACCCCACTCCCACCACAGGAAAAACCCCCAAACCCAACCCAACCCATTTCCTATCCCGTCGAGAGAGACTCTCCCGCCCCACAAGCTCTGGGCGGGCGTATGGGTTTATCTTGGGGCTTATTGCTCACCCGAATAGATAGCCAGCTACGATTTTTTATGCCAAAAGTTCAAAGCAATTTTTAAAGATCAAAATGCCAAACAGAGACACAGCGCACAGGAGGCAAGGAGTCGAAGCCGCAAGGGACTCCTCCACACCGGCACCACAGCGAGCGCCCAGAGAAGTCCAAGCCACAGAGAAATCATTTCGTTTCAATTTATTTTTCGATTTCCCATTGTTTTCCATTTGTACAAAAGTTACAGCCAGGCACATGTTAGTTGCTGCCTTGCTCCCAAAAACAGAAATCGAAATCGACTCTGCTCTGTGCTGTGCTGGCTGGAATTTTCACACCTCACCCAAATGCAGCCACAAATTGTTAATTTTCCAAGAGGACACAGAATTATTATTATTCTCCCAAATGACTGTCTATCTGTTTGTGTGTGTGTGTGTCTGGCTTTCTTTTCAGGCTCCGAGTAATTACAGTCTTCATTCAGACTCCTCCCACAGTTCCCTGATTGCGGCTGTATTTTTACTTTCTTTTCTTTTGAAAGTGGCTTATGAATAAGTGGCAAGGAAAATGCCAATGAAGCACGGCTAATTGGATTAAGTGAGTGCCGAAAGTTTCAGTCTCGAGACACAGATCAAAGCAGGCTAAATATATACATATCAATAATGATTGAATAATAGGAATGTGCGCTTCAAGGGGGACTTATTCGTTGGGCGTACCCATGTACATATGCTCCATTAGTTATGGGCAGGAAAACAAAACACCAACCATGAGTTGAGTGCTTTAAATTTGCATAAATCAGCAAATGCTTTGGCCTGTGGCTGCTGCCCCATAAAAACGAAATAAATTCTGGGCCCCTAAAAAAACACACAGAAAAACCCAAAGACAAACTCATTAATCACACGAAGGAGGAAGCAGGACAGACTTGGGCTACTCTAATAAGAGATGGTTGGGCATGCAATTATTCAGCACAGAAAATCAACTGAAGATGCCACATCAACATTTTGGGAGTCGCTGCTTTGGGGGGCACTTACATATGAAAAATCTAACTAAAATGAAAACTATGCTGAGCCCCCGGCTCGAGGGCAGTTTTCACAGGAAATTTATGTTTTCAGGTCTCAGGTCTCAGCGCTGAGCCAGCCAAAGGAAATGGCAACAGAAACGTGAAAGGAAAAATGGCGCCCACTTACTTTAATTGCTGGCACGTTGCTCGGGTCTGTGTCCGAATACACAAAGGAGCGGGACCCAAACCACAGTGCTGAGGAGCGGCTCATGTAATTAAAGCAACGCCGCATCCACTGCAACAATGCGACTGTGCTGTGCTGTGGGTGTTAACTTGGTCAACTGCTGCTGCCTCTGTGCCACCCACCACTTCTGTGCGTTGGCATTTCACGGCGCGCTCTCTTGCGAAATTTTTGGTACTTAATTGGGCGCATTAACTGACAGACCGAAACCGCAAGAGTTCTCTATTGATTGCTGGTTGGTTGGACGGGTTTTCACACAATTACTTTCCCTTTCTCTCCCTACATTCTCCGTGTCATAATTGGCACTAGCACGAACGGGCCATTTAGCTTCAGTTTCGTTTAGTTTTAGGTACTTTTATGAGAGTTTTTTACCGCACCACAGCGCACCGCATCGGACAGGGTATGCTAAATGGAAAGCTTATGAATGTTTAAATAACTTTCAATTGCGAGAAAAGTTTTCAATTTCGTTATAACTTTTACCATTTGCCCCAGTCTCCAGCCCCAATCCCAGTGCCAGTCCCAGCGCCATGTAAATGCATTAACAAACTTTAATTAGTATGAAGCCAACACTCCCATTTACGTGTATCGATTGTATTCGGCTTTGCCTTTGCAAAGTTTTCCCTGTAATGGACCCTTTAGCAAAATGTTTCGACACTTTCCTTGCGTAAAGGGGCAACGTGGCGCATTTGCAGCAATGTTTTACATGATAAATGAGCGAGCGCTTGGGGACTTGCTTGCTTACGAAATATCTCAGAAAGTCTAAATTAAATTTAATTATATTTCGGCACAATTGTTGAGGACTTCTTGCTAAAAGCCAGTAAACTATAACAAATAGTTACCCTGGCTTTAGCTCTACATTTTCGCAGCTGTAGCCAGGGACATGTTTGGTTCCGGTTTCCAGTTTGACAGATTTGACAGGAACATTCGCCAGAGATATACAATTACAGCCAGGGTGGGTAACCCTAATACATATGTAATCTACGCATCCCGCACACTTTGCATGCGTTTGTCAAATGCAATCGAAACAAGTCGAAACGGAACCCGGGCAGCGGTGTGTGCAGTAAATTCGAGACTCTCGTGGAATATCTAACGCAACGAAACAGAATGAAGCGGAATCCCAGCAGTGACAGGAAACACTGACAGTGGCTGCCTGTGCTTCGGCGATTAGCAGACAAGAGATGGTGCCAGAGCTGAGTGCGACTTATCCCTAGCAGAAGAGCAGGGATGGGGGGTGTGGGGATGCGCATAAAAATGCAGTGCAGCGCCTGGCAACGGTAAAAATGTGTCACTGAGAGCAAGCGGATAAGGGCGCTCTCTCTCCCTCTCTCTCTCTCTCTCTCTCTGTGTGTGAAGAGCTTGGGGGGAGAACGAACTCGTTGGGCAAACGCAAAATGACTTTAAATGGAAACATCCCTTTGTGTCTGTGTGTGTGTCTTCTCCTTTCCGCATCGCGCTACGTGCCACTTGCCACTTGAATGTCACTCCTTTGGGGCCAAATGAAGTTATGCAGTCTTTTTTTTCATTGATTTCCTTGTGCTTGTGCTTGCGCCAATAAAGAGGATGCAAGGGACCGGCACGCGGTGCCACGGAGTTCCGACTGCGCTCCTTCAACGCCTGAGAGACCGACCTGTTCTTGACTGCAAGGTAGGCGATGCTGCTACTAGGTGTACTTACACAAATTAAACGTGTCAAGATGGGGCTCCACTCGACACTGGCAAAACACTTAAGCGGCAGAAATGTGTGGCTGCCTGGTTGCCTGGCTGCGCTGCTGCACTCCACTTGAGCGACTTGATGCTCTCGACATGCAACGCAAATGAGTTGGCTAATGTGGCCAGCAGAGAGAAAGAGAGAGAGCGAGATGTGAGGTGGAAATGTGGCCCAGAGCCGCGTAAAACTTTGACAAAGGCCAGAGCAGCGTGGCTGTGACAGGCGGGTTGTGGATTTTATGGCTGATTTGGTCGCACTGGCACTGCATTTGCCACACATCAGCAGACGGAGTGCGTTTGGCGACATTACTCATACGCCCCATAAACAATTTAGGGC
The DNA here is from genome assembly GCF_008121235.1 of Drosophila subobscura. Taxonomy (NCBI): domain Eukaryota; kingdom Metazoa; phylum Arthropoda; class Insecta; order Diptera; family Drosophilidae; genus Drosophila; species Drosophila subobscura. Next base: position 6,435,956 of record NC_048531.1, read on the forward strand.
CAACCCAAGCACACATTAAAGCCCAGCCCAGCCCTGCCCCAACCCAAACCCAAACGCAACCCAGTCCTACCCCACTGGGGGCAGCTCATTAAATATTGAACACAAATTTATGACCAGCTGGAAAATGCCAGCTACCAGTTTCCATTTCAAACTGTACAGCTCGAGGATCGCAATTTGAATGTTGTCCTGCGAGTGCGTTGAGCGTTTCTGCTCTTCCCTCGAGGATAACGCGGCGGGAAATATGCGCTGCCATTTCTCATTAATAATACGAAAATTTGAATTTTCTGGAATGCATAAGAAAACATCCGCAGGCGAACTCTTGTACCGGATTGCAAAGATACAAAGTGCCTTCAAGGAAAAAGAAACGCTGAAGATTCAATCAACGACAAATCTGGTTTTCCCTTAGGTTAGAGTGAGTTTCCCTCCCTCGCTCCGTTCGTAATAAATTCACTTATTTTAGTCAGTTCTCTGGCACTCACTGGCCGAGCTTCCTTTTTGGCTCAATGCATGGATATAAAATGGAACACAATTAATATTCATTTCAGCTCGCCTCGGCCGCCGCAGTTGATTTAATGTAAAAGTTTTGCTGCACGTCAATTCGCATCAGATCGGTGCGATGTGGACCACTAATTGTCACTTAAAAGCTTTCACATGCTCTCCGCCCACTCTTTTATATTATTTATCTTTCTTTTTCACTCAATTATCCGGCTGTCAGTTATCATTAGATAGTAAGAGCCACAATCGAAAAGACAGACAGAGAGAGAGAGCAATGAACGGATAAATACTGCAAAATGTATGGCATAGTTTTTGGATTAAAGTAATCTTTACAGGTGAAAAAAGAGTGGAAAGTAACACACAGGAAACAGATAAGCAGAGAAACTTTGATGCAGATAAATTATAAATTAGATTCTACATATTTTCTAAAGGAAATTCAGTGCCAAAAATCACTTAATAAATATTATTTTGCAGGCATTGGAACATTCATTGTACCTGTGGCAGCCCCAGCAGCCATTTCCATATTCAAAAACAAGTTAAACCTCTCTCAGGGCCCCAGTGCTCTGCATAATTATATGTATCTCATAATTTACCCTTATGCTGCTGCAGCTTGAAGCCAAAAACTATTTAATTAACTATTCAGAAATGGGGGGAAAATAAATGTACACTTTCGACAGCTCTGTGCCAGCTGTGGCCGAGCAGAGGGAGAACTCGGTCGGACCGTGGGCCCGGCCCAGCTGGCCACAAAATGCTCTTTGCTTGTAAATTATAATTGTTATTAATTTCTGCCAATTTGCATGGGGACGCAGCGATGATGATGATGATGATGATCAATGAGCCGGCCCCTGCCCCTTGCTGGCCCCTCCACTCGTCTTGATTAAAAACTTTCCGAGCGACAAAATCGATGATGGAATTATGTAAACAATCAATTTGCGCCAGCTAGGCGGCAATGAATGAATATCGCCCAGTCGCTGGGCAAACACAACCTTTCAGGCCCTTGTACCCGGAACACACTCGGATAATGAAAGTTCTCCCCACCGCCATCCCCTTGGTGTACAGTACGTGTACACTTACAAGCAAAACAAGCATTTGCCTATTGTCGTTGTTGGGCAGGGTCTGGAGAAAGGTAATTCATTTGGTCGGTTGGGCTGTCCCGCTGTGCTATTCCTGCTAATAAAACATGCCCCACGCACTGCGAAAAGTGTGGCGAATGTGCCGTGAAACTCTTGAAGCATACTCCTTGAACGATTTCTTCGAGTGTACATTTCTCCGGGTGCTGTTTGAACAGCAGCCTGTTGCTGTTAATACAATAGGAATGGCAAACTCATCGCACTTTGGGCGGTCACAAAAATATTGCCGGGTCTTGACCTCGCCCCCCCCCTGGTTCGACACTCACCCTCAGCGGCCATTGTCAACAATCATTATGTGGCACACGAAAGTTTCTGCTCGTCTAAATATAAAACTTGCCACAAGCACGTGGAAAACAAATAAAGAATGAACAGAACAGAACAGGCAACAAAAAAAAACTAGTTTCAGAATATTGCAGGAAAATTCCATTTAAATAAAATATGAGCAGCAAGAGAAGAGAAACTCTAAGAAAATGAACGGAATTTAAAGTACAGAAATCGACCCGGTCCCTGTGAGTTATTGAAAGTATCTTAAGCACAAAATACGCTCTGAGATAAATACAATCGTAGAGAAAATCTGAAATTAAACACAGCTGAGTAGAGCGCCCCTCTGATCATGTGGAAAAACGTTTCGTTTCTCTGCATAATTGCTCTGCGACTCGGCGAAAATTGGATTTAAACAATTAAAAAGCACCTTCCCTCTTGGCTAAGATTCGTGCGAAATGCGACAGGCTGAGCCGGTGGCAGGGCCTAATTATTCAAGCATAAATTACAAAAATAAATTGTTGACACGAACCTAGCAAGCCGCCAGCCTCTGGCCCTGTGTCTTTCCATGTCAACATATTGCTCTAAGCATTTAAGCCAAATTTAGGTGGTACAAGGCTGCGCTCTGCCTGGCTTGTGTAAATAAATTAAGCGGCTTAAGAATGCATATGCTGTGTCGCCTGGGGACTTGCCGTTTCTTGGCTTCTTGTTTGCTGTTTGTCGCGCTTTTTGTAATTAAAACACTTGACGAGAATTTAAAGCGCCTTCGCCCCGTGTGTGTGCGAATGCTGCCTAATGGAGCCATTTGCCGTGTTAGCACAAGAGCACATCAGGAATGTTCCAATCACGATAAGGTTGCTGCACGGAATGAATCTCTCATAATTTGAAAAAACTGCCAGACAGCCACTTGAAAATATTTATCCTCATTTCCATTATATGTTTTTTATATTTTTGCCACCGCTCTTTGCCCTCTTCTCGCTCGCTCTTGACAGGAGGGAGGGGAGCCGACCTCACCGTGCTGCTTAAATTATGCAGTTGCTGGCGATGCGCATATCGATGGCATTTTTAATTGAACTCCGACGCGCCAATACCACAGCCAGAGCCCAGGTCCGAGCCCGAAAAAGGGGAATGCGGTTACTCAGAAGCTCGCAAAATGGTTGAAATTTAATTAAATCAATGTGTTGATTTAATTGAAGTGCAATGGCAGTGGCAGTGGCAGTGAGAGTGACAGTAGCCATCTTAATACGCTTCGGCAGGCAATGCAATTAAATTCCATGTAAATTCGACTTACACAAAAGCCACCGCAGCAGCCACAGCCCATACGCATTTTATATATTCTGCCATATATATTTTAGAGAGTTCTATGGGTTTCTCTTCTCAGACTTGTAAAATATTTAGAGGGTCTTGCCACTCAGAAAGTCTCAAAGAGAACAGAAGTACAACAGAATAAAGTGTGTAAAGGTTAAAAAGCGAACAATTCCTGTGTCGTGTACGCATGGCAATGACATCATTCAAATACAATTCTAGCAGAGCCAGAATCTACGTGACACACAAATGCAAAAGTCCCTTTCTGGCAGCAGTTCGGAGAAGTTTTTGCAGGTTCTGTCGTATCATCTGATGCAACGTTTTGTTCTTGCTCTTGCACCACATAAAAGGGATTGTCAGGCCGTGCAATTGTAAAATATGAACAAGCTACACGATGACAGCCCGTCCATCGCTCCATTTCCTTTCACCCACCCCCCCTTGTGCCAACATCTGTTGCAATGTGTCAAAATACTGTTAGTTTGTCTGTCTGTTTATTTGCAATAGGAAAATAGAATCGAGCCTGACAGTCGCTGGATAGTCCATCAGAAGGCTATCCTTCCCTTCCCTTCCCTGCCCTTCCCTTCCCGCCCAGCCAGTCTTCTGTTGTTGCCATGCACTTTGCCTGGGCCTGGTCCTGCCCTAAGCCGTCTCCTCGTACCCTTTTGCCATGGAGTGCTGTCAGCTGTAAATTTACGATTTTCGAGTGGGCTAGTGGCCAGCGGGAGGGTGGATAGGGAGCATAATAAAATCTTGATATATCCTTAAGCTCGCTTTTGTAGCCAGTTTTCAATTGCATTTTCCCCAGCTGATAATTGATGCAATTTTTTCCCTCGCTTGACTCTTTAAGCTCTATTTTTTTTCTCCCACTCTCTTTCTCCCTCTCTTCTTTGGGTTTTATTTGATTTCAGTTGCAGTGTCCTGTTGCCTTTTCTACTTAATATCCTAGTGCTGTGGCGTACAGCGTCTGGGCGGAGCAGCCAGTGGCTGTGTGGCAGGCAAATATTTGAACTTCAAGTGAAGTTTTTCCTGGCACGCCGGAGGCAGAACAGTGGCTGCCATGGGGCCGTGGGGCTCTTTGCATTTCACACTCTTTCTGTGCCCGGTGGCAGCATGCTCTTGGCCAGTCGAGTCTATTTAAGTCTGCATCACAGTTGAAGCATACAGAATTTCTGCATCAAATTAGTTTTTGGTCGGCTTGCTGCCCAGCTCAGGTCAAGTGGCACACACCGAACCTTTTGCTGTTGCGGCATATTCTGACAGACAAATTGACCAAAAGCGAATGTGCATCCAAATGGGATGTGCATTAAATTTAATGCTCAGCAATTTATATTTCGTTGTTGCAATTTCCGTTAAACAGAAACAGGTTGAATGTCAGCCATTGTTAGTGTAAAATTAATGAATAATCAGAAGATATCGGGAATACATTTCTTGGCCTTAATGTACAGATTGTTTCTATGTTTCTATCTAATGATTATCGTGTGGTTTGTTTTGCCGTAACACTCATTTAACAGGCACATTTCCACACTCCTTTGGCTGGGGATTGACATGCGAGTCGGCCATTTCGTGTGGGCTTCTCTTCCCCTGGGAGATCATTCTACACAGCACGCAATCAAAATCACACAAACACACGCACTCGGCACACACACAACACACAACACACACACACACCATGTCAATCAGCAAATAACAATCTGACAAATGCAAACAGCAAAAATGCAAATTGTATGCCACATAAAAAAAATGTACAAAAAAGGGAGAAAGTGGGTGCCGCCGTCCATAGTTATATGAGAACAAAATTGTTTCTTTCTTTTGCTGCCCTCGGTAACAATTTAAATTTTAATTAAATGATAAAGCAGGCAGGAGCCTCCATGAAACGTAACCTTTCTGGCGAGGTATTCTGTTCCTCTACTCGTTAAGTCGCCGTCGCCGTTGCCTTTGCCGCAATCCTGAGGCATGAAGTAAGCTGAGAACTTAAACCCCATCCTGTTGGGTAGTGGGGGGGAAACAGACACACGTCACGTGTGCCATGTGTGCCCCGTCCCCGTCCCAGTCTGTGTGTTCGATGGTGTTTGCCGCCTCGTATTTCCATCCCAATTTTCGTGTACTGACGTCAGTCGATTGATTGTTGGAGTGTTCGACGACTGTCCCCCGGCGACTGTCCACGTTATCCCTAATTGCATTTAACCGACTGCCGCAGGACCCGGCCCGGCTCATCAATATCATCAATACACATTTATTATGCGATAATTAATTGTCGCACACCCAAAATCCCGAAAAAGAAATAGAACCGAATTGCGGTCAAGGTTGGCTGGCATGAGGAAGGACTCTCCCCATATGCTCTCCTTATGCTTTGTTCCCACATGTGCCCGAGTCAGAGTTTCAGAAGTTCTTGGCTGTGGCGCCGCCTCCCCACATTGCCGTCAGAAATGCCTGGGATATCGTCACATATGTCATTTGATTCTCGTTTCTGGCAGAGTCTTTTATTGTCCTTGATGGGAAAGTAGATAAAAGTGAAAGGAGAGGAATGGTTCAGACTTCAGACCGCCTTGAACTTCATTTGTGTGAGCATTTATTCAAGCAATTATGAAACACATAAATATTGTATGCAGAAACGTGGAAGTAGATAGATAGAAGCGTATAATGGGGCCATTACGAGTAGACATTACGAATATCAAGTGTGCGGTAAAGACTTTCGCTTGAGTGGAGTGTTGAGCGTTGAGCGAGTTCAATTTTCCTTAATTTCTGCCACCGATTCGAGCCCTTCTTCGACCCACTACCAACTCGGCAATGAAAACGCAAACTGCCAGAAGACAGCCCACACCGTGCATGGTCCACACTGTTTTGTAATCTTGTGGAGTTATGGGACTCGCTGCGATCGGCTGTGGCAAAGAGCGTTGCGGGGTAACGCCCGAATAGATCATATCGTGAACCGCTTGACTGTACCAGTGGGCCATGAGGCCGACAGACCATGCCCAGTCCACAAATTGTGCCACTGCCAGGCCATAGACCGAGTTCTGCAGGAGGACAATGCAGGACGGAATGTCTCTGATGAGATCCAGGTGGGGGGACTTGCACAGGGCCTTGCGGCTGGAGTGTTGCTGCACAGACCACAAGGGATCGTGGGAGTAGGCGTATACCTGATAGGCGTAGCTGGTGTTCAGACTAGTGATCAGATCCGTTTGATCTTTACCCAGCATGAGCTGGACATTGGGCAGCTGGCTGCTCACGAAATCGGGATCCACTTTCTTGGTGATCACGCTGAGACTCATTTTGTTGAAGACAACGGTCAGGTTGCTGTCGCGCAGCTCCTTGATCGTGCGAATGTGTCGGTAGTGGGGAGACATGGTCAGCAGAGTGCTCATATGGGCACCAAACAATGTCGTCACCAGGAAGCCGGCGTAAGACATAAACGCGATGAGCTGCCCCAAAGCGGTGGAAGTCCGATGCCTCAATGGGAGCTCTCCGGCCATACCCAGAATACTTCGCAGGACCCGAAGATTGAGTAGCAGATTTATGCATCTGAATCTGCGACGCCTGTGGGCCCAGTGGTTGTAGATTGCTCCCAGCAGGCTCTCCGCCACTGTAAAGCAGATGTAGTTCACCAGCATACAAGGAACCATTTGCGGGACACAAACGGAATTGAATAAGTCCCCCAGCCTCAGCTCCTGCCCGCAGGGAACTACTATCGTGATGGTTATTAATCCGACTAAGGCATTAATCCGACTCTGATTGGGACCCCTCAAGTTGGCAAAATGGGCAGTCATAGGCAGATCCAGATCCCCTGCAATCGTCTCGTTCAGCTCCATACTCCAATCCATTTTGGCCTTACCAGCCGAATCCTGTAGCAGTACCAGGCTTATGTTGCGCTTCTCTGCGAAGGTCCTCATCAGGCTGTACACGTAGCCACTGCTCTTCTCGCCACCGGTGAGAGGATCCTTCCAGTAGAAGCTTTGCGGTGGCTTAAGGGAGACTTGTGTCTTGGCCTCCCTGCCCTGAAAGTTGAGCCACGGACAGGGAAAGATACCATTTGGATTCCTTTGAATTTGAATCGATTGAAAGTGCGCACGAGGAAATGGCTGCAAGCGATGGGCGCTGGTAGTTCCTTCCAGTACCAGAAGATTGAGGAAACTGTGCTCAGTCGCCTGCTGACAGATCGTGGCAAGCAACTGCTCCGACAGTGGGACACGCAGCCAAATCACAATCCTTGTCTCTCGCATGTGATTGAAGCACTCGGCCAGGGCATCCAGTAGCACAGTATCCTCGTAGGCGTCCATGTACACCAGGGCCAGGGCCGGTCTCATGTACCTGGTCGAAATCTCAACTCGTTGGCCTTTGTCGAGCCGAAGCGTGGGCCAGGCGAGCGGATAGAATGGCTGCAGTGGGTCCGGGGCCGAATGTCTCTGGTGACGCTGCATCACGAGTAGTGTGGAAATGTGCATTTCCTTGTGCACCGACTCAAGGGTGTCATGTAGAAATTGAAGCTGGTCGACAGAGGCTACAGTTGCACTGAGGAGCAGCCCAAGCATGGCTGGAATTCCCCGCATGATGAACCACCCAACTTCGCTGACTTTTGGAACTTAACTGCGAACTCAACTCTGTGCAGACATTAGCGTGGCTCCTGGGAAATATCTTTTTGAGATCTCCGCCGCGTGTAATTCCATTTTAAATCTCATTTTAATCTAAAGTGCTTTCAAACCCCGCAATTAAAGTTCCAGCTCTAAGCGAAAATTACGTATACGCACTCTGTTGACTCGCTCGCAGCCACAGCCGCAGCCGCAGCCGCGAACTGCGTTTGGTTATTAAAATTAGCATGAATATTAAATTCGAGTTACTTTCCGTGCGGCACAATTTCGGTCTTTTGCTGTATATTTAATTAAAGGCTGAGGCACACAGCTCCTCCCTCCCTGGTGCCTCCTGAATCAGCGATGAAAGGCGGAAACTTTCATACACATGTTTATGTCCTGCCATGCAGTTAGTGCTGTGGCTCTTCCCCTCTACTCTCGGTTACTTTTCCCCATAAAACTCACTCGAGTTGAAGCCCCCACTCAACGACATAATTTACAAAGCGCTTTGGCAGCTGTCTACCTCTGTCTCATGTCTCCTGCCTGCCTGCCTGCCTGCTTACCAACACTTCCGGCTGTGCCCAGCTCTGCCCAGCCCGGCTCCTTCCCCCTCCCCGGCCCTATCAACATTGTCAGTGTCACTCTTTGCCGGCTGGAGCAGAGGTGGACAAGAGGCAGCAGGAAATGAAGCATTTCAAGCGCATTTAATGCGCATAATGTCAAATGCAACAAGAACCACAAAACAAACCCCCATTGGCATGGCTGTGGTTTTGTTTAGACAACAGACAAACTAAAATGGCTACAGCCAGAGAAAAGCAGATTCCAGAAGTGCAAAGTGTAAGCAGAAAGTTTACTTTATAATTGTGCATTTCAAATGAAATAATTACATTGCCATATTAATAAAATGTTTTCCATATTTAAAGCACATCAAGCTCCAAAGTTTAAATAAAATGTTTGCATATTTAGTTTCAAACACTTTTTAATGCGTTTGAGTGTGGAGAGATTCAGCAAGTTTAGAGACACTTTTCTTTCCATTAGATTAGTGTGATATTTGTGTCCCTGAGTTAACACAGAAGAGCGGGGGAGACCCACAGATAAAATAACTCTAATCTAAGCCTTTCCTTTCAGCTTCTTCGATCATCTTTCATATCGAAGTCCTAATGTGCTGCCAGCTAAGTTTTTTGTCACTTTTTTTCGATAATTTTATTTTTAAACGCCTTGCGGGTGCGCCTCTAACGAGTATTCTATTCGCCGCTATCGAGGATCCTTGAGTGCAGGCTGGGCCAAGCCCAAATAAATATCTACTCATATACACACTGCTCGTAAATACGGGCACACGAGTTTTATTGATATAAAAAATTATCCACGTCGAGAAAACAAAGTAAACAAAAACCGGCAAAGGCAAAGGCAAAGGAAAACCAATGGAAATGCCAAGAAAGATAGAAAAGAAAAAGCGAATTGGTTAAGACAACAATTCCATGTCTATCCAAAGCGGATGCGGCACGGATGTGGATTCACTTTCGATTGCACACTTGAGTCGACGGCGGAGGGTCGGTGCTGGGCCCCACACCAACTATGGACGTACGTACCTTTGGCCTTCTTCCGCACGTCTGAGTCGGATACAGAGTGTGGCAAAGTGTGTGTGTGTGTATGTGTAGTGGAGGGGGGCACGGGTGTTTATGATTTCATGTGTTTTCTGTAGATTTTTATTGCGGCAACTGTTGTTCTTGCGGCACAACGATGCCCAGAGGACGGCAGAGTGCGCGAGCGCGGCATTTGCAATAAATTTGACGAGGAACTTTTTGAACTTTTGGCTTGATTTTGGTAAGAGCTGCTCCACGGATGGTGCGTAGACGGTTGTGGGTATGCTCTGTGCTGTCCCGGTATAAGTAACGGCTCACGGGTCAACTGACTGGTCACACTGCACACAAACAGCAGGGCTGAACTGGCCGGCTGCTGTCCGCCTTACTTATTTATGCACTCACGACAGCAACAAATTCGCACGGAAATTTTATGACCACTTATACCCATTCACATCCAGGGGCTAAATATTTAATTTGCGCTTCGCTTATTATTGATTTATGGTGGCCTCATCCCATACATTTTTTGTGTGTGCCAGCAGTGCAGATGAGCAAATAAATTCACAATGTAGTCTGCTCGAAGATTTATGCGACACAATGCGTATTGTGGGTTTCAAATTATAGGCCAGGCCAGCGTAGAATCGAATGGTCGAAATGTTACTCTGTGTAGAGAGAGACTCTGTGCGCTCAATTATTAACTAATCAATGCGACTAAGTAAATTCAAGCGTAATTGCGCCAAACATTTCACTCCCTTTTTGCATATTCTATTTGCTTGATTCAATTTTAATTAGCGCTGCGCTCAGCTCAGAGCTCAGCTCGGCTCGGCTCGAGTGATTTCCGTTAGAAAAATCTTTCGCTTTTGAAAATTTCACCGACACGACCGACTGGACGACACTCACGAACGTACACGCACGCACACTGACACACACAAACACACACTCAGTCAGTCAGTCACTCTCTCTCTCTCTCTCTCTCTCACTATCTCTGTCTCTCTGTCACACTTTGTTTGCTTAGTGCGAGGCTGGTGGCCGTGTGGGCGGGGGGAGAAATTCGCTAAAGAAAACTCTGGCTTTGTTGAGGAGCGTTCGAGGGAAATCACATGTTTCATGTGCAAAGTGTAAAAACAAACTGACAGTCGAAAGCGGCTCCCATTGTGTAATGCGACCGACACCAAAGCCGAGGAAGCCACTGTTAACGCTGGTCGTCCCCCCCAGCAAACAGAGAACTGTTACAGGCATACAGGAGGAGCAAGCCGTGCCATGCTGCGAGGATACAATGTGAGCGAAAAGCTCTCAAAGCTTTGCTCTGCCCCGGACATTACTTTTACCGAAACTGTTAGCATGTTGGCAGTGTTAACTTTTACGGTTTGGTAGCACTGTTATGTAGCTGCAGCGGCAACGTTTTTCCGAGTTTCGCACATAATTCGCGCTTGATTGAGGCATGACTGGACGGACAGGCAGGCAGACGACACCAGACAACCTCAGAGGGTAATTAACGTTTATTTATGACTGCGAGACCCGTCCAACGAATTCGCAAGTCGAAAAAAAGAATCACTGCCATGAGTGAGAGAGGGGGAGAGGGAGAGACGTGGACTTGTCAACGACCGCAAATCATTTTCGAGCCTCTAATTAAATTTCGATGCTGCAACAGGTGGGGCGGCAACCGCAATGCGCTTGCTTGTGGCATGAAATGATTAAAGCCGAACATTTAGCCGCAATTGTAAACAGCAGTAAATGTCAGAAATGTCAACCAAAAAAAGGGATGCGGAGGGCGGAGGACAAACAAGCGGACAGACAAAAACCAAACAGATATTCGCCCAAGTCGGAGGCTGAGCCAATAAATCAATTCGTAGCGACTCTCGACTCGTAGGGTTAGCTGTAGGAGCATTCTACTCTCCTCTCCACTCCGTTCCTTTGCTGAATTTCATTACGAATGCCAAGCACAGAGGTCGCCCGCAAGAGCACGCAGCTGGATGGCCACTCAAGCCGAGCACTCGGGCCACCAGAGACGGGGCAAGACATGCCAGTATGGGGCAGGCACACACAACACAGCAAGCGGCAAGCAGCAGCAGCAGCTGCCCCAAGTCAAGTCAAGTGGAAGGGAGTCCGACCGGTGACAGCAAACTTTGCTTTCCACAGTTGGTGGGGGGGCAAAAGTGTGTTAACATACTAATATTCACTTTGCATCTTAATCGTTGTTGCTGTCGCCCAAAGGATGTAATATTGGGGGAAGGCAATGGGCATGGGCATGGGCATGCGGTTCCAGATGATGGGACTGGAATGTTCTGTTGGGTTCTGTTTGTGGGGTGCTGCGGGTGGACAACAGCTTCAATTACTGCCTGTTGTTGATGTCATCATCATCATTATTATGGCCATAATCAGCTCAATGCCGTTTACAGCAGGTAATTCTCCCTTTCATGAATAAGTCGACAGTGCTGGGTTATAATAGATTCCATGAAACTTTATTATCCCACAGCACTAGCAAAATATTTGATATCGCAATTAAATTTTGTTCTAAATTAGCAAGCAAATAATTGAATATTTTCTTTTTGTCTCCTTTCAGTAGTCCCTAGGATTTTTTTAAAATTTTATTTCTATTCATTGCTGCTACATGGCAACTACATTAGAATTTGGCAGCTAACAATCGCCGCAGAGACACCTGGACGCCAAAGTGCGACAGTTAGGATGGCCCGAGAGAGTAAAAGTCTACAAAAAAGCTCCTCTCCAACAGCAACAACTACACTCGAGTGGTGAAAGCTTAGCGACTGCTTTGGCTCTCTCTCGCTCTTGCTAGTTGCCTCTTGCCTTCTGTGTGTGTTTCTTGCGAATAACAAGCTCAAAGGATAAGCAGCACGAACACGTGGTTGGCTCCCCTTGAAGAGCAATGCAAGAGGCCTGCAAAGAGAGAGCGAGAGAGCGCGGAAGAGTGGACCAGGCGAGTGGCAAACATGTGCGACGGCCCCCATTAGGGGCCACAGCCTGCTTGGGCACACATCGCATTTCCTGGGCCAACAGCGAGCGCTGGCTGGGGGGTTAACCTCAGATGACCTCGACGGCCTTCAGCCCATTGCATCTGCGGGCGCACTCCAGCCTAATTGCCAATTTCAGCGAAGGCAACTTGTCGTCCGGTTATGCTCCTGCTGGCTGCCTGTCGACTTTGGACTAATGAATTTAAGACACGCACGCTGCCTGACCACCCCGCTGCTAAATGCGGAAATTAATTTAAAAATCCAGCTAATGTTTAAATTTCTTCTGCTCAGAACTTGTTGCACATTCCTGTGTGCTCCTGCAAATGCCATGGAAATGTGCATTAATCTTTTAATGAAATCTTATGACGCAATGTGCCATGCTCCATATAACGCTAGCCGGTAACTGTACGCGAAAGCATTGCATCGAATGAAATGGCTTTATCCTTGTGGTTTTGAATAGCGCAATGCTTGAATAGAGGGGGATTCAGTGACAGGGGAAAGGGGCAATAAGTGCTTTGCGTTCGGTAAACTTTCTTGCGTTGATGTGGCCATAATGACAATTTATCGAGTTTGCTTTCAATGAACTAGCTTATTGGATAAAGAAGTTCATAAAATAGCAGTAGAGATGAGGTTGAATGCTGAGCACATAAGCCATTCGCCATTCGAGTTTGGCAATGAATGAAGTGACTTTGCTATTCAAACAAAAATACGACAGAGAGAGCAACCAATTTCCGTATGAGCACACACAAACACACACACATTTTGCTAGGTAAAATTCAAACCAAAAATCCACTTTCACCTGTGGTAAATTTAATAGCCAACTGAATGGAAAGAGACGGGACAGGGGAACAGCATAGGAACCAGGCTGGGAGAATAAATTTTTATGATGTACCCAAAGCTACACAAAATAAACGATAACCGCAACAATTCGAGCGTTTCGAATGGACTATACCTTTGGGCGGAGTTTTCTTTGTAAAGCCTCTTAAGGATTGTAGATGGTGGAAGAATGTTCTGTTCATTTGTAAGCTTTAAATTGTAACCCAGTTAACGTTTTCGTTTGCCCGATAGTTGATCGCGATTGAGAATACCAAGTGCGACAGGAAGCACTTCTCACTGTCTGCCACAAACACTGCATACCCTCAACAAGTACGAGCGCGGGGTACAAACAGTCAAGGTAGCCGTACGCACACGTAAAACACAATTAGAAGTCACACACACATGTGAGGGAAGGAAATACATTTTGTTTCATTCCAGATGGCACAACATAAGCATCAAATGTACGTACATATCTACATATGTACATTTGTATATATTTATATACACGCAGAATTCGATAGCACAGAAACACACGGCACGCGGAAGACATAACGAAATGCTTGGCAGGATACGAGCCGGAACGCACCTGATACACCTGCAAGGAAGCCCCAAGGGGAAGACATCGTTTCATTCCCTCAGTCGTGTTGATTTGCGGCATTTTTTATGATTACTTTATGAGTGACTATAAGTAGTCATATACGTACATATATGCGGGGCAAAATGAAATGCTGCCGACAGAGCAGAGACCATGTCGGGGAGTATGGGAATAACCACTTAGCATTGCGGCACCATCGAATGAGGAATGGGCACGGGAATGAGAGAGTCAGATGTCGATAAAGACACAGCAGTTTCCCTCTCAGATTGATGTAACGTTTATCGTGCAGTCATGGACACGGTACACGGTACACGGTACAGTTACCCCATTGAATATATAATCCAGAATCATTATTCATACGTACCGTTGCCCAGGGGCGAACAAATATTTCTTCGGTTATAGACTAAAGCACTCCACTCACCTGAAAAGAGTAAGAAAAAATAGAGAAAATGAAACAAGAGTTAAGCCAGGCATGCATGTGTGCTAAAAGTGGGCGTCGTTCAAGACCAAAAGCTCTTAATGCTCTTCAATAGCTCCTGATATACGAGGTGTTGTTCGGAGAGGGTGGGGGGGTGTCTGTGCTTGCTTTTACGGGGCCATTGTTAGACGATTTCTAGGAGCAATAAAATGGCATAAACGAGTCATTCGAGAGTTGGGCAGCTATTAAACAAGCATTTAAGTGGTCAACGGCACGAGTTCTATCACCAAAAATTCGTTTATAAAAACGTTCAGTCGCTTTTTTGCAGCTTGCAGTGCGATTAGTGGAGAGAAAGTCATTCATTTCCATTACTCGCTCGCACACATTTAATGGACATTAGATATTAAAGCTAGACGTACTCTAATTAAGGGATATAAACGCTTCAAGTCCAAGAAAAATCAATGTCCTTGCTGGGGTAGGGTCAGGGGCTGACAAGGCAATTACCCAGATGACTTACACCCAGCATAATCGCCAATCAAGAAAGTGTCGATGCAAGGTGCCAGGACCATCTGCATTGTACGAGCAGCACCCACGAAAAGAAAGCAGTCCCAGCATAATTGAGTTATTTACGCTAATTGGCACACACACAGGGGGGGAGGGAGCATGGAGCAGGGGGGATTACTGTGGAGTGCCGTCTCCTGCTGAGTGGTAAGATGACGCAAATTGGCCCGAACTGCAGGGCCCAGCAAAGCCGCAGAAGTTGGCCCAGCAAAACGTGCCGAGCTGTTGACTGTCACAGGCCCTGTCGAATACACAGAGAGTGGCTCTAGGCCCACGTCATTCTGCCTTGGTGTCCTTTGTGGCACCCACAACATTCTTTCCCTCACAACAGCCGACAACAATTTATTTTCCATTCAACATTTTCTGTTCCTGCTGCCTCCCACGTGCCGCTGCGGCAGCCACAGAGTACATTCAATCAGAAAACTGTACACTATCCACAAAATTAAACAATTGTTGCATGTGCCGGTGGCAAGTGCTGCTTGAATTATGAATGGATTGACTGAGGTCAAACTATGTATAAATTGGGAGCCCTAGAAATGGCAATGGAACTGCCTTCAACTTGAGTTGGATTTAATAATCCAATCTTTATTCATTTTATACTGAAGCTAACGCTTACTGAAGCAATAATCAGATGCTGTGCAAGCAATAATCACAGACAAAACTCCACAACAGTCTAATAAAAGTCAAAGTCCTTAAACTAAATTAAACTGCTTCGGGGCCACCAGACACTTTGTGCGTGGGTGTCACATTTGATTTATGTAAGTCCTGTTACGCACAGGGACGTGATTTAATGGCCACGGCACATGGCCGGCCTATCAGCAAGCTGTTCAAGTTTAATGTGTCTATATTTATGGCAAACAGTTATAAATTAATTGTACGATAAGCTAAAATAAGATTATTCGGATACATGTGTTAACATCCTAAATATAAGTGAGTGTGCAGGAAATTTATGATGTATTTATGTATTTTTCATGTACGTATGTACACCCATTTATGTATCTATGTAAATTCATCTTTTCGGTCAGAGATCCTGAGTGCTACTCGTACTACTTGCAAAAGCAAATAATTATCCCTGTCCAGCCATTAGGGAAACGAATGGAAACACCTGGCATGTCCACATGGTGTGTCTTTTCAATCGATTTTGTGTGAAAATGATTGAATACCTTATGTATTCTCAGACTCGCATGTATAAGCTTGTTAATCAGTTGAGTCTGCGGCGTGTGCTACTTGATTTCGGATCACGTTCGAAGGCGTGTGCCTGCACCTACAGATAGCGGTGCTCAGAAAAATATTCCCCTTTGTCGAGCGAGGCACTTAACCCAGATGAAAGCAAATATTTATGTAGATTTTCTGCACACGCAATCAGCCTATGAACACAGAAAACACATAAATCCTTATGCCGAAGGCGGGCAGCGGGCAGCAGGCAGACAGCAGGAGGCCGCATGCCGCAAATTACAGGAGGAAAGCGACAGCTTGGTGCCTGCTCTCTCACTCACCTTTCATCCAGACGCATACTGCTGCGGCTTATGTCACTCCACACTGACATGGAGCGAGGCCGCTGGAAGATGGACTTGGAGAAGCGCCGCACGGCTGTCGCGGGCAGCTGTTGGGCCGGATAGCCGGCCAAATCATTCAGCTCCTCGTTGAAATTCACATTCCGATGAAGACGATTCTGGTGGCTGGGGGATGCTATCGAAGGCATCGAGTAGCTGCAGGTTTGGTTATCGTCCGACATGGCCAGTGCTGTGTAGCTCGCTTGGAGCTTGTGTGTCATTTCCTTTGCGCGTGTGGAGTGCGTGTCGCGTGTGGGATATGTGCAGGATTCGGTCCGACTATACCCTGTGTGGCTCTACATCATTTCGGATGGTCGCGGTCTTCACTGTCACTGGTACTCGCACTGACACTTGCACTTTTCACTGGCATTCGCACTGCACTGATCATTTGCTGCTGTCGTATTGTTCGCTGGCTCAGGGTGTCGCCTCGGAATGCGGCGTTAATTGCATCTGCAACGCCATGCAGGGACTTGGCGAAAAAAAAACAAACTCTTGTTTATTGTCTGGGCTCATGACATATCCGAGCACTTCATTAAGCACAATCAGCACAAACAATTGTGGCTGTATTTCTCTCTCTCTCTCTCTCGTCCCCTCACGCTTTGTTAGTGTTGTCTCTCTCTCTCTCTCTTTCTATTCTGTAAGTGACATTGATAAATGGCAACACACTCGTGGTCTGACTAATTGACTGCACAGACATGCAGCGTGCAGCATGCAACACGCCGAAATTGTCATAGCTTAAAGTTCAACTATCGAGATGATCAATCAGGCAACCACTCAATCAATCAGAGTCCCTGAATATTTCCTTATGAAGCTTGCAGTTTCAACTATTTTGACACATTTATACAGATGTTCACATAAAGGATAATTAATAAATATTTTACACTAATTTGTACGTGGGGAACTGTAGAACTTTGTAGAACTGATACCCTAAATGTACCCTATTTTAGCCCATTTTGTGCTTTATTTTGTATGGCATGCACACTCCACAATTACAGTCCAAGTTCTTTAACTAATTCTTTATTTAAGTTGCTTTTGTTAGCTTGTTACAAAGTTTTTATTAAATTTAATTTTCACCCAAATAAAAATGCCTCAAGGCTAAGTGGAATTTGGAAAGAGAAAATTAGTTGAGGCGTGTCATGAAAAACGACGCTCTTCATCAGCATAATGAAAAACAAAATTTCCAAACGACACACCCACCCACACACACACACACACAGACACTGAGCTGCAGTTTCGCTAAATGGGTAAAAGTGTGAGGAGAGTGGAGAAGATTCAGGCGCCAAATTGAATTGTTTTTTGGGCTGCTCATCGCCCATTCTACCCCCCCGAAAACTCCACAAAGCGTCAGCTGCTGCTGCCGCTGCTGCTTTTAGTGCAACATTTCGTCTTTGGTCATTATTTTTGGGTAATTCTATGCTACGCGTATACATGCAAAACATTTTATGATACTCTTTTCAGCTACTTGGGCTTAATGGATTCAGTGCAGGAATATTCGTGCTTTAAAGAAACTTCCCTGCCCAGAGCCCGAAGTCTTCCGGCCCCAGCAACTAACAGATGCCATTTGCATGCTACGCACTAACTTGGCCAACAAAGTGCCCCAATTAACAAATGCAAAGGGTGCTAAATACCAACCAACCACGCCCACTTCCTTAGACAAAACTCCAGTTATGCACGCGATTTGGCAGCTAGAGTTTTGCCATAACTAAGACATTAAATTGCCTATGCCAGAGCTGTGGAGCTGGTGGAGAGCCTCCTCAGATGGTAGGCAAATGGGAGTGGAGGAGGGGAACGTGTGTGACACTTGCAAGGTCATGATTACAAATGTTCTCTCTCTCTCTCTCTGCACCACACACTCGTTGGGAGCGGGCCAAATGGACGAACAGGAAGGTAGCAGCTGACTGTACAGTGCGCTTCACAAGTGTAAGACACTGAATGGCATGTGCTTAAATAATCAATTATTATTTCTGTTCAAGTTCAAGTCAATACTTCCCTTACTTGCTTCAATTATTCATCGAGTTCAAGCTGAAAACTTTCTCAGGCTTTCTTTCAGGGCATTCAATTCCACAACTGTTACAGCCTTACAGTTGTGACACCCACTGTAGCAGCATTTATATTACAAACGTTGCGCCTTTATCAACGGAAACTGACCTCAGAACAATTCCCTGATCTGATCTATGTGACCCACATGGGCAAACTTCTGACCTTATCAATTAACGAACAGACTGCCGTTCCGCTCGCTGCGAGTCCCGTGTTGAGCGGGAGCAAAAAAGAACTAGAAATAGCGTGAAACATGTGACAATATTTCCTTCCTTTTAATATCGGGAGGCAGCGAGAACATTTACTGTTGGTGGGTGGTGCCGAAAGGAAATGTCTTTCAAAACGGCTTGCAAACAGAACTGGTGTAAACATGCGGGAATTGTTCCCGTGGCCCCTGGCAGTAAAAAAAAAAAAAAAGAAAAGAAAGTAAATGTGTGTGTTGTGTTGGCCATAAATAACATGAGGAAAAAACAAAGCAAAGCTCAGACACGAAACCACAATTTATGCTGGCATATGCTCCGGCCACTAAAGCAATTCTCACATGCCAGAAGTAAATTTCATGTAAACGAAGTTGTGCTGATCCTACGGATGACATTTGGCCTAAGACCTAAAACCATCAAAATGAGCTTAACCGGGATGCGAAATTATCTTTAATCGGGGTGTGGTTCCAGTTTTTGCTTAGAGATGAACTTCCACCCTTCCCTCGTTAGGGACAGACCCTGTCAGCAGTGTGCTTGCTCTCTCGCTTGCTCTAACCTCATCAGCAGTGCTTTGAACTCAATTTTTACACAAATGTTGACCTTTTCTAGGATTCAAATGGTTTGTAGAATAAGGTCACTCCATCATGTCGTAGCAGAGGATGGGAAACGAGCTTGCAATAAATAGAAGATGGCATTTCTCCATTAGAAATTTAAACAGCAATATGAATTGGTAATGCAGAGTGTTCTCAGAGTGGTATCACAATTGAGATGCCTGTGCATTTATTTATTGTTGAGTAAAAACTTGACAAATGAATATATCATTCTCTAATCCATTGCAATTCATCGTCAAAGTATACAAGAAATATTTACGTAGCCCCACAGGGTGCAGTTCTCTTTCCCCTCGGGAGCTCCTGTCATTTCCATTGTCAACAGCCTTTTTTTGCTCATTTAATTCCCTTTATACAAAAATACTATTGCACTTCTTTGCTTTCCTTTACCATTTTCATTTTTGTTTGAGTGCTCCGCTGCCAAGTTGGAAATTGATTTGTGGCTGCGGAAAAAAGTTTAGCTTTCTTGTGGTCCGGAAATTGAATTATTATTTCGACTTTGTCTCTGTTTGCACAGCGATATGAGTGCTGAAAGTTGACTTTGAACCACAAACTCAAGAGGTTTTTCACACCTGTCCTGGAAAAGTTCAAAATTAGCAAGTCAAACAAGTTGAGTTTACACTCTAATCCAAGAGACGAATATCTTAGCCCCAAGTCTTGACGGGTTTTGGATTTCTTTTATTGATATTCCAGCCCCAGGGGAAAACTTTGCCCAACATAAAGAAAGTTAAGGAGCAACTTTTCCGATTGAATGCACATTAGCTATTAAATGCTTACATTTTTCCCTATTAAAGCTCTTTCGAAAGAACCATTTTAAAGGCCAGAAAACGTGAGCGGAAATATAGCAGAAATCACTTAACTTCCTCGCCTCCGACTTAAAATACAAAAAAAGACGCTGGCAACGAAAGAAACAATCTCTACAATAAAACAGACAAATAATGGACAAGCGTCATGCTAGGCGGCAGAGAGTTTGGACAGAGTCCAACAAGAAATGAGGGGGAAAATGGAGAGGAAAAGCAGAAAAATCAGGAAAACGAAGAACATAACATAACAAGAAAAGATATGGGTAGAGTTAATACAGCGTGATAAGTTGTCTGTGTTATACATTTAGCACAAGCAAACGTAACAGGACTCGGCTCTGTCTGGGCACAGATCCATGCTGTGTATATGTTTACGTGTATGTGTGTGTAGTCGTTTACATGGCCATAGATGGCGCAAAACGTCATCACATATCACACACAAATAAGACAGAATAAGACAGAACCCACAAATTCTTGCTGAGAAACTTGAGGCAAAAGTTAAGCTGCTTCACCAGGCAATGATTGGATTATCAATTTGTGTGCGGGAAATCGGAGTGTGGCACAAGTGTTTGTGTGTGTATGGAATAATAAATAAGCTATCAGGGAAACTGATTGAAGAGACCATGGCTGTGGTTAAGTATTTACAGTTAAATGGCCAGTAGCTAAAATCTCTCATTTGCACTGCACATTATTTATTTAAGGAAAGGCATACAATATTCCAGACTGCAAAAACAAATTAAAAGTAGTTTTCCCAGTGCACAAAACTGTCGTGATTTAATAAATCTAGGCATGTACTTTATAAACAGGACACTAAACGTATTATTATAATCCTCTTCTTTACATTCACAAACAAAAAGGAACGCCATGTCATGTCAAAAGGTCATCAATGTAGTCCCAGCAACACAAAGCATTAAATGGCCCCTGACACGTTGGTTCATTAGTCAATTATATGGGGAAAAAGCGAAGCACTACCATTCTCCATTCTCGAGTGACAGCATGACAGAGTGTCGAGCAAATGAAACAATCATCAATCTAAATGTGGGGACGACAAAATCAGCATCATAGCCACAATTCGAATATCTATGGCAAGTGGAAATCGGTCAAAGCATATCTTAATTAAACGCAAAAGTTGCACTTCAAGTGGTTGGGAGATACTTTCTATAAATTAGTTAGGTTGCGGGTGTTCCTCGTTCCCTGTAGATTCATGGATACCTTGATTAAAACTTTTCCCACCCGATACTCATGCACGATTGCCTTTGTTTGAGTTTCCGAATTTCATTTTGTATGCATGGGAACGACTGCAGTGAGACATCCGAATGCTTCACGCACACATTAGTACATATAAAATATACGTATCTATATACAAATGCCTCGATCTAGGATATACTCCCTTGTCATTTCATTTTCCAACATTCTGTTTGTGTGTCTGTTTCTCGGAAAGGCACAATTTGCCGTGTGGCATAGCCATAGATTAACTCGACCTTTTGCCAGCCTCTGCACGCCTCTCGGGCCCTGGGCCTGCTGTTATTGTGGCTATTCGGCCGTTAGCCAGGGATTAGCTTAGGTTGTTTTATCCCTTTACAGCTCCCAAGCCCCCTCCCCCCTTGGCCAAAAGGTCCCAGCCACGTAGCCACAAAAGTTTTTGCCGCATTCCCTCCTTTTTTGTTCTTTCTTCTTCCCGATTTCTTTCTGTGGTCTTTCTCAATTTTGTTAAGCTTTCACTTTTAGCTTTTTAAGGCATTTCCACAGCTTACACAGTCACTGAACGGCCCCTCACTGGTGGCGGCGCCTCAGGCAAATAAATGAGGAATTAAATACAAAAAATTATTACTCATACGACATGCGAGAGCCCCTCAAACAGCTTTTATGATCCGCCCTTTTGTGTGGCACTGTGCTGCCTTTGATACTCGTACGATAAATCCAATATGAGTTTGCTCTTGATGTTATTTTTATGTTTATTATTTTTTTAGGTCTTTGCGGCTTTCCGATTCCATGCATTCTCGTCCCTTTGTCGCGTTCATATCCGTTTCCTCTTTAAAATGAATTAAAATTACATTTAATTTATGGCTTTGCTGTAAGTATTTGTGGGTGTTTGGTTTCAGTCCAGCAATAAATCTAGTTTTGGAAATTGATTATAATTTTTCGATTATTCGAAGATCATTTATAACGGAATTTAATATTAATTTGTATATTCTCTGAAAAATATTTTCAAAGGGAATGTATTATGAGGCACATCTTTTACTATTACAAATTAAAAACAATTTTCTATTTTAATCTATTTCTATGTAATTTTTGTGGAATTAACTTGAATGAATTTTGGAAGTTCAAAGAATTTTCTTGTTTTTTTGTCTAATACTTATTATTCACACAATTAAATTAGTAAACAAAACCACAAGCCAAGAGTCGCGCGCACCACCAGGCTTAATGAAAGCCAAAATAAAAATATAATAACCTTAATTGGTATGCAAATTTCCGCTCCACTCTGTGGCCAATTTGTGACACTCAGGAAGCAAACAGGGCAAGTGGCAGCATCGATACCATCGGGGAGGAATGTGCCATAAAACCTAATTGAAAATTTCAGCCACGAACGGCCGACTGTGTGTGTGTGTGTGTGTGTGTAAGTGGTGATGTGATGAAAAAACAGTGAAAATAAATAAGCAAACAAACTACCGCCGACGCCGTTGCTGCTGCAAATGCAGCCTCCCACATCCAAACCCATTCCAGCCGATAGAATTCCATCCCATGGAGCAGCAGTGGCCAAAACAAAATGTGTCAAGGCAAGTCGGAGACAACGACAACAGCAAAGGCGGAATACCTGCAGGGCCTCTCCTCACATAGGCAAACATGACAACAAAGTTCTGCCTGCAATATGATTCGTGGCATGCCCCGGCCACGGTCATGCCGTGAACTATATAAAAATAAAAAAATGTCCACTTGCAAATTATTCACTGAGCTATGTAAGCCAGGACCTTAGAGGTCGAATCGATTTTATGTGAGATACCAAGTCCACGCGAAGTCCCAAAAAGGAGCCACCCAGTGAAATATCTTCAAATTCTGCGCACAAATTTACGCTCTACAGCCACGCACATGCACCAACGCCTCAAAACTACTCCTTTACTTTTATTTCTGACGCTTGATTATGTTCTCCTTAAAGGATTTTGGCGAGGGAGCTGTCACGGACACTGTTCCTCCTGCTGCAGCCATTTCCCCCGAAATATTCGTCTCTTTCGCTGGTTTCACGGCACACATTATCATTTTTTTCCATTTAATTCAAGGACAGAGTAACTTTCGCTTTTCGCTGCCTGTTCTGCCTGACATTTGTCGCAAATAAACACTAAAAATCTGGCCAACACGAAGGTGGTGGCCTTGGCCAGACCATGGCTGTGGGTCGGAGACCGGGGATGGGTTTTTATGGAACCGCAGAGAATTTTAATTTAGTCAGAAACTGTTTTGATTAATTCGCGGCGCACAATTGTAGGCGAACGTGGGGCACGGCCGCGCACAATTACCGTAATGTTGCTCTGTGCTCGGTGCACAACGCCTCGATGTTGGATGTTGGTCGCTCCTCCGTTCTGCATCGAACTAACGGCACACACGAACTGAAGAAATTGTAGCCTGCCACCAACTGGCAGCGTCAACGCGAACGAATCTTTTTGTTTCTGGCCTCAGAAGCGTCTCTGCAGGCACGGCACGCACCACCAGGAGCAGAGCAGGCGACAGAGCCAGCCAGCGCCAACAGAGCTCCATGTGTTCCAGTGTTTGAGAGTGTTTCTTTGCCAGCCGTTTCCCGCTCTTTGGCTCTCTTAAGCAGCACTTTATGCTGGCCGGAGTCAACTAGAGTTGCCAAAGCAACTGGTAAATTGCAATTACGCTCGCCATATAGCTGTACTGTCATTATAATTATTTATTCTAAATTGGTTGCTATTTATTTTATTATTTAATAAGTTATAATTGAATTAGCCTTGAATAGAAGAGTGGTATACATATTATAGACATGCCATGTAACTTTAACAATAGGGAGAGAAGAGATTTTTTAAGTTGAGACACATTTCCTGAGTATCCTGCTGATGGCTTTTAATTATATCCTAAAAATACTGCCAATTTTTAACAGTGCATTCATCGCCTATGCTGTGGCTCCCCCAAACGCACGTGTTATATAACAGACACAACATGCTAAGAGAGAACCTAACCCAGAAGAATAGCAACAACAAAACAAAATGGCAAAAGTTCGCGGCAGCAAGAAATTTGGCGCCAAAGAGACACGTGTGGAAGCGGGACATGGACATGGACGTTTCATTTCCATTTCGGTTCGTTTTGCGTAAACATTGGAGCTTTTCTGTGACGTCAGTTGAGGCCACATGACGTCAGATGCTGGGAGAAAGAAAAGTCTACAAAAGTTTGATGCAAAGCGCCATCTGGTGTATCTATCTTGAAATGTATATGGGATATATGGAAGTATCCATCTATCGGTGGAATCATGAATTAAATCATTAAAGTACAAAATAAATGTAAACGGGGAGGAACTCTAATCTCTTCGCATATTGGGTAAAAAAACAATAAACTTTCTGCTCTCTTACCTTTTGGGCAATAATATTATGCCATTACTTTTTCTTCAGCTGCATTTACTGTTACGTGTTATTTACGGTTTCGTGTTTGCGTGGATTAACGGGACCGTAACGTAAGCGTGCGACGATTTTCGAAAGAACGATTTACGAAACGAATACGAAAAACGACACAACCGAAGGAACATTTCAATAAGAGCACATATTTTGAGTAGATTAATATAGGGTGAGGTATCACAACACTGGAACAGTGACGAGAGAGAGCCAGATCGCCAAGACCTCACCTCACCATGGCATGAGAGACTTGGAACGAGAGAGCTCACGCTGCACCCGCTCCTTTCTTATTGCTTTTCACCTCTTCTTCACATTAGAGAGGGACAGAGACATAACTCTGATTTTTTTGAACACACTAACACACGAACACACATTTCCAGAGATCACATGACAAAAAAAAAAGAATTATGCAAAAAAACATTTCACTTATTGCCACATTTTTCCTCTGCCGCTCTGCCTTTTTTAAGTCATTCTGCCAACGCCTGCCGCCTTTTTTGATCAGGAACATTTTCTTGCCATTTTCATTGCACCACTTTTGGAAACTTTTGGGATATTTTTTGCACACACACGAACACAGATTTCCAGGGATCATGTACTTATACATTCAATAATAAGTAAATTGGTTGTACATCAAATGCGTAATTCACTTTTATCACTTCACTTTTATCACTTCACTTTTAACACTTCACTTTCACTTATTGCCTTATTTTTCCTCTGCCTCTGTGCCTTTTGTATGCCCTTTGACGACGGCCGCCACCATGAGAGAGCGTCGACACGCTGCACTCGCTCCCTTCTTATTGCTTTTCTCCTCTTATTCTCACTGAGTATTGGAGTGGGACAGAGACACAACTCTGCGCCGATTTTTTGCACACACAAACCACAAGAACTTTGCCAGAGATCACATTTTGTACAATACACTTTTCACTTTCACTTATTGCCACATTTTTTCTCTGCCGATCTGCCTTTTACATATATGCCTTTTTGCCGACGGCTGCCGCCTCTCTGGATCAGGAACTTTTTCTTGCCATTTTAATTTCAACACTTTCACTTCACACTATATTGCAGCACAAAACTGCATTACACAACTACGCGATAATTTTCCCGTAGGATTTTCCACCCTTTTCCCGATTTTCGCGACCCGAAACGCGGAGCTGACTTAAAACCGCGTGCTTTGTCCGACCGAAAAATGTTAAGTGAGAGAGCGGCGCCAATTTGAATGCGTAGGTAGCTTGGTTTCTAGAACATTCCACGCTCTCCTTCTTCTCCCTTTCCTACTCCAAGAGAGCGAAAGCTTATGCATTTGGTTGGTAATGCAACGGTGAATGGCGAAGGGGAATATGCTGTGACCCTGGGTTGGTACATACATACATACATATGTACATACGTATGAATGTATGCATGTGGCGAAAGAGAGGGAAGAGGCTAAACCATTAATACATGTGTATGTACATATGTATGTACATAAGCCACCTAGCATTTAAATAATTGCCGAAACTTTAAGTGAGAGATCTGCACAGATTTGAATGTGTAGGTGGCTTGGTTTCTAGAACATGCTCCATGCTCTTCTTCTGCTGCTCTCTCTTGACTATGACTTTTGTGTTCTCCCTCTCCAACTCCAAAGTGCGAAAGTTTGGGTGTTTGATGAGAGTCGCTCACTTGCTAATTCAACGGTGAATGTTGAGAAGGGGAAACTGCTGTGTTACTGTGTTGGCATGTGCTTGGAAGAGAGGAGAAGAAGCAGCGCAAAAGCAATTGCAAATGCAGTAACGGAGAAAAGGTAAAGGTTTGACATCGAGAGACATAGAGAATGAAATGGTGGGGTGGAGGATAGATAAATATTATCCGATCTTATGGAATCTGACATGCGTTTTATATTTCAATATCCGCTTCGGGCAATATAAATATTAATACAAATACACATACATATGTACATACATATGTAAATACATATGTATGAACACATTTATAGCGAACCGCAGAAGAATTACTAGCACGAAATACCGACGCACCGACCCAGCCCACCCCCGCTGACTGTCATTTCCATATGGGAATTCAAAAACATTAAAACACAAAAGGTCGCCCCACTTAGGTGTCCGTATAATGGAAAGCGTATTGATTTCCATAAGTGATTGATGAACCCGGATCGATAGACGAAATTCTATGCGGCCTATGACAAAAATATATGTAAAGCAGGCAGGGTCTATGGACTAAAACAAAACTGCAACTGACAGCGCCAAGGACGCGTGAAGAGATTCGAGTGAGTGTGTGAGTGTGGGTGAGTGTGTGTTTGACGGGCTTGTGCTCTGCAATCCTCTATTCAGCATGCAAATCCCCTAACATCAACAGCAACTGCAACACAACAGAGTGCCCGCCCAAATGTTCCATGCAATATGTATTAGAAACGGCTTTAAAACTCGTATTAAATTAAATCCGAGGCTCATGTGGGAATGAATAGAAAAGTAGGGTATGACGCGGCTAACGTATCTACATACATATCTACATTATATGTACATAAATAAATACACATCTCCGTTATCCATAAGTCTCTATGAAAATATTTTATCTAAAATATATTTCATATTTCAATTATATAATTCAATTAATTGACTAAAAAATATATTTATTTATTGAAAAATATGCACACAAATAGAATATCAAGCAAAAATCACAATGCTGGCGAAGATTGATAAGATTTCAATGCAAATTTTAATCCGATAAACGATTTAGAGCCACAGATGTATGTACATACATAGAATTCGATAGCTTTAAGCTAAGAATTCCAGACATGAGCGTCTTCGTTTAATGTGACCTTTACCCCAATTCATAATTTATAAATAGTTTGCACGAGAAAACTTGCAAAAGGGTTTGACAAAGTTCAAAGTTTTTCGAGCCGTTTTTGCGCTGACTTCATTTGAAATTCCGGTCAATATTTGGGGCCGATTGGTCCATTGATATGCCAAGGAGCAAGCCAAGGAAGACACAGAGACCTCAACAAACACGAAACCCAAGTCCAAGTGCCATTCGGTGTGTTTGCCCGCTCTGTGTGTGTGTGCGTGTGTGTGTTGATTAGTAAATGTGCTGTTTATGTACTCATGTAAGTCAGTTTGTGTGTGTTAGGGGGAAATTTCTTGTCAATTTCCGGCAATTTGTCGTAGGCAGCAAAATCATTGTGATAAGGACATGCTGGAGAGAGACACACAGCCCGAAATGGATCCGCAGTGAAGCCACACAATCAAGGGGCAACATGATATAAAAATAAATTAGAGTGTGAAGATATGCTGGAAACGAGTTCCGCCACTTGCCGCCTTCTTCGTCACCGTCACCAGCAGAAAGGACTTTAGTCTGTAATTTGTTTCCAGGCACTAGTTGATGGCCTAAATTGAGTACTTGACAGCCTACCACGCCTCTGGGGCAGGGCCCGCGTCACTGACTGCCATCAGGTTGTTCCAATTATGCCAGAATCCAGCCAGCGCTCTCTGATTGCTTAATCTTGCCGGAATGCATTAATATGTCAGCGAAGAGCCATGCAAAGCTGAACTTTCGCTGGCACGTACAACGGCACACGTATGGGCGCATAAGTCCTCTTGAGTTGTAGTGTAATTAAAATGTCAAACCAAATTTACATACACGCCGGCATTCCATCAACAGATACCAGAAACGAGGTGTACCTTCTGGCAGGCCTCTATCCGCTTTGCTTTGCGGCTCACCCAAACAATGGGGGAAACAAAAATGTGTAAAAAAGTTGAAAATAGACTGGCCGGACACGCAGATAGCGCCGTTGAAAAATATTTCAACCATTTTGTGTATGCACGGACGGAACAAGAGATGAACAGCACAGACAAGAGACCGCTCTCAGGAACAGGCAGACACAGGAGCAAGCCGGGCAGAGCTCGCTGTCCAGAAAAAAGCTTGAGACATTCTTGACAAACATGCTGGCGCTTACGACTAGGTGACACCCTTTGAAGGAGCTTACCACTTACTACTTGTGTGCTAGAACTACAGATGGAAATGTTTGTCTCAAAGTAAAATTGATTTGACTTTCCAGAAACTGGTAAAAAATATCAATTCCGCCCCAATCAATGCTGAATTGAAAAGGAAAAATGTGAAAAGAAAAGCCCACACAAAGATAATATCGCTTTCAGGCCAACATCTTCCTTGCCACTCCGAGCCTGAGTTCCAACCCTCCTCCTTCTCTGGAGGCTTCATCAGCTCCGAGCAAGCGCTGATAGGGGCAACCGAAATCACTTGGGACATTAATGCAAATAAATTGGCAAACAAGTGCAAAGAAATAAGAGAAGAGAAAGTAAAGTAAAAATGAATAAATGCCGACAAATAAGAATGGTTGATGTATGCATGTATTCCCCCATGGAGGTAGCAGAGATCTTCACACGTGGCACACACAACGAAGATGGAATACGAGTATTTACATACATATATGTACATATGTATGTACACTCACACAAACTGCAATGGAAGCGTTGTTGCTGCGTCTAGGGTACCGAGGCTGAGATTGCATTTCAGTCAAATGGTTGACAGACAGGAAACATCCGCCTGCCCTCATGTTGCTCTTAGAGGACCTTTTAAAAAACCCAAATAGTATGCAGATGTATGCACACACATGCACATACATATACATATGCAAAAATGTCTGACTTGATGCAGCTTTCAAGTCCACACTTCTAGCAACAACAACGAGAACAACAACAAAAAGCTAAAATTGTGACATGGCGACGAGCAAACACGCGTATATTTGCACTCAGTTCAGGGAGTTTGGTCAAAGCGCTACAGAAAGGTATAGTGGAGGATGTGGAAAGGAGTGGAGTATCCTTTTATCTGGGTTCAGTCGCTTGCCGCGAATCTTTGGTGCACACAAAGGGGCAACTCCAAGTAAGCAATCACGCGGGATGCAGTGCCCATCGTTGGCATAGGGTTTACTTATTTCTTTATTTATTTATATAAACCTTTTACAATTGCATGCATAAAACAGCGATCGTTTTCCATTTCTAAAGAAGATTCAGTTGTCCAAAAATCCCTTGGGAAAACTATTTAATACATGTTCATAACAACGCGCTTTAAAGGCGCTTTTAAGTGAATTAAATTATCTTGCATTCAGCAATTTAATTTGTACCTTGAATGCTGATTCCGCTGATTCAATTCAATTTGATTTTGCTCGTAAGTGCTGACTGCCAATTTCCATATACATACATACATATAATCAAACGCAAAGGTAAACGTGGCCACACTTTGATTAATTTGTTTAACATTTTGAACTTATTCCTGCATCGAACATTAATTATGCAGAATTGTTTTTAAATAGCAGCTGACGGAAGTGAATTGAAGTCGTTTTATTTCGCAATTTCTTGAACACAAAATGTCTATAAAAAGATGATGCTGCCATAAGGCAATCTGTTTATACAACAAAACTCTTATCCTTCCATCTCCGCTACCTATTTCCTTTCACTCTTTCCCAGCTATGTACATCTCATCCCTTCTTAGCTTCAAGGACAAGGTGAATATCTTCCTGAAATAACTTTAAAAATGAATCAGATGCTTTAATGTTGTTTCCCTTAGGTCGCATCGAACTCTCAGCTCTCGACACGATTTGGCTTTTTTCATTAGTGTCAGATTCCGATGAATCGGCGGGGCGTGCCAAAGGAACGCAGCTGATGCCAGCTCGTCGCGTCAAAAGATTGAACGGCAAAGGAGAGAGCGGGAAGAGAGAGAAAATATTCAAATGCCCAAACTAAATTGTATATTTATGCGAATCCTGCGACAGAGTCTGTGACTGATACTAAAAGTGAGTGGCACTGGGGGCGGCAGGCAGTCTGTGCCATGAATTATGTAACATTTCACGTATTTTGCTTCCTTTTTTTTTATTATTATACTTTTTCATTTTTGCCTTTTGACGTGTGCGGGCAGGATGTCGCGAGGCGCGACAATTGACAAAACGTCAGCCACATTTTCGTTGCTTTTCGTTTGTTTTCACTGTCAATATTTATTTTTGAGCACGTGTGCCCGAGGACTGGCAGAGCCACGGAACCGTTTTTTGATTGACACATTGAATTCGCGGGTAGAACCGCTCACTGTCGTATCAATTAACTAAAGCCTCCCGGAAATCATCATCCAACCCACGTATCCCTCTGCTCAGTGCATACACATACATAGATTGAAGCCGAAACTGTGGTAAATTAGCTTAAGTCAAAATAAAAGAGAATGGTTCTGATATTATAAATCGATGGGATACTCCCCATGCTGCACAAACAGTTCCTCAAACAAAAACAAAACAAAATAAAAAGGAATACGCGACGGGAGGGCGGCCACCGTCAGGTTTTTGTTCAATTATGCAGGGAAAAACGTGACGGGAACTTGGGTGAAATGAAAGCATGGTGTACTCCGTGTTTCGGGTTTGCCTTGTTGAATTTTTGAATACACGAAGAAGCGATGCTGCTGCCCCCAGTTCCTTGGGGCGCTGGGTACGCTTGTGGGCTAATTGAACGCCATTTGGTTAGACAGTAATTGATGTATGACTCGTTCATGGGATACGCCTGGCCCGGCATCTGGGGGAATATCCATTGGCAGGCCAACGCTGCAGACTCTCGAATGTCAACCGCTCAGCATCGGTCGTGGGACAAATCTAGTTTCCATTTCGAATTGTATCGAGTTTCGCACTGCAATGCAGTTTCTGGTTGTTTTTTTTTTGCATACCCTAAGAGGGGGTACACTGGCTATAAGGGTATCGTGAGCTGCTCTAACCCCGAAGCCGCTTTTCATGTCGTGTTGCTCCTGTTGGGAAACGTTTCCCATTACGAAATTGCACAGTGAGAAAGAGAAAGAGAGACACAGGACAAGGACTACTGTCTGTCGCTGCTGTTGCAGTCAAGAGGCTACCGGTGTAGGAACAACAAACTCTTCCTACCTGTCTGTGTTGACCCAAAACTGAAGGACAAACGCCGCAAGTTGCCCCCCTCCAAAATGGCGACACTGTGCTCCGCTCTGCTCTGCTCTGGTCTGTGTTCTGTGTTGGGATGTTCGAGTGGCGGCCACAAGCAACGCCCACGAACGCCTGGGAGGGTGGGTCAAAGTGTAAATAAAACCGTTGCTCCTCATTGCACTTTGCACAATGACAACAACAACTACTTAAATAACAAGAACAACGATGGAGAGTAAAACTTTCTTTAATTTTGCTGCCTGGGCTGGATGTCCAACCTCCTGAGACGAGCAAATGTTTGCTTTCACTTTCTCTGTGTCATTTCTAGTACTCATTTCCTTCCACTCATCCTTCCCTCTCTCGTTCGACCACACTCATTAGCAACCAATCGGTTTTAATGCAATTGCGTCAATCCCAAATCAATTCACTCGCTCTCGCCGCCCGTTGAAAACTTGAAGCGCTTCATTTCATTTCAATTGCTCCACGAACTTGAATTGGAATTGGAAATTCTTTCATTTTGGGGTTTACTTTGCCGCTTGGCAAGTAATTAGTGTCGCACTTGGATGGCACCAAGAAATGATTTCACTTGGAGATGCTTCCAGCAGTGATCCAGCCAACTTAATAAAACAGACAAAAGAATGTTCATTGATAGGCAAAAACTACTGGAACACAGAGAGCATTGATTTAGCAATTAGCAATTAAACCTTCAGCCTCAAGGTTGTCATTGGAGTTGGAGTTGGATTGGGCTGACTTAAGGATAACCCTTACAGATAATTGTTACCAATTTTATTTTTATTTTATTTCTTTTCATACCTTAATGCTGCTACCTCTAAAGATTTGCCCTGCTAAAGCCACAGAATTTATGGGAATTGATGTACGCTTCAAAAGCATTTCAATACATAATTTCGCGCTTCCGTGCCAGCCATTGTTTCCCCAAAGCACCTTAAAATTTGCATAAATCCATGGCTATTGAAATTGTTTAGCTGCCGGATCGGTTGGATTGGAGCTGCCATCCATCGGGTGACTTTGTGTGGTATCCCTACCTTCCACTTGGCTTGTCTTGATTCGCTTTATGCTGTGCAATTCGATTCGATTTTCGTTTGGCTTCACTTGCTGCTGCTGCTGCTGCTGCCCAGCCAGCAAGGATATCCGTTTCGGCTGGCTGCAGCTCCGACCGAGGCCAGCACCAGACCGAGGCGGAGGTCTGTCTATCTATCGTGAAACCGTGAATGCTGGCGTACCTTTTGCTGCCCACGTAATTTGCTCAAATTTAAAATGTCTCAAGCTGTCATCAGTCGCAGTCATGCATGGGGCTTTCGGCTAATTAAATTTTGCGTGTGGGCAGAACTGCTGCAAGGTGGATGTGATCCTGCTCCACAGTAAAGTATGCTGTGAGGAAATTGAAAAATTCTTTATTGTTTATTGCCACAAATACGCGTAAGCACCGCGAGAATCTAAGGAAAGGAAAGCGAAATTGTTGAAGCGAACGCTATTAAATGCACCATTGACCAACGGCACTCGAGGGAGGACACAGCTGAAATATTTATGTTTGTCGAGCCGGCACGGCCCAAAAAGTCGAGAATTGCTCATGTTTTACGCCACATTTGTCGGTGCAAAAGGAAAAGTTGTCAACAAAAAACGGTCATCCCAAAAACCTACCTACTCAAGCACCTACAGACAGACCCAAGCACACCCACTGCCACTGCCACTGCCACTGCCGAGGAGCAACAGCAAGGGAACTTTGCTTATAATAGAATTTTCAAGAATGGGCACGGTATACCCTGACGTACAGGGCAGGGCATATCTGTTTATGGCATGTGTGTGGCAGCTCGAGGAGTAGGTAAAATGTGTGCTTTCATTTTGGGATTTGCTTTAAAGAAATTATAATAAAAACCTTTTCAGCAACAGCAGAGTAAGCATTATCGTGATTAGCGCTTATCCTTCTCTCTGTTCATCAAAGTACATAAGTGGATGTTAGGATATGTAACGCCTCGGTCTTTAGCATCACAAATTGCTTCCTTGCTTGCGGTTTTCGGTACAGACACTAATGCTGTTCCTTCGTCGTTCACTGGTAGCCACAAATTGCCTTTTTCGCACGTTGATTGATTTTTGAACTTTTTCTTTTGGTAGCCGTCCCACCACCCACACACCCCCTACTCACACACACACTGAGAGTAACTCTCTGCTTTGAGCATAAAAGTGGTCATAAAATGGCTGCAGTTTGGTTTATTTTTACCTTCAAATGCTTCATGGCTTCTGGCTTTGGTTTCGATTTTTAGTTTGGTTTGTGTTTGGTACGACCTCCCGTCCCCCACCCATCGATACCTGGGACACATACATAATTATTTATTTACGAGTGTTATTTCATTGATGAACCCAAGCGCCGCTATTTGTGTTGCTCTTTTGCCCCTGCCAATGCGAAAATGTGAGAGTTCAGTCCGGACCCGACCGACCCCCCTCCGGCGAGTAGCCGTGTGTGTGTGTGTGTGTGTGTTGTACTTTGCCCTTTGTTGTTGCCAGGTGTAAAAATAGACGGTGACGTTGGGAAGAATAGAAACGGAAACCATTCAGCATAGCCGGCGAGTAAGCTCTGTTTTTGTGTGGAGACTTCAATGGCAATCTTTATGTATTTACATATATGTATGTATGTAGATATGTAAAGAGGCCTGACCACGGCCAATTGTATTGCTGTGAATCCCTTTTTGTGTGTTAAGTGTTTGATGTTGATAGAGGCAATGCTGGATCAAGTTGGATTTACGCACAAGCTGGCGCTGTAAATTCACCTTGAGCGGACGTTGCCCGATAACTTATTCACCACGCGCAGAGAGACAAGCGCAAGAAAGGGATAGAACCATGGTGAATTTACTAATAAGGTGACGTCGTCAGCTGAGTGCATGAAGAAACTATATAAGGAGGTCTCGTCGGTGGCAGAGTTACTCGCTACTTCTGCTTATTTTCAGTGCTCGTTTGCTTGGAAGGTTGGTTGCGGACAAGCGAGAGCCCTTTCACACGCACTTTTCACTCGCACGTTCTGCTTATTTTTGCCGACAAGACCTCCTTATATAGTTTCTTCATGGCTGAGTGGAGGACCACCAGCTTATTCACCACGCTCTCTCCGCTCTCAGAGAGGCAAGCGCTAGAGAGAGATAACAAACGTTTACGTTCTGCACTCTTCGCTTTTATTGTTTCTGCTGACAGCAAAGTAAAGATTTTGAGCGGCATAATAGCAATTTCACCATGGTTACAGCTATGGCATGTTAATTCCGATCATGAATGCCGCCTAATGTCTCTGCCAACTTATTTGCACCACAAAATAACTGCAATGTGGAGCTCTCTCTGTAATAATTCACTGTCTCTCGTTGACTGATCGTTTTGCCGCTAAGTACAATGATTATCTTTGCCAGAATGCAAGCCATTAGGGATAATGCAGAATGGCTGCAGCTCAGCCACCCTCCTGCAGCAACTATGTAGTTATGGTAGCTATATATAGAAATTGTATGCATAATTTACACCATCAGTGCGAGTGGCTGGCCTTGAGAGAAACACGGACGAGGCCTTTACATGTTGCCCCCCCCCCAAACCTATTCATTATTGAACAGAGTAAGGGGCAGAGCAACCTGTAGGTGGGTGCGCGTTTGTGTCTTGTGTGTACAATGCAAGGATAATTATAGTTGTGGAGCTTGTGCCTCCCATTCGCTGTTAAGCAGCGACCACATGTCTGCCACAGCGGGTTAAATCTGTATCCAGGTATCTTTTAGCCAATTGTTACATATACAATATGCTGGTTATAAGTACCCTTTATGGTCCTATGCAATTTACTCTACATTCTGTGGATTGGTTGTTTTCTGGCAGCGCTATAATTGAATGTTTGTTCGAATAGCTGTGGAAGAACCTGGAAAAAAAGAACCTGCACTGCAATTTACATAACTCATTACGCTGTGGCTGAGCCACAGACACAAGTGTGTCGGAAATTGTATTTCCCCAACAGGCAGGCCCTCATGTTCTTGTCGTATAATCAGGCAGTTGAAGCATTTCGGCAAAGGGCTGAAGTTGGAGGCGAAAGTCGGGGTTTGTATCTATCATGTGCACAGATTTTTCTTTTGCTTTCCGCTCTGAAATTGTGTTAAATGTGCGCAAAAAAAGAACGTGTAATTTTCCATTACTCAACCTCAACGAGCGCTTCGCCTTCGTCCTGCTGTGCTTGCGGTTTTCCTTCTCAATCCATTTTCCGCCCTACACTTGTTGAGATGGCTTCGCTCCTTCTTCGCTGTTTTGGCATTTTCCACTTAAATATAATGAGAAAAAAAACTTTCGATGGAAACCCTTTTTTATGAAAGGTAAACGAAGCCCCCAGAACACTCTGTCCAGCCTAATTGAACATTTTACTCATGTTACTTGCCCTGAAAAATGTGTGTTTTGTGGGTACTTGCCAAACCATTTCAAGTGCTTGCAAATCCGTTGCTAATGAAGCCAAAGTGGGTTGTCTGGATCCGCTCAAGTAGCCTCAACTTTGACCTTTATTAGGCGGGAAGCCAAACGGGAAAGTGTGGGCGCAGCTTCCGACATTTGAAATGTTATATTTTTGGTTGTTGTTGCATTCGTCACTGAATTGGGGATAATTTCATCTGTTAACGAGTGCCAACAAATTACCAAAGCCATTCAGACACATGGCCAATAGCTACGGCTACGTGTGGCCATTAAAATGCCAAATTCCGAAGCCATTCGGGCGGGCAATTAAACAGTTTTCGGGACTCTAGTTTATAGCGGCAGATTAGGCCATAAAATGTTGTATTTAAGACCCCATAAATCTTGATCTCGTAATGCTGTCGTCAAAGCACGAAGAACAAAAGCGAAATTTCCGCGTATTTATTAAATATTTTCGCATAAAAAAAAGGGTTCGGAAAACGGAAGAAAAAAAGGTAGGACAACGGTGCCACAAAGCCTTTAATCCAACGCCACACAAGAGAGAGCTCTTCAAGAGTGCCAATATGAGTGGCAGGACAGTCCAGCCGAACTGGAAATGTTCTCACCGAAAGTTACACAAAGAAAACCTTAAAATGGGTGAAAAATTCATCTAAGTAAAATCAAATTAAAATTATTTGATAGTTATCCAACACTGTTGCAGATTTTATTTTATTTCACTTATTGTTGTAGAATATTCAACTATTCGGCATAAATCACTGACTTTGAGGCCGTTTTCAGTGAATGAAATTCCCATTTTGAAGCCTCTCATTTGGGGATTTGTCTAACACTCGTTTGAGGCCACAGAAGGGCGTGGCAAAGATGCCTAGATGCCTGCAGGGAGGAACCCTTGGAGCCTGCTAAATCGCTTATAACCGATTTCAGGTAGAGCAACCCAGCAAGCCAGCCAAGACGCGCAGGCATCCGTGACACAGGAACAAACCCAAACACAAAACACACAAAAAAAGAAACAGCACACTGGGCCAATGGTGGGCCATGGCCTGGGCCCGTGCAAGTGGCTGTGCCTACGTGGCATTATAAAGGCAACTGCCACGGCCACTTGCGCACGTCGCCGTGAGCTGAGCAGGGAGGAGGAGCAGCAGGCAGTTCCGTGTGGACTCCAACGCTCGATGCGACTCGGTCTGCGGCAGTCGAGGCTCATAAAAAATTAAAATGTTTACGCTACATTAAATGCAAAGAAGGCATTTGCTAGCAAATTATGATTTCGCGAGTGGCACACACAGGCACACACACACACACACACGTGACCTTACGACCCCACTGGGAATAAGTGCGAGCCACGAGCCACGAAGCATATTGCGGGGTTACAGACAGCAGGAACTAAACCAATTTGCACACCTCCAAATGCAAATGTGTGTTTATTTGTTGCGAACAATTTTGTACTTCCAAAGCATTTCCATGACATAAGGCTGCCGACTTTCGGACATTTTTACACGCATCGAAAGCTGAAAGTGTCCGGGCGGATGAATGGTGGGAAACATGGCCACAGTGGCCTCGTTCTTCAGGAAGTACACCTTCGGTGGAATGGGGCACTTGAAGAAGCTGCCATTGACCACCAGCTGCTTGTAAACGGTGCCAAAAACTTTGCTCATTAGCGGATTTCGAAGGAATTCACAGCCATTGATGTTGGCCGTGCGGTACAGCACTCGCTGCGTTTTGAGCACTTTGACGGTGATGTCAATGGAGAAGGCATTGGCAGGGCGCACCACACGGAAGGTGTAGAGCAGCCCCGCTTCGGGCACCTTGCGAAAGTACTCCACATAGTCGTGGTCGCAGGTCGTCTCAAGCGATTCCAGTATAAAGTTGATGTTTCCCTTCTTAAAGACATGCGGCGCCTGCAAAGGAATGGCGTTGGCAGTGGACTGGGGATATTTTTGTGGCTAATTATAGATACCTCCTCGCTGGCCAGCACGACTGAAAGGCAACAAAGAAGCACGAGGACCGAGAGAGCAGCACATGCCATGGCAATGAACAAGCGACTGGCGACTGGCATGTATCATCCATTTCCACGGCCGCTATTAACTATATCATTAATGAGCAATTAATTGACGCCCCAAACAGAGTCATTCAGGCGGTTAAATCAAGCTTTAAGTGGTGGACTTTATTGGGAGCGCACAATATTATATATCCACATCATTTGCATTACAAATGGGCTGCCAGAGTTGGGCATTTTCATTTGCACGGTCACCTGGTAGCGTCCCGTGGGATGAAAGCTGGGAAACATCTCCAATGATCCCTCGTTCTTCAGGAAGTAGATGCCCGGCTTGATGGGGCAGCTGAACCGGCTGCCATTCACAATCAGCCGCTTGTAAACGGACCCAAAGATGCGGTTCATCAGTGGATTCTGGAGGAAGTGGCAGCCATCGACATTGTCCACTTTGTACATCACTCGCTTCGATTTTCGCACTCGTATGGCGATGTCAATGGTGAAGGCAGGCGCCAGCTTGACCACCCGAAATGTGTACAGTGAACCGGCATTGGGAACAGAGTGGAAGTACTCCACAAAATTGCCATCACAGCTCGTCTCCAGTGCTTCCAAAGTGAACTTTGCATTGCCTTTTCGGAAAACCATGGGCAGCTGTGGACGGAAACGAAAAGTGGAAGAGCTATCGACCATTGTGAGCTCGAAATTAGACGAACCTCCTCGCCGGCCACCACCGAGAGCAGGCCCAGAAGAGCACACAACATCCATCGGGCAGAACCAGCGACCATGTTGAACTATCCCCGGCAATTATTGGTGCATTCAGTTTTGTGCTCATTCCATTGATGGCCAATTAATTGGCAAATTAACACGAGACACGACCAGAAAATTGCTTGATTTGTCTTTGAGTTTGTGCCCCCCTTATCGATGAGCCATTAGTGTTAATCTTTATGGAACCATCTAGCATTTAGCTACTCGTATCATCAGTGGGTTGATCGGTTTAGCCACTAAACAAATTGCAGTACACGCAGAGAAAAACTACACTCGAAATCAACTCTTGTTTATTGCAAATTACTTCTTTATGACACGATAATGCCAGGCAAGCGCCACAATAAAGGGTCCTTGGCCATTTGTGGATTTCACTTGTATTGCTATGCGATAGCTTCCAGCTGGATGAAAATTTGGCAGCAGGCTTGGGGTTAATCTATTTTGAAAGTGATAAATGCCCGGCCGAACGGGACACTTGATTGGCGTGGTGTTTCCCACGATTGCATCATACCAGCGGGCGTATAACTGAGCGATCAGATGATTGTCGAGGAACCGGCACAAGGGAAAGTTCTCAAACTTATAAATGACCTTCTGCGTCTCCTCGTTGGCCGTTCGAATGTCTAGGAAAAGGTTTTGCAACGGTTTCGTTAGATTGCCAACAAGCAGTTGCGTGTGGCCAGGAGCCAGGCCAAAGTATTCCGCATAATTCCCATCATATTTGTACTCTGCGGACAAGAATGTGATCTTCGTTTTCGCCTGTAAGTGGGCAAAGTGTGAAGTGAAGCCAATTCTTGACTCTTGGATTAACATTACATACCGCATCCGTGGCGGCAGCAACTGCCAAACAGAAACCCAACATAAAGAGTGAAAATAGTGGAACAATCATAACTCAAACTGAACTGCCACTCAGCGTATGCTGTACGATAAAGACAACCAGCAAATGTTTCCACCGCCCAACTAATAAAGTAATTAAAAACTCATAAAGATTATCGCACCAAAAAGCACTGAAAAAAAAGAAAGATTGATCGATTCAATCAAACGGGTTGCAAGTGCAAACAAAACTTGCAGCTAAATCAGATTATTCACGTTTACTTTCGAGGTGTTTTTTCCCTGCCAAGTGCTGCGGCTATTGATTGGTTTTTCAGGGATTTCCTTTTGCTGCAAAATTTCCACTTGGGTCTGGTTAACGATTCCCAGCAAAGATTGGTTTAGTCATTGATTTGAGCTGCAGGAATACGTTTAATTCCCTTTTTCTTACATTTCTTTGCAACACTCTCAACCCTCGCATTACCTTTTCGCATTTGAATAATAAATATTAATTACAAGTCCTTGAAATGTGGGGGGTGGCTTTGATCCACTTTCGAGACCTAGATTGGCCCGTCCACCGCTGGCGGGCTGCTTTATTCAAGAGTCCAAGCCAAGAAGTCTTTCACTCCTCCCACGCATTGCATGTCAAATGTGAATCGATTCATCGATCGAAATAGGAATAAATATGGGAAATCGGTTTGCCAATTGCAGTTGCCGCGGGAGTGTAATTAACAATCTATTCTAGGTGTTCGGTGTTCGTTCCTCGGTGGGTTCGTTTTTTGGTACTTACCTCTCGCCATCGTCGTTGAATGAGAAGTCGCCCAGCAGCAGATCTCGGAAACGATAACGTGGTTGTATAATGCGTGACATGTTGTTGTTGTTGTTAATGTTGTTGTTGACTGTGTTGGTGATGTTGCTGCTGATGTTTGTGGCTGGTATGGTTGGCACTTTCAGCTCATTGATTGCTCCAGCCCCGCTTGTCTCGCTGCACACTTGAAGCCCGTCACTAAAGTCCGTTACATTAATTAAACACTCATTGGGGGCGGCGTAAACGGCACCTAGCAGCGGCTGCTGCTGCTGCAGTGGCTGTTCCTGTTCCTGTTCCTGCTTTTGGTCCTGCTGCGGTTGCAGACGCCTTCGTCCTGGCAACGACAAGCCGGCGATGAGCTCATCGTCACGCGGCGCACTTGTGCCCGTCAGCAAGTAGCCGCCACTGGCCCGATTGGGCCGCGGCGAGCGTAGGCGCGTCCACAGATTGGCGAATGTCCTTCTTTACGCACAATGCCCCAGACCCCGCAACTCGACCGCAACTCGACCGAACCCACTTCACAATACACAGAAGCTAACCGCTGACGTTGACGCTGACTCTGCCTCTGCCTCGGACTCCGCCTCTGACTCTGATGGTTCTTTAATTAAAGCGATTGCACGGTTAAAATTGATTAGCATAGCAGCAATCTGGCGACAGGTGCTGGCTCAAATATCGATTCCAGCTCGTTCATGGCTCTGAAAAAATCTTGAAAGAAATAACAAAATTGGGTTAAAGAGCGCTGCCAAAGGTGTTGCATTGCAATATTGAAATAATTTGAGTGAATAAAATGTGAATGGATCTCCTCGCTACAAATCTCAGCTGTTGGGTGTCGCATGCACGTCAAAGAGCAACAAATTCAATTCAAAACAACACACTTAAGCAAGGACAAAGGACGTAAAAACAAACAAAACACACAGCCAGTTGGACATGTGTGTGGGAGTGGAGACCCAGAGGAGCTTCAGCATCGGGGCCTATTATTTACAGGCAGGCAGCCAAATCAAATCATCTCTCAGACAATGAACGGACGCACGGAAGACTGAAGGAGCTGCTCACTGATGGAATGCCTGCCTGCCTGCCACTTGAGGCACTCGCCGCCACTCCACCACTTGTTGTTGTCTGTTTGTGAAAAATTTACGCGATTATTGCCGCCAGGTGCGCACCGCTACGTTGCCGGCTGCAAAGCGCTAAATAAATTTCCTCTGCGTTTGTTTCGCATATTAATTAGATTTGCTACGCAGTGTCCCTGTCCCTGTCCCTGTGCCTGTGCCTCTGCCTATGTCCTTCCATCTGCCGTATCCATTCTTTGGCGCATATTTATTTATATGCCAGCGAAATATTTCACTTAAAGTGTGTTTTAATTAGTTACAGCAAATTAGCTCTGGCGAAATTAACAAATTTGTAGCCAGGCAGCAGCTGTCCTCGGTTTTGTGCCTCTGCCTCTTCGTTGGCAAATTAGATTTTCAATTAGATTTATAGTTTTCTCGCGTCGCACTAAACTTTTAGTCCGCAAAGGCGTATATAATTTTCCAGGTAAGACATGCAGCAAAATAGATTGAGGAGAAATCATACTAAAGTGGGAGATTTGATTCGTTTTTTAGATGGGAAAATTATGCAAACATCTGCCCGATTCTGATGAACATTACTTAGCGGCAAAAAATGTTAATAATTTCAAGTTTTGGTACTCATTATTTAGTTACTCAAAGGTCGCTTTTTACATCAATTTATTCATTTGAGTTGTATGTTAACGAGCAAACATTCGCTTAAATAAACACTACAAAAACGTTCACTGCACACACACAGCGGATATTTTTTTACAGCCAACAAATGGACAATTGTTTTCGTTTTCACGTATTTTAAATATTTACCTTTTTTTCGTTGTAACAAAAGCGTGAAAAGTGCCATTTTCTATGTTTATATTTAGATATTTAAATGCTGTTCGGAAATACATTTCAAAGAGG
Organism: Drosophila subobscura; assembly: GCF_008121235.1. Lineage (NCBI taxonomy): Eukaryota > Metazoa > Arthropoda > Insecta > Diptera > Drosophilidae > Drosophila > Drosophila subobscura. The sequence goes on from NC_048531.1 coordinate 6,478,134, forward strand.
AAATTTGTGGAAGTTTTTCATACATTTTACATGAATTCTACAGCCATAAATTCCACCCAAAAATATGCAATGCAATCTCGAGAAATGCAACAAAAGAAATATTATTTATGTACAAGCAGAAATGCATAAATATAAAGAGATACCGACACCCATAAATTATATAAATTGAAATGCCAAGAGCCAAGAAATCAATCAAGATAAACGTTCACATTTATGGTCAAAGTCGTGGCTTTTATTTGGTTAACTTAAGTTTCATTTTTATTGCTCTATCATGTCATGGGAAATGGTTCAGTTTTGCTAGAATGTACCCGAATTTTAATGAAATTTCGTGAATACATATTTGTGCCCGCCTCAGTATTGATTTGGTTTCCGTAGTAATTTGTTGGGTTGGGCTGCAGGATATCCTGCACCGTGCGAAAAACCCATTTAATTTCTAATCATTATTTATGGGGGATGCCACCGCACTAAATGAGTCTGCCCTCTGTGCATGGGCACAAAATAATATCTACATAATATCTTAATTATGTTTTGGCCGGCACACAATGAGCTGGCTGTTGGCCCACGCACACTTGTAGATGGATATTTTTGGGGTTTCTTGATTTATAGACGACTGACTCGCCTCGGACAGATAACAAATTATTGTTCACCACGAAACAGGCTGAATGGAGCTGGGCGGTGCATCCATTACACATATTTCCAAAAGGAAAAGTTTAATTTTGTTTACCGGGAGGGGGGCTGGAGTTTTGGGTGCGCGCTTTTTTAGGCTCATATTTTCTTCGCTTACTTGTGTAAGTATGCATGTACACATGTGTGTGTGTGTGTGTGTGTGTGTGTGTGAGTTTTCATCAACAATAATTAGCCAGACGCGCTGTCGGGCCATCCTCCTCCACCGCCTAGTCTCAAGCCTTTCGCGTGTCCTGTCCCCTCTCTGTGGACCCTAACCTGTTTGGCCTTACTTTCTCATCATCATCATTATTATCATCCACACCACGGCAAGGGGGGATTGGGGGAAGGACTTTGTTTTTTTGGCGTCTTTGTTTTTCTTGGGCTTTATTATTCTTTGTCCTACACAATGTCCCACAAGAAAGTCGCACAAGTTGTCTCTGCCACAAGTATTAACCAAAGGACCCCCGAGCAGCTAAACAAGTCCCACATCCGCGGTGGCGCCACGCACAGCACAGCTCACTCCTCCCCCGCTTCCACTAGGTATTATTATTTTTTTCGTTGCTTTATTTCCTTTTTTGCCGCACTTGGAATATTTTATAACAAAAAACTTGACCCGCTTTCCGTTTATCCAGCGTGCATGCCTCTCTCTCGAGCTTCCCCCCTCTGGTTGTTCATCAACCGCTGCTGACTTATTGTTTTATCATTGTCGCTTCTTCAGCTTTGTCTCTGTCTTTCACTCTCTCTCTCTCTCTCTCTCTCCTCTCACTGTGACTCCTTTGCTCACTCTTTGTGTCCATCTCCCTTTCGGATTTGCTTAATCCCAGCTCTCTTGCATTTTCCTTCCCTTTTTTATAAGCCGGGAAGCGGCGCTTAATTAAAATTAACATTTCATGAAGGGCAGGCAGGTGGAGAGGAGAGCAGAGGATGAGAGCTCTCCCAACAAAAAAATGAAATAAAAGTTTGTTTATTCGTTTTATAAATATTTAAGGCTTAGGGCATCCCCCCGATCTGGCTGTCTGTCTGTCTGTCTGTCTGTCTCTTATTCACCGCCATCGAATTGTGTCCCTTTGCTGACTTTTCATTTTTCAAGTACCACCCATTCCCACCATCCCCAAACAAATTGATCTCCGCTAAGCTCGAAATTATATTTGGATGTTTTATTCATTTTCAATTTGGGTGTAAAGTGTGATGGTCTCAGATTAAGGGCTTACTTGTTTTGTCCCATGTTTAATTTATTGAATAAACGGCCATTTAAAAGATATCTTTTTATCTACAATATTGCATGATAATTTTTGGCAGAATAAACAGTAATTTCCAATGCTATGTGCCCAATATTTAAACCACGAGTGTAAAATTGTTGCCTAGCGTATGTGTCGTCCGCCCACGGGAGCAATCGCTGGACGTTTATTTGTTTATGTGACAGTCGTAATTGAATGCATTATTCAATGGACAATATTTGCTCGTACCTTTTTGTGGCGCTTTAACACTTTGCCGGCCATTGGGAGGATGAGCAGCGGAGATGTATGTAAATGTCTTGGCATATTTTATGAGAACAGCGAGAAGCGAAACTTTTTTGGGCAAGCTTCGGTCTGGTCTGGTCTGGTCTGTGGCTGTTTGTTGCATTTATCGTTACATTACAGCTGGACACAAAACTTTTGTGGACCCTTAAGACTCTGCAGGGCAGAGGTCGTTCCGGGACACGCACAAACGATCAGATCAAGCGGGGGGTGTTAAGATGATTTGTTCACCGTTTCTTTCTTACACACTCACACTCACTCCACGCACACGTACGTTCACACACTCGCTCACCGACACTGAGACACACTCCCACGCGGACGGAAGAGTGTTAAAGAAAACGCGGCGATAGGTAGGCCCGTGAATTGTAGTTCAAAGTGCGGGGGGAGGAGCAGGACGAGCAGTGAAAGTTGTTCCCTTTGTTGTGTAGTTTGTCCAAGTGGGAGGCGGCACAAAACACGGAACGTCGAAGAAATAAGCCTCAACTCGAGCTTTGTTAACCGTTATTTTCTTGCAAAACGACCGCACGCGCTCAACGACAATTTTGAACTGGAAGCCTGGCGGCCAGAAAGCATGAAAGAAGCACCACGAAACGGACGGCGTGCGTGTGAGGCAGGTACCGCTTATCAAAAACATCTGGCTCGCAAACCGAAAGCTTTCTCCAGCAAAGCTCTGCTCTACAGTGGCGTCTGATATGTTGAGGCAGGTCCGCAGCAAACGTTCCTTCCGTGGCTTATTTTAGTTTTTCTTAAAAGTGATGTTGCTTTGGTACAAAATTATATTTATTAGATTGTTTTATGGCACAATAGTGGTGCATGAAAATGTGTGTAATACAAAAATATGCAAGAGGAATATGAATAATTCTCTAATAATTCTCTGTGGTGCGTACGTAGTTAACGCCGGAGGGCATGGAGACCTTGTCGAAGCCCTTGGGGAACAGCTTGTTGGCCTCCTCGTCTGTGACGGTGGGCAGGATCATGACCTTGGTGCCAGGCTGCAGAAAAAAAAAAATCACAGTCAGTCTGGAGATCCATCAGCTGCCTTTGATTCAATACTCACAGTCCAGTTGGCTGGAGTGGCCACCACCTTGAGGCGATCGGTCAGCTGCAGCGAGTCGATGGTCCTCAGAATTTCACTGCAATTCAGGTTCAGATTAGAGCGGACACTAGAGGAAGCTTTGAGCGGTATACTCACTCAACGTTGCGGCCAGTGGACATTGGATAGAACATGGAGAGACGCACTTTGTGATCGGGGCTAATGATGAACAGCGCCCGAATGGTCTTGGCCACCTCGGGGTCTTTCTTCTGCTCCTCGTCCAGCATGCCCAGGCTTACGGCCAGGTCTCGGGTGGGATCGGCCACGATTGGGTACGGAAAGTCACCGGGAATGTCCAGGCAGTAGCTCTTGATGTCGTTCACCCAGTCGACGTGCGAGTTCAGAGCGTCCACGGAATGCGCCAGGCACTTGGTGTTCCGCTTGGCGAACTCCGGCTGATGCACCGCGATGCGTCCCAGCTCAGTGGTGCACACGGGCGTGAAATCGGCCGGATGCGAGAACAGCACCACCCATCTGGTTTCGTATGAATATCGCGATTTAGTGGGACTAGAAATGAATGCAATTTAGATGCTACTCACGAGTCTCCCTGCCACTCATGGAAGTTGATCGGCCCCTTGGTGGTGTCGGCGTGGAAATTAGGTACAGTCTGTCCCAAACGCATTTTGCACAATGTTTTAGTTTAGTTTTTACTACTTGGGAAACTTGTTTAGCTCGCTTGCTAGTTTGTATCTTCACTGAATACCCATTGAGCGGCGTCGCCTGCTTTTATATCCGCCAGACCCGAATCAGCTCAGGCAGAGCGACAGAGACCGATGCAGAGAGCGAGATCGGCGCTGCCCCTGCCTTATCGCATGTTTATGGTTGTGTGTACGTAGATTATATTGAATAATAAGCGATTCCAAGCAGCTGCTTTTCAAGAGGGGGGAAAGGTACGCATACACATGTTTGTACGTATTCAGAACCTCATGCAAGGCCTCTAAACCTATAAAAATACTTCTACTGAGGCCACTTTTTTGTTGCTTTTGCTTCTAGCTTGCCTCGCCCAAAACGAGAAGTTGAAATTTCTGGACTTTGTGATGAAACTCTTGAACAGCTCATGCAAAAGTACAGTTTGCCTCATCTTTTCTATATTTCCTATTCGAATTCGTTTCAAATTAGCAAAGATCCAAGGAAAGAATCTATCCCTTCAGGTATTCCTTTGCCAAGCAGCTGTGGAAACAGCTGATCCCTCTCCGGCCGGGAACCGGCTCCAAACATAAACAGAGAGTCCAACCAGCAAAAGAGAGCGAACGAATTAGCATTGGTGTTGGTGTTTAGCCTACAATTATCAACACCAGCTCACTTTTGTTCTCACCACACAGCGCTCTGCCACACGGACAGTTGGCGTGTGATTCCAAAGAGAGCGGCGCGCAGTGTAGTGGTGTTGGTGAGTGCCCGTAGAATCACGTACACAGACAAAGGTTTACGCTCTCCACGGGCACACGGACAGGAACGAGCCTCCGGTTCGGTGGGTTTCTGGACAAGAGCGAGTCAATTTGTGTGGCTGTGTGGGTGAACCTCAGGGAAATTCTCCACACCAGTGAAGAGTGATCTGCCTTTGGTGTTCACGGATAGAAACATTTGAGTTTTGCCCAGACAGAGCACTGCCTCATAAGGTTCCGAAGAAAACAGACTGTTCCACAGATGGACAAGTGAAATGGAAACCTGCAAACCTTCGGAAAAGGGAATCTGTAGGATGGATGCATAGCTGGGCTTGTGGTGTCGACAACGGCAATGGATATCGCCAGGCCACAGCCCACAGAAGGTCATTTGGAGGACACTTCTCGGTGCATCTGAGTTGCACCCAGCCATTTGTTGGCTTACACGTGTAACCAGTACAGTCTGTCTATTTAGTGGATTCTTCCATTTCAGAGTGAAATCTAAGACGCAAAAACATTTGATTCCATTGTAAAATCCCTGGTAACTTTCCACTCGCCTCTGTTTATCATCGTCCAACGCGTTGTTTGTCAGAAAAAAGCAACAACGATCGTGTTAGTGTATGTACATATAAAGAAAGAGACGAAAGTACTTGGAGAAGAGCGAGAGGGAGAAATACAAGGAGAGAAGAACGTGTTGCTTTTAAAGAGCATGAAGAGATTAACCAAAAAAAGAGAGGGAGAGAGATAAGCTGACGTTGAGAGGCAACCAGTTTTAAACAGTGATGTCGAATATAGCCAAAACAAGCTAAGCAAAACAAGCACATGTTTGCTGTTACATTCTACATAATATATGTATGTAGACATGCATTCGACCCACATTTGACAGTTGTCGAACAGATGGTCGTAGTTCGCTGATATTCTTACATTTTCATATTCCGTTTAGTATTACAAGCTAACCAGCACCTTCAGTACCGAAAATGTAATTTTGACCAATAAAATGATCAATTTACCACAACATGTGCTAATGATGAGTACTATTTTTAATATAAATCTTCATTAAAGAAGGGCTAAAACAAAATAACCTCACTGAAACGAACCATGTTCATGTGCTGTTAAAATATATTATAGAAGGAATCACATCCAAATAAGTCCTTGAAAGTAGCCAATCATGCAGATCGTGTATAAATAAGTTGGATAAAATTATATTTTCAGTGCTAAAAGTGCTAGCTAGCTAGCAATATTAAGCCGAACATCAAAATAGAAGAATATGATTTAAGACTACGGTATATTTTCAAAATGAGATGGTTTATTTTGGTATATTTTAGCGATAGTTTCGCTGGAAACTAGGGCTGGGAAAACATCGACGGTGGCCATCATAGATAGTGGAAACTATTTATGGTGAAACCCCACAATAGTATCGATACTATCAAACAATCTAAAACCTCAATAAAATTCAAAATTTCATTCATTTCAACCATAATTCGTGGATTTCATACTTCCATGAGATATAGAAAATAAATGCATGTAAAGAGAACAGTCTCAAAAGCATTGGTAACTCTAAAAATATATTCTATTTCAATAATAGTGTTCTCATTTCTAATGCAATTTCTGCCGCTTTGCTAAAAATCCATTAAGGCTCTGTTGAGGTGGCAGGAATAAACATACATACCCGCTTTTTTTTTAACATTTATTCAATATACCTTCCAAACGCGCCATACATTACACCAGCACGTACGTGTGTATACAAAGTCTCCCAAATAAGAGCATAATTTTTTTATTAACTTACCATTCTTGGTAATACATGTCCTGCATATTGTCTCTTTGCTCGAATGAAGTCTTCAAGGTCGATACTATCGATGGTGAACCATAATAGTCGGTGGTCGGCCTATTTTTCAACCATCGATAGTATCGATGGCACTAGCCATGTTTCTCCCAGCCCTAGTCGTGCGACCATCAAATTCGCAGTAGCGATTAAATACCAAAAAATAAAACAAAAATCAAAATTAAAAAAAAGTTTAAAAAGTGCGTAGCCACTACTAAAAGGTAACTAACTATTCGTGAACATTAACTGCAAGATTCGGGCCAATGGCAACGAATGCAATTCAGACAAATCCATAAGCAAATTCACAATATTTCATAGCCCCAGCAAAATTTTCTTCTCCATTGTACGTGTATTTGTGTGGACAGTGACTCGTTGGTTAGAGGGAAAACAAAGAAAACGTCGAAAAAGAACGACGTAAAACGCATTGCAAAATCATTATATTCCGTTCAAATGTTGTTAAATTAACGTTGTTGCAGAGCACGGAAAAGTAAACTAATTTTAATTGTATTGATTTTTTGCCTTGGCTGCATATTCTTGTGCATGTTGATGTTGTTGTTGTTGCTGTTACTGCTGCTGCTGCTGCTGTTGCTCTAGTTGTTGTTCCTTGTTGTCGTTGTTGTTCATGTTATTGGTGCTGCAGCTGCGCGTCGAAACTGTAAATGTTGTTGTTGTTTGGTTGGAGATGCAATAATTGTTGCTGTTATTTTGGGTCAGAGCTGCGTCGCAGTCGCAGCAGATAAGCAAAGTGAAGAGAAGAGAAGAGACAGGAGCGAGAGAGAGAGAGCAAGCGAGCGAGCGAGCGGGCCAAAGCGTGCAATAACGAAAGAGAGCCTGCGAGCGAGGGAGACGGACGGAGTAACGGACAAAGGACACTGCATTTTGAGGTTGATGTATGCTGCCTGCCTGCCTGCCTGTCAGCCCTTCCTCCCACCATGCCTACCCCCCCACCGTATACACACAGCATCCTCTCACAGCACACGCAGAAATAGAAACAGAAAGAAAGAAAAGTCATCAGCACTCAAAATGATTTTCGTTCGTGTTCGCAGCGTTCTCTTCTTCTAACTGTGCTTCTTCCCCGTGCCCCGCCACAAGTACCTCTCAAGTACCGCGCATTCAATAGTCATGGACAACGACAACTACGAGCATCCGAACTTGTCCTCGGATAACAGCAGCACCAGCAGTGGCAGCAGAGGGAATTCAGCAGCAGCAGCAGTTGCAGTAGAAGTTGCAGCGGTAGAAACAGCAGCAGCAGCAGCAGAAACGCCAGCCACAGTCGGAGGCTCCAATGAGCCCATGAGTGAATCCTCCTCTCCTTCCTCCTCCTCGTCCGTCCCACATCCCCAGTCATTCAGTGCAGCCATTTTATTTAACATTGATACAGAAGAAGACGAAGAAGAAGCTCATGACCATTCATCGCATGATCATCACTCTCCTACTCCTCCTTTTCGCCAGACTGCAACGCAACCCGCAACAGCGCCACAACTGGAGCCACAGCTCGAGGATCAGCAGCAACAGCTGGACGGGCCACAGATAGAAATAGAGCCAGAGCCGGAACCGGAGCAACATCCGCAGCAGCAGCATCTCCAACTGGAGGACGGGGACTCCGATTCGGAGCCAGAGCGAAGTCCACAACAGCAGCAGCTGCAGGCAGTGGGCACAGACGCCAACGCGATTGCGGATACCATTGACGCCGGTGCCATTCCCAACGAAGCCGTGGAGCGCATCGACGATTTCGAGGACGACGACGACGACCTCGAAGAGGGCGACGACGCTGTCTCCGCTCCGCGCGACGTCGACGATCAGGCCCCGTCGACATCCGCTGCCACCCAAAGGCTGAGCTCGGTTGCCGTCCTGCCGACCCATTCGGCTGCCGCCACCATCGCCGGCCAGAGCGCCAGTCGTGCCTCCCTGAACCAACAGTTGCGTGCCCCGCTCCCTGCACCCGACAATCACGCCGCCAGTGCAGCTGCCGTCGACGATCAGGATCAGGAGAACGACAGCAATAACAACAACGCGGCCGCAGCTCGACGCACCCGTCATTTCTACAGCAACAACGGGAGCCGCTTCACCAACGACATGTTCCCCGGCAACTGCCCCCAGAAGAGCTCGAACCAGAGCTCGCCCCGCTCCGGCGGAGGACGTCACCAATCCACACAGCAGGGCGTGGATCCGCTGCGTCTGCTCTATCCCAATGTGAACGAGACCGAGACTCCATTGCCGCGCTGCTGGAGTCCACACGACAAGTGTCTGTCGATAGGGCTGTCGCAGAACAATCTGCGCGTCACCTACAAAGGTGAGTGCCAAGCTACCCAACGACCCATTGATCCCACTCCCACTTGAAAAGGACCCCCTGTAGTGTCCCATTACGGGCACACTGAAAAACCTCGCAGGATTAGGAGCAGACGAGTGCAGCGATAACCGATGCACTTTGATGGCATGGTCATTCGATGTGCCTGCAGTTGTCCCGCTCTTCCGCACCAGCTGTGCTGTGGCTTTTGTTTTTCAGCACTCACTTCTCCCACGCTCATTCGCGTGGCTGTGGAACAGGCAGACCAGCGTGCTGTGCTGTTGGCGCAGAATGTTAACCAACAGAACAGCTGAGCGAGCTACGTGCACAGTTGTGTAGGTGGCGCCACTGCCACAATAGAAATGAGGAAATGAAAAATGTAAATTGCAAATTTATTAACGAAAACGTTTCTCGTTACAGGCGTGGGCAAACAGCACAGTGATGCCGCCTCCGTGCGCACCGCCTACCCCATCCCATCCTCCTGTGGGTTGTACTACTTCGAGGTGCGCATCATCTCGAAGGGCCGCAACGGCTACATGGGCATCGGCCTGACCGCCCAGCAGTTCCGCATGAACCGCCTGCCAGGTATGTGTCCAGAGGGTTAGTTAGGGACAATCCCTCGTACTTCCTAATGACCGCATTCCCCATTCACCCAAGTAGGTTGGGACAAACAGTCGTACGGCTACCACGGGGACGACGGCAACTCGTTTAGCTCCTCGGGCAATGGCCAGACCTACGGACCGACCTTCACCACCGGCGACGTCATCGGCTGCTGCGTTAACTTTGTGAACAACACTTGCTTCTACACAAAGAACGGCGTGGATCTGGGTATCGCATTTAGGGACTTGCCGGTGCGTAATCGAAACCACCCGTCCACCCACCCGTCCTCCCCCGGCTAACCTCCATTCACGCGTATTTCCACAGACCAAGCTCTATCCGACAGTGGGTCTGCAGACGCCCGGCGAGGAGGTTGATGCCAACTTTGGCCAGGAGCCGTTCAAATTCGACCGAATCCTGGACATGATGAAGGAGATGCGCGCAAATGTTCTGCGCAAAATCGACAGATATCCACATCTGCTGGAGACGCCGGAGAACCTAATGAATCGGTGGGTGCTGCAGCAGAATGCATTTCCTGTTGCAATCATTAATCGTAGTCCATTAATTATTGGCAGCCTGGTCTCCACCTATCTGGTGCACAATGGCTACAGCAAGACGGCCGAGGCCTTCAATGGCTACACGAATCAGCCATTCGACGAGGACTTGGCCTCCATCAAGACGCGTCAAAGTCAGTTCAGCTCTCATGTGGCATGAGGGGGAAACTAATCAGTTTTCATCTTGCATATTTCCAGAGATCATCAAGCTTATACAGACTGGAAAAATGAGCCAGGCCATTGAGCATACGCTGCGCTCGTATCCCGGCCTGCTGGAGACCAACAAGAATCTGTGGTTCTCCCTGAAGTGTCGTCAGTTTATCGAGATGATCAATGGAGCTGACATCGAGGTGAGTTCGTTGCACGGAGCGATTCAACAAATAAACGTTAATTTCTCGGCAAACCCAACAGCAGGGCAACAATAAAGTGACAGCCACCACACAGACGATGCCCACAAATCAGACCTCCGTGATACAGTCAACGAAGGCGTTCAAGCACAGCAAGGGGGGCAACAGTAGCAACAATAGCAACAACAGCAGCCACAGCCACAGCCAGAGCCAGAGCAACCAGCCACAACAACAACAGAACAACACTGCAATTCCAGCTGTGATAAAATTAGAGAGCGGCGAAAAGCAGGATCTGAAAAAGTTTGTTGCAGTTTGATTTGGTGTTTGCTTTGGCAGAGTTTCATGTCTTCATGTCTTCATCTCTTGCAGCCTGGTCATGGATGACAACTCGAACAAGTGTGCGGATCATGACACCAACAGCATGGATGTGGAGATGGAGCCGTGCCAGAGCCACTCGAATGGCGGCGACTCGTGCTCCAATGGCAATGCCAATGCCAATGCCAGTGCCAGTGGAGTGCGCAACTCTTTAGATGCCATCGACGAGGAAATGGGTATAGAAATAGAAAAATCAGAAACCAGAAAGAGAATCAAGCTAATCAAGGTTGCCCAAACGCACCCAGATGTAGACGTGTCACCCTCATCGCGCAGCTGCGGTCGTGTCATCGAGAAGATACTCGAGTTCGGCAAGGAGCTGTCCAGCATGGGACAGCAGCTGGAAAAGGAGAACCTCATGACTGAGGAGGAGCGTCAAATGTTGGAGGTAATTTAATCAGCACCTCAGCACTTCCCTTCTACAACGATTTTGTTTCAATTTCGCAGGATGCATTTAGCTTGATTGCCTACTCAAACCCGTGGTCCAGTCCGCTCGGCTGGCTCTTGTGCCCCTCGCGACGTGAAAACGTCTCCACCACGCTCAATTCGGCCATATTGGGTGAGTCTCTTGGCCACTTATGCCACTTTCCTGATGCATTCTCACGCTCTCCGGGATCGCTTTCACTTGCAGAGTCGCTCAATTTCGAGAGACGTCCACCGCTGGAGTTCCTGGTGGCGCATGCATCCGAGCTAATCAAGGTGATCGGTCAGCATTCGCTGGGCGAAGACGCTTTCATTACCATCGACGATGTGTTCCCGCAAAATTGACCCAGTTCGCCGACGCTGCTGAAGATGTTCGAGACGACGCTGACCCTGCCGCGCACCAGCGTACTGAACGAACCGCTGGGCAGCGTAGTACCCTCCACATCGACCGCGGCGGTGGCTGTGCAGACGACCAAGCGACGCCGTCGTCGTCGCAATAAAAGGCGACGCAAGTCCTCTCTGTCCGGCAGCACCGAAGCGTCCTCATCCCGCACCTACGATCCTGTCATGACGGGCAGCAGCAGCAGCATGCGTAGTACGGGTGGGGTTGGTCCGGGGGCCATGCGTCGTGGTCGTTATCGTGGGGTCAGCTCATCCTCATCATCAGCAGCAGCGGCGGCGGCAGCAGCAGCAGCGGCAGCAGCAGCGTCTGCGGCGGCATCAGCAGCCGCATCCATGAGTGGCGGAAGCAGTCCTTCGATGTATATTGATCCGCAGGACTACTTCGAGACGCTCGACTAGATTATTAAACAATTTTTCGTAATAGGTTAAATTTTGTTGTTACTTCAGTTCTCCTTTTTTACCATCAGAAGCCCCCCATTAATGTCCATCTTTTAACTGATTCATTTTGCTAGAGAGATGCGCGACATCTGCAGTCGCTACGGGAGCTACGGAGTCGAGCGACTATTTGCGGCCTTTTGATTTAGCGTGATTTTTTAATAACTTTTAACGTATATTTTATATAGCCCCTGTAAGCATAAAGTGTGTAATATTATGATGTATAATTAAATTGCTGCGAACTGTGCTGCGTCACGAACCCTGGAAATTCACTTTCAACTTAAGCAATTGCCTTTTGTTTGTTTTTTGCCAGACACGCCCGTACCCAAACCCCATTCACAATCTGAGAGCAACCCACACAAAACCCGAAAACCAAAAGAAATGCAAAACTTAAGTAAAAAGCAGTTCAGTCATTTATGTAGCATGTTAATAGAGAATCAACCCGTCAATAGTTAATTGTTCGTAGACTATTCACACTCCTCTCTCTCACTTCTCTGTCTCACTATCTGCCACACGATCATCAGTTGTCCAGTGCAACACGGAACTATTCATCAGTTTCACGGCAAGACTAGGCAAGGCATCAGCAAAGTTTTAAGTGTAACATTTCGCTATAGTGATTTAAGCCAATAACATTTACTCTATATATAAAGGTCGAACATACACACACACAACTTCGAGCGTACGGCAAGCATGAATTCAATTAACTGGATAATCGTTTAAAATATATTGTATGGATGTGTATTTCAGGAAGTGCAAATTGTGTTTCAAGTGGGGCTAGGGCTGGTTGCAAACGCTGCATCCATGGATCCCATTTCTACAGTAATTATTGCAAGCAATTCAGTGCTTAAGTTAAACAAACAAATACATATATTTATAGTGTGCTGTGAAATGCCATTCATATATCTGGATTGACATCAAAGCTGCCCCTACAAGTCTGGCTGCCTTATACGCTGCACGCGCTCCTCGTTCTTCACATGCTGCTTTAGCATTCGCATTATTTCGGTATCGTACTCCGGCGGCGTTGGCTTTGTTTCGGTGGCCCAGTAGAATATGTCCCAGTCATTGCTCACGCCATTGATGAGCTCGTCGTACTGGGCTGTCTGGTCCGCGGAGAAGTCCCTCAGGTGCTTGGCCACAAACGTGCTGAGGAGCAGATCATTCTCCAGCATGCCACGCTTCCGACTCTGATACAGCAGCCTGGAATGGATTGGATAGTTATTCGTGTACCCACGCCTGATATGCACCAGACTTACCGCTGCTTGCGCGTCTCGAGGGGCTCATCGGGTCGGACTGGGTACTCAGGCACGGGCAAATGCGGCGGATCATCATAGTCCACTATCTGCGAGGGAGTTGTAAACTCAGTTTTGTCCAGGGTGCCACTGGCAAAGCGGTGTGTGGCAACTATGGGTCGCACCACTCGACGCGAGACTGCGCTGATCTAAAGGGAAGTACTTAAGCTATCATTCATGCCAGATTTCGAGGCTCTAACTTACCAGAAATTGCCGCAACATGATAAATTTATAAACAAAACAAAAAACAAAAACAGTGATGTAACCTAGGGGTGGAGAACAATCGATGGCACTATCGGTACTATCGATGGTTGGACACTATCGACCTAGCTCACTATGGTTTAAAGTCTCGATAGTGGTCTATAATATCACGACAGTTTCTAAAAAAACTAATAAAACTATATTAAAACTATTAAAAAATAATTTTTCTATTGCGACTATCGACTACTATCGAAGATACTATCAAACACTATCGATGGTTTAAAATTAACTCTAGTCCACTATCGATGGTGCCCACTATCGATAGTTCTCCACCTCTAGTGTGACCGCAAAATTATCAATAAAATATACCGTCAAGGCCTCGTAAAAATACCAAAATGTACCATTGCCTCTTCAAAATATACTGTAAATATCCCGTAAATCTTAAATAATTTTCCTCAACTTTGATCTTCTGTTTAATATTACCAGCTGGTTAGGAATCTCAGATTTACATATTTAATTTTACTGGAATCATCTTTAAATTCTTCACAAGATTGGCTAATTTCCATGACATATCTTTATTGGATTAAAATTCAATTCATGATTCAAGGGAGGTGAAGCAGATAGAATATTTCCAATTACAAAATCAGCTTCTTAAATACATACCGAAATATACCTTCTTGAGAAAAAAACCTGCCGTACGGTATTTTTAATAATATATACTAGTTTAATATATTTATGTAATACATCATTATATACCGATACCCCGTTATTGTGTTCTGAACTTAGTTTTGACGTTATTCAGAAATGTATATAGTATACCAGGAATTGGCGCGACATTATTCAAAAATTAATTCATATCAAGGCAGTGCTGGAAAGCGCACGAGTTCGCAGCACAGTGCTGCATAACAACCAAGAACAGCTGTTCTGGAGTCTTAAAACTCTGTTAACATAAATGTGTACACTGCACGCCATTTAACACGAGTGTGATGACTATTTGCAGGCTGTCCAATCGCTGTTAAATAGTGGAGGAAACCCATGTTATTGTTATGTTAACCGACGCGGGCGGAGCGAGAGGCAGGAAAATTTTCGCACTGGAAAAGTTTGATTTATTAGTTATTGAGGAATAAATAAAGTGCAGTGCTCCACAGTGCAACGGTAATTGTCTCGATCAGCTAGTGTGTGTGCATTGAACGCCCGAAACGCGTTGAAAAAGCAAAGAACGCCGAAGATGAGGAGAGCGTGTGGTAGAAGGGTGCAGGGTGCTCTTCTGCTCTGCTCTGCTCTCTGCTCGTGTGCAAGTGTTGTGTGTATACGGCGCTGGAACTGCGGCGGTGGAAAATGCTTTACCTCCCACGGGGGGTGGTGGGGTGTGGGCTCGGCTCAGCCTGTGTGCCTGTGCAGCCCGTGAGAGTGCGTAGTGTGTGCGTGAGCGTGAGCTAAATGAAAATTTATACGAAACACCACCCAGCCAGAGGCAGAGGCAGAGGCAGCACCCCACCACCCCAGGCCTGGGCAGGCGGCGCACCCACGCAAGTCCATGTCGAGTTTGCATAAAAAACGCATAAAACTACAGTATTCTCTGCATAATTGAATTGATGGCGAAAAGCGCTGCTTTTCACACCCCGCAGCATCGAATCATCCATCGCGTTCCCCGTCCCCACCCACCCACACTCGACCCATCCGCCTGTAGAGCCGGCAACCGCTGCCTACGCCCTCGCCTAATACATACACACAGAACAGCCAAAAGCCAAAAAAAAGCGAAAAAAAGAACAAGAACAAAAAATAGGGAGCAGGAAAATGCCCCTAGCAGGACTCTGTATAGAGCTCCATTCCAGTGCTTAATTCATTTACATGATAAATTACCAAGCAGCCCCGCGTATCTCAGTATCTCCGTATCCGTATCTCGTCTGGCACCATCGATGATATCTACCGATCTGGCGATAGATAGCCAACACCCCACCCCCAATACCTCTGATAAGATTGATGAATTATTTCCATATATACATATATTTGTGTATATGTTCTGCATTTCGTATATTCCGACCATATGCAAATTGGCCAGCTATCGTTGTTTTTGCCTCAGCGCTCTGTGACCGAGAGAGCTGATAACAACAAAAGCAACACCACCACTGTACGCAGCAGTGCGCGCCCTATTGGACAGCCGAGACAGTGGCGGTCAAAAAGAGTGGCACACATCCCGCCACATCCATCCATACAGTCGTGTCGTGTCGCGTCGTCCTTGTCTGCTGCCCCGTCCCGTCCCGTCCCAACACTGTGTGCGTGTGTGAGTCATGCCGTTCCGTGCGTCTGACCTGTCCGTTCACTAGAGATTGTTTATGGGATAACGACAACAACGACGTTGATGATGATAATGAGGATGATGATGGTAGTGCCTTTTCCCATTGCAAACAATTCCAAATTCCGTTTCAGCTGAACTGTAAAATTGTACATACCTAAATACATAAGTAAATGTTCTCATAAGAGACAGCGTGAATCGGGAAAACGCCTACTCTTAGTCGCCTAGCCTCCATTCCACCCCAAAATAATCCGACGAGCAGCAGGTGCAGGAGGAGCAACATCAGCACAAACATCAGCCAATCATCAGGAATCACCATCAGAGCCATCACAATGGGCTGCACTACCTCCGCCGAAGAGCGCGCTGCCATACAACGGTCCAAACAGATCGAGAAGAACCTCAAGGAGGATGGCATCCAGGCGGCCAAGGACATCAAGCTGCTGCTGCTGGGTAAGTGCAAAGGAAATGGATTTCCTCATTACCCCCCATTGTACCTTTTCCGCTAATGTTCTAATGGAAATTGCCCTTTATCAATCCGAGATTTCGGGGCCCTTGAGTTGGCTGGAAAATTATATTTTCGTTTTTATGTGCTGATAGATGGGGCAACATTTATCGCGCACTTTCACTGAGCACAGTGGGCAGGAGGTGCACTTTTATGGATACGCAGAAGGCAAATAATAGAATAAAAATATTAAGAACGAAAAGGCAGATCTCTCCCTACAAATCCTTACCCAATTGTCGCCCCAAAACGTTTATCACCTGACCTGACAAAACCATTCTTGGCGTGTTATTTTGGCCAAGGCAAAACCACAAAACCAGGCTACAGGGCACATCGCATTTGGGTCAACTCATCTGGTTGCATGTCGAATTTATTTTACGAGTTGGAGGGATGTCACGAACCACTGTGCGGACAGCCGCAGCAACAGTTGCATCTGCTTTTGGGGCTAGACAAGTGTGAAGACTAAACACTTTCGAGGAGCCATGTGGCATGTGGCGGCGCTGGCGCAGTGCCCTCGCCTCAAGTGTCTCTGCATCGGCAACGGCAACGGCAACGGCAATAGCTGCATCCGCATCCGCAGCCTTAGCCTTAGCCGCGTTGCAAGCATCCGCCAGCGAGTGGTGGCAATCGACGCCACTTGACATTGAAACCACTGCACATTAATACACAAGAGTGTGTGTGTGTGGGTTGGTTAACCAGGTTTGGGCCCCTGACATTGAAATGCCAGTTAATGCCATTTAATCTGCCGCCAGCCGCCCAAAAACAGAAACAGAAACAAGACACGAAGAAAGGAAAATGGAAAGAGAGTCGAAAGCTGCCACAACGACTTGTGTCTCTTCTGCACTGAAAGAAACACAAACTAGAAATACACTTTGGAGACTAAATAGTTGCAAAAGTATCAGGAAAAATAGGAGAGATACAAGTTTAATCTTCTCCAATCATTTTGGAATTAGTTTATTCCCAATTCTCGGTAGGAGCAGAAACAATAGCATTATTTTTCCCACTGCCTACTGTGGCTGTTGCTCCATTCTGTGTTCTGTGCAATCAGGCAAAAGTTTGGAGCATCCAAACAACAGCAACGAGGAGGACAAAACATGTACGTACGTACATGCAGCGATTGCAGCTCATGTTGCAGCACTGGGGCACAGCAAGGACGAGTGGCGCTGGGGGGTGGTTGTGGAGTGGCAGGCGGAAGCATCGATTGGCGGCCAGGAAACACTAACGAAACAATGGCCAGGAAGGAAGGGACCGGACGGAAGGGAACGACATGTACAGGACTTGTGGGTTGTGGGTGTGTGCCACCACCAAGTGCACGTTACAACAAAGCGGAAGTTTAAAAGAAATCCCACTCGAGGCATAATTTCAAGCCAAAGGTTATTGAGGAAGCAGCATTTGTTGGTTGTTGGTTGTTGCTTTGTTTGTTCTCCCATTTGTTGCTTCTAGTGGCCGACTGATGTGGCAACAACGATGCACACACACGAGAGCTACACAGAGTGTTCAACTGCAATATGCCGTGACATAGACATGTTTAGATACAAGCAGGAATATGTCATCGTGCCTCGAACAAGCTTGAAAGGTCTTTAACTACATGGATACCCGTTTCAGATGTTTATGTTGAGCTGCATTTCCCCAGCATATCTCAGCTGTCTCTCCATCCAAGCAAAACAATTAATTTTCGGGTCATATTTCCACAAACCGTGCCCCACTTTCATGTGGCTGCTGTTCCGATCGATACCATAGCTACAATACAAATGCAAATGCCCGTAAATCGGCTGTTAAATAAACTACAAAAGATGCCAAATACAACACAAATCGAACTTAATTGAGCAGAGTCAAATGTCGTCGCAAGTGGCAAAAGGCCCGGCGACCTGGGACCCCCGTTATGGCACGGCATTGCCAGCAGCAGCACCGGCAGCGGCGGCGGCAATGGGTGGACGGACGTAGTATAAATTGTGTTCCATCAGAGAGCTGTTTCATGCGACAAGTGCACAAGTGCTCCACTTTGCCCGCTGTCCGTACGCTGCCATTCAGCGGAGAGTTCGCGTGATAAAAAAAAACTTGTCAATTTGTTTGCCGTTGGCTGCGGTTTGTGGTTCCTGCCACTCATCCACCAGTCCCTCTTCCCCATCCATGGGTGCTGTGGGGCCGTGTCGCGTCTGCTGGAACACAATTCATTCAATAATTACATTTTCCCATTCATTGTTTTCAATTTTTTGTTTCGTTTGTGGTGCCTTCCGTGCAGGGCATCCCGTCAGCCCCACACAGCGATTTGGTCCATATTCGAATTCGCAAAATGATAATTCAATTAAGCTCGTTAAAGGAGGGGGTGGCAGTGGGCTGGACGGTTGTGTTGGAAACCCTTTGAGTACGGAACACACATTCATTCCGTTCTCCTTCTTGGCCTTTTCTTTCTGTCACGCCATTTGCCAATATGAATGCCAATTACCCGTTTACCTTTCCCCACCCAAATCCCTTGTTCGCCGTCAGGACACAGGGACACAAGGCAATTATCGCATTGACGGTGGGATGGGTATTGTTGGGAAATTCTCGGAAAAGACGCGTGGGGGTGGGCGTTGAGTATGACTTCCAGTGTTTTCGGGATATAAGAGTTTAATTGGATGGCAAATTAGCAGAGAAAAGTTTAAAAGGAAGTGCAGTTAGCCCATTCCCAGAAATGTTAAGTGCCACCTGAGGTCAACCTGTGGACAGCAAATGCAATTGGGATGTTCCTGGTATTGGAAATTCAACTGAAAATGCAAAATAAATCAAGGACAATCGTTGCATAAATAATTGATAATCGCAACCATATCCTAAAACAATCCCATTCCATCGAAAAGAGAGTGAGAATTCCATTAGAACTCGCATTGATTCATGCCAGTGCTGCACAATTAATTCAAAATAATTGCTGTACTCTCTCCCTCTTTCTCTCTTTCTCGTTCTCTCTCTGTTTGTCCGCTTTGTTGATGCCGAGGCAGCTCTAATTGCGGCTCAATGGCTTTCTTTATTGAACCATTAATTGATTTACTCATAATCAAGCGCTCCTGACGTCGCCGGTCCGGGAATATACAATCAGTGCAGCAATGACAGAATGCCATCGGGCTATCGGGCGAATCAATGGCATTGTTATATGGATGGATATGTCCCGCCTCCCACTTTTAACATTCGATTCTGGATTCTCGTTTTCCGGCTGCTGCAGGGCTGCACGGAGGAGCAGGTCTTTGAATGGTCGGTCCTTTCCAATCGTTTTGTGCTAATGCTCTTTGCTTTTGGCCCATAAACGTGGCAGAGCTCCTCGAAAGCCGCTGACTTAATTGTGTGCGAGGTGATGGTTTGGGGCGGGGGCCCGTTGCTTGTCTCCATTCAAACTGCAAAGCCACTTTAAGTTGCCTTTAACAAAAAAAGCAATAGGAAAAAAGCACAAAAAAAGGAGAAATAACACGCTCGCGTGGGCGCTCTCGTTGAGGTGGTTGTCCTTGTCTTCCTCGTACTCGCTGCTCCCTAGTCCATGCCCACGGAGAGCGCAAACTCCGCGCGGCAGCTGTCTCTCTCTCACTTTTGTACTTTCCTTTCCAGTCTTCCATCTTGCATGTGCACAAGCTGCGCATGCACTTGCTCTCTTTCGCTCTCGCCCTCTCTCGAGAGCTTTCCTTAACCATTGAGTAATGTGTGTGTACTCGAATGGAAAGCTTCTTCCCATTGCGTACGCTGCTGCGCTAGGGCGGCTCCGTCCGTTGCCACTCTCGCTTATCCAGGCGCAGTCCAGTTCCGTTAGTTCAATCATCCAGCTCCAGCCAGTTGGCAGTTTCGAGAGCGGATTCCACGCACACGCGAAACAAAACCAAACGAAACGCCACAAAGCTTTGCCCAATGCAAATAATCGTTTAACTCTAGTTCTGTGATGTGTTCGTATTAACCAAAAGACGTTATTTTTGTTGGCAATTTGTGTACAATTCTTGTCGGAAGATATTCGTGTACCCAAAAATACCAACAGCAGTTCAGTTTGGCGCTTAAATTTGTTGATGAACTCAAAGAACGATGCAGGGGGGCCAATAGAATTGAATTTTCGCTTTTATTTTCCTGCACCAATTTCGCACCCGTATGAATCATGAATCATTTTGCGTGCTGGAGCACGAAATGTACAAAGAAAGAAAAAGTTTCTGCTTGTGCTTTTCACAATTTGGGCGAAACAACCAAACAATCGGACCGCCTCTTCGCCCCTTTCGTTGCTTTGCGTCAGCATGTGCCCATTTTCCAGGCCCATCCCCTCGCGATCTGTGTACCCTTGTTCCCTGTGCCCACCGTGTGTTTGAATGTCTGTGTGTGTGTGTGCTTGTTTATGGCCACTTGTAAGACAGCCCGCGCAGGCAAGGGAAGCACAGAACACGGGGCAGAGCGTGTTGATGTGAGAGGCAAAAAAAACAATGGAGCTCTCAATAATACTTCCCGCATGCTCGTATAATTGTGCAAATATCCAACAGACACACACCATAATCGAGAACACCAACTGCCGATATTCCCGCAAAATAGAAACGCGATAAATGGGGGAAATACTCGTCGAATAATTTATTGATTTTTGCATTTTTACTGCGACACATGGTCCTTGCATATGGACGCGTACATACATATGTACATACATGTATGTGTGTATGCATCTATGTGTGGAGATATCTGCATCGCAACATGATTTTGCGCTAATCAAAAAAACTGAAGTCTTGGATTTTATTCCTTAATTGTACTTTTCCCCTGGGCTCAGAAAGCACTTGGAGAAAGCTTTCACACTCGCGCTTCCATTGCTCTTTAGCTCTCTCCATCTCACACTCTCTCTCTCTCTCGCTGAGTAGAACTTTTCTAGGAAAAAAAAACAAATTTCCCACAAATGCAAGCGAGTAGAGAGTTCCGTTACCTTTTTCCTCTGGCAATTTCCCAGCCTCGGACACGCGGATTTTTAGTTTACAATTAGAGTTTGGCGTTGGCTGGGACCCAATCGGGTAACGGACAGCGGATAGCAGTCGCCTGCAGCATCCGTGTGGCTCAACAAATGCGCAAAAAACAAAAAAGAAACCAAACAAACTGAACTGTGTTGGCTTATGTCACTTAACTCCCGTTTCTCACAGTGAAAATCGAAGCGAAACAGTGAAAAATACACACACACAGCAATAACATTAAAAAAAAGTGCATAAAAATAGCAGAAATAAAACATTTTAAGCACAAAAGAAGAAGAAGGTTCAGTTTTGATCCCTGTGGATACGCTTTGAAGTTGTTTTTAGTTGTTGGCTTTCCTCGCGACCCTACATTGTTTTTCTTCGCTGGCAACGTAGTCGGCCATTGAGTTGGCCGATACCAAACGACCTTCAAAACGTTTTGCGTCGAGGCAATACGCACCATGGGCTGCGCACAGTCTGCCGAGGAGCGAGCCGCAGCCGCCAGGAGTCGCCTCATCGAGCGAAACCTCAAGGAGGATGGCATACAGGCGGCAAAGGACATTAAACTGCTGCTGTTGGGTGAGTGAGTGGTTGCTTCGTGGTGTGGGTGTGGGTGTGGGTGGGGGTGTTTGTGCTGGAAAAAGACTCCCAAATGGACAATGCAATGAATATTTGATTCGAGCTCTGGCTATAATTAGTAAAGCATACTTAGTGGCAGCCACTGAGAGTGTGCCATCATAAACCACGACATTTGGAATGAAATGGAGTAGATTGGATTGGAATTGAATACCTTTACGGCAAATATAGAACAACCCAATCAACTCCCGAAGAAAGGGGATAGGAGTACCTATAATTTTCTCTTATTTACTTCTCCCCAAGCCAAAGAAGGGGAAAGACTCTGTTCTGTTTTTTCTGCACCTACTCCTTCCTGTTCGCATGTATGAATCATATATTGATGGACTGCTAATTGCGCAATGAGCACTCTATCATTAGATGGCAGTTTGTTCCCCTTCATGGCCTGCCAATTCCCATAATATCGATTCTTGGCTGCAGGTGCCATTCCATCTGGCTGTCTCCTCCGACCTGCCTGTGAATTATGGCACAACGTAGATGCAATCAATTTAATAATCACAATAATATAATTGTGCAAACGGTCAGCTTAGTTCAAGGTCATTTCGCAGCGTGGGTGTATGGGGACGGGGTTTGTGCATCAACTCTGGGGGAATTTTGAAAATAAATTTCTCCACATTCAGCTTGGAAATCCTTGGGGAAAGAATAATGTACAAACGGTTTAAGCTTTCCCCCAATAAATTGAACCACAATTTGACCAAATTTGGACTGATAATACAGGGAAATTGCCTTCATTTGGATGATTTGCGCTTACTCATGGATCATGAGTAATATTCAGACATGCAAATATGTAAATATATTCGCCTGCATATCGGGCACATGTCTCTGCTTAACCCACTCCCTGGCCCTGGTCCCTGGTCCCTGTCCCCCGCTGGCCAATGTCTTGCACTTTTTGGTGTTTACTCGTACAATTTTTGTGTATTTCATTTAATTTCCTCTTCGGCCCGCAGTTTCCAGGGGGAGAGGGTTGGTGAAGATTTCAATTTCTGACAGTTTTGCGTGTGTTTTGCTGTATGGAAAATGTGTAATTTTTCGGCTTCTGCTACTCAAGCAACACCCACTCTGTGGGTTGTCTCTGTGTTTGGTCTGTGTGGCTGGCTGGCTGGCTGGCTGTGTGTGTGTCAGGGGCCACTGGAAATGTTTATTTAAAAAAGTTTTTCCTGCGCGCATCGTCGAATTCATAATAATAATAATAATAACCAGAGCAGCAAGAACAGAGTACGTACATACGCAGAATATCCGAATATCCGTCCCCTGTCTGCTCTCACTCTCTCTTGCTCTGTCTCCCTTTGCTCACTGCATGGATCTTGTATTTTCCTGCAATCCACGAAAGCATTAAAATTAAGCACTTTGCCTTCGATTGCCACACAAACAAAACATTAATCTCAGGTGCTGCGAGAGCACTCCCCGGCAATCCCCCGGGGCACCCGGCACCCATCTTCCTGCCTTCCTCTTCGATCTGCCATAAACAACTCACGAAAATTTCACTTCAAATCTAAACATTTCTATCGCTTTTTGTGTGAATTGTAGTTCTCCGTTTTGGAATGAGAAAAGTTCTCGTTTCTCTGATCTATTCTTTACCTTTGATTGTGCTTTGGAGTACTTTCAAGTGCTGGGACATTGAACCTTTGGGGAAGTGTTTAATCGGGAATCGACTGGATATGGGAGTGTTTTTTAATGCCAACAGTGCAAGGAGAACGAACGTTCCTACAATATACAATAAAGAGATGACTGGCCGGAAGAACTGCCAGTCCAATGGGCCTTCATTTGTATTTGAATAAAGGGTTTTGGCCTAGGAAATTTATGACAAATCGGGGCTCATCTTTAGCTATCTGAGATACCTTTGGGATGCTTCTGTTTTGTCCTCATCTACATGTTCGACAGCTGTGTTCGTGCTCAACTTGAGTGCAAAATCCACTCAGCAGTCACTCAATTAACAAATTGCATTCAATTAGATGGAAATTTGTGTAAGAGTGCGCAGCTGGAAAATCCTTCAGTCATCGTGGGTCACTGAGCAGAAACAGAAACAGAAACAGTAAGCAGAAACAGAAACAGACATCGAAACAGACACACACAGAACAAGAGGAGGGGATGGGAGGGGATGGGAGGCTGTGTGTGAGACTGACCAGGGGCGGCAACAATTAATCCTTTGTTTGCCTTTTATATGTCAGAATGTGGTAGGATGCCCCTGCTCTGTCCATGGCCCTCTCCAGTTCTTTGGTTGATTTTTTCTCATTTCTTTTTCTTTGCCCGACGGCAAACTCGAGTTGATACATTGATGATGGGGAATGATAATGATAATAATGATGATGATGATGATGATGATGTGTGTTTGCCTGTGTTCAAAGGCCATTAAGCTCTACTTGAGGAATACAAAGCACAGACATTTAGTGGTGCTCGAGAACTACTAGAGAACTGCCCCCAACATAAATATTTGCAACGACCCCTTTAAGAACTGCGTCAGCGATGGTAATCAGGCGCAGTTGCAATGCCCCTTAAATATCTGAATAATACCTTCTTCTCACTCACTCACTCTCTTTCTCTACATCTGTATCTATATCTTTGCTCTATTCCTCTATTCCATTCTAGGCGCCGGCGAGTCGGGAAAGAGCACAATAGTCAAACAGATGAAAATCATTCACGAGAGCGGCTTCACTGCGGAGGACTTTAAACAATATCGACCGGTTGTCTACAGCAACACAATACAATCATTAGTTGCCATACTGCGAGCGATGCCAACCCTAAGTATTCAGTATAGCAATAATGAGCGGGAGGTAAGTCCCAGAGCAGAGACCCCACACCATCCACACAGACTAATGCTTCCTTTTCTGACTTACAGAGCGATGCTAAAATGGTGTTCGACGTATGCCAGCGGATGCACGACACCGAACCCTTCTCAGAGGAGCTGCTGGCAGCCATGAAGCGTCTCTGGCAGGATACAGGCGTCCAGGAATGCTTCTCGCGCAGCAACGAATACCAATTGAATGATTCCGCTAAATAGTGAGTGCCAAATGCATGATTATCCCCTGCCTCATAGACACACGTGCAACCCACTTTTGAAACGATCTACAAACCTGCATACATCCAACACGATTACGTGATTTTGTGCAAACTTTTGCCATCTTTATGTAATAGAATACTCTACTCTTATGTTGCCTTGGCCGCTGGCCCAAGGCCAAATATTTGATGGTTCTGCCTGGAATTCTTTTGCAAATTTGCCACATTTATTTGTCTTTTCTTTACCATTCTGGGTAGAGCCCATCTGTGTGGTTGTGGCAGGCAGCAAGGACACACTTTAGACAAATTAGTTTATAATTCCATAATTATTTGTAGAGTCTGACTTTAGTCTTGGGGCAGCACATAATTAATCAAAGTTGAGGGAAGGCGCTTACAACCGAATTAACTTTCACAGTCTACGCCCTTTCCAACTGACTCAATGATTAATGAGCATAGGCAGCAACCATTAAAACTACATTTTATTTTAGACCAAAAGTTAGTCGGGTTCGGATACATATTTACACTTATTCCTAAGGTTTATATTTACACGATTTATTCAGCTAGACGTGAAATGTTGGGCGTGCTTGTTGGACTTTATGTACATTTGCTTAGTTAAACAAAACGTCGGGAGAGTGCGCTACGACTATAAATATCACACACAACCGACGTGTCTCTCACTCGTTCAGGGACATCCGTGCCAGGCAGTGTCTGGCCTAATCCTCCCGCAGGGTTAGCTTGAAATTCAGCGGGGACTGCGGAATGTATGTGGAATTGACGCGATACACAAACTCCCCGGAACTGTACGAGACCTTGTATTTGCGGAAGATCTGTGGCAGAAATGGAATGACATTAAATGGTGGCATCTATCCTGCACTGGGTGGACTGTACCTTGGCCAGCAGCGTGTGCAATTCAATTTCAGCAAAGCGACGACCCACGCACATGCGGCGGCCAAAGCCGAAGGGCAGACTGACAAACGGATGAATCTTGTGCCCGGCGTGGGGGCAACCAACTGCAAGAGCAAAACGGATTAGCAGCGGGCAACGTGTGGGCGAAGGAATGGGAGCACTCACCTGCCGCGGCAGCTGTTTGTTTGAGCCAACGCTCGGGCAGGAAGCGCTTAGGCTCTGGGAAATATGCGGGATCATTGGACACCACCAGATGGGGGAAGATGACGTGCGTCTGAAAGATAAAAGTTGGACTGTGAAGTGGCAAGGAGCCATGGAAACGGTGCAGTGAAGACTTACGCCCTTGGGTACGTGATAGCCGTTGATGACCGCGTCCGACTGAAGGCTGCGACCATTCGCAATCACCACGGGACGCATGCTACGAAAGGGAACGGAACGGGACATGGATAAGCAACCAGAAACGACCAGCAATCAGTGCAGGCTTACCGCAGCGTCTCCTTGACACAGGCCCGCAGATAGGGCATCTGTTCGAGAACGTTCTGGTTGATCTCCGCCTCGCGATGTGGGAACACTTTTTGCAGCTCCTCGAAGAGGCGCTTCTGCTTGTCGGGATTCTTGGCCAGCTGATAGATGGTTGAGGAGGCGGCCACCGATGTTGTGTCGACACCGACGAGGAACAAATCCAGAGCCAAGATAGCGGCCAGCTTGCGGTTGCCCGTCTTTCGCACAATTCTCTCCACAATGGAAATATCCGCCTCAGACTTGGGCAGCGCTCTGGCCTCGTCTGCCTCAGCCTTGTCCATTGTCTGTGCGATGTTCTTCATGCAGATTCTACAATGATTTGATATGTGAGTGGCTACAGAGACAGTGGAGAGTCGCAGGCTTACGCTGTAAACTGATCCAGAGCACGGACAAAGCTGCGGTAGGCCTTGGTGGGGTAGATGCGCCACAGCGGCATGCGCAGCTCCAGCTCTGGCACCGCCCAGAAGAACGTGTTGATGGCATCGATAATCTGTTGGGCCTCCTCGCTGCCCGCCGGCGAGAGACAGCCCAGGCGCGTGTCCAGCGAGACGCGTCCAACAGCTGCAAGGCAGAGACACTCGTTAGGATCGGCAGAGAGAGAGACAGCGAAACTATTTGTAGGACTCACATTCCAGGGCCCATTTGTAGAGCTCGTGCAGGAAATTGGATGGCAGCTCGTCGTTCTCGTCGCGCATCGCCTCAATGCTGCAACGGAGACAGAAATGTAGATGGCATTAAGGCTGAGAGTGGAACGGGACGACTTACCGGCCCATAAATTCACTGGCAATGTCGTTCAGCGGCGGAATGTACTTCTTGGCCGTTTGTGGCTGCAGCAGGATGTGCTGCACCTCCTGCCTGAAGGCCTCCCACTTGGGTCCGTGCCTGTTTGGGGTTATTTATTAATGTTTGTATGCTATGCCGCAATATCCGTTACATAAGCACATTACTTACACGCCAATTAGGCCGGCCACATCGCCAAAGAAATCGCGTCGCAGGTCGCCCTTGTAATGGCGCAGCGAGGGCATCGAGGGTCTGTGGCGAGAGCGAGAGCGAGACGAGACGATAACGAGTGCGAAAAATGAGAGAAAATGCGGAGAAAAATTGTACATGAGCAGGCTTCTGGCTACTGGCTACTGGCTGCCGGCTTCTGGCCTCCTCTGGGGACAAGGACGGACGACTGCCTGGCCGCCCTTGCGTGCAGACAGACCGGCGACGACAACATCAAACACAAATTTCCTACTAAAATCCACACAAAATGAAGCGATTTCTCGCTAGCCCGCACTCGAGTCGCCCCCATGGCTCTCAGCATACAATATTTGCATGATATGTCGCCGAACAAATAAAAGAAGCAGCGTAGTTATTGGCTTTTGGCTGCCACCCTGGGCGGGTTACCGCGGCAGCAGCATACTCGTAGTTGGACTTGTGTTATGACAGATCTCCCTCTCTGGAGTGACGAGTGCCGACTGACAGTCGGCTGGTCCGACGGAGTGTCTGTTTCTTTGTCTGATTTTGAAATGGTGAAAAACCGTCGATAGTGTTTAGGCCACCGATCGGAATTTGCATCTCAAACTGGATTCATTCCAGCCTAATTTGAATATTTATTCATCGAACTATGGCACAGCGAGTTAATGGCAAGTTACGAAAACACCAAAACAGAGCCGGAAAAGAGAGGCAGAACTCTATGTATTATATGCAAAAGTGTGCTGGCAATTCCTTCAAGTATTCCCCACAAAACGAGTCTGAGAAAACCAGTCTGTGAGACCCCGAAGCTGACCCCAAGACTGTCACTAACCATGGGCTATGCTGGGCCACCGTTTTTGTAGTCGAGCAATAGTTTTTCCCACAAGCAAAACACATTCCTCTCCGAGTTTTATGAGCGCCATAAAAGTTCACGCCTCTGTCGGATGCTCGGACAAACCTTAAAGTGAAATATCTTCATCAATCAGTTAGTGCGTCAGTCAGTGAGGCAGTAAGCCAGCAGGCCAGTGAGGCACCGTCTGTCGTTGGATAGTTTCACACTTCTTCTTCGCCGGGGGGTCTGCTCCATTCATCAATCTCTCAAGTCGGGGCTGTGACAATTCGCGGCTGGGGCTAGTGTTTGCGCATTACGTTAATGTTGTCTCATGTCCAATCTATTAGCGATTCTTTTCAGCCATTTTCATGATGACTTGGCTAAAAACCAAAAAAAAAACTGTGTGGTTTCTGCGCCGTCTGCGATTCGCTATTTCTCTATTGATTTGTGGCAGGGCCAGCAGCAGCAGCGGCAGCGGGCGGGGCAGGGTTGGAAACGTAACATGTTCAATTTGGTTCATGGCCATGGAGAGACATGGAGCTACACACTCGATAGGAGCGAAAAAGAAAGCTTTATAGATGTTGGGAGCATATTGGCCGATCTCTGTGTGTGACTTTCGTTTGCTTGTTGTCTTCCATCCTCTTTCATCTATCATTTTTGTGCTTATTTCATATATTTCATTGATGCAAAAACAACTGCGCGAAACGTTTGTGTTTTGGCTTGTTATTTTGCGACGGGCCTAGGCCTAGGCCCTGAGAGACAGAAGCGTAGAAGTGAAAGTTTCGACTAATCTCAATTTAGTTTCATGGAAAACAAACAGTGCGACATTTGGCAAAAGAGTGGGCGGGGGGGATTCTCTTTCATTTTGTTAATAATTTAATTGGCGAGCAGCATTTAATATGCGCATAAATAAATAGGAACCGAGGAACTGCGGAGCTGCGGTCGCGGACGTGCACACGGGCATGATGGGC
The DNA here is from genome assembly GCF_008121235.1 of Drosophila subobscura. Taxonomy (NCBI): domain Eukaryota; kingdom Metazoa; phylum Arthropoda; class Insecta; order Diptera; family Drosophilidae; genus Drosophila; species Drosophila subobscura. The sequence goes on from NC_048531.1 coordinate 6,507,053, forward strand.
ATGTGGCCGCATGCATGACTGACTGTGTGTGGCCATGTGTGTGTGTGTGTGTGTGTGTGTGTGTGTGTGGGTGTGTGTGGGGTGGATGTGCAGCCAAGCAAACCCATTAAATTCAACCCATTTAGTGTACCTGTTTGCGCGGCAGAGCATTTAATAAATGTGCTGAAAACTAGTAGAAACTTCGACCACTCTTTCCTTGCTTCAAGGAGCTGCAAAAATGTTCTCTAAGCTTCGCAGGTCACTCACCGATGCGGCATGGCCTCCTCCTTCTTGAATATGTTTCGTATCTCGTCGCCGTCAAAGACGAACAGCAGATCCGGATGCCCAATCAGGCCACCCACCTTGGCCATTTTCCCGTAGTTGACATTCAGCTCATTCATAACCTTGTCCAGTTCGCTAATCTTGTACGTTCCTGCAAGGCAGAGACGCATTCTTGTGAGCTGTCGAGTCGCAGGGCTGATGGGACTTACCAATTAGCGGTGCGAAGCGCCAGGAATTGCCTATCAGGGGTAAAGGATATGGTCCAGGCACCTCCGAGTAGGGCCGCACACCGGCTGTCGAGGACGCGGGTCTGGTTGCTGTCGCTTTTTCCATTGCGGCTGTAGGGTCCGCCATGTGGCTGCCAATTAGTGGAAATTATAGAAAAGCAGAAGGAGGCGGAGGAGCTCGTAATAAGAAAATCATTTACCTGACATTTAATTTCTTCTGATTTGCCGGCACCGTCTCCGTGTACCCCTGTCGCAGTCGTTGCCGTGCAATGGATTTTTCAATTTCCGTTGCCACTCCCACGCCATTCGGTGGGGCGCCACCATCCACGCCCGCACCGGCCCCAGTGCCCGGATGCGGCAGCATCGTCGAGGTGGCCGAGGCCGTGTAAGTGGAGCGCCGCATCAGGGCAAAGGAGGTTTTGCTTAAGCTCGACATCTTTCCTGATTCAATGCTGTGGGAAAAAAACGGAATATTATGCAACAAGAGGGAAGGAAAATGCCAGCAAAACGAAGCTGCAAATACTCTTTCGGAGAGGCATAAATACTCTGGATAAATACTCTGGATTCAGCCGCAAAAGGAAACTAAATTCTGCTTATGTTTTCAGTTAGTTCTCAAAGTGCTTCTCCCACGGCAAACTTTTAATGCATTTCCAAGTATTTGCTTTGCCCTGTTTGCGCTTGCGAATCAATCAATTCGAGGGGGAAAGAGGGAAAGAGGCTGCCTATTGAATCCCCTACACAGAATCGCTCAGGCAGCAGTGGAAGGTGTTTGGTTGAAGTGCAAATATTGTTCCATAGTTTCCATGAAATCCCACTTTGCTGCTAGCCGCTTGGCATCAGAAATGACAGCACTTAGTTCAAGCTGGTTGCCACACAGCCAGGCAAAGACAAACAGTCAGCGATTGTCCCACTGATCTCCCGGGGGGTGGGCAGGGGGAGGAATACACAAGAGAGTACACATGCCAATGGTGGGCCAGGGGCAGAGACAAGCAAGGGGCACTGTGTTATGGCATATTCCATACCGTTCCATTCCATTTTATCGTCTCAGTCAATAGGCAAGTGGCGGGCTACCAACCGTGAAATTGTGCACAACTCCACAAAACCCGCAACACAAACACAAATGCATGAACATGCGATATATTTGTGATTTCAAACAAAGAAAATGCACACACAAACTGAGGGCCAAGCTAACTACACCTGTCCAAGAATTTGTTTACGTTTAAGCCACGTTCAAAGTGTCTCCAGAATCACTTAGAGCACAGCTTAAAGTTGTGCCAATGGGATGGAAGGGATCAATCTAAGGATGTATTTGGCATTAATTGAAATCTGAGCTCGTTTTCCAAAGTTAATTTATAACTTAAATAACATTTTCCTTGCACACCCCGAAGGTACATATTTGACCTTTATCTTGTGCATCCCCGTTGAATGAAAACCAAATTGGCTGACATGAAAAATACTATAAAAGGGGTTTGGATATTTAACATTTTCTGGCCGCACTCTTGATGCTCCTCAAGCCGCAGGCCCACAAGGCTGCCAAAGAGCAGCAAATGAAGGAAAAGATTGCTCACGCGCCAAGTGCTTCATCGAACAGTGTTGGCTGGGAATGGTTTCGCCTTTTGCTGCGCCTGCTCCCTGAGGATAATATAATTTAAATGCCGAAAAAGTGATGGAGAAGAAATCTGCCACCCCCCGCTTTCCTTTGCCATTATTCTTTTCCTTTTATTTTGTGTGTGTGTGTGTGTATCCTCGTGCACAATGGCAGCAGCGCGGAGCCTATCCTTGCCCTTGCCACACAAGCAGCAGAACGACCTTGAGCACTTGTGCCAACAACCAAACTACACATCTGTGTGTGGGTGTGGGTGTGGATGTGTGTGCAGATGGGGTGGCTGCTTTTATCGCCAGTTGCTTTGGTTATAATGAACTTGAGTGATAATCCTAGCGCCTGCGAGCAGTGCAGGAGAAAATGTCAAGCAGAGCAGCAGCAGCAATTGTCGTTGACTTTTATGGGCCATTGTTCCAAGCCAAAAGAGAAGCAGGCTTGATGGCTGTGGGCTGTGGGCTGTGGGCAGATGGCTGAATGACTGATGCCGCCTGGAGGCTGTGGGAGACAGCTGCTGCTGAGGCTCCATCTCTGAGCTCTGCGTTACACTCGAATGAATACGAAATAGAAATGAAAATGAAAATCTCCCCTCAGGCCTTCTCAGTTCTATTAGCATTCGTCTGTTAAATGGGGAGAATCTGAAAGTTTCAGCAGCAGCAGCTGGGTCTCTCATCTGCCAAGATTATGTCACACATCTTTCCGACTATTTATTGACTTTCGCGAATGGTTTCGGACTCTGTGTTGACCGGAGGTGTGGCCGTAACCGTAATCGTATCTGCATCGGAATCTGCCTCAAAATTCATATTCAAATTTGACTTTCGCACTGGCACTCTCTGCTCTGCCGATGGACTGAATGCCATTGGACTTTAACTTGTTTTCCTTTGCGCCGCGAACTCACCCAAATTAAGTTCGATGGGGGAGGGCAGGGGAGGGGGAATGCCTCGTGGAAATTATACACTTTGAAATCGTTTTCCACGGCCTGCCACGCCAGTTGGATGAGTTTCTTTCAACTCCGAAGACGGCGTTACTTTGTTTGTGCACAATCAAAGCCACTCTGGAGCGGTCGGTCGTCTTTTGTTGCCGTTTTCTATTGTTGGTTGTTTTGCCAATTATCCACTCGACACACACACACAGAATACACACTCGGACGGGGAGATTCGCAAGAGTCTTTGTCACGCAGCACGAAACTTGTTGTTTTGGCCCGATGCGAAACCGAAAGCTATAAATGGAGCTCTTCTGGAGTAGGAGCTGCTGCCTCGTAGACCAACCGCGACGCACTAAACGCGATCGTCGGGCTTCTTAGTCTACTTATACGCGTCATCGACACAGCCACAGCCACAGCTGCTGGCTGCTGGCTGCTGCTGCTGCCGCTGCCGCTGCCCAGCGTCAACGTTTTTGGCGCTCTTTTGTTGGTTTTGTTGTTTAAGATGCTTCTGCTAATTGCCGCTGCTCTCCCGAGTCTCCCGCTCGCTAGCATAAGTCCAAAATGAAATTGAAAGTGATTTTGATTTTGATACTGCTAATCAGAGAGCAATAATTTGGGGGTTTTCGTGATTGACATTAATGAGAGACAGAGACAGAGAGAGAGAGAGGGGGGGAGAAAGGGCACTTGCAGTTGGGTTGTTATGCAAAGCAAATAAATTATTATACAACTGAAGCTTTGCTGAAACTAACGAGCCATTTGCATGGCCAAATTGCGCGCAAATCACTTAATTGAAAATGAGAAAACTCAGTTAAAGTGGCAGGGAAATGAGTTTGGGTTTAGTGAACTTCACAGCTTAGAAGAGCTGCAAAGAAAGGCTCTAAAAATATGCAGAAAAGGTGCTTCAGGTGCCAATCAGCAATTTTGTATTTATGGTACAAGTGTTTATGAGCTAAGCATTGTCTCCATTTGCTAGACGAACAGGAAATCTGGTCCAAGAATTCATCGAATATGTGTAGTTTGATTTAATTTGTAGCATCCATTTCATTTCCATTGAATGTCAGCAGAAATGCGTTCGAAAGCGTTCTAAACGCTGGCCCACTTTCCCCTTTTATTTGTCTGTCTGTCGCATCAGCACGATCGCCTCTACCCACATTATGCCACACACGTAGCAGCCTGCCCGCCTGCCTTAGATTGCAACACATTTTCCGGGCTCGCAGTTGCATGCATAAGAGTTTGGGTCTGCGGTCAAAAAATAATAAAGAAAGAAAACTTTTATGACGGACATGTTAAATGAGATGAGATCTCGATCTCTGCCTGTGCCTACCAAGTGCTAACTATGGCATTGCCCAATCGCTGGCAACTGGATCCGTTTTCGGACACCTCTCTAAACGTTTGTCTAAGAAATTGTAACAGAAATGCGGTCGGTGGGTCGGTCAGTCTGTCGCTTATGCAGTTTTGCCCAGTTCGAGTCCCGAGACTCTGCGAAACTTTTCCACTTGAATGGTCGCTTCTTCTGGTTATTGTTATGCCGATTGTAGTTGGTTGTATTATGCCAGGGCGAGCATGACTTGGCCAATTTCCTCGACCAGCCGCAGAGTTGCCAGACAGCGAGTCGGCGAATCGGCAAATTGATTCCAGGCAGCCTCTCTGCCTGTGCCCCTCGGCCCACCGGATATTATGAATATGATCGGTGAGGGCATACTTTGGCGGCGATGGTTGGGCAATTGTGCGTGTAATTTAGGCAGCAAACCAGTTGACCAACGAAGTCAACAAGAGATCCCATGCGATAACCGCAATGAGCGCAGATTCCTCACCCAGGCCCAGGCCCATTCCCGGCAAGAGAAAGAAAGAGAAAACAAAACCTTCAAAACTATTTACGACTCGTCTCAGTGCGAGCCAAAGCAACAAATGAAATCACAACTCTTGGCCCAGGTCTGGGATTGCTGTTGCCCTTTTTGAAGAAAGAGGCATTGCGTGCCTCACGTTAATTACGGCCAAAATACATGCTGGAATGGACGCTACAAGCTGGACACTGCGGACCTCTTGGGCGACCTACTTGTTGGTGGAGGCACTCCAAAAAACAGAAACACGCAGCCTCCGCTGCTGACTGACTGAGGGGGTGATTGTGGCTAGGGCTAGAGTGATTACACAATCTGCAAATACAACTAATTACACACACACACACACATCCACATCTATGTATGTTTATGTTGCCAAGCTTCATACATCTGTTGACACGGAAATTAGAACCAGCAAAGGTCCCAGCGGCCTACGCTGTGTTTCTCTTTGGCGCTAATTGAACGGAAATGAAAATCGTTTTGAATAACCAAATTCAGATTTTTCATGCTCTGATGTGATGTAATCTTTTGCGTACACTGAAGGAAAGCCCCAGGACTAAATGTGGCATTCTTGAAGCTATCTCCCTGCTCTTGCCGCAGTGTAGGCAAATGGAAATCGTTTGTGTGCTTGCTGAATGTGTGTTCTTTGCCTCCTTTTGTGGGCCTGGACTCGTGCAGGTTTTTCTTTTTTAATTGTTTGCTCAGCGCTTTGGTCTGTGCCTAAATTGTTTGCTCAGAACTCGAGAGGGCTGGCGTGATGGCATGGCACCGTAGGGCTGACGGCGGGACAGACAAACATTTGTCTGGTCAAGCGATGTGTGGTGCTGCGGAAATTTCGGTCTCTAAAAAACGCCTTTTGTGTGCTCTGTTTGCTTGCAGTTTCCTGGACGATTTGGATCGGTTAGGCGCCAAGGACTACCAGCCAACTGAACAGGATATCTTGCGCACTCGCGTCAAGACCACTGGCATCGTTGAGGTTCACTTCTCCTTCAAAAATCTCAACTTTAAGTAAGTGCCAAGGAGCAGATAGATAGTTGCAGTTGTCTAATCCCTTTTTTGATCGTTTTCAGATTGTTTGACGTGGGCGGCCAGCGTTCTGAGCGCAAGAAGTGGATACATTGCTTCGAGGATGTTACGGCGATCATCTTCTGCGTGGCCATGTCCGAGTACGATCAGGTGTTGCATGAGGACGAAACTACGGTAGGTTGGGAGAGGGTGCCTGGCCCTTTATTGATTCCACAACTGAAACTATTTGCTCTGCTCTTGACTTGCAGAACCGCATGCAAGAGTCGCTGAAGCTGTTCGATTCGATCTGCAACAACAAATGGTTTACGGACACCTCGATCATATTGTTCCTGAACAAGAAGGATTTGTTCGAGGAGAAGATACGCAAGAGTCCACTGACAATTTGCTTCCCCGAGTACACAGGTGAGTGACCGAAAGTGCAGTCTGATGGTGACTCTGAATCAAATTCTTCTGCTTTTTGGGGGCGGACAGGTGGACAGGAGTATGGTGAGGCGGCTGCATACATCCAGGCTCAATTCGAAGCGAAAAACAAATCAACCTCAAAAGAAATCTACTGCCACATGACGTGTGCCACAGATACCAACAACATTCAGTTTGTGTTCGATGCCGTCACCGATGTCATCATAGCAAACAACCTGCGCGGCTGTGGACTGTACTAAGCCAGCCGCTGGCTGCCAGGACATGTGGATGTGGATGTGGATGCGGAGGATGTGGAGCAGATTGGGGGGCGTTAGCAGGGAACACCGTAACGGTATTAAAGAGCAGCGCGGGAGCACAACAACCCACCAGCATTGATCAAAAAAACAAAAGCAAATTTAGGAGCCAACGATGATAGAACCAACAAAACAACAACAAGCAAAGCCCAAAGAACTTTTATTTGTTTAACAAAAAGCGAACAGACGACGATGATCCCCGGAGTACGATGGGAGAACATGCAACAAGTACATTATAATATTGAACCAGATAAGATAAGCTGATAACATGCAATGCAAGTAAAGATGCAGATCGCAGATCCTCATTCGATCGAGGTCGGATGCCACAGACAAGCATTTGAGAAGCAGTTGATTGAAAGCATTTCCTATATACATACAAATACATACACACTTACATAAATACATACATACGAACATGCATGCATACATGTACGACATGACACGCACACACACACAAGCAAAACGCATAAGAGTCGCATAGTTGTTGTTTGGTCTGAATAATTTTTATAGAATTTCATAATTTACGTGTAGCTTAGTTTTCTCATGTATTTATTAAACGAAAACCAAACGAGCGTACATACATACGGAGCGTTTATATGTAAACACACGTAGCCACATACATAAATACATAAATACATACATATATATAAATAATATATATTTAATGTTTCCTGTTGCAATCTCTCTTTAAAATTATTCATGCCATCAACGCTCTCTGCATTTGTCGTGCTTGTTTAGGACCTAAGTTTCGAGAAGTTTCAACAAACACACAACAACAACAACAACAACAACAACAGAAACAACAAATTAATAATATTAATAATAATTAATTTGATTGCGTTGCGTGCAAGCGTGTGGGCAAAAGTAAATATATATATATATAAATTATATGACATTAAAAGGAACAAACCAAAAGGAAAAGCATAGGAACAAACCACAAAAACACACACAAACAAACAAACAAACACACACACAAGTAATTAAAGAAAATCTTTAAAGTTTAAGTCTAATTTAAAGATTAAAGAAACGGATATAAATCTCTATCTATTGTATTTACAAGAACCCAAAACTAAAACTAAAACTAAACTAAAATAACAACAGAAGTAAGAGTAACGCAAAGCATATGTGGCCACTTACATAACTAACTTGTGTAAAAAAAAGCAGTAGCAGCAGCCATCAATGATTGACGTGACTTGACACGATTGATGCGTTTCAATGTATGTAAATTGTAATTTGTTGAATTTACGTGTATAGGAGAGGTTTAGCTGGCATACACACAACACACTGAGTACACACACGCACACACACACACACCAATTTAGTTTACATTCACTTAACGCTGATTTATTGTAATTAAACGAATTTGTTGCATTTATTTATACATACATTTAAACATTTAAATATTGAAAAAGCAATGCGCACAAAAGCATGCTTTACTTTTGCCATGTCTCACAGCACACACAAGAACCAATCAAATGCAATGGAAACAAACTCAAACAAATCTCCCCCACATTGAAAACTAAGGATTGAGTGTATGTAATAGTATTTACTGAAATTGTACACATGCACATGTATGTGCACGTGTATTTAGCGAATGGCATTTAATCCCCGAGTGTGGTTTGATTAGACTTATTATCATAATTATTACCTTTACGTGTGTACTTTTGTATATGCTTCGTACATACTTATGTGCACAGTGCATTTGATTTAACATAATCAGTTAGCTGCAATGAATTTATACTGAATTTATTTATCCACTGTGCCCTTGTGCTCTTGCTCTAGTTGGACAAATCCATTTATGTTTTATAGTTTTTAAGTCTAATTTATGTAAACGCACACGAACACACACACAACTTAAACATCAAATAAGTAAGTTTATTAGCGAAATAAATATTATTTGACATTCAGCGATAAACGGTTCAACAATTCGCACAAAGCTTGAAGCAATTGTTTTGCATACGCTTTGGCAGTGCCAGCGTCGGCTGAGACCCAGACCCAGACCCACACCCAGTTAACCAGATACTTTTCACACATTGTGTTTGGCCACAGAACCGCAACCTTTTCCGTAAACTAACCTAACCCCTGACCTTAACCACCAATCAGTGATTCGAGTTTCCCATTTCCATGCCCTCTAACGAACCAAACCCCCCTCTGTCTATCCCAGCCCAGGCCACACCCAACCAAATACTGTAATATTTAATACGTATGTATTTTCCATTCAACTTGTATAATTCTACCAAAAGGAAAAACAAAAACTAAAAACTAAAAAAAAATAAACGCAAAATCATTTTCAATAAAAACTATTTATTCAAAAACAAAAAACCCACAAATTAGATTTTTATTTAGTTTTTGTTCCACGAGGTCTTGCAGCCAGAGAGAAAAGGTTTTGTTGGCCATAGAGTTGAGTGGATGAGTGGATGGCTGCTGGCCATGAAGTACATGTTTAAGGAACAGCCGCAGACCAGTAGAAGATCACGAACCAAGGGTTCAATAATTGTATGTAATTATATATTTAAAAGTGAAAATTGATATATTTATTGACAATTTAAGCCACAAACAAAGATTATTCATTTACCTTCGAGACAAAGTAAACCAAATCGATCTATATACAAATATATATACCATTACAGAATGACATACATGAAAACATACAATGCATACACACAAACATTGAAACAAACATACAAACATATGTACTATATTTTTCTCGTAATTATAACTAATGGAAAATACTCAAGCGAAAGAGTCTATCATTTTCCTCCTCAAAAGTAGCTCAACTCTTGCAAAAGAGAGAATGCAAACTAATTAACTAATTAAACAAACAAGCAAACAAGAAAACATTAAAAATACGACTAATAGCAACTTCATTCAAATTCAAGCATAGCATAGAATTAACCGCAGTAAATCAATTAACATTTTGCATACATATTTTCAATAATAAACGGAACACGAACGGTATCAATTCATACATATTTTTCTAAGCTCATACACCTTTTTGCTCCACACACACACTCACGAGTCGCAGCACAACTTACTAAAATTACTTTAATAGCAGATAAAACAATTCCAAGTGAGTTTCATGCAAATACTCGTACATAAACGGAAAAGGCAACACTTAACTAATGTTTAATTACTCGTAAATCAAACCAAATGATTTGATTTTTTGTAAGTGGAAAAGTATCCCCAAGGAAAATGAAATATTAAACGGGTGAATTAAACCAAGAAGAGAATTGATTGGAGGAGGAGGATGAAAATGAAACCATAGGTTAGACAAAGCTTAGGAGGAGTAATTAATCTAATTTATAGCCTAATTCAAATTGCTTTTGTTGTCCCTTGCAGCAGATCAGATTTATTTCACTTGTATATGGCAAATATTTATTAAACATATACATATGTATGTAAAAAAATACCATGCATGTGTGGAAATATATATTTCTCCTCAGTCTTGAGCTCCTTTACTCTCTCTAATGAACCACGTGGACAATGTGTAGCTAATGGCCCGGTTTTAATTGAAAAAAATTGATGCGAGCCACAGAATCTTACTAAGCTCGATAATGATGAAAGAGAATAAATCGTTGAATTACAAATTTAATATATATATATATCTATAAATATATATATATAACGTAATGATATAGAAACAAAAATAACACAAATCAAAGCCCTAATGTTTGTATGTAAAAGAAACTCAAAACGTTAGAGATCATCTAAAATTTAAATAAATATAAATAACAAAATAAAAGCGCTGAAAGTTGTACTCATTTATTCCACACAGAAATTCCATCAAGAACCTTTTGCCTCTGTACATACATATATTTTAATTTATTTATTTACATTTACTCTAATCAGCCTGTAAAAAGGTTGTGCAGACCTAAACATTCTTTCAATTTGTAGACACGGTAAAACATTCAATTTGTTCGATATCTTCCGACAACTTTCTTCTGAGAAAACTACTTTTTTGGTACCTGGAACTCAATTGTTCCCATCCTGGGTACAGTACAGTTACCGTCGCTGACACATTTGACGCCCAATACCGATATTGGCAGGTAAGAACCATAAAGCAGCAAAACGGAATAAATGAAATGTCACATTTTGAAGAAAAATGTCTTTCGCTATGCCTTGCCTTGTGTTTTATTATACCCGGTACTCGAAGAGTAAATAGGGTATATTGTATTTGTGCGGATAACGGTTGTATATAACGCACAGAAGGAAACGTTTCCGACCCCATAAAGTATATATATTCTTGATCAGCATCAATAGCCGAGTCGATTGAGCCATGTCTGTCTGTCCGTCCGTCCGTCTGTCCGTCTTGTTTGTCGGCTAGTTCTCAGAGACTATAAGAGCTAGAGCCACCAAATTTTGGCACCAGACTGCTGTATGCTCACACTGAAACCAGTGTATTTAAAAAATGAGCCCCGCCCCCGCAAAAGGGCGAAAACCTCCCAAATCTACAATTTTGAAGATAACAGAAGCTTGCCTTGTGTTTTATTATACCCGGTACTCGAAGAGTAAATAGGGTATATTGTATTTGTGCGGATAACGGTTGTATATAACGCACAGAAGGAAACGTTTCCGACCCCATAAAGTATATATATTCTTGATCAGCATCAATAGCCGAGTCGATTGAGCCATGTCTGTCTGTCCGTCCGTCCGTCTGTCCGTCTTGTTTGTCGGCTAGTTCTCAGAGACTATAAGAGCTAGAGCCACCAAATTTTGGCACCAGACTGCTGTATGCTCACACTGAAACCAGTGTATTTAAAAAATGAGCCCCGCCCCCGCAAAAGGGCGAAAACCTCCCAAATCTACAATTTTGAAGATAACAGAAGCTTGCCTTGTGTTTTATTATACCCGGTACTCGAAGAGTAAATAGGGTATATTGTATTTGTGCGGATAACGGTTGTATATAACGCACAGAAGGAAACGTTTCCGACCCCATAAAGTATATATATTCTTGGTCAGCATCAATAGCCGAGTCGATTGAGCCATGTCTGTCTGTCCGTCCGTCCGTCTGTCCGTCTTGTTTGTCGGCTAGTTCTCAGAGACTATAAGAGCTAGAGCCACCAAATTTTGGCACCAGACTGCTGTATGCTCACACTGAAACCAGTGTATTTCAAAAATGAGCCCCGCCCCCGCAAAAGGGCGAAAACCTACCAAATCTACAATTTTGAAGATAACAGAAAACTTCCGTAGGGAATGACCATATCTATCAGATCACCAAATTGGGATCCGATTGGATCATTATTATAGCCACAATGATTACTGGTGTATTTTTTAAATTTTTCAATGTTATCACTTAATAAACATGTCTCTCTTAATAATTTACATACATTTACATACATACTGTAGACAAAGTCTCGCACTCGCTGGCCCATTGCGTGGGCGCTGACTTGGCCATGGGCGCAGGCATAGCTGTGAAGTTCAAGGAGGTCTACGGCAAGGTCGATGAGCTGCGTGCCCAGAAGGCGGCCAGCGGTGATGTGGCTGTGCTCAAGGATAATGATCGCTACATTTACTATCTGGTGACGAAGCCACAAAGCTGGGGAAAACCAACATACGAGTCGCTGCAGTCATCTCTGGAGCAGATGCGCGAACACATGGTGAGTGGCTTGCGCTAACTTTTAGATCAATTCTTTGCTTATGCATTTCGAACATTTTCGCAGCGCAAGAACATCGTTAAGCAGCTGGCCATACCGCGCATCGGTTGCGGTATTGATGGCTTGGAATGGGACAAAGTCAGCGGCGTTCTGGAGTACGTGTTCGGGCAGGAGCAGCTGGAGATTGTCGTCTACAACTTTGTGCCTCCACCAAGCAATTAGGAATCAATTCTAGGCGAAGATATCAAATAAAAAAGAAGTATACATATACATACATATACCTAACATCAATTGTATTTATTATGGGAATGGGAAATATGTGCAATTGAATCCTTAATCCTTGATGTCCTTGAAGCGAGAGAGATTGAAAAGGATCGGGGAAGTTGTCCTGATTACGAAAAGGTGTGGCACATTCTGATCGGCCCACAAATATAGGAGAAAAGAAGAAAAACAAAACTGTTCTGTCGTTGTTCTCAAAATTTGTTGTAAAAAAAACTTGTACATCAAAAGATGTTTTGTTATTGTTGTACAACAAACACTTTCTTTGTAGTGAACCAACCACGTAGTTAGCACAGTGGCGCTTCCGCGATCACGACGGCCATTTCTTAAACTAAAAATGCGTTCGCACAGTGGCGCCACCGTGATTATTACGGCCATTTATGGAACTAAAATATCGTAGTTCGAGAGTTGGCCGCTCTGTGTTGGGGCGCCACTGTGAAATTTTGAAATTGGTCCACTGAAATGGCCGAAAACAGAAAAACAGGCCAGGAAACAGGAAACAGGAAAATTTTCAGACAAAGTACCAGGCGAACAGAAGTCAGCAGAAGGCAACTGGTTTCCATGTTTTTTCACACAAGTTTCCTTCTGCTGACTTCTGTTCGCCTGGTACTTTGTCCGAAAATGTTCCTGTTTTCGGCCAGGAAACAGGAAACAGGAAACAGGAAAATTTTCAGACAAAGTACCAGGCGAACAGAAGTCAGCAGAAGGTTACTGGCTTCCATGTTTTTTCACACAAGTTACCTTCTGCTGACTTCTGTTCGCCTGGTACTTTGTCTGAAAATGTACCTGTTTTCGGCCAGGAAACAGGAAACAGGAAAATTTTTCAGACAAAGTACCAGGCGAACAGAAGTCAGCAGAAGGCAACTGGTTTCCATGTTTTTTCACACAAGTTTCCTTCTGCTGACTTCTGTTCGCCTGGTACTTTGTCTGAAAATGTACCTGTTTTCGGCCAGGAAACAGGAAACAGGAAAATTTTCAGACAAAGTACCAGGCGAACAGAAGTCAGCAGAAGGCAACTGGTTTCCATGTTTTTTCACACAAGTTTCCTTCTGCTGACTTCTGTTCGCCTGGTACTTTGTCTGAAAATTTTCCTGTTTCCTGTTTCCTGGCCGAAAACAGGAACATTTTCAGACAAACGAACAGAAGTCAGCAGAAGGCAACTGGTTTCCATGTTTTTTCACACAAGTTTCCTTCTGCTGACTTCTGTTCGCCTGGTACTTGGTCTGAAAATTTTCCTGTTTTCGGCCAGGAAACAGGAAACAGGAAAATTTTCAGACAAAGTACCAGGCGAACAGAAGTCAGCAGAAGGTTACTGGTTTCCATGTTTTTTCACACAAGTTACCTTCTGCTGACTTCTGTTCGCCTGGTACTTTGTCTGAAAATGTTCCTGTTTTCGGCCAGGAAACAGGAAACAGGAAAATTTTCAGACAAAGTACCAGGCGAACAGAAGTCAGCAGAAGGTTACTGGTTTCCATGTTTTTTCACACAAGTTACTTTGTCTGAAAATGTTCCTGTTTTCGGCCAGGAAACAGGAAACAGGAAAATTTTCAGACAAAGTACCAGGCGAACAGAAGTCAGCAGAAGGCAACTGGTTTCCATGTTTTTCACACAAGTTTCCTTCTGCTGACTTCTGTTCGCCTGGTACTTGGTCTGAAAATTTTCCTGTTTTCGGCCAGGAAACAGGAAACAGGAAAATTTTTCAGACAAAGTACCAGGCGAACAGAAGTCAGCAGAAGGCAACTGGTTTCCATGTTTTTTCACACAAGTTTCCTTCTGCTGACTTCTGTTCGCCTGGTACTTGGTCTGAAAAATTTTCCTGTTTTCGGCCAGGAATCAGGAAACAGGAAAATTTTCAGACAAAGTACCAGGCGAACAGAAGTCAGCAGAAGGTTACTGGTTTCCATGTTTTTTCACACAAGTTTCCTTCTGCTGACTTCTGTTCGCCTGGTACTTTGTCTGAAAATGTTCCTGTTTTCGGCCAGGAAACAGGAAACAGGAACATTTTCAGACAAAGTACCAGGCGAACAGAAGTCAGCAGAAGGCAACTGGTTTCCATGTTTTTTCACACAAGTTTCCTTCTGCTGACTTCTGTTCGCCTGGTACTTGGTCTGAAAATTTTCCTGTTTTCGGCCAGGAAACAGGAAACAGGAAAATTTTCAGACAAAGTACCAGGCGAACAGAAGTCAGCAGAAGGTTACTGGTTTCCATGTTTTTTCACACAAGTTACTTTGTCTGAAAATGTTCCTGTTTTCGGCCAGGAAACAGGAAAAAGGAAAATTTTCAGACAAAGTACCAGGCGAACAGAAGTCAGCAGAAGGTTACTGGTTTCCATGTTTTTTCACACAAGTTTCCTTCTGCTGACTTCTGTTCGCCTGGTACTTGGTCTGAAAATTTTCCAGTTTTCGGCCATTTCAGTGAAGCAATTTCAAAAGTTCACAGTGGCGTCCCAACACAGATCGGCCAATTCTCGAACTACGTTATTTTAGTTCCAGAAATGACCGTCTTCATCGCGTGGGCGCCACTGTGCAAAGAGGTGACTGTCAAAATTTGACAAAAATAACAGGAGAGATTTGTTTTGTTGTTGCCTCCTTTATTTGTAGTCCGTCCAGGATGTGCCACGCCCCCTCGTGATCGGCACAATGTCCTGGATCCTTTGCGGTGCTAGGACGTTAAGGATAATGCCATTTGAATATTGTTTTTCTATATAATCCCCTTCAACGCTATAACTCGGCTGTTTCCTGTCGGATCAGGACATGGCATGCCTCCTGGCGAAGGTACGAGTCTCCTGTATCGCTTGAGTCCATCAAGGACCACAAGGACTGCAGGATATGGCTGTTCTACGCTATTTTGTAATTGGGAACTTTTCAGCCTGAAAGTATGCTATACTTTTGAGAACAAAAGCCGCCCCCAAAAGATACTTCAGTTTATTGGCCTCTGCCCCTGACACGTCTCTGCCGCTGCCTGTGCCACGACTCTGCCCTGACTCTGCAGTGTGTGTTTCTAGGGGAGGGTGGCGAGCTAAAGGAGCGTGTTGGCGTGAGTAGTGTTGTTGATGTAGATGACAGATGAAGAAAATATGTAAAATTTGACAAATAACCGCTAAGTTGCAGATGTAGTACTGAGTGCCGGGTATAAAAGTTGTGACGCGTAAGAAGCGTCTCATACGTCCCTTCTCGTTTGTTGTTTAATTTGTGTATAACTTTGTATAAGTCTATAATTATTTACGTCTAAGCTATTGCTCTGCTTATTCCAGCAGTTTCTTTTTCGACTTGGGCGTGGAGATGGTGCGCAAGGAGACCCGCCGCGGCGTCTTGTTGTTGGGCGTTGAAGGTTTCGCCGCTGTCGCTTTTACAGGGGTCTCCGCCTCCTCCTGCGTGTCCTCATAGACCAGACGTATATCCTCAGTGCGTTCACAGGTGCTGTCACTGATGGACATTGGATTCTTTGCCTGTTCATTTGTCTCCGGCAATTGTTCCTTTGTAGACGTTGGCATGGGAGTACTATCCTCTTCGAGGGGCCAAGCATCCATGGCCTCTTCCATGGGAGCGACTGGAGAGTTGACAGGCATTTCGACGAGTACGCGGGGAGTACGCCTCACGGCAATTGGCGTTGCTGTTTTGGCGGGTTGGCTCACGCTCTTGGGTGTGAGAGAGAAGCTACTGGAGCTTCCGGGCGTGCGGGGCTGGCGACGAATTTGAATGGGGGTAGCAGGACGGCATTTCTTCTCGGGTGACTCGAACTTCTCCTCAGAGCTAATAATCTCCTTGTCCAGAACAGCAATACCAGCGATTTCCGACTGATGCTTCTTTGTCGGTGGCTCTGGCATTGGGCTGCTCTTGCGTTTCACAGAAATCGACAAGGCCTTCACGTCGTTGGCTTCTTCGTCCTCCTTCTTAACGGGTGATTGGTGTGTGGGTGCCTGTGTAGTGCCAGCGATAGCTGTCAGCTGCTTCTTTGTCGGAGGCTCTGGCAATGGACTGATCTTGCGTTTCCCAGATATGGGGAAGGCTTCGGTGTCCTCAGTTTTTCGGGGCGAGCGGCGTATGTTGATAGGTTTTGGTGTCTGATCAATCTTGCGCTTGGCAGAGATCTGGGAGGCGCCTTTATCCGAATCTTCCGGCTTACGCGGCGAACGGCGTATTGCAATCGGTGCTGGTGCGGGTGTGGTCGTTGCATTGACTTTGCGAGGGGAGCGCCTAAAGGAGATCGATTTTGGCTTGACCTCGGCCTCTACCTCTGCATTCGTCTTTTGCTTGGGGCTGGTGGAGATGGACGAACTGGCACTATGCATGGACGAATCATTTTCGACATCAGCATCAATCTCTGTGTCTGCTTTAATGTTTGATTCTGGAGTGTTTCTTTTGAGATTGGCCTTGGTCTTCTCCTGCAGTGGTTTCCGTGTGGCTGGTCTCTCATCTGCCGATCCCTTTCTAGCCTTCGCTTTATTTTTCCTTGGCGGCGGTGCATTCTCTGAACTCTTAATGGCAGCGCACAGCACTGCATCCATTTCCTCATAGCGCTCGCCCAACTCATCGATCTCAAAGTGCAACAGCGAACAGAAGCCATCCGTGCTTGAAACAATCAGTACAGTCCCGTCACTCGACCAGGTCAGGTCTGTCAGCCTAGTGTAGTGAATATTCGAGACGATGGCGAACGGTACAGCCTGCTGGGTGTCATAGAAGAACACAGAGTTCTTGGTGGCGACGGCATAGATCATGCGGTAGGGCAGCGAGATGACTGGTGGATTCTTATCTGCATTGTACGGTCTCAGACGGTACAGTACCGGAGAGCAGCGCACAGCAACCGCGTACTCCTGCGGAAAGGGCAGTACAAAGGCCGGCCGCGTTAAGTCGTAACGACTGAAGCCGTATGTGGTGTTAACCGGTTTCAAGACGCCATCGTAGTCGGTGATGCCCGCGGGAGTGATCAACAACTTGCCGTCTGGAGTGAAGCACAAGCGACGGAAAAAAGTCTGCAGAGAGCCATCATGATAGAGCCGTATGTTCTTCCCATGCATTGCATGGCCCTCCTGAACAGGCAGTGTGCACTTGGCTACCCTGTGGACCACTCGCTTGGTGTTGGTATCAAAGATACGCAATTGTCTGGAAAGGCAAGGCAAAGGTCAAGTCAGAGAGTGCTTGGCAGTGGGTTCATTTGAGTGTTGCTTACCTATCGGTGCTCATTGTGGCTATGAATTGATTGCACGGGTCCCAGGCCACGCCCTGTACGTAGCCCTTGTGATCCTCCAGAATAGCCAGGGACTTTCCTTTGTAGACATCCCACACCATCGCCGTGTTGTCCACTGACCCTGTCACAAGGAATTGTGAATTTGGGGCCCAGCTCAGATCATAGATGTCCTCTCTGTGACCCCGCAGCACTTTCAGCGTCACCCACGACTCCTTATCTTGCTGACTACATGAATCGGCGTCCAAAATGTTGAGGACTTCATGGTCGGCCTTTTGTTTCCATATAAAAACAACGCTCTCGTCATCTCCGGAGGCCAGTAGCTCGCCATTGGGCGACCAGCGAACTGTGTTAACCGCCCGCTGATGTCGGGACAGATCCACAGCCAGCTCCAAGTCGACACCATCTCCATTATCGCACCGATTCACGTACCAGATCAGGACATGTGCATCTGTTCCCCCCGAGGCGAGTCGGCAAATCGTAGGCGATCGCAGCCCCTGCCCATTCATCTGAATGTCCACACTCAAAACTGGATCGCGGTTGTGCCACGAGATCTCCGGTATCTTGCACTTCATGTTGTTACTCTACTTTTAACTTAATCTATGTATCATGAACTTAATAATTGTAATTGATGAAAAATATGCGGACTTTTTCGCGCCTAAAACGCAAAGTGGGACCTTTTTTGACGTGACCGCAAACGGAGATCAATAAAATGCATAAAATAGTATTTTCACGCATTAAGATGTTTCATGGCGGTCGGCTTGCGTCAGATATCAATAATATACTCGATATCTCTGGCTGTTTTCGATAGTTCCATTGCTTGTTTTGCAAAACAGCAGAATATTTCACTATTGTTTCAGAGTTAAAAGTCTTTGCAAGATCGTAATATCAAATAGAACTTCATAATCGAGGAATGTGATTTAAGATTACGGTATATTTACGGTATATTTCTAAAATGAGAAGTTATATTGTGGAGTGTTGTGCGGTATATTTTTTCGATTATTCCGCGGTCACACTGTACACTAACTAAAATGGTAAACAAATGTCAAATATGTCTCGTTCCCGCGTTTTACTAAATAAATGTAATAAATTTACAGTCTGTGACGCTGCATACCGACGTGGGCGACCTCAAAATAGAGCTCTTCTGTGATGCCTGCCCAAAAGCATGCGAGAACTTCCTGGCCCTGTGTGCCAGCGACTACTACAGCGGCTGTGTCTTCATTCGAAACATAAAGGGATTCATTGTCCAGACCGGTGACCCCACCAATACGGGAAAGAATGGCCAGTCTATTTGGGGAACTAAATTCGACGATGAGTTCAAGGAAACCGTCAAGGTAGGTGGCTTGAATTCCGTTCGGCAGCTTCAACCGGATGCTTTGTTGTTTTTGCAGCACACTGACCGTGGAATGGTTTCGATGGCCAACAATGGGCCAAACGCTAATGCCAGCCAGTTTTTTATCACGTACGCCGCCCAGCCGAACCTAGACTTGAAATACACGCTGTTTGGTCGTGTTATCGACGGCTTTGATGCCCTTGACGAGCTCGAGAAGCTGCCTGTCAATCCCAAGAACTATCGGCCGCACGTGGACAAAAAGATCAACGGAGTAACTATACACGCCAATCCCCTAGCAACGTGAGAGACAATGACTACAAAGACCAACTGGTTTGCTTAAAAGGAAACGTATTTATAGTACTTAAGCTAATTGATTTGTTCACTTACATACTAATTGGTTGAGAAACATAGAATATTGTGCAAAGGGTGTTCTAGGACTAACATCATAAAATCAGCCGAGTCACAATAGTTAATTAAAAATTGCATTGTTTTCAGAAATTTCTCGCTGACTTTAGCACTTAATATGGAACTTACAATAGGCAAATGTATCAGATGGATGTTAAAAGGATCAACTAGAAAAGAGAAAACAAATGCTAACAAGAATCTCGAACTACATGCGACTACACATATAAACATCTAAGGATTATGTGGATGCGCCGTTTGTGATTGATTTGGCGGGCTTCGGATGATCCTTCATGTGCTGCTCGAACATGCTGCGAATGTCGGCCAGTGCCTGGGAGATGTTCTCGGAGAAACGTTGGACATCCTGAAAGATCAATTTCGATAAACCGCAGCTCCATTGGGATTGTTTAAAGGCAAGCCTTACCGTTTGCTGGCACGTTGTCTTTGCTGAGATATGGAAGAATATCAAGTTCTCTCCAGCTATGATATAGGAGACACCGTAGCCGTCGTCGGCCACAGGTCCAAAGCCACCTCCGGCACTGATGCAGTTCGGATGCTTCTTCAAATCCATCTTTGGCGTCTGC
The DNA here is from genome assembly GCF_008121235.1 of Drosophila subobscura. NCBI lineage: Eukaryota > Metazoa > Arthropoda > Insecta > Diptera > Drosophilidae > Drosophila > Drosophila subobscura. The sequence goes on from NC_048531.1 coordinate 6,527,019, forward strand.
CCGTGAGGGGTCTGACTAGTCGACAAGCGCCACGGCTCGCTGAGCACTTCGTTGAGGAAGGGCGAGTCCACTTCCAAGTACTTCGAGACAACGTACAAGCAGAATAGATGCCTGTCGATTCCCCGCCCACACATGGCATCCTGATAGCCCAGCTGATGGCGATCGCAGGCTGCCTGTAGCATCTTGACGCGCTCGTCGTTCTAGCAAATACAAAAACCAATTAGACTTGGATACATTAATATTGAGGGAGTCTTACGGTTGTGCTTTGATTTTGCATGGCTTTGACCCACGCCGCAGACTCGATGGTACATGGGCGCACCGTCTCAGTTCTTCCCTCGCGGAACAGACGCGTCATCGAAGCCTCATATGTCAGGGAGAATCGTCCCGCATCTCGGTAATAGGCCAACTGCAGTGCCATTTGAATGTAGGCATCTGGGGAGATGCGACACTTCTTCATGAAGCCCTTGCCGTACTCCTGGTGCACCAGAATGCGCAGATTCACTTCATTGATTAGCTTGGTCACGTCCATGGTGGCCTCATCAATTTTGGACAGACAAGGTGTAAGATCCCAGCTCAGGCGTGTGGGCATGGGGGGTTGGAACTCAGGAGTGCCCTTGGTGTCGCCAGATTCATCGTATCTGCGTGGTGTTCAAGAGTATGTTTAGTTCAAAGTGATCCCAAAAATAAGTAAGTGAAGGCAACGTAATTAAATGGCTTTGGTTAACCTTACGAAACAATGGTTAGTCACTGGAACATGGGATAATTAACTTGTGTGTTGGGTTAAAGTGGTTATCAAATGCATATCTGTATCATTCGAAGTGCCTCAAGGTTTTCCCAAAACCAACTTTAATTACATATTTTGAATATTAAGTTAAGTGTTTACCCATAAATATCATCACCAAATATATACTCCCATAGATGTCCCAAAACCGGTGCATCGGCCCTATAAGAAATGTGTAAATTCAATCAATTGTTAGGCCACAACCAGAGTTAATTAAAAATATGTTTGCTTGTTTGTATTACATGTTGAAAACCAAAATAAAGAACTCAAATTGAACGCATCCAACCGACACCGACACCGTCACAACGTACGCGGGTACAGAAAAGATAAAATCAATTTACCCTTCTGATACAAGATCGTCGACGATCAGGTTCTCCCACATGTGGGAGGCAATGGCAGCGTCAGACCTTGGTTTGTGTGGTTTTTGCAAATTGTTCAAAGAATTTAGATTGCGGCAAATCAAGGAAACGATTTGCACTGGGACTGGCACTTACCAGGTGTGTTCGGCATTGAAGCCAACGCGTCCATTGTTGGCCACACAGACGGTGAAACATTTGTCGAACCAACGATTGTAGCCGTTGCCGTGGAGAAGCTTCTTTCCGAAATTGTCGAGCAGCTCGGGGCGCGCCAGATCAAACTCGAAGGGTTCATCGTCCAAAGAGAGGACAAAGGCAGCAGATTCAATGGTGCGCAGGGAGACGTGGTTAACGCCTCGCGAGAAGAACGTATTGCGAGCCTCGGCCCACTTCGAGCGATTCCAGGCGGTGAGTGCGGCCAAATGCTCTTCACCATCGAGTGGAGTGGCGTTGGCCTTTAGGATCTCCTCGATTTGACTGAATGGAAATGCAAATGTTAGTTTCTGATTGTCCTGGGGTTCCAGATCGCAGCCACTCACACTTGCAGCTCGCACGGGCGCAGCATGCGTCCCTTGTGGTAGATGAGCATTTTGTAGTAGCAGCCCTTGTGCAGCACCACAATGTGGTTCGAGTCCTTGTAGTGAACGATGCGATCGGTTTCCAAGCCCGGCACACGGGCCGTATTGAAGGTGCGCTCATATTGCCAAGAGCACAGAGGAATCATGCCCTGGACCATGATCTGCGCAACAGAATTAAAAGGTTAACAAGTGTGAAGTGTTGTATGTGTCGTTCCACCTACAGGCTGCAGTTCCTGATGCTCGATAAGGCGACGGAAATTGAGAAGAAGGGAGACCACATTGGCTGCCCTGGCTGCCTGTTTGTTGGTCAGGTTCATAAAGATGGCATCAGTGCCATAGAAGTTGCTGTTGACACACAGGGGACTGCGGCCGCGCAGATAGACATACTCCTCCCACCAATCGGAGACGTAGTTGGTGGACCACCAGCTCTTCAGAATGAGATACCATTGCAGCTTCTTGCCAATACTCTGCTCGAACTCCTTGGCCAGACGCTCCATTCTCGTGTAGTTATCATCGTCCAGCAGGGGCCGCACACTGCGTAGGTATCTCGTCATGGTGTCACTAACGGACGGCAGCGGCAGACGGGGCAAGGAACCCTGGAAACTGTACAGGCCGGGCTTGTTCCAGCTGGACAACACGCGCACCACTGCCACCCACAACATGGTGGGCAGCGAGACGCGGCTGCCCGGCGCCCTCGACTCATACATCCAGCCCTTGTACATCAGTAGAAGCTTCAGTGTGTATCGCATGGTGAAACATATCGAGAGCCAGATCACCAGGGCAGCCAGGAAGCAGGCAGTTACCTGCCAGTTTATTGTGTTGGAGGGCAGGTGAACGAGAAGTCTGTTGGTGAGATTGAAGGGCGCCTGGTAGCCGGTAAAGTGCAGCCCCAGGGCAATGGCCGAAATAAGCCACAGACTTTGGATGTGGGCCGGATAGACGCCGTTGCGAACTCCATTCTAAAACGAAGATCCAGAAAGGTTAAATCGAATATTTTCATTTGGAAATGCATCTGCTAGCTTACCCTGGCACGAGCCAAGCGCTTCTTCCAGGAGCGCACACCCGAGTTCCACACGAGATTGAGCACCTCGTGGTCATAGTTGATGTCGAAGCCCTCATGGGTGATGGCAAACGAGAATGCAACGGCGGCATGGGCTTCAGCCATACCTGCAGGCTATTGCTCTTGTCACACCTATTCCAATTAAAATGTTCTGCAAGAAAGAGATTGGTTTAATTCGGTTTTAATATTAGTGTCTGAGGCGATAATCTTTCTGCTTTGTTTTGGTATTTATTTGGGTCTTTCGTCATAAGAACCAATTAATGGTTAAACTGATAAGATATATTTTGAATTGGCCAGACAACCCACAAGTGTGATTCATGTGTTGACCAATAACTCGGCCAGTTACCCGTTTGGGATTGAAATCAAATGCGCTGCAGATCGTATGGAAATTTACATTGCCATACTGACATGTGGAAGAGTGCAAAGTTCAGCAAAATATTGCACGACTCGGATCTTGTTTAATAAATTTATACGCTTCTCGGCAACCGATGTTATAACACTTTACATGCAATTGATGATTGACGTCACTGAAAGCGGTTTCATTCAAGTGATAACCCCAAACGAGGATCGAGATAGCGTCGCCCTGGGACTCTAGGTCTGGGCATAAGCAGCCGCCAGACATACAAATTTTAACATATTTGGTGTTAGCAGAAAGCAAACAGTTAAAAATCGACATTCGATCACTTGGGGCAGATCAATTTACTGTGTATATTGCAAAATGATTTAAGAACTATTTGCATTTTATTTATAGATTCCAAATCGTATGCAATTTCAGTTTTAATTGTTATTGTTCAGCGTCTCATACTCCATGACAGCTATTGAAATTGATTAGTGCGCCAAATCACAAAAACAAACAAACTGCTATACTCGTACATATAATGTATTTATTTATGTACATACAAATGTATGTTCTGTGGACTTTAATACTTTTATAGAAGTAGTTTAAGGGAATCAAGCTAATTTTTATCAATCACAACACAGTGTCAATGGCAGCTAAACCTTCGAGAGAGGTAAACAAACATTCAAGTGAAGGTCAGTGCAGTGGGTCTTTTGTGCCCGTGCATATCAATAAACCAGTTTCAACTTCGAAGACCTCTTTGAGATACAAATTCGTTTTCATTTGACCTAGATCGAGGCGACTGTGCGACAATGCCTAATAATTTGAACAGCGCGCTGCCGGCTTTTATTTGTTTGCGTACGAGCGAGGGGGGCCAGCAACATGGGCGAAAACAACAAATTCAAATACGAAATACGACTTGTTGCCTCTTATTATAGTATGTAGTCGTTGTTTAGTGAGCAGCAGCCACAGCAACAGCAGCAGCCAAAGCAGCGATCTCTTTGGCTGGTCCCCGACACTGGTGGTCGAGACGGTGCAAAGTCCACAATGATTTTTTCAGCATTGCTGCTCTGTGATGTGATCTCTTCCTAGACGTTAATTATATTGCAGAAAATTTAAATTGATGTGGTTTTTTAGATTGACCTTGCCTACCCCGTTACCCATTCCCCATCCATGATGCTTGTGTGTGTGCGCGCGGGGGTGGCATGTGGCGGCGGGGCCAACACGGGTTTTATGTAACAAACTTAAAGTCCCCCCAACACAGCTGATAAGGCAGGCAGCTATCTCAATGTGAAATGTATTTTTCAACTATCAAAAACAAGTGGAAGAATTTGGGTCAGAAGAGAGACAGAGAGAGAGAAAGAGAGAGATCAGAATAGGAAAAGAAAACTGAGAAAAGCCGCAAAAATGCAACATTGGCACTGTTGTTTATCCGCTATTTGCGCTTCTTTGGCCCGTTTGCTGGTGACGACGACCTTCAGCTGAATGGAAAACAAACCTTCTTTGTCAAATCAAATGTTTCTGAAGCCAATTTCCACCAGTTTCTCTCCAAATCACGTTCGAATTAATTGCACTGACTGTTTCGAAATCTTATGCGAGATACGGGAGAGCACGATTCGATTTTTATTCAAACTACGAGTTCCCTTTAGCTTTAGCTCCCTCGCGGTTGCGGTTTGTGGGGGCCAGAAAGGCAGAAACAGAAAACAACTTGATCACTTGAACGGCCGAACGCCAACTGAACCAGACGGTGCTCGCTGCAGGCGCATGGGGTCTTAAAAGGCAGCAAGAGACGACTTTTCTGTGTTCGTGTGCGTGTGTGTGTGTGCGTCTGTGTATTTGGTGGGGTGCGTCACGAATCGAGGGGCTCGTGGAGTGTGTTGACCGATGCCGGCTGCTCCCCACAGTTCCTCTCCTCTTTAGTATGTCTGACCGAGGATCGATAAAGGGTAATCTGAGTTTAACAAATGGAGATCCTAATATTGTGGATAATATGTACATATATCTACAATGTAGATTCTACATACAAGTATTAAATGATTGTCGAGTTATCTAGTGCTCAGGTTGGATATGTGGCCGAACTGCCGAACTAGTCATAAACTAGTATAGATTGGAGTGCTCAAATGTTTGGTATTACCGTAGAGAGGAACTTTATCATAAAGATAATGATGTGAATAATACTTCCAATTCCCGATACCAATGTCCAGTTTCTGCCAGAGACTTTTGCTTTTCTAAAAATATAAATAGATCCATACGAGCATGCAACAGACTCGAATGCTCTCGTCTATTTATGTAAGGTGGCACTGGTTCTCGCAACTACTTCAAAAGTGAAGAAGTTCTCTCCTCACCAATTTCAATTGAATCTTATCTGCGTTTCATGATGGGTGGTTGGAGCCTGATTACGTGGTGTACTTACTTCAGACGATAAATGGGCTAAAAAACAAGTCTTATATGATTTGATTTTATAACATTAAAAAAGTGACCACAGCTGCGATAAGCAACAATTGAAAGGTTTTATCGCGTCTAACTATTTTTAGTTGAAAGTCCAAGCCTACATTGTACTACGCCTGTGGGGGGGCCCACTGAAAATTGTGTAGTACGCAATTCGGCGGCCAAGGCTGATAAGGCCAGGCACGCGGTCCGATAATTCAGAGTATTGCCAAAATAACCTAGTGCAATCTTCGACGCGTTGGCACTGCTGCCCTGGTTGGCATGTCTGGGGGGGCTTATGACTCCCTTATTGATAATTATGCCTAAAAAGTCTGGTAAAGAGTTCACTCCCACCCAAACCAGACAAGTGAAAGAGATCACAAGATGGCAGGTCGCACTGCTCGCATACATATCTCCAATGTGGACTTTGAACCTCGGTAACTTTAAATGTGCTACGACCAAGGCAGCGCCAGCGCCAACGACGCATGTCTAACACGGCCGAGACAAAGGCAAAGCAAGGGAAAGGCAAAGAAGAAGGTGGTGGAACCAGTCGGGCCTCTCTGAAATATCATTCACAGCTGCCGCGGCAATTAGGAGGTCAATAGTACCTCTCCTACCTGAGTAGCGCATTGGGGATCTGCCATTTGTTAAACTTCTCTTTTGGATAAGGTTTGTTTGCGTCTTACAAGCATACACACTCATTAGCATGCATACAAATGTATGTATGTATTTACTGTGCATGCATATGAGCAGTGGAGGAAAGTGCAGCAAGACACGTAGCCAGGCCAAGAGACAGAGAGACGGTGCACACAGTTGCATCGGGGGTCTGTGTATAGGTGTGTGTGCTTGTCTTACAGCTCTCACAGCTTTTGCACCCACTCAGAGCGAGCAGAGAAGCTGGGAGGCTCAGCTCTCAGAGAGCACAGCGAAGGCGAGAGAGTCAAAAAGCCGCACAAAACTCGTTTTGGACTTTGAACCGTGTTGAGAAAAGCGTGTTTTGTAAAAAAAAAAACAACAGCGTTAAACAACAACTACTTGATTAAAAAACAAACAACAATCAGAGCCACGAAAAGACGGCGAAGGCGGCGGCGGGTAGTGTTGTAATAAATACAATATTATTCACTTTTAGTTGCTGCTTTTCCAAACAAGTTTCCATGCGATTCGTGGAGGAAAATTCACTATTCTGTGCTGTCTGGGACCTGCATGTGACCCAATTATTTGAAACTGGTTGGAGTTTTTGAATTATTTTGGTGAGGCTAAGGGGGGAACTGAGCAGGTCGCTGGGGCAACAAAATCAGGGTAATTTACCCAAATAAGAATCGGAAGTGGGTTTAGCACGCACTTATGTACTTACTTTCCGGTGAACGGAACAATCTACGGACCGTTTTATTTATCCAAATACACAAATCGAATAACACAATAGAAAACAGCACAAAGCGCGGAAAAGACCCAACAGACAGACGAGAAAACGGCAAAGGCGCGCGCGCAATGTTGTAAACGTTGCGGTGGTGGAGAAGAGAATGAGACGAGACTCGCTCGGAGAACGGCGGCAGCAACAAGCGCGAGAGTTTCGACCATATGATCGAAGCAACAGCAGAAAAAGCAACTTGCATAAGGGTTAGTGCTGCAGCATACACGTACATGCTTACATACATACATATGTATGTATATTGCAGAGATATATTTAAACACAGACACAATGCGCTTTCAAGCTTAACACCGCTCGCTTATATCATTATCAAGGCCCTTCGATGGAGCGTCTTCTTAGATTAAGTATAAAGTGAAATTGGGGATAGGGGAACTGAACTACTCAGTTGCTGCTACCGACTGATCCCCATCCTTGCTGTCCTTGTTAGACAGGCCACGTATGCTGACGTCGTAGACAACCTCCTCAATCTTCTTCACGTCATATTTGAGTGCATCAAACCGCTTGCGTAAGCCATCATTCTTCAGGTTGAGCAATCGAAAGCCCGTGTTCAAGTCGCCAATAAAGTGGGAGATGTTCAGTGGTCGCTCATAGTCGCCCATCGTGACGGAGTTCGTGGCAAACCGCGACAGCTCCGATGCCAGCTGCAATATGCCCAGCAAATAGTCCTCCACATCCAAATGGAAGCCATCACCCGGCTTGGTCTTCACTATTGACAGAACAATCGATTGGAAATTAAAAACGTCGCAGGCAGAAAATGAAGTCTATACTCACAGCCCAGCATTTCGGCCACCGTCTCGCGCGTCACCAAAAAGCCCGCCTCCAAATAAATAACCAAGGCAATGAGAAAAATCAATCGCTGTGTAATGTAGGTCCAGTGATCAGAGTATCTGTGTAGAGCAGAGCATTAGACACCCACATGGGCGCACGAACTATCATCTCTGACTCACCTGTAGTATTGCCCTGGTGGCACCAATGCGGCCAATTTTACATATTTTTCGGCACAGGCTTCGATTAGCTTCCGGGCTGAACCGCAGGCGCCGCTAACTTAATGTAAAAGGAGTCAGAAATTACCAATTTGGCTAAAATGAGTAACCTACTTTGGCTTAAGTCGCTGTGAATTATCTGCAACTTGATTTGCGCGTCCTTCGCCAGATGCTCTATTTCCCTCACCACAAGGCGGATGTTCTGTAAGTAACGTTTTCGACATGAGCAGCTATTTATTGTACTATTCTATGTCCAACTCACCTCCCGTAGCTCCTGCTCATTGTCTATGTACTTCTGGTAGTTTGAAAAGATATCCATATTCACGAAATTCGACATTTTGTTGACTTTTTGCTTGTTTATGCCGGTGTAGACGCTAGAGATGGAAGGGGTGCACAGTGAAGCGATAGTCAAATCTCCTTATCGATGCTTGCACGAGAAATCGATTGGTCGATTGTACGTCATGTCAGATTTGTTCAGAGTGACCGTTTCGGGTATACCATATACCTTACTGTTTATGGTATATTTCATAGGGTCAGGCGGTATATCTTATCGATAAATCCGCGGTCACATTGTGTTTTGTTTTGTCAATTGAATTGACAAATTTTTAATTTCAATTAAAATCAAATTCAATCGTGAAAAATGTCCTACGTACGTTCTCATCTACTCAAAGAGGCGTACATCTTAAATAACATTTTGTTCTTTTCAGGGTCAAGGCTACAATCCCTACGGCCAGCCTGGTGGAGGCTATGCCGCACCTCCGGGAGCCTTCCCACCCCAAAACTCCCAAGTCTCCTCACAGGCGCAGCAATGGTTCGCCATGGTGGACCGTGACCGTTCTGGAAAGATCAACGCTTCCGAGCTGCAGGCCGCTCTGGTAAATGGGCGTGGAGACCACTTTTCGGACAACGCATGCAAGCTCATGATTAGTAAGTGATCGCCCCTGGAGTCGCTATTGTGACGTCACAGCCATCAGTTCCGAAGCGAATCCGAAGCGCCAGCTGTGTCTATAAATATTTGTTAGCTGCCCCAAATCTGGAGGCACACGGGCGTGTTTGCTTAGCTCGCCGTGCAGACATTATCTTGATTGTTTACTTAACCGATGATTCTTTTTATTATGTTTATTCGTTCGCACTTAATGGCAAACTTTGGCCCTACTTGCAGGCATGTTCGACAACGACGCGAGCGGCACCATCGATGTTTACGAGTTTGAAAAGCTGTACAACTACATTAATCAATGGCTGCAGGTCTTCAAGACCTACGATCAGGACTCCTCTGGCCATATCGAGGAGAGCGAGCTGACTCAGGGTAATCTACTATAAATATAATGCTGTGACCGATAGATGTTTTTATCTAATTGCCTTTTGTTGTTGACAGCCTTCACGCAGATGGGCTTTCGGTTTTCGCCCGAATTCATCAACTTTCTGGTGAAGAAGAGCGATCCACAGACCCACAAGGAGGTGTCGGTGGACCAGTTCATTGTGCTTTGTGTGCAAGTTCAGCGCTTCACGGAGGCCTTCCGTCAGCGGGACACGCAGCAGAACGGAACAATTACCATTGGCTTTGAAGACTTCTTGACTGTGGCAATCGGTTGCTCATACTAAGCGTCGAGCATACTAAACTGTTTCCAAAGCAATCCAAACTCTTGCACACGGCACAGCCATCAGACACGACACAACACACATTACTTATTCCGTTTACTGTGCATTTTGCCTCTTTTAACATATTTACATATATGGTGTTTGTCAGCTTAGATAATTCGTCCTCTCACATTCATGTTATTGCAATCTCCTGGTACCAGAAAAGCCCTTTCAAAAGTATTTGTTATCGCAACTCGACTATCACATAGTACAAAGTGTCTTGCGCCTAAAATAAAGTACATACATATATATTTATAAAACGAAATTAAAATGGTTTTATTTGAAAGTAAAAGTTGAAGTAATTGTAGAATAATCAATCATCTTACCATAGCAGTTGCACTGCCCTATGCGTAGATGTATATGAATCTGTGTATGTGTATGTTTTGTGTATTCTTGTATATGCACCCTACTTATGGTGTTTAATATTTGAGGGATAATACAAAGCTTATGAGTACATAAAATATACGAGTATGATAAAACATTTAGACATTAAATTTGTTTTGGTTTTTGGTTTGGGAATCGTGGTAGTGTTCCCTAATTCTTTTTTGGTCATAGGTAAACAACAATTTTGTAAACAAAAACTCAGTCTTCAAGTCCATAAATGCATAAATCGAATGTCTTAAGGGAAATAATGCAAATGAGATAATGGCAAATTTCAAACGATTCTCTGTAAAACTAAATCAGTCAGAGTACGAGTACATATTTATGTCTATCTTTAAAGATGGCATCGATTGAGGAGATCCAAGATTTGTCAAGGGTTTCTGTCTTAGAAGGCTTGATCAAAACTTAATTAAGAGATCTTCGGGGAGGCAAGGGCGTGGAAATGTTTTTATGGGCAGAACTTTCAAAATGTTTCGAAGATGCAGATGAGCCCTAAGAATAATTTGTTTATTTCTGGACAACAGCGAAATGCTTGATAATCTCTTAGTATTTAGTGGCCTTTTTTAAAACGATGCGTGTAAATATGTTTGTTGGGCATAAAAGTCCTTAACTTAGCTATAAAATTGTATAAAAATAAAATCAATCTCACATAGGCTTATAGAATATCAGAATCAAAGTGTAAAATAATACGCAGCGTGAAATATTGTTCGGTTTGCAGTTGTTGTCGTATGTTGCCTTAAGACTAATTTGATTATCTGCTTGATTAGATTGGTTTACGAGTGCTTATATTATATAAATTATTACATGTAAACAGTAAATATTTGGGATGACACATAAATGACAAGAAATATTATTCGCTAATTCGTCAAATCAAGACAAAAAATGCAAGGGAGATGATTGCAGATCTCCTTTGTGGTTGGACAGGGCTACAAATTAGATGGAAGATTCAGTTGGTCCCCATAAAAGTATTATTTGGTATCAAATCGCGCGCCCTCTGTTCCCTTCTACTTATTGCAGTCTATAATCAGTTTGCCCTGGGAATCGTCGGACATGGAGCCGCTCATGCCGTCGCCCTTCATGGAGTACTTGGAGCGACGCTTGCTGGGCAGCTGGGGCAAGTCGGTGTGGTGCTTCCTTACGTGGACGCCAAGGTTTCCGCGCTGCTTCGACTTGTACGGACAATACGGGCACTGATGGGATGGCTCCTTGCCACCGCACTCGACATTCTCGTGGCGACGCAGTGTAGACTTCCAGCGATATTTCTTGCCGCAGTGACGACACTCGTAGACTGGTTCGCCATCCAGGCCAATCGCATTGGGACTGGTGATGCTCCCATTGCTGCTGCCACCATAGTCACTCATTGTGAACTCCAGATTGCGAAAGACTTGGGCCTGGGCCTCCAGCATGGAGTTGGCGGAGCCTCCGTGCGCACTCGACTGGAACATGTTCAGCGAGGTGTTGCCGAACTTGGTGCCGCTCTGTTCCATGAGATGTATATCGTCAAAGGCATGGAAGCGGCCATCATCTTCATCCTCCGTCGATGAGCCCGGCTCGTTCTCGCACTCCGAATGGCGCATATCGCGCTCCTGCTGCTTGCGCAAAAGGTTCTCCAATATTTTGGTTGGCGTGGTCTCGTTGCCATTTGCCGTGTCGACCTCCTCCTTGATGCGACGCTGAGGCGTATGGTGGCGCAGTATCTCCTGCGCACGCAGCTGTTGCTGGAAGCTGTGCAGACCATTGCGCATCAGTGCTTCGGCTATGACAGCCGCCTGTGGCTTTGGTGTTGGCACAACTGGGGCAACTGGAGCTAGGGTTTTGTTGGCAACCAACACTGAAGTTGGTATGGCCTTCACGCCACCCAGGGCGAGGCCAGTGGGGACCGCTGTCTTCTGAGAGAACTTGTTGCGCGGATGAAATGATGCAGCGCCAGCGGCAGCGCCCATAATCTCATCAGCATTCAAGTTTTTTGAAGCCGTATCGGAAGCGGAGCCGTAGACGGCAATCGCGGCAATGGTGGAAGGCTCCAATGTCTCGCCCGAGGTGGGCGACACCTGGCCATACTGATTCATCTCTGGGTGGTCCAGTTGCTGTTGCTTCGGCACCTTGGCCGACTTGGTCTTGTAGAACTCGAACAGCATGTCCGAGACCTCAGACACAGACAGTCGCTTGCGACGAGATCCCGGCACTTGAATCTTTTGTTCATCGCGCTTCCTTCCATTGAGAATGCTGCGCTGGAAACTGCGCTGGATCTCTGCTGTTCCCACTCCTGGGGCGGTGTTCTCCTTTCGGCTTAAGTCTGCAATCGGAAACATAGTTTTTGTTTGATTAGTTTTTGCCAAAAAATTATTTTTTTTTTAAATTTTTTATTTGTTTTTCTCGCTTCTATTTCCTGTAGTATGAGCTTTGTCGCACGACTGATGAATTGTGTGACACGTGACAAATGAAAAAGCAAATTGTAAGTCTCGGGCTGCTTGGGTTGTTAGGGCATGGAAAGGTGTTAGTTAGATGACAGGAGGCATGCAACAAACTAAAAGCAAAATACACTAAATTATGCATAGGTAAAGCAACACACATATAATTTTGGTTTGGAATTAAGTAAACAAGGGTACACGTCATTTTCACTTTTATTAATATTTTTAAACACATTTTTTGATTAAATAAAGTAGCTTTTGTAGGCGCGTTAGATAATTGTCAAGATTTTGTTGTTCTTTGTTTGTTTTTGGTGCTTCGATGGGATGAGATGATGTAATGATGATGTTGGAGATGTTTTGTGGTGGGTGAGTTTTCGTTGAACCGAAACCATTTTTAAATGTATCTCATTACCTGCTTTATCTGTGAAAAATAGAGAATAATAGGTTAGTGATGTCTTGAATTTGTATTCAATTTTTCGCTGGCATATCCACAAGAGAGCTGCGTTGACGTGTATCCCAGGCCACCTGTAAAATGAAGCACAGAATCGGATTAATCAAATGATTTTAATTAGCTTATTCCAGTGCAGTTCGCTGTGCTCGGTGCTTGCTTTCCGCTGCTGGCTTGGGCAGAGCTTTTGATTATCAACTAATTTCACAGTCAAATATTCAAATTCAAGTCGAGCTTTGCCAGCTTTTCCCTGCACTCCGCCCACGCACAACCAGCCGCGAAAAGCATCCACACGGCAACACAATCGAAACGGCACTAGTTGACGCTGCCTAGCTTACAAATTTTCAATCCCATCCACAAGCACGGAGCGCAGGCAGCAACGGATCCGAATCCTAAATCCTACGCGCAGCTGCAACGCTCACACACACACGCACACTCAGGCCCTCGGAAAATTCTGGTCTTTGTGTGCCCGTGTGTATCTGTTGCACAGCAAGTGCAGGCCATGGCCATGGCCTGTGAGGAATCCTTGATTTATTTTTACTCTGGGTTTTCTACCTAACTCAACAGTTGTTGCTTTTGTTATTGCTACTCTCTTGGGTTCTGTTGTATCTGGCACACACACAAACACAGACAACGATCGGCAGAGGGAAAACTTTCTCTGAGAGAAATTCTCTTTTTCGAGAGAGAAAGCAATCCGAGCAGGCGAGCGCAGAGTGCATCTGTGTGTACCCATGGTTCGTGTTTACGTCTAGCTTCCGGTGGTGTTTTTCGTGTTTATCCATTCCAATGTTTTTCCCCAGCAGTCTAGATGCATCTGTTCACAAAAATGTATTTCAAGGTCAAGCTATGAAAACTTAAGGGAGGCTGACACAAAAATAAATTACTTAACATGCTCGTATTTATGTACAAATATACATATGTATGTATGTATGTGTACATGTTCTGGCACTGCAGCTTCAAGCTGTTTCATTTCTTAAGACCCTTCCAGAACATAGTAATCCTGACTATCAACATTTTTCATCGAATTTTCCACGAATTTATCCCACACAAATAGCTTCAGAACCAGCCCTTGAAACTTGTGTGTCCTCTTCGGGTCCTGCCTGGGTGCATGTGCATGTGCACGTATTCTGTGTGTGTGTGTTTTAGGCTTTGCGAAGGCAAAGCCCAAAGAGGAAACCGATAATGCAGGCAGGCAGTAGGGCCTTGAGCGGCACGCATGCGCATTGCCAAATGGAAAATATCAACGGAAAATCACGTGGGAAGCCAGACTGCAAAAGCCATTTGACGGCCAACACACAAGAGAAAAACCAGGCAGACAGGCGACAGTCGGCAGGCAGGCAAGGCAGGCAGGCAGACGGGCAGACGAAAAAGGAAAACTTATTTTTAGACAAAAACACACACAGAAAACGAACGATCCATCCTGATTAATGTGTATTCAGTGTCTCCTGAAACTCATTCTGGGTTTTGTGTGGGTGAACGAAGCATACACTGAGAGTGAGAGAGTCAGCGTGAGAGAGCATTGGGAGTACAGTTGGTTTGTGGTTGCCCAGAATCGATATGAATTGAGATTTTAGCAACGATTCGTGCACTTTCCCCTCACAGCCATGGCCCATCCCTCTATTGTTAATAAAACCTGTTTGAAAAGGATTAGGATATCTCCTTATCTGCATCTTTTTGTGCTGAAACCTGAATCTGATTGTGTTTTTACATTGAAAGGATCTAAAGATCTTCGTTTACTTGCCTGTTTCATGCCAAACCTCGATAGGTAACCCATTTATCTGCGAATAAAACAAAACAAAATGAAACCGTTAATCAAATAATAAAATAAAATATAAATAAATAATACTAACCATTATAAAAAGAATAAAACGGAGTTCTTTCAAACTATAACATAATGAAAATACAAAAAAGAAAAGGTTAATAGTGGAATATCAATAAATATTAACACAGTAATGGTATTCAATTACGCTTACAATTTCTTTTATTTTATTAGCAATATGTAGAAAAATGATTAGATTAGATTGGACCTTGTTTCATAAACCGACAATAATAGAGGTACAATTACCCATTTTAATACCAACATACACACAAACATAAATATGTGTGTATCTATAGCAGTGAATATTAATTTTAGAATTATCTCAAGGCAACTAAATGCTTTTTAAGCTAGATTAATCTGCTCTTAATAACTAAGCGAGTGTTAATTTTTGGCTCATCCTTAAATATAGAAAATTTTCTTGCATTTTTGGTCTCTTCGTTTCAATTTGGTACGATTTCTTTTATCAAAATATAAACAACTATCCTGGAATCCAATTTTCTTCTCGCATCCTCCTGGCATGGGCTGGCACATGGCTTTGAACTAAATGAGAACCGAGTGCTCCTTGCGCATGTGTTCGTTGAGGAAGGCCTGGGAGCGGCACACACGAGCACAGAGTGGACATCGGTTCGCCTCGTATTGTGGGAAGCGCTTGGAGCTCTGGCGTGGTAGCTCGCGTCCCGGCACCAAGCTGCTGGTGTCTATGGGTAGCTTCTGAGCGAGATAGTGCAACGATCGGGCAGACGATATGGACGCTAGCTGCTGCAATGCTATCATGGCATCTGAATTGCTGGTCAATGACTTCTTGTTGCCATTTTTGCTGTAAGTGCTGACACGGTTCGACGGCTCTTCGTTCTCGCTCTTTTGCTCCAACGTCACCGTCGAAGGCGAAGGATTGGCTGATCTGCGCTCCCTGGTGCACACATTTGGCAATGGCCTGGATGTGCTGGCATAGTCCGGCTGGAGGACGGAAGATTCGTGGGTGCGCAGGTTATATTTTCGCTCAAAGACCTCTGCAAAGAGACAAAAATGTTTGGGAAATCAAAATAAAAAATATAAATCATAAATCAAATTCGCTAAAACAAAATGTTGTAACGAAATAATGTGGGAAACAACATAAATATACACAACCCACATACATTCACTCACACATTCGCACCCACACACGCATTTTCAGATATGTACATATGTATATGTAAGCAAGGAGTCAAAATATAAACGTTGTTTTATTTTAAACATAATTAAAATGAAAGACTCTGAAGAAGAAACTGAAAAACCGACTTCAATTCTTTTCTTCTATTTATTTACAAAAGTCATTGCTTTTTGGTTTTGGCATTAACGAGAACTTGTCTATAATATGCATAATAATTGTTAACAAAACTTAAACGAACTCCTCCTCATGCTCCACTTTAATCTCAGACGTATAGAGGTATAGGGATTCGAGTTCTGTGGCTGCTGTCGCTTCTATTCCTGCACCATCTGCTGTTTGTTTTGTGGCTTTGGCCTTTGGCTTTTGCTTGTGAGTGGGTGGCTCTGCCGCCAGCTCGGCATCGTGCAGCTTCTTGTGGCGATTCAGATGGGATCTCCGCTTGAACCACTTAAGGCAGTAGTCGCACTGGAAACGCTTAAAGTCCTGACACTCCTCGCGCTGATGCAGTGACAGACGATTCATCGTGTTGTAGTAGCGTCCGCACTGGCAGAGTAGCTGATTCTTGGGGCCGTGCCGCACAAAATCTACAGACAGACATAAACAGAAACAGAAACAGGATATGGTTGGTTTTTAGGCCTCTGCATATATCAATCACACAAAGTACAAGGGTTCGATTCACTCTAGTTCTGGTGATTTTGGCGATGAATACAACAAATTCGTTTCAGTTGGACATTTTTATTGGCTGATAAATGATTGGACTAAATGACTTAGCACTAGCAATCAGTATGAATATAAATATGAATAGACCTTTTTAGTTCGTGAAGCACCTGCTCTGCTCTGCAGATCCTATCTGCACATCCTCTCCGCCTCCGCACACAGTACAGTCCACAGATTTGTCCTAAAAAAAGAGAGAAGCATATTAGTTGCTGGTTTTATGTTTGGGCAAGTAATTCGGATCGATAAGTAAGTGTCGTAGATTCGATTGTAAACATTTATTTATCTTTATTTAAATTACTTTCATATACAAGGTTAATATACGCAGTGATTGGGTTAGGGTTTAAAAGATTACTTTTTGTATATGTCAGAGTTTAAAATACTTATACGTTGAGCTAATTCAAAATTGATTCTACAATACACATTGAGCAATTCAACTAGAACTTGATCGTGCCTTAGTCCGCTAGCTTAAACGTATGTGGATTACACATTGAGATCGTAACTGTGACTATATTACACACTTGGGGGGGTTTGGGTTTGATTACTCTTTGGATTCATCACACATTACAGTAACGTAACACAACAACAAATGCTAAACACAGACTAGAATTCATGGTGTTCGTACAGTTCCATATGCCTAGTTGCCCCCCATGTGAAGCGCCTCCACAGAATCGGAGTGCTTCTGGTTCATGTGCTTACGCAGATCCGACTTGTACTTGCACTTGTGCGGACAGTGCGGACACTTGAGGGTGGGCTCCACACCGCACTCGTAGTTCTTGTGCCGCTTCAAGGAGCCCTTGATCTTGTAGGTCTTGCCGCACACATTGCACGCAAACTTGCTGTCGTCCAGTCCGAACTCGCCTGAAACTTGCTGAAGTGTCATGGTTGTGGCAGCATGAAGATTATTTCCCAATCCATTAATATACAGCTTCTCGTGATGTGCGTGAGCCTCTTCATCATCGTGCATCTTCTCCTCATACTCATCGTCGAGCATGTTCTCATGTGAGTCAACTTTCATGGCAGCCAGTTCGAGCTCACGCTCGGCATCATCCGCATCGGCTAGCAAGAGGCCAGACTCATGACTGGACACCACAGCAGTGCTGGCCATGCTGGACGGTGCCATTGATATGCTGGTGGCTCCATACTGCATTACATCGCGCAAGAGCATCTTGTCCTCCAGCCGGGAAGTGTCTATCTTGATGTACTCCTGTCTCGCCTGCGCCGGCTGGATGGTCAGGTGGTGGTGCTGTGACTGCTGCTGTTGCTTCACTATCTGTATAGTGGTTGCCTGTGGCTTGTGCAGCAGGCTGGTGGTGTTTGTGTTCGTGGTGGCATTCTTGGTGAGCGTGGGTATCGTGTACTGAATGTTGCCCACCGGGTTGCCCAGATCATCGGGAGGCAGCTCCACCACCACCGTGGCCCCAGACAGAAGTCTCGATCCACCGCCATTGCTCAAGCTGGCACCAGTGCTGAGAGTCTGGTTGGGCGAATGGCCTCCAGTGGCACTGGAAATTGAGTAGGGCACTGTCTCCAGAATGGTCCAGTAGCCATCTGCAAATAGTGCGAAACAAGAAAGAGTTTGGTTAGTAAGCCGCTGGCTGAGCACCTCAAGGTTCTGGTATATAATTACTTGTAGCATTAACAAGTGTCTTAGCTGGCTTCTGGACCCGTCCAATTTGTTTTGGGATTGGTGGAGTGTGGGTTCAAGGATGGTGTGGATTATAAACTTGGGCTTGTTTGGGTTTTTTTTTGTTGCTGTAACGCATATATGATTCTGTTGCTTTATTCTTAAACGCTTGCATTTACAATATACAATAAAAAGTACACAAATTCTTGGTTAGCTCGTACTCAGATTTTGTAGAACCGAGAACTATATTTATAGGCGTAGGCGTATACGTAGGCACATACTATAGAATTTTAAATGTACAACTGAGGAATATTCATGTTGAAAAAGTGGCAACTAAATGGCGCTTTAAGTCTTTGAGTGCTTCACATGCGAAAGCCTTAATTGCTGGCAAGAATATATTTGAGTTTGAGAACACCAACCACAGTAGAACTAAGTATATAATTGTCCCATATGTCTGCATATGGGGGGTATGTGTTTATGTATATGTACTCTAATATGGTGCATGTACGTATGGGTATTTATGTATGTATGTATTTAAATAAAATGGTCTTGGACCGATTCGGCTAACTTAGGCATAACTCAACATAAAGAAAGTAAAACGAGAGAAGAGTTAAAAACGGAATGCGCTCAGAGAAATTGATTGTCAGTTAAAAGTTCTTTAGTTCTTTAAGTAATTTGTGCAGGAATGTGGACAGGCTGGGAGTGCCACAAAGATGGGATCGGTTGGTGTGTTGGTGGATGCGGGTGCGGGCACAAGCGCAGACACGGGCACAAGTACGCATTGGAGGTAGCTACTACTTGGACAAGCAACTATTGTCATTATTCATTTGGTAAACATTTCACATTACGCCTCTCAATATGCTGCTCCTCGGCTCAGCATCATTATCCATCATCGTCGTAGTCGTCATCGTCCTCGTCGCTCTCCTGCATGGGCACAGCCGTAATGGTCAGATCGCGACCAGCAAAGTCAAAGTTGATTTCACACAATGCTGCGGCCACATCGCTGTCCATTCCCCCACCATCGTTGTCCCCATCCTCGGCATCTCCGTCCCCATCGCCATCGCCGTCCCCATCGCCAGTGGCCTCGTCATTGCTCATGTCATCCTCATTGCGTATCACATACAGGCTCTCCTCATCGTCGCGAGCCTGCTCATAGAGCATGCAATGCTTGCGCTTGGCGTGGCGTAGCACGTGATCCTTGCGTCGCGAACGGTACTCGCAGGACACGCACTTGTATTTCTTTTGCTTCAGGCAGTACTTTCGCACGTGCTCCTGCAGCTTCTGAGGCGACTTGTAATAGCGATTGCAGTGCTTGCACTGCATAAAGGAGTCGCGGGAGAGGCCCGCACTGGGATTGGAGGCACGCAGGTTGCTGCTCTGATTGCTGCTCGTCGTTGTGGTGGTGGCATTGGTGGCGTTGGTGTTGGTGTTGGCGTTCGCTCCACTACTGTTGTTGTTGAGATAGCCATAGTAGTCGTCGTGGCTGGCGGTGGCACTCGTTGAGGTGTCCACGCCCAGGAGACTGCCCAGTATGGGATAGATGTCTGCTGGTCAGCACAGCACGGAGGTGGCAAAACAAAAAGTAGAACAAAACAAAATCAAATTAATGGCCGGCAAACAACTGATCAAACATCAACTTAGGCTATGTAAAAATATAGTTGAATAAAATCATATGGAGAACTTAGTGTTGTTTGGCTACTACCCAAGAGGCGGCGCAGATGATGATGATGATGATGATGATGAAGGTCATTGCAGTTGATGGAGTTTAGCGGCACTGGGGACGGATGGATGATGTTGGTGATGGTGACTGATAATGATGGTGTGTGGTGACGGTATGGTATGGTTGACACAATCCCCAGAGATCTACGTGTACGCACATATACAAAAGCCACGCAAGCGTTTCTATAAACAAAAACTTGAAAACTTGATAATATATACAGAACAAAAGAATAAATCACAAAATCAGATGTTGGTTGGTGTTGGTGTCGTTGGTGGGTTTTTCAAAACTACAACAATACAGCAAATCAAATTACATTTATCATATATTTTGCGTTATATAACTATGATCTGTTTTGTTTGTTCACTCTTCAATACAATAGCAATGTCAGGCATGTGGGGGGCCGGCCACGCAAGGGTCTTCGGTCTCCTTGTTGTTGATCCAATATTATCCACCTAGAAGAAGAGAAAAATGTATGTTAGTTCAGGGTTTTCCAAGAGTTTCATTGAGAAATAAAATACATTCTCTTGATGAGTGCTGGAATAGGAAACCATGAGGGGAAAGGGGAAATAGTCAAACAGATTTGTTAAATTTTCGTGTTTTTCTTTTTCGTTTTCTATCATTGAATATATTTTTTAATTTAATTTTTATTTGTTGGTTGGTTTTTGCCTGTTTACTTATAACAATTAGATCGTTTTACTTCTTTAACATTTAAAATAGTTTCACAAATTTTGTTTAAGGCGTTTCTCGGCTTTATACACAATTACATAATTAAATTTACTCTGAATTCGTACTAGATTTAATTCGTTTTTGTTAAATTGGTTTAAGCACACTTTTCATAGTCTAACTGGCATTTTGAATGTCCTTTGTTTCGTTAGATTTTTGTTTTTGTTTTTGTTTGTTTTTGTTTACTGTGTAAATATATTGGTATCTCTGCTCAATTCGTTAATCTAAATTGCAGTGCAAAAGCAATTTGGTTTTAGTTATTTATGTATACAATCCTTATTTTTTTTTCTTCTTTTGATTTTGTAAATTTTTTTATTGGCGAAAACTAAGCTATGGTACATTCGTTACAACTCAAATCGGTTGGTGTTTCATGCTCCCCTTTCTTTCGTAGCTCTGCATAGCTCATTTTCAACATTAACTATTCGTGAAGCGTGCGTCAACAGCAATTAACATCCATTTCTCATTGTTTTTTTTTTTATGTGTTTGCTTTTCGTTATCCTATGGCTAATATATTACTTGATTTTCTTGTGTTTGCGGTGTGCTTTGAATGTAATTCCCCATTTTCGTTTCACTAGATTTTTGCAGCAATAGAAGAGAAATAATAGTACTATAAACTAAAGAAATAACGAACAGAAAATGATTCTTAATAGAGACAAACAAAATATCCGATTTTCTTAAATTATAAATGTGTTTGATTGTATTATGTTTGTGTTTTTGTGTGTGTGTTTGTTTGAAAAGAAAGGCCCTCTTCTCACTTCCGTAACCGACTGTTGCCTGCCCACCCACCCACTCTCCTCTCCTTTCCTCTGCTCTGATCTGCCCTACTGTTCCACGCTTCGCTACGTTTCAATCACAATTAATCACATCGATCCATATACATGCATATATATGTGTGTATGTATGTATGTTTGTATGTATGTAGCTATATATACATAGATATATATATATATTTCTTTATATATAATTTTACATTCACAGCTCCTAGTTTACAACGTTTTAAAAATGTGTATTTTTTGTGTGTGTTTGGATGTTTATAAATCTTTGATATTATAATTATTAACAGAAATAATAAGAATACATTAGTAGAAAAAGAGTTATCTGGGTTAGTACAATTTCTCGAAAAATATTTCACTTTTTTTCTTGGATGTATTTATGCTTTACATATCAAACGGATAGATCGTATCCAACTTTTCGCCCCTGTACCCGCACCCAATCTAAATTTGCTCAAACTTTATTGTTTGCCTATGTGCTAGCTAGCTGTCTGTGTTGTGTTTGGGTGTGTGTGTGTGTAAGGGGGTTTTGTGTTAGTAAATTGTTTGTTAATCAAATTATATAGAAATTTATCACATGCTTTTCTTTACACTTTAACTATACGACTCGAAAGTTTGCCATTATGGGGCCACATACGGGTATGCAATGCCTCGGCTCGTGTCTGTCTTGCATTTTCTTTATTTTTCTCATTTCTCTTGTACGAGTATATGGTTCGATTCGAGTCCATCACATGCGCTGTTGATAAATTATAAAATAGGTGTGACGGATGGACATCCATCTTCTTCCCTTTCTTATATTCTTGTTGTAACATAAAAAATTAGATGTTTCCGCTTAGAAAAGTAGTTAAAAATATTATGTTGTATAGATAAATAAGAACCACAACCTTAATAGACAAAAAGTTAAATAAATCGCGTTTGAATAATTGGTTATGCAAAAAGAAAAACGGATACAAATTGTGAATTTCGTGTGGTGCACATCGATCTTCGTGTTCTATAACAATTGATTAGCAGAACTCTAGAATCTGACTAGCGCAACAAAGCGACTATTAAATGTAGGTATATAATGTTTATAAATATTAATCCAAGCAGAAAACCAATGGAAAACCTTTGAAAATTGTCAACGAATTCAAATTTAAACATTTTTCCTCACCTAATTCGAATACTGACCGATATGAATTTTGTTTTGTTTTTTTTTCTTTGTCTCTAAATAATTTGAACAAATTCTTTATATATTTTGTGTTGGTAATTGATTTGTGCCAGTTGTCTGTAGATTAATTAAGATCTTTATCACAATTTTTGTGTGGCACAAACTGCTGACAAAAAACTGTAACTTAATTTTGTTGAAGTTTTTAAACTTGAATTTACATTTAAAATTGTTTTTGTGTTTAATTTTTAGGGTTATTAGGTTGAAGTACCTAAGCAACTCTGTTATACATTTAAGCTCTTTCTTTTGTTTATCAACAATTATAAAAATGTTAGTGTGTGTGTGTCTGTGTGTGAAACTCTGCCGATATCTATAACTATATATAATCGTAATCGTATCGTTCTATAACAAGACTTCTCTACAGCTTTCACTCGTTTCTCAATTTAGACAACAAAATAATTACATATGTTAAGAGAAAATATACAATGTTATGATTACTATTAATTACAATGAGGACTATATTCTTTATATCACATACCAATTTATTTTTCTGACTGTGACTCGATGCGAGTTTCCCCAACCCATTTACATTGCCAATTCCCTCTTGCCACCCTCTTCCATGCATCCCTCCGCGCCGCTCGCACTTGTACATGCTTTAATGTTATTTAAAAATAATTAATAACTGATTTTTGTTTCGTCTTAAATTTGTTTGCCTTGTGTAGAGAAGCGTCCCCGCATCCGCCCCCGCCCAAAGCCACACATATTTCATTTCGTTTTCTCTTTTTTTTGGTCAAATTAAAATTCCCGCTATCACATATCGTGGTTCATAATTAAATAATAATTTTAAAAAATTTCATGGAATGAGCACAAGATAAATTAATAAAATTTCTGTGTTTCTTTGCTTTTTGAAAAAAGAGTAGATAGAGATCGTTGAGTTTCAACTACTAGCTATAATTTGTTATATTACTACACACTCGCAGTATGTACCATGCATTCCTGTGGCTTTTGGGGGTGCGCGGTCCTAAGCAAACCATCAAACTGTTTGCAAAATTTCAGTTTGTGAATATAGACAAACGAAAACATGTGAAAAAATGAAGAACAACGATTGTTTTATCTGATGTTTTTTTGTTTTGTTTAGTTTTGTTTTTGTTTTTGTTTTTTTTTGGTGCGCGTAAAATATTGCACGTACGCCTTGCCTTCAAAGCGGACTAACTTAAGGCCTACCTCTGACTCTGACTCCGATACCGACATTTGACTGCGACTGAAGCTGCCGTATATCGCTCTACTTTTAATGGTTCCTTTCGTTGGACTAACCTAAGGCGCGTGAGAGGTCGCTGCACTAGAAATGACACTAAAATTAATGTGAATGTTTTTTGCGTTTGCTGCTGCTACAATAAAATGCATAACTTTCCCTATTTTTTCTATATTTTCACCACAATCAAGAAAAAATTCATTGAGATCATTGAGTTTTCCAAAGGACTTATACATCATGCAACATGCGGCGCGCCTTGCGCACTCTCACGCGCCCCCTCAAACAATTTGCTCCTTAGCTCTGCCAATTCGAAAACAATAATTAATTGCTGTTGTTACTGTTACTGCTACTGTTACTGAACAAAAAAAAAACCAAAAAAAACACAATTAATAAACGATAATGAGCTAAGAAATAGGATTGGTTAATATTCCATCTGTATATACATAGTTACGAGTTAGTTATCTGTATATAGATATATTTTGATGTATATACATATATAAACGTATATGTAAAAACGACTATATTTTTCAAGATCATTTGGAAAATTATATAAAACCGCACTCTGGACTGGACTGGACTGGACTGTGGTTAGGACTCTGACTGAAGCTGAACTGACACTAAGCCCTGACCCTGACCCTGACCCTGAACTCGAACCTGAACCTAAACCTGAGCTGCTCTGCGCCTCTAAGCGATCGTATTCTGGTTGTTGGGGGGGTCCTAGTTAGATCCCAGATCTGGGTCAACAGCAACTAGTTGTTTGAGAGCCTGGCGTCGTGGATTGCCATTGCAGCATTTGTTGTATCATCGATGTTGGTGAGTGCGCATGTGCAGCACAAGATTGTGTTTGTGCTTCGACTTCTTGTGACAAATGGGGCACTCGAATTTCGGTTCCACGCCGCACTCGAAGCGCACATGGCGGTTTAGGCTATGCGGCCTGGCGTAGGTGTTCCCACATCTGTCGCAGGCGTAGGCACCGCCACCACCTCCACTCCCACTGGTGCTCCAATTGCCACCCGATCCACCGGCTGCAGCTGCCGCTGCTGCTGCTGCTGCAGCCGCCGCTGCTGCGGCCGATGTAGATGCTCCACTTGTGGAGGAGGCACTTGTGTTGTTGGATGCCAGCCCAGCAGCTGTCGCAGCGGCAACCATGGCAGCAGCAGCAGCAGCATTGCTCGATGGGTCCGACCCGGAGGTAGCTATCATACCCACGCTGCTGCTGCTGTAGCGGCGCGTTGGTGTGTCCGGGCGTGCCACTGAGCCCGTTCCAGCTGTGTAAATCAGCTGTGGCAGTGGACGACTATGCGGATGTTGCAGATGTGGGTGCTGGCCCAGGGACAGGGAACTGGACCCTCCGGCATGGGCAGCGGCCAGCAGTACTTTGGCAAAGTCCATGCGCAAGTCGCAGGGCTCCATGCTGTCCTCCTCTTCGTTGCTATCGTCGTTGTCTCCGTTGCCGTGCCTGAGTTGCGACTTGGGCACCAGCGGGTGTCCTGTGCAGTGCGTGGGAGTGGTCTGGCCACTGTCGATCCGGAGGTCGTGCTCGTTGTGGTCGTCCAGGCTCGCACTCGGCTCAAACTTGATAACGCCCATGGGCGTGGGCGTTCCGATGGGAGTGGTGTACGGACTGGTCTTCAGGCCGATCAGGCCATAGCTCCTATGTGTGGGTGACAAACGGCCAGAGTCTGGGGAGAATGGGTGAGACAGAAAAGCAGGGAAACGATTTTAGTTTTTCATATCTTGTGCGACAATTTTCAAAAGATTGCATGTCTCCTCTCTAGATGGAAATTATAAAAAATACCTAAAACTAATTGGAAGTAAATAAATAATTAAGGGGTTGGTTTACCGTGATTTTGTATAGTTTTTTGTTGGTTTTTTGTTTGTTATATGTTGGCTTTAGTGAGAGATATGATGCTATGGTTTGGATTGGATTGGAGTGGACTGAACTTGTGAGTGTGTGTGTACATTTGTGGTGATGTGTGTGTATCTTGTGTGTGTTTGTGTGTGTGGTGTGAGCTTTGCTTGTGAGTAGGCTGTAAAGTAAATGTATTATTAAATATTAAATTAAAACACAATGAGTACAATCATAAATGTGAAGAGAATAATTTGAGAGCTAAGCAAAAACAAAATTTAATTATCAATTAAGTTTTGCTCAAGTTACAAGTGAGAAATGGTTAAAATTATTGTCTATAGGAATGTGTGTTTGGTGGTTAGTGACAAAAACGCTTAATAATAATAATAGAGAGGGGATAGGACATATAACTCGTGGAGCTTGGATACAGAACAGCAACAGGACAACCTCTTCAGAGTCTCCTGGACATAAAGTGCATTGTTCTGGTTTTTTTTTGTCAATTATGTTTTATAAATAAATACGCATGCAATATTAAAATGTAGGAAACAAAACTTAAAAGATTATTAATAAATAGGTTGAAGAGATTTTGATAGAAAAATGGGTATTTATCAAATACAATTCTATACAAACTAAGTTGGTTTTCGTTTTCTCATTTTCATATTTTAATTTGTAGATAATTAAATGCTAGATAGTAGATATATTAATTAGATAGATGTATACGCTTCACAATCGCTAGGAGAAGACAGGTAGAGGTAGAAGAAACTTAAAGTTAAACCTTCGGCAATACAAACGAATGGAATATGAACAAAAAAAAAAAGAGAACAAACTACAAATCTAGTTCCATACATAGTCATATAGATATAGTTACTTTGTCTAACAGATACAGATATGTATAAGGTCTAGGAAGGATACATAGTTATGCATATCTATAGATTGTTTTTTTTTATAGTATTTATAGTAAATATTTGTATGTTGTAGTAGTTAAGCATGCAAACAACAATAAGAGGGAGAGGCAACACCATAACTGCGTTGTTTGGCTGTCGTTCATCAGGCAACATCACATCATCATCATCATCATCAATAACATCACATCACATCCATCCACCTGAAATAGAGATCTGATTAGTATGGATTCATAGCAGGGGTACGAATGCCTAAGACTATGTTTCGGAATGAGGGTAGGGAGAGGTGGTGGCGAATGATGTGTGGAATATCTGTGGATGTGGATCTATGTCTGTGGATGGCATGGAATGGGAATGGGAAAGTTCTATAGAGAGGAATATTTTTAGTTAAAATAAATACAACTGCAGTGTTTGGTATTTTGTTTTTGACATTTGCTTTTAATTGTATTTCGAAATTTCTTTGATTTTTGTGTTGGGTTTTGGTTTAAATACATTTTGCCGGCAATGTTATTAATAATGGTAATACAGAATCTCCCTCTTGCAGGTTTATAGAGGTATTTGTTCCTTTTTTTTCATTTCTCATTATTCATCTTTGGTTTGGGGTTTACATTACAATTTGGGCGGTAGGGAAATCTGATGGAGGAACACCAGTAAACTTATATCGCCTGTTCTGTCCTTTGTTTCTATTTTCAGTGCCGGTTCTCAGATTCGTGATTCTGTTTGTTTAAATCTAACAATTTCAAAGCATACTCGCGTACATGCGCTGATATTTCGAATTAATTTTGTAAACATTGTCATTATCAATTATCAATTATAATTTGTGTCTAAATTGAAAATATTATTCCGTTATCGTTTTGTTTTGACTAGATAATCGTGTTTATAGGTAATAATTATTATATAAGCATAACTTAATGACCAGAAATCAATCTTTAAAATGTTTCTAACAAATTAAAAAGCTATTGCGTATGCAAAACGTAAACGTATAAAACCGAAAATACATATTAATATTAAGTATCTTTAGAGGGGCATTTGCTTTATGTCCATGCCATGCATATAGTTAGGGGGTCTTTTTATTTCCATACTTAATACAAAAGTTTCCGTTTTGGTTCACAAATGTTGCTGTGACGACTAGTACAAGTAATTTTCTTGTTTGCATTTTTTTTTTGGTTTGGTTTTCGTTTTTCTTTTTTTTTTCTGGGAAAAAATGTACACATATTTATATGTTTTTAAGTTTGTCGTGAGAATTGTCTAAAGCAATACAATAATTTTTTTGTTTGTTTTAATTTTTTGTTCTTTGTTTTTGTTTTGTTTTTTGTATTGCAATCTATTTCTAATATTTTCCGTTTTTTTCTGCGTCCGTGTCTGGGCCCAACGGCATCGTTTGGCTTGCCTAACGAAAGGAAAGATTGGGGAAATATCCAAGTAGTCTGTTTCAGAGATCCACTGTGAGAAAACTCAAGATGAAGGCGGAACTAAAATTTGTACTAAGAGAAGATGTTCCAAAGCGCTCAGACTCAGCCGTTGCCCAGACTCACATAATTTGGATTTTATACAAGTCCAAATCTCTCTTAAACACTGTCCTGCTGGAATACCAAGGTGTAGGTGCTGCTGTTGCTGTTGTTGTTGTTGCTAATGTTGCCAACGTTACTGGTGGGCACACCAAGCGGTGGCGGTGGAACGGACTGCGGTTTCTTGTCCTCATCGCCGGCATCCTTCTCGCGGTCCCGGCACTTCGTGTTGAGATGCCGCTTCAGATTACTGTGGACATTGGTGGCATAGCCGCACATCTTGCTGCAGAAATAGCGTGGCGGCAGACCGCACTCGTTCTTCAGGTGACACTTGAGGCTGTTC
Source organism: Drosophila subobscura (assembly GCF_008121235.1). Classification (NCBI taxonomy): domain Eukaryota; kingdom Metazoa; phylum Arthropoda; class Insecta; order Diptera; family Drosophilidae; genus Drosophila; species Drosophila subobscura. The sequence continues at coordinate 6,555,366 of NC_048531.1, forward strand.
TTCCACTTGTACGTGCGGTTGCAGTTGCGGCACACCCACGGCTTCTCAATGTCAGCGTTGTAGATCATGTCGGCGGAGTGTTCCAGTGACTCTTTGCGTGTGCGCTTGTTTTGGACCAGGATGCGGTAGCGGTTGTCGTCCGAATGGGACCAGTGAAGATTCAGGTTCTGCGCATCAATGGGCAGGCTCATCTTGTGGCCCAGCAGCGTGGAGTTTGCCGTGGTGATGCTGGCCCCGCTGCTTGTGCCAGCGGTCGACGCATTCATGTGATTGGGCCCCGAGATTGTCGTGATTGTGGCTGGTATGGTGGGCAGCTTGATCTGCAGCGATTGACTGGTGGGTTGGAGCTGCAGATGCTGCAAGTGCTGCTGCTGTTCGAGCAGTTGCTGCTGCTGCTGGGCACTGAGCACGATCTTCTTCATGCCCGCCCCTGAGCCTGACTTCTGCTTCTCGTTGGACTGTTTAGCGTGCTTCTGGGTGGCCGCAGCTGTCGTCAGCAGATCATCGTCATCGTCATCGTTATCCATCAGATAGCTATCCTCGAACTCTTCGTTCTCGATTTTCACCGCATCGTAGGTCCAGGACAACGGACTGGCCAGCTTCAGATCATAGTCAAAGGTGTTTTCATCGTCAATCGCCTCGTTGCAAACGGCCTCGTCCCCATTGATCGACATGTTGTCGGGGTTCTCGATCTTCACAATCACCTCAGTCATGGTCTCATCTATGCTGTCCAGCTCCACGCCAGCAGCAGCCAGAGCAGCAGCCGAAGCTGCATCCACATTGCAGTTGCTCGAAGAGCTCTTGTTGCCACCATTGGCCGGTGTGATGCAGGCGATTGTTGTGCGTCCAATGCTACCGATACGGGTCACCGTTTGAGTCAGTGTCTGGGTCACATTGCTCTTGCTGATGTTGTTATTTATATTGTTGCTATTCGAGGTGGCGGCCTTCTTGGCTGCTGCTGCTGCTGCGGCTGCGGCTGCCACCACTGTTCCTGTTGATACTGGTGCCGCTGCTGCCGTCGTCGTCGTCGTCGTCTTGATGGGCGTTGATGTCTTGTTAGTGGTTTTAGCATCGCTTTTGAGTGACTTTTTAGACTGTGTTAGTTTGTCTGATGTTAGTTGTGTTTTATTTTGTCGTTGTTAGTCATGAAATAGAAATTCAGAATGTAAGTTAATGCTTTGTTTAGGGAATGTGTTCACATAGATATGTATATATACAACAAAAATCATATATAAAAACTCATGATGTGTCTGTGTGTGTTCAGCAACAAAAGAAAATGAAGACTGTAAAAGAAAAAATCGTTATAAAGTTCAAAACGCAGTAAAACAAAATCGTAATAACAAGTGAAACAAATCAGGATCAAAGTAAAATGTGAATATCAATTGGTGTGCATCAAAATACCTGTTGTGGTTTCGTCAGAGCTCTTTCCAATGACGGACTGATCGGCCAGCATGAGCCAGTTGCGCACACGTATCCGGGACTCTCCGCTTTCATCTGGAAACACGTGAGACAGCATTGGAAGTTACGTTAGTAAACATAAATTAATATCAGAAATTTTATGGCTTATAAAATCGATTGATGTGTGTGCCTAAACTGAATGATTCCTAACCTTTTTTTGTATTTTTCTCTTTAGTTTTGTTTTTGTTTGAGTTAATAAATTGTGTGTTTAAAATGAAGAGTTTCCAAAAATGAAATAAAACTTTATAGTGTCTTAAAATAATAATTATAATACTTACAAGCAGTAAATAAAACGCTACAAAATCTGTGTGTGAAAATTAAAATATAAATAATGTATATATTAACGTAAGGATAATTACTAATTAGATCGATAGAATTCATAGATCTGGAAACGCACACGAAGGCACACAAGTTTTGTTTCTTTTGCGTTTTATTACATGGAATTGTATATTTTTCACATTGAATTTGGGGTTTTTTTTTATCAATTTACAAAAAGAGTTTTACAAACAATTTATAGAAGAAATTAAATTATATATTTTATATATATATGTATAAGGGTATGCTACTTCTGTTGCTTTAATGAGTATTTGTCATCTTATTAAGTTTTATAGTTGTATATATTTAAAACTACACATTTTATATATGTAAATCTGCGTTTTCCTATTGTTCAACAATATTACATTCGAAAATTTTGAATTTTCCCTCCTGTTCTTGCCAGAATGTTTTCGTTAACAAATTTCCCTTTCGTTTATTCTTCATTGTATAAAGAGACGCTAAACTTAGCCCAACACCGCGATAAAGTAACCAATGGATATTTTTTTAAAAAAGAGTTTTAGTTTCTTAAAGAAAGTATTTTTTTTATACATATGTATGTAAGCATTCGAGATTTTCCATCGTCTCCGCCTCCTCTTCCTCCTCCTGTGTTTCGGTTTGTTAATTAATTTTTAATTATTAATTTAAATTATAATTTTTGTTGCACAGTTTTACTGGCCGCACATATCCGTTTGGGGGTTTCGTATCTGCTTTGTGAATGTTTGGAGTTGTCGTTGTAATTAAAGCTTATTAAAATCTTCTATGGAATGTATTTCGTTGTAGTGGAAAGCAAGATATACAAAAAATAAATTAAGCTTGACTACTTATGAATGTGCTGAGTCATATATAAACATATTAGTTATCACACACATTCGTATCGTATTTATAAGGTATCAAAAAAATAATAAATAAAGTGCATGTGACGTATTTGTGGCGGTGTTCTGTTGATTGTTGTTTCCGTTTTAATGTTTTCTGTAGTTGTAGTTGTGTGGTTGTCGTATTTTCAGTAGCTCAGCTACTTGATCTTTTGTTTGCTTCTCTGTTTTTGAGTTATTGAATTGGGATTCCCACTCCCTCCAACTAAGTACCTGAGTTTAAATGTCTGAAAACCATTTAAATCCTGACCTCCTTCACTTGACTTTTACTTAAATTCCTGCCTTAACCTACTCTATATGGCTTTACACAGTTACGAACGATTTGCTTATCGTAGATTTTTAAATTACAATTTAACGCGAATTGCTTCTGGGTTGCATCCATTCGTGAAGGCACTTTCTTCGTTGACTACCAAACGCGCTCTTACACCCTCCTCTCTTTTTCTCTTTCTTACACTAAGTCCTATAAAGTGTGTTTTTTTGAGCTTAGTACATGTTGTGTTTAGCCTAAGACATCGTCATAATAGCAAATATTTCAACTTGAGGTAAATTGTTGTTTAAAAAGGCTAATTACTGACTGATTGACTGATTGACTGACTGATTTACTGACTGACTGACTTTGTGTGTATATGGGAACCTGGTCTGAATCTGTTTGGCACTGCAATAAATAACTATAAGTTCCACAGGATTCTATCCCTTCATCCATGTACAGCCATCTAAAAAGAAGCTCTGCCATGATTTTTCGATGAATTCCCATGTGGACCGTTTCAATATCTTGAGGGTTGATGCATTGTTTATGTCTGTACTGTGTCTATTATGGTGCTCTGGAATGAATATTAATCGATTCGACTACAGCTACAGGTAAAGGTAAGGGTGAAGAGTACCATTCTGGGCTGGTAGATTGCTCGTTTGCCTTTCCTTAGTAATATCTTAATATGGTCTGAGTTTTCGTTACATTTTCATCTTACATATCCACTGAGTTGGCTGCTGCTACGACTACTGCTTCCTGGCTATACATCCTTTACATATATGTATACGATGCATATGTCTATATATGTATATATGTATTTAGACCTAGGCTAAACTATATTTCTTTAATCCTAAACCGTTTCATTGTACACTTTTTGTCTTTTTCTTCTTTCGTTTTTTGTGTGGAATGTTTGCAATTTTCAAATTGTTTTGTTTTGTATTGTGTAAAATCATTTTACTGATCACGTTGCTGTTGCTGTTGCTCCAAGTTGTAGAGTTTATAGATTTTCAAATCGGTTTTTGTGTAAAAAATTAATAACAAATAACAAAAAAAAGTATAATATGTGAAATGGCGTAAATGTTTTTTTTTTGTGTGCTTTGCAACAAATTGTTTTCGTTCTCACGAACGAACTTGGCTTTTTCGAAACTTTTTAGGCATCTTAAAACACTATTTCATTTTCGTATTTTGTTTTTGTTTTTTGTTTGTTGGTTGGTTTTTAAGATTAATTTGGCACACTGATTCCGTTTTCCCGAGAGCTTGGTGTGTGATTTCTTGCTTTACATAATTTTCTTCCATCTTCCATTTGATAATCCCTGATTCTGTTAAGATTTATAACTGCTCAACTTTAACTCTTTATACACAATCACTTGTCCTTCATTTATGAGAAGTGCGGATGCAGCTCCGTGGCACTGGCCAGGGCAGCCGCTGCGGCCGCCGCCACTGTTGCAGCCGTGACTCCTCCTCCGCCTGCTCCACCCAATCCACTGCTATCGCCGTCCAGGGCTGCAGAGCCAGCGAAGCTTTTCACGTCCTCCAGCTTGAACTTCTCCTTGTGCATGCGCTCCATGTGGCGGCCGATATGCATCTTCTGCTTGGCCCGGTACACGCAGAAGGGACACTGGAACTGCGGTTCCTTGCCGCACTCCCATTTCTGGTGGTTACGCAGCGAGGACTTCAGCTTGTAGACACGTCCGCAGACTGGGCATGGGTGTCCAGCACCATTATCGGCTCCGCCCGCTGATCCGTTGTTATTGCCATTGGATGGAGTCGCACTCGATCCGGTGCCAGCTAGTCCGACCACCGATCCGCCACCGGCCCCTGCCGTGCTCCCGCTGATCAGATTGTTCATGGCGCTAATGCTGTTCAGGATGTTGATATGGCAAAGTCCAGCTGGGCCTCCAACATCCGCAAAGGTTACGGCTCCACCCAGATTGGCCTGGTAGTCGCTGCTGTTGCAATTTCCGGAGCTGGCCTGATCCTCGCCGTAGCTCAGATCGGCACCAGCCGCTGCCGCCGCTTGCTTCTCGGCCACCGCCTTGAGCATCAGGGAAGTGGCTTCCTCCTCGGTCAGGTGCTTGAGCTTGCCACCACCGCTGGTCTTGTGATGCTTCCCACCGCTATTGCTGCTGTGGTTACGCGGCGTAGAGGCGGCAATGGGTTCGCTCTTGGGCACACAATCTAGGGGCGCCTTTTGATCACCGAGCGGCTCCTTGAGGACCAGGCCAATAGGTTGCTTATCCACAGAGAGGTCTGTGGGAAAGACCAGCGGCTGCACGCCTTCGCGTAGGGTGACCAGGGGCATTGCCAGCCGTGCGTTCCACTCGTTCCAGGTGAGTCCCGCAATGCGCGTAATACTCAGATCTAATTTCGGGTTTCGGTATTGGTTTCGGGTATTTGCAAATCGGTTTTAATGTTGATTGATTTATTGTTGTGTTTGTTGAATGTGATTTTGTATTTTGTTTTGGTTTTGTTGGGGGTGGATGTGTCGCAGCGCACAACATATGAAAATAAAAACGGGAAAGAAAAACAAAAGAAAAGAACAAAAATAAATAGTAATACTTTTGACTTGGCACAAAAACTGAAAGGAGCCTCGGCATTAAGTCGAGGCAAAACGATTAAGAACAAACATAACACAGAACGATATGGCGGCAGGGTAGTAGTTATCTTGGGTTAGATCAAGCGGAGGGGAAAAACCAACACAGACACACGCAATTTGGTACGGATGGCGGGAGGGGTTTTGGTTGGTTTGGGATGAACTTGGAGGATGAGGCACACGAAAGGCAAAATTAAAAAACGAATTAGTCAAAGCATTTCGGATATATGTGTGGATGGTTGATGGATACATTTGTATGTGTATAGAAAGCATTAGGATCATGGCAAATGATTGTCAAATTAAAGTACAAATAATAAACATATATACAGAGAGGTAAAAAAAGAAAACTCTTTCAAACAACATTGAGCAAAATTGAGGCCAATTAGTGCAGGGTGTAAACGTATTTATTTTAAATAAAAAAAGAGGACAACTAAATTTATTTGAACTGTAGTAGCTGGAGTGCTGCTGGGGTGGGTGTTTTTTTGTTGTAGTTTGGTTTTGCTTGAACACATCAATAGACACGGCTGGGAGGTGGTTGTGGTTGTGGTTGTGGATACTGGTTACTGGATACAGGTTCAGGTTCGGTTTAAGTCTGGTTACTTTTTAGTGGCATACAGAAACGAACGTTTAGGTCTTGGGCACTTATATGTATATACATAAATATATATGTACGTAGGGCGTATTGGAATAGCAATTGTCTCCTTTCACAACTGTTCTTGCTTGTTTTACTTAAGTTTAGCTCGCATTGAGGTACAGCTACATGGCTCCAGGTCGTTCGGTCTCACTCCCTCCAGCTTCAATGGGTCACCTAAAAGAAGAGAGAAATATATTAGTTAGGCTCGGTTCAGATCATGTGGATCAAGGCAGCCATGGCAGTTAAGTCGAGCCCCTCTCTGTGGTGGAAATCGCATCGGTCTTCAGGTCACCTGCAAAAAGAAAAATATGTTAGTATAGATTCTGTACAATGTTGTCTTCTTGCACCTCTCGCTGGCCACAAACATCAAAGCTTTGCAATTGTTTATTTTTTTTTTATATAATTTTATTTTAGCTTTTTGTTTTTTACAACTATTCTTTCAAAACATAATTTCTATTTGTTTATATGTATACGTAATAAATGTTTTTTTATATTCAATCGATAAAGTTTTACACACACAAAAACGTTTAAAATGTTTCTTATATTTTTTTTGTTTTTGTTTCTTTTTTTGTTGTTGTTTGAGAAAATATGCTAAAGTGTTGGGGGGTGTAAATTTGTAGATATACAATCAATTTAACTAATGTCCGCTATTTGTGTCAGAAGGTTTTTGCCTTTTTATTCGTTTTTACGATTGCGATCTACCAAAATGGTATTTTAACTGTTTTTTTGTTGTTTTTTTTACAGTATTTATAGTAAATATATATTTATATATAAATTTCTTGAAAACAAAGTTCTACAATGTCAATTTTGTAAGCCTCCAATTTAGACAAGTTGGCAATTTTTTATTTTGCAACATTTACACGATAGTTTGTCGGTTAGCTCCACTTAAGTAGATTACATCAAAATATTTGTGATATTTACGAAACGAAATCTGTGTGCCCTTTTCGCTACGAACAAAAAAAAAACATCATCTGCGTATGGGCCTCGTTGCAGTGGTCGTAAATATTGAAAGTTTCTAGTTGGCTTTGAGAAGACACACACAGAAACACGTTGCTAATTATAATTAATTAATTTGTTAAGTCTAATCATACTTTTCATCTAAATTGTTTTGTATATTCTTTGTTATATTAATGAAAATACTTGCACATTGATTGAACATATTTTTCCTATGATGTTGACTGTTTTGAGGGTTTACGTGTGGTTTTTTGTAATTTTGTAAATTACGATGAATCATACATACATATTATGTCGATATATTAATGTGAAGACGTCAAAATTAAAGCCTAATAAAATTGAATTGAATGCTCACAGAGCGGAGTTGTTGTTTCTGTTCTTCCTTTCGAGAACTGGGGAAATCAATTCTCCAACTTAATAAAAATAATCAACAAATAAGAAAGTTAAGATTAAAAAGTATGTAAACAAGAATAAAGGCTGATAAAATTGTAAAAAATATAGAAACTGGTCTAAAAGTCAAAGAACCTCAAAGAATCATTTGTTTGTATTCTCCTCAACATGTGAGAGGCATAAATACTCACTCCTGCCTCTCCTTTTCGCTTACTATATCCGCCTACTTGCGTCCTCGCTTGCTCTCCAGCTGCGGCTTCTCTGGATGATGCTTGCGCACGTGGACCCCGAGATTGCCTCGCTGCTTGGCCTTGTACGTGCAGTAGGGACAGGGATGACACGGCTCCTTGCCGCCACACTCGACATTCTCGTGTCGGCGTAACGTGGACTTCCAGCGGTACTTCTTGCCGCAGTGGCGACAGACATAGCGCGACTCGGGATCATCGCAGGGACCCAGTGAGGAGTCGCTCAGCGACAGTTCGTAGGTCATGCCAGAAGGGTCGCCGCCAGCATCGGACTCCTCCTTCATGGGACGTGTGGTAAGAATGGTGTAGCTCTTGCTGGAGTCATGCATTCCCATCTCCTCGGGTATGATAGTCTCCACATCCTCCTCCTGCAGCTCGATGCTCGTGTGATGATGGTGATGGTGCTGCTGCTCGTGATGGTGATGCTGCTGCTGATCTGACTGCACTACCGTCTGAATGTGGTGCGTCTGCAGCTGTGTGGTATGAATGTGATGCGTCTGCGGCTCGTGCTCATGTTGGTGCACGGTGTGCAGCTCCTGCGGCTCGTGCTCGATTGTAGTTATGTGCGTCTCCCCTCCAGATGTCTGCATATGCTCCGTGATCTCCGTGGGTGCGAAGCCAATGCCAATCTTGGTGCCGTCCGGCAGCTCAATGTCATCAATCTCGGCATACTTCACCAGGTCATTGATGATGGACGCCGACGCATTCGGATTGTTCAAATCGATCTCACTAATCTCATACTTGGTGCCATCGGACAGCTCGTGGTGCTGATGCTGGATGGCCTCATGTGTCTCCACTATCTGCAGATTGCTCACCGTCGGCCCAATGATCTTGCCACGCGTGTAGCGTATCCTCGAGGCAATGTTCGGCTTCTGTTCCGTCAACTGCACATTGCGCAGACCCACCAGATTGATTGTCTGCCCCGTATGGGATGTGATGATGTTTTGTACTTGGGCATGTGTCGGCTGGCCCTGCAGCTGGTGATGATGCTGCTGATGCTGATGCTGGTGCTGGGATGTCTGTGGCACTTCCTCGATCTGGATGTGCTGGTGCTCCTGATGCGACTCCTGTGGCACATGCTGTATGATGTGATGTGGATGTATAATGGTCGAGCCTGTGTGTGCATGATGGGCTATTGTCGTGGTGGCTGGTATAATCTTCTTAATGTTGATGAGCTCTGGAATTGCAAACAGAAAGGTAAAAACGTTTATTAGTATGATCTTCAGTGGTTCAACTGGAGTGTCTGCTGTATAGATCACTCTTCAGATTCAGAACTTACCGCATTCCGATGAGGGCAGCTTGATGGGAGTGCTGGTGGTCAATGTGCTCAGCGTCGGCTTGACATCTGAGTGTGAGACTGCAGCATTCAGGAGCTCCGTGATGGTGGGCGTGGGCTGTCCAGCCGGTCCAGTGACAGTGACCGCTGCTGTTGTTTGTAGTGGCGATCCCTGATTCTCATCGGCGCCCAATTTCGCCGCCGTAATGTTGCCCAATTTCTTTACATGCAAGACGAATCCATCCTTGTTCTGTGTGATGACAATGTCGTTGCTCTCCAGCAGGCAGTCGTCCAGCTCGAATTCGTCGGGTGTGCTCTCGGTTTGCTCAGCCTTGTCCTGCTTGTTGGCTGCAGAATCGAATGAGGGGAGTGGGGTATTAGTCACGTGTTTGTGGAGAACCAGTTTACCGCTTAGTGGAAGTTATGCTCAGCTCAAAAACGTCTTGAATCCTGTCACAAAGCTCTCCTTCTCTCCTTTTTTCATTTTAATTCGTCAAAAACAAGCAATCAATTTTCGGTTTCCCTTGTTTCGTTTTCGTTTTCATTTTCATTTGATTTTTAGTCTTAGTACTAGGTTGATGGTTATTTTATAGGTTGTTTAATGTGTGTGTGTGTGTGTGTTTTGAGTGAGTTGTGTGTTGCTGTACAGCACAATTTAAATGAGAACCAGGACAAACAAAATACCACAGCCAAAAAAAATTAAAGGATAAAAAACCGTGCCCCTAATTATGCTTAACTATGCTTAGGGACTACAGTAGAATTCAATAATGACACGTTTCAATTTTGGTTACAAATCGTAATTTTTATTAACATTAAGGCACTTCGGCTATCTCCCCTTTCTCTTCTTCCTCTTATCGTTTTTTTGTTCGCTGCTCCCAGAAAACTTACCTGCCAAACCAGAGATCAATTCACACAAAACTATAAAATCTATATCCTAATTCATATAGCCTTCCGCCCATCCCCCTCGAACAGGCCACGAGCCAGAGCCTGGCTCACGATCGGTGGTCCCGCTGATACATCACTAAACTGCTGCTGCTCCGGATGCTGTGTCTTCACGTGCATATTGAGGCTGTGCTTATAGCGCGCCACGTAGGAACAGTGCCGGCACTTCTCTGTGGGCAGGCGACCGCACTCGTAGCGCAGATGCCGCGACAGGTTCTTCTTGTAGGTGTAGGCCTTCTCGCAGCGCGGACAGATGTGCGAGCCGGACGAGGAGGCGAGGTTGTTCAACGAGGTGACCGACTTCACGGACAGCGTCCAGGCGTTCTCTACAAGAGTTGGGAGAAGGAAAAGAAATAGGTTAGCGAATGCGTTATTGTTCCAGTTAGAGAGGAAATTAAAGTAAATTAAATCTGAGGTACACTAAACTCGGGACAAATAATGATGAATGAATGCTCTATGTATGATTTGTCTATGTATCGAAGTAATATAACCACTACCGTTTCAATCAATTGCAGCGAGCGATAGATAGTTGTAGTAGCGTAAAGATTTGTAATTTCTATAGGTAAAAGCTACGAGAAGACGGCAAAACTAAATTAACCCATAGGGAAGGTAAACAGGTTGTCAAATCTTACCAATCCATGGGAACACACACACTTAACACTTAAACACAAAAATATATATAAATGCAATGGTTAGACCAGTAGATTGTAACCCACAGTATCGCCTAAGATGGAACAAAAAAATCTCACACATTTTGCTCAGTTTGCTGGCACATCTGTAATTATACAAGGAGAATATGACAATGATTAATTTGCACAGAAACACTTTACAGGCGGCCCCAATCATCCACAAGGAACATCAGTAATACAATTATTTTCTTTTCTTTTTTGGGGTTTCAACATTTCAATATCAATCTTTATTATTCTTGTTGTTTTGTTTTTGGTTGTTTTTTTTTTGTATTTTTTTGTTTGTTTCTCTGTTACCACTTTCATCGAACAATGTGTATATAAACGATTCCACATACAATGCCATTCGTTCAGTTTTTGCAAAAATAACAATTTTTTGTTGTTGTTGGGTGTTAAATGGGGGTTTCACAATTTCTTGATAAATGAAAACCGAATCTCAAATGTGTTTTTTTGGTTACAACAATTTCCTCTTGTTCTTGGATTTCATTCATTTTTGTTTGTTTAATGCTATCATCTGTTATTATTACAATTATGAATAATCGTTAATTGGTTTTGGCTTTTTAAGGTACTAACAATATCATCAACTCCATCTCCATCTCCATCAATGAAAGATCATTTTCTTTGTCTGGTTTTGGTTTATACTTGTATTATTATTAATTTTGTTGTATAAATTTGTTTCATAATTTCGCCTTATCCGTGGTTTTCGTTAACAATAAATATATGTATATATACCATTTGTTTTATCAATTTACTTGGTTTCATTTCTTGGTTTGTTAAATATTACTCTACAAAAAATAAACAACTTCCGTTCGTACAATTAAATTCTCCCTCTCATTCTCATCCTCGTTCTCGTTACTCTTGTTCTTGGTTGTTTTTCTGTTCTGTTCATTATTGTTTTTGGTTTGACTATATATAGTGTATATATGTCCATTAGACTGTTATGGCAATTTCTTTGTTTCAAATACACATTTACTAAAACGTTTCTTGTCTGCTTGGTTTTGTTTTGTTCAGTTTTTCTAAAATATATATATATATATAGATATATATATATATGGTATATGTATATGTCCTTGTATATATGTGTGTATATATATATATTTTTGGTTGGTTTCTTTGGAGTATATTTTTGTTCATTATTCGTAACCTATATAGTTTAAGCTAATTATTTCTTGTTTTTGTTTCTGTTTCGTTTTTCATAAACATTTCTCGTCTCTTACTCGATAAATATTAATTAACAATATAACAAAAATTAAAACATAGGGTGTTCTCTGGTTAAATTAGTGTGAAACAATATATTTGTATAATGTGTAAAACAGTGTTAAAACTAATTTAAAGAAAACGATTCAACAAAAGTTTTAATTCGAAACATTTCATGTCTCAATGCTCGTTTCTTTTGCCAAAACTTTAACAGCAGAAATAATAATAATAATTTAGCTACTCGCAACAGATCTTAGTAAATTAGTTTAACAGAAATAAACATAAATTATACAGGTAATCAGATGACAATAATTCTGAAATAAATTTCAACTAATCGGAAAACAATTAAAATAATTATTTCCCCTATTGCAACGCTCCTTTTGCTTCAAAGGCAAAATCCCTCTCAAATCTGTCTTGTTCGCCTTGAGTTTTGCATTAAAAAAAATTGTTCTTCATTAGACTATTCATTTTAGAAATTTACTTTGGCACAAGACAAATTCTTGAGGAACCTTTGAAATATTATTGCACTTCGATTTTGTATTTGCTTTTCTTACGTTTAGCAAAATTTCTAACAAAATTGAATTAAATCAATCAAAAACTTGCCTTTGGGTGTTAGTATATATTTTTTTGGAGGAAGTGAACATGTTCTAACACTGGTTGACTCCAACTCCAAAATCTCCACTGACCAAGGGTAGCGATCGATCCGGTCCGATCAATAATATACTAGGGATACGTAATAGTAGGAGCGCACTCAGTACAATCCACATTGGCAAACGGATAGGAGAAAGTGTTGGAAACTGATTCGATCGTGACAATTTTCGGTGGATTGGTATATAATTTCTTTATGGTTTCTATATGTTTCGCATAACTTACAAATTGGTCCGCGTCAGCGTAAGGGGTCGAGTCGATATCCTATCAATGTCTTTGGGGATAAGCGGACGGACATGGTGATGGATAAAGTTCAAAGGGATTGAAATCCCTATCCCAATCAATTGATCTAATTCGGTTCATTCAGTGCAAGGCAGTGGGGGTGGCGAGGGAGTTGTTTGTCAACCAGTTATTATGACTGCAGTTAGTAGTTGTCTATAATTGATTTTCATTCGTTTTATATACCGCTCTTAATGGTGTGTATAATTTGTCTAGTTAATTCGAGTTCATATAGTTTTTCAATGCTTCTATTGCTGTTGGTTTTCCCGTTAATATACGTTTATATATATTCTGTTTATTGTACTGTCATATATATGTGGTGTGTATGTATCATATATGTATGGGGTATGGTTCTGTTTATTATCTGCAACCCAAGGATTAACAATCAACAAGCAACAAACAATATAATCCTCGCTCTATAGATACATTGATAGATAGTACATACATACATACATAATAAATATATATATATATATATATACATACAAAAGATCTCTATAACATTCCCTTCCCCTTGGTACCTAGCTAAAATATTTTAGTTGCCTTTCGCTTAGTTTATAACGTACATACAATATATTCTCGTATAATTTCAATAATTTATCTGTTAGTTACATATATTAAAAATTTGTTTGATAATGGCACTCTCATAGCATTTAGTTGTCACTTTTTTGTTTCTTCAAAAATTGCACTAACTCAAAGCTAACAAAGAAAAACTAAATTACGCCTTCCAACAGAATCTCCTTAACAAATCATACAGGTTGTACATAAATGTACTTATGCATGCATACATATCTTTTTTATACATATCTGAGTATATGGTTCGATCTCTTCTATGGCTTTATGAATTTGTTTTGCAGTTTTGCAGTTTTGCAGTTTTGGTGGAGAATTTCTAATGGCACAAAATTGTATCCTTCTGGTTTTCCTAGTACAAAAAATCCTAACCAATTGGCACACACACACACACGCGCACGCGCACATATACACTTGATTAGATCTGGCGATGTGAGTATATATAAGTTACAGACTTATATCCCGCCTGACTTTGTTTAACAATTACATACATTCGTTTCCTCTCTATCCTTTCTTTTTTAACAGACAACATTTTGCTAATATAGCAGTATATATAGTTCTATATATATATATCTATATATATTTATTTATATATGTATGTATATGTAGATGTGTTGGTTTTATATGTATATGTTTTGTATATATGTATATAAACTCTTTCCTCTATTATTTTTTGTTGTTCTTGGAACCATGTAACAAATCTTCCTGCAATACTTTCCTACTATCTCCCTCCCATCTTCTTCCGACATCTGACTTTATAAAACTCACGTGTATATATATCTTTTTTTTCTGTGTACATAAAGTGTACATATCCTGTGCACGGATAAATCAACTCTACATACACAGCGTGTGTGTTGGTGTGCCTATGTATGGGCCTCTGCCGCTGTCCCACACAAAACTAAAAACAGATTACATACTCGTAACGTAACGTTTATGGGTTACGTTTTATGTTTATGATTTTCTTGCTCCGTTCTTATTGTTTTTCCGGTCAGGTATGTACTATATCCTCACTTCTCCGTTCTGCTTTCATTTTGCGGTTGTGTGTGGCATAACAAGAGTTTGTTTCAATGGTATTGTTATTATATTAGAAATATATATATAATAGATATATATTTGGCAACAAATAAACACAGTACGTTTGTTATATGTATTCTGTTTTGCTTTAGTTTTTCGCTCGTTTTACTCTCACCGCTTCTATGCTTTCCTCTCGTTTGTTAATTTCACTAAGGTTTGCTTGCTTGCTTTCTCTCTTTCTTTCTTTCTTTTATATATTATTCATATATTTTAACTAAAATTACGTAGTTTTGGTTAGTTTGACTAAAATTGTTTTGCTCTTAGCTTCCTTGCGTGTATGGTTTTTTTTTTGTTCTGTTTTGTTTTGTTCACTTTTTAACAGTTGTTCTTAACGATTTTTTGTTTTGTTTTGCCTCTCTGTTGTTCTATACCTTAATTTAGTTACATGTTTTTGTTTAGTTTTTATTCTTTTTTTGTTGAATTTTTCTTCTTTTCCATTTTACTAAAATTCTATAAAATGTCCACTGACTGCACACACACACATATACATTACATGATGTGTTCATGTGATCAAATATCTGTCTGTATATATCTTGTTGTTCTAGCTTGTTCAATATTTGTTTTACTTTTCAACTCGTTTAACTAAGTATTCCGTTTGCTTATTTAATGCTCAGTTTCAACAATAATTATCATCATATATAATGTATATATAGATTGGTTGGTTTTCCCTTTCTTTATAAATGATGTGGCATCCAATAAATTCGTTTTGTTGTTGTTATTTGTAATTGTTCTTGGTTTTCTTTTGTTTTGTTTAGCTAATTGTTCTATATATCATTTTGTTCTTGTTGTTTCTTGTGTTGCTATACTCGTACATAATATATTCATGTTCATGTTGATGTTTATGTTTCTGTTCGTCATTCGATCATCGTTTGACCTTCTGCCTATTGGGATAACGCTTATTCTATTTGATTTTAAAGAAAACATTATCTCATAAGTAATATTTGACACAGACACCGGACTCAAGGTGTCGCTTTAGGTGGGAGCTTTGTGAAAATGCTTTGCCGCACATCAGACAGCGAAATTTTTTCTGTCCACCACATTCATATCTAGGGAAACGTTGATATATAGATATAGATATAGGTAAGATAAGTATAAAGATTCCTCAGACAGACCGTATATAGTAGGTGCACCAGAGTTCGGTTTGAACTTTGGCGTGGACCATTTGCCCGACACTCACCTGATATGTCGTTGCAAGGAGCTGGCGTCCTTGTAGCTCTTCAGGCAATTAAACCTCGGGCACTGATACCGTCCATCCGGATTGATGAACTTAAACAGATCGGAGAACTTCAGCTCGTACCAGTAGTCGCGGATCAGGGAGTGCGCCGAAGTGCCAGTCGGCGGCGGTGTTTGGCTCGAGTTGGATGCGTAGCTGCTTGGAGCTTTAAATTAGATGTTCAAACAAATATATAGAAGGAGAAGAAAGAGAGATTTGTCTTATGAGTCTGGGTCGTTCTGCGTATAACCAAGTGCTTACAAAACTACTATACATAGATCGATATATATTCGTATTTATTTTTGAAAGAGTAACAAGAGTTTCAGTAAAGTATTCTTTTTTTTTTTTTTTGTTGGAAGTTTAGAAAAATTTTAGCAAGAAAGTTAAGTTGTTGTATAAGTTTTCAGTAGAAACAATAATATATGAATAATAAAAGTTTGTGATATTTACAGTTAGTGTGTGTTGCGGGGTGTTTGCTTGAATTTTAATTTTTGTATTTTGTGTGGGCGTGGGCGTGGCATGGTGAAGCGTGAGCAGAGCTAGCAGCGTTGCAGATTTGGCTTGATTTATTTATTGATTTGAATGAGCGCTGTGGGATGATGCTTGACTGAAGATGATCATGATGATGGTGCTTGATATGGGTGTCTGCAATGAAACATGTTTAGTAAACTGGCCAACAAGATAAATATAGAGCGAGAGGGGGCAAAAGAATGGGGAGACTGTGGAAATGATGTAAGGACTGGGTGGGTGGATGGCCCCCTGGTCATTGAAACGATTTCTTTTTCAATACAATTTTATTCGAGTTACAAAAATATGCATATAAAAATACTTAGTTAGGGCTCTGGAGTATAAAAATAGTTCTTTTATCGGATTGAGTGGCTTACATTACTAGCTACATATATCGTTTCGGTTTCCATCCTCTGGTTTTGGTCACAAATTCGTTTCACATTTTTGTTTGTTTCGTTTTGTTTTGATTTTTGGAAAGGTTTACAAAATATATCTCTGTATTTATGTATGTATATATAACTGTTGTAGAGTTGGGCTTTAATTTTTTGTTGGCTGCTTTGTAAATATATATTTGAACTATTGTTTAGTTTAGTTAATTGTTAATTGCTTTTGTTTGGTACTTGTACTGTTGGTTGCGATTCATCATGCATCGTTTGAGATCCTTTTGTCTATAGGTCATCCATAATCCTAGCTAGCAAAGGAACTTAGATCGTCTACGAACTATAATCTACAAAGGTATGTTAGTCGGTTAATTTTGGAATTTTTCGCTGTTTGGCATTGCCGCTTACTAAGGACTAGACTAGAATAGGCCATACATTAAACATTGTATATCGAAAAATGTTTCGTTCACTTTTGTTTCGTTTTGTTTTCTTAGGAATGCAAATTAGGTTGGCGAACCGCGCCCCCTGACCCCCCACCCCGACTACTCTCAGTAGTATTGTGTTTCCCCTTCCTGACTTAGTTTCGTTCACGTTTTGGTTTTGTTTTTGGTTTTTGTTTTGGTTTGGACTTTGGCTTACTTGACTAACAACTTAAGTTAACTTAAATGAAATGAGAGAGACATATCAGCTGAAGCATAAGTTAGTTATGATTGAAAAAATCCGTGCTTAACTTAATCTAAAATACGAATGTTTATGAGATCCCCGGACGCGACTGCAATGATTGGAATTCAAGCAACAAGCTGCGCACATTTCCATAACATTTACATAAATTATCCAAATTTATGCAAATCGCAAAGCAAAGTGAAAGCCGAATAGAAACCCCTCAGGTTCCTCCTGAGCTTAGTTGATCATTGCAGTCGGTCCTGGCTAGTTCGCGTTTGAAACTTAGGGTATAATACTTTTGCGAATGGCATTAAAACTAAACCTCAACGAAAGCAGAAGAATATCTTTTTGGCGGACTGGCGAGTGGAACTGTGTGTAAGCCCCTTATGCGGTGGCCTCCCACTTGCTCTGAATGCTGGAGGCCTGCATTTGGAAGGCCAATGGCAGAAAGTCCTTTTTCATCTTGGCAAAATGGGTCTTGATGTGCTTGGTAAGATTGTCGCTCCGCTTGGCCGCATAATTGCAGCTGGGACACTGGAAGATTGGCCGCTCGGTCGTGAAGCGGCACTCGAAACGTCGGTGGCGGCTGAGACTCTTGCGGGTCTTGTAGGATTTGCCGCACTGGTCGCAGGCGTGCTGGTACCAGGTCAGGACGAAATCTGTAAATGTAAATGGGTGTGCATGACAGAGAGAGGTGGGAGATAGAGGCAAAGTGGAGGCGGTGGTGGTGGGGGAGGAAGGACACGCACAGAGGAATAGTTGGAATTGAGTGAGTAGGTGGAAGTGAGTGAGTGAGTGAATTTGTGAGTTGAGTCGCATGATTCACAATGGATTCGTTTCTGTATTCCTGATTTATATACTCTATACATATGCACATGATCGTGATAGTGAGTGACTGACTGTATTATCTGTCTGAATGGCTGATATTTGGCTGCGTTTCAGCATTTGTTTTCTTTTGTTTTTTTTTTTTGAGCAAGTCAAATTTGCTAATCTACAAAAAATATTGAAAAAATATATGTAAAAAAAACAATTATTATTAATTCATAAATATAAAATGACTTAAAAACATCTCAAGCATTCCAAAAGAAAATTTATAAACTATTTAAGACGGGAAAAAACGATAAGGAAATGGAACAAAAATGTATGCATACATGTACTCATAATAATATAACACATTTAGATCGCTTAAAACTAGAAAAGATCAGCCCAGCAATACATATATGAATGGCATATATGAACCCAGATGGAACCTTCTTAAGTACTAGAAAAAGTCTGTGTAAGAAAAAACATCAAGTGTTAAATAAATTTATTTGTTGTTTAATATTTCATCGAAAGACACACAAATACATTATTAAATAGAGAAGTAGATCTAGGTGTAATATTAAAAGAGAGAGAGAAATGGGGGAAAAAAGCTTCGCAGAACAAAAAGCACACAAAGGACACTCGCACGCAACACACACAGAGACGCCACAGAAAGCAGAGACACAATGAGAGAACCCAAGCAAGAGAGAGTGAGAATGTGAGAGATAGACAGATACACAAGGTATGTATGGAGGCATGCTTACAGGGTACAAATACAGTGCGAAACAGAACTTGGAGAAAATCTAAATGATCTTCCTTTCTGTTCCAATTCGCACTGTACCGTAGGGAGTTGGGTGTGGTTGTGTAGGTGTATGTGTTGGTAGATCAAGTTTGAACCCAGACAAAAAACAATTCGAGGCGAGAGTTTACACATAACAAAGATATATATCGTAGAATATATATATGTATATAAAAACGATAGTAGAGATAGTAGATAATACTGTAAGTGACAGACTTTTTTCTTTTGCGCTTCGCTCGCTGCAGTAGCCAAGCCATGACGGATGTGCGGTCGTCCCCAGGCCAGACCCAGATACCCTCTGCCAGCCGCCGCCTCACAGAGAGTAGTGATTGAGTGGTACGGTACATAGGTAGTAGTTTTGGAGTAGTAGTAGTAGATGGAGTAGTGGGGTAGTACAACAGTTTTTGTAGAGACATCTAAAAGAAATTTAGTAATAAAATAGGTTAGTGAAAATTCGCACAACAATCGCCAGAAAATGACAAAACTCAACGGATGAATGGGAAGGGAAAACAAAATGTTGAACCAAAAAGAAACTTGGTGGGAAAACGAAAACGGATACATTGATGGACAAGTGATGGAATGAACATAAGAAAATGATGATGGGAATTTTAACATAGAAGAGAGAGAGGAAAACGCATCCCAGAGTTGGCTGCAATTGAATACATAGAATACATTTAATACATTTCGGTGGTTCTTTAGTTTTTTGTTTTGTTCTTTTTTTTTGGTAATTTATTCAATTAATAATATAATGTTATTTTTTGTTCGTTTGGACTTTGGATAAATTAGGCATTAGGTACTAGTCCTACATGCTACGAGTACATTGTATAAAAATATCTTAACTAATCGTACAATTTGGTGGCATATCATTTGGAATAAGTGCGTTAAAATTATAAATACCACCCCAGCCCCACCTCTTCTTCTTTTGCGAGAGGGGAGGAGGGGAGCATAGTTCGTTGGTTGAGTATTTAGCGTTTTTCCTTTTTGTTTTCTTTTTGGATTCAATCAAATTGGAATTACTCAACTTGTAGTAAGAAGATTTGATTCCTGTCTCGTCTTTTCTGTGTTCGTTTTTGGTTTCGTCCACTTACATGACTAACAAATGTTTCGATACATAAATACATAAATATATTATCCCACCTCCACCCCATGCCTTGTATGTGTGGGCATGGGATATCTTATCTTATATAAATACAAATTCGTGACGGTTCAAGTTCGTTTCGGTTATAGGAAAGTTTCATTTTCGATTTTCGAGATGGCGGTGTTTCAACATTGTAATACGAGAGAACTGTAAGACACATTTCGCTTGCGACAAAAAAATAGCATACATAAATTAAAAGGGGATCTTCGAAAGTGGTCGTCTTTCAAGATCGGAATGTCTGAGAAAGTGGCTGAGATTCATACAAGCTTACATTGTAAGGGAACGTACGTGCGTGAGTTACAGATCAAAAATACATATACATATAATAGCCTACAAATATGGCGAGCTGACTCTTTGACAAAATAAAATTAGAGGTTTCGAGATTCGAGTTTCAATAAATTAAGTATAGTAGAGTGACTTTGGTGGTGGCTCTCTCTCTCTCCCTCTGCTAGGCGTTTTCCGTTTAATTGTTGTTATAAGCAAAGGGCATGGTGTTCATCAGTCGCTCCTTGAGCAACGAATTCGAGATGATCTGCAGGCCCAGCTTCATGTTCCAATCCTCGCTCATCAGGTGCTGCACCTTGCTGGGGGTTACCGGTTCCGGCTTGATGTTCATCAACTCTGTTGCAGATCCCCCCTCGGCGCCACCTGCCGCCACCACGCCGGCTCCTCCACCGACATCGTTATTATTCTTCGCCATGGCTGCCGCTTCAGCGGCTGCAGCAGCTGCGGCGGCGGCCTGCTCTTCGACCACGGCAGCAGCTGCCGAGATTGCCGTTATGGCTCCAGTCAGGCCGTACGTCGGTATAGCTCCGATGTGTGGCGGCAGCGGCGATGTGCAACGCGAACCGGACAAGTTCTCGTTCTCGTAGTTCTCCTTGCGCAGCGACAGGTTCTCGGGAATGGGACTCTCGCAGTCGTTGAGCGAGCCAGCGCTGCCCACACTCGCACCGCAGTCGCCGCCCATGTGAAGGCCCAGATTTCCGGGCTTCAGATCGAGGACACTGCCGCTCATGCTGTCCCTGCCGCTTGACGAGCGCGACCCACTGCCTGTCGTCAGCTGTGCGATGGCCGGCGGTATGCCATGCTTTGAGACCAGATGCCGCACCATGTGGTACTTGCGGCGGAAACGGGAGCTGCAGAATTCACAGTTGAAGCGTGGCGGTATACCGATGCACTCGTCGCGCATGTGCCGCTGCAGGTGTCGCTTGCGCAGATAGCTCTTGTTGCACACCGCGCAGTGGAATCGCTCCTTGTTATTGTCTGAATCCTGGTCCACATCATCGCTGCCGAACACGCTGTGCTTGAAGTCGTAGTTCAGATCTGAGATCGATCCGATCAATCAGATGAAGGCGATCCCGTGGTTGATTGGTTTGTTAGTGGGTGTGGTGGTCGTTTGTGTGTGTTTGTGAAGGATGTGATTTTTGTGGGGTGAATTATAATCAATTTGCATTGATTTGTTATTGGTGATGATGGGAGGATTCGATTTGATTGATTTATTTGTGGTGTTTTTTGCATGGTTTTTTTTTTGGTTGTATGAAATGAAAATGAAAAGAAAACGAAAAGAAACGTGTGAAAAATCATAAACAAAGGTCCAGATTAGGCTTAGTCTGAAACTCCATTTGCTGCAAATGTGGTTCGTAATTTTATCTTAAACTAAACTTAATCGTCAATCGTTCATTTCGAAGGTCTGAGAAGTTGAAGGAAAACTAATGCAAATCATACAATATTCGGTTAAGTTCAATATCTAATCAAAATTTACATATATGATTGTACAATAATAACGATGGAAAAAATAACAAAATAACTACAGAGAGAGAGAGTTATCAATCTACGCTAAACAATTTTCAAAAACAAATACGTAACTAATTCTTGGTTGTCTCTCTCTCCCTACCTCTCCTCTCTCACAAATAAATCAAACATAATTGTTAAACAAACAAATTACAACAACTTAGTAGATAAACTAAAGGAAATTCTCTAAGAATTTATATTTAATTTAAGTATAATCTAAAATCGAACTAAACTATAAATAAATGGTCACATTTTTCAATGAAATGTTGGCAAAAATTATACAGTAAAACAGATTTCGTTATATTTTCTTCGCTTTACAGTTTCCTCTGGTCTCTCCACTGGCTCTAAAAATACATGAGACTTTTTATGGTATATATTTGAAAAGACAACAATCAACTTTCGTTTCAATAAATATTTGTACACATATATTTAACTTCAGATTTTGACTAAGCAGACACAGACAGGATTTATGTATGTATCCCGGCGTGGCGGGTACGGTCCAGAGAGATTGAACAACATTTCTTAACTATATAACAGCCGGATTTGACCTCCATCATCTCTTGCGGAATCATATTCCCCACATTCTAGATCCTAGACCTTCTTTAGCTGGTGGATGCCGTGCTTTTGCCTGAGATGCAGCTTCAAGTCGTAGCGCCAGGTGCAGCTGAAGCTGCAAAACTCACAGTGGAACTGTATGCTAGACTTTTTTGTGGCTGCTGTGGCACAGTTGTTGTTGATGCTGTTGCTGTTGCTGTTGTTTGCTATAACACCAGCCACTGCTGCAGCAATATGATTTCGTTGCGGCTTAATGGCAGCTGTGGTGGTTGCCGCACTGCGCATGCTGCTCTTGAACATGCTCGCCACCTGGAAGGCAGACATCTGACAGCTGCCGCAGTTCCTGGCAATGCAGTGGAGGTTGTTGCTGCCTCCTGGCTGTAGGTGATTTAATGTTGCCGCCTCACTCTGGCTGGCGTGGCCGCACTTGTACATTCTGCGTATCGTCACCTCTGGCTCACAAATCTCCCCTCCCACATGGCAGTTGTTGCTGTTGCTGTGATTGTTGCTGTTGCTGTGATTGCTGCTGCTGCTGCAGTCAGCTGTTGTTGCTGCTGCTGGCGTCTTTGTGGCCGCACTGGCTGCCGCCACAACTGCCGTGGCAAAATTACAGTAAAGCGTCCTTAAATCTGTAAGAATTGTGATTGGGTTTTTGTCTAAGATTTGCTGAGAATGATCGATTTCTTACAGAGAAAGATAGGGGTAGCAAGAAATAGGTTTTGTTTTGTTTTGTTTTGTTTGGACAGGTGGGGGAGAGAATGTTTCGTGAATATGTCTCGTGTCTTCGTTGTTTTTTTGGTTGCAGTCGCGTTTGTTCATTTTTTACAGTGTATTTTGTTGGACTTAAAGCTACGTTGTTTTATGTGTATTTGGGTTAGCCGACGCCGCCATCACATGGATATAAAAAGTCTCTCCTTGGTTAAACTTAAGTTAAACTTAATTTAAACACAAAAAATCAATCAACTGTGACACCAACAAAATGTTCGACATTAATATCGTTGTATAAATAAATGTTATTTACCAAGAAAGGAAAAAAAAGAAAGACAAAAGTCAATCAAGTAAAATATTTTGGTTTTTGTTTCAAATTTTTCAGTTTCAGTTTGTGTCTGTGGGTTGTGTGGGGGGGCGTGGTGCATGCAACAAGTGAAAAACGCATTGGTTGTAGTTTGGTTTTAAAAAACGTGGCATTTATTTCTAGTTTATTGTATTCTCCTGTCTTGGCATTTTAGTTTATACAAAAAATATATACTCGTATGTATTATTTTTATATATATTTTTAAATGATTAGATTTTAGTTTTCAACTTTTGATTTTGCGCTGGAAAAAGAATAAACTCTCGTGTGACAGCCGACGGGGGTTAATTGTATAAATATATAATATGTCGATATAAATAAATGCAAAGTATATCAAGCCGAAAGGTCAAAGTTCAACCCATTTTTGATTTGTTTTTTCTGTGGCTACGGCTGCGACGTTCTTTGGTTAATTTGATTAGTAGAGATGAGCAGGTGACTGGACAGAGGGACACAACAACAAGGAGCGGAGCAGCGGCGGCTGCGGCAGCGGCTGCAGAGAGGAGAACCCGCCCCCTCCTACAATCCCTCCCCCTTGAGCAGTTCTGAATGATTGCTGCCGGACGCAGCAGCGGCAGTCGCCTGTTGCTGTTGCTGTTGCAGTTGCAGCTGCTGTGTGAGTTGCAGCAGAGCCTGTTGCCGCAACTGCTGGCGATAGTAGCTGCTGGCACTCGTCTCCTCGAGCTGCCGCGATTGCTGCTGTGGCAGATCCTCATCGTCATCGTCCTCGACCAGAAAGGTGTTCGTCTCCCCATCGACGGCTGCCTCGTCCAGCATGTCCACCAGATCCACAACATCCTCTGGCCTGATCTCGTTGTTGGGGGCAGAGGTCGAGGACACAGATGCCGCTGCAGCGGCCGCCGCTCTCTGCTGACGCTTGAAGAGCGACCTCATGGCAATCTCCGGATGCTTCTTACGCACATGCTGACGCAGGTGATCGGCCCGCTTCGTGCTATGGCCGCATACGGAACACACCATGCTCTTGCCCTTTCCGCACTCCTGGCGTATGTGACGGCGCAGTGTGCCGTGCCTGCGATACGTTCGATAACACTGGGGACAAGTGAAGTTCTCCTCGTGGCCGTGCCCGCCAGCCCCGCTGACAGACAGTATTCCTGGAAAATTGTCAAATTGCGGCGTCTGAAAGTGATGCCCCGAGGTGCCCGATCCTCCTCCTCCTCCTCCTCTCGGATGGTAGGGCGATTCGTCGTCGTCGTCCTGCCTGCTACCATTGAGCTGTTGCTGCTGTTGGATGGACGATGAGTCATCTATCGAGTGCAGCTGCAGGCCTGAAATTTGTTTTTGTTTTTCGTGGTTCATATCTTTTGTTGTTGCAAAATTTCGATGTTTTTATATTCTTTATATTTCTTGGAGGGATTGAAACGTTAATTCTTGGTTGATCGGATCATGCTTTTTCTTAGTTTTGGTTTTATTTATTTATTTTATTATTATTTTCAAGGCAAACAAGCAATTTGTTATTCGAGTTCTCAAAATGCCAGATTAATTGTTATTATAATTATTATCGAAAGCATTAATATTGGTTGGTTTTTGTTGGTTTGTAAATTAATAAATTAATTTCAGTTTTAATTATGTTTATTTTTCTTTTTCTTCTTTTTCAAACAAAAACAAATTTCAAACAGGCGTAAAAACAATGCACAGCAGCATAACAAAGGGGTAGCGGTTGGGGGGTCAGGCGGAATGTGTGGGTGTTAACGGTTAATCAAGAAAAGAAAAGAAAAAGAGAGCGGGACAGAAGCAGTCGCGGAGGAGATCAAGAGAGGAGAGGATCTTTTCTTTGTCGTGTGTCAGAGAGAGATAAAGAGCAAATTAAGCAACAGTCGTAACGGGACTTAATGCTCATTAGTTGGTATGAAATGATGAAAGGGGGGGGACAGACAGGATACAGAGAGAACGAGAGAGAGAGCAGAGTCGGGAGCAGGATATTCAATGAGTGGGCATGAGTGTGGGTGTGTATGGTTTGTATGTGTGTGTGTGGTGTGCACGTGTATACTTTGGCAAGCACAAAAACAATTCATAATCATCAAAAATTATAACATATATAGATATGGCTTCAAATGACGGTTGATTGGGACTTTTTGGGCATTACCCCGGTTTTGGCCACGCGAACAAATTTCTCCACACCGAACAACGACTCGTAACAACACAAAGAAGAGGGGGGACCGGGACCGACCGACGGCTAGTGCTGATACAAATTTTTTTTTGGGTTTTGGAAAGGTGTTCTCGCTTTAAGTTCGCTTTCCTTCTTTCAGTCTAAAACAAATATTTGGTAATGTGCTTCTTAACCTTGCAGTGGCGGTTCAGCGAGTCCTTGCGCTTGAACCCCGCATCGCAGACTTCGCACCGAAAGTTCTCCAGCATACCGCACTCGAACTCCAGGTGACGCTTGAGCGCCGACAGCCGGGTGTACGAGTTGGGGCACTGCGGACACTGCAACTTTCCGTCATTCCGCAGCTCCGCATTCCGCGCCAGCGCCGATGCCGAGCTACTGCGCACTGTCGGCGGCGGAATGGCTTTCCTGGCGCTGCCGGCCCTCTTCTTACGCGCCCGCAACTTGCCCCTACGCGTCTGCATCTGCATCTGCGGTGGGGAGAGCAGTAGTGGTGGCGAGGCTATGGGCAAGCACGTGGCGGCCAGTGGTCCGCGTGCTGTTGTCGGTGGCGGCATACCGCTCTCATAGTAAAACATTTGGTTTAAGCTCAACTCGAGGAGACCTGCAATTAAAGGATGGAGCAAAGAGCAAATAGAAAAACAGAACACACTCAGAGAATGACAGAGAAATAGAGAGACAAACAGAGATCAGCGAGCGAGCGAGCGACTGACTGAGCGAGCGAGGCGACACGACAAACACGATTACAATTTCAACAGTCTCTCCTTCTAACGGTAACACAATCTCCTTTTTCTTTGCTTTCCTTCCTTTTACTTCTTCTCATTGAGAATCAAAATGTTCAATTCTAACCCATGATTTAGATTTATTTTGTAGCTTTTGCAAGAAATAGACGAGTTTTACATCATTAAAACAATTACATACACATATGTTTATATGTTTATCCCTTTGTTCCACTAGGATCCGATCCTTTTATTCTCTCTTAAAGGCGCCCTTGTGCACATAGTAGTAGTGATCTTGCAGCTTGAAATTATAGTGAAAGCCGCGTCCGCACATGCGGCACACGTACTTCTTCGGCTGGTTGCACTCTTTGCGCATGTGTCGCGTCAGTGTACCCAACACCTGGTACGTGCGACCACACGTCTGACACACATACGGTGCTGCCTTAGCCGCTGCATTGGCCGACGTCGATGGACGGGACGGGGCCGGAGCGGGGGCCTGAAACTGCGGCTGAGACCGAGGATCGCCACTGCTGCCACTGCCAGTGCCACTGCCGCTGTCCGCGTTGACATTTCTAGGGAAACGGAACGAAGAGAACATGGCAAGAGAGTGGTTGGGTGGGTGGTAGACTGGTTTTGTTTTTGAAAGCTCAAAAATGTGGGGGAAGCACAATTTACCTGCGCGATGTGGATGAGGCGGCAGTCACCTTGCGCTTGCGCCGTGACATCGTATGGGTGGATGTGGAGGCGGGTGTCTGGCTCTGGTAAATCTTTCTGCGGGCCACACGCTTTGAGCCACCCCGCACGGCAGTAATTTTGGGCAGAACAAATCCGTCTAACACACCAAAAACAAGCAATGAGAGCGAGAGCGAGAGCAATCGCACGGTTGCGTCAAGTGGTGTGTGAAGGTGTATGTGTGTGTACGAGAGAGAGAGGGTGTAAAGAGAAAAACAAATAAGAGGGTGGTCAGGTAAATGTCCATTCATGGATAATGCTCCCCTACGAACCAAAAAAAAATAGAGATCCTGTCATGCCTGATCACTGATCACTTTTTCCTTATTCCACAAAATGTTCACAAAATATTTGTTAAGCGAAAACAGCAAACAATTTCCACGATTCTATTTTAGAAGTATTTTTATACTTTTACCATAGTCCAAAATGATATTGAGCAAGGTTTATGCATTTAAAATGCTTACTTTAGGAACGGATTAACAGAAATGAACAATTACTGTAGGAATAACAGTATGGAAATAATTCAAATATTTATTATTAAGATTGACTGAATGGAAGGAATTCACAAGGAATGTGCCTCTGATCGTGCACACATTCTAGAATATTTAAAGGCAATTTGAAGTTTCCTGAATTCTAAAGAATTTCATTAGAAACTAGAGAACATTTTTCGGTCTCAATCATGATCTAATGATCGTCAATGTGGATTCGATAGAATTGTTTTGCTGGCGGCTGTCTACTTTCTACTGCTGTCAACTACTGACTGACCCTTCAAAAAGCTCTTCAAACTCTTTTCTCATCTTTTTGTTTATATTAATTTTGCAAGTTGAAAATGTACAGAAAAGTGTAGAGAAGGGTGGGAGGGAGATAGGGTAGAGAAGTTCAGATAAACACATTTACCACAGCTACAGATTTACTTAAATGTGATGGAGAAAGTGTTTTTGGTTTTGCCTACAAACTACATATACAGAAGCTTAAGCTTTTTTAGTCAAAGGACATACATTTGAATAGTATTTTAATATTAAGAACAACAAACACAGACACACACACACTGAGAGAAAGGTAGGGGGGATGAGAAAGCAAGCAAATATCCTTGAAAGTTTTCAAGAGCTTTTTCGTGGATTTCCGTGTAACAGAACACACAAAATAATCAACTGTCTGGCAAGTGGACGCACATACACGTGCTGTATATATGCTATGCCTGCCTGTGCTTTGCCAACAAACTCAACTGTGAACTGGGTCAAGGCCATGCAAACAACTTTCAACTGGGCTAAAACCAAATACCGATTGATGCAATGCATGGAATTATGTATCAAATGGCAGACAACTCATTCGTGAATCAGTTGGCAGCACCCAAAAGGGTTAAATAATACTGCATTTTGCACGAAACTATACAAACTTCAAGGTCATATCTAGTGCATCTAGGTTACCAATAATGTCCTTAGCTAAATATGATCCATCTATTGATTGCATGCAGCAAAAATACAGATTTGCATCTGTCCAAAGTAGACGAGAGGAAATGGCTGATCGGGTAATACAAAAATGATCAAATTTGGTATCCCAACTCTATATTCCCACTGCTAACGATACAGTACTCTCTGCTGAAGTGGAAGTGGTATAAACAACTTTAACCATATTAACCGATATGTCGTAGTTGTTGGTTAAGATATTTGATTTCCAGTCAAGCAACTTTCTACGAATCGAAATTCGCTCAAGAAAAGAACAAAATCCCAGTAAAGTATATGCATAGTTCGCAGATAGATATTCAACGTTAAATCCCATCATTTTGAACCTCATCATGATCGGAGCATCATCATCGTTAACTTTACACGGATGCACCGTGAAAATAAATAGCAAACGAGCCGAAAACAGGGAAAGAACAAGCACAACCAGCAACCAGAAAACGAGATACATTCACAGAGATATGAACATTAATATTATTGCTTCGTTTCGCTACCATGCCCAGCCCCCCTTCATTGCTGCTCTCACCTTTTGATCGTCAACAAATAACCGCAATGCTGATTAAAGCGAGAAAGAGAGATAAAGAGAGAGGGAGGGGGAAAAAAAGCTCACAATCTCATACATAGAAAACATTTTTAGCCGACCTTGAACTTGAACGAGCACCGAACACGACGACGAGAATATGCCTCGCCTCGAGCATTGTGTTTTCGCCGATTGAACAATTAACAAAACTGCAGATGGCATGGTGGAGTGAGCGAGAGGGGTAGTCTGAGGACCAGTACAACAACAACAACTTTATGCATATTATATTAAAAGAGAAACATTTATAAACCTCAAAAACAAAGTCAAAATAAATTATTGAGCAAACAAGATTCTTGTATAGAAAAGCGAAACGGGTGATATGGGTGATTAGGGATGGCAAAGAAGAGAAGACAACGAAAAAAGTAGCAAAAATAAAACTAAATGAGAGCTTTGAAAGCTTACAAATAGAGGGACCCAAATCATTCCCATTAATGGCCCTAATCTGCATAGTTCTACTCAAGTCAAACAGCAACCAAAAGTATCTTTTCGTTTACGATTAATCCTCTAGAGTGGGGGCCGACCGACCCCAATTGAGATTCGATTCTTTCATTCCAAAGCATTGAGTTGTGGATTTTGTTTGATGTTGGATGTTTGGCAACGCTTCGAGCAATTTTCGTTTCACTTTTGGTCGAGGAACAAACACGCCCAACGCAAAAGTTTCAATTAAAATATAGATATGTACAATGTAAGTTTAATGTGTATACTTAAAAATTAAACCAGAAAAAAAATATAGATCTGTATGTAATGTATAGAGAGAGGTGGCATTGGAGGAATTACACTATAGCTTACCCTGGGCATCGGCATCTCAAAGAGCGGCCCACCCCTCCGCTCATAACAGCTTTTCACAGTCATTTCGTAAGCGGGGGGCAACACACAACTGTTCACATTACCTGGAATATTGCTGGAAATTTGTTTCTTGATGTGGAGAAGGATGATTTGGAATCAGGGATGTGGGATGTGGTAGGGAATGGTTGAACAAAAATGAACTTAAAATACAAAAATTCATTTCATTTTTGCATATCACTCCACTCAACCGATACCGTTGAGCGAAGCATACTTACCTGCGAGTGATACCTGATCTGATCCGGTTGAAGAAGTTCGCTGCTGCAGCCTGCCTGGGTCTCGTTCAGATGCCTAAAGCCGCAACTGTACCTCACCATCCACCGGATGGCTACAAGCTTTATATCTGGCACTGACTCAACCTGCAACAAGACAGCTGATCCTCCTCCGCTGATTCATCTGGTGTGGCGCGGTCCATTCCAAGTCTTCGGCGTTCTTGACTCTTTTCACTTTGCACTTTAAAAGGGGGGTTTGCTTTGTTTTTGTTTATTCAAAAATGCGCGACTATGCGAAACTCTTGTTCCCCCTGTGAAGACCAGAGGAAACGTTTGCGCACAGCTGGATAGAACGAATACCGAGGAGACGCAGGCGCGGAGAAGCGTGATAGGAACGCGCGCGAGCTTTGGAGAAAAGGTTTCACAACCCTCTCTCCCTTAAAGCGTGATCGGAAAAGCTTACATACTAGCATAAGAACTAAATACAAAATTCATATGGAAAATAAACAGAAAGAAAGAAAGAAAGAAAAAGTCCCGTCAACCAAAATAAAGCAAAATATATATGTAGTAATAGATATGTGTACGTACTAAAATACAATTTAAAACTGCATGCGTATTTTGTTCATAAATATATATGTATATATAAATGTATAAAGTAAAACATTGTGTAAAACATTAGCACGCGCTGAGAGTTCTGTGGGGGGCGGGCAGAGGACAAACAATCAAAATATGACACAATGTGGGCGAGAAATGATAATGTGTGGGCTTGGACGTGGACGTGGCTGTAGCTATGGCTTTGGCGTGTGGTGGCGGCTGTTGTGTATGTTTTTGTATGCTTTAAAACAAGGCAAAAGCAATATGGACAACAAACAAAATTCAGTTAGTTTACAAAGAAAACAAAAACTTGCTGGAAGTGTGGCCAAACTTTTGACGCGCCTGTACTGGTACAGCGAGAGCTAATTGCCCTCTCACTCTTCTCGTTGCTACTGCCACAGCCCTGTTCTAAACACACAAGCACACAGATACAGCAGCTTAGATTGATAACCAGCGAGAGAGAGGATGAGAGGGAGAGAGAGAGAGAGCGATAGATAAGAAGAGACGGTGGTAAAGGAGCAACGGGACCACATTGATCACCCACATACGACACGATGGGCAAGACACACACGCACACACATCATACAGCAGTGGCATAGAAAAGTTTTCTCCTTAAAAACTAACTTAAATTCATCTGCCTAAATTTCAAGTGAGTCTGTGTGTGTGTGTGAATGTTTTTGTGTGTGTGCGTGTGTGTAAATGAACTTTGCTCTGCAGCTGGCTTAATGTTTTCTCAGGGTGAAAAATGTAGGGGGTGGCGACAGACAGAAGGAAGTAGAAGGAGGAGAGGGAAATAGAGAAAGTGACGCGGGCGAATATGGTAAATAATAATTGTTTAAATTGATATGTATAATACAGTAAGGCAAATAAGGGTTAAACAAACACCAATTGGTAAAATGATTACAATAAAAGTTCAACAGCAAATGATCATACATAGAATCATACATACATATACATAGATATATAATGATAAAAATGAAAATGTGTTAAGATTTGTGGTTGTGGTTGTGATTGTGGGGGGTGGTGGTGGGTGAAGGAATGTGTGGTTTAGGGGTTGTTGTTGTGGGCGTTGTGGGTGGGTTGTGGTAGTATAGCAATCAAACATGTTTCGTGTGTGTTTTCATTTTCGAGGGTGTGTTAAGTTAAGTAAATCAATCGTTATAATTAATATATACAAAATACTAGTCATACGAATTATATGTGTGTGTGTGTTTGTGTGTGTGTGTGTCGTAATTGAATAAATTATGGATTGTTAGGAAATCATAATTATATAATAAAGAAAGAGTTTAAGTAATACTTTCAACTTGCACAAATTATTTGTTCTGGTTATTAATTATTCTGTTCTTGTTTTTGTTTTTTTCTTTTCGTGGTTTCTGGTTCTGTGACGGGAGAGCGGAGCAGATATTACTTGCTCAATGCCCGCTCGCCCCCTCACAGTTTGGATATTGTTTGTAGTTTCATTTGTACTTTTTTCTTGTTGCTTGCTTTTTTCCTCTAATTAGGGCCAAAAAAAAATATAAAAAAAAACTTCGCTAATTCAAGGCTTCTGTTGAACGTTTTCAAGAGCTTTTTTCGGAGCACGACTTTTGTGGGCACATCAAATATTCAATTGTCAAGTAAATATATAATTTGTATGTATTAAATAGCTTTATATAGGTAGAATATGTATGTGGAAATTGGAGTTATTGTATTTGGAGTTGAGGGAGACCTTGAATGTGGACTCTCTTTTGAAATTGAAGCTCTCGTTGTTGTTGTTGTCGTGCTCGCTGTCTTTTAATTCTGTTCTCTTTAATATATTGGCTAACGTGTCTATGCTAGGCTTTGCTTTTTCATTTGTTTTCTTCTTTATTCTTTTCGTAGCTCATTTCTTCTGGCATGATATAGAGAGGCAGCAAAAACTCACCTTGTGGATCCCGTTGCTGTGCATCCTGTGCCATGAGTCCGAGTTCATCCTGAGATCTGTCGTGTTGCCATGTTGCATATGCTGCAGGGACAGGGAGAATCAATGTATTAGTGTCGCCCAAGTGTCTGTTGTGTCTGTCGTTTAGAACTTACTTTGACTAGATCCTTCGCCACCCTGGCTGGTGCCGGCCGTCTGGTCCAGCTCCTCCATTGTCATATCCTCCTCGTCAAGTGTCAAGTCCTCTACATTTTCGTCGTGCGTATCATCATCGTATTCGGCCTTGGGCTCGATAACCATTTCTGAGCCCACGGACGACACGCTGTTGTCCTTGGCCTTTTGCTTGTGATTGGACGAAGACTTATCGACGACGGCTGCCAGTTGCTTGACCACGACACCAGTGTGTACGGCTCCAGCGGACGCACCGGCGCCTGAGGCCGCCGAAGTGACTCCTCCGGAAGCTGCGCTCACCTCCTCCATATCATCGGCATCACCGACATCGCCTTGGGCGCCTTGGCTCTGTGGTTGTACGTTCTCGGTGTTGATGGCATCGCTGGTCTGCTGCAGCTGCTGCTGCTGGCCGGCTGCTGTCGCAGTGGCGGCGTGAGCTGGGGCGGCTGTCGATGATGTTAGTTTAGCGCTTTCAGTCTTTTTGGTAACGTTGGTGCTGGTCAATGGCTGCTGGGTCGGGACTTGGCTGGTGCCGGCCGCGTTGCTGCCGCCACCGGACAGCTGGGTGCTGACCAGGGCGGAGACGGCGAGGCCTGCGCTTGTCTGTTGGAGGATAGACTGATTCGAGGCGGCTGCCTGCAGAACAGACGAGTTGGAGTTGTCGTGGACATCTGCAAAGAGATCGTTTGGTCAGATTAAACTACAACTTTGGGAGATTCGTTTAACTAAACTCACCGTTCTCAAGGCTGCGGCGTCTGACTTTTCGACGACGACGCGACGGACTCGAAGAGCCCTCGCGCGATCCGGACACGTCCCCAGAGGTGTCCATTGCTCCGCCCGTGGCCAGGCGAGCGCGCTTTGTCTGTTCCAGTGTGTAGGCGCCGCTCATCTTGCCCCCGCGATGATGCTGCGAGGACTCTGGCTTGGGTGCGACCGCGGAGCTGCCTCCGCCGGTGCGGTTATCGGACAGGCCCTTGATCTGCAGCGACTCTGCCGCCTTGAGAAGCGCGGCCAGCTGGTCCTGTGAGATGTTGACCTCGCCACGGTACATGTAGTCCATCATGGCGCGGAGCTCCTGGTACTTGACATCCTTGAGTATGAAGATCGGATGCTTGTCGTACTGTTCTTGGAGTAAGGTCTGCAAATTGCAAAAAGAGGGGAGGATGTCAATATGCTAACCCGACAAAAGGAACAGAGTGAGAGTATTCAATACTTACAGCAAAGTAGGGACTGCAGGCGGACAGAACCACCTTGTGGGCCTTGAGGAACTTGCCCTCGGCGGCGAGCGTGCAATCGACTAGGGTCTCGTTCTCCAACAGCGTGTCGAATACGCTGATCAGAGTGCTCTGGTGGTTGTTCCAGCGCAGGCAGAACTGCTGATCGTCGTCCATCTTGGGGCGGTATGCGGACACAGTTGATACGTGAAAGGGATGTTCACAGCGGGATGTTGGTGGAGGTGGTGGTGGGGCGGAGTTAGCCCACGTCCTGGACGTGGCCGGGCCGGGTTGTGCTCTCCTCTTGCCGCGCTTTTGTGCTACCTTTCTCGGGTGGATAAAGCTACCTAATCGGTACAGTTATAGATACAGCTAGAATTGGGGAAACAGCTCTTCCTCCTCCGATGATCTTATGTCAGTTATGCTGCAAGGAAAAACAACGAGAAAATTACAGTTAGTACAAGGCAAACTCTGAATATTGCAGATTATTCCGCGCCCCAAGGTCAAGTTCATGTTCATGTTAAATATTTCAACGCTAAAATCTCGCATCTCTTTTCCACACAAACACAGGCATACACTTGACTGACGAGATTATTGTTATTTGCATTCCACATCATACAAATACATACATTTTGCATACATGCTAAACAAAAATAAAAGAAGAAATCACGCACACAAAAGCGCCCTCTATGACGCCCAAATACACAACTGCAAATGCAATTTTTTCGTGTTCCTTTTTCTTCTTGTTAATTTTTCAACTTTGCTCTTTCCCCGACAACGGAACTGGCTCCCTCTCTCTATTTCTCTTTTTCGCTCCCAAACGACAAGCGACGCCAACTGAGAGCCTAACGGATTTGCGGCGATGTTACAGTTGCTGCTGCTGCTGCCGCTCCCGCCTTGTGCTAGTGTTGGAGATCGATGAATACGATAAACGACGACGAAGAGACTTCGTGACGACCGAAAAAAGAAAAAACCCAGCATGAAGCATAAAGAGGGGAAGTTTCGCAGCAAGCAGCGCAGCTTTTGTCAAGTCGCGTCGCTGCAGGCACACGTACGTATGAAAGTGTTCGAGCGTGTGTGTGTGTGTGAGCGCTGAAAGGTTTTTTTCTTCGTCGTGGAAAATTTCACAAGTAGACACACACATGCATACAATTTCCAGACGAATATTTATGATGGTTTTCATTTTCCACAAGCACCACACACACAGGCATACGCCTGATAATTTTGAAAGTTAAAGTGTGGAGCAATCTCGTCGTCCCCTGTGTTTCATTTTTTTATGGTGTGCCTTTTATAAATAGAACATTTTTCATTAGAAGCGAGGCACACCAACACACGGACACATAGATATGGATGACTGCGAACATAAACCAATTTCACAATCGCGTTCCCCCCATCCCAAACGAGCAGCATAGCATATACACTCCACAGAATTTATCACGGGCACTTACTATGTAAAGAATTCGCACTAAAAGGTTTTTCTATTCTGTTTGCTTCTGCTGTGCATGTGTATGTAATTTAGTAGTGTAGCCAGAAAACCGCACGCGTTGTTCGCGATCTGCCACACAGCGCAAGAAAAACCAAACAAAACTGCGAGCGATTGAACGGAACTGAAACGACGACGCAAATGTGATGGAAACTGAGCGAGCGAGCGTCGGGCTCGCGTCGCTGCTCTCGTTCGCTTTACGCTCTCTCTCTCTCTCTCTACTCTTGTTTTGAGCCAATGGCCGCCAGCTAACGAAGTTGTTGCAGCCAGCCAGAGTGGATGATGTGTGCGCGCGAGAGCGAGATAGCGAACGCGAGTGAGCGGCGTCACTCTCCTTTTGGGGGGCACGTTATGAAATTGCCAAGCAGCAGGAGAGAGCAGGTAGGCAGCGAAGAGCAGAACAGAGGCTGGACAAAAGGAGCCTTTACAAAAACTGCAGCAGCAGCAATCGTGCCGAACGCGGGCAAAGAAAATGTAACGGGAACTATACGAAACACACTCACACAAGCATACACAGGTAGAGGCGAGACAATTGAATTCGCCGCAATCAGCGATTTTCGTCTGCCTCTGCCTGGATGAAGATGAGTTTTTCAAAATCGAAGCGAAAATTATTTGCCAGATGGAGCAGCATCATGTCTGTTCCTCTTTTATTGTTTTGCGTTCATTTCCTGCCGTAATTTAATCATCAGCTCAAATGAGAAGAGCCAGCTGCAGCCACAGAAAACAGGGGGGAGCGTTGAAGCGAATAAAGAAATTCCCAAATGGGAGAGAAAACCTAACTGTGCTCGTGCCAACATTCCAGCAACGAGCGCAACAGAGATGGCACTACGCATACATATTTACGTGTACAAATGTGCTACGTGACGCACTCACCAATTGAGGCTCCCTTTTTCATGCAAACACACGCACACACATTTGTTGCGTATTTTGTTCATTTTCAGTGTTTATTTTTTTTTGCCAAAACGAAAAGGGTAGGGAATCATCCGATCCAGGCGAAAAAAATAGAGAGAATCACCCCCAGCGTGTCAAGTACCGTTAGGCGTCGCATCATTTAGAGGCGAGGGATCAGTTTTTCCACGAATTAAGGGTATACACATTAACGTCACAAGGAGCAGAGTGCAGGGCCTGCGCACTGGATAGCGCCATGTGTTCAGCAGAGTAGAGTTCAGTTGTCAGGGGCAGCAAACCGGGGCAGCAGGCTTTTACCCCAACGTTAATGATGCATTGGCTAGACATGGGCCAAGGGGTTTTCCTCTCTCTCCACTCACACACACACACGCACGCACAAAGCAGAACTCGACACAAAAGGGGATTTAGTACACACACAAAGGGGACAGAGAGACAGTGACAGAGTAGGTAAAAGTGAAGGAAGGGAGGGAGGGAAGAGTAGGAGGAGAGGTGGAGGAGGCGGCAGCAGCAGCAGCAGCAGTCGCATGAAAAAGGATCTCTCTCGCTATCGCTCTCTGTCTCTCTCTCCCTCTCCCTTTGTGACGGGCGCGCGCTCTTTGCACATTGCAAGGTTCTGTTTTTGCGCAGATGGTGGAGGATTATAAACGAAAAATGGGATCCTTGCGCCGTAATGGCGTCGTCGCTGCCTGCTCTTACTGCTGCTGCTGCTGAGAGAGTTGGAAGCGAGAGATGGTTGTGTGTGTGTGGAAAAAGTACAGTTGGGTCCAAGGGGCGCATTTCTTTTGGGGTTCATCTTATTCTTTGTGAATGGGAGAGAGAACTAGGAAAAGGCGAGAATGGGGATGGTGAAATAAATGAGTTTGTGTTGAGGTCTACTATCAAACGATGTCCAAATTACGATTTGCGGTACATTGTTAGCGAAAATCTCACCTGGAGTTCAATCTGGCAACCGCATTCTGAATGTTGGGGAAATTGTATCCTCAACACTCTAAAACATGCGATTGCTTAAAGGATGATGGATATGCGAAAAGTCTTGTGCTGAGATCTACTATCAAACTACGTTCAAATTTCACAATACGAAACGTTGTTAGCGAAAAACTCTACTGAAGATATAATTTTGCAACCGCTACTATATGGAAATATGATTGTTATACTCCACATGTTGTGAATAGCAAGTTGCGAGAGCTGAAAATGAGTCTTAAGAATACTGTGCTGAGATCTACTATCAAACTACGTTCAAATATTATCATACGAAACGTTGTTAGCGAAAAACTCAACTGATTTATTGATTTAGCACCCGCTTTTATGGCATGGAAAGTGTGTACAAATATCCATACTTTACGATGAACGACTGCTGCCATTATGGGCTGGAAGTGTGAAGAGATCTACTATCAAACTATGCGTCAGTGTCCGAAAAACGACACGCAATGTTAGCGAAAAAATCTTCATTAATTACTCTAGGCAAACAGGATGGCTTAGAATCCATTGAATCCGATTCAATGCCAACATGCTCGAGTGCCAAATGGAAATGCAAGGGTAGCGAAGGATGCGGCGATGCGATGGGATGGTAAATATGTATGCAGAATGATTGGATTGAATGGAATGGGATGGAGGATAATAATAAGATGTCGGTCCCCCCCATTTTAAGCACGCGCCAGACGGCAACCCCGAAAACTGGTTTGGTCTCTTGGGAGCGGGGAGAGGGAGCAAAAAAGGGTCCGGTCCAAAAGTCTAGCCCAGCATTTTTGGGGTTGCAATCATCCCCTAATCAACTGCACCGCAACGGATGTTGTGCCCTGAGAGCCAGCCCGATCCCCCCGGTCCATACACCAACCCATCCCTCTTTGGGAGGGCAGATGTTGGATCATGAGCCACAACTGTCGTCCTTTTAGGCACAGGAAGTTGCCCTAAAAGGCTGGAAATTGGAAACTTGATGGCCCCATGGGGTTTCGCTCACACAATCTCCCTCTCTCTCTCTCTCTCTCTCTCTCTCCCGTCTCTGCAAGTGAGTGAAAACTCTGTCGGCTCGAGTGTGATTTCAATATGAGAATGCCCCTCGGGCACTGCCGCCTGTGCCTGAGCCTGTCCCTGTCCCTGCCTGGTTCTCTGTGTTCTTAAAAAGTCAAAAGAAAAACCGGTTCCGCAAAATACAAGAACTGTGCCATTTCGAAAAACGGCTTCGCTGGGCGGTACAGCGACAGCGACAGCGATGGCAACGGCGGGTGGTGGTTGGAGTTGAGTAAAGTCGGTCCCCGATCGCATTGAGTTGGTTGGCAGAAAAACCAGTTTGAGGAACTCATTTCACATCGCAGCCAGAAAAATCGCCATGACACAGACACTCTCGGGCACACAGGCACACACTCACACCGATTCAGAAAAACAAATTTAAAATGGAAATAACTGAAATGGGAAAGAGAAAGAGAGGGTCGGGGGACGGGACATGGGACAGCAGCCACTGGGGCTGGCCAAGAACAAAATATAAAACTTCCCCCACAAGATTTGCATAAAGTGGAATCTTTTTTCAGCTCGTTCCAATCTCCGCCGCCGCCTCTGTAGCTCTCTGTGCGAGTGGTGAAGGTGTGGTGCCGCTGTGTGAGTGCGTGCGAGACATAAAATTTGTATATTTACGACGTAAAAATAAACCGCCACAGATCCGATGGTCGATGGTGTGGCGGCTGGGGCTGTAGCTCTGCCGGCGCAGGCACTGACTTTCAATAATTTAATTTCTGGCATTTCAGAATAGCAACAGCAACAACAAGACAACCTAACCGAGAACATAACTCCCAGCTAAGGCCCCCGGCTACCAATCGCCTCCGACAACCCACGTAGGCGTTCGTCTGTCTTTCCCAGTCCCTCATTTGTATATTTTTACACCCTTTCTGCTTTTTGCCACTCAATTGAGAGAAGGCAGAGGGTCGCAGAGCATATCCACTGACGAATGAAAGTTGTACCTAGAGCGAGGGGCCGATAGGTGGGCTACTAATCAGGGACTCGATATACATATGCAAATGTGGAAACTCCAGGATCCCAGTTCGATGAAATATTCCTCATTCTTTTATTTAGGCATTTCCGATAAAACATTTAGTTGCCATTTGTAAGTGTATCGAGTATTCCGTTCCTCATTTTCTTATTTTCCCCTCTGTTCGCTTCGTTCTGTGTGTTTTGTGCCTGGTCTCAGCAGAAAATGTCGTTTTTGCCATTAAAGCAGCGAAAAGCGAAGCAAAACAGTCATGAGCCTTAGCCAGCCACCGCAAAACTTGTTTCTCGCCATCCAAAGTGAATGTTAAGGGCTTGTTGAAAAGAGACAGAGAAGTCGGGTCTTGGGTGAGACTACCGACCGACCGACCGGCCATCTATTGGAATCCAAATTTGGTCCGCGGTGAAGTCTATCTCCTCATTTTGGTTGTGTTGTTCGCTTTTTAGGCATATTGTAAATTTAATGTGGGTTCTGAGCTGCTGAGGGGTTTTCCAAGGTTTCAACTGTAATCCACATTAAATGGATGTCAAAACAATTCTACACAGAAATACTTAGGGAAAGGAAATAGCCCATTTTGGTGAGTGTACTAACTTTGATGGCAGTTTCTGCGTGCCACACCTCCTGAGTGAAAGTGATTTGAGCACGCACCGCACCACCCGAAGGCCCAGAGACAGCGGCGGTAATCAACAATAACTAAAAGTGAAACACAAAAGGTTCAACGAACTTTTTCGCTAATGGCGGCGCAAAAGCGAAAATATAATAAAAAAAAACTAACATACAAAACAACAACAAAAATAAACTAAAGGCTGAACACGAAGCCCAAAGAGCAGGTGACGATAACGGTGCGCAAAAAAGGCTTGTTATTACGGTTTACTATAAATAATAATAATAATAGTAGTAGTAGCAAAGAATCAAGAATAAAGCAGAACATCGGATAGGTGTGTAGGTCAGTGTAGGGTCTGAAGCCCACTCGCAAGGTCATCGCATTGGGTGGGCCAGTGGGCATACATTTTGCTGAATTTGCATAGCCCACTATCGTGTGAGATCAGAGTGAGAAGAATGCAGCATAGCAGAAGAAATGGTAAACAGAGAAAAGAGAGAAACGTTGGCAGCTTTTCTGGGTTTTGGCGTTTTTCTTTGCGATTTCTACTACACTTGTTGCGTAAAAAGCTCTCTGCTCCTCAGCGTTTTTTTTATGGGGCCGTATTGTTATTATTATTCTGCACATGTGCGTGGAATGTAAACAAATGAAACTTTTTCAAAGCTGCAGTGCTATGTGAAATTTGGCAACGTTGCGCGCGCCTTCTAACGGAGCAATAGCACAACATGGCGGACGACAAGGCAAGGCAGAAATCGCGCGCGCGATACGACGAAAATATGAAAAATGAAAATGTAAACGTGTCTCTAGAGCACAAAACAATAAAACAAAAAAAAAGCGAAGCAAAAGAAGTATAGCACAAAGTGGAAACCAAAATATGTGGCGAACAGGCAGGCAGGCAGAGAGTGTGTGAGAGAGAGAGGAGAAGAGACAGAGCGCCAACTTGGCGCGCCTGTTCATTTGTATGTGAACGTGTGTTTGTGTGAAAAGTGCAGAGAGAAAATTTCACGCTTTTTTTCTCGAACAAACATAAAACGAAAAGCAAACGAAGTCGGCGGGCGCCGAACACCACCGAGTCACAGAGTGAGAGGGAGTAAGAGTAAGAGAGAGAGCTCACGGCGACGTCGCAGCATTGAACAAAATATTTTATGTGTGGAGGGGTCTCGTCTCTGTCTCTGTCGCTGCCACCACAACTGCTGCTGCTGTCGGACAAAGGGGGGAAAAACCAAGATGGCGGCCATACATAGAGCTAGAAATGTGAAAAACGTGCTCTACTTGGGAGTCTGAATATTTTCAGTTTATTTGTGGACTATTTGGTGCATTTGGAGGAGCTTTTGTTCGACTGTCATATTGCTGCGCGTGTTTGGCAGTGTTTTCCGCAGTTAATTAGAAAAAGCTTATGTAACGCACTGACTCTCACACACACACACACACATACGGCTGCACTCTCTCTCGCAGTGAAACATTTTCTCACTGCAACACTTGACCTCATTTGCATGGAAAGCGAGTACTTACATAGGTACACATATGTATGTACATACATAAAATGTGTCTGTGTTC
Source organism: Drosophila subobscura (assembly GCF_008121235.1). NCBI lineage: Eukaryota > Metazoa > Arthropoda > Insecta > Diptera > Drosophilidae > Drosophila > Drosophila subobscura. The sequence continues at coordinate 6,596,736 of NC_048531.1, forward strand.
ATGAAAATTAGTGAAAATTGCCCGTCATTTACTTCAAAATGCATACAAAGCGAGAGCCAAAAGCTCTGCGCTGCTTGTGGAAAAGCTTTCCCCTAGAAAAATCGATATCAACGAGCAGCAGACATTGGAAATATCGATTTGATATGCAAAAACCCCTCACCCGCACACACTGACACACACATTGATAGATGCTTTGAACACAGATTAGAAAGTACAGTTCTAGGCAGTGCACTTTCGCACTCCTCAGTTCAGAAGTAGAAATACTGTTAATTATACACACCGAAATAGAATCACAGGCAGCACACGTAGTCGTCGATTTATGAAACTTTGCACATATACAATTTCGGTGTTGATTTTCCAAGAAGTGCACGCACACACACGCGACGGGAAAAGCAATAAAATCGAATTTATTTTTATTAAAACGAGCCAAGTTCTGGTTTCCGTAGTACGTGTTGTGTATGTGTGCTCATAGCTGCTGCGGAGTAGGCAGAGCAGAGCAGAGAGGAAGAGTAGCAGCCACACCGCACAACAGGAATTGTGAACGCGCGGAGTGGATGTGACGGAGTGACGTGAGCGAACGGAAAGTGTTTGCCTCTAACCTGAGCGGCAGAGTTCGAAAACCGAACGCGACGCGAGCAGCACAAGAGCGAGAGAGCGAGTGCGAGTCGTTGTGTGTGTGAGTAGTGTGTGAGAGAGGGAGCGTGTTTTGTATGCTGGCCGCGCGCGCCCAGAGTTGCCAGCGGCGAAAAGAAGCACTTACACTAGCTCTAATCTGTGCGAGTCGATTGAGTCGAGCTTGAAAGCATTAATTAGCATCTGGAACGGTGCTGGGAATATTGATTATCTGCAGGGGCTTTTGGGGCCGCCTTCTTTATGCCGATGCCACCACTGTGCCATGTACTGGGTCGGCAGGTTGGCAACTCTGTTCTATGTGACGGAGTCACTTGCAGGCGAAGCCATAATGTTCGCTAAACCGAACCCGAATGTTGCAAACTACCGTTGCCGAGCGCGAGCACTCTCTCTGTCTCTCTGTCCCTCTATCGATGGTATGAGTCGAGTGGCTGTGTGAATGTGTGCGAGGTGCATTTTCTACTAAAAAGTGCAAATTATATGATGGAAATGGGGGACTTTTTATGATCGCTGGCTGGTTTATTTTGGGTTTTCAGAATGACTTCATCGCTGTAAAATTATGAGCCCTAACCTTTAACGGTTTACCGTTTAGCGGACTCGTGCGAAATTCTACACGCAAAAATGGCCTAACCGTACTAATTGATCGAACGATGATGGTTCCCGGGGTGCTAAACATTCAACAGGGGAAGGGGTTGAAAATTATGCTCACTCACCTGCTTTTTTCACTGCAAAGCTTTCGTCCCGTCTCCGTCTTTGGCACTGAACAGGCCGAGCATCACAAAAACTCGGTCCCGCAGAAGCGTTTTCCTTGCACACTCTTTCCACTCTCTCTCTATCTCCTAGGAGGAGCAGGAGATGCACTCGCGAACGCGTTTTAAATGTAAATTTATCGCTTTTTATTAATTATGAACAATAAACAAATTATATTTATGAATTTCCACGCGAAACACACAGAAAAACGTCACCCTTTTTTTCTTAATTTTTTTGTGTATTATTTTATGTAATGCGCGCTGTATGGAAAACTAATAACAAAGTATTTTGGGGGAGTGTGGGAGCAACAGTGAACAACAACGACCGAACGAACGAGCGCAACGACAACGATTTTATTCCTGAGAGTGCCGTTGGTTTCTGAATTTGCTGCAAAAAGGTATTGTGCGCGAGCAAGAATAGAAGTCGAAAAAAGCTACACACACACATCGAAATACGTGTATATAGTGTGCGTGTGCGACACGAAGTTTCTGCTTTTGTTGTTCTTTCTGGCGGCGCTGCATTCGAAAAACCGAAGATCGTTCGGGCGCTAGAACAAGTGAGCGCGAGTCGCACATGTATCGGTGAGCATGAGAGAGAGAAAGAGAGTGAGTTGGTGAGTGAGAGGGAGCGATGACGATACAGTTGATTGCTTTTTGCAACTGTTCTCGAGTAGGGGAGGGTGTGGGGTATGTGGAAGAAGGAAGTATTGCTAAATGAAAAAGCAAAGAAAATGCTTGGGGCTCACAATGTTTGTGTGTGTTGGTGCTCGTGGGGGATGAGTTTATATGTGTATATAGGAAAAATATGTATGGAGTTTTATTGACACAAAAATGTGAAAATATAATGAAAACAGATCATAGTCGTTTCGTTTCGTGGAAATGTTTCCACATGAGTGTTTCTTGCAAAACTTAACCGAATAATGCTCATTAATAAGTATATTAGCAACATTAAGAAAATCCACCAAAAGCGGCAACGAATTTATGCTCCCAAAAAACGTTCAATACCTTCACACTGATATTCTCATATGAGATCTTATTACTCTGAATAAAATATCAAGAGTAGTATTAGTTAATAAATATTTTTAGCAAGCCAGTCAAAATTCCAACAAGGGGTAGTATTTGTGTAGAAAGGTGTCAGGGAAGACCAAACTTTCTGTTTATAGCTCCCCTCTTTGTTTTTTTTTTTTTTGCATATCAAGCTGTTTGTTTCTGTCAATTGCTACTTTCTAATGGAATCTTTGATGAACAATACATTCACAGGCACACATTTCTATAAATCTTTCCCCATTTTTTTCTCTTCTTGCATTAGCAATTGCCAAAACTTGATTTTGATGCTTAAATATAAATGATTACTTGTTTTTGGACTTGAAAAGAAACAACAGGGAAAAATGCATGCCAGTTGGCCTTGACGCGCCAAAGATCAAATACCCTTTCATTTAGATAAAGGGCCAGCAATGAAAATTGTTTACTTAGGGTTACGTTATCAATTTATTCATTCATAAATACGAATAAGCATTTTAAACATGAAAATATACATATTTCTGATCTTCGTTCGATTCAAACGTCTTTTCGAAACGAGAGTATTTCACTTTTGCAAGGGTATCAAAACAATGACAGCAGCAAAGCGGGAGAGAGAGAAAGATCCCAATTACACAAACACACACACATGTCCATAGAACCGCAGGAGCAACAACAACAAGAACATCGCCGCTGCCGCTGCCGCCTTTAGCATCGTCGCCCGCGCATCAGCAGCAGCTTAAAAAAAACCTGCGCTCAAAGAAATTAACAATAAAAGTTGGAAATTTGTTCCTTTTCTTTTTCTGGTTGGCATGACGAAGAAAATATTCGCTGACGGCAAGAAGAAGAGAACAAGAGATCCAAAAACTCGTTTGGCATTCGACATTTATACACACAAGCAAATGTACACACATGTGTGTGTATGCATGTACATATGTATGTATATTTTTGGCAACACTTCTACGCTGTTGCGTTTTTGTTGTTTGCCAGACAAAGTGAAAATTTATGCCGCACCCCGCTCACTCGAGACAGGCAAACGGACAGCAGCAACAATGTTGAGTGGAGTGGAGTCTCCGGGCCGTGATTTCAAGCAGCACACAACACAACACACACATTCCAATCCAATCCAATCCATTTCAAACCCAGCCCGCCAACAACAAATAAACAAAAGTCAATATGTAATTGTGTATTTGTACCCGGTACTAGTGGAGTGGTATGTGGCACTCGCACAACGGGTGAGCATAGTAGGTTCATAGTAGTCCTTTTTAACATTTCAACAAATGATTTTCCTGACTTTAAGATTTTCCCATTATCAACCGTGTCTGTCGATCTGATCATGGGTATCTTTTAGTCGCAATGTTGTCTAGAATCCTTATATTTTTGCTTTTTTTCAACAATTTTCGTCGACAACTTCGCTGTCTTTCGTGCGTATGTGTGTGCGTGCAACATTTTTTGTGGGTTTTTCTTTCCACACACTTCATTTCGTATTCGTTTTCGTCGCACGTGCATGTGTGTGTGTGTGGGGCTTGTTGCTATTTTTGATTTCCATTATATTATGCTTTTGCGCTGCTTTTTCACAGCTCCCATTCCCCTCCCTTCCGCTCCCTTCCATTCCCTTCACAATTCCTATTCTGATTTCTGAGCTTCGTTTTCATTCGAACTCGAAACAGAATTAGCATGTGTGCTCGCTCTCTCTCTCGACTGCTCTCTCTCGCTTTACATGTGTGTGTGTGCCTTGAGTGATTGATGGGCTCTGCGCTGCTCGGAGAATGCTCGCTCACAATCTTCCGCTCCCCCGGCAACAGCTTCCCCCTTTCCCAGAAGGGAAATACATATTGAGGCTGCCAAAAATATGTGTTGTTAATGGAACTTTCTGGTTTTCTTTCGCTTGGCAAATTTATGCTTATTTCTCTTCTTGTGATTCTTTTCTTCTCATTACTTTTTGGGTCAAAGAGATAGAGTCCGAGAAAGAGAGATGAAAAGAGAGCTGCTAATCCGGGTGAAAGGAAGGCAGGACGCGCAGACCGGACACAGACAGCTCCCCCATAATTTATTCGCTTCAGAATTCTCACTCTCGTAATCAGCATCATCGGGATGCCAACTGCGCACATTTCCATTTCCGATCCGCCCAGGATTATCGATTTTCCCTACCCTACCACCACCCAGAAAAAAACCCGGCGGCCAATTCCATTACGAGCAGCAATCAAGGACGACGTGCCGTCAGGGGGTGGTGGTCGGGCGTCGGGTGTCGGGCATCAGGCGTTGGTCGTCTGGCAACGGCAGCCAAGCATGATCCCCTCTGCGTCTGATAACCGCATTTGCAACCCTCCTCCTCCACCTCCGACGCCGGATATGCCGTTGGTGTTGGTCCCTTTTCTGTTTAGGGGGGTTGGTTGTTGGGCAAAGAGCTTTTATGTGTATGCCGCGTATGCACATGCTGCTGACAAGGACAGACCAACCCTAAAGCGTGGAGCGATGCCATTCGGATCACAAGCACACGACGACGGCGGGTGGTAGGGTAGGGTGCGAGGGTGGTCGTACGGTCGTTTGGTCGGTCGGTTGGTCCCCTTTGCTTTTGTCTTGTGTGGGGTGGAAACTTTCACATGGAGATCCTGGTGCCGCCGCAAGGGTTGTTTGGCGGGACAAAGTAGTCCCCCCATTTTGCCAGCGTCAGCTGCGCTTTGCTGATCCCACAGGACTTGGCGCAAAAAAAAGGAGTAGAGTTGCATTCAACCCCTAAACAAAAAGTTCAACAAACCCCTCAAATTGGATACAGAAGAGGTTGAGAGGGGTCCCCCTGTGCTGACCCTGTCCTGAGGTTGCACGCATCCTGGATTTTTCCTACCCCCAAGCCAGGAGCAGGGAAACACAACAGCTGCAGATCCAACGCACAAAAACCACCCCTAACCTAACAAAGCGAGCAGCGATGCGATCGTTGCATGCTTCTCCGATCAGCTTGATCGATCCATTCCATTCCACCCTTGGCTACACACACACACACAAACAGGCACACTCGTATGGCAGTCGGCCGCCCAGTTTCAGCCGCCACTCAACTCCATTAAATTCAATTGACAAAAGGAAATGAACATGAACATGCAAAAAAAAGAGAATAAATGTATTATACAGCCACACACACACACGTAGAAAACGTACAAAAACGAAACTGAACACACGAAAAACAGATTAATGGAGAACAGGCAACGCTCGTGAGGGGCGCATAAAATGGGAAAATTCAAGGTACCTCCGCCCAATTGGAGAGGAGGGGGCAGATCGCCAGCGGGAGCCAACGCAGCACATCTGCTCTTCTGGGCTTTACATACATACATGCATATGTACTTATATGTACAAACGTATGTATAGGCTGTATACATATGTAGGTTCTATAGAAATTGTGGCCATGTTGCCAGCCAGCGCTGGCTTTGCATTTCCAATTTACATTTGTATGCATGTGCAGCAGCAGTCGCAGCGCCGACAATAGCAAGAAGCAGAGCGAAAAAGCAAACTGAAACCGCAAACAAGGCGACGGCGAATTCATTGCGCTGAGAACTGATCCAAGAGTAGAGTACCCTACACTCCACCGCAGCGACGTTATGGCCTAGTGATGAATGGCGCCTCCTACGTTTACGAACAGCCTGCCTGTATTCCTACCGAAATTTAGCACCATTGAACACTTTATCATACATATGATATACCCAGTGTTCTACCCTGGGTACAGGGTATGAAGAGATGACTTCAAGGTTAGCACTGGCCCCCGACAGCGACTAGAGTTGTCGTCCGTCCCACGCACTCTCTGCTGACGTCGCAGTCCGCGTCACTGTGGAACTTTGGCTGTTTCGCTTCCTTTTCTCCTCCTTTTCTTTGCCAGCTTCTACTTCTTCAGGCGCTCCCTCCCTCTCCCCATCGTGTATGTAGTGTAGTGCATATGGACGCGTATGCATGTAAATGAGTTTGAATATAAAAATAAACATTTTTTGTTGTTGCACTTTTTGTTTTCCTTGTCGTGTGCAATTTCTGTTGCTAAATATAAACACGAAAAAAAGGAATTTTTATGGAACAGCTGTATTCACCATCGAAAGCAAGGAGAAGTAGAAGAAGCCGAGCGAGAAGTAGCAGCAGAAGAAAGGGCCGAAGCAAGGTGAAAAACCTTAAGAAAATTAAATGTTTAAACATTTTTGGTGGATTATGTAGCCAGAGCTCGATCTCCCACAGAGACACATGGAAGAGGAGTATTCCATTTAAAATATAACTTTAACTGACAAAAGGGTATTCTTTGGGTTAATAAAATAAAAGTTTCCTTATACATAGTTAAAAAACAATTAACAGCATAACTACTGTATAATGTTATAGTGGATAAATCCAGTCAATTTCATTTTTAGGGTGCGGCATAGACAGATTTTTCCCTCTGCCTGCCTTGTCGTTGCTTGCCAGCTTCAGTAATGAACAAAAAAGAAATGTTGCCAAAAACCCCAAAAAGACAAACCAGTTTTGGTAAAGGAGATCTTGGATCTTCCATTCCATCTTTTCAGCTCGGCACATATTTTCTTCGCTTCGTCATGCCAAAAGCAGAAAAACCAAATTTTCAACTTTTATCGCTGTTAATTTCTTGATTTTCGGAATCTCTCAGATTTCGATGATCTGATGCTGCGCGGGCGGGCGTCCGCAGCTTGTAAGCACATACTGGCCAAAGAAGCGGACTTGATGTATTGTACATATGGAAATCAACCTGAATTTGTTATTATTATAAGTCTGGGATTATTCGGAACATTTTTCTAGCCTTGAGGTAAAAGATAATGAGTGATTCACTCGAGTTCTCGAGCTAAAAATAACGATTTGATAAGCCAAAATATTATAATATTTTATTAGATTATAAAATGCAATTCAATAATTTTATTATAATTACAACATAAGAGTAGCAGTGATCGGGGGTATAAGCGATTAATATTCCAGTTAAATGGTCGCCAAAATCATTTTAGACAGAAATTAATCTATTAATCATTAGTTATAAGTAATATAGGATCACTAGGGTATTTAGCCGAGTATTTAGAATATTATTTATGGAGTTTTGTGCGTTATTTTATAGCAATACCATTTGGGATGTACCTAAACTAGACTCTAGAGCTGCTGCGGACTCTAATTTCTGCTGCTGCTGTTTTGGGGTAATGTTAATATTAAATATTAATAATGTGCAGAGCCTCAAGAAGCGCAATTATATCTTTACAAAGTAGTTCCCGAATTATATGACTCGCCTGCTCATTGCCGAGACACGGCAAATCGTAAGCAGTTATTTTTATACCCCCCACAAGCCGAAAATCAAGTTTTGTTTTTTTTGCAATTGCCAAAAGCCAACAAAGAGCCAGGAGGCAGCAGCAACAAAGAAAAAAAACAAACAAAAAGTGCGGTATAAAAGTTAATTACATATAAAAAAGATTTATACACACATAGAAAGTTGCATGCAAAAAAAACAACAACAAAAAGCAAGCCGAAACCAAAAAACAATGTTCGAAAAGTGATTTTGATGTTGGCTGGGCCCGTTCGGAGAGGCAGGCAGAGTAGAGCTTTTGACGATCCCATGGTCAGATAGACAGAGAAACATATAGACAGAGAGGTGTACCTACATATGTGGAGATGGGTGTGGGCGCCTGACTGACTGACTCGCCCCGAGGGCGCATCAGCGAAAAGTAATGCTTTGAAATGGCATACACGGACAGACAATAAAGTAAATTTCACGTTGTGTCATGTCAGGCCACAACAACAAATGGTGAAACCCTAAAACGAAAATGCAAGATACAACAATTGCAAGGTAAAATGTATTACCTATATTACCTAATGGTAATATGTACGGCAAGCGATGTTGCCTTACCTTCTGTTGAGTTTGGCTTGCTCTGAGTTGGGTCGGTTGGTTCGGTCCACTGATGATGATCCCCGACGCCGACACGACACACAATTTCCACCCCAAAAACACAGTTCTGTTCACCGTGGGGTGGCGTTGGCCCTGCTGGAGCGCTGCGACATCGATTGAGGCAACTAAGCTTCAGGGCCAAAGTACAACAGCAACTAAGGCAGAAAACTACCCTAATAACGTTAAATGAGAACGCCCCGTTCCCGTTATTCAGCATTCCACAAAGGCAACAAACAGAAACAGAAGCAGAAACAAGCGAAGAGGCGAGGAGAGGAGAGCAGAGCCCAGATCAACCCCATGGGTTGGGTATGGGTGGGCAGGGCAGGGTGTAGTGGTGGTGTAGTGCCAGGCACAGCAGAACAAAAGGGATAGACAGATGCATACACAATCCCTCTCTTGGTGGGGGGTGGGAGGGAACAGCGAGCATGAGATCCACACGAGCCAGCCTCGTGCCAGAGAGACGACACAGACAGACAGGCAGACCGACAGACAAGCAGAGCGAAAGCGAGAGAGCGATAGAGAGAGAGAGGAGAGAGAGTACGCGAAAGCGCCATGAAGTATGTTTGGTTTTTCGTCTTATGCCCGCGTCTTTGCTTGCTCTTATTTACTGTTGCCAGGTGAGCTTTGGCCATCCCAGAGAGACAGGGAGACAGAGAGAGAGAGAGCAGGAACAGTTAGTGGTAGAGTGGGGGTGACTGTCAGAAGCAGAGCGAAGGAGCGACCCTTGCCTGAACCAACATTGAAGCCAGCTTAATTTGCTGTTGCAATTAAATTTAATTAACAATTATAAATTGCAAACTGTGGACAACTCTTCACTCAGTTGAGCATTATGTCATAGGCAAGGTGAGCCAGCCAGCCATTGTACCATCGTTGTTAGTAGGAAAGAGATAGCTGCAGCTAGTGAGAGAGGGGGCGGCGGAGGCGGTGCGAGAGCTGCATGACGCATCACGGCCTTGGAACTGCAGATTTTTGGATTTTGAATCTTTCCAGCGACGGACTGTGGCACTTTTATGGAAATTGCACAATCGAGAGATTAGTAATCTGTAGAGAGGCCAGTGGCCTCCCTCGATCTCTCTCTCTCTCTCTCTCTCTCACACTCGATATTCAAAGTTTTGCTGCGCTGCCTGTCAACGCATACGAATGCCGCACCACACAACACGCTTAAGGGCGGAGCAAGTTGTTAAAAATCCAACACCTGTCATTTTCCACATCAAAACTACACATGTATTTATGTACATAATAACCCACACATAGTAGTGGCTCGGAATGTAGAACCTTAGGGCTTTGGTGATTTGTTTTTGCAACAAGTTTTCATTGGAAAATCATCACAGAAAACGTAACATTGCCCAGCACTGGCAGCTGTCGATTTTAGCTGCATTTTAGGAGCAGGAAATGGAATGAAAAGAACGAAATTGCTGATCTTTAGGCTTTAGTCAAATGATTCATATCCCAGGATACAAAGGGGGTTTCCTAATCGTGGATTTTCTAATTTCCGAGCGACTACTGTAGCTGTACATACATATATGTACATACATATGTATGTATGTATGTATGTATGCACTTCTAGAGTCTAGTTTGCGTGTATTTGTGAGTAAAGCGGTGTGTCGTGGGCATCCATTGAAGGGCTTCGTTGTGAAATACACGTCAATAAAACCTGCAACTAGAATGGGATAGAGATAGCTAATGTTAGTACTAAATACATATGTATATGTATGTATGTATGTACATGTATGCACAGGTATGCAGCTACAGTATCTACGCGTATGTAAGAAAAGTTCTAGGGCAGGTTTCTTTTTTGCAAAAAAAAAAACACTAGATAATGGCTGAGAAGAGAAAGAGAGAGAGGAGAGGAGAGGAGAGAGGCACACTGATAAATCTAATGTTTGTCAGCTTGTCATGTGAACTAAACCGCCTGCAATTTTTATGCACTTATGACACGAAATTGCTGTACATACACTCTCTCACACAAAAACACACACACACTCACATGCATGCATAGAGTGTAACAAGCACACTCATAAAAGCTTTTCGACTCCCTCTCTGGCAGGCTGCTGGCTGAAGGGTGGAGTGGTGGGTCTGGTTATGGGGGGGGGATTGAGTGCATGCGCACCATTCAAGAAATGCAATGCACTTGTCGCCCAGCACGCGCACTAACACACATACACATACATACATTAAAGCAGCCCACAAACTTACATAAACTTTTTTCCATAGAGAAAAAACAAAAACAACAACAAGAACCACCTTCCAATGACGTCAATCGTTCTGTAAATGGATGTTGCTTTCGTTTACTTTTCTCCCCCCTTTAACTTAGTTTTTCGTCATGCCGAGTGATACCTTAAGGGTCTTTTCCCCGCATCTGATCAGCATGCAAGTTCCGTGGATCTGTGCTAACGGGATTGGATTAACGTGCAATGAAACAATTGCTGATTTTCAGGCCTGGTGGCGCCATCTGTTGGTCTGGCTTTCATTCAACAGAAGAGAAGAAGCGACGGGCAGCAGCAGCGACGCGCACTGACCTTAATATGCATTAATTGCACCAGTTGCCAGAGGGGGTGTGGGGGAGGGGACCGGACCGAGGTAATGCGCGCTCTCTTGCACTCTGCTCTCCGCCTGCGCTCTCTCTTGCTCTATCTCTTGTGTGTTTTTTTTGGAGCAGCGCGCTGCCTGCAATTTCGATCCCAAAAATGATGGGAACGAGGCGACGACACGAACACATGCCATACCCGAGTGGGTGGCTGGGTGGTGCGACGTCAGCATCGCTGCTGGCGTTTCGTTCTGTGCTGGCCACTGATGTTGTGGGTGTGTGCGGGGGGATCTTTTGTTTGCTCATCCCCGTATGGAATGGGCGGCTCCACTTCTATGCTAACTAATACATACATACATACATGTATAAGTAAAACAAAGGACGGCCAGTGTGCTATGCCAGTGTGTCTAATATGTGCACCACTAGTGTAGTTTGAGCCACAAGGTTACGGTAGTTTCGATTACTCCCACATCAGCTCGTGACACGACAAGGTTGCCTGATTGCAGCAACTCCTCCCTAATTTCTATGTAGAAAATCATACATATATTTACATATGTATGTATGTATGTATGTATTTGTGTACGTCAATTGCTGTAACGACCTCGGGCTCATGCTCCGTCCGCTGACCATCCGTTTTGATCGATTTTTCCGAGCGCATGTCTGTTGGAAAGTGGGGAAAATGGCATTTATTTATTAATATGAGCTTAATGGCATAGACATCAGCATTGGGGCGGCGATCATGCTGGAAATTATGATGGAGCAACTCGATTGGGGTTGGGAGCTACACTAGAACATGCAATTATTTTAATGTATTCGGCCTTGGGGCACATGAATGTCAATTAGCTGCATATGAGCGACTCCAGCGGGGGACCAGCGGGGGGGGACTTACGTGCTCGCTTTTACCCCCAGTCCACGCAGCCGAAATGTACATACATATCTACATACATATGTAAATGTATGTATGTATGTATGTACATATCTCTTTGTGAAAACAGCGTCAAGCAGTCGCTTTGTATGCCAATCGATGGATCGGCGTTCAGTCGAGCGCTTTATGGTGTCAGCCGCCAATTACTCCCTCCCACTTCCGCACCCCACACCCACGCCCACACACCCACACACCCACGCCCACTCACTTTCGCATTCAGCTGGGGGGAAAAACTGCAACTCATTTGAATGGTTTCGCCTTCATTATGCAAATGTTGACTTTGGTCGCGAATATTTATTTGCTAATTATAAATACATAAAGATAACTTAGCTGGAGACTGGGCACTGCCGCACACATGCGCAACTAACCTTTTTTTTAGCTCAAAAGAACATTTACTTCGATCCGCATTGCTTTGGAGAAATTTCGAATTTTAAAATAGTCCGCCAAACTATCGATGGCGAACTCATCGAACGTGTCATATCAGTCTGCATTTGTATGCTACTATGAGGTGGCGATTTGTCTGGCAGCCCTAACCCAACCTTTATCTTAGTCATACCATGCGAAATTGCATGCAAGTGTGAGCGAGACAAATAGTGTGATAAATGGAAAGGGCAAAACAGAGATGATAAAGCGTTGCCACCGCGGACAAGTGTCGACAGAAATGCGTGATTTGTAAACGTTTGTGGACTACAAAAAATGTGCAAGAGGATAAAATGAACTCTAATGGAGTCAACAAATCAATTAATGTGATTGTTAAAATCAATAAAGTATTTACAGCAGATTATGTGACTCGGCAACTGTGTTCCGGCAGTCTGGCAGCCTCATACGAAAATGGCGAACACGAGCACTGCGCGATGAACGACGAGCTGAAAAAATAATTATTGTTTTAAATTCCGTTTTGCCTGCGAAATTCCTTGTCCTCTCTTGGTGTGCGGTGCGGAAAAAGTGCGGAAAACGAAGGCGAACTCGCAACTAGAGCTAATCAAATAATGAAACGAGCAAAGTGCAACAACAGCAAGTGCAATGAGCATGGCCAGCAGCCAAATAGAATAAATTAAGTTTGCAAATTATGAAAAACCAATCGCTCTGACGGTCGGTGCGTGCGTGCGCGTGTGTGAGTGTCAGTGCGAGCGAGTAAGAACAGCGTAGAGTAGAAGCGTAGAGAAAAAGGTTAGCGCTATAACCGAGAAGAAATAAAAATAAAACGAAAAAATTAATAAACCAAGAGAACTGGCGGTAAACACGTTTGTGTTAGTTTATGTGTGTGAGCAACAGCTACAGCAACTACGATCGCCGTGCACTAGGAGACTACGTAATACGTAAACGAGAAGGCGGCAAACCAAACCCACAGAACAGCCGCAGCACAGCCACGGCACAGCATTCCGTTAACGTATTGCGTGCGCTCGCAAATTATGCAAAAGAGCAACAAATTGAACGCTGGCGGCAGCGATGAGCTCGTCCCACCCATTGCAGCAAAAGCAGCAGCAGCGAAATAAGCGCAAAACGCAAAAATATAAATAGCGAAAAGGTAAGTCGGCAGCGGGAACAACAAACTAAAAATAATAGTTGGCGCTCGCAACAGCGGGCAGTGCGCGGGCAGAGAGATCTTTGTGAAACGTAACGAAACAAGTGAATGAAGAGGAGAAAAGATAAAAAAATTTCAATTGGATTCAATTACAAATAAAATTTGTTCAGCATTACATTTACATACACTGTGAGGGGGCCCGCAGACCCCCGTCCTCCACAGAAGCAACTTGCACTTTTGATTCCATTCCCTCTCGCGGGTGCTCTCTCTCTCTCTCTCTCACCCTCGCTCTCGCACTCACTCACCCACTCTCTTCGCCTATTCTGCTTCGCAAAGTTTGCGACGAACAAGAACAATAATAATCAAAACAAAAATGTTTAAAATCCATTTTCTTCGCCTCTGTCTCTCCCTCACCCACCACACCACTTCTCTCACACTCATTTCGCAGCGCGTTGGCTGTCATTTGTCTTGTGCTGCTTCTTCGCAGCCGACCAAGAGACAGCTGTCTCGCTTGCTCATGCACATAATAACCAAAGAGACGCAACGAAAACGAAGTTGCCCGAAACATGAACAGTGGGCTGAATACGATTTGCCAGAGGTCAAATGTGGACACTGTATTGCTTCAGTAGTTTGTAAAACATTGCAAACATAAACCTCAATAAAAATTAAATGCAAAATGTAAAGAAATTTGCAAATCAAATCCCAGCATAGCGTGCTTTGCAATTAGTTTTGACCCAAATAAAGGTTTAAACACAGTATAATGCATGGCCAGTACATAGTTCATAAAAGATGGGCCTCAAGACCAAATTTAAATTGTTCGATTTGTTTTTCAACATTGCACTGACGGCCATTCTAATTGTTCTAATGGCCTAACTTAAGCGAGAATCAAACCAAGGTGGGGTGCCGCCCGCCGCTCATGAACCTGTGTGTAGGGTGGGTACCACGACAGGCAAGCGAAAATATTCAAGAGCAATGAAAAGTGAAAAAGGCTGCACACACACACACGCGCAATATCCATTTGCCAAATAAACCCGAAACAGGCAGAAGTCGAATGGAAGAAGAAGAATGAGAATGAACATGCGAAGAAGAAGCATCCAAAGGCTCTAAGAGGTTCTGTGTGTGTGTGTGAGAGCAACAGGGAGCCGAACAATAGCAACAACAAAACTGTGGATTGAAGAAGAAAAATAAAAAGGAGCTGTAGCAACCGGAACAAATCGGACGCGTAATACGCGATTGCTGATTAAATCCTCGGGAGAGAGAGCGCGCGCGTGGAATTTTGAGAGTGGGTGGCAACACCGTTTCTTGTTTCTTTTCACATATTTTCCGACGCCGTTTTGTTTTGATTTTGCATTTTCTGCACCCGAAGGGTGTTAGGGGGGAAAAGAGAAAAGCAACAAATGCAACTTGTTTGGGGTTTGAGTCGGAAAGAGCAGGATTACGGAAAACCTTACCTTGTAATTACTATACACTGGGCTCTCTCCTGCGGTTATTGCACTGTTTCGGTTATGGTATTGGTTTATGTACGACTTACAGCAGAGTAGACCCGAATTGCGGTTGCAGGCAGCTTAACCCTTTGCTTTCCCATTTAGTTTTGTTCTTGTGGCATGGCTCTGGGATGAACTTTACGGCCCGCCGCCATGGGTTGTCGGGAATTGGGGGTAGAGAAGAAGTTGCCATTCCATTTGCCAGGGCAGAAGTTGGTTTCATTTTGCCGTCTGTCTGGATAGGAGTGGAGTGCAGTGCAGTGCCCTGCCAACTCCACACCGCTGCACGTTGCCCTTAAATTCTATTTGTATGGCTTGTATGCGCTCGCCTCTTGCCGGAGCATCCTTTCCACATTCCTATTTAGCTTTATTTTTATTTTTTTCCACTCCTTTTGACAATGCAGACGAGCCTGGCCCCAATACGTGCCATTGAAAAAAAAATAAGTTGAACTGAAACTGGTTTCGGTTTTCTTTTCTTTTTTTTTCCTGGACCACCAGCTCAAGCCTTCTTTTTACATGAAAATGCGCAAAAAGAAACTTTTTTGCTGTGCCCACTGGCTGATGGAATTGTTTTATTATAAACTAAACCAAAAATAAACTTCTACAAAGCTTAGCCTAAGCCCCGTCTGCCCTTTATCGATAAGTTATGCTATCCCAACACAATGGCCACGATGCCCACGATGAATCCTCAACATGTGGTTGGGTGTGGGTGTGGGTGTGGGTGGTGCTGCTGGTCTCTCAGTTGCATCAGGAGCGCCATTCCGCTCAGAAGTAGAAACGGAAGATACTTTCTTTTTGTTGTTAAACATTGATTGATTGATAAATGCAATTGAATCAGTTATCTGCTGTCCAGTTATCCGCCTTTTCCTGATGATTCTTTTTGGTTTTGTCTTTCAGCGGCTGCCAGCACGGGCACCGGCATCACCACACAGAGCCTTGGACGTGTTGAACACATCACCAACAAAAGCAAACCACTGAACGACGACAAAACGTTGTAAGAATTCCAAGAAAACTTCAAGGAGCAACGGAAATCGTACAAAATGGCTGCCGTGCGAGGACATCAGTACTTTAGCCTGCGATGGAACAACTATCAGAACACGATGACATCCGTGTTCCAGCAACTGCGCGAAGATCTCTCCTTTGTCGATGTGACCTTGTCCTGCGAACACGGCTCCCTCAAGGCACACAAGGTAGGTCCCCAGTCTCTCCCCCAGAACATGATTTTGATCATAATCTTTGCTCAAATCTTTCTCAGGTTGTGCTCTCCGCCTGCTCGACATACTTTCAGAAGCTGCTGCTGGAGAATCCGTGCAAACATCCAACAATCATCCTACCCGCCGATATCATATTCACAGACCTCAAAACAATCATCGATTTCGTCTACCGCGGCGAGATTGATGTCACCGAATCAGAACTACAGGTGAGTCGCGCCTAAAAAGTCAGAATTTGGTATAGAAAACAATTCGACTTATAAACGGTTTTCGCTTAGTGTATCATAAACAGAATTGTGCAACTAAATTGTTACAAATTTGAAACGTAAACGTTGCCATTTGAACATTTTTACCAAATACTTTGTGCTGGAATATTGCTGCGTGGTGGACAGGGACTTTGCCCCTTTCCGCATATTCCCTCTGGCTATATTATTTATTTTGGAGTATTCACATCGTATCTACGTAGCTCTGTAGATAATAAACCATTTCATGCAGAGCTATTCAGATAAAATCAGCAGGCAGATAAGGGTTCCATTTGGATCGAAATGAATTCAAACTTTGGTTGTCTCGTTCGCTGATTAAATGGGAACTCAAATGACTTATGTAGGGAGATATTTTCACATCTTTGCATCTGTTAAAATCTATTCAAACAATCCTGAAATCATTTTATTTTATAACTGAATCCCAAGCAAACTTTTTAACCTAATAAATCCAGATGTAGGGCTGAAATCTTCACTAAAACTAAGACAAATCTTTCTTCAAGTCCAAACCTATTGAACAGACTAGCCTGACACACACGAAACGCACTGTACACACACAATTACCGCCTCCTAATCGGTTTGTCAACAAACATTAGGCTTGCCTAGAACCTCGAATTATTGTTTTTGTTTAAATTGAGCACAAAAATACATAGTAGAGAGTGGCGGAACGAGAGAGGGGAAGTATGGGTAAAATTATTGTCATTCCAGGTGGGTGGGGAGAGGCAGCTCTGGCCCCCAGCTACCCTTCCCCCACTGGGAGAGCTGCGCGCTCGTTGGTGCCCCCCCGCCTGCCTTGTGGCTTTGAATTTGACGAGGAACGCCCCATTGTAATTGTCATTTGTGTTTTGTTTGCTTCATTAACTATTGCCCCAGTGTAGGGGCAGATGATTCTCCATAGCAACTACCTCAATGCTTACATAATGCACCCACACATTGTGTGTACTTGTATGTGTTGTAGAACAAACTGATATTGAAATTCCAGGCAGCTTGCGATTTTTAATTAATATCGATTTGCACGCTCTCGGGTCGATTTCTACGCAAACAACTCTTTGTAGATGGGTGCCCCTTTCAGCGAACATTCCTTAGCATTGCAAATACCTAAGGACTTGCCACTTGGGGCATATTTAACGGGCAGGAGCACTCGGAAATTACATCCTTATGAAAAATTAAAATATTTTCCGCAAACGCTGTTAAGTGTTAACATTAGCTTATTTAAGCAGCAACCATTTGAGCCGAGACACCAACCATTACAGCGGCGGTATAACACTGGTGGCAGCGGTACTGCATAGAACATGTCTGCTTGAAGCTGCTTTCGCTCTTGGATTCGCACTCAAGTCGCTGACTGAGCAAAAAAAAAAATTGGCTCAAATGTCGGTCCAGGTCCACCCCCAACCTCACACACACACACATGGAAATGTTGGTGCTTCTTCTTCTTGCGGCGACTGGCAGACGACTTCCCATTCATGCTGCCTGCTCTTTCTCCTACTCCCACTTCTTCACTGCTTGTTGTTTTTGTCACAGACGTGCGCTCCATTTTTATATTTTCGCTGCAAAAGTTTTGCCGGCCATCTGTGATGGGCGCCCCACTCGGTCCTCTCTTTCTCTCTCGCTGTCTCGCTCTCCCCCCCAGCCCCCTCTATAACTTCCACAAGTTGCCGATTTTTTTTCGTTCTCCTTCCCATGCTGTGAAGTAGGTGGGTGAGCGGGAATGGAATGGAGGCTTACGACTACAGCTACGATGACGCTCACTGTGTTTGTTGTTTGTATCTCTTTCGTTGCCGTTGTAGTCGTCGTCGCCGTTGTTTCTGCACATGTTCTTGGAGTTTCGCGTGGCTCCTTCTCCTTATTCTCCTTCTCCCGCACTTTATGTATTAAACTTTTTCGCCCATTTTTATTTTCTGTTTCGTGCAGTTGTTCTTCGTGTTGTTGTATTTGCCCTTGTACTTTTGTGTGTTTTGCTTGTCCGTTGTGCGTCGCCGTCGACCGCAACTTCTCTGTCCGTTCCCTTCTCAATGTGTACGAGTGTGTGCTGTGTCGCCTGCATGTGTTCATGTGTGTGTGTGTGCTTGGGGAGCTTTGACGTTGACGTTGTCGTCGTCTTGCTTGGTGCGTATTTCGGCTTTTTGCTTTTGTACGGTGGCCCCTTTATTTTTTTTTTTGGCGCGTCTGATTCGCCTTGAAAATGTTGTATGGCTGCGCTGTCGGCTGGACCTCAGCTGGGGGGACCGGTGACTGGACTGTAAAGTTCGGAGCGATGTGCATTGAAGCGTTCCGTTCCCAAAAATTTGTTTTACGAATGTATTTTTTGTTTTGTTACGCAAGGAGTGCACATTCGTGCAGCACATAATTTAGACAAGGTTCACTCTAAATACGTTATTTTTTTCTCTTTTGCTAATTAATTAAAACCAGACTCATCCTATTCTATGGAATACTGATTACCCTTTCTCACAGCATATCTCAACAGAG
Source organism: Drosophila subobscura (assembly GCF_008121235.1). Classification (NCBI taxonomy): domain Eukaryota; kingdom Metazoa; phylum Arthropoda; class Insecta; order Diptera; family Drosophilidae; genus Drosophila; species Drosophila subobscura. Next base: position 6,615,429 of record NC_048531.1, read on the forward strand.
CGTTGCCACCTGGATTGGATTTATGCTTGCACTTTTTTGGGGTTAAGCTTAGATTCGATTTTTGCTAAGCGTTAATTAATGCTGGCGCTGCTTTAATGCTTTTAGCAAACGTGGTCAGCGTGGACACAGACACACACACACACATCTGTGCATTGCATACATGCACATATGATTTAGTGTTGAGGCCACCGCCACCCGCGTTCCCATCCCGCCCTCGCCTCACCCGCACACTATTTGCGACACATGCATGTGTCTGCTCCGCCATGTGCTTTGGTTATATTTATTGCTATGTATTTTTTTTTCGCTACTGCATGCCAACACTTGAGGGTCTTCCCAATGCGTCGCCACCGAGAACTGCCCTCGCCCCCCCACAATTCTCCTTCTCTAGCTCGTTTTGGCCTCATTGCATGTGTGGCTGGGGCACGACACCCACTACCCCTGCCCCGGCACCCGCACCAACCATGCCGGCACCTTTATCTTTGGCCAACTATGTGAGCAGCTGAAACTGACACAAACACACACACACAAACAGACAGAGAAAGAGCCAGAGCCAGAGAGTCAGGCAAAGACAGAGACGGAGGTGGACACCAGTTAATGGGGTGGCGTGCCACACACCCAGCCTCAGCCCAGACCCAGCCATCACCCCCACTCGCTCTCTCTCTTTCTCTGTCTCTCACTCTATCTCGGTCGGGCGGCAACCACTTGGCTTGCATTTTTTCCGATTTTTTCTTTCATTCTTTCTTGCAAACAATTTTTATTTTTCTGTGCAGAATTACTTTTTCCTCTTTTTTTTTTTTTTGCTCTGCTACCGCCACGCCACCCCACCGCCGCTGCTACAGCTCTCTGAGCATTTTTTCGCCCCACGGCACGTCGCCAATGTGTCTGAGTGTGTGTGAGTGAGAGCGAGAGAGAGAGCACTGGGCGCTGGGCTTGCAACTTTGAACTTTTCGAAGGAACCGGGCTGCTGCTGAGCTGAGCGAAAGGGAGGCAAAATAAAAGAAAAAATCGAAATTGAGTGAAGCGCAAAGAAAAAATTTGTTTTGCCTGCGTTCTGTCTCTGTGTGTGTGTTTGTGCGCGAGTCCCCGTCTCCCCAACAATGGTCGCGGCTCACACACACTCACACAAGTCCAGTCCTCTCCCCATTGACTCGTGTACACTTTCATTCTCAGTCCAAGTCGAAGCCGGCCCACCTTCACCTTCCCTCCCCTTCCGTGCCTTGCCTTTGCAGTGTGGTTGGGGCCGACGCAGCGTCTGTCCAGTTTCATCATGATTTTTTTCTTGTTCAACTTTTCGTCCTGCTTCTTGTCTTCGGATTCGCCTGCTGGCTCTCGCTCTGCCGCTGCTGTCGGAGAGCACCATTTTTTCTACGGCTCACGAAACGTGCATTGTTTTGCCGCACAGTGGTTCATGCTGTGCAATTCTTGTAGTATTCGAGTTAATTAATTTTTAAATTGAATCAATTAAATAAAATACACTTTTTGTTGATTAATTCGTTGCCAAATCTCTGAAAAGTAAAGAGCATTTTCTAGAGAATAGAGGATCTGAGTTAGTTTCCGCAATCTCCATAGAAACTGAATCCAGTTAGGCGCTCCTCCTAGCGCCCACTGAAGTCACCGTTAGACGATGAGCTCGGATTTCCAATTCACTCCCGATGTCCACACCCACTTTTACATCCATGTTGCATGTTCTCGCTTATGTCCTGACTGCTGCCTCCACCGGGAAGACCAGGAGAAGGACGAGCACGAGTGTGTCCATCAATTGCTGCACTTTTTTTTGGTGTTTTGTTCTCCGCTCATCTGGTCCATTGTTTTAACTGGTTCCGCTGTGAACCTACCCTACCTACATGCCCACTCCTCGGCAATGTCTACGCGACACCCGAACACAAATCATGGCCATGAGAATTCATCTCCAGTTAATGGGCGTACGTCGCCTCTCCCATAGAGATTGTCCGAGTCGAGTCGGAGTCGGAGTCTGAGTCCAGGAGGAAGTCGTCGTCGTACATTTCGGTGTCCTGGTCAGTGTTGGTCATTTTCTAAGGGTGTTATATACTTGGATCCCGCCGCATTCCACCGAGTACCGCCTTATGTATCGCTTATTGTCGCCCTGCTCGCACTCACTTACTCGCTCGCACACTCACACACGCGGGTAAGTTTGCCGCAAGTTTGTTAAGAAAAGGTGGGGAAGGGGTGGGGGTTTCGGGGATGGTCAGTGGGTGGCGCCAGCTCATCAATAATGCAAATTGTTGTTGTCGGCTAAGGTTTCGAGCGCTTTTTGCGCGTGTGCGGCCCACGGTGCGCGTGTTGTGCCGCAATTTTTTTCCTCCGCTTTCTGCTGTCGCTGCTGCTGCTTCGGCTGGCGCTCAGGCTCAAAGTTTCTTCTCATTTTTTCCAGCTTTGCTGCTTATGCTGTTGTTGTTGTATGCTTGAGTACTTCTCTGTCCTGTGTAAGTGTGTGTGTGAGAGTTGCGGCTTGCTTATGTTTTATTTTTTTCGTCTTCTCTTTTTATGTGCAGAGAGCTGGAGCGGAGCGCTCTGCCTTGGCCTCTCCTCTGCTTTTGCTCTGCATTTTTTCCGATTGCGACCGATTTTTTCTCTGCCAGCGTCGCCGCCGCCGCTATATGCTTATATGTATGTGTGTATGCGAGTGCTTTTGCTCCTTGCCTTGCCTGCTAATCGTTGTCGTTGTCGTCGGCGCAGCGTCAACGTAGACGACATCGTCGTCTTTTGGCATCATTCTTTTTATTTGTAATTCGGTTCATCATCATCGTTCATCGTTCTGTCGCATGTATGTAACTGTCTCCTCTCTTCTGCGTGTGTGTGTGTGCATGTATTGGGAGCGCTCACTCACACGTCTCTGCCGCCGCTGCCGCGACCGTTGCTTTTTCTTGTATTTCTTTTTATTTTTTCTTCCTCGCTCTGCAGCGTCGTCGACGGCGGCGACGGTCAATGCTGCTAGCCAGCGCGCTCTGGTCTTCCAATCAGACAACATTTGTATTTGTACACGGTGGGTCTCTCGTCTCGCTTCGATCGGACTCGGACGTGGACTCGCATTCGGACGTGGACGCGGACACTCATCCGCCGCTGTAATTACCGTCGTTCCGTTCGCCATTCGTCTTTCCCCTCCGCCTGCCTGCCCGTCCGTGGTCGCGCCAATTGGAAGCACATCAAAAGGTGCCTTTGGTCGAGCGCTCGCCTCGCCTCGCCCCGCATTCCGCCAGACTGCCGCCTGCCTCTAATTACCATCCCAACAAATTACGAAAAAAAACAAACTGCGAATCGTGCAAAATCAAATTAAACTGCTAGCCCCACATACCCCTCCTGGCTTAATCAAAAAAGTGCTTAAAATAAAAACCAGGCGCAACATTTGGCCCTACCGGCCCCGATCCGTTCCCGCTGGTGTGTCGCTCCCGTCTTTCTCGTTCAAGTTCGCGCCTTCTGTACGGAATTTTTGCAAACAAAGTTAAAATCAGAGTCAGACAAACGGCACCCTTCCTTTCGTTCCTTCCTTCCAAATGGAACGACCCCCATACGGCATGCAGACGCATAAAAAATTCAACTTGGCAAAAGAAAAAAAAGCTGCGTGCTACGTTACGTTTTGCATTACGTAGTAAAGGCATTCCCTCACACACACATGCACACACACATGGAGTGCGAGGCGTCAAACACATGTCGCAGTCGCAGTCTCAGTCGCTGCCGCAACATTCCTTCCCGCACGTGAGAGAGGGTGTATGTGTGTGTGTGTGTATGCGAGAAGCAGTGCCTCACTCTTTTTTTTTTTGCATTTCGTTTTATGATTATTTTATACAATATTTCTCGTATTCTCTGTATTTATTTTATGTGCATTTTTCTTCTGCCCGGCGATTCGCGTGTGTTTTTGCACTCTACCCCTTATCCGTTATTCGTTATACGCATCTCCGCCTACGGTTTTTCGAGCTAGAGAATGTCGCGCTCTTACGCTCTTGCTTACGCCGGTTTAAGAAGCAAAAACGGAAACAAAAATCGCTCGTACGCGGCTCGATTCATTGAGATTTCCATTTCCATTCCAGCGCAAGAAAAATAGCAATATAATCGGAACCACGTGTTGATAAACATTATTATTTAAATACAAATCAGAAAGAAATGAGAACAAGGGGAAGACTACTAAATCTGCATATCTTCTGCTGTCTCTTTCCATCAACAAAACACTCGACTAATTCTACTACTAATCTCAACGATTGCGTCCCTTTTGCTCTTTTGCAAAAATAGAGAGCGAAGAATTACAATTAAAAAACCATTTTATAATTCATTTTCCGTGTTAGTTATTGTTATTACAATCCCATCACCGCTTATTGTTTACACATCTGCAAACATATATAATTTCTTCTCTCTCATTTGTTTTGGGTAAAAATATCAAATTTTTGTATGAAATTAATTCCGTCACGCCGTCTACTACAATTTGTCAACTATAAAACTCGACGACAATATAACAACAACATAAAACCCACTGCGACCATATTAATTTAATGCAACGATCCACCAATAGGCCTGTTCAGCAGACCACCAAGGAATATTCTCTGCGATCAAGGTAGGAATTCGACACAGAACCCTGGAGACTCAAAAATCATGAAATGGAAAGGGATTCGTTTCGCCCTTTTCCATTTAGTTGGTTGGTGGCACCTTTCGTGGGGTTTCTCGTGTTTTGACTTTTACTTCTTCGATTTTTCCCCTTTTCTAGGGCTAGGCCACATAAAATAATGCCATTAATTAGATATGCCTAACCTGCACACACACACACATTCAACCCTCACACCCTCTCGACCACACGCACACACTAGCACGCACAGGCGCGCTCGCAATTAGCGACCATCAGAATAACGGCAAAACTGAGACATAACCAAAAGCAAAAAAAAAGAAAAAAAAACAACAAAAAACTGTTGTACAGCACTGGGCGCACCCAAAATGTTCCTCGGTGTGTGTGTGTGTGTGTGTGTTTGCGTGCTGTCACCTTTCTAAGGGCTTTTATTTTTGTATGTATCAATTGCTAATTGGTGACCCCACGAACACTTCAGGTACTAAGGTATAGCCGCAAAAATAACTTCCTCAGATCGTCTTGCTTTATTCCTGGAAATTCGTTATCAAAAAAAACTTCTAGAACAAAGAAAAATTTCTATAATTTTGATGGAACTGAAAGAATAAAATCCTCAAGTTCAATGGAAGAATTTACTCTTGATATGAGATATGTATGTGCCATAGGGATTTGTATAGGGCTGTTCAGCAGGAATATCAATTAGTTCGAGGAAATCCAGGTGCCCCCGCCTGCCCTTTGATGTTGTTTGCTGAACTTGAAGCGTTTCCACTTGAGTGGGGAGCCGCCGGCCATCGAAGCCCGCGGGTGAGGATGATGGTTGTTGGTCAGTCTGGCAAGAAGTTCACACATCAAGAAACGCCAAAGTTCGCCAAGTGGCTCTGGCACTGGTACGAAGGGAGGAAGAGTGGGGTGACAGGCACTGAGAAAAGTTCAAAACAACGAAGGCAGAAATGATCACAAGCGATGATGATGATTGAGAAGAAAGGGAAAGACGACAATGACGATGATGATGATATGAAAACAAAAGCTTTTGAAACGAGTAATTCCAAGGCGCTTCTCTCACTCCCCTTCTTTGTATCTGTGGGTCTGTGGGTGGAGTCGGGGCGCAGATGTGCACTCGGATCATACTATGACCCCAAAAACCCCTTGTTAGCCCCTTGCCGCTTGCCAATTGCTCCTCTTCCGTTGCTGTCTCTCCTCCTACGAGGCAAATAGGAAGAAATCGGTTGACGACGATTGTGCGACGGCCTGGCTGGCTTCTCTCTCTGGCGTGTACAATGGCGGGTTATCAAGTCCAACTGTTGGGCCCGGCCCTCTCCTCCCCATCCAGCTGCTGCTGCTGCTGCTGCTGCTGCTGCTGCTGGGTAGGGTTTGGTTTGTTGTGGGTGCGGCACAAGTGGGTCCAAGGCCTGAGAGTGGTGCGGGTGCGGGTGCGGATGCATTGTGCGGGGGAGGGCTGAGAGCGAGAGAGGGGCCCGCTCAAGCATAGCCGGGCTTATCACAAGCCTATTGAGCGACTGTGAGCCTTGTAGGGCTGTGGTACAGGGTCTCTCTCTCTCTACTATGCTGTCCATTCAATGCGGCACACTCACACAGTCACAGATAGCGTAATCAGGGTATTTCCGTGCTGTGATTTTTATATTTTTTTCAATTTGTTTTCTCGCTCTCGTTCTCTTTCCTTTGCATTCATTTGCACAGAAACGGCAACGGCAACGACGGCGGCTACTTCTTAATTTCTTTTTAGTGCTTAAATGAGTTGCTCTTCGGCATCGGCGGAGGTCTTCGACGGTGAGGGGGAGGAGTAAGGGGTGGAACCCACCCTCCAGAAGTAAAAAACTTACTTAAGAAAATCACAAGAAAATGTAAAACAACTGGACAGCATTTTCATTTCGTTTCATTTGATTTCTTTTCCTTTTATTTGTGTTGGCATTTTTTAAGGGTGCTTCCTTCCTTCTTTCCTCCCTCCCCATTCTCCAGAGTTCTTTAATCGATCGATTGTAGTGTGTTTGTTGGTGTTGTTGTTCCTTCTTGCCACATCAATCACAGTCAGCGAGCGGCAGGTCTGGCTTCGCTTCGGCGGGGTGGCACCCACAATCATCAGATAATAGAAATAAATAAAGTTCTGAGCTGGAATTATGGGCCAGCAGATTCAGAAGCAACTCGAATGGCAAGGCAGAGAGGAGATCTCTGAAGCAGCTTAAAATTGTACTTCACGCCTTAAGCTATGCTTCTGTTTCTAAGGGTGGGAGGAAGTCTGAAACTGTGGAGAGATTTTATTTGATTATCTCTAAATTATGAAGAATATGAAGAAAATACCTGAGAAATCGAGAGTAAATCATGTATTTCATTTAAATATTGGTGCACAAATTCTGTGCATTTAGAATAGGTAGAAAAAGGAGTCCAAGGAGTCCAAGGTGTGTGGCATTGTCCATGCTAACACGATTCGTTGGGGGAATACCACAGTGTGCCACAGCGTTTGTTCGATTCGAATCTTGTTTCGATGCACGCCATCTCCCTCACACATTACACGAATCCCACTTGGAATTCAAATTTCAAACGATTGCATTTATTTTGTTCTCCAACAAGACACAGAGAGAGAAAGAAAGAAAGAGATAGAGACGGAGATGGAGAGCCACCACCAATCACTGCCCCGCACCGAACCGCACCGCACCGCTCCACTCATTGAACAATGCTATATAATTACATAAAAGTCAGCAGCTTGTTGGCAGGAGGCAGGACCCCAACCCCCTCGACAGCCACCGAGCTGAGAAGGAAACAGAAGAACTCTCATTCTCCCGCTGTCTCCCCACTCTCTCTCTCTCTCTCTCTCTCTCACTTCTCTCTTTCTTTCTCCATGGCTCGCTAGTGCCAAAATGGAAAAAATCCCTTGTTTTAATTTCTCTTTTTCTTTCATTTTTTTTTCGTTAGAAGCACACCCAAAAAAAAAGTCAGGCAACCGTTCTACCGCCTCCCCCCGCCCACACAACTACTAAATAACCGATTTTTTTTTGTTTTTTCCTTCATTTTTTTTTTTTTTTTGGGTACGTTTCCAACTCATCAGCAGTTTTTTTTTTGCTTGCCGTCGATTTCTGTTGTTGTTGTTGCCTTTTGGGTTGGCTTCGGGTTTTATTTCTCAACTAATCCCACACCTCGCACGCCGGCAAGAACGGGGGGTTGGGCAGAAAGCGGGCGCACCCAGTGATTCCGTGATGCCACCGCCACCAGCCCACTGCCCAGCCCTGGGCGAACCTCTTCGTCTTCGTCCCCTTTCTAGATGGAAGCTTTTTCTTTGTTGCTGTTGTTGGTGTATTTGGCCACGTTTAAACTGCTGCAGAGATATAGATTACAATTGTTGTTGCCGCCTGCGACCGCTCAAAATTGTATATAGAGTATGTAGTTCTGTGTGTAGATGGGCCCCTATGTATGGTACACATTATGTAAAGGAAAAAAAAAGGTTTAAGTTCTGCCTTCTTTTCTGTTCGTCCCATTTTCGCCTTGGTTCATTTGGCAGGCCTCCGGCCGCCGCCACCATGACAGTTATTCCCGCCCACAAAGGGCATCCGCTTGAGGTTGTTCTGTTCTGTGTCGTGTCCCTCCGCATCCACTAGCGCTGGAAGGATCCATGACTTGGAATTCAAAAACAGACTTCTGACCGCAGTGATGGAGAGATGACCGTCCACGGCATTGGCTCTTATAAGGATTTCGAAATTTACTTTGTTGACTAAAGGACGCCAAAGAAAAACTAGGCTAAAAATACTTTCCACTGAATGCAGTCGAATTTGTGTTATGTTTATCCTAGTTGCTGCTTCTTGGGAGAAATGTTCAAGTTTGTGATGGTTAAAAGTATTTATTATTGCTCCCATTCTTGGTGTGACAACTTATCCCTCCACAAATCGACTGCAATATTCCAAGGACCAATTTGATGTCAAACTTAAGCTCTCTGTAGGGGCACCTCCCCCCAATCCCATTCTTTGTGGATGTGTGGGCGTGGTCGTATTTCATGTACGCGCACCGCCGCATCATTTGCATTTTGGGCACGCCTCCACGCTGGCCCTGGCTGGGCCTTTGCAAAAAGTTGTGTTAAAGATTCTTCCCTGCCAGTGCCTTAAAGTAGGCAATGGGAATGCGTTTCATAGATAAACGGGGACATTATGGAAAATGAAAGCAGCGTAGGGAGAGAGAAAGCAAAGTTGGACCTACAGCAATTCAAAGGAAAACCCACGAAAAGCGAAAATCAAACGGTAAACACTCTTCCCAAAGTCGATGCAGCAGTAGAAGAATAAAAGGAAGTAAAGGGAAAAACAGATAAGTATGTGGGTAGCGGAGGGGGGACAGTTTTGTGCTGCTCGCTCTTCGGTGCTCATGTGACCGAGTAATAAAATAGCATTGCCCTAGCAGCGATGACGCTGACGCAGACGTTGACGTCGAGGCTGGCGTCGTCAGCGTTGCGCACAATGTAAATAAAAGTAAAGTAAAGCGTAAAGCGAAAAAGAGGAGCCGAGGAGAGGCGAACCAAGGCCACATAACGTAACATAAAATAATAATAAAAATGCCGGCCGCTTTAAGCGGCTGATTTCTGTTTCCTTCTATCCCATCCATTCCAGCCGTGTCTCCACCCCCTCTCTTCCTCTTCCTGCCTTTTGGAAGACACCCACTCACACACATACGAAAAATTCGACTCTTTGCTTTGGTTTCTATCGCCGCCGCCGCCGCGTACTATTTTCGTCAGTCAGCTGCTGCTGCTTCTTTTACTCCTCCTTCGTCTCCCTTTTCTTATTTTTTTTAACGTTTTTCTTTGCTTTTACTTTGAGCCGGCAGCAGATTGTGCTCGCTGCTCTTCTCATATGTTTTTCGCTGTCTGTTTTCGGCTTCCCTTTCTTTATTATGTATTTTGATAACATTCTCGCAACTTCTTCAAATGCTGCTGCTGCAGACAGCGCGGTAACGATTACACTGTTGCTTGCGCTTTCTTCACCTCACATCCATATGAGTGTGTGTGCCTCTTCTTCTACTCTCTTTGCTGGCAAGTTCAAGTGCGAAGGAAAGAGAGTGGCGCTAAAGAGACGCTTTAAGGTGGAAGGTACATCTGTTTGGTTGCTCTTAAAGCTTTTTCTACACCTATGGTCATCATCATTTGTAAACGCGTTCCCTGCCTTCCTTTCTTGTGTTTGTGTAATTAAAACCTTTTTTTCTTTGCCTCGAAAAGGAATTACCTGAATTAGTACTGATTTAAATTTGATTAAATTAAACCACAACCCAAATGACTAACCAAAATGGGCTCCAGCTACCGCTGCTGCTGCTGCGCATCCCACACCTAGACCAAAATCTGGCTGCAGAGAGCTTTTACATGCCGTTCGTTGCCTGGTAACGGTTTCAAAGCTTTAGTTGTTGTTTTTTCTGGGTCCACCGCAACAGTGTCTGCATCTCGTCCGCTCGTTCATCCTTACCCCTCGTCCTCTGTCAGCAGAAACTGCAGTCAAATTAAAAATATGTGGTCTACTTTCGGGTGGCATGCAGCAGCAGCAGCAGCAGTGGAATAGCAAACAACAAGAGTATTATTATTGGTAGCAGACCAAAAGAGAAATGAAACCTAGAGAGAAATTAAGACCAAGAGAAGGACGGTGGGGGTGGTGGGCTAACAACACAAAGCAAATTTTGTAGAATTTTTAATTAAAATACAAGACAACATGCAGCTCTCTTTCACTTGTGTTGTTGTTGTTACTTCTTAAAAATTGTTAACTAAACAAGCGCAGAGAATGGGAGTTGTGGAAAAGGGGGATGGGGGAAAAGAAGTTGTGGTTTGTGCAAAAAATCGTGGACCACAGAGTGTTGAGCGCGTAAAAGTAGTTAGTAAATTGCTGCAAACAGACGAGTGAGGGAGCAAGAGTTATGGACACCACCTGCAACATGTGTGTACCCTATGCACGTTGCCGGAAGTCCAGCACGGAACCAACGTGCGCTTTTCCACCGCTGTCAAAATATTTTCGCTCACAGCATCTGCAACGTTGTTCAAACGAAAAACGTTAAAGGCTTTTCGAATCCCCAGTGTCAAAATGCATTTGACTAGGAAGGAAAGCGTCGGTAAAAAACGTTTCGTGTAGCTGTCGCCCTTATGTGACGAGATGTTGTGGAGTAGAGAGAGAGATGGAGCAAGTCAGGCCTGCCATTTGGCCTAACATCATTCACACACACACAACCAACACACACACATGGGAGTTCCCCCCCTCTTCACACCGTCCGTTCGTTGAATCTCTTCCCCGAGGAACACTTCTTGTTGTCTGTCCCTACACACTCGCTCTCTCTCTCTCTCTCTCTTTGCCTCCCTCTCTATCACTCTGACATTTCATTTCCGTAACTCAAAAGCTGCCCACTGGTCCCATGTGTGTGCCTGTGTGTGTGTATGGGGACAGTTTATAGCCCAAGCGAATCTTCATTTACTTCCGCGCCGCAGCCTTCTCCGGTTCCTCCTTGGCGTTTTTTTAGTTGCCTGTTGTTGTTGCGCTGTTTGAGCTTTTCCATTTTGCGTTTGCTTTTTTTTTTTGCAACATGCAAAGTGCAATTTTCTAACTATTCTGGGCCTGAACTGTAGAATGCCACCATCATCGTCATCATCATCAGCAGCGGCAGCATCAGCAGCAGCATCCCCAGCAGAAGCCACACACACACACACACACACTCACTCACACACACACTAGCTGACAATCAATGTTTGGTTTAGCAGAAATTTCTCCTTTGCAATTTTTGTTGCATCAAACTTGAGGGTAAAACAAAACAGTGCCAAAGCAACAAAGAAAGAGGAGGGAGCTGAAAGCTAGAAAGAATGATAGAGAAAGAAAGAAAGGGCAAAAAAATGAAATTAATTTCTTTTGTGTTCAGACTGGGAAGCGTCGTCGTCGTCGTCGTCGTCCTCGTAGTCCCAGTGTGGCCAGAGCTAGTGCTGCTGCTGCTGCTGCTGGAGACCCAAAACCCAACTCCAACGTTCATTTCCGGCAGTCAAACTGCACGTCCTGCACTCCCCTGTCCGCCTGTCCCGACCTGTCCTGTCCTGTTCTCTTCTCCTCTGTTCTGTTATGTTCTGCACCAACCCAATCCCAATCCCAAACCCAGCTCCAGTCCGTGTCCGTGTCCCTGCTGCAGGTTGCTCAGGTGGCTTTTCGGTAGGTTTCGGTGCCGCCTAGAGTTCCGAGTTTGAGTTAGTGGCATCTTGTGCCTCCCCTGAGCATACTCTTCATTCCTTCCGTGTCCGCATCCGCGTTCGCGTCCTCGTCCTCTGCTTCATCTCGCTTTTTTCACCATACACAATGTCCTTTTTTTCTGCAACAGCAGCAGGAGCAGCAGCAGCAGCATCATCTGCAGGAGTTGGAGCAGTTCGGGCGGAGCATTCTTCTTGGCGGTTGTTCATTTGCCGCAACTGTAGCCAGGCGGCAGTTAGACAGAAGGCTGGGGAATAGAAGGAAGGAGTTGTGGCAGCGGCAGTGGCAGTGGCAGGGGCAGGGAACTATAGCTGCAGCCGTGCCAGAGGATGGGTGGGATTGGGCCAAGAGACGTACATAAGCCGCACATGCAATGCTTTGTTTTTTTGGATACCCTGTGAATAATTGATGGGAAGGGTATGCCATCTGGGATTATTGATAAAACAATCGTTGGTTAATATAGTAAAAGGACAACTGGCCTCCAATTTAATTGATTTGTCTTGTTTTGGGCATTTAAATCGATTCTTAGATTATTATTTGGGCATTCGAGTATTTTCCACCTGCAAAATATAAATTCAATTACGATATTTATCGATGTGTTTGGAAATCTATTACCAGAGGTCTGTATCGCGGCATGTGGCATGGCTTTGGTTTTATGCAGTCGTGGATGGGGGCGACACTCTTTTGGATCAACTTTTGTGATTCCATTCTGATGGGCACTCTGCGTCTTCTATGCTAATGAAGCCTCTTCTTTTGCGTTCTCTCTCAGTCTCTGTGTGTCTGTGTCATCATCATCATTGGGGTTTCAATGGTCCGGGCCTGGGTCCGAGCCTAAGCTCATGCTATTTGGCTCCGCCGTTAATCCCTGGCACTAAAGACCACTACCTCCAACCCCACCGCCACCACCACGACGACGACAGTCGACAGTCCAGAGTCTACAGTCCGCAGCCAAGGCATAGCCAACCATGCGGGGAGCAGGACGAGAGATGAGCAATTCCTGCGCAGGCTCAGGCTCCTCCTTCTCCTTCTGCTTCTGCTCATACTCATCCTCCAGCGCATTTCTTCTACTGCAATCTGCACGCCTTGTTGCGGTATTAGTTTGCTTTACGTGATTTCGTTGCATTTTTTCGCTCGCCGTAGTTGGAGCACCATGGAGTCCTTCCCCTACCCATTCCCACTCCTACTCGAGCTGCACCCCTTTTCCCTGCAGCATTCTCACATTTTCTTTGGCGTCCTGTGTGAGGAAAACCCCATAGATTTAATTACAGTTTTCCTCTCGCAGATAATCGAATTTTTTTCTGCCGTTTCTCTCTACGCAATCTACCCGTTGCCGTTGCCCGTTGCCCGATGCCTTTGCCGTCTCGGCTGCCACACCCTTTTTGGCCTGTCCATTTGGTTTGTGCAACTTCCTTTTAATCTGCATGTCGATTTCCTTTGCACAGATTTTTTTTGTCTTCCCGCACCCCCTCCCCCTCTGTCTCTCGCTACCCCTAGGCATTCCGTTTCTTTGGCCATCCCTGTGCCGTTCTCTCTGCTCTTCTGCCCACTTTCCATCACATTTTTTTTTTCCTTCTTCGCCTCGAAGTTCGCACATAAATTTCAGTTCAGTTGTAATTAAAAATTGCTTTTGAGGCTTCAAGGATTCTTACTCAAAATTAGTTTTTCCTCTCTCCTACACTCGCTGCGACTCTTTTTTAAAGCACGTTAGAAGCTGGTTGCCTGAGGAGAGATATTCAAGTAAAGATTTGGTATACACATCCACTGTCAACCGTAGCAGTTTTCAGAAGAGAAAATAGTTTATTCCTACTATCAATGCTATACTTTTGGGTTTTTACTAGATAAATGTTGAAATGGTTACTCAAATTTAAGATGAAAACTACAGCATAAATCGCGCTCTCTCTGTCTCTCGCTCTGTTGCTCTTTTAGCTGCGCCCCAAGGCCGCAGCAAACTCATTTAAGATCCATAAACATTTACACTAATTAGCCTCCTGGACATTTCGTATGCTTAAGTTTTTGTGTCCGAGAAAAACCTCTTACTAATGACCTCAATTGGTTGCGCTCTTTTCTATCTTTCTCTTTGCAGGTAAGCGCATGCCACACTCCAGAGTCGTGACAATGTAATGCCCATGCAATATTCCGTAAGCAAAGCAAACCGTAAGTTTCACTCCATCGATGATGGCCGGGGCCAGATACCCAGATACTGAAATTGAATCCAATATGAGCTGCCCGCGAATCGCTGGGCCCAGAGCAAATATTTCCAATAAATGCGAAATGCGAATAAAAAAAGAAATGCAAGTGGAATCTACAATGCAGTGGGGGAATACGTTCAGTAATGGGATCAAGTCGAAGAGCGTTATGCCCTAACAATAGTCAGGAGAAACCTTGGGACAATTGGAAGACCCTTTCTGAGGGGAAGGGTATTCGCCAAGCCAAAAGCAATGTTGATGATTCTTAAAATTCGTGTCAAAAATAAAACCCAAAGATGTGCAAAGTAAAAACGAAAGCAGTTGAGGCCTGGTTTGAGGCTACACTCCCCAAAAAATACAAAATACATTTGTATACACACAGATACAGACAATATATGGCGATATATATACAGATTTACCTGTTGGAGTGGGTACTGGGAGCGATACTGGTGCCGGACAGCACTGGACTACTTCCCTGGCCTGGCCTGGCCTGGCCTGGCATTCACTTTACTTTGTTGCTCATGGGCGTGCCAGAGAGCCCAACCCTGCGCCTGCCGCTGCCCCTGCCCCTGCCCCAAAATTGACTTGAATATTTGTTGTTTGCATGATCAGTTTGGCGTTTTCCTGGAACCAACTGCGACTGCGACTGTGGAGCTTGCTTCGATTGCATTTGTTCATCCGTTCGCTGGCTCCCGACCATGTGTAAAGCATCTCTCGTCTCCAAAAGCACCAAAAAATGTGGCAAGGTCCCAAAAGGCGCCTCTTAGACACAGAAAAACAGACAGACGGACAGGCCGACGTTCCCACATCACGTTTACACGATGTGCTAATTGAGTTAGTATGCATGATGGTAAAAACCATACACATAAAAACATGTGTACTTATAATACATGGATACATACATATATTTATGTACCAACAATCATACATCAGTAAACACAGCTGCGGTCAATGCAATAGTAGGACCAGCACCTAACCTCAGCTCAGTACATTAATCAAGATATTCAGCTGGAAAATTTGGCTACAGATCGGAAAGCAGCTTTGCCACACTAAATAATTGTATTTTGCTTTATTCTCATGACCGCAACTGTTTGTATGAATGGATGTATAACTGTTTGTTTGTATCCACCTCTGGAGCAATTTCGCAACGAGTCGCCGAACCAGGGGGGCAGGCCAAATTTGTGTCTAGTTAGCAAGATTGGGCGAATATAACACCCACTGTGCGGTGATGGCGGCAGAGTGCAAAAGCAACACAAAAACAAAAACAAAACCTAAGGGCCATTACATACACGGTACGATTTCGCTTCGATTTCAGTTTCGTCGTCGATGGTTGCCCTTTTCTTGCATTCCCCCTGCCGGCATATGGCATCGAAAGCCGATAATTACCACTACACCTGTATGCTGTCAGTGATGGTGTGTATGTGTGGTGTGTCTACCTGCAGCAGTGACAGCGACAGCGGCAGCAGAAGCCTCACAAGAGACAAAACTGGACAACTGCTGGCGCGCCTCGTTTCGTCTCTTCTCTCGCACAGTCATCGTCAACAAATTACTCACGCGCAAAAATCGTCGTCGTTTCTCGTGTATTTCTCCACATCACATACAATTTCACTGTAGTATGACGTATGCTTTCTTGCTGCTTCGCAGTGTGCGTGTGTCTGCGTTCCATATGCATAAGCACTTGGTTTTTATTTTCTTGCGGGAATACAAATTGAAAACAGGGTGATCCACGAGAAATAATCAACATTCTTATCCGTCTTTTAATTGTTGATTTACATGAAACAATTGATGGGGATTGACCATATAGGGTTAATGAGTAATGCAGAATTGCCTTTTCCAATTTACCTATTGTGTCACTTATCCCTGCTTATGGTCACACTTGCATTGTTTTTTCTTTTCTCTTTCTTACACTGAAGCACCCTATCGCCGATACATGCAGGTGTGTTTGTGTGTCGTCGTCGAATGTGTTCATGTGTGCGCATTTAAGCCGCAAAAACAAAGTCAGCATTTGCGCGACGACGCCGTTCATTCGGTGCGGTGCTGCTGGTGCTTCTGCCTCTGCCGCCGGCACCAGCACCAGCACCGGCACGGCACGGCTCGGCACACCGGCTCCGGCATAAGCGAAGCGGTCTACCTGTTCGCCAAAGTTGGACACATTTTCTTTTCTTTCTTACCTAAGGGACACACACACACATCTGAGTGCCGGGTACCTGTGCTCTCGCATACATACTCACACTCATGCAAACGGTCAGACAGTCAGAGACGGAGGAGGTGGGGAAGAAGACGATCAATGTGGTGCTCTCTTGCTCGCTCGCTCGCACGTCTGCGGAAAGTCAAGCCAAGCTGAACGGGCCACGCTAAGCTGCTGTTGCCGCTCCGCCGGCGGCGTTAACCACGACGCTGGCGTCGACGTTGGCAGCGAAAAGAAACCGACCAGTGCATGACACATTAAAAATAAGGTAACCGAGTCGTAGTGATCGTCATAACTCTTCCTAGACTTGCCTGCAGGATCTATGCCGGGGATAATGCCAAAACTGATCCGTTAAAATGCTTATCCCCAATGTTTGTGTGTGTGTTTACTGTTACCTTCTATTGGACATACCATTGACCGGCCGCCCAACGACGACGTGTCGTCCCCGTCCGTTGAAAGTCTTCTCTTGGCTCTGACCAGCCAGCGGCAGATATAGCGGCAGCAGAGCGGTAAGCAGTGGCGACGGCGGCGCGGCAGCGTCAAAACTTGGGTTTTGGAATGTTTTCTTGCTCTTCTTTGGTTTCAGTTCAGTTCGATTTTTTATGCACAGCCGCAACGTTACCTGCGCAGCGCTCGTTCCGTTCCGTTTCGTTTCGTTTTAGTTCCATTTCGTTTCGTTGTTGTCTCGCCGTCTCTGTCCGTCTTGTGGCGCTCTCTCCCCCTCCATGTGGGTTCCGTTTTCGTTTTCGTTATTTTCGTCGCTAAAACATACCAAAATTATCGAAACGTCGCGAAAAGAGTGCGAAAGAAAAGTGCAGCAAAAGCGAAAATAAACCGCAAGTACAAGAAAGGTAAACTCCACGAAATAAAAGTAGTGCCAGCAGAGAAACAAAAAGCAAAAGTTACGGTACAAACCAAATCAACGAGAGAGAGAGAGAGAAAGAGAGAGGGATAGAGGGAGAGAGCGAACCAAGAAAGTAAGTCAAGGAAGGAATTCTTCTCCTTCTGCTTATTGAGCGGTGGATGAGCGGCTCTGCTCCCTATTGGAATCTTCGTAGGCAAGAAGAAAAGTGTTTTTAGGTAAGGTTAAGTCCGGGGTCCACTCCCCACTGGTCTCATACCCTACCCAACCCTCCTCCCCCCAGCAACCTGAACACTTGCCCTCTTCACCGGATGTGTGTTTGTTGAGACTTAATGGGCTTATGTGTCGGCCATTTTGTATGCCCTGTCATTAGCTGAACGACGTTTCTCTCACTGTCTCTGTGTGTGTGTGTGTGTGTGTGTATTTGTATGTGTGTGTGCTTGGCCTGGGCTGCCTCAATTATTGATTGATTAATTATTGCTGACGCGTATGCGTCGCTTCGACTCCGACTTGGACTGTGCGACTCTGACTCCGGCTTGGACTTGGACGACCCTTTGGAAACCGGTTCGTTGACGCCTCTGTTTTGTGGCTGCGTGTGGCACTCTCTCTTTTTGTGCACCCTGCCCCAGCACCAGCACCAGGCACCAGCAGCAGACACTGTCCCTGCCATAATCCAATTGCCGATCATCGATTTATAGGCAGATGACAAGACAGTCCCCAGTCTGCAAGCAAGAAAGAGGCTGCTCCTCTGACACCCTACCCATAACGCTGGAAATGGTAGGGATTCATAGGAATATTTTTGCACAGGCTACCATATACTTTTCTGTATATATTTACGCTTTCTGCAAGTGTATAAAAAACCCAAAGTCACGCATGCGCCAACGCCGTCAACTCATCCACGATCAATATTTAGCAGTCGCAGCGTAACATTTGCCACATGCTCAATGTATTGGCACCTCTGGCAGTGCATCTCTCTTGCTCTCCCATACAGTTGCCACCTCTGGCCTCTTGGTACATTTGCAATTAACACTTTTGTGTACGTGCTTGGTTTGATTTCGGTTTCGCTTTGCTGCTGATGGAAGCCGACTAATCAGCATCCCCCCAGCAGGAGCTGAGTTGGAGTCGTTGCTAAAGCCAAAGCTGTGGCAGAAGCTAAAGTCGAAAGGCTGATGCTGAATGCTGCTGCTGAATGCTGCTGCTGCTGCCGCCGGTAGCCACAAAAGCTAATCAGCGTGCAACGACTTTCTCGTTATTTCCTACCACTCCTCTGTCTGCTGCTTGTTTCTGTTTGTAATTATTGTTTTATAATAAACTTATTAGCGCAAAGACTCCTCTCGACACTCTCGTGCCGTCGTTCATCAGTGCCAGCCTCCGTTTCAGCATCTTCTACCAACCGCCCCTCCTCGAACAACAAAGAGAGTGAGAGACAGACATGTACGGGCTTTAGACCAAATTCAATTAAGAAATCGAGTGCAGATGTGTCCATATCCATGGCTGTATGTATGGCCCGCACGCACTTGTTATGTGTTCACATTCTATTTCTCATTGGGGTCTCAAACGGCTGCTGCAGCTGCTGCCACTGCTGCCTACTTCGGTTTCAGATCTTTCTTTCACTTGCAACTGCAACGGCAAAGCGCTGCTGGCTAAGCTGGAATGGATTTTTCAATCAATTGAAGCGCAGATTGCCCATTAAGTCTGCCATAGACCAGTAAGCACAACAGTAAGCTAGAAGAAGGTTTACTTATTGGTGGAAGAACACATGTACAGTGAAATCTTCCAGCTTTTCTCTTATATTTATTAGTATTTCTTGGATGCATCTACACATATTTTGCTTCAGCTGACAGTTTCCCATCATTTCGAAATGGTTTTTCTTTTGGTTCTTGCAAACATTTGGCAATCCAGTTCAAAGAACATTTGTAAACCGAGAAAAACCGAATGCTGACAGACAGCGCTTGAAGCTTGTGGGATACGCTATATGTCTGCATATGCCCCTATATCTTTTATTTCAATATTCATATGGTTGCCGATAGCCGAAAATGAGCTCATCCCGCAGGTAAATAAATTAAAAATCCAAAACGAAGCACAGACGCGATCCATTCATATTAGTATAAGGCTTATGTAATCGTTTTACAATTTGTGATTTTTGGAAGATTTCGTTATGGATCGGAATGGTGTGTGTGTCGCTGGGGGGGATGGGATTGTATAACCTTACGAAATGCTTTCCCGAACGACATTGTAGTTAACAATAATTAATCACCAAAGCTTGCAAAAACCCAAAAGGCAACCAAAATCAATCTATACAAAAAACTTGCCAAATGCCAACTAATTTGTTTACGAAAGGCCTTGAACCCGGCTAATAGAGAGCGAGCGGCTCGGCAGGTGCCACAAGATCGCCATGAGGTTTGCTTGGTTCCAATTATAATAATGAACCAAGAAACATTATGCCTGCACAGTGCCCGACTAAATTACAGCAACTAAAGTACTTAAATAAAATAATATTCTTAAAGAGTAAATAAATATGCTCTGAAAGTAATCTTTTTTGAGACCGTTCCCGTTCACAATTTGTTGGACACATTCGAGAGTCGCAAACTTGTGAAACGCACTGTACGCACCGCTCCGGCAATTTAATCATTTATTTCAATGATGATTATAATTCTTCTTTGGCCCAGGCTCATTATAACCAATGGCTGCCACTGCCACTGCCACTGCCATTGCCACCACCACTGGCGGTGCCAACAAACCCATTAGACCTTGAAAATCCAGTGCGTGGTTTCGGCTGAAAATTATAGCCAAGCGGGCGACATTGTTGCGCAAGTGCGTAGAATTAATTACCAAAAAAAAGGAAATAATCTACTAAGAGCGAACGAGAAAAACTTCAATTGGAAAGAAAAAGAAAAAGGTTGGCATTTGTGTGTTCTCGCTCCCATGACAATTAAGAATTGTGGTTCGGGTGGGCCCTCTCTTTTATTCTTTGAAGTCGTAGAAATTATCCATCCATCGACGATTGTTCTCATGAGCTTGGAAATCATAATTCTCATAGAAATAATGTTACTAATAGTTGCAAGAGATATTTAATGGGTTCACAACTAATTACCGTTTTGTGAAAGTTTTCGATCTAGAATTTGGCTTACAGTAGGGATTTGCTTTGATCTACTTATTGGCACACGGCCAAGTGGTGAGCTGATAGATTTATATGATCCCTAAGTCCTAGAAGCCATTGACTTTACAAGCTGCTTAGGCGAACAGGTGATGGATGGCTGCCTGGGTAGAATAGGGCAGGGGCGCTCTGTTGTTCAGCCGATTGTTTCTTTTTGATTGCGATCGGACTGGCAAAGTGACTTTCAGTTTTTGGGCAGTCGGCCTGCAACAGGTAGCACCAGACACAGGCTGCGGCGGCGGCAGCAGCAGGTAGAGCGTCGTTCCTGCCCTTTTGGGCAAGCAGCGTGGAACATTAGATTGGAACGGAGGAATGAGCAAGAAAGGGACAGCACGGCAGGGAGAACCTGTTTGGTGTTTGATGGAACACGTTTGTCTTATTTGTCTTCCCTTCCTTATTATTCTTATTATTACTTATTTTTGGGCGACCGACGCCAAGTAAGGGCTAAGCGGGGAGAAACACAGAATAGAGAGAGAGACCTTGACCTTGTCTTTGACTTTGTCTTGTTCTCCTTTTGGGTCTCTCTCTGTCTACTCTGTTTCTTCCTTTTCCTTGCGAGAACGGTGTTGTCTGAGCACCGTCTCCGGCGTGTTCTATTTCTTGCATAATTTATGTCTGCAAAATCTAGGCTAGACAATACACACACACACACACCCTAGCATGCACATACATGACTGAAGCAGGAGAGTGAGTGAGAGAGGGAGAGAGCAGCCCGTTATCAAACTGGCTTTTACTCCACATTACGCGCACGTCGTCGTCGGCGTCGTTGTCGTTGTCGTTGTCTTCGTCTGCTTTTGCTTCATCCTCCGCTGTGCCATCTTCTTGTTGTTGCTGCTGCTCCTCCTTCTGCTTGTACTCCTTCTGCCACATGCTTTGGCACATTTTCAAACGGTTGCCTTTTGATTAAATTTTATGTTGTTCCGCCATGACCACCCCAATCCCCCAACCGACGTGAAGGAAGAGACGAAGAAGTGGGAGCAATAAAACTTACCTACATTTTGTTACTCGAGTTATTCCTGATGATGGCCCTGCCTCCGTTACCCCCTCCCTCTATGTTACTTGGAAACGAGTTTTTCCTACACTTGCTTTTCCCCACATCTCCTTTTTGTCCGTATGTGCCACTGTGTCTGTGTGTGTGTGTGTGTGCTACCATCAAACAGGTCGCGTTTTCTTTTGCCCCATCTTACTTTTACTTATTTTTGTTGCCTTTTCCTCTCGCTCTCGCTGTTTCTCTGCCTATCCTCCACGCCACTCCTCAACATCTCCTTCTTTCATTCATATGTGTGTCTGTTTACCTTGGGATACGTCCTTGAAGATTTGTCTTATATTTTGTTGCTGCTGCTGCTTTTCGTGTTTGCTGCTTTGTAGGTCTTTATTTTTTTGTGGGCGCGCTCACTCGCGCTCTCTCGGCACTGCTCACTTCTTCTCTGTGTCGTCACTTTCTTACTGCCATTTGCGCTTTCCTTTTGCCAGCCACATTCTTCTGCACGCTCGCGAGCTGCCTTGCTGCTGTCTTAAAGTGAGGAACTCCTCACTCCGCCTGGCTGCTGCTGTTTATTTGTATCCTATTTACCGTTGATTTTTAAATATATTTTGTGCACTCTTCTTAACGCTTCTCTTGCACTCTTTGGCGGTGAAATGTATTAGAAACTCATGAAATAGAATAATAATAATATTTTAGTAATTTTCCTTTGGCTTGACACTTCCCTGCCCGCTCTGATCCCATGGGCCCTCTCTCGCATGTTTGTTTGGTTCATTCACTCTTTGTTATGCTTGATTACTCAATTGCGACTCAAGGAATTAAACAGCAACAACTGCTATAAATAAACACTTTTTGCCGGTTGGGGCCTCCTCCTACACCTTCCTTCCCTCCTGCCCCCCTTTGGCGCAATGTGTGTAAGCCAGCAAGCATGCCCTTTCGCCCCGCTCCCGCCGCTCTCACGTGGAACCAGTATCGTTCTGGCTGCGCTGACTGGCCTGCCATCTATTATTAACTTGGCTTCTTGGCTTGGTCTTCTTTTATGGCCTGGCCATAACCATGACTTGGTCTGGCCCCGGCTTTGGCTATGGCTCTGGCTCTGGCTCTGGCCACTACTACTACAACAGCTTTGAGGTCAACAAACAGCTGGGAAAAGAGCTCGTTCGCTCCACCAAGTGTGTGTGTGTGTTTGTGTGTTTTTTTGTGGTTTGCTGAAGTCATGCGTGCCGCTCTCTGGTGCCCCCTTACCCCTCTCAGCTGCGGCAGTTGCCGGCAGTCGGAAACCGGTTTCCTGTCCCACCGTCCCGACCCAGCCGTCAGTCAGAGCCAAAAATTAAGTTCCTCTCGAGACGGGTTCCGAATGGAGCCGGCTCGTACTGGTCTCTCTCTCTCTGTCTCTCTCTCTGTCTCTCTCTTTGTGCCCTGTCGCTGGGTCTCGGTCTCTGGCCGTGTTTTATTTTTTGTTATTTTGTAAGTTTAGTTCGCACGTTTTTATTTTACTATTATTATTTTTACGCTTTTTCGTGTCTTTAATCTCTCTCTCTCTGTGCTTCTCACAGCAAACGCTTCCGCTCGGCTTGTTAGAGCCCCATTCAAAGATCTTGCACGGCTCTGTTTATTGGAAAATTTGTGTTAAAAATGTAGTTAACAACAAAAAGAAAGAGACTCGATTCGCGGTGTGTGCTTCAATTCCTTGTGATATTGTGGGGCCCTGAAAATGATTTGCCTTGCCAAATGGTACCCAGCGGATGGGCCGGTCCCATCCATCCACTGCCCGCCCTGCTGCCGTATCTTTCAGATGTCGCGCACACAAAGTGAATTTCAATTTCTGTTGGATTTATTTCGGTTGTGTGTTCACACACACAATATACATATGAACAATCCGATACAGATAAAGATTTAATGTACATATGTACATATATGCAATGTACTACTACTATATGCCTATATTCATGTGATAAATGTCTTTAAATGTGTGTGGAATCCATGGCTTTAATTTCACTTTATACCCTGTAATTGCTTTCAACTACATGGGGCATCTACACGACGATTTGTTGCATCCAAAGGGGGAGATTTTCTGCATAAAATTAAAAGCAGTGAAGGGGAGGGAGAGCAAAGAAATTGAAGTTTAAGTGCATCGAAGTGAATCTGAAATTGTTGCTTATTTCTCAATGGATCTTTTCGCGTTTGCTACTTTTATTCACGAGAATTTGTGTTTGGGTATGGGAATGTGTCTGCTCTGCCTGCCTGCCTGCCTTCCTGCCCGTCCGCACGTCCGTTTGATTCGGTGACAGTCAGAGAATACAATTAACATAATTTACTTACCAAGACATGCAAAACACAACCAACCCACTCACAGAGAGAGGGAGCGAGAGAGAGAACAACGCCACTCACTTCTATAGAAAAAGAAAGACAGACAGACAGACACCATCACGACATGGCCATCAGTTTGTAAGTTTAGCAAATTTGGCAAATCGTCTTCGTTGCCATTTCTAAGGAGTGCAGGGCAGGGGTAGGGGCAGGGGTAGGGGAAGGAGGTTGATAGGTGTCTCTTCCCCTTCTATATGTATTTGTATATGTGTACATCTGATTGTTATTGTCGTTGGCTCTACGCTGGCTTTTTGGCCATTGGCAAATCGATTTCGATTATAGGGTTCGCCACTTTAGGGCCTGGCTTTGGTCTGCTCGAAAGATTCCTTTGCAGGGTCGGTCTCAGAGTGCACTCGACTCTCTGTGAGCTCTGAGAAGCCCTTTGGAAGCGATAAGGGAAAAACTTTCCAGAAAAACTTATCAGAAGAGACCCCGAACCCTGGCCGGCCCACTGGCTCTCATAAGCTTTGTTATATTTCATTTATATGTACTCCCGTATGTACATACATATTTCATTGGCTGCTTGTTATCGGTTATAAAATCAGAAAAAATCGAAAAAGTTCCAATCACTTTTATTTTTGTACATTTTTTTTTGTTTTCTTTCAACAAAAAAAACCAAAGAAAGAAAGTTTTTGCCAAAAGAGAGCTTTAAATTTGTATGAATTTATTTACATTCATACATATGTATGTATGTATGTACAATGTTTGTATGTGTTTATGTATAGATATTGGTATACGAAAAAAAAAACACAATTTGCATTGCAAAAAGATTCAAAAGTGCCCAGGGAGCCGAGCGGATTCGCCAGGAGGAAGTTTCCAGCGTTTCACTGTTGCCGTCCAGATATTTTTTTTTTTTTTTACATTTTATGCATATCTAAAAATCGGGGAACGTTCATGTGTAGTGCGTTTCATCACGGTAGCGCGTGGGCTCTTGTTTCAGTTGGGATACCCACAAATATTTCGCCCATAAATAAACATAGAATTTTAGGCAAACCTGCAAACAAATTGTAGACATTTCAAGAGCACATCTAAAGTTCTGAAACGCACAGTATGTACGTACATATGTACATATGTATGTTACACATATGTATGTACATATGTATTTACATAGGAGGCAAATCGCATGTATCACAAAAAAATGCATACCCACACACACACACACACCGAAAACTGTCGCCTCATATCAGTGCCTTGAAATCTGCATAAATGATGATGATTTTTTGTGTGTGTGTGTGCTGCTTCTCTTTTTTTTGCCGCGGCTTTCGTCATCCAAGTTCCTTTTTTTCTTCTCCCCAGTTTTGCATACACATAAACACACACACACAGCGAAGAGATTGCGGGCGTCCCTTAGTGCTGCTGCTGCCCTAGGGAGATGGCGATGCAGAGGGAGAACGCAGCAAAGAGAGAGAGAGAGATAGAGAGAAAGAACTTCGGCTTGGGTTTTGGGTTTTGAAATTGAAATTTGTTTTTTGTTTTGTTCTTTTGGTTTTTTTCCATTCGTTTGAGTTGAAGTTTTGTTTTTTTTGGTGATTTGTGCATAAATAGCAGAAGGAAGCGTCATCAGAGACCTGGCAAGGGACTACTGTGAAAGCTCTCTTTGGCGGACACACACGAATGGGTTGGGTGCACGCGCAATGCTGCAGTTAAAAAATAATATTGCCAAACTTGATGACAAATTCATTCACAGCAAGGTCACCCTCCGTTGTAGAGAACGATAGTCACAGAGGGATATGTCCCTTAAGAGCGATACATATCAGATATGTATTTATGGATGTATGAATGTATGCATAATCTGCATTGAGATTCGCTTTATGAAATTTTTACTCGAACTGAATGCTGAGCAGTTTTGCTTAGACTGTTCTCCGATTGAAATCAGTGGTACAGTGCAGACCCACAGACAGCAAAACACACCAGACCAGACCACACCACATCAGACCCAGAGCCAGACCCAAAGCCAGAGCCAGACCTAAAGCCAGAGTCAGGCCAAAGGCATGAAACCATAAAAATGGCAAATTAACCGTGTATTTCTGTGCGAGGCAGGGCAAGGGCTGGCGAAACCTTTGCCCGAGAGAAGCCACAAACAAAACATTGGTTTGCCAAGGCATACAGAAACAGTACACAGAAATACATACAAGAATATGCAAGCGTACATATAAATATGTACATACATATGTACATATGTATGTATTTATGTAAGGATGTATGTATGTACATCCGAGCTGGGAATCGGCACGTTTCGAGGTCCGTCCAAGTCCAATCAAGCAGCAGTGACTGACGACTGCCAGCGTCGTCGTCGTCTGTAGGCCGCCCGCCCCCCATGGCATTTTGTTCAATAACGGACAGCCTGGCTCCACCCCGCCACTGTCCCTGTCCCAGCACCAGCACCAGCACCAGCCTTGTGCCTTCAATCAGCAATGTTGGCGACGACTCAGACTGAGATCCAGCGCCGAGAGCCGAGACCCCCATACCCTCACAGACACAGGCCAACCAGCAATTTATCCAGCCATGCATATTAAGCCTCACGATTTGTATTTGTATTTTGGCCACTCTCTCAGTATGTGTATGTGTATGTGTGTTGAGTCAGCCAGAAGGTGGAACCTACATATCTGCCATCTACTGCTGCTGCCTGCTGCCTGCCCCTCGAGGAGTTCAATTTCATTGCGAGTTGAGTTTCGGTTTGATTCGATTCGATTTTATAAGTTTTCAATTTCAATTCTGCAAAAGTTGCTTCTTCGCTCGCATGCGAGTGTGGATTTCCGCTCTCCGCTCCACTCCCTAGAAGTTGTAGGCATGTATGTATCTCTGTCTCACTCTTGTTGCCGATCTGACCTGACACTTCCTGTGTGCCCGAGTGTCCGCCATTATGCGGTGTGTTGCGTGGTGTTGGGATATTGTGTGTCGCCTGATTGAATTCTATTTGAATAATTACAAGCGGCATGCGGTTGAGTTTAGGATCGTACTACTCTCTGTTATATTACAGATATTTAATGAAAGCTTTCTGCTTCGATTCGTATCCGAATCTCGAAGGTTCCATTGCCAGCTGTTGGTGCGTACTCAGGCAGCGCAGATGCTGTTGATTCTGTGCCCCCGAGGGTCGTCAAGCTTCCTGTTGTTGCAGTGGTCAGCAAGTTAACTGTAATGTAAGTCAAAGGCCCTTATGCCAAAATCCTTACGTTCCTTCTCTGATAAACGGGGGATTTCCCGTTACTCTGCCTGATTTCTGCTCTCTCTCTCCCACACCGGCAGCAGCTGGTGTCTGTTTAACAGCTGCTTAGCAAGCCCCTTCCTACTCTCTGTGTGTGTGTGTGTGGTAAACCGGCACTTGTGCAACTTCTTACCGCACATGTTTGTCTGCTGAAGCTCTTTTTACTTCCCCTCCATTCTCCTACTTTGACATTGCTTCCTCCTCCTGCGCTCTCATATATTCCCTCCACCCACCGCACCCTTCCCTTTTGAGACGTCGTCTTATTGTGTGCCACGTTTTTCTACATTTTCTCTTTTCCCCGTCTGCTTCTTGGTCGCGTAGACAAGGCTATAAAAATGCTGCTGCGCTGCTTCTGCTGCTGCTGCTGCGTCTCCCTGTCTGACGCGTAGCACCTTCCTCCTTACACCCGAATCTCCCCCACACACCATAGCGCCTTAGCTGCTCCTGCTTTCATCTTGTTCTCTCTTCTGGCTCCCCTCATCAACAACCCCTTTCCCTACAGGTTGCCCTTCTTTTCATATATTTCGCCTGGTCTGGTCTGGTCTGCTCCTACACGCTACTATGCCTCCCCTCCTTACTCCCACACGTTATTTGCTTTGTGTGCTCCCTCTCTCTCTCTGTCTCTCTCCTACTGCGTCTCTCTTTTGGTATTTTTATTATTATTATTTTTCGCGTAATTCTCTGTTTTGCTCTGCAGTTTCTTTGGAAAAATTCAACTTTTACTTTTTTTTTTGTTTTCTCTCGTTTTGTTTTTGTTTTCTGTTTTCGTTTTCCTTTATTTGCCTTCTTCTTCTGGCTGTGTGCGTGTGAGTGTGTGTTAAGTATTTTTATGATTATTTTTTGTTACTTTCCTTCTCTGTTTTGCTCGTGACATTTAGCATTTGCTTTGCTTTGCTCCACTCGTTCTGGGTCTATCAATTTATGGTTTTTGTTCTCGTGTTCGTTCTCATTCCTTCCCCCACCGACATTTCCCTTTATTCTTTCCATTTCAATATCAAAAGTCGCGCTCTACGTTTTTTTCGTAGCGTCGCATTCTTGCTGGCGTTACGTTAAGCACACACTTTATGGATGGGCAAGGGGTGAGTGGGAGAGCTGTGGTGAGTGCCGTTCATTCATATATTTTCACGCTTTTTGCTGTTTGGGTTTCTCTGTGTGAGTGTGTAAAAGAGGGAGAGAGTCAAGCCCAAAAGTGCATTTGCTCTCAAATTTGTTGTATTTTATTGGTTCGCGCTTGTCTTCTCTCACGTTTGTCTATCTCTCTTTATGATTGAAGGTCGCTTGGGCATGTTCCCTGCTGTCTCTCTCTCTCTCTGCGTTGTCTTTGCCGTTGCAAATAATATTCATGAAATAATTGAAAGCTTTACGACGCTTAGCAGAGTTGATGGGAACAACTAATATCCAGAGATAACAAATCTTTTTATACTCAATTTCCAATACTCTTTCTTTGGTCTGTTAATTGGCTGCCAAAAGCCACGCGCACTCACACGAACTCCGCGTCCCATGCGAAGCTCATTAATATGCGTTTGTTATCTTTGTTGTTTGTTGGTTTTATAACATTGTCGGACACCTTAGCCAAGCAGCAACAGCAACAACAACAACAACAACAACAACAACAACAACAACATAATGAAGAAATAATAAAAGCCAGCAAAGAAATGTCGAAAAAGTTCAATAAACTTTTGCTGTTGGCGAATATTTGATTATTTCTCTTGCTTTGGCTTTGGCTTTGGTTTTTTTCCTCTTTGCTTTTTTGGTGGAAGCGTCCGCCTGTCACTGTTCATCCAACTCTCCTTCTCTCTCCTCCTTCTCTCTAGCTGGCGTGTGAGTCTCTCAATAAGTGTATTTGAAGCAATTTCGTAATTTACTTGCGCACCAATTTGCTTTTATTTTCTCCCCGCCTCAACTTCTTGGTCTCTTTGTTCATTTTATTTTTATTTTTTAGTAAGTAAATTTCCCTTGAACTCCGCCAAAAACACAACTCTGAGTGGGGTGCAGTTCTAGTTTCAGTTTGATTTTCCATTAATGCAACAGAAACAATTTTCCCAGCAATGAATTTGATTTGTTGAAGTTTTCACTCAATTATCAGTAATTTGTGTGTGTTTTTTTGTATAATTTGGGGAGTGTGTATGTTGTGGTTATGTACAATTTGTATGTATCTTTTGGTTAGGCAATTAGTTGAAGTTGTTAACGTTGTGTGGTTGCTGCTGCTGGCATGACTCCATTTTGGTTTCTCATCGATGATCAAGCAACTCCACCGACCAACAGAGCCAGAGGCAAAGCCAGAGACAGTCAGTCAGTCCGGCAACTGGTTTGGTTCCGCTTTCGAAAAGTCCCCCCACACTCTTCCTTGTGATTCTTTAAATATTATAACTTTTATTATTATTATTTTTGTTTTATACACAATCAGCTCTGTGCTGTATTTTTTCACCAATAATTAATTATACATTTTTGCCAATTTGCTAATTTTCTCTTTTCTTTCGTCTCGTTGCAGGTAAATATCCAAAAAGCGAAACCATCGTGGTCAGGGAAGGGACAGTGGTGCAGAAGGGGGGACAAGAGTGTTGCCCCTGACTTTTAATAATTATCTGTAGAAGGTTTGAAATCGAAATCTGACCCGCAAGTGAACTTGTTTAGAAAATAACCCTTAAACCCTTAGACTAGGTTTTAAACTCCAGAAATGTGTGTAAAATTCGTGAAAGATCTTAAATTATTATAAAATATTTAGCGAACGATTGTTCAAATCGAAAGGCTGAAAATCCAACTGGGACGGGATTCCGTTTTTATTCTCAGGCTCGCTGAAAGTAGCTTTTCAGGAAACTAATGAGAGCAGATTCAAATCCCTCCACTTCCTGGAAACGTGTTAATATGCAAAAAATCTACACACGGATGACCTTCTTCCTCTAGAATCCTCCTTCATCCTCCTTCATCGCTGGTGGATTATGGAGATTTGCATGCGTCCCAGCAGTGGCTCATTTGCATGCAATTATTCGCTGCCATCAAAAGCAACCCTTAGATGGGCGATGTTCGAAATCCCGATACAGATAAATTGGGCAACGTACTCCAGTTCCACTGGGCGGCTATTGATGTGCTTCCACCTCCAAGTAATTTTTCTCGCGTTGAGACAAGAATTCATTCATCTTCAATGGGCATTTAATCAAGCTACGAATTCGACTCCAGAAAAAACCCAACTTCAATGACAAATGCATGCAGCCAAACAAAATAAAAGCAACAAAACAACCGAAAAGAGCGACAAAAAATAATAATGATAGGAAGATAAAGAAGATAAAAAAAAAATGGTAAATGAAATGAAATTACTGGGCTACACAGGGAGGGGGTGTTGTATGGGGGGGTGGATAGGCGGGTGGTGGTGGCAAAAAATGCAAATGGTGAAATTTTAAACCCTTGAATGTGCCGCCATTGTCTTTGATAGTCCTCGACAGGGGCAGGGCGAGTGGTTGGGGATGTGGGCCAGCATCCTGCCTGGGTTGCCCATTTGCCAACTGGGCTGTAAGTAAGCGCATTTTCCACCGATTTTTTCTATACTTTTTTTTGTCTGTTTTCCACCACTTCAGTTGTTGTTGCTGCTGTTGTGTGCCCGTTCCCTTACTTCCGTCCATTTGTCTCTGCCGCGAGCCAGCCGCGATACTCACTCTGTGTGTTTTTTTTGTACCTTTTTGTCGTGCGCTTTAATTGTATTTAGTTACATTAGTAATTATCGATTTTGTTTGGCTGTTTTTGCTGTGACTGTACCTGTAAAAAAGGTTATCGGATACGAGTAGAAAACTGCTGTTAAAGGGACTTTAGATACAGGGTTACATAAAGCAGAGAAACATGTGAATAGAAATATTGAATGTGCTGTTGGATTGTGCATAAAATCATAGTTTATATTACAGCTGGATAAAGGAATCAAAGGAAATATGTACAGCCTCATCGAACGATGTCACTGGCACTGGCTGAGGTTCACATGGGTTGGCTTTTCCACAGCCAGGTTACAGCTATGGTTTAGACGGATTTTTCCCCTCTTTGATGGTTGCTTTTAGTTTTTGCATGCGATTTTTCTGTACTAGCCATTTGATGCGCCATTTTGTTGTTGCTTTTTTCCCTTCCTCTGGTTGCTGTCAGCTTTCAATTATGACAGACCTCAGTGGGGTGGGTGGACACTGCAGTGGGGTTGGGGCATTGTGTGTCACTTAAGCCATATATCACTCATACGCAGCATTGACGCTTTATTTTCATGCACTAATTGCGTTAGAATTTCAATGGGGCACTAAGGCCCAGCACCAGCACCAGCACTTCCTCTAACTCTTCCACCAGCATCTCTCTTTGATTTGACTTTAGCGCATGAAGAGTTTTTAATTGGAATTTTGCAGTGGGCAGTGGGCAGTGGGCAGCGGGTCGGAGATTATCAGAGGCCGGCAGACACGCACAAAGGGGGGGAGGGACACTGATTTTTCTTTGCTTTTCCAAGCTTTTTGCTGCTGTTGCTGTTTTGCTTTTGGGTTAGCTCTTGCCATTGCCCTGGTTACATGCGAAGCTCCCTGTGCGAGTAAATACCTGCTGCTCCCTGCCCCCTGCTCCCTACTCCTGCCTAAATGCCGATTTTTTTTCGCATTTTCCTCAAGACCTTTTCCACGCAGCAGCAGCCCTTTTTGTTGTTGTTGTGTTCTGCCTTCATCGTATTGCTTTACATAAGACCCGGAGGAGTGTCCAGCGAAGACTCGTTCTAGTGAGCTGTCCTGGATGTCCTGCGTGTGTCCCTCCTGGCCATTAGAGAGCGCTCTGCCTGAGTCCTGCATCCCCCTGCCCTGCCCTGCCCTGCCCTGCCCTGCCTGTCGTTGTCGTAATTAAAAACAAGAAAATTCACCAAAGAGGCGGGCAAAAGAAAAAAGAAATGTGCCAAGGAGAAGCAACCCAAAGAGGCGGCGGAGTGGGGTGCGGGAGGGCAGGAAGGATTGGGTTCGCCTTGAGTTCGCGCACCTTCCCGGGCTACCCAGCCTCCTGCTGCTGCTCCTTGCCACAATTTATTTAAATTTCTGTGCCGAACTCTTTTTCTCTCTTTCTTAATTCCTTTCCCCCCCTGTCCTGTCCCTCTGTACCCCTGTCTCCGTCTCTCGTTTCTCGCGTTTTCCTTCGCTTCCTCCTTGCTGTTGTTGGTCAGGGCACACAGTGCTGCAAAAAGTTGCGTAAATTTGTTATGTACTTTTTATTTTTAATAATTTTTTTGCTCAACTTAAATAAATAAGCTAAAGGGGCGTGGGAGGAGGGAGTCCAATGGCGCGGGGCGGGTAGGAAGTGGGGAAAGCCTTGGCGTTGATGAGCAGAGCAAATGGCAGTGGCAGCAACAGAAACCACAGTCCGAACCCTTCATCCACACACACACAACACACACACCCATGAAAGCAATCATGCATCCTTTTTCCCGACATTCCTCCCTTTCCCCCCCACCCATCCACCGCCTGCGCTGTAGTTCCGTTTCCGGCGCCTGCCATTTGCATCTACAGAGCTGAAGGAAATTTTTCTTTCATTTATTCGAAGGATTCTTCATCTGCACATCGCCCCCCACACTGCCCCCTCCCCCGCCTCTTTCTTGGAACTTTTTTTTTTCACTTTTCTGTCGAAGAAGAAAAGATTTTTTTTTTAAAACAAACTGGACGATGGCCCAAGGGAGGGGTCGGGAGGGGAAGCATTTCTTTGCGGCTTGAGCGAACCGAAAGAACGGGTACACAAATTTCAACCTACTCAATTTTTGCCTTAATTTCTTTTCTGTTTCGCAAGGAGACCTCAGGCCTCCACTTCACTCCATGCCAAGCCATCCCCACAGAACCCAAGCCATGTCCAGCTCCAACCCAGCCCAACCCAATCCAACCCCCTGCGTGAAAGGCGGTAATAAGAATTTTTTCTTTAGCATTTCTTCTACGGAGCAGCAGGAGTGGGGAGTTGGGATTGGGAGTTGGGAGTGTGCGTGTGCGGCGTAGTGTTTTTTCCGTATTTTTAATTTAAAATGCGAAGCATGAAAAAAAAAAATGTATAAAATGGATGAGAGCGGTGGCAGGGAGGGCTGGGCTGGGCACTGAGATGGGCTACCTCGTCCGCTTGCGCACTGCTTAAAGGAAAAAACTTGTGAAGTAAATATTTGTCTGTCCAATTGCTGCGGCGACTGCCAACTGCAGCGCATTGGGACGGCGAGAGTGGGTGCTGGGTGTGCTGGGTGCTGGGTGGTGGGTGGTTTGGTTGGGTTGTGGGCGTTGGCATTGGCAGTGGCGAAAGTGTTGTTGGAATTGGGCTGCGGACTGTGGACACTACTGGTGACCATGCCAAGACAAGCGACGCCGTAATGACTGTCACAGAACGTACCATAGACAAACAGAGAGAGACAGAGGGGAGAAGAAGGCAGCAAGCAGGCGAATTTCCATCACCTAAGCTCTGCCTTATACATTCTCTGGGGTCTACTGTGTACCGCATCCTCTGTGTGTGTGTGTTACGTCGGAATGGGCGCGGTTCTTGGAACTCTTTCAATTTTCAACCTAACTCAGCAGTAGGCTGATTTTTCAATCAAATCTGCCTTGGATTACAGTTTTTTTTTGTCATGTACACGACATGTATGTTGTTTTTGGCAGCAAGAAGCAGCCGCAGTGGGGATTTTTATCTCAAGCCTTGAAACGGATTACTCATTTATGTTTTTCCTTTTGTTTTCCCACTTCCAGGGCCTCTTGCGCACCGCCGAACAACTGAAGATCAAAGGCCTCTGTGAGACAGCGGAAAACGCTGATGATTTGAACGACGCGGCCACAGCGACAATAACCGTGTCGGAGAACATACAGCAGGCAGTCGTGGGCAGCATTGTGAATCCCAGCATAGTGCCGGGTGGAGCAGCCTCACCCTCGCTCGAGCAGCAGCACCATCAGCACCACCAACAGACCCAAGCGCAGGCCCAGGCCCACGAACAGGAGCAGCAACTCCAGCAGCAACAGCAGCAACAGCAGCAGCAACAGCAGCAGCAGGTGCATGCCCAGCAGCATCAACAAATCAACGCTTTGTTGACGCAACACGGAGTGGCCAGTGGCGGCAGTGTGCCTTTGGGTGGACAGCTGCTCAGCACGACAGCGAGTGGTAGCAGCGGCAGCGGGGCTGGCAGCTTGCAGTCACAGTCCGGGCTCCAGCCGACGACGCGCAAGTCGCGACTCAAGCGATCCAAGTCTCCGGATCTACAGCTGGTCGGAGGCAGCGCCAGCGGCAGCAGCAGCGGCGTCTCCCAGCAGCCACAGCCGGCGCATCATCACGCGCAGACGCTGCTCATACAGGGCCAGAATCAGACATCCATTGTGAGCCTACAGCAGACGGCCGAGGGCAATTACATACCCGTGCCGGGCACCGGTGACGAGTCGGACGTGGATCACGATCACGATCACGATCACGACCACTCCCACGATCACACCCACAATCTTTCACACTCCCACGAACACGAGCACGAGCACGAGCACGAGAGCAAGCCGAGCAAGATCTGCAAGACAGAGCAATCGCTGGCCTCGCCATCGTCCAACTCGTCCAGCCACTCGAACAATGCAACGGGCGTGAGCGGCGGAGTGACCTCAGCGGGCCAAGCCATCGTCACACAAATTGTAGTAGCGCGCGACGGAAAAGATACAAAAAATATGACTAGTTTAGGCATGGGCATGGTAAGTGTGTCGCCGTCTCAACGTTCAAGTCTCCGTCTCCGTCTTAGCACTCAGCCTTAGCCTCAGCCTCAGCCTCTTTCCTGCAACCCAGCTGGAGGGATAGAAGGCGATCCCTCCAATTAGGCAATAGGCAAACCGCAGACCCAGTCCAGTCCTGTCCTGTTCAGTCCAGTCCAGATCAGATCAAGTCCCCTCCCTGCATTTTCCACACCATCCCTAACGTTGTTTCCTCTCTTTTGTGTACGAATCTTGATTGCATGCAGAACGGAGGCCTGCTAGGCGTGCCCATGGGATTCCTGGACTTCACACCCGAGCCACCAGCACCATCTGCCACACCAGTCACCGTTACGGAGCACGTCGACCTCTCGTGCAACCCCAGCACAGACACACGCGATCTATCAAGTGAGTTATTGGTATTGTAGATTGAAGGCTACGGGATTCTCTTCACCAATCCGATTCGATCAAAGCTAACCGCTCTCCACTCTCTCTTTGTTTTGCTTAGATCCCACCGATCCGCTCGACATTGACAATCATTTGGCGCAGCAGATCCATCGACTCGATCAATCTCCCATGCATTCGATAGCCCATCATCATACCGGGGACGAGAGCAACTCGAACCTCGTGCAGCACATCAAGAGCGAGGTGATCGATGCCAAGCATCTGGCGGCTGCCCAGCAGCATGCTATCTCCCACGCCCAGCAGCAGCATGCCCATCATCAGGCACAGCAACAGCAGCAGCAGCAGCAGCAACACCTCCATGCCCAGCAGCTGATGGCCCAAAGTCAGGCCCAACAGCAGCAGCAGCAACAGCAGCAGCAGCATCAGCAACAGCAGCAGCAGCAGCAGCAGCAGCATCACCAGCAGCAACAGCAACAGCAGCAGGCGGCGGCAGCGGCAGCTGTGCACGCCCAACATGGTGGGCATGTGACGCACGCGGAGATCAGTGGGGCAACTGTCATGGAGATTGATCCGAGCCAAATAAAGCATGAGCCCGGAATGATTATAACGCCGGAGATTGTCAATATGATGTCCTCAGGGCATATGGGTGAGTGGCAACATCAGAAAACAGCATAAAACTCTTTGAACGATCCTTCATTGATGAGCTTCTTCCCCCCCTTTGTCCTCTTGCAGATATGTACAATTCGGATACGAGCGAGGATTCGATGATGATCGCGAATGGTTCGCCGCACGATCAGAAGGAGCCGCACTATACGAACTTGGATCAGCAGCATGGAAGCGGGCTGGGTGGCAGCGTTTGCGGCCCCGGTGGTGCTGGTGGTGGTGGGGGCATGGGTGGTGGGGCTGGCTCTGGCTCTGGCGAGAAAGGTCAGTTTAATGGTCCCAAAGCTTGGACACAAGATGATATGAATTCAGCTTTAGATGCATTAAAGAATCAAAACATGAGCCTGACGAAAGCATCTGCCATTTATGGCATCCCATCGACCACCCTCTGGCAGCGTGCTCATCGTTTGGGCATCGAAACGCCCAAGAAGGAGGGCGGCACCAAGTCATGGAACGAGGATGCCCTGCAGAATGCCTTGGAGGCGTTACGTTCGGGCCAAATATCCGCCAATAAGGCATCGAAAGCCTTTGGCATACCCTCATCGACGCTCTACAAGATAGCGCGCCGTGAGGGCATCCGCCTGGCGGCGCCATTCAATGCCGCACCAACCACGTGGACGCCCGAGGACTTGGAGCGTGCATTGGAGGCGATCCGGGCGGGTAATACCTCTGTACAGAAAGCCAGCGCTGAGTTTGGCATACCCACAGGTGAGTCGGCCCCAAACAAAACCAAATTCGAACTCGAAATCCAAATGGGACAAGGAATTCAAGTCCATCTGCATCGAACTGTTGTTGTTCTCGTCGTTGCTTTCTTCTCTGATGATTGTCTTCTTCGCTCTCGTCTTGAATCCATTCGTCTGGGCATTCCCAAAACTAATCCCATTCTCTCCCCTCAACTCCACTCCACTCCAATTCAATTCACTGCCACAAAGGAACACTTTATGGACGCTGCAAGCGGGAGGGCATTGAGCTGTCGCGTTCGAATCCCACTCCCTGGTCCGAGGATGCCATGAACGAGGCCCTCAACTCAGTGCGGTAAGTATTTGATTTGGTCGGAATGCGCTCGGTGCCAACTAATTCTCGAATTACTTCCACAGGGTTGGCCAAATGTCCATCAACCAGGCGGCCATCCACTACAACCTGCCCTACAGCTCGCTGTACGGCCGCTTCAAGCGCGGCAAGTACGATGTGGTGGCAAACACGAGCGGCGTATCGCTGATGAACACCTCGGGCAACACCACGGGCAGCATTGAGATTATCGAGCACAGTCAGGAGAATTCGGTATGTAGCTCCCACTCTCACTCACACACTCACCCACTCACGCTTTGACTAACACAATAAGTTAATTAACAATTGATTTATTTATGCAAAAGATGCATATGTTGCAGCAACAGTTCCCGTACAGTCCATCGCCGCATCCGGCAACGCCTCAGCATCATAGCACACCGCAGCATCACAGCTCGTCTCAGGGGCCGCCAACGCCGCAGCATATGCAGCAGCATGTGGTGCACATGCAGCAACAGCAGTCGCCGCATCAGGGCCACCATCCGCAGCACATGCAACAGGACGTGGTGACGTCAAGCAGCCAGGTGGTGCATAGCCAACAGCAACAGCAGCAACAGCAGCAGCAGCAGCAGCTTCAGCAGATCTATCAGCACCATGGCACGCCCGAGCGTAGTTGAGAATCACTGCATGCTGCGGCAATAATGGGCAGCACCGGTGGAATAGGAGGAGTAGGAGGAGCAGCAGTTGGAGGTGGTGGTGGTGGCTCTAGCACCACAACGCCCAGCACTACGCCCTTTGCCAGCATATCAGCGTTGGTCAGCGGACCGGCTGTCGCACCTCCAGCCACAGTCACAGGCATAGCCACAGCAGCAGCGGCAGCAACTGGCACCAGCAAGCGCAAGAAATCGTCCAAACAAAAGCGTTGAAAGCAGGATCAGCCTCGGGGGCAGGTGCAGGTGCAGGAGCAGGAGCAGGAACATGATGGGGAGGATATAAAAACGATTGCCGGCGTGGCCAAGTCCGAGGACATCAAATTTAGATTTAATTATAAGCACTGGAAGCGCAAGCTGATGCAGTTTCATTTGCTAATGTCCAAACCATAGAACGAGTTAGGGGTAGCAGGAGCAGTCGGAAAAAACTCCATTTCAAACTTCCCAAGAGTAATCCAATCCAATTCAATCCAATCAAAACCAATCACAAATACGATTAGCTAGATTTGGACAGTAAAATTACACAATTGAGATGTGTATAAAATGTAAATATAATGAGAAAGAAATATGCTTTATCTACAATATACGGAACATAGTTAAATAGATGTAGGTTCTCAAAGTCCTTTTGTTCTAGCCGTTTAAGCAGACCGTAGAGAGAAAGAAGGAGATATATATAGACATATATACCATAGACAGATCGTACAGGAAACATGAATTTTGCTTTGCCCTAGACTCGAAAGTTAATGAATTAGTTTTTTGGTGTTTTTAGTTTTGCGGCTTGAAGAGTAGTTTGTTTTTAGTGGACATAAAATATGCATAAATGTACGTATACGTATACAGATACAAACACATACAGATACAGATATAAATGTATATATAGGATATGTATATGTTTATAATTTGGACTTGTAACCATTCGGAAAACTTTGAATGAGGGTCAAACGTAGGTGTAAGCAAAAAAGTAGCAGAATTCTGATTCTAGTTATCTCCCTCCTCCCCCGACACAAACACACACACACACACATCAACTATCATAATTTCCGCTTAGTGTGAGACTGAAAGTGCGCCGTAAAATCGTGAAGACCGACCGTATAGCCAAAAGCCCAAAACAATATCGAAAAGAGCGAAGAAACACTTGAATCAAATCAAATGCTTTATACCATACCGTGTTGAAAGCGAGGGAAGGAAAGATTAAATACCTTAAAATAGAATTAAACCAAATTATCAAGGTCCTAGCAATTAAACTCATTAGCGTGTAACGACAAAAGAAAAGGAAACAAAAATCAACCCAGATGCAAATCAGAAAAGAGAGTTATATGAATTTTACGGAAACGCCCTGAAGCCACAACATTTTATTTGGATTTCATTTCAAATTTAATTTAGGATACGTAGAAAATACATAATGTAGAATTGAAGTAACACGTGAAATAAAATGTATTTTTGATATACAAAACAAACAAAAATCATAAGTGGAAACAGTAGAACTTTGCCAACACATCGCAAACGCAGTCGAGAGTACGTAAGAGAAAACAACCAATAAATAAATACACACCTCTATAATTATATACATAAAGGTATGTACTTGGAGTCCTCAAAGTGAAGCATACAATTTCTAGTGTAGTATCAGCAAACACAAAAATTAAAGAGAGTAAAAATAAACCCATATTTCTACATAGAAAATTTGAAATAGTTTTTCTTTCAGGCAACATTAGGATGCCACTTGAAAATATTATTTGTGTAAATCCTTAGTGAGATAGAGAATCTTTCCACCAAAATCTGCAAGAAACGAAAAATAAACAATTTAAAAACTAAAAAAAATATAAAAAATACAATCAAATGTATGATAACTTCCAGTAGCGTAAATATGTATGTAGAAATCCAAAATCCAACCGAAAATGAATATGAATATTAGTACTTGATGACATATTAATTATAGTAACTTGGACTATTTTTGGTTTCATCTCAGTTTAGGCGGATCCGGAGAGGAGAGCGCGTGGTGGAAACAATCTGTAAATACATTTAAATATAGTTTTATTAGTGGTTAGAGAAACCAAAAGGGAGAGGTACATATGTGGAAATTGAGAATCAAAGTTGCAAACTAATTTATTTTAGAGTTATAGATCCGTAGAACTGAATGCAATATGCTTACCTTATACTCGACATTATT
The DNA here is from genome assembly GCF_008121235.1 of Drosophila subobscura. Classification (NCBI taxonomy): domain Eukaryota; kingdom Metazoa; phylum Arthropoda; class Insecta; order Diptera; family Drosophilidae; genus Drosophila; species Drosophila subobscura. The sequence continues at coordinate 6,654,756 of NC_048531.1, forward strand.
TAATTCTATTCCTATTATCTTTAGTTGGATTCACAAGTGTTTTATAGCAAAACTGTAAACTGTATATCATTGTAAATTAATGACAGCATTATGAAGTACGAGTAGCATACACAAAAGTTAAATCAACAATAAACAAAAAAACATTAAATATCATAACATTGTTAAAATTGCCGCAAGAGCAATTAAAAAAATGCCCAGAAACTTGAAAACACGATGGGGAAAATGGATCACTGGAAACTAAACACTAAATGAAATATTACACGTAACCCTAAGCTAACTAAACGTATAAGTGTAACCTTTAACCACTCAATATTATAGCACATTTTGGATTATCAAATATGCGTATACAGAAATATCTATTAAATAAAAACCATAAATGTAAACCCATGCAAACGAAATCCCCAGAAAAGAAAACATCTATCTATGTAACGGCCCCGAGAAATAGAGAGAGAACACAACCAACACCCATGTAATAAACGAAACAAACCACATTTAATGTAATATTGGTATAACGTAATTTTTAAAGTGAGGTACTATAAATAAAACGATTAAATAATAAAGACGATGTGCTTTTTCTTCAACTCTGCAAATCCACAAAAAGCAAAGAGTGGCGAATGCTTTCACCTTGCGTAGAGCTTTTGTGTTGGCAGCTTTTGAAGCTTTCGGATTTATAGAAATTATATTTATATTTCTAAATTGAATATTATAGAAAGCTTCGCCTCTGCACATTTGATCTTGGCTCAACAGACTCGCTTTGCTCTGTTATGTTGCGAAAGCTTTGCTGTTAGTCGCTTTGCGGTGGGCGCATGCTCTCCGCACATGGGTCCATCCGCGCTTCGCATCGCACACTCACTTGGAAGCGGAGGCCAGTTAGAGTTTTTCTGCCCGCTGCGAGTGAACGGTTGTTTCGGCATTTCTCGTGTTCTCCCATACTTTGCACCGTTTCATTTCAATACGCATAAGATTTTTTACCCAAAAAGAAAAATTAAATCAGGCATAGCAGTTTTACAGGACACAAAAAACATAGCAGCACAAAACGGAGAAAGGAAACTTGCCCAATTTCACAAGGAAACAATACGGATTTGGAGTCAACAAAAGCCGAAGCAATTTGTAAGTGTAGACCGTAAACAAACGCGCAAAAAGAGTGCTGAGTTGCGACTCGTGAACAATGGCCGAGATGAGACAACGGAAGGGGGAAGGTGGAAGGGTGAAGCAGCGTTATCAGTGTAATTGATTAACCTGCAGCTAAGTGTGTGAAATTCAAATTGCAAACGACGATTGCCAGTGAAAGTGATTGTGAGTGATCTAATTGGATGCGGGGGTGGTGGTACATTGTGTGAATGATGTAGGACGGCGGATGCTCCAATTTAGAAATTCACAGGGATTTGCAAAAATGAAATAATGCCCTGTCCGCGCTCAGATGAAGTGCTGAATTATTAATGCCTCCCCCCACGCACGCACACGCGTACATTTCGAGTCACCTGTGGTGTGGGAAGAGGAGGGGACTGGGTTGTTGGGTGTTGTTTGCGGGCCAAAGGTGGCAAACTGGAGCTCCAGGGCCCAAAAAGCACAACCTACGCGCTGTTTAACTGCATAAACAGTTTATTTTTACTTGCCAGGAGACAGCTGTAAGTTCAAGTGTACGAAACCCGTAACCCTCATGGAATTATTACGCATGATACACACACACACACAGACATATCGAAGAGAAGTAAATATACGCATGGACATGCACATGACATGTACATATTTTGTATATGTAGAACAGCTAACCGTTTACCGTTCAACACGTTTTTGCTTATTAACTTAAAGATAATAAAGCGTCCCCAAACAACGTGTTTGCTTATTAAAATAGAGACAGAGAGAGCGAGAGAGGAAACACGCGAGAGAACAAAAAGCCTTCTGTGGCGTGACAGAAAGCTTTCGCGTGCACGCTCTCTCGTTCTAGCACAGCTGATTGCTATATTGTGCTAGGAACTGTGCTTGAAACTGCATTGGCATTGCTGAATATATGTACATACATATATGTGTGTATATGTGTAGGTATTTTAATCATTTACAACAAGTGCCTCTACTGACTGAGATGTGGTGTCCGAGATGGTGACACTGCCCAACAAGGTCTAGGGCATTGAGTGTGACCGCATTCAGGTATCTTCTCTGTGTGTTCTCTGACCTTGAGACTTTCGAAATTGTTTTGAATTGCGGATATAAATAGTTATACAAGACATTGTCACTTGGTAGGTTAGCTCTCTCATCAATTATGTTTGAGCAATTACATACTAAAAAATGGCTAAGATCTGAGACCTTGAAGCGAGTTAGCCCACAACTAGTAGTTAAGGAGTAGCCGTAGGTTGTACTTTGAGAGGCATCAGTTGACGGAACTGAAAACAAGCAGCAGCTGGCTGGCTTCATGTTTAATGGCCAGCGGCAAAGATAAGTGTGAACGGTGCGTGTGGGTGTGGGTGTGATTGTGTGTCTCGTTGGGTGCTCAATTGCGTGAATGAGAATTGCGTTGAAAGGGGTTTAAAGATGAAGTTTAAAAAATCGTTGAACAATGCTTTTGTTAGTACTGGGAAACCATTGTTTGAACGTTCTTTTAGTCAAAGTTTTAAATAAGATTTGTCTTGGTTTATTTCTAGCAGTTCTCTTGCATTCCACAACGAAACGTTACGGTTAGTCGCTGGCCCAAGCCCTGACAGGAGCAGACAGAAGAACCACTGAAGCACTCACTGCTGCGGCTGAGCCACACACGCAAGTGAGTAACGGTAGATAGAACTTAACGGATTTTCAAGTTGAAGCGCTAATATTTGACCTATGAAAGCATATTGATCAATTTTCGTGTGTCAAGGTTGGGGCGGCATTTACGTAGTCCTTGCACTGCGCGCCTTCATGTTGTGTGGACTTTGAAATTAGATGAAGAAACTCTCTTTAATTATTCAGCTCGTATTTGCGGCTCATTACTCTCTTCATTTCCGTCTCGGGAGCCGAAACTAGAATTGCTCCAAAATGGCAATCAGCATGCACTGTCTGAGCGACGACGACCCACCCAATATGCTAATGAACTTTTGTTGTGCGATAAAACGAGGCTCGAGGTCAGACCCAGTCCTAATTCCAACTGTTGCAAAACTTACTTCACACATACACGTACTTCAAGCATACATATTGTCTGTGTGTGTGTGTGTGTGTGCATGGCGTTGCCCTTAACAACGTTTGTCCTAAGGCTTGTGTAAAAACAAGCAGCAATCGGATGGGATGACCCTCTCTGCGTCTCCCACTTGGCAGCCAACTGACCCTTAACCCTTGGCTTGTCTTGTAGGGTGTCTCCACTTTGCCTTGATGGCAAAACCACATCGCATGCTCGATTGCCTCCATTGATTGCATGCAATGGTTTCCCTCTGAACTTTCACATCTTTCCCCGCTTGGCCGGAGAGGAAAGTGAAAATGAAATTGCATTTGCGGTGAGTTCTGTGCTCGTAGCACTTCTCTGCCAGGCTTTCTTCAGAACTAAATTGAATAAATGATTACGCTTGGTGCTCCTGCAATTCATTTCCACGCATTTAATTCGGGGCCAAGTGCATTCAATTGTCAATAGACTGCAATAGTATAATTTCCAGGAAGCAATAATTATAGTTTTCCCCCGAAAACCAAATACCCAGAAGCAGTTGTTGGGTTCCCCGCACTGTCTGAATTTATATTACCTATGAATGTTTGTTAAATGTACGCAGAGTCAAAAAGGAAGGCCTATGAAAGTGTGTTTTTGGTTCATCGGTGTGGAAATCCTTTTCCGTTTAACGCTTGTCACAAATCGAAGTATGATTTTGCGGCTGCTTCTCGGAATTACAATCAGTGTACGGGGATTTCTGCACACGTGAGTGGGTTTCTGGCGAAGGATTTAAGCCGATTCATTTATGCTCGTGTACACAGGCTGCTGTGCTTTTCCCCATTGCATTGTCAAAGTGCATTTAGGGGTAAAAATGAAATTAATTGAGTTTTCGTTTTAGATAAATTAATTAAATGGACTTTGAGCAGCAACTACTGCACTATTAATTAGTTCGCACATAACTTAATAATCGTAATTGAATTCCATTGGACATTTCTGCAGATAATTAAGCGAGCAAATTGTCTGTTGTCGAAACACAATAAGTGTTAGTTGGTTGCCTGGCCGATTGCCCTCACACAAATGCCCAGTTAAAGCCAGCTTCAAACAACCCATTGGTGGCATCAGGGGAATTTTCATTATTTCATTACCCCCCCCCCCGATGCATTTCCTGTACTCGCACACCATTACTTGTCCCGTGTCCTGTGTCCGGCATGCCAGAAGAGCAAAAACACACAGACAAGACCTTGCCGCACAACGACAACGTTGCGTATGGGCGCATTGTGTGGATGACTTTACCGATTTGCTGCTCGCTTGCTTTCATTATCAATGTCAATGTGGTGGCACATAGTCAGACAGTCTGCCGCTGCTCTCCACGCCGAGATGGGTGCGATTAATTCTTTCATTCTACTTTGTTTCGATGAGCAAATTAATGAAATGTGCTTTTAGTCTCTGCACTTTCATGCTCAGGCTCATCTCTTTGTAATTGCAGTGCATTGAGGAGGGGGAGAAGAATGAAGGCTTTTGTTTTGCATTTCACATTTACAGTTTGTTGTCCGAGCGGTGAAGAACGTTGCCTTCTCCCCCACGTACATATATTTTTAGCGCGAAATTACGAGATATTTTCCACATATCATTTACAATTTTGTTTGTTATTAATTCATTTGCATTGCAAAATGCGGCTACGCAGTGTGAAATATTTCCAGGGCTTTCTGTAAGTTCAAGGAAAGCGCAGAGAATTATGAAGCAAACCTTTTTTTGTGTGCCAATTTCCAATTTACGATTTTCCTTACCAAGCAGCGTCTGTAGGATGAGCACTGCGGGCACCGACGGAGCAGGTGGAGGAGATGGTGCACCGCCCACAACGCCGTCACCGTCTGGCCACGGACCAAGTCGTCGCCACAGCCACTTGTCGGGCAGCAACCGTTCAGGAGGCGCCGCCACCATGGGCAACGTGGTCGGCTGGCTGAAGCAGGTTTCTGTCAAATTGCATCCGAACCCTTCTCTGACCACCCAGCACCCAAGTGTCTAAGTGTAACCCAAACCCCAAACTCCAACCTGCACAACCCCCCGTGGCAACCCCTAGCTTTGTTCCTGTTTATTTCATTACTTGCCCACCCCCCGCTTGACTCTCTTCAGTTGCCTTACTTGACTCTTACTTAATGTTGTTCAGTGTGTCACGTGTTCCTGTCAGTTCCTGTAAAGTGAAAGATTCCGAATCCTGCAAGGCAATTGATCCATTTCTCGCTCTTCTACTCCTTTGCAGGCTTCCATTGAGGTGCGCGACGCTGGCACGCGCACGCTGTCCATGCTGCAGAGCAGCAATCCAAATTTTCGATCTCTCGACTTATCGCTGGCAACGCCGACGGCCACTGTGCCCACCTCGACGTCCGTGCCCGCTGCGACATCCAGTGCGGCTGCCTCTCTGTGCGGCTCAACCAACTTTGGCAACGAAGAGGATCCCAGCGGCAGCCTGTCGCTGACGCCGCAGGACGCCCGTGAGCTGCTGACACACCCGACGCGCGCCTACGTCTACGCCTCCGTCAGCCAGCCGCAGAGTCCGCGCCATCGCGGATCTTCAACGCGGACAGCACCGCACGGCCTGAACGGCCGCTCCACATCGATTTCCTCGCAGCTGGAGAAGACCAAGAAGCTGCTAAAGATGACCGAGGGCGAGGACAAGCCCCTGACCATTTTGCACTACAACGATGTCTACAACATTGAGTCCATGGCCGAGACGGAGCCCGTGGGCGGTGCAGCCCGATTTGCCACCGCCATCAAGGGCTATGCACATCTCAATCCGCTGGTGCTCTTCAGCGGAGACGCCTTCTCGCCCAGCATGTGTAAGTGGCGGGCAGGGGAGTCGCTTAAAAACATATTCTCACGGATTTCCCTCTTTGCAGTGAGCACCTTTACCCAGGGAGAACAGATGGTTCCCGTGCTCAATTCGGTGGGAACACACTGCGCCGTCTTTGGCAATCATGATTTTGGTGAGAGCAGAGGAAGGGCGAAACCCGAGGCTGAAAATAATCGCTTACCCTTTGTAGATCACGGCCTGGATGTGCTGGTGCAGCTGATCAAGAAAACGGAATTCCCCTGGCTCATGTCCAATGTGGTGGACAATGAAACCGGCCGTCCGCTGGGTGGTGGCAAGATCTCACATTTCATTTTGCACAATCAAATTTCGATTGGCCTGATTGGACTGGTGGAGCGCGAGTGGCTGGAGACGCTGCCCACCATCGATCCCAATGAAGTCACGTACATCGACTACGTGGAGGCGGGCAATCGCCTGGCCCGTGAGCTGCGCAACGAGGGCTGCGATCTGATCATTGCCCTGACCCACATGCGCACACCGAATGACATCAATCTGGCTGAGAATTGCAACGGCATTGACATCATCCTGGGCGGACACGACCACGTGCGCGAGGTGACGGAGATCAATGGCAAAATGATCGTCAAGTCCGGCACGGACTTCCAGCAGTTTTCGGTCATCACCATAGAGCGGGATGCCGCCAATCGGGAGCACTTTACCACGGATGTCAAGTGTGTGGATGTGACGGCCAAAATACCAGAGGATCCCGAACTCAAGGAGGAGCTCTCCAAGTATGCCAGTGAGTACTCTTGCCATGTCTTTGCCCGTCCCCCTGTCTTTAATGCTTCCACTTCGTTGCTTCCGCAGAGTTCATTGAGAGCAAGTTGTCGGATGTGATGGGTGTGTTCAGCGTGGAGCTGGACGGACGCTTCTCCCGGGTGCGCACACAGGAAACGAATCTGGGCAATTGGGTGTGCGACGTGGTGCTGGCTGCGGTTGGTGCCGATGTGGTCATCCTCAATGGCGGCACCTTCCGCTCGGATCGCATTCATCCGGTTGGTGCCTTTACCATGGGCGATCTGGTCAATGTTATACCCATGAGGGATCCCCTCATCCTGCTCGAGGTCAGCGGCCGTGTGTTGTGGCAGGCCCTGGAGAACGGTGTGTCGGCATACCCCAAGCTGGAGGGACGCTTTCCCCAGGTGGCTGGCATCAGTTTCGCCTTCAATCCACTGGCAGAGCCCGGCAAGCGCATCGATCCCCAGTTGATCCAAGTGGGCGATGAGTACCTCAACTTGGAGCAAACCTACAAGCTGTGCGTGAAGAGCTACATCTTCATGGGCTGCGATGGCTATACCATGTTCAAAGGTGTCACTGTGCTGGTGAGTCTCCTTCCATCATTCGATTTAACTGGAGCTCATTTCGTTCCCTTTCCGCCCCACCAGATGGATGACGATGCTTGTCCAGAGCTGGGCATCACACTGCAGAATCACTTCAAGGCCATCAATTCGCGCAAGTGCGGCCAGAACACCAAGCACCGACAGTCGCTGGTGACGCTCTCGAGGCGGCATAGCCTGGTGCAATGCCTGGACAGCATGGACCTGGACGGACCATCGCCCATTCGCAAGCTGTCCGTGGGACACCACAACAAGTCCATGGATCTGTCGCATGGCAACTCACAGAAGGTCTGTCGTGGCAAGAGCAAGGAAAGCGAATCCAAACTAACATTTAGTTTACTTCCATCCGCAGATGCTGCGTCGTGCCTCCCTGGATGATCTGGAGCAGTCCTCGTGCGAGTTGGCACCGCAGCTGGAGCATCGCATTGTCATGATTCAGAATGAAGAGGTAGGAGAAAGCGGAATATCAGATATTTCTCTGTAACTTTCCTTTTCTTTGTTGCAGCATCATCGGCAGCTTCTGTACAAAAAGGAGACGCAGATTATGAACTCTACGATAACCGAGGCTGAGGACGAGTAAAGAACTATTGCAAAGACATTTCAGGCATTCGTTGCATTTAATTTGATTTTTGATTTCTCTTTTTCGTTCTTCTAGTTACAAATCTAGACAATTTGATTTTAAGCCAGGGCCCGAGGTGGAGAGGAATATTTGATTAAGGATAAGGCAGTCAGCAGACAGCAGACAGCAGTCAAAGTATTTAGCTAGCTAGTTAGGTTTGCAGATCCATCAACTGGGATCTATCATCCGTGTATTTTGCTGTTCATTGTTACTAATCTTCGTTGCAAACGTTTTAAGACATCCTCCAAAATGTGTGTTGATCCTACGACTCGTAAATGTATGTATCTATAGTCAGTAATTAAACTTAATGTATTTTAGCTAAACTGCTTGATATGTTATATGTTTGGACGGTGAGCGTTGAGACGATTCCTTAGCTAATTTACAAGTCCCAATCAAAATAGGTTGTAGGATGAGGAGTAGGAACAGAAAATACTCGTGGAGCCACCCAATGGAAATGAATGTAAAGCAATATTTTAGATAATGCTCCTAAATTTTGTATGTGCATATATCTGCCAATGGATATGTATATTTTTATGAATACTTTTGGAGCGCACACAAAGAGCCCGCCCGCATATTATTTTGGTAGACAGCAGGGAATAGTCCTGAATGGCTTTAATCAGTTAAAGTTCCTCGAACTTTGCACAACAACAGAATGTAGTGGCTATAGCTAAAGCAGGGAGGACAGTGTGTGGCAATCTGATTGCCAAACAGACAACGGAAAGGAAAGGAAAGGAAAGGGAAAAGGAAAGGGGTAGCAACAAAATCAATTATATATTGTATACAGCTAAACAATTAATGGGAGTAAAAATATTCATAAATATTTATGCTACGCTTAGCTGATTGTCCAATGCTTAGAACAAATAGTTAACTAAAATGTACAATACACATATGTATGAGAGGGATCCCCCGCCCTGCACCTGATATTAAATGATATATACATATGTATGTAAATGCTACACATACACAAACATACGTATATGTATGCATATCTACCCATACATACGTGACTTTCTTCTCGTTTAAATCAGCGAAAATTCGAACCATTTTAATCATCTTTTTCTATTGGCGTTCAACCATGGAGAAACTCAATTTTGTGTATATTGAACGAAGTACATACATTGATGTGAACATTTATTAAATACATACATAAAATAGTATATGTAAAAGAGGTTGTCTTAAAAGGGGATCGATTACTTGTCAAGCGGAAGCACGTTGGTTAGTCAACAGGGGGCACTTAGTCGGGTTTGTTAATGCCAAATTGGGAACAGAGTTAAGCTTCTTATTTGAATGGCCTTCCCTTTTCAGTAGAACTGCAATACCAACGTCTTTATGGCACTGGCAATGTGGAAGGCACAGTCGCGCACCTCCAATGTATTCTTCTGTATGGCCTGCTTGTCATCCGCCTCGATGGCCTTTTGCAGATTCTCACACTCGTGCTGAATGAGTATGTTCTGGCGGGTCAACTGCTTGAGGGTCTCTCGTGTTTTCTCGCTAGTATTTGGCGGCTGCAACGATTCAAATGGAAAAGGAACAATTAAATCATCATTCTATCGGACACTTTCCCAGCGAGTCTCACCAAGTTCGAGTACAAAGCAATCAGATCTGTGACGGCACTTCGTATGAGCTCGCCATGCGGTGCAATCGATTGCTTTTGGTCCTCTGGCACTGGCTGCATGGCCAGTATCAGCTCCTTCAGGCAGCGTGTGACCAAATCTGAGCGCAGCTTAACCTCCTCTCCGAAAGGCTTGCCCTCGCCAGCCATTTGGTACATGCTCGTTGTGTTCCGCACATCCGTATGGGTCTTGGCCACGTGGGGCGCCAGGCGACGCTCGTACATGCTGGCTGGCCGCTTGATGGTCGACTGGTTCGAGGAGTTGTTCGACGAGGCGCTATCCGCATTGGCACCGCTGCCTTCGGGCAGCGACATGGGCTCGTGCTCTGTGTCGGGACTGCTCAAGCTCAGATCAATGCGACTATCCCCCAAAAACCAACCAAAAATATAAAAAAAGGAAACAAAAAGTATAAATAAAATATTCTCACAGTGGCTCATCGTAGACGCTGTTGTTGGAGGTGCTGGAGAACTTGGACTTAAGCTGTGTGTTCTCGCTGGACAGCATCTGCACCACGTTCTTCAGCTGATTGATCTCCGACTTGTACTCGCAGAGCTGCTTGCGCAGCGTTTCCATTTCGGTGTGCGAATTGGCATTGCGCGGTGGCGTATGGACAATGGCCTGAATGAGCAACAAAAACAAAGAAAATCATAAGTAAAATTCAACGAAAATCAAACATAATTAAAGCTAAAATATACACAAAGCAGAAACTAAACTAAAACATAGTCAAACTACACTTTCACACGTCTCAGGCTAGTTTTATTGCATTTTAAATTCTACACTTGGGCTCTACTGTTGAGGGATGGTTTATATATTAACTAAAAGCAGAGGCTATAGTGCCCTGCCTGCCTAAGGATGAACACAATGGAAAGGAACAGCACAGGATGTCTAACTTTCAGTCTCTTCTCTTACGTGTGTCTAGCCAAAGCTGTTGTTCAGCTTGAGTATCTTTTGGCGCATTAGGTTTACCTGCTGTGCCATCGGTGGCACTGGAGCATAATCATCATCACTGGCCACTGGATCATAGATGGGCTCATCGTCGGACAAGTTCGGATCGTGGCCACTCTGCTCGAATGAGCTGAGCAAAAGTGAATTGTTTGCATACGGCAACGATTGCAGTGAATGATGACCGGGCAGTGGGGCATCCATCGGACGCAGATTGGCCATGTTCTGGCGCCGCAAAGCATCGACGAGAACGTCAGTCAAGAGGCCAGCAAACTCGCCGCGATTGAAACGTGCCAATTTCTGACGACCCTGTGTGTTGGGTGTACAAAACAAAACGATGAGAAATGAAGGTTCAAATAATTTACACACTGCAGCAGCAGCAGCCATGTCGAACCTGATTGCGCGTGGCACTCAAAAATGGATTAGCCGGCAAGAATGGCACTGTTGCATGATCAGCATTCAAGGTGCTCGTGGACCAAACTGCAATTGGGTTGAAACATGATTAATATCAGAAGAAACAATCTCCGATCCGATCCGACTCACTGGCTTCGCACTCTCGTCGATCCACCTCATCGTATAGATCCATCACCAACTCCTCGAACATTTTGTTCGGCACCAGCTGCAGCTTTCCTCTGGCAATTTTCAGCTGCTCGCTGATGTCCGCTCCGTTCGTCTCGGGTATTGTCAGATGGCGCCCGCTCTGAAAAGAAATGATTAGTGCATCAATTTCCGTGCTTAAAGGTTAAAACTCACAGCGTGATCGGGCCTCTTGCCACCCAGGAACACAATGATTCTGTCAGTGACATCGTACATGGCATCCAGCAAGCGCTCGGCAATGGTGTTGTGATTGTTGGCCTTGGCCAGTTCCAGGGGCGTCATACCATTGCCATCCAAGGCGTTTACATCGGCGCCGTAGATGAGCAGCATCTCGATTTGCGACGCCTGCCCGAACTTGGCCGCCATGTGCAATGGCGTGGACAGCTTGTCCTCGTGATAGTAGTTCGGATCGGCACCCTGCACCAGGAAGCGCAGCGAAGTCTCCAGGTTGCTGGTGCGCACACTAGCGTGGAGCTGCCTGCTCAGCTCCTGCTCCAGATTGCCGCCACTGCCGCTGGAGTCGTCGTCGTCTTGCAGACTGGGCTTCAGCACGAATGTCAGATTGACGTGCTTGGCCTTGATGAAGTCCGACTTTGTGGGATGCAGGGCATCCTTGGGCGTAGGCTTGCGCCAGCGTGGCACATGTTTGCCGCCCGTCAAGTTGCTGCTGCCGTCCAGCAAGTGCTCCCACACACTGTTGGCCCCGTGGGCGTTCAGAGAGTTCACAAAATTGAGCACAGACGGGTCCCAGTTGCCCTGACGCAGCGACTTCACAATCGAAATGTGTCGCCCCAGACTGCGGTGGACTGAGCAGCAGTCGGCGCACAGCAAGATGCCGCGGTTGATGCTCGCCCAGGAGGGATCTGTGGCCCCACAGTCCCCGCATACTTCCGTCTGTAGACGGGACTTGCTGCGCGACATAATGCTCGCCCGACTGTGGCTGCCACTTGAGCGTGTGGGCGTGGTCTCGGGGGGCGCTATAAATAACTTCTTATGCGCTTCGATTATGCTGCTGGCGAAACACATTCAAGCATTCCACACTGAAGAACCTGCGATGCGATAAAACAAATTATTGATACAGAAAATCCGCGTACTCCGGGGGAATCACTGTGACTCAGACAGAAGCGGCACACAAACTGAGCCTCGCTCGGACCACTGCAACAACGAACCGTGCACCCAATCGAATCAATTATAAAAATTACTTTTAATTAATGTCGCGGACGCCCTGCACTGCTACAAATTTCGTTCGGTCTCCGCTGATTGTTTATATTTACTGTTGGGGTCGGGCGGCCACCTTCTTCTTTTCTGTTCATGTTCTGGAATGATATTCCTCGACTTTGCTATGCTGGGGAGTATTGCTAGTTAGCTGTGATTCTATGCACGGAAAATGCAATTTTAACCGATAAAATAATAAATTTTCTACATGTTTAAGGGCTTTTAGGTCCTCCTTTTTTTATCATTGTTAAGAAAATAAGGTTTAAACAAAAAGGGCCGTACAAAATATAGATTTTTACATGATCGATACACAGAGATGCATTTCGAAAGCTAAATGGCAACGTTGAAAATAATCTTTTTTCAACAGACTGGTGACACCATCCACGCTGCCATATGATGTATGGTTTTTATCGGTCAATCCATACAACGTCCCATTCCGGTTGAAAAGCAACAAGTAGTCAAATGACGTATTTATTTTTGTATTTACCTTTTCATTAGAGCCTTATTTTATAAACAATTCAACAAAAAGAATTCATAAAAATTAGCCAGTGTTTTGGAGAATTGATTAAAGAATCGTAGAAAATTATAGTTTTATTGATGAGACTTCTAACTAGCTGGCAATGGTATATAGAATATCAAAATCGAGAAAAATGGTTTAATATTTATGGTATATTTGCTGTATTTTTGAGAATATCTATTTCGGTATATTTTATCGATAACTTTGCACGTGCGAAACCATAACAAAAAGCCGACTGGAAACTGATTCGCGAATGTTTTTGTCTAATAAAAAACGTTTTAAGTAACACAGAATGCAAGTGGAGAATCTCTACACTTCAGTGGCCTGCAATCGCTGCACAGAATGTGCCGATTGGGGCTCAAATGGGCTAATTGCCTTTGGGGCCTGCAATGCCGTGGCCATAGCGGATCCCAAGGTAAGCGAATAAAATAAACAAAGAAATGGCTACAAAACTATTGTGATAATATTCTCCTTGCAGTTTAATGGGAATTCGGCCAAGATTCTGCACACTCTGGTGGAGCACACAAAGCGGGTGAACACTGTAAAGTGGCTAGACAATGATCAACTTTTGTCCGGGGCCGACGATGCCAACGCCGTGCTCTGGCGATTGGACAACTCTGGGGCCATAAAGCGTACTGTGCTCAAGGGACACACGAGTGGAGTGAACGCCGTAGATGGCGTGCGCCTGCCGGATGGCTCTTGGCTTCTAGCCACTGCCGCTGCGGACAACACACTGAAGCTGTGGATCCACAAGGAAAACGATGTGGAATGCTTTCAGACAATTCAATTGGCTGGTGGCTTCTGCTTCTCCCTGCGCCTCACGCTGCTGCCCAACGATCATGTGTTGCTGGCCTTCAGCGGTGACGATGAAACCGTCTCACTGTGGACAGAGCATATCCCTGCTGGCGGCAGTCAGGGTCAGGAACTGGGACGGGCACAATTTGAATGCGTTCACAAGCTGATTGGCCACGAGGATTGGGTGCGTGGACTGGACTTTGTCTACGATGGAGAGGATCTGCTGCTGGCCAGCGGCTCGCAAGATAACTTCATCCGACTCTGGCGGATTGCCCCACGCAGCGAGGCGCAAATGCTGGAGAACCGGGTGGATCCGTTTCAGCTGACGGAGAGCGATGGCGAGCTCAAAGTGGAGGAGAAGATTCTGCAGTTGGGCGCGAACTCCTGGTATGCCGTGAGTCTAGAATCGGTTCTGTACGGGCACGAAGGCTGGGTCTACGGCGTTCACTGGCACATCACAGAAGAGCAGGGTAAGCAGGAAACGAAATTAAACCTCAAAAACCTTCATAACATTCCGAGTTTACTTTCAGAGATACGTCTGCTGTCTGCCTCGCTGGATAAGACGCTCATTGTGTGGGCCCCAACGGAGCAGGGAGTGTGGCTGGAGCAGGTTCGCGTGGGCGAGGTGGGAGGCAACTCGATGGGTTTCTTTGGTGGCAAATTCTCAACCGATGGACGCTCCATCATGGCCCACAGCTATCAGGGAGGTTTCCACATATGGAACCAGAACCCAGATCAGCCCCATCTGTGGACCTCCAATGTGGTCGTTGGCGGGCATTATGGCGAAGTGCGCGATCTGGCCTGGGAGCATGATGGAGCTTATTTGATGACTGTCTCATCGGATCAGACGACACGTCTTCATGCCCCTTGGCTGCAGGAAAGCGGCAACTGCACGTGGCACGAGCTGGCCCGACCCCAGGTCCACGGCTACGATATGCAGGCCCTGGCTCTGCTCTCACGCTATAAGTTTGCCAGCGGCGCAGAGGAGAAGATTGTGCGCACATTCCAGGCACCTGCGAACTTCATCGAGAACTTTCGTCACATCAGTGGCGTGAAGGCGGATGAGCAAGGAGACGCTCTTTTGGATTGTAAGCGATCAATGGATTTGGCCCTCCCGACAGTTCATCATTTTGTTCGTTTTGCTTGCAGCTTTGCCCAAAGGTGCCTCCGTGCCGTCACTGGGACTCTCCAACAAGGCTGTCTATAAGGTAGAACCAGACAGTGGCGAGGCGGCCAAGGCTAAGAACGAGTATCCAGACAACTACTTTGTGCCCATCACATTGGAAACGCCGCCGCAGGAGGAGACTCTCATGCAGAACACGCTGTGGCCCGAGCTGCAGAAGCTCTACGGGCATGGCTATGAGATCTTTGCGCTGGCCGCCTCTGCAGATGGCTCCCTCCTGGCATCCACCTGTCGAGCGAGCACCGCGGAGCATGCTCAGATTATTCTGTGGAATCCTTCAAACTGGAAGCAGCTGCAGAAGCTTGGTGGACACCAGTTGACGGTTACGCAGCTCAGCTTCTCCCCCGATGCACAATATTTGGTGTCCGTGTCGCGTGATCGCCGCTGGTCGCTGTTCGAGAGGCAGGAGTCGGCCGTTGGCTACCATCTGGTGGCCACCACAGACAAAACGAACGGAGTTCACACGCGCATCATTTGGGCTTGTGATTGGTCGCATGATGGGCGGTACTTTGTGACCAGCTCTCGGGACGGAAAGGTGGTGGCATGGCAGAAGGGAGCTCAAGCACAGACTGAGGCACAATCCTCATTGAATGGCTGGCAGGCGGCGGGCATTCTGGAGCTCAAGAACGAGTCCATTACAGCGGTGGCCTTTGCCAGAGACTTCCTGAGTGGCACCACCGACACTTATGTTCTTGCTTGCGGCACGGAAACCGGCCGGATAAAGATTTATCAGTTCGCTGCGGGCGAGTGGAAGCTGCTCTGCGACATAAACAAAGAGTGAGTAGATCTTCGTGTGGAGTTTATCGAATCCCGCTTGACCTTTGTGTTTTCTTTTGCAGTCGTGCCCATCACTTGACCGTTCGCCGGCTGCAATTCCGCCCTGGGCAACAGCAGCTGCAGCTGGCCAGCTGTGGCGACGATCACTTGGTGCGCATCTACAACATAAAGGTGACGTGAATTTAGCTACTACATGCGAGTGTGTGTGTAAGCATTAAACTCTCCTCTTGCTATTACACCTTTTTGGAGTTTAATTAGAAATTTGTATGGCAGGAAAACCCCGTTCTCCGTTCTGCGTTCTCCCTTCGCAGTATCGTACATTGTGTGTCGCGGCGCGTTATCTAATCTGCCGCAATTAGCGGTGTTCTGAAGGGAGTCTGCTTCTGATAAGAGCACACGGATGGTTAATTAGGTGCACCAATTTTTGCACACCGAGAGACGTTGAATTCGACTATTTAAGCTCGATTTTGTGGTGCTTGGATCACAGTCATTTCAAGGCAATTCAACATGAAAGCAGTCATTATTTTGGTACTCGTCGGCTCCGTTCTGGCCGTTCCGCCACTCAGGGTGATGCCACAGAGCGCGTCGCAGGATGCCCACGCACATGTCTTTGCTGAGGTGCGACCAGCAGGCCAGAAGCACCAGCAGCAACTCAGCGAGCAATCCTTTGTGGTGCAGACTTCTGCCGAGCACCATGCTGTCGAAGTTGAGCTCAAGCCAGCCCATCAGAGCCCTGTCGAGAGCCATGTCGTTGAGGTGGGCATCAAGCAGAAGGAACCGAAGCCCCAGCACATTGAGTTGGATATTAAGCCCGTGCATCAGAGCCCAAGCCACGTGGTGGAGCTGGAGTTTAAGCCGGCTGATCAACCGAAGCACCAGCACATCGATGTGGAGCTGGTGGCCGACCATCATGGCACGCAGACCCATCACGAAGTTGAGCTGGAGGTTGTGCGCCAGCAACAGCCACCACACCAGACTGAGCTGGTGATCGGCAACGAGGTGAAGCAGACTCTGCCCGTGCACTCTGTTCAGCACCTGAACCTCAATCTCGTGCAGTAGAGCAGCCCACACAAAGGCGGTCGTATTCGAAAGTGCATTAAATATTTATAATTACACAAGAGCGGTCTTCGTTTTTAGCTGCAGCTCCTGCTCCTGCTCCTGCTCCTGCTCCCAAGGTGCTTGTAAAATGAGAAATAAATAAAAATGGTCAGCTGCCGCTGCCGCTGATGGGTGGAAATGCGGAACCGACCGCAGTTTGCAATTTCCGTTTTGCTGCTGTTGAATACTTGCGAGCGCTGAGAGCTAGAGCCCAAGACAGACACGTGACTAGGAGCTGGAGCAGCAGCAGCAGCAGGACCCGGACCCGGAGTAGCAGCTAAAGTTATGGCTGAAGCGTGCCACCTTTTTAGCCGCAACTTGCAATTTCCGTGCACCAAGTGACTTTATGATTGCCATTGGCTTTTGGCTGCAGCTCCATTGTTGTCCGAAGCTGGGCAAAGCGCTTAATTGGCTGGCGGCCATCTTTCGTTGGCACTTTAATTATGTTTTCATGGAGTCCACAACTAACGCGGCGGCATCCTCGAGAGTATCTCTCTGCCATGTCGTTGAACTGCAGCATAGATAAGCGGCGCATAAATCTGCATTGTTCCAAGTGCCACAATGGGGCAGAAAGTTAACTATTGAATTGCATTTAGGCCACGTCCGTGTGGCTCGATTGTGCAACTTTAGCGCACGAGCAGCGAAGATCCCCTCGGAAGGCATCTCTCGCTGCAGTCGCTCTCATTTGCTGGCAGCATCCCTTAATGCCAGCTCTGACTGTAACGCATACTGATACGTACTGTACGTATATTTTATATTTTATTTTGTATTTTGAGTCAAATATTGCCAAACAAAGCGGCCATTGCAGTGGCGCAACACGCGTTTCCGCATCCGTGCAAAAGTTGCATAAAAAATCCAATACCCATGCACATCGCGCATCGCACATCGCAGAGTCGAAACTTTTGTTCAAACTTGCATTGTGCTGTGTGGCATGATTCCACTCTTTATTTATTTCCTTAGCCCCCGACATTTGTTATTGTTGCAACAATTTTGTATTTCGTATTTCGTATTTTGTGAGAGCGAGAAAAAAGTTTAAGTTTCAATTGCAGCGAACGTGCCCAAGTTGCTGACAGCCAGCCAGCCAGCCAGCCAGATGCAACTGGAGCCGTTCTGGCCATAACATGTGTAAACATTCCTCTTGCACTCCCTCTCTGTCTCTCTCTGCGGATACCACACAGCCTGCATGTGTCTGTGTCTGTGTGTCAGCAGTGAATTTCGCTTCGGTTTGCGCGTTTTGTTTGCCCGCGCCACAGTTTCCATATTCCATATTCCTCGTTGTGCTCTACTCTACCCAGGAGCAGTACGCCTGCTGGCTCATCTTTGGATGCTGTGCCAACTAATTAGACACTCCCGAGCTGCAGCGCATCCAGGCTTGGGTGTGTGGCCATGTGGCTACTGTCACCGCCTCCGTCTCTAACCGCAGCTCACGCATATGTTTCGCATTTATTTCCGCTCTGGCTGGCTGCTCTGTTCCAACAAAAGGCATGCGGTCCATGATTTGTGCATTTCCGTTTTATGGCAACACGCACGGGACGTGTGGCCAGGCCGGTAGCTGCCATGACAGCATGTGGTTGGAGCTGGAGCTAGAGCAGGAGCCAGCGACAGAGCCAATTGATGCCCATTGAATATTTGGCCTAGTTCGGCGGATGGCTAGAGGAGGCGGTGGAGCTGGTCGTCTCCAGGGCAGTGGCAAATTTAAATCGCCAATTGATTAAGCCTCGAATTGCTTTTCGGCGCATTTGTTGTAACAAGCAAAAGTTTCAATCGAAAACTTTCCCTTTTCCTGCTGCCTAAGCCCAAAAGCTGAAGCGTTCAAAGTTTTTCAATTACCTGACCATGGCCGGTGCTCCGCTCCACTCCGCTCCGCTCGATTGGCCTGTCCCTGTGCTGAGATTCGAAACAAATTTCATGTTCTCATAGTTTTGTTTGCTGTGCAAGAATAGGGCAAAGTATAACGGGCCGAAGGGGGGCGGGGCGGGACTCTGACGTACAAGACAGAAACAAGTGGGCAAAGTAGCTGCAGAAAGTTCTACCTCTCAGGGGGGGCGAATGCTGCTCATTTTGATTATAAATATTGTAATACAAACTCTCGTAGTTTGGGTTCACTCAACAGACAGCGGCGGGGGGAGCGCAGTGGGCAGTGCAGGATCTGATTTAGGGGGCAGCTCTTCTGCTTGATTCCGCTTTCATTTGTCCAACTGAGAGTTGGTCGTCGTTCTTAATTGTTTTCCAATTAGTTTTGGTGTAAAAACTTTCAAGTTAATTTAGTTGCTGGCCGTCGTTTTATCTCGCTTTTTTGTCTGTCTCTCGCTCGTTCTCTTTGTGTGGAAGCCGCAGCCAACGTGGCGTATGATGAATTTTTAATTACGTATGCTGCCAGCGCACAGGACACCAGACGAGCACAAAAAAAGAAAGCATACCAGCAGGCAGCTGGTAACAACTGTTTGCCACTTGTAAATTGAAGCGCAAAAAAGTGCAAAAAGCTGGGTGTAAACTTCAAAGTCAGCTCCCCGCCCGAGTTCGTGCGGTGTCCTGTGTGGTGTCTGCCGGGAGCTGCTGACTTAATGAAAAAGAAAGAGCGAAGAGCCAGCCAGAAGAGCGCCAAGATAATTGCACAAACAGATCATTGCTGGCACTGAAGCACTTTGACAATGAAATCGAGCAGAAAATGCAGATTTATATTTCGATTTAAAGCCTCAACTCGAACCCCACTCATGTGCCGAGCCTTGGCTTCGGGCTTAAGCGATATGCCACGGAACTCGTTGTTTGTTCCACTGTTTGTTTGCCCTTCTCGAATCGAATGCAATTTTAATTGTTTTAAGCGCGAAATGTTGTTGACCATTTTCGACAATGCTTTTATTTTCGCTCACTCTTGCCGTCTCGCTGCACTGCTGATTGCAGTTGTAAATTTGCGTGAAATGGAAAAAGCAAACCATTTGGCTGGTGTACTGTCAACAGCGTCAGCATCCTCATCATCACCTACTGCTACAGCAGGACCCAAACCAGAAGCAGGCCCTGGCCCTGGGCCTGGGCCTGGACCTGGGCCTGGGTGCAACCTCAAACTGCCATGGGCCGACAGGGGACAGGAGCATTTTTCGACATTTACGATTTCCCTTATTGCTTGCGCTTTCATTTTGGTTTCATGGTTTCACTTCCCCACCTCACCCGACCCGACCCCACCCCACCCTCCCTCTCCCTTGCTCTGCACTGTCTGCCCTGCAGCCTGCCCTGTCCCAATGACAACTTCATGTTTGCTTTTATATTTTTTTATCAATATGGTTTCGGGGGAGAGGCGACACTCGCTCGACATCTGTAATGCATGGCTGCGATAACTTTTGTGTCCCACTGTAATACTATTTGCATATTGCAGGCATCCATTTCGACTTGTTTATGGCTGTCATAAAGATCCACTGCAACTGCACTGGAGCGGCGTGGAATCACATTTAAATCAAACATACACAACAGATGGATTTCTTTTGCCATAAAATACTTTTGAGTAATGTTCTTCCCGTTGCACAATCCACTCTACAGTTGCCTTTTGGGCCACTGCCACTAAATGCCGCTTAAACTAATGCCAAATCCAGTGCCAATATGTTGATCCGATAGAGCATAGATGATGCGGTGCTGCCATCACGCTCAAAGTGACTCTTTCCTGTCACTTGTCGCTGGCTTTTTGTGTCGAGTGTTGAGGGCGTTAAAGTTAATTTGTTTACGCTGATGTGTCAATGCAAAATGCAATTTTTTCCAGCGACTCCATCAAGCGCGGTGGATAGATTTGGCGGTGAAACAAATTTGTGGAATATCGTGCGGCTTTGGCTTTATATTCAATTGAATATTCCATAGAGTCCGGCTCAGAGCGAGGCCTGCCAATGTCCATGGCCATTGATGTGGCTTACCGCAAGTGGGAGTGGAAGTGGGAGTGGGAGTGGAAGTGGGGCAAGAGCAAATCGGTTTACGCTGAACAAATCAACTTTGACTTAATAACATTAAAAAGTGCTTCGCTTTAATAGTCTTTAAGTCAATTTGCAGAGCCTCCTGAGACGCGCTCTCTCTCTGCAAACCTCTACGACTCCTCCCTAGACGCCGCAGAAATGATAAATTTTTCTGCTAAAGAACTGTGAAGGAGAAGGCGAAGCGTGGCCTGTGGGTGTGGGTGTGGCTGTGGCTGTGTAGGAGGAAACTTTGAGGAAACACAGCCGCAACTTTAGCGGGGACATTTCGTCTTGGGCTTTGAGGAAAAATTATGCGGTCGGGGATGTCTTTGAAGAGGGGAGCGCAGCGTGCAGCGGCACCTGCTACTGTCGCAACGGAAGGAAAGGAAAGGGAACGGTGAGCGATGGCTGTTTCGAACACTGTCGACTGTCATATTACATGTTGCACGTCATTTGTATGGCACACCGCTTCTGCCCCGGCGTAACGTTGTAATTTATGCATCCATCAATCGCATGAGTGCCACTAATTGATATTACGCCAGTTAGAACAGCACGCAAAGGCAGGCGTAGGCAGGGATAAAGGTTACCCACACGAATGTAACGTGTATTTACCAACAGAATTAAATTCGTTCGAAATTTATCTGCTAAATTGCAATAAATGTTTGGCAAATCCGCTGCCGGTATTTGCATTTCAATTCCATCTGCTCCCCAAGCACACACATGGAAGAACGCTTTGCTGTCCACCAATTAATTAGACGAACCGATATTCCAATTAACAAATGTCTGATGGAATCCGCTCCCTCAATTGCAGGGTGTATCGATTGGGTGTGTTTCAGCTTACCTCCCAGCGGTGTCAGAGTTCAAATTATGAGTTCAGCGCGGCCCAAGCTACAACAAAGAGCAAAATACACTCGGCGTCAGACAATGGCAAATAACAACAGCAACAACAGCTACACTCTATGACGACAACGACGACAACGACGACGACTCGAGTGTCATTGTCTGAGTGTGTGTGCGTGGGGAGTGTGGGTGGCAGCAAGGTGAATTCACACACAAGGTGACGTCTGCACCACAGGGCAGCTCCTTCTCCATCTCTATTCCTTTCTAGCGCTTGTCTCTCAGGATAACTTATTGGGGACCCTCCCTCCCCACAGCGAACAGCACGACAGCCACCTCGTAGGCAAATGCACCTTGGATGGGTTGATATTCCGCCGAGCCTGCCTTGGACAAATGCCTGTCAGCTATCGCTGGTGTCCCAGCAGTGAAGAGTTAACTACAGTGAAGACTCCGCTGTGCGCTCCCTTGTGTGTTTTCGTCTTTCCACTGCGAGATCACTGTGGCAGCAACTGATTTGCTACCTCACATGTGCCTGCTGGGCCTGGACTTGAGCGTCGGCCATTTGACCATCAACTAGCGTCGGGTGACCCTCTGCACGGCAAGTGTGATGACCTCGCCCCTGCTGCTTAGCCTGCTTCAGTCGGAGTGACTGCCGTTGTCAAATGTCAACGGAAAAAGCGGGAATGCAGCAGCAGCAGGCGGGGAGTGGGGGGCTAAGCTTTTGTCACTTCAACTGCAGATGCACCTGTCTGCCGCTACCCCTTCGCCTCTTTGCTGTTTGTTGTCTGCTCCACGATTGTGAAGTCGTCGAACAATGCCCACGGCTAGAAGCGGGTCTTAGTTCGTCATTGTGCTGGGTGCGGAAGCTGAAGCTGAATCTGGCCGTGTTAATGACAGCGGAAGTGCACTTTATTTAATTAATGTGTCATAATTATAAACTGCTTATGTTTGCTCATGTGTAAACTCTGTGTATGCGGGTGGATGAACTATCTTCACGACTATCTGTGTGTTTACCTGAGGCAAGCGCTGCTACCAGCGATTAATGGCCACAAAAAAATGCCATCAAGTGCAGCGCAAACTGGCGCCTGGCCGCTGGGCAAATAAGGCTGTCAGGCAAATACTCGCACAAATGGACTGGCAATCAATGAACAAATTAATTGAAAGAGCTTTCAGCGGACAGAAATACATACATCAAAAGATGCCTTCAGCCCGGAGCAGCTGCCGGCGCCGCAGGGGCCTCATTTTAATATATCAAAGAAGTTCATTGGACAAATATTTCTACAGCGAGTGTGCGCGTACGAGTATGCTTTATGCTTGTTAAATATCATAAAATGGGTTACTAATTTATGGTAAAGCATTCCCGAGATGAGGTTGAGGAATGGGCGGCTAAACCTTCAATTGCCAATTTAGTATGCCGCACCCAGACTTTATTTTAATTGCTGAAGCTGATTTCTAATTTTACACAACGTTTCAACAGATTGCTGCGAGCAAGTGCTGCTTCAATTGTTGGGTCTCGGCTTGCGATTGTGTTTGGTTGCCATGTGGAGTAATCAGATTAATTAGGTGGCAGCATATCAAGCGGCATCCAGTTAACATAAGGAACTTTGCCACATCAAATGTCAATTATTTCAATTAGGTGGCTCCCGTCATGGAGTTTGCCAAGGGGGGCTACGGCTACCAATCAGCATCAATTTCAATGCATTAAATGCGCTTAAGACCCACTCCCTTGGCGCACTGCATTTTGTGGCATCTTTTTGTTGTGGGGGCCATTAAAAGTTTGTTGCTTTCCACTTCTAATAACCAATTAAAGTGCAAAAATAAACATTAATTATGCGGCATACTCGCACTGGCTGGCAGCAGCTCTTTGCAAATGTGTTGCAACTTTCTCTCTGTGTGGCACTTTGCATTGGTAGTTGCAGGCGGGCAAAGTCCATTTAAAACTTGTGCTGAATTCATGCACATTGTTGCATACTTTGGCGCACACATGTGTGTGTGTGTGTGTGGGGAGTGTGGGTGTTAGGACATATGTAAGTAATCAAGCAACCAGAAAAGTATTTGTGGGAAATATGTTGCGGCCAGCACGGGACGTTGGCCATTTGCATAAGCCCTACTTTAACGCTTCTAAATAACTGCATTTTAATATAGTTTATGCAGCCCTACACACACACACAAAAACATACATGTGTGTGTGGATTTTGCATACCGAAAAGACGTTCAGTCGACAAGTAGCACTTACTCTCTGCGCTTCCATCTGCCTCCTGAAGTGTCGCTTCAAATTGAACTGAAGACTTCTTCAGGAGCTTCGGATCTATTGGCCTCTTGGAAAAACAAGATGCAATTATTGCAAGGCCCTCCCCCCATCCGGCCACTGTCTCTGCTGCTGCAGTCCTTGTGCTGCCCAATCCCCCTCCTTCAACTTTACCTTTGGCCAACTGACAAACTGGCATAAGTGCTTTTGAGTCGCTTTCAGCAAAGTCCAAGTGGAACAAACTTTCGCGCTGCCAAAGTTAAACAGCAACTGAATAAATTGTCAAGGCTGCCTGCCTGCCCCATCAAAGATAGGGTGGCACGGGGCGTGGCACGGGGCAAGTTACAACAAAGAAAAGTTGCCTAACGATGAGTTTGCAAAAGTTGAAATAAGCACAGCTCAGCGGAATGAGCAGATCGAGTGTTAAGTTATTATTAACTTCGTTACGAGGGCTTCCCCTCCACACTAGAGGCAGCAAAGTGATACCTGGAATCGGGAATCGAGAACAGGCACGTACAGAGCGGGGGCCTTAGCTCCGACTGACTCCAGATTGTGGGAGGGATCTTCCCTCATTGCCAGCCTGGGTGCCCGTCAGGTGTCGGCATAATTGTTGACAACAGCTGCAAAGAGCTTTCGGTTAATTAGCTGGCCATATGATAAATCAATCAGCTCATCGTCTTCGCCCACAACAGCAACATCATCATCATCATCATCATCATCTTCTGCTGCTGCCTGCCAGCTCGCACAATGAATACCAAAAATTCAATTAATTTGTGAATAAACGTTAAATTGAATTGCGGACTACAAGCTGCCTGCTGCAGGCCTGCTCTGCTCTGGTTTGGCCTGGCCTGGCCTGGGGACCAGGGCACTGCATAATTGCCAGTGACATGGCTGCACTCCAGTGGAGCTCGCTGCTAGGAGCGAGTGCAGCTGGAGAGTGTGCCAACGCCATCTTTGACGGCTCCTTAATTAAAAGACTGTCAATCTGAGCATGTGTATGCACATTGCGTGAGGCTGGGCCGGGGCACAGGAAGCGACGACGACTCGACTCGACTCGACAAACCAAGCGAGCCGCTGCTCTCCGCTGTGGGACCTCCTGTCATGGCAACAACATCAACTTCAACCCACTCCGCAATTCCGCCATGCCGCCATTTCCCATTCCCGGAGTGCTATTGTTAGCAGCAAGTCATGCGCGCGGCAGCAGCAGCAGCAGCAGCAGCAGCAGCAGAAAAAATGGAAGAAAGCAAATGGGAAATGAAAATGAATGCAAAAAAATGTTCACCCAGAGGCCAGGCAACGACAGCAGCATCGGGCATCGTCAGAGGTGCTCAATTCTGCTTCAGGAATATATGGATAAATAAATACTGGTCTATATGCATCCATCATCAGGGCAAAAGTCGAGCCACTTATTGCACAAGCGATCCATCTATGGCAGCAGGAGCCGCTGCATGATCGCTTCCTGTGGAACAGCAGCTGCTGGGTGGGTGCAGCCTGCAAGCTGTGGCAAAAGTGTGAGCATCACTGGGCTATCCCTGGCACTTTGCGCATAAAGCAGGGAACCAAATTTATAAAAAATGACTTATAAAACATTTGTGAAGAAGAGCCGCAGCTGGTAGTCTCGAGCAGAGTGCCCGCAGAGAGGGGAGACCACATCCACATCCACATGCACGTCCACGTCCCCGGCCATTTTGTCCCGTGTCCGTACAAGTGGTGCTCATTGACAGCACGCTGACGTGATGTGTTTAAGCCTGTCCTGTCTGCCTCCGTCTCTGCCACTGTCTCTGGTGTCTGGGAGAGTGCTGCCTGCTTTTAGGCTGGAGCTGGAGCTGGGGCTGGGGCTGGAGCTGGCGTGCATGTTGCAGCCTTGAGATTGTGGCATTCTGATACTGCTGGCAATGCGTTCCGCCACCGTGATGTGATGACTCCGGACTGTGACGTGCCACAAATATCAATACAGCTCAAGGATGCCACGATGGCTGAATGGCAAGGCAGGATGACGTCGCAGCCCAACTCCTCGGTCTGGCCAAACGTCTTGAACACGTTTCGCACGCTCTCAAGTGTTGTTAGTTTCCCTTCCTGTTCTCCATGCTCCGCCCCTGCCTCTGCCTATCCGCAGTTCAAGCTCCTCTGAGAGGCAACCCAGCATTCTGCAGCCATTCTTCAGGCATTCTGGCCACTGGAGCGGAGTCAGCAACTTTGTTTTTCGCATGATTTACCGCACGGATACGTATATTTGTCGTTTCGAAGTAATTTGCATATAATTTACAGCTGCTGGCAGCCGCTACCGGCATCGAGCAAGTTTTAAAGTATTCCTCACACCTCCCTCCCCCCCTGCACGCACACACCTCAACTGGGAAACTGGCAGCCCGGCAGCCTGGCAACCAGGTGCTCCGCCGCCGCCACCGACAAACAAGTGGCAAACATTCTAAGACGCAAGCACTCGGAACAACAAACATTTTAGCGCCACGCGAAGGCGAAAGAGACAGGGACAGGGATGGAGATGGAGACGGAGACGCCGCCAATGGATGCAGTGAATATTTTTAAAGTTTTTGACATAGTTTTAGCGACTTGCAGCTGGGCACGCCCACTTGAGCACGCCTCCGACCCACGCACACGCACTCACAAATTTCCACAGTTCGAAGTGTGGCGGCTGTCTGCTTGGGTCGGGCGCTGTGCGCGGGGGGAGGGTCCTTCCACTGGCAGTGGAAGTGCACAGTGCACACTGCAAGTGTGAAGGCGTCTGGCTAATGAGCTGGGTTTGCGGAACGTCCCCTGGCTGCCCCCTGCTGCCAGCGGAAGTGCGCGTAATGCACTCGGCATGCATTTTTTATATCAACTTATAAGTGGCTCAAAAAAAAAAAAACGAGAACCGTGCAGCTTCCCAGGTGTTTCCCGGAGTAGATGCAGCGCTAATTTACAGCGAGAGGTGAACCTGGTGGTGGTGGTGGAGGTGTGAAGCGGTCTACCGGCAGAGGTAGCTGGATGAGCCAGGGGAGAGTACTCCAAGTTGTTAGTGGTGGATGTTGGTTAGTTAGCGGAGTCCCCAGGAAATGATATTCCCTTTGGTTCGTTCGCAAATGATGAAAGGAAGTGTGTGTGAAAGAATTTTACACACAAATAGGCAATGGGATGGATACATCATATGTATGAATAAATCATGAACTTCAATTATTCAACTTAAAAATACATAAAATATAATTTTACGAACAACACGTGTTTCAAACCATTTCCTAAGCAGCGTAATTGATACATATGTATATTTAACATAATGCAGATCTCTGTACATTTAGCAGCGAGCAATACAGAGGAATGTTAAATTTGCAGCGAGCTAACAGCGAACGACGAAGAGAGTGAGATTCGGCTACCTGCTTTCGCTCTCACCATTATCGGTGAAATTGGGAGAGCAGCATAACGCTGCAGCTGCAGCGCGCTGCTGCGCTCTCATCACAGCAGCGACTTAACAGCCAACGAACGATTTAAAAGCATTGATTCGGCTACCGACTTTCGCTCTCACCATTAACAGTGTGATAGGGAGAGCGACGAAGGTAAATACGAATAGCTTTAGCACGCTGCAGAGCTTTGCATAAATGCGAAAATAGATAAATATGTACATATGTATGAATCTCTCACTACAGCTTTCGGCAAGTGATCTACTCTACACTTACATGTGTATGTATGTACGTACATACACCGCCCACGCTGCTGCAGTCTTCTCAGAGCTTCCACCAGTTCCCCGCGGCCCATCACTCATTGCAGTCGCGAAACGTAAAACGAAACGCATGCGCGGCAAAAAGTTCTGATCGTGGTAAAACGAACTTCCTAATTTCGTTTATGTATTGTAAAATCAGTGATAAGTGAAATTGTTAGTTTCCAAGAAACAAGAACAAGAAGAACAGAGAAGAATGCTCAACTCATTATGGGTGAGTCTTTCTTTACTCTTTATGCTTTTTTTCTCGATTTGTGTTACTGTTACTTTTTCCGCAGTTTCTTATACAAATATATTTTTTGCCATATTTATATTTTCTTTATTGACATTTTCTACTCAAAATTGGTTCTTATTTCCTCCAATTACTTTTAGTAAATGATCTGTGACCTTTCAACATAAATTGAGATGGAATTGCAGGCATTTTCCGTTTTCGATGTACCCACTCATTTCGATTTTATGTTCATTCCTCATTAGGCTTTTCCACAAGCAATTGGGTATCCATCCACCCTCGCTCTCCCTCCGCCACTTCCTCTTCCACTCTTTATGTTTATATTTCTCTGTCTCCGTCTCCGTCTTCCTATCTGTCCTGCTTGGCCAAATTAACTGTTCTGGCGCCGCATGAAATTTAAATTTTATTTCCTTTTATGGTCGCTGTTTTATTTTTGTTCGTGAATTCCATTTTACTTCATTTTCTGCCAGTCTTGCTGGGGTTTCACTTCGCTTTTTCCGTCCATCCTGCGTGGAGCATTATTTCCATATCAATAACAGCGAGTGTCGACGCGGGTCAGTGCCAAAACGATTGACAGAAGGACGAAAAGCTGCAGATTGGCGATTGAAGCTGGACCTGCGGCCGGGAGCCCCCAGGAGTCTGCGAGCTGGGAGCCTGCGGGCATCGCTAAAATCGCATTTTCCTTCGGGGATTATTTGCTATAATTCATGCTGTCAATGCAAATTGAAATTGTGTCACCCAGTCAGGTCGCGCCGTCATCTAGTCAGGCATGCGACGTTCGACGTTCGCATTTCCCATTTTCCCAGCTCTCCACGCTCCACTCTCCACTCTCTGTCGGTTTTTTTTCTGGCGGTTGGCGCAGCAATTGTTGGCCACCATCCTG
This sequence comes from Drosophila subobscura, assembly GCF_008121235.1. NCBI lineage: Eukaryota > Metazoa > Arthropoda > Insecta > Diptera > Drosophilidae > Drosophila > Drosophila subobscura. The sequence goes on from NC_048531.1 coordinate 6,683,253, forward strand.
CCCGTTCGCCCTCTCCGTGGCCTGGAGTCAGCCGTGGACGCTGCCAACAAAATCTCAAAACACAAATGGATTTTTAAATTACCCTCGTGGCACTTTTCGACTGCCAAGGAGTCGAGAGCTGGTGCCGAGGATGGGTTGTGGTTGTGGGGCCGGCTGGCTGAATGGTTGAATGAGAATGGTTGCTATAAAAATGCGCTGTGTAGGTGCATTGAATTATCTGCGACATTCTGTGCAGTTGGTTTAATTCACAGAAATGCATAGATAGTACGAGTTGAGAGAATGGGGAGCCGGCCGGGGAGCCGGGATGCAGGAACCGGAATCATAAACTATGCATGGGCAACGCTACGCTTGTGGAGCGTTTAAATTATGCCTCTGAAGATGGTGAGGCAGAGACTGTGGCAGAGGGAGAGACAGCCTGTGGCAAGATGTGGATGTCCTTTGCTTGCGCTTTTCGCTCGATTCCTGGTCCTGTGCATTCTTGAGTTATGTTTCTTGGGTAGCACAGGCGCCCATTGAGGTTCATTGAAGCGGCATCCCGCCTTCTCTTTGAGTTTTTCCATCGCTTGCAGGCGACAGTTGCATAAACCAAATGCAGGGACAAGTGTTTCTTCGCTCTGTGCCCTGCACAGCTCTACGCTCTGTGCTCTACGCTCTTTGGTTCCTTGGCAGCTCGTCCTGCATGGCAGCAGTTGCAAGGAAGCGGCTGGCCAACTTTCGACGTGTGTCAAGTGAATTGCATTTGTTTAATGCCAGCGCAAGTAATTGGAAAGCATGTCGAACATGTCCAATTTATTGCCCCACAAAGAGCACAAAGATACAAATTGATACAGGCTCAGAAACAGATACGAACACAGATGCAGAGGCAGATACATTCGGAGATACAGATCTATGGGCACACTCGGAGCATTCCGAGTCAATGGCCTGGAAGGCCGGCCCTCAGCCATGTGCAATTAATCAAACGCAAGGGGCCAATGTCAATTACATGCAAGAAGCCTGGTCAGTTGCTCTGCCCAACAACCTTGGCCAACACCTTCTTACACACACACACACACAAACACAAACACAAACAGACACAAACACACACTAACCAATTGAATCTGCCTTGTGGCTGGTAGCTGCTTGCCGCTCCTGGCCGCACACATCTCCTATACACATCCATTTGCATTGCCATCTATTACCGATGTTGTTGCTGGCCAGAGTGTGTTCGGTTTGGGTTTGCCTTCTGCTTTCTGCCACAGGTATGTCCTCCTCCTGCTGCTGCTGCTGCTGCTGCTGCTGACGCGAGTGCCAAGTTGCATTAAATATTTTGTATAATTTGGGTAATTGAAGTCCAATCGAACGTCAAATTGGGGCATTTCTAGCTATAAACTATTGGGAATTGGATCCACACTGGGGTTCACTGGGGTAATGTGGCATTAATAACTTCCATCACGTGGCTGTCACTTGCCTCAAATGCACTCTTCCAGTGTTATGCTGGGCGTTGGCCAGGCCTTATTTATGCAATTTAAAAGCCAATTGTACCCGAAATGATTTAATTTAGATTTTGACACTGAGTTTGATTCAATTTCGATTGATTGCGGCCAACATTATAAAGCAGTTTCAGCAGCGACACAACGATGTTCATCGATTTGGTTATTTTTGCCTTATGTTTGGTTTTGTCGAAATTTAAATAGTCCAAAAACGAAGCAAAAACCTCGACGATTAAAGTTGTGCGCTTAAACAAAAAATTGCATTATGTTTGCATGAATTTCAAATAAATGAATGCACAAAGTTAACCACAACCGTAAACAGAAATATGAATAAATATATTGGACAAACATAAATTTCTGTATATGATGCAGTCTTTTAATTGAATTGTTAAATACTTTAAAAATAAATATTTATGCTCTACAAAATCCATATAAATATTCCTGTTTAGCATCAATATCAGCCATCAGCCATGTCTGTCTGCTCTTTCAGACTCCGCTGATATCACACATTGAAAATGTCAGAGCAAATATCTTTTGAAAGCATACTTTTGCGATACATTACACTAATATTTTTATTTACTCAATTATTATTTATTCATTTAACTTTGTTTTTTATGAATTTATGTATCATGGAGCTGTATGCATAACGAAACGAAAATATAACGGAATGTACATAAAGCTTAAATTTGCATTAATAATTGCAATTCCTTGGTTTTTGGGCAAAAGATGTGCACCATTCCTTTCCAAACTTCAGTCCGAGCATGGCAGGATAGCAACAATGTTGCAGCAACACAAAAGCCCATCCCGCACACACACAGCACTCACACCGCCGCATACAGGGTGTTGCGGGAATATTCAAACTTTGTAGCTAACTTCTTGCTCGTTTGCCGCCATCCCCGTCACGAAACTCCCAAACTGGTGAGATGCGAAACCCACCACACACACACACTCGCTCTCTACTCTCTCAAAGCTACTCTCTCGGTCGGTTGTTTCTCTGCAACCGGTTTGCCGGCAACATGAGTACCAGCAACATGCTTGGTGGTGTTTGGCAAATGCACTGCCTGGCTGCCTGGCTGGCTTGGTTTGTTTCAATCTTTCGGCCGCCGCGGACAAGGAAACAACAGAGTGTCGAATAAATATAAATAAATATTCCCCCTTCGCTTGGAACTACGCGTGCGCGTCGTCGTAGCGCAAAAGCAAAAGCAAACGCACAGCCAAAGGCAACAGCAAAAGCAAAAGGCAAAAAGGCAAAAACCAGCTCTGCTCTTCGCTGCCGCCATCGAAAATTACCGGTTTTGTTAGGCAGCCCTCTCTTGGTGGGTTGTCAGTGTTTATTTCGCGCGCGGTGTGCACGTTTTGAGTACGAAAAGTGCGTTGGCTTTTCCCACCAAGTTTCCCACCCTCCCGGGCCGCCCGCTAGAATAATTTACAATCTGCGAGTGGAAATCAAAGTCAAAAATCGCAGTGCAAAAGTGAAATAAAAGTAAATAAAATACTGTAAATTGTATCCACTAAAGGCATACAAAATACACAAAGTGATATAAAAGGAAAGCGGAAAAGATAAATTGTTAAATGGCAGATCGTAAATATTTAAGCACGCCCGACTGCGGCCTTGTTGCATGTCCTGTGGCAGGCATCTAAAGCGGATTACTGGCACCGTCCATCACCCCCACACGAACAAAAGGCAAACAAAAAGTGAGTTTTAACCCGTTAGTACAAGGATATAGTATCAGTGTGTCGTGATTGTCTGTGTGGGCGCCATTTTGTGCATTCTAATTGGGATTGTGTGTGTGTGTGCCACTTGACATTTGACAGGTGAATGGATAATGGACGGTAATACCAGCGGAAGGATCAGTCTTTCGGCTGGCTGTGCCCCCGTTTTGGCATCCTGCATTTGGCCCCTTCTGTGGCTTCCTCCATTAAACGTTTCCAATTCAGTTGAAGCTTAATCCCCAGCAAGCAGCACACCAAAGGTCTTAAAGTCTTTCGCCTCAGCCATTGCCAATTAGCCGAGCCCCGAAACAGTTGGCCCGCTGAACGTTTGAACGGCTAGAGCCAGAGCTGCAACTGTTTGGTGTGTGGGGGCCTGAGAGTCGCCTCACGAAGACGGGGCAACGCAAAACAAACATAGAACTGAATACAAAATGAGACAACAAAAGGAGGAAGCGCATAAAAGTCACATTAAAGTGTGGGGAGCAACACACAGAAAGAGAGGCAACAGCCAGAGAGACACAAAAACAGGAGAGAGAGAGAGAGAGAGAGAGAGAGAGAGAGAGTAGAGGGCCAAAAACATAACAGAGTTCGGAATCTGAAGCTGAATCAAACGGTCGCACGAGATACAAATGTATCTGAGCATTGCAAGTGCTTTGTTTTCTCTGCATTCTGCATGGCTGTATGTGTGCGTGTGTGTGTGTGTGTATGTTTGTATCTGTGCCTTTGTCTGGCTACATAAATATTTCAGCGAGCGGAGGAGACAAACGTATCTGCTGGACACATTATTCACTCGACAAACTTGTCGGATTGCCAATTTATGAAGATGGTTTTCGGGGCCATTAGACCGCTTTGCAAGCGAGCGATAATCATAATTGTCCCGGCAGAAGATACATTTACAAACATTTCTAGTTGGAATGCTGCTGCTGCTGCTGCTGCTGCTTGGCAGAGGCAAGTCCATTTGGCGGTTGCAAGTAGCTGAAAAGTTGTTGTCTGGTTGCAAGACTGGTTTTCTCTGGCTACCAATTCGACTCTCCATCTCCCTCTCTCTGTTGCTCTCTCAGCCTGACTCACTCTCTTCTCTTTCTTCTCTGTGTAAGCCTCGAAATGAACCTTCTTCCCATTCTTTTGTGGCTGCTACAAAATGAGTTGGTTAGCGCCCGGCACACTGTGGTCGCTTCATGGCGGCTTTGCAGCTGCTTTGCCAGGCATCATCCTTGCAACCTCAACCTGTCGGCCAAGCCGGTTTTTCTTTAGTTCACCTTCCTGCCTCATGCCTGAGCGAAGGAGAGAGAGAGAGAGAGAGAAACGATCAAGGAGTCAAGGAGTTAAGCCGCGAGGCGAGGTGTTTTCTGTGGCTTCCCCCGAAACGTTCTTGGAGACACCTTCAGGCACGACTCCTGCCCCTCCACCGAACTAACCTCGGTCAATCCCAGCCGGCCGGTTTGGCAGCCAAAACTCGTTCTGAATCTTCCGATTAATTAGCATTTTTAGCATTTGAATTTGTGGCTGTGTCTCGTGCCATCTAATGCGTCTGATTTGTGGCGGAGCCATGAAAATATCAACAGCCCTTTGTTGAGATTCAATTCCCTACACAACATATTTGTGTATATATTGGATTTCTCACTATTACTACTCCCGATTCTGTGGCGCTTCGTGCTTGTACAGCTGTTGGGAACGTGCTGGATTTGCATGGATGTGGGAAAATCGCAAGCTCTGCCCCCCCATCGCTGACGTTGACAGTCTCAATCTGAGCGCGGGAACGGACCACTGGCCGAGCATTTGATTGTTTGTTTTGGCTTCTCTTGCCCCCGAAGTATCCAGCTGTACCGATATGTACATTTGTGTCGGCCTGCGTAGGCCCCAACTCGAAACTGGTTTCTGGCCACACTCAAAATTGTTATGTTAGAATAAAAAACTTAATTGATGCAGACACACATGCGAGTAGTTTATCCACAGATACTCAGAGCCTACGCCTCAGACACATTTACAAGATAGTTTTTTTGTTGTTTTTTTTGTGCTTTTTGGCTGGAAGCAGCAGCGGCAGCAGCAGAGGCACAGCTGGAGCGGCTGTGTCATGCGGCGTCTATTGAATGATTGATGGAACTTTGGCCAGAGCTTCAGCTCTCGCTTTGAGTTCTGTCTGTAATTATGTTTTTGATTTGGCCAACAGGTGGAATACAGAGACAGAGAAGATGGTTGGCCATTGAATGGGCTATAAATGTGATTCATGTGAGACCCTAAAGTCCGTGCTTAATTTTCCACAGCCAAATCAGGTCAAGCAGAATGGCTTCCAGTGGCTAAAAATAATAATAATAAAAGAAGGAGAGAGAGAGGAAGGGACAGCATACCCCAGAGCCATCCATCAATTTATATTTGCCATCCAGAGTAGTGGATTGACTTTGAATCTATTTAAATAGAGGCGTCAAATATTTATTCTGTGTGAAGAGCTGCACTGAATAATCACAAAGTGCCCTCGAGGCTCAAGCTATATGTATGATAAAAGCCCATCTGAGGGCCACGTATTGTGGGTTAGTGTAAATGCTGGCATCCCTGCACAAAAGACCAGTCAAAAATTCCACAAATTCGTTCAATTAAAATGTGTAGCAACTCGAATTCGCATCGATAGGAGCATCGATTCGTGCGTATCAGTTATGGTGTGGTAAGTGGCCAAGTGCTCCCCCTCTCTCTCGCTCTCCGTGCCTATGAAGTGCCCACTGAATAGGGAAATCGAATTGGAATCCATTGGATACTGAAACCCTAATGGTTTCTGCGTGCAGGCATAAATTGATTGATGGACTGCACTGCAGCTCTCTCTCTCTCTCTCTCTGTCTCTTCTAATCAATTTGTAGAATTAGTTTTTCGGCTGCCAAGCCAAGCGGCAGTGGGAAATGCATGAATAATACAACCCAAAGAGCATTGAAACTGATTGAAATTTGTGTGCCCCGCGTGCTGCGCTCCTCATTAGTGTTAATTCAATGAAATGAGCCAAAGTTGATGGCACTTTGGCTAATGAGGCATGTCCAACCATTCATGCCCCAAAGAGCGGCAAAGACTCATTTGCATGCTGTTAAAATATGTTGTCATTGCATTAATTAGGTTCATTATTCGTACTCCTGCTCGTGCTCTTAGTTGTCGCTGGGGCTGCAGCAGCAGCCAATATTGTTTCAAGGACTCCTGGATGGATGCATTGACTCTTGGCAGGACTCTGCCAACTGATTGCATAATGTGGCAAACAGCTGTGCCAGTCGTTGCACTTTATTCGATTAAGGCGACACTTTGGACACATCGTCGCTGGCATGCAAGTTTATAATGCAGAAACTGCCTCAATTACGCTTCATTAGAGTACAAAACGAATGGAGGAGGGAGTGTCGTCGGGTGGTTGCCTGTGGGGTAATGCAATTCATTGGCTTAATTAAGCTGCCCGACAACCCACAACCCACAACCCACTCCCCCCAGCCACTGCCCACCGCTTCTTCTTTAATAACTTAATCAAATCAGCAGACAGAGTGCGGCGTTGAGTGCAGCGAGCAAATCCATCAACTTTTACCCCGAACTCGCACATTGGAAGTTGGTTCCTTATCAGAAAGGACGGGGCTGGGCAGCACATCCCTCCCGATTTATCACAATTTGCATGTCAGTCACGCTCTCGTGTATATAGATTGCAAGCAATTTGTCAGCGTCCCATGCCCCCCATGCTCCCTGCAAAGACTTTCAATTGAAGCTCCCGACTCGTTTCTTATTGTCCAGCAGCTTGACCCATATTTGTATCTATCATTGTGTCCGCTTTTTGGGGCGTGCTCCCTGGGGCTTAGCTCTGCGTAATTATGCGGGGCCTTTGTCATTAGTTAGAGTCTGCATCCGCCCCTCCACCACTGCGCACCCCTTGCTCTCTTTTCTGAACGAGGAGTGGAGCGGATGATGCTGGAATATCCTTTGCCTGCTGCATTATAATGATTACACGCACCTTTTGTCTACACAACTATCAAATATCCTTTGCCATCAAATGAAAGTCACATACCAAGCAGGATGGCAGCCGGAATTTGTGCCTTAATGGGGAAGAATCGAGATGGTTTGGCTTTTACCCAGGAAAATAGATGCACAAGCAGCACGCCACTGCCTCTGCCACTGCCTCCCTCCCTCTCTCGCTGTATCTATCCATATCCTGGCAAATAGTTTCATATGGAAATGTATTTTGATTATGGCAAGCGTTGTCCTTGTTCCTTGTTCCCTGTGTGTGCGTGCGTGTGGGTGTCTGCGATACAACAGAATTTGAATAAACTGACGCCGCTGACAACGTGCCAGAAAGCAGAATTAAATTTAAATGAAATTGCCAGCCCTCAACAGGGTCTCGGAGGGGGTGCAAGAGCATGCAGACAAGGAGGACAATCCACCAGCGGATTCCACCAGAGTGTTGGGTGGGAAAACAAATGGAAATTCGCGACAAGCAACAAGAAGCAGTTTCCATGACGATGGCGATGCCAGCACAGGACACGATGGAGAGCGGAGAGCGTTGAGCAAAGCTAAGCATAAATAAGTTGTTAAGCCATCAACTGAACGTGCCCAACACTGGCAGATGTGTGTGTGTGTGAGTGTGTTTGTGTGTTTGCTAGTGTGTCGCCTCCTTCTGTGGCATGGCCTTATCGATACGATACGGAAGTGGAAGTGGAAGTTCGCACCACATTTTCGATTTGAGAAAATTGAATTTACGCTTTGCAGCAGAAGGAAGGCAGGCAGTCGAGCAGGCAGGCAACTCTAGGCAACTCTAGGCACTCTAGAGTTGCCACACGGCTGGTGGCTGTTTATGGCTTTCGATGCGATTAGCTCGGAGCTTAACTCGTTTGCAGATACAACTTTTCATTCAATTTATCTCAGGCTTCGCGCAGTCTGTGCGGCAATGTGTGGGTGTCCCCATATGCTCTCCACTGCTGCATCCTCCTCCACTGTATCCTCTGCTGTGAGAGATGAACTCTTAGCCGCCTGGCTGTGTGTGCGAGAGTTCGTGCTTGCGTGACTGTCTGCGCGCGTTATCCTTTATTTGAAATTTATTGGCGCTGACAATTATGAGAGCAGCACGCCAAAAGGCTTACAATTCGCCTCGTTGCTCTCCACTTGATGCACTATTCCCGCTCTACTGTCCCTCCACTTTCGGTTGCCAAGGTCCAGATTTCGAGAATCAAATTAAGGGAAATGCAATGAGGGAAAGTGGACAACAGCTTCTGCTGCAGCTGCAGTTTAAGTTTCAGTTTAAAGTGTTCCTTTCCATTCCCCCCCCCAGAGGATTCATTAGCCAGTGGTCCTCGAGTGGTCCTACTCCTGCTCCCTTGGCAAGCACTCCTTGTCCGCAATCCAATCTCGTGTCAATTATATTTCCTTTACAAATGTCCTCTTTGGACAATTATGCATTCCTTTTCAGTCGAGCTCCCATGCAAAGTGCAGGAGCAGCAGGCAGCAAAAAGAGATGGAAATGCAGAGTTCATTGCAGTCGGAGGCATAGGGAAGGGCCAGTGCTCCCCTCTTGCCACCATTAAGGGGCAATAAAGAAGCCTTAAACAAGCGGCGCCACATGGGCGAGACATGGCCAGACAAAGTCAGAGGAGCAGAGAGGAGCAAGAGATTTACATGACACAACTCGTTCTGTGGTCGATTTCAATCAGAGCATCTCCGAGCAGCATGACATCTGCGTTTGGTTGTTTGCAGGACTAATGGGACGATAGGGGACTGTGCCTGTGCCTGTGCCCAGGAATGCGACGTTGGAGAACGTTTCAATGCTCCTCAATTATCAGAATTTCATTCAATTATGTGATAAGAACACGCCACAGGTTCTCGACAGGAAATCGGAATTTTTGATCAATATTTTCGAGGAATTATTATAGCCCTCTGCCAGCGGACAGGTCACTCCTTTCTGTCTTTAATTGGTGTAAATATCCACTTAAGTTGATGTCTTTATAGCAATCAAAAGTCTGTTACTGTGCGAGCAATTTTGCTTATTGTTCCTGAAGGCCAAAGCCATGGCCCTTATGCTACATTTATGTATGTAAATATGTAAATATGTATGTACTTATGTATGTGTATTTTTAGGGGGGTTTCTGCGTTCGATAATGATTGCATCATCTGCAGGAGAAGCAGCAGCAGCAGCAGCAGGACTCGTGCAGGCTCGACAGAAATTGTGTTTGTATTTCGAGTTTGCGGCAAGGTGGTGCGGCAGGTCCGAGCAGCGTCTGTTGGTGGTTGATTTCCCGCTGCACTCTGCCAGCCCACAGGGTGGCTTTTTCCACACTCTGCTGCCGGTCTCGGCTGACTCATGCTCACGTGCTCCGATCTGCCGTGTTCATTATATTAAACAAGTTTGCGCCATAAATGCCGCTGCCAGAGGCGCAACGCCGGCATACGGCAGGCAGGATAGGGCGCGAGACGCCGGGAACAGCCAGCTTGGGTAAGAGAAGGGAATGGAATGGAATGGAAAAGCAGGGTTGTTGTTTGGGTGGTTGTTGGTTGTCCTTGCTGCCGCTTGGGCTGCTTCTGCTTCTGCTTCTGCTTTCCCTTAATAAACCTCTCCATGGAGCAGCAGCATAAACAGAAAATCCAAAAAGGAGCGACCACGGCAGCAGGGATCAGCGGAGTCCTTCGGGGTCGCATGCATGACTCATCATGCAGGTGTGTTTAACGTGCATTGGGGCGTGGCCGTCACTGAATGGCATATCCCCCAGCCCCAGCCTCAGCCTCAGCCTATCCCCTACCCCCCCCATATGGGTGTGTGTGTATTTTCCTTTTGCTCGGCTTTAGCTGATTTTCCCTCTGTATGCGCTCGCTCATTCATGTGTGCAGTGCAGTCCCCGCTCTGGCACCCCCAGTCTCCCCTCCACCCCACTTGCCATTTCTCGTAATTTGTCGAGTTTCCTTTGCATATTATGCCCAATCTCCCCCAGCCCAGCCCAGCCCAGCCCAGCCACTGCGCTCCCTTATCGTCATCGCCCTCTAATGGCTTCGCATTTGTCTGGAGCTGCCTCCCGGCCGGGGAAGAGCCAAACACTTGTAGCCCATTGGCGGCACCGTTGCTGTTGGCCTTCATTGTTGTTATTCTGCTGCTTGTACCCTGCCCCCCAAAAGCGGGTCTTCATGTTTGGCCACAGAGCAGAGATAAGGATGGGGAAATATTCTCTTGATTCTGGAAGATTTCGATGCCTTTGCGGTTACAATTTCAATGGTAAATTCCCAACAGCAGCCGCATGTCTCTGCAGGGTATAACCAGCGTCGTCAGAGTCCTTTCTGTGTGCCTGCCTTTGCCGCCTGTCTGGGCTCTTTCTCTCTTTGTCTGTCTCTGGCTGCTGCGCGTGCACTGCAAGAAAATGCTGGGCTTTCTCGGCTGACCAAATATTTGCATATCATAAGGAAAATCATCTAGAGTCTGCCTCTGCCACTGCCACTGCCTCTGCGTCTGCGTCATCGTCTGCGGCAGGAGCCAGGGCAGGGGCAGACGACAACAGCTGTCGGCCGCGTTGTTCTTGCTGGTCTTTTGTAGCTGCTGTTGCCGTTGATTGCATTTCCATTGTCGATTTTCTAGTCCTGCTGCCGCTGCCGCTGCTTGTTGTTGTCTGCAGCCCATGAAAAACTAACGAAACAACCCCACGCAGTTGGGCACATTGCACGCTCCTGCACAAGTCTCTCGTTTGCTTTTTTTTGGTGGTTGTTGCCGCTTGTCGATCGCTGAATGGGGAGGATGTGCACGCACACACAGACACACCACAGACACACACACACACACACACAGACACACTGACATTTATGGCTGTGTTTATCTGTGTGAGGATGCGGCGTCGTCGGCGAGCCAAAAATCAATAAATTCAGCACGAGGCAAAGTCCCTTTTTTCGGCAAACTGCCGGCTGTTGTTCTTGGCCTTGTCTGCGGTCCCCTCTGCTGTGTTCTGTGTCCTGTGGTGCGGTGGCTGCTTACACAGTTCTCTATGCATTGAGCAAAGTTCTCTCCACACCCGCTCCTTGGCGCATTCAAAGGCCTTCGCCCAGCCGCCGCCAGGCTGCCGCAAAAGTGCCATCCAACTCTATTAACAAAAAAGAAAGCAGCGCAAAAGGAGCTCCGAGCGGGTGGGTCTGGGGTTGGGTTGGCATTCGACGGCTCGACGAGCTGCATCAAAGGCTTGTGGCTCAAACGACTGTTTGACATTTAGTCGCTTGCATTTGAGGCCGGGGCCATTATTTATGCTTCTAAAATATATGAATTTTGCAGTGTTTTTAGGGCCTTACCACTCCATGCCGTGCGCCACTTTGTGCCCGCTCCACGCCCCTTTTTGGCGTGCTTTGAGGGTTTCCGTTTTCATTTTACGATTTTATTTGTTTATTCAAAAGCTTGTAAAATCCAAAATGATTCATGCCTGCCCGCTCCGCCGCAGGCAGAATGACAGAAACACTCCGGAAAGTATTCCAATAAATAAAAATGAGCTGTGACATTTCCTTAATGTGGCCAGGACACTCCACAGCCCCTTTGGCTGAGTGGTGGAGCGCTTTAACCCGAGGCGCTAATGAAAATATAATCAACGAACAAAGATAGAGACTGAGCTGGAGCTGGAGCTGTAGCTGGAGCTGGAGCTGGAGCTCATTTCGTATGGATTTTGATTGTGTGCTCAAAGGGATGATTCATCCACTCGCCCAACCATCTGTCTATCCCTCTGTCCGTCCATCATTTGTCAAGTCAAACGCTTGCTGGCTGCGGGCAGGACTCATCCGCTATGCAGGGGTCACTCTCCCTGATTAAAATTAACAATCTCCGACATTAATTGGAAATCGGCTGACTAGACTAGCCCATGGAGTGTCGCAGGAGACGCAGGGGGGGGGGAGTGTTCCCATATGTATTCGCAGAAGCAGAGTAAACATTTGCCCAGCAGAGAGACAATTCTCAGAGAGATAAATTCGATTGCGGGGTGGGGAGGGGCAGAAAAGGCATTCCAGGAAAAGTTTAACCATAATACAGGTGGAGATTGTTTATGCTGCTTGCTGAGGCATGCCTCCATCCACAAAAGAGTGTGGCATATCCTTTGGTATGTGTAGGACGTGGCACATGGGGCAGGCAGAGGGACATGGCCAGACAGGCATGCAGTATTTATGGTATTGGAACACGCAAAAGTTCAGTTCGAGTCAAATCGAGGACTTGAAGTTGTAAGCACCAGCCACCCCAGCACACACACACACACACACACACACACACACAGCTGCATTTGTGAGTGCGCCATTTTGTAAAAAGCTGCTTTGCCGACTTCTTTGGTGGACGGGCAGAGCAGAACGGAACACCCTGAGCACCAGCCCCTTACTGGTGTCCTTCACTCCCATTCGACTTTTGGCCAAGTCTTGCAGCAACTGCCATTCAAACACACACACACACACAGGCACACATAAATGGGGAGCTAACGTATGTGTGTGTGTGTGTGTGTGGCATATGCCCTGCAGGGGTGATTAACCCTTGATTTCGCCCCACACTTGGCATTTTGCCATTCTGCCACCTACCCACATGCATGGCATTCGATGCCATCTTGCAGGCTGATTTACCATATGCCACATGCTCGTAAAGAGAGAGAGAGGGAGAGAGCCTTAACAGATCTCCACTGATTGGTCACTTTTGCTGGCTACAACTGTTGCTCGTGGCTTTGTTCTGCTTCCTGCCGTTGTGGTCATGGAAACTAATACTAAATAAATGCAGACAATCACAGCGCTGATTGATTCCTTCTCCCTTCTCCCGCGTAAGCGTGTGGATTGCTCCATGTTAATGCGATTATTGCCCTCCATCGAGTGTGTCTGTAGGAAACATTCCCAATATTGTGATTTGTGTGTGTGAGCGGCAGACACGCACGACTGCGGTTATCGATAAGTGATTGCCAGCGGAAGGTCACAGCTTTTCCCATATGAACACCGTTAAACTCGCAGAATCTTCCACCAATAAGTCACGTATCCATCCATCCATCCATCCATCCATCCCAGTGAACGGCAAACTATCTGATGGTTGAGCAAACAGTGTAAAATTTTGCAATTAATTCATGGCCAAATATTTATTTTGAATTATTTGCTTCACTACTTTGTTTTTTGCCTTGCTCTCTTCTGTCGCTTTGGGAGTGGGTTTCTATTTGCATATCGGTTTAATTTTCACGCAGCATTGATGGCCGAGCACTTTCCATGGGGATTTTCTTCATAATTGGAAATTAATTTGCATTTTAATTAATTTCTGGTCAAGAGTCCCACAACGGGGCAAACGAATCGAACTGAACTGAATAGAGCGAGTGGAAAGCAATTATCAAGGCACAGACAAGGGCGAGGGCGAGGGCAAGGAGCTGTGGCTGTGGCTGTGGCAAAAATCAACAAAAGAATTGTGTAAAAAATGTGCAATCAAAAATGAAGGAGAAGCCTCCCCTGAGGGATGTTCAGGGCATTCGTTTCGTGGCCCCAGCAATTAATGTAATTCGTCTTTCCTTATTCTACTTGCTATCAGCTCCCATCTCTCTCGGCTCCCTGCTCCCCCAGCCTTAATGGCATACAAATTACGCATACGCCGCGTGTGCAAATCACCCAACATAGGGGAGAGGGCACAGAGGAACAGTATCCAGGGGAAGATTGCTTCACGCTCCATTTAATTTTCGGCAAATATGCCAATAAAAATTCTGAAACATGATGCTGCCTGCCGAGACTGAGATGAATATTTGCTTTTACGCAGGACCCTCCTCGCATGCCCGATCCAGCATGCAGATGACCCACAAAAAAGGTCCTTTTTCTTTTCAAATAGCCCCAGAAAAGGGGGCCCAAATGGGGCTGGGACTGGGCATCATATTCGCTTTAATTAAAGCAAACTCAGAGACCCATCAGGTAGAGGCACGGGCACGGGCACTCGTAATTGTCAAGTCCTGGCTGCTGGCTGCTGGCTGCTGGCTGTTGGCTGCTGGTTCCTGCCTCTGGCGCATTTGCACATTAGCCGAGCGGCGTTTGTCATGTTGCCTGTCCTTGTGGCAGCCCGGAGATGCGCCGCACAAACGTCAATTTTAATGTGACTTTCATGTCGCACAAACGAAATAAATTTCAATAAATTGTGCCAAAGGTGACATGCGAATGGGGGGCGGGGGGATCGCCCAATAACTTTTAATTAGTTAACCATGTGGAAATATTTTCTCAGCCCAAACTAAACGCAAAATTGCTGTCAGCGCTGTTTAGTTTCGTTTCCTTCGAGGGTAAATTATGAAGGCAGGAAGTGCCTGCCGCTCTGCCACACTCTGGGGCAGACATTTTTCGGCTGCCAGCTTAAGTGTCGTAATTAACTGCGACACAAGCATTTGCGAGCATCAGCAGCCGCAGCAGCATCTACTTTCGGGGCCTTGGGCGGGGGGGAGTCCACCTTTATTTGTGGCTCAGGCTAAACCAATTTGCCAGGACTTAAATTTTAAGCATTATTAATAGTCTACGAGGTGGAGGGAATCAAGGCATTAAGGGTAGCTGCAGAGCAGCCCCCGTGGAGGGGGTTGAGGGTGGACTTCAGTGGCTGGAGAAATTCGGAATTTGCCCATCGAGCAAAGTGGCAGCCAAATTGCAAACTGCAAACTGGTAGCAAATATTCTTGTGTTTATGTTGGAATTCATTGCATAATTGTTACGTGAAATTAGTGTGGAAAACATTATCGAATTTCCCTTTGTTTAACTATTTTTGTTTAATTTTAAACAAAACAATGGCACAGCACAGTGGAAACCTTGTTTAGCCGCAAGGATATTCGTTGCCTCGTTAAAATTCTAACATCAGGTTTACCATATAAAGAAAATGTTTAACAATGGCCTACAGATCTAATGTTTCTATGGTAAGGTTTCTGTACAGAGGGAGAGAGAATGAAGCGGTCAAATCTTTTGTCTTTAATGTGGGTTTATGATTTCTGGCATTTAAATCCATGCCATGCCATGCCATGCCATTCTGTTCGGTTCTATCTTTGCACACACTAATACACAGAGACACACTAATACACACACAGACACAGACACAGACATCCAGTCGAGTGTGAAAAAGCCAATGAGCTCGTGACATGAGCAAACGATTAAGGGATATAAATATATAAATATGTATCTGACATTTGACAGCTGAACTGCATGCCAGTCCCACTCCCAGTTCCAGTCCCAGTCCCTGGGACGCCCAAACTAATTGTTTTCTCTTCGGCCCTAGAAAGTTTCTCTATTGCAAAAAAAATGTTGGAAAATGTTCCATTATCATTTCAGCGTTTCAGGCCCGTCACGTTGTTGAATGCAAACATTTACCATTTGGGAATGGATGAATGGATGAATGCATGGAGGCTTATGGGGAGAATGTAGGTCCAAACTATTCAGCAGTCGGTCAGCGTTTGTTAGTTTCATTTGCAGTTGGCCAAGAGCAAAGTGGAAGCGATTTACACGCATTTTCGGCGCAAAACGGAACGTGCCCTGGACACTAAAATGTTTATGAGCGCGATTTGTGGAGGGCATAGAGAATGCGGGTCAGAGATAGGAATAAATGGAGATGGTGGTGGAGGTGGAGATGGAGAATGGTCTAAGCTCTAAGCTGATGCTGATGCTGATGAAATAGAGCAAAGCTATAAACTCAGACAGGACAGTGCTGCAGGAGTGTGTGAGTGAGGCTTTCCCCTTTTTTCTCCATTCTATTTCTGGTCAGCTCAAGTGGGTCAAGTGGGGAGAGATGGGAGAGATGTTCCATTCCTACTTGCCACTTGCTGTTTGCCAGTTGCCAGTTGCCATTTGCCACCCGGAGAGTATCTGTTTCACGCCTCAGGGAGCTGAGTGGGTTGTCTGTTTAGATAGTGTTGCAATTGTTCTGATGTTGCAAGCACTTGCCCTGCCCGTGTTCTCCCCTCCCCATCTTCAACTCATCTCTTGGCATCAACTCATCGTAAAGTGTTGCCTAGTTATGGGGGCCACTCCTGAATGCTGAATACTGAATGCTGCTCCCGATTAACAGTTGCTGGCAATTTCTTTTTGTGTTGAAAATCAATTAGAAATGCTGCACGAGAAACGAGTAAAACAGAATTTGCATCTGCAACTGCAGCTGAAGAGTGCAAATTAATGGCTGAACATGCCGACAGCTGGCGAATTGTTGTTCGAGTGGAAGATGTGTACCTGGTTTAAGGCTCTGTGAAAGCTAAATGAAACTTCATTGAGCAAAACATGCGATGCAATCATCTGCTCAATCGTCTTGCCAATCGCATCGAACTTTGCCCAACTTTGAGCTCATCTCATTGGCATTACAGATTCAACTACTTTTTGCCAAAGCGGAAACTTGCTGCTGCTGCTGCCACTTTGCGCTGAAGTTTTACAGTTTCCGCTTTTAGTTTCAGTTTCAGCGTAAGTTTTCCATCTTCCAGCGAGCCGCTGATAATATTTGCGATTAATAGCGCCAAAATGTAATTTCTGTCACGTTCCAGACATGAAGCAAACAACTGCGTTTTAGATTATTCTCCTTTTATGGCTGGGAAGAATGGAGAATGTTTTGCAGAAAGTATCTCGCCTGGTACGTGATGTTCGTCTTAAACTGAAGGATCAACTGGCAGTCACGTGGCACGCGGCAGCTGGGCTTGGCGAAGGGTCAAAAGTGTGGCCCAGCATCCGTTTAATACACTTTATGTTTTATGGTTTTGCTCTGCTTCATTTTAATTTAATTGCCATTTCGTTGTGGAGTTGCCCTCTTAAAAGCGTTGCCAAGAATACATTTAATTTTATTTATATTTTAATTCGCAAACGAAAAGGGGCAGAGGACAATGTCTGGGCGGGAGTGCATAATATTTTCCGCAATGTTGTAGGCTGTACCCAGGTACAAGCGGATGAAATAAATGAAATATTTAATCACCACAATGATTGCAGCTTTCCCGCTGGTCAGAGCCAGCCACAAGAACAACATGGCAACAGCAAGAGCCTCGCAGCTGCTGCAAGCATTTATTATGTAAATGTAAATGTAAACATAAGTGTACATAAATGTAAATATGTAACTCTTACGGCACAGATCCTTCAGCCAGGAGCACCTGTGTGTGTGTGTGTGTGTGGGAAACCATTTGAAATGGAAACTGCAAGCAGGGAGAGGGCTAGGGAGTGGGATAGAGAGTTTTCCAATTGGCCTATTCCGGCTGAACAGTTTGTAAATACACAAACAAAAATGCGAGGAGAAAGGATTCGGGTTGGAAAACCATTTACGCATTTCAAGGGGGAAATTAAATTTTCTTTTTAACTGGACACTGGACACTGGCAGGCTCCACAAGGAGCCCAGAGGCCTCCACTAGAGGTAGGTTTTGAGCCTTGAGCCTGGCCTGCCATAGGATAAATATTGATGGAAAGCAAATTAAATGTTGCTTTTTTCATTGAACATCCTGTGGCTGTAATCGATTCTCGGCGTACTCTACATATATCCTGGGGCAGACCTGATGGGATCTCTGCTGATAATTGGCAGTCCCTCACCTCTGCCTCTGCCTGAACATGATTTACACTTCAACCTGTCCCATATTGCCCCACACAAATGGCCCGCCCCTCTGCTCTCTCTCTCTCCCTCTGTGCGTGAGTTCTCATGGGGTGAGGGTGGGCTTAGGGCAATAAAAACTCCAACCAGGCTCTGGCTCTGGCTCTGGCATCGTTTTTCACTTACCCCTCGCCCTGGCCCCTGGTTACCAGGCAGGTTTTTATTGAGATTTTGCCTCCTGAACTGCTGGCATCGCTTCCTATTAATTGTTGGAGAAGTAACCTTGACACATGTCTGGCTGGGCTTGGGCTTGGGCCTGTGCCTGCGCCAGGGGAAAACTTACACGCTCCGCTGCCCATACGTAGCTCCCTCTTTGCCACTCAAGAAATGAAACCACTCTTACGGAGCGATAGTGAGTGAGAGAGAGAGTGGGATGGATGGAGCACAGATAGGGCAGGGAAAATATTCTGAAAGTTCTTTACGCTCCAAGACATTTTCCCACACTGGCGTTTAATTTAATTTTGGTTCTTGTCTTTTCGCTTTTAGTTTTAGTAAAAGTTTTCTGAGGAAGGCCTCTGCCAGCCCACGACTCCGGTTTCGGCTCAGGCTCAGGCTCAGGCTCTGACTACGGCTCCGACTACGGCTCTTTCTTGCTTAATTAGCGCTTGATATACGAGTGGATGTGGATGTGTGCTGTGGCCTGTGGCCTCCAGAATTCGCACCGCCAAAACACACGAGTGGCAGTGGTAAAAGGCTACAATTCCTTCCACTCTGGCAGCCTTCTATGGTAATTTTTGGAGTGCGCTCAAAATCTATTATGGGTTTGCGATGTGTGCTCCATGTATCAGCAGCCACAAAGAGCCAGCTGCAAAGTTCTAAGCTCTCACAGGAATGTACTCATTGAGAACTATAGAGTCTGGGACGAAGAACTGCAGGAGTTTGGCGGAAAATGTGCATACAATACGGTTGTCTGCTCTCAAAAGGGAAGCTGCTCATGTGGCAAACATTTTCCTCTCGAGCGAATGGAAAACTCATTATGCGGCGGTTCATATGAAAAATATTCCCAATGCGTTTGTTAATTTACTGTGTAATTTATTTTAATTTACAACCATTTCCCCTTGCCTTTTCCTCCATTTGCAGACATCATCAGAGAGAGAGACAGAGACAGCGAGAGAGAGAGAGAGAGCAACCTCCACTCGGGCAAGCAAAATGTAAGTGAAATAATTTCATAATTTTCTAGAACTTCACACGGTCCGAGCAGTCGGTCCGCGTGTAAATCTCTGAATAACTCTCATCGCAGATATTTGAATTCATTTTCTGTGCAGCGCAATTTGGGGATTTTTTTATTCGGGATGTACTAATGGAATATTCAGCGGAGTTGGGGGAGCGGACGCTGACTCGTTGATCGTGTTTCCCCCCTCCGCCGCACTTAATTGCGATCCACGCTGGAGAGACTCTCAAATTATAGTCTACAACTGCTTGAAGCTGTGCGTACAACGCTCCACTCCCCGCTCCACTCGCCGCTCTCTCAACCGCTTTATGGCATACAACACGCAAGGGGCGGCTGCTCTCCGCTCTCCGCTCGCCGCTCTCCGCTCTTCTCTCCCCTGCCAACTGCTAACGAGCGTTGGTATTCATGTAGTGACCAAAGTTAATGTCTTTCTTGCCCCCTCTGCTGCTCGACTTCAAAGTGTAGCAGAGATCTCTTCTCGCTCTTCGCTCTTCGCTCTTCTCTCTTTTCTGTTCTGTTGCTTCTTTTTGTTGCCTTAAAACATGTTTGTTTTTGCCGGTTAGGCCCCGCCCAGCGCGCCACTCGGCCTGGGTCACTGACCACAGACAAATTCGAACAACAGTTACTGCTGCTGCCTATCGATGGAGTCCAACACACACACACACACACACACACACGTTTATCCAGCTACCAAACACTCGGGAAAGAGTTTCTCAGTGGGCATTCCTTTGCGGCTTGTCTCAATGAATGAATTTGTGGCGGCAGCAGCCTGGCAGCGTAACCCAGAAAGCAGCTAAAAGTGCTTCATAAATTGCCACATTTACATTCAATCCGCAGCTATTTATTACTCCATTTCCATTGATGCTTATCAGCCAGTCATTGATTCCTTTCCATGAAATATTGGCATTAAGTTTCAACATTCAATTCAACAATTAAAGGCAACAATTGTTTCGCTCTGTTTCGTTATTTCGCGCTTGAAAAAAGTGCATTGAAAAGTGAAAAAAGTGCGGCGACAAAAGCAAATACAATAAATACATTTTTATTTGCTTTACTTGTTTTTTCATGCTCAAATAGAGTTGGGGCAAATATTTGCATTTTTGTGGAATTCAATTTTGGGCCGCTCTCAGTCGAGCCTGGGAATCGTCGCTCGCCGTGGTCCATCATTTGTATTCAGAGCAGGATCTGCTCGGACCACCCACTGGGCGCTGCAATTAACAGATTTGTGCCATCCTTCATGGCATTGGGCCTTCCCCTTGGTTCCCCGCTCCGCTGGCCAATAATTGCAACCAATTTGACGCTGATTGTTTACCCTAATCTCGGTGTAATTTAGCCCAAAACAATTGATAAATTAAATGTGATTAATTGTTGTAAGGGAGGGGAAAGGGTGGGGAAAACTTTTCTGTATTTAGTTATCAGTTTGCCAGCGGGGAGCGAGGAGCCAAAAAACAAAACAGTTGAAAACCATTCAGCTCAGTGCATTAACCGGCTTTGGGTTCTGGCTGCTGGGAAAATGTTTTAATTTGCTTTTGTGGCCAGAACGCTATTCAGGCCTTGGCTCACTCTGTCCTCGCTGTCCTCGCCACTGACCAGAGTTCTGTGGCCAACAGAGCAATGAAAATGTTTGCAATTGGCCAGATGAAACTGAAATCGAGCCTGGCTTTATTTTGTGTTTGTTTCTCTGAATGGGATTTCTATCAAATTGGCTGTCGAGTTGGGTCTAAAATGTGTTTTATGTTCTTGCAATTTAGCAGAAAATACTCAGCCAAGTGGCTCCTACGGAGAGGGCCAACAATCTCTTCAAGCGCTGGTGCTAACATCGTCAAACATTTTAAAGTTTATGCGGATGTGCTCCTCCCCTGCACGCCCACCCCCCTGGCATCATCCGCACCGCTGGCTGTTTGTACGTGCGAAAAGCCTTCCACTCCGTGCGGTGCTACGTGAGGCAGGCTCTGAAGCCTGAAGCCTGAAGCATGAAAGCTGCAACAAGTTAAACATTGAATAAACAATTTATTCGACCATTTCACGCAGCTCTCCCCCACTCCCTCTCTCGCTGCCAGCAGCCAAAACTAATTCCAAACCAAAACTTCTAATCAAAGTGGCAGCAAGTAATTTATTTTCATTCCATTTGGGGGCTTCAGTTGCTGCCAAAACCTGCACGAAAGTTGATTAAAACTTGTCAATACTCCACGCTGTACGAAAAACATTATAATATAAATGTAAAACTAATAGAAATGTGCACAAGCAGAGCTGAAACGAGTTTTGTGGATTACATAAGCCAGAAGGAGATACGATTATTTCGGCTTGCACTCAATTTTTGGGCGTGAACGTCAGTGAGTGGCCTTCAGAACGGTACGAATAGATGGAGATGCTGGCTGATAGCTGCCAGAGCCCTGCAAACAAAAGAGAGAGAGAGAGAGAGGGAGAGAGGGGGCTGACCCGGGTTCAAGGCACAAGCTGCGCGAATAAAGTGAGCAATTTTTTGTGTGTTACCAAAGTGCCAGCCGCGAAACGGTAAACCCAAGAGCCAGTCGCTCTTTCAATCAATTGCTGCTGCTGCTGCTGCTGCTGCTGCTGCTGCTGCTGCAGCTGCGAGGAGAGCAATCAGCATTTTGGAGTCCACCAGGAGCAGAGGCAGTGGCCACGACAACTGGTTTGACTGCTTGACACAGTTGCTGGCCAGTTGCAGTCGTGGCTGGGCTGCTGGGCGGGGAGGCGAGGGCAGGCTGTGGGCCATGCCGAAAGTAGTTTATGGGCGCATACTCTTTGCATTCTCCCCAGAGAGAGAGAGGAGAGAAGTGGCCACCAAAGAAAGGTGCCGAGAATGATGACGATGAAAAGGCAAAGCGAGAGTCAAAGAGAAGAATGCAAATTTGCCAGCAAACACTTTTGCCAGCGATGACTGCAATGATGGGTCCAACTTTCCGACTTTTAACTGCAACTGCAGGGCCACGGACTGCACCTTCTCCGTGTTGCATTCGTGTTCCGGGATTGTGCCTGGTCATGACACTGCCCCGCTGCAACTACTGGCACTATTTCCTTCCTAATTGCATTCACTTTCCCTGCTAATTGCAGCAGCCTCCAGCCTCCAGCCTGGAATTCATCAATTCCGCTTTGACCCCCCCGTGCTGGCTGGCCTCATTTTGAAGGTGCTCCGTGTCCGCCACCCACTTGACATTTTTCGTGTCTGTTCTGGTCTGCTGGACTCTAAATTATCCACGGCCAGCAGACGTGGCTAATTGGTCAGCAGAAAGTTGCCTTTGCATTATGAATGTGGCACGGCACGCTGTGCAGCGTGTTTATTGGCTGGGATTTTGCACCTTGAAGTCACCAGCAAAGCCTGCCTCCAACACCCACACTGTGAGGCCAGAGCCTCAGAGTCTCCTTGTGCACACATGTCCCTGCAGCCCTCTCGCCTTTGCTGATTCCATCGCGGCTGTCATTAATGCAAATGCAGGAGGGAGAGCCACACACAGCCGCAGTGTCAGCGGCAGCGGCAGCCATTTTGCCCGCAGCAATTTGACAGTTCGCGACGTCAGTCAGTCCTTCTGCTGCTGCTGCTGCTGCTCCACCTCGGGCGGGTGGCTCTCTGTCTGAAGTGGCTGCCTCCGCACAAGAGATGGCGGCAAATGTTGGTGCATTAATTAGATGCAAAATGCGATGTTTGCTGTGTTATTCTGGCCCTCAATGATGGAGTGGAGCCAGCCGTATCAGTATTTATGGAGTTGCAATCAGAGGTGTGCATGTGCGGACTTCAGGCGGAGCTCTTCATTGTGTGTTGCCCCCAGATCGTTCATGGTGCAGTGGCTCGGCAATCGGCTTAGCCTCAAATGCAGCAAAGGACTTGCACTCGCAGTCGCTCACTGGAGCGCACAAGGACATTTGCATGAGCCTTTCAATTCGGCCAGATGGTTGTTTGGCCAAGAACGAGCATCTCGAAAGCAAAGGGGGCGCACGGGGAGATGTTTCATTGGTTCATTGGAGTGCAAGAGAATAGTTTAGTGACTCGCTCTGCCTCATACAAAATCTGTAAATCGAACATCATCATATTTTGCTTTCAATTTCCTCACTGTTTGCTTATGCAGAACGAAAGGATGCGGCAGGATGTACGGCAGCAGGCAGCAGGCAGCAGCACGAGTTGTGTTCAATATTTTCATATTCATTGGGCTCTGCCTCTCGCTCGCTGCTGCCTCAGAACTCGCATACAAATTGTTTACACACACAGGGAGACGGATGCATCCACATGGGAACGGGGCAGCAGCTGAAGCATCTCTGCATTTGCAACTCAACTGAACTCCCCGCTGCTAGGCTCTCGCTCTCCCCCTCTCTATTTGCCCTTCGTTGGAGGACTCCGGGTGGCTGCAGCTCCAAATTGAGACAATATTTGCACACGGTTACGTATACTCCGTGGCACGGAGCAGCAGGGCATGGGGATGGCATCTATAAACGAGCATTTTCGTGTTATTGGCTTTGCAGCGTGGGCGGCGGCAGCACATGGAATACGATTTGTAGGGGCAGTGGAGGTGTGGCGGGTGTGCGGGTGTGGCGGGGGGGTGCCAACAACCGCTGGCATAAAACCACGTAACAAAATGATTGCATTTGCCAACAAATTCGTGCACAATTTTATTGCCAGCGTTGACATTTCTCTGAACGAACAAAAAAAGAAAATCGGAAGCGAAAGACGAGATCGGAAATGGTGGCAGTGGAGCAGTCGGCTCTCCCGCTACTTCCAGGCTGTCAGCTCTGTGTGTGTGTGTGTGTGTGTGTGTGTGTGTGCGTGTGCGCACAGTGGAAAACCAATTTGTGTGAATCCTTTGCTGATGGCTATCAGCGTATTTCGTTTCGCTTTAGCCTCAAAAAGAGAAAACTAATCAGAGCCATGAGCGAGGATTTGATTTGATCACCCAAAAGCCAGCGACAATTATTGCGGAATCCTTTGCACATCCACAGCCTGCGATTGGTGGCTGGCCACCCACTGGAATTGAGTCTAAAACAATTAAAAAACTAACCAATAAAATGCAATATTTAATGAATTGAAATACCGAGCGGGAAGCACCTCCATCGAGTACGAAGCGGAGTCAAACTTGGACTCGTTGATTTGTTGCCAAATTTCGCTGTCATTGAAATTATATTTGTAGCGAGTGCCCACTGTGTTGTGTGTGTGTGTGTGCCTGCTGATGACTCATTTGCAGCAACAGCGCGTAACGGTTTAATGAGTTTTTGGCCACTCTAAGCCCGCCCTGCCCTGCCCTGCGCTGCGCCCAACACCCCTGCCGGAGCTGCCTCCATATGGCGATTGATTTAAGGCTCGGCTCTGCGCGGCTCTTCGCGCTTTTCCATCGAAAGCAGCAGGGGCAGGAGGAGTGGAGCAGGAGTGGGAGCTATTGGGTGGCAGAGGACACTGGTTGGTTGGGCGTGGGGCTGTTGTGTAGCGTCATTATTGTGGGGTTTAATTGCGCAGAGTCTGGTGGGAGAGCACGCCTCATTGAGAGAGGCATTGAGAGTCGTATTGACATTTCAATGAGTCTCATTTACATTAATGCCAACACACACACAGAGAGAGTGAGGAGGGGTGGGGAGGGGAGGGGAGTGCGGCAACTGTGCCCGACTGTGCCCAACTGTGGCTGTTTTATGTGAAAGCTATCCGCGTTGTGGTGTGGCGATGCTGTGTCCTGCCGCTCCCCTGCTTCCCCCCGGTTCGCTCTTCTCGTTGTTGTCTGTCAGCATCGTTATTCGCGCCATTATGCCGTGCAAGTTATCTCGCACAGCGTGACTTAAAAGTTAAGCGTATTCATTATGTCCTTTGTGCCCGGCGACAGCACCTTCCAGCGAGGCAGCGTCCTTTGGCTGGCATCCTGGCTGCCGCCTGTGCGTTCCCTTTTGTTTTATTTACTTTTCCAATTTGTTTGCCGACGCGCGAAAACAATAAAAATCCATTTCACTGTTGCTCCTCCTTTGTCCCGTATCCTGTGTCCTGTATCCGTTATCCGTTATCCTTTAACTTTTGTTGCCACGAAGGCCCTGCACTTAATACTGATTAAAAGGCTGTCCGGCGGCCAGCAGCCGATTGCTGCTCCCATTAAAGCGGCTCTGGGGAGCGAGGGCTGCTGGAGGAGTTGAGTTTAGCTCCAACTTCTCGACTCCTTGACAAAAAGTTTTGCAGCAAACTGTCAATGCTGATTAGCAGCAGCAGCTAAGCAAGCAACGCTAGAGCTCATCCCATCCCAGCTCATCTCATGCTGCCGCCCGCTCTTCAACTCTCGCAGATACAAGTGGCAGCCACTCGCATTAATAATGCCTGAAGGGGCTGTGCGTTCCCCCCCGAAACTCGTGCACAAAGCCTCGAGCACTACAAGTTGTAACTTTCA
Organism: Drosophila subobscura; assembly: GCF_008121235.1. Classification (NCBI taxonomy): domain Eukaryota; kingdom Metazoa; phylum Arthropoda; class Insecta; order Diptera; family Drosophilidae; genus Drosophila; species Drosophila subobscura. The sequence continues at coordinate 6,708,494 of NC_048531.1, forward strand.
TCGTTGGAGTACTCGCAGTCAGTCGTAGAAGAGGTGGCAGGCAGGCGGCTGCCTCTCCCTCTCCCTCGCAAAGGAGGAGCAGCTCTCGACTGCTGCTGCTGCTGCTGCTGCTATCTTTGGTGGCTCGGCCATTCATATGCCAACTGTGTGTTTATTTATGCTTACGACTTTCTGCGTAATCAAGTCTATCTGCACTCAAGCAACCCAACCCAGCCCCCGCCCCACACGACGCTCTCTGCAGCTGGGGACACGCTGCTCTGGGGGACTTTGTCTGCAAGAGATTCTTCATGGCTGATGTTCAGAGTGTGTGCGCTTGGATTTTGGTTCCATTCCACATACATTTGCAGCTCTGGTCAAGCGAGTGCCACACAAGCTGCCAAAAACAAAGTAAATGCACAAAGTGGACCAAGTTTTGCTTACCCAATGTGCCACACAGCAGCCGCCTGCCATACAGGATATGGATAACCTAATCCTAGTTCAAGTCCGAGTCCGAGACGAAGGAGCTGCCAGAGCTCCTGGCTGAGAGCTGCCTATCTGTGTGTGCCTTGTGTTTGTTTTAATCGGAGTCAACAATTGCAATGCAAATGGAAATGAAAATGATTTCGGAGTGGCTCTGGGCTAATTACTAGACACCCATCTGTGGCAGCCGCCGTCTGTCTGTGCCTCTGCCACTGCCTCTCCCTCTGCTCATCTGTTTGCCTGCAAATTATTTGTCATTGCTGCTAATTAGGCGTTGTCTCTGGTCTGCAATTGAATAGCAATCGTTGCCCCCTGCCGCTTAGCTGCTGCTGTCGATGAGTTGCAGTAATTCCACTCACAGCTGTAGCTATGCCTCGGGCTCCTTGATTAATGGATCAGGTGGAGACTGCTCATAGTCATAGCAATGCGTTGCTCAGACAAAAGCCCATTCCATTTCACATTGATAGTGCAAAAGCCAGTGTTATCCTCCCCTGACCCACTTTTCCCTCAGCCACTCCTCCGCTCCTCCACTCCTCCACTATAAGTCTTCTATTATCTTGGTGCTTGTTGTCTCGTGTATCCCATTACCCTTCTGTAGCAGTGAAATCGCATTTAGAGCTTTGATGCTCCTTGTTTGTCTTAGTCATTAGCTGAGCTGATGGCTGATGGCTCTGATGGCAGGAGCAGAACGAGAACCAGAACCAGCAGCAGCAGTAGGAGCCCCGCTTTTATCCGCTTATGCTTGCTCTGTCTCTGCCACTGCCACTGCCACTTCCTCCCCTCCCCTACCATCCTCTGAGCTGTGCATGTGCATCCGAATGATGCGCCCTCCAATCCATTGATAGCACTTTGTCCTTCCACCCATTTGACAGGATTCCCGATTATGCTCTGGCCCCCCTCCTCTGCTGTTTCCCTTTTCTTTTTTCAATTTACTTAAATCGCTCCTCGCAGCGGATAAATCACTGGCCATATTTCATAGGCCCAGGCACAGGCACAGGGACAGGGACGAGGGCAGGCAGGAGGACTGCATAAATTCGCCATAAAAGCCAGAGTCGAATGCGAATTAAATCGCATTAACATAATCAACTTTACAACACTATAAAAATAAATTCAATGGGATTTGCGCTTGACTGCCGAGGCCCCAAAGTGGGGCAACTTATCACGGCTCAGGGCCGGGACAGGACAGGACAGGACACACATCGAGAGTCAGAGGCAGAGACAGAGGCAGAGGCAGAGACAGACTTGACAGCAGGCAAGTCAGAGCCAGAGTCAGAGTCGATTCGTGGGTTAAAAGCGTGAAGGGCAGAGGAGAAAGCATGAAGAGCAGATTAAAGCCCGGAACGCCATCACATATCCTGGAGGTGAGCAGCAGGGCGGGGGCAGGCATTGTTTTTCCTGATTAAGCGTTGCCATATGTTCGCCGTCTCACCCACACAACCTTCCCTGTTCGCTGTGAGCCGCAACACACAAAAACTTAATTGCAAAACAGTGCAGCAGCGGCAGTGGCAGCAGCGCGATGACAATGCCACAAAAGAAAATCCGAGAGAAGCGAGTAAAGCAAAAGCTTGTCAACAGTTTCTCTTTCAGCCCCACCCCCCCAGACCTGCAACTTGTGGCATCAACATTTGTCATGAGATTTCCACTAAGTGTTCTGCCCCCATTCACATTCCCATTCCCATTCCATTGCGCACTTCTCTTGCTCCTTCTGGCCGCTGCATTTGAATTAACTTGACGGCAAAAGTTAAACTGCAACGCACTTGGATCCGTACTCAGCAGCTCCCACAGATGCTGCACTGGAATAGGATGTACGTAGATGTATCCACATAGAAAATCCCATTTATAGCTGCCAGCTCCTTGGCTGTTTCCTTTTATTCATGCCCTCATTTCATTTACGCATTTCGTTTGTCTCCTTCCCCGAGGCTGCTGCTCCTGGCAGCCGTGTGGTTTGTCCTTTGCTCTGTAGCCTGTCATCTGGATGGTGCAATTAATGGAGAAGGGGAGCAGGGGTGGATGGTACACGGCACTCGCTACAGCGCTGACATCTACTTAAAACTTTGCCATCGATGTGCCCGATGTGGAGGGATCATGAATGCTTAAAGAGCAGCTTTAGTTCTCCGATTTCTTAGCTTCTAACTGGGAAGCAACTCGAGCTGTCGAGCTTCAACTTTTGCACTAATTCAACAAAATTCTTCCCACATTAATTAAGCAATTTGGCCAGCAAGAAAGGAAGCAAGGAGCGAAGGAACGAAGCGAGCGAGAGGAGCAACTCGAGCGCATCGGGTGAAACTCTGTGCATTGATTTTGTGTCAGGAGGCAGAGTGGGAGAACTTTGTTTGGTTCAATGTTCTATGGCGCTCGCTACGCACCACAATTAAGTGGAAAATGTCGAGGGGCTGCTGCCTGGCCATGGGGGGCGGCACATAAATCCCTCTACTCTACACGAGATTCGCGCTAATGGAGCGAACGCAAGCAGATCGCTGGCGGTAAAGTCTCTGATTTGCATTTAAATTCAAGTTGTGCCGTGTCCTGCCGAGTCCTTGTCACGGAATTTACAATGTTCGTAATTTATTTCCATCCGACAGTCTACGATTTCGCAGCTCCACTCGCTCCACTGCACTTCCGGTTACAGTTTGCCTGGCTTTGCCGCTGGCACACTTTTAATTTGTACGCCATGTTGCAAGTCAGGATTCCCCCTACCCCCTGCATCCTTTCGTGTCTCCACACATTACTCGCTGCTCCTTTTTCCATATGCATTCCTTTGGACAATGTTATCGTTTAAGCTCAATTGCATTGCACTCCGCACACCGAGGCAGCATCCCACCCACATCCTGCTCCCTCCACGTGTGTGTGCTTGGCCCCCTCTCTGGCAGTTGTTCTGCAGCTTGTTGCTGCTTGTCTGCCTTCGGGCAAGAGACCAACAACAAAGGAAACAACAAAGGAAACTTTTCTGCTTGCGATTCCTTTTGGCATTCCGTTATCCTCCATCTGTGTGTTCTTCTCTTCTTTGCTTTCTTTTCTCTCTATGTTTCTCTTGTTGTGGAAGCGCTTTCTGTCCTGTTCTCCCCTGATGCCACCCCCCTGCTGCCACACTGCATTGTTGCATCGGCAGTTGAGTCTTCCTTTTGTTGCTCTCGATTTCATTTTGCATGCACAACAAAGAGCTTTTCAAATGGGTTTTCCTTCTCTTCTGCCGCTGCTGCTGCTTCTGCTGCTGCTGCTGCTGTCTCAGAAATTTAATTGATGCCCAGGCGAGTGGAAATGAATTTCCCGAAAGGTGTCTCACAAATATAAATTCGACTCAGACTGTGCCAACTGGAATGCAGCAGGAATGTCACACGCATTACGCATACGCAGGGTATGCCGCAGTGGCTGCTGGCTGCTGGCTGGTGTCTAAATAGTTTTGGCCCTAATGCAGTTAAGTGCTTAACACACACTCACAGCTCTCTCTGTGTAGCTGGTTTGCTCTCCTTTTGCTTGTTTTTCCCACTTATTTTCCTTATTGTGTCTAGACCGGAGGCAGGCGCATTTCCGGCACGCAAGTCTCGTGTCTCGCGTCTCGTGTCCCGTGGCAGACAATGAATTTTATTGCATTTCATGTCCCTGGCATCGGCTAATGCCTGCCAGGCACGCAAGCCCTTGTCCCTTGTCCTTGCCGCCAATTTATGGTAATATTCTAGGCAGGAGACAGTGAGTCAGTCCCGCGTGGCATGCCACGGATAGCTGCCACTTCATTAAAACAAAACAAAACAAGCAATAATATTAATTTGCCCCAACAGGGAAATCCCTCAGAGCAAGTCTCAAGCAGTCAGGCAGTCTGGCAGTCTGGCAGTCTGGCATTCTGGTTTTTGACTCTCATTATGTTCGAAATTCAATTAAAGTCCCGCCCGAGAGTCCTTGGCTACGGGTGGGCGTAATAATTTCCCCCGTGATGTTAATCAATTTTCATTAGCATCCACAAGCAGGCAAGTTTTGTGCGCTGCTTTTGCTCATCAAAAATCGTGGAGCTCTTTTACCTGCGGCTCCTCATTAGCGTCGCAGAACTGCCGCTGCCACGCCCACGTCAGGTCAAGCCGCAGTTGTGGGGGGGAGGGCGTACTGTGATAAATTTCCATCAGGCTTAAAGTTGACACTTCTTCTTTTCCTTCCCGCCTTCTCCGTTTGAGCCATTCTCTTTGTGAGGACAAAAAGTCGAAACGTGTAGCCGGCGGAATGGCGGAGAACTTTGGGCTTGGATAACATTTCAGGCACTGCTCCTCGGGATGGTGCTACTTAAAAAAGTTTCCAGCTGCTGCCCCTGCTGTTGCCTCTGTTTTGGGGGCGAAAAGCTGTCTCGTAAAATGCGACTGTTTATGGGGAAACGGGCGGATCCAACCCTTCCAAGAAGAGCCCCACAGCGACCTCCCCCCTGCTGGTGCCGTGTTACCAGAGTGGGAGCGGGGAATTATTTGCCAGGCTTCCTGACCAACCGAGTTCCCTAGGTTGAAGCCTTACCAAGTACACCAGTTACTCATATCTCACAGGCCGATAGCCGTGTGGCAACTCTTGTAATTGCCTAGCGACACTCTGACGCATTCCTAATTGGAATTCCAGCCAAAAGTATGCCGGAAAACAAAAGCACAACTAAACTGCATTAACAGCAGCAGCAGCGGCTGCAGCGGCAGCTGAGGAATATTAATTAGTTGACAATTCACCGCTCCACAGCCCCAGCTCGGTTCTGTTTTTGCGCTTTGTTTTCCAATTGTTGCCTGCGAGGTGTGTGAGAATTTAATAATTTCATGTTTGCTGGCAGCGCCTGTTTCAGGCTTGACGAACCATGAAAAGCGTCTGCTCGCCTGCCCACCACGTGAGAATGGCGGGGCGGGAGGTGTCGGTGTCGGTGTCGGTGTGCCGGTGTGCACTATGCCGCATGGCGAAACAATAACCAACCAACAGGCCCGCCAGCCGTGGGCCTGGGCCTGGGTCTGCCTCGGGGTCTGGCACACGTCTGGCGCGAGCGCGGCCAAGCTGAAATTTTAATTAAACATTTTAACACTGCAATTAACAGAAAGTTAAGCCGAATGCCACGACATGTAATTGCTACGGCTGCAGTCCGAAGACATTCTTCCCCGAAAATTACGCCTTTCCTCTGTATCTAGCCCCCTGATCGTGCTGCAGAACAGATGAGATCATTGCGCCAGAGTTGGTTGGGTTTCTATACCCTGAAGTCATGCTAATTCCATAATCCTACACTGCGTATGCGCAATATTTGACAGGTCCTGGCGCTGGGGCTGGGGCTTGTTGTGGGAATTGTTGAAACGTGTCTTTCATTGGGCGAACGTGCGAATTATCCACAATGGGAACAAAGAGCTTAGCTGCAGCTCGAATTTGTAGTTCGTAATGGAATTCGAGCCTGACCCCTGCCCTGACCCCATGTCCAGTGCGTAGCCCCAACCAATGCACCTGTTTATGCCACCCTTTTACAATGTGTGTGTGTGCCCCGTGGCTGGCTTTACCTAATTAACGAACCGAAAATGCATTCGCGAGGGCCATCAAATCGGATTTCATTAACATTTGCAACTACAACGAGCGAGCAGCGTCATTCGAGCAGTGCACAAAGTCACAATTATCTGTCGCATTTTTTTGGCTGCCTTGCACCCTGCACCCTGACCCTGCACCCTTCACCCACGCATGCCCCGCCCTGGTCCGTCGTCTGATGATGACGTGAATTTCATTTTGGACAAAACAGTGGGAAAAGAAAAGGGAACACAGAAAGGGAGCAAAAAAAGGAGCACCCCTCAAAGGGATTAAATTTCGTTTTATCAAGCTAATACGAAACACTCGAAAGCTCGAGAGTTTTGCCAGCGAAGAAAAATGAAATTAAAAAACATATTTCCCCCGCTGTGGCTGTGGTGCTGTGAAGCTGTGGTGCAAATTTTGTGAAAGGCAGCGACATGAAGAGATTTTAATTAAGTCAAAAGCAAAGGCATTAAAACTGTCAAAACATGAGCAGGAGCAGGATCAGCAGAAGCAGGACTCGCCCTCCATCTCCTTGTGGCCTAGGATTATGTATGTGTGCCTGTGTGTGATTCACTTTGCAAGAAGAGAATATCATTAGGCTTTCAAAATGTTGTTCGACTTTTACACTCACCCCCAAAATATTCTCGTTCCTTTACAGACAAATGGCCACGCCCGCAGCTCTCGCAGCTCGCCCACCGATGATAATTGAATAGGAGCCTTGATTGCACTGTGGTTTGTTGGCTCACACTTGCCAGAGACACACACACACACACACGCCCGAAGAGGGGCAGGGCAGGAGGGAGTCTCCTTTGGACACACACACCACAGACAGACAGCGACCACAGGCACCGAGAGCATAGGAGTGTCGTGGTCGTAGCAATGCACACGAGGGACAGCTGCTGGTGGAGAGTTGGACTGGGGCTGCTGGCGCTGCTCCAGCTGGCCGTCCACCATCTGTCCGAGGGGTATCTGATCGTGGTGCACGAGGACGCCCCACCGGGCACGGTCATCTTCAACGCCTCCGTGTACAAGCTGGGCTCGGAGCGCCACTACAAAATCAATGCGCACAAGTCGGCCAACTTTGTGCACCATCTAGTCTCGGTGAGCCACAAGGATGGGCAGATCCAGCTGCGGAAGTCGCTCAAGTGCGACGGCATCTACTATCCTAGCCTGTTCACCTTCTACGTGGACTCCACGTCGAATCGTCTGCGCAGCATCGACTACTACAGCCTGCCCGTGAGGATATTCATCTCGGGGCACAGCTGCAACGAGGACAGGCGCGTGGAGGCGGAGCTGCATCAACACCACCACTTCGAGGAGGAGGACAACACGGGCTACTCCAAGCGGCGACGCCGACGCTCCACGCCGCAGTTCCAGCTGCTCGATGGCAACCAGCTGGAGCAGGCCTACAGCCAGAACAGCACCGAGTTCCGGCCCGGCGACCTGATCTTTGGCGACAGCTTCGAGAATGAGATGCGCCACCGCATTCTCAGCCGCAAGCGACGCGCCCTGCCCTCGTCCGATCCGCTGCATCTGCAGCCGGCGCTCCATCGACGCATCTCCGACGCCAAGCAGTGGATATCCGAGACTTATGCGTCCTATGCGATCCACACGACGGACAAGTGGAATCAGATCTGCCTGCGCAAGTCGCAGTTCATCAACAGCCTGAACGCCTTCCTGCCGCGCACCGTGTGCCAGTTCTGCAAGGTGAACTTCCTGGACGTCAACGATGAGCGGTTCGCCATTGAGCACCAGAACCGGGATCTGGTGGCCAGCCGCGATGTCTGCATCCTGGAGTCCATGTGGAAGGTCAGCATCACCTTCAACATCCGCTGCAACCGCAACGACATCGTCGACTCCGACCACCGCCTGAAGATCGTCTACCATCACCAGGAGTTCAACGACACGGACATCGCCAAGCGTGTGCGTCGCGAGCTGCGCAATCAGTCGCCCTACTTCGAGCAGGCGCTCTACGTGGCGGCGGTGCTGGAGGAGCAGGCATCTGGAGCGGCTGTCACCACGGTACGTGCACGAGACCCCGAGGACTCGCCCGTGGTCTACTCCATGGTCTCGCTGCTGGACTCGCGCTCGCAGTCGCTCTTCAAGGTGGACTCGCGCACGGGCGTCGTCACCACTTCGGCCAGCCTCGATCGCGAGCTCATGGATGTCCACTACTTCCGCGTGGTGGCCACCGACGACAGCTTTCCGCCACGCTCCGGCACCACCACGCTGCAGGTGAACGTTCTCGACTGCAACGATCACAGTCCCACCTTCGAGGCGGAGCAGTTCGAGGCGAGCATTCGGGAAGGCGCCACAGTGGGCTCCACGGTCATTACGCTGCGTGCCACGGATCAGGACATTGGCAAGAATGCGGAGATAGAGTACGGAATCGAAACAGTGAAAGGTGAGTGTAAATAAAAGACATAAAAGCGATATTGTTTGCATTTTGCCAAAAAAGAGGGAGTAGTGTTGGCAAAAGTCGCATATAGTTAGTGTGCGAAATGTTCGATTATTTTGTTAGCTTTGAAGTGCAACTATCACCACTAATAGCAAGAAAAGAGAGATCTAGAATCGTATTTAGGAGCTTGAAAATGATGCCAGGGGATCAGTTACTGATCTGACTATTTATAAATAGCTTGAAGTGCTTAATTTTTCTTCAATAATTTGTTTTCCCAAAGAGGTCGTCCACTTAGCTGTTATCGCCCTTGAGCATCGATAACATCGGATATCGCACAAAAGTATTCATAAGGAAGGGGGGATATCGCGATAGAGTCCCCCTCACTAACCAAGCGGAAATGCACAGAATTAAAAGTTTATTTTTGTTCTCCATGTTGCCCTTACAGATGGTACAGGATCGACGCAGGATCAGGAGTTGCCCATCTTCCGGATAGACTCCCGCTCGGGCGTCATCTCGACGCGTAGCAGTTTGGACAGAGAGACGTCGGACAGCTACCACCTGCTGGTGACCGCCTCGGACATGGCGGCGGCGCAGAGCGAGCGCAAGACCGCGACGGCGAGTGTGCTGGTAAAGGTGCTGGATGACAACGACAACTATCCGCAGTTCAGCGAACGCACATACACCGTCCAGGTGCCGGAGGACCAGTGGGGCGGCAGCGAGGACAACACCGTGGCCCACATAAGGGCCACAGATGCGGATCAGGGCAACAATGCGGCCATCCGGTACGCGATCATTGGCGGCAACACGCAGTCGCAGTTCTCCATCGACTCCATGTCGGGGGATGTGAGTCTGGTGAAGCCGCTGGACTACGAGAGTGTGCGCAGCTATCGCCTGGTGATACGCGCCCAGGACGGGGGCAGTCCGTCGAGGAGCAACACCACCCAGCTGCTGGTCAACGTCATAGACGCGAATGACAATGCGCCGCGCTTCTACACGTCCCAGTTCCAGGAGAGCGTGCTGGAGAACGTGCCCGTCGGCTACAACATCATTCGGGTGCAGGCATACGACTCGGACGAGGGACCCAACGCGGAGATCACCTACAGCATCTCGGAGCGCGATGACAACTTTCCGCTGGCCGTCGATCCGCGCACCGGCTGGGTGCAGACCATCAAGCAGCTGGACAGGGAGGAGCAGAGTCGCTTCGCCTTCCAGGTGGTGGCCAAGGATGGCGGAGTGCCGCCCAAGTCGGCCAGCTCCTCGGTGGTGATCACCGTCCAGGATGTCAACGACAACGATCCCACCTTCAATCCCAAGTACTACGAGGCGAATGTGGGCGAGGATCAGCCGCAGGGCACGCCCGTCACGACTGTCACGGCCACCGATCCGGACGAGGACTCGCGTCTGCACTACGAGATCACGACGGGCAACACGCGCGGACGCTTCGCCATCACCTCGCAGAACGGCAGGGGACTCATCACGATTGCCCAGTCGCTGGACTACAAGCAGGAGAAGCGCTTCCTCCTCACGGTCACAGCCACCGACTCGGGCGGACGCTCCGACACGGCCACAGTGCACATCAACATTACGGACGCCAACAACTTTGCCCCCATCTTCGAGAATGCCCCGTACAGCGCCTCCGTGTTCGAGGATGCCCCTGTGGGCACCACCGTGCTGGTGGTCTCTGCCACCGACAGCGATGTGGGCATCAATGCGCAGATCACGTACTCGCTGAACGAGGAGAGCATCAACGGACTGGGCAGCCCCGATCCCTTCTCCATCAATGCGCAGACGGGTGCGATCGTCACGAATGCGCCGCTGGATAGGGAGACGACCAGCGGCTATCTGCTGACAGTCACGGCCAAGGACGGCGGCAGTCCCTCGCTGAGCGACACCACCGACGTGGAGATCAGTGTGACGGATGTCAATGACAATGCGCCCGTGTTCAAGAACCCTCTGTACCAGTCGTCCATTCTGGAGGATGCTCTGGTCGGTACGTCTGTGATTCAGGTGTCTGCCAGCGATCCGGACATTGGCCTCAATGGCCGCATCAAGTATTTGCTCAGCGATCGCGATGTGGAGGATGGATCCTTTGTGATTGATCCAACGTCGGGAACGGTGCGCACCAACAAGGGACTGGACAGGGAGAGCGTGGCCGTCTACCACCTAACAGCGATAGCCGTGGACAAGGGCTCGCCGCCGTTGTCCAGCTCGGTGGAGGTGCAGATTCGGCTGGAGGATGTCAACGACTCGCCGCCCACCTTTGCCTCGGACAAGATCACGCTCTACGTGCCGGAGAACTCGCCCGTGGGCTCTGTGGTGGGCGAGATACATGCCCACGATCCGGACGAGGGTGTCAATGCTGTCGTCCACTATTCCATCATTGGCGGCGACGACTCCAACTCCTTCTCGCTGGTCACCCGGCCCGGCTCGGAGCGTGCCCAGCTGCTCACCATGACGGAGCTCGACTACGAGTCCTCCCGCAAGCGATTCGAGCTGGTGGTGCGTGCGGCCAGTCCGCCGCTACGCAACGATGCCCACATCGAGATCCTCGTCACAGATGTGAACGACAATGCCCCCGTGCTGCGCGACTTCCAGGTGATCTTCAACAACTTCCGGGATCATTTTCCCAGTGGCGAGATCGGGCGGATTCCGGCCTTCGATGCGGATGTCAGCGATAAGCTAAACTACCGCATCCTGTCCGGCAACAATGCCAATCTGCTGCGGCTGAACAGCAGCTCTGGCGGATTGATACTCAGTCCGCAGCTGAACACGAATGTGCCCAAGTTCGCCACGATGGAGGTGTCCGTCTCGGATGGCATCAACGAGGCCAAGGCCATCATGCAGCTGTCGGTGCGGCTCATCACCGAGGATATGCTCTTCAACTCGGTGACGGTGCGCCTCAATGAGATGACGGAGGAGGCCTTCCTCTCGCCGCTCCTCAACTTCTTCCTGGACGGACTGGCGGCCATAATTCCCTGCCCCAAGGAGCACATCTTCATCTTCAGCATACAGGACGACACGGACGTCACGTCGCGCATCCTGAATGTCAGCTTCTCGGCGAAGCGGCCTGATGTCTCGCACGAGGAGTTCTACACGCCGCAGTACCTCCAGGAGCGGGTCTACCTCAATCGAGCGATCCTCGCGCGTCTCGCCACCGTGGAGGTGCTGCCCTTCGACGACAATCTGTGCGTGCGCGAGCCCTGCCTGAACTTCGAGGAGTGCCTCACGGTGCTGAAGTTCGGCAACGCCTCGGAGTTCATCCACAGCGACACGGTGCTCTTCCGACCCATCTACCCGGTGAACACATTCGCCTGCTCCTGCCCGGAGGGCTTCACCGGCAGCAAGGAGCACTATCTGTGCGACACCGAGGTGGATCTGTGCTACTCGGATCCCTGCCAGAACGGTGGCTCCTGCGTGCGCCGCGAGGGCGGCTACACATGCGTCTGCCCCGACTCCCACACGGGCCCCAACTGCGAGTCGAGCATCAGCAAGATGCGGCCCTGCATGTCGGACGCCTGCGAGGGCGGCCTCTCCTGCATGAGCAACTATCTGAGCTCCCAGCCGCCGCCGTACACCTCCACGTGTGAGCTGCGCTCCCGCTCCTTCTCGCGCAACTCCTTCCTCACGTTCGAGAGCCTCAAGCAGCGGCACCGCTTCAACCTCAAGCTGCGCTTCGCCACCGTCCAGGACAACGGACTGCTGCTGTACAACGGCCGCTACAACGAGCTGCACGACTTCATCGCGCTGGAGATCCTCGAGGGACACGTCAGCTTCTCCTACTCGCTGGGCGATCACAGCGAGCGGGTGTCCGTCGAGCAGCAGTCCAAGGTCTCGGACGGCCGCTGGCACGAGGTGGAAGTGGTGTACTTCAATCGCAGCGTCACCCTCGTCCTGGACAAGTGCGACACGGCCATCGCGTTATCGGGGGAGCAGCTGGGTCCGCGCTGGCACTGCGCCAATCAGACCACCCTCAAGCTGGACAAGCGCTGTGCCCTGCTCACGGAGACCTGCCATCGCTTCCTCGACCTCACGGGACCCCTGCAGGTGGGCGGACTGCCCCGCATACCCGCCCACTTTCCGGTGTCCAATCGGGACTTTGTCGGCTGCATCTCGGACCTGCGCATCGATGACCGCTACGTGGACCTCAACTCGTATGTCGCGGACAATGGCACGATCTCCGGCTGCCCGCAAAAGTCGCCGCTGTGCGCCTCTGAACCCTGCTTCAATGGGGGCACGTGCCGCGAGGGCTGGAGCACCCACACGTGCGAGTGCCCCGAGGGCTATGCGGGCATCAATTGCCAGGAGAACATACCCGCTCCCTGGCGCTTCTCCGGCGATGGCAGTCTCAGCTTCAACCCGCTGCTGCGGCCCATCCAGCTGCCGTGGCACACCTCCTTCTCGCTGCGCACGCGCCAGCGGGACGCCTTCATCATGCAGATCCAGATCGGGCAGAACAGCTCGGCGGTGGTGTCCCTCAAGCACGGCGTCCTCTACTACATGTACGACAATGAGCCCATGTACCTGGCTGGGGCCTTCCTCTCCGACGGCGAGTGGCATCGCGTGGAGATCAAGTGGCAGCAGGGCTCCGAGATTCAGTTCTCCGTGGACTACGGCCAGCGCGCGGGCTCCGTGCCCATGTCCCAGAAGGTGCAGGGTCTCTACGTGGGCAAGATAGTCATTGGCAGCGTGGATGGCACCATTGGAGCGGTGCAGGAGGCCTCCCCCTTCGAGGGCTGCATCCAGGACGTGCGCATCGGCGCTGGACAGTCTGTGCTGTCGCGCCCCACCATCCGGGAGAACGTGGAGGATGGCTGCGAGTCGCGGGCCCAGTGCCCGGACAACTGTCCCGCCCACTCGAACTGCGCCAGCAGCTGGGACGCGGCCACCTGCGAGTGTGAGGCTGGCTACGTGGGCACCGAGTGCGCTCCCATCTGCACGGTCCGGCCATGCGCCGCGGGCGTGTGCCGCTCCAATGTGAGTCTGCCGCGGGGCTACAGCTGCGAGTGCAACAGCAGCTTCCAGCACGGCGACTACTGCGAGCGGGAGCTGCAGCAGCCGTGCCCCGGGGGCTGGTGGGGCGAGCGCGTGTGCGGGCCGTGCAAGTGCAACCTGAAGCAGGGCTACCATCCGGACTGCAACAAGACGACGGGCCACTGCTACTGCAAGACGAACCACTACCAGCCGCCCAACGAGACGGCCTGCCTCTCGTGTGACTGCTACGCCATCGGCAGCTTCAACAGCGCCTGCAACCGGCTCACGGGGCAGTGTGAGTGCCGCGGGGGCGTCATTGGACGCCGCTGCGACTCCTGCTCCAATCCCTACGCCGAGGTCACGCTCAATGGCTGCGAGGTGGTCTACGACGCCTGTCCGCGCTCCTTTGCGGCGGGCATCTGGTGGCCACGCACTCCGCTGGGCAGCAGCACCGTCGAGAGCTGCCCGCTGCCGGCACGGGGCAAGGGCCAGCGCAGCTGCGACAGCCAGACGGGCAGCTGGACCACCCCGGACATGTACAACTGCACCTCGGAGCCGTTTGTGGAGCTGCGGCGGCAGCTGTCGCAGTTGGAGCGACTCGAACTGGAGCTCAACTCGTTTGTGGCCATCAAAATGGCGGAGCAACTGCAGCGGGCCTGCGAGGCCGTCGACCGCAGCGGAGTTGGCAAGCAGCCAGCACCGCGACCTCTGAGCAAACGCTACAAAATGGAGTCCTCGTTCCTGCTCAATGCAGGAGGCAATGTGTGGTCGCACGAGCTGGAGATGGACTACCTGTCCGATGAGCTAAAGTTCAGCCACGATCGCCTGTACGGCGCTGATCTACTCGTGACGGAGGGCATTCTGCAGGAGCTCATCAACTACGAGCTGATGCAGAGCGGCCTGAACCTGTCGCACAGCCAGGACAAGTACTTCATCAAGAACCTGGTGGATGCGGCGAGTGTGATCCTCGATCGCAAGTACGAGGCAGAGTGGCGACGCGCAGCGGAGCTGATTCAGCGTGGACCCGACGACCTCGTCGACGCCTTCAACAAGTACCTGGTGGTGCTGGCACGCTCGCAGCACGACACGTACACGAATCCCTTTGAGATTGTGCAGCCGAACGTGGCCCTGGGCCTGGACATTGTCACCACCGAGTCGCTGTTCGGCTACGAGCCGGAGCAGCTGAGCGAGTACCATCGCAGCAAGTACCTCAAGCCGAACGCCTTCACCACGGAGAGCGTGGTGCTGCCCGACACCAGCGGCTTCCTGCAGCACTCCGCCAAGCAGAAGCCCGTCATCAGCTTCCCCAAGTACAACAACTACATCCTGGACAAGCACAAGTTCGACAAGCACACCAAGGTGCTGGTGCCGCTCGAGATGCTGGGCATTACGCCGCCAGAGAGCGACGAGGTCACCCAGGGCAGCGGGCGGCGGGGCAACGACTATCGCGCCATCATCGCCTACGCTCAGTACAAGGATGTGGGCCAGCTGCTGCCGGATCTCTACGACGAGACCATCACCCGTCGCTGGGGCGTCGATGTGGAGCTGGCCACGCCCATTCTGTCATTGCAGATTCTGGTGCCATCGTTGGAGCGGGAACAGGACCAGCAGCAGCAGCAGCAGCAACGCTTTGAGATTCCCTCACGGAAGATCTCCTCTTCGTCATCATCGGTGTCTGCTGGCAGCACGGAGCAGCAGTTCGTGGAGGTATTCGATGTGCCCAAGGCACCGACCAGCAGCAGCGAGCAGCAAATTGAAGACATTCGAATAACGGCCCACGAGATTCCAGCGGCTGTCGCCTCGGGGGAGGGGCAGCTGGAGGCCAGCAGCAGCGAGGATGGCGAGGAGGTGCCCGATCCCCACATACACCTCAACCTGGACGACATCGAGTTCCACGGCAACTCGGGCGAGGAGATCATCGCGCCCGACTCCGGCGAACAGCTGAATCCCAACTACGAGGGCACAGGCGCCGCCGCATCTGGCAGCGAGGAGCAGCCCAAGGGCGAGAACGAGGCCATCTATCGCGATCGACGGCTGGTCAAGCGGCAGGTGGAGGTCATCTATCCCTCGGACCAGCTGCAGCAGGCGCCGGAGCGCATGGTCTACCGCTCACTGGGCTCGCCGCATCTCCTGCAGCCGATCAAGCTGCAGATGTGGCTGGACATGGACACGGCACGGTTTGGGCCACGCTCCAATCCGCAGTGCGTGCGCTGGAACTCGTTCACCAATCAGTGGACACGCCTGGGCTGCCAGACGGAGATTCCCGACTTTGACGGCGACTTTGCGCCCTCGCCCCAGCAGCCCATCCTCATCAACTGCAGCTGCACGCACATCTCCAACTATGCGGTGATTGTGGACATCATTGACCCCGAGGACATACCGGAGCCCTCGCTGCTCGTGCAGATAACATCGTACTCGGCCTTCATGGTCTCCCTGCCGCTGCTGCTGGGCGTGCTCCTGGCCCTCGCCCTGCTCCGCGGCCAGCAGACCAACTCGAACACCATCCACCAGAACATTGTGCTGTGCGTCTTCTTCGCCGAGCTGCTCTTCTTCGTGGGCATGCAGTCGCGGCGGCACCTCATCGAGAACGAGTTCCCCTGCAAGCTGATTGCCATCTGCCTGCACTACTTCTGGCTGGCCGCCTTCGCCTGGACCACCGTCGACTGTGTGCATCTCTATCGCATGCTCACCGAGATGCGCGACATCAACCATGGCCCCATGGGCTTCTACTTTGCCATGGGCTACGGCGCACCCGCCGTCGTTGTGGGCCTCTCCGTTGGCGTTCGTGCCCACGAGTATGGCAACAGTTTGTTGTAAGTATTTCCCGTCTCCCATCTGTTCTCCCATGTTGAAGCTAATTTCTTTGCCTCTTTTTGCAGCTGCTGGTTGTCGGTTTATGAGCCTGTTGTGTGGTGGCTTGTGGGTCCCATTGCTGGCATGTCCGTGGTGAATCTGCTCATTCTGTTTGTCTCCGTCAAGGCCGCCTTCACGCTGAAGGATCACGTGCTGGGCTTTGGCAATCTGCGTACGCTGCTGTGGCTGTCGGTGGTCTCGCTGCCTCTCATGGGCGTCATGTGGGTGCTGGCGGTGCTGGCCGCCTCGGAGCACTCGCAGCTGCTGAGTCTGCTGCTGTCCGGCGTGGTGCTGCTGCACGCGCTCTTCTGCCTCATCGGCTACTGCATCATCAACAAGCGAGTGCGCGAGAACCTGCAGCGCACCTGTCTGCGCTGCATGGGCCGCAAGGTGCCGCTGCTCGACTCCTCCATGGTCGTCAGCAACAGTTCGCACAACGTGAACGGGGCCACGCGGCCGAACAACTTCCTCGCGGGCAGCTACGACACGACAACGCGGCGGAATATTGGCATCAGTGCCAGCAGCACCACCTCCCGCAGCACGGCCAAGACCAGCTCGAGCCCCTACAGCGACGGGCAGCTGCGGCAGACCTCCACGTCCACCTCCAACTACAATTCGGCCAGCGATGCGCCCAGCTTCCTGCGCGGCTTCGAGTCCTCCACCACGGGTCGCAGTCGGCCCGAGGAGAAGCCGTCGAGGCGTCGCACCGAGCGCAAGGACTCCGACTCTGGCTCCGAGACTGATGGCCGCTCCCTGGAGCTAGCCTCCAGCCACTCCAGCGACGACGACGAGTCGCGCACGGCCCGCTCCTCGGGCACACATCGCAGCACGGCCGTCAGCTCCACGCCCGCCTACCTGCCCAACATCACGGAGCACGTGCAGGCCACCACGCCGCCCGAGCTGAATGTGGTGCAGAGCCCGCAGCTCTTCCCCAGCGTCAACAAGCCCGTGTACGCGCCGCGTTGGTCCAGCCAGCTGCCGGACACGTACATCCAGTCGCCGCCGAACATTGGACGCTGGTCCCAGGACACGGGCTCCGACAACGAGCACGTGCACGGCCAGAAGATGACCATCTCGCCGAATCCGCTGCCCAATCCCGACCTGACGGACACCAGCTACCTGCAGCAGCACCACAACAAGATCAACATGCCGCCGTCGATCCTGGAGAACATTCGGGACGCGCGCGATGGCTACGAGGACAGTCTGTACGGGCGGCGGGGCGAGTATCCGGACAAGTACGGCTCCTACAAGCCGCCCAGCCACTACGGCAGCGAGAAGGACTATCCGGGCGGCGGCGGCGGCGGCGGCGGCGGCGGCGGCGGCAGTGGCTCCCAGACCATCGGCCACATGCGCAGCTTCCACCCGGATGCGGCGTACCTCAGCGACAGCATCTACGACAAGCAGCGGACCCTGGGCAGCGGCTATCTGGGCGCCAAATCGGAGTCCCCCTACCTCTCCAAGGACCGCATCACACCAGACATCTATGGCTCCCGCGACGGCCACTACAGCCTCAAGAGGCAGCCCGCCTACGCCACAGACTCGCTGCACTCGGTGCATTCCCTCCTGAAGAATGATTACCACCAGCAGCAGCAGCAACAACAGCAGCAGCAACAGCAGCTGCAGCTGCAGGCGCAGGACAGGCTGTCGGAGGGTTCGGACAAGAATGGCTACCACTTCCCGTACACAGCCGAGGAGGATCATTTGACGACGCGCAAGCTGAGCCACACGCAGCCTCCCTCGCTGCACGGCTCCCAGCTGATGCAGCCACCCGGCCTGGGGCTGGGCATGGGGATGGGCCTGGGCATGGGCATGGTGAACGATGTTAACAATCCGGGACTGATGGCCCGCCACACGATGAACGGTGGCTCGCGGCACAGCTCGAGGGCCTCGTCGCCGCCATCCAGCATGGTGGCGCCCATGCAGCCGCTCGGCCCTCTCGCCAGCATCACGGACACTGAGTGAGTGGCAATCCTGGCTTGGCTTCGGCAGTTAACAGACTGGCCCTGGGGGCGCTTGGGCCAGTTGTTAGTCAGTTGCTTCTTCCACCCCCCCAAGACCCGTACGATTTATGTTTCTTTGATTTGCTGTGTTGGTCGTCTGTTTGCTAGAGATTTGTTTTTGGTTTTCCAACTCTCTCAAGTTTATTTTTCCACATTTGACTCGGGCGGCAATTAATCTGTGTGTGTGTTTGAGTGTGTTTGTGTGTGTGTGTGTGAGCCTTTGTTTGATGCAAACAAGAACAAAAGCAACGGCAATGATATAAACCCTTTTGTGCGTCTCCCATCTACTCCACTTCGTTCAGCTCCGTTTCTGTCTGTCCACAAAACATAAACCATAAAAGCAATGATAGCCGGAAACAATGCAAATGAATATGGTACAAAACACACACACACACACACACACGCAAGCACACACACACGCATACACTCATACACATATATCTATGGGACATGTCCATATCCTTTCAGCTGGTGCTGGGAACATTTGAAGCAAATCTAATTTGACTATCTTTCACTTCTATTCTCTCCCCCCCCAACTTGTGCTTTTTGCTCTCTCTCTCTTTCACCCTGATGAACACACATACTAACACACACTCACACACATACGCATCAAAATGAAATCCAACGTAATGCAAAATACAACACACAATGGCGGCTCGTATTCCATCCACATCCATCTATCTAACAAATCCATCCATCCATACCCAAACCACATCTCACCACAACTACAACAACAACAACTACAACAACAACAACTACAACAACAACAACTACAACTACTCCACATCAACAGCTCAGAGGTAAACCACAAGGAAAATGCATTTTCAGCTCGCACATTTCACATTTTTCCCCCCATTTTTCCACACGTCCACGTCGTTTTGTGTTACATTTTTCCCTTTCGTTTGGCCCTAGCTTAAGTGTAAATATAAAAGGGAATCGATTCGATTCGTTTTGGTCTCCCTGCCCGAAATTTCTCTGTCCAATGTGAATATTGATTTAATTTTTGTATATTTACTAAATTTCGTAACCCCCAACCCAAACTGTTTATCATTTCTATTTGATTTATCAGTTTAATTGAATTTGTACACTCTGTGATTTGTAATTCGAATGTAAGGCAATTGCAACCCGTAATATTTTGTGTTATGTTCTCATTCAGCAATCAAACATTTGTACATGCCATGCCCCCTCTCATTTACACTAACCAACAACACAACACAACAACAGACATTCTCACTCTCTCTCTATCTATACAACCTACCATGCAATCTCCACAGTTCGACATTATTTGGCTGCAACGCAGGCAACAGAGGCAGCAGTATCCTTGGTCGCTAACAATATGGTATAAATAACTGATCGAGCAACAGAAGGAACCATTTAGCCACATAGCCTACCCCCTCCCCACCAGTTAGTCAATCCAAACCAAAAGCTATAGACAGAGTGCTTAAGATAATATTTATCAATATCATAGACTGGTAATGCCAGAGCAGAGCTTTCCCCCTACATCTCGATAGAGTTCGAGCCAAAACCGCAGACATTTGAGCCCAATAAAGTTTATGATTTACCGCCCAGAACATACCCAGAATCAATTAGCACTCGAATAACTTGACCCGTGTGGTCTAATCTACTATTCATACATATGTACAGCTATGTACATTCCCTGACACCTCCATCCACAGGCACGCATACACCCACTTAACACCCATAACACTCACAACACACACCACACCCAGTTGTAGATTTATGTTCATTTATTTAGTTTAATAATTATGTTTATGCTTGAACTAAACCCAAAACCTAAACTATGTATGTCTGTAGTGTATGTAGTGCGTAAAACTAAACGTTAAGCACGCGTCGCAGCAAGTAGCCGAGTGCTGTTTATGTGACCTTTGTCCCGGCATGCCATAAATAATGCACTCCATTGAGCACGTGGCACGTGGCGTAGTGCACTGTAGACTGATGGACACAACTTGAGTAGTCTGGGAGTGTGGCAGTCTGGGAACTAAACCGTACTAATGTCAATCTCTCTCTGTCGCAAAACAGGCGGAATATTGATGATGACGAGACCACAGTGTGACGACTGTCCCAGCAACTGCAGCAGAAACAAAAGCAACGGCAGAGGCAGAGGCAGAAGCAACAGCAGCAGCTACACCATCTGCAGCAGCAGCAGCGTACGAAGCAACAAAACTTTGCCACAATTAGACGCAAGCCGCTGCCATACAGAAGCACCACCAACACTTGAGCTTCAAGCTGGACCAATGCATATTTTCCAGGGGGAAAGCACACGATAAGCCAAACAAGTGGTGGATCAGCAGCAGCAGCGGCGAAGGCCATAAGTTCATCATTAGAATCCTGTACATAAAAATACACACACACATCCTGTCAAAAGCGCATGCAAACGAGGATTACTCTTACGTAAATACCGCTTAGCACTCACAGAAAACCAGCCCCATACACACGAGTACCAGTTTAAGGAACATATTTTAGCATTTAATTAATTTATACACGAGTATTACGTGCAGCTAAGAGGAGCTCAAGCTCTGCACTTTGTGCGAAATTGTGTAATTTGATTTACTCAGCAAACCACACCGAGTGCGAATACGAATTGGAGTTTGAGTTCGAGTGTGTGCAGTGCGTGTATTATACCATATTTATGTACAATTAATCTCTAAAAACAAGTCAGACTGATTTTATGCATTTTGTTCTGCCATTAAGTTAAGCTCTACTTACGCTAAGACGACTTACAAACACCAATACTCACCACAGAGCATTTGCATTTAGGTCCAATTGAAGCTAATGAAACAAACAAATCGAAATTGCATTCATTTTTAGTTAGCGCAAAGGATGGGGCAAGGCACGAAGTAGCAGAAAGTGTTGTGCCTCGAGAACCCGTACGAAGAAGATACGAGCTTATTATGCCAAATTATTTGAAGAAGGAGCCAGAGGAGACTCTGAATTGAAAGCATTTATTGTGTCACATCACACTTTTTCAGCCAGCAACAGCTTTGGCAACTGTACAATAAAATCTGTTCAAAGAAGTCATATGGAAAGCAAATACATATTTATGCAGGACACGTTCACGTGCATTGAGCATGGAGAACTACGGAGCACAGACAGCAGACACACCGCCACACCATACACATATCCAACAGTATATAAATGTATTCAAATACTCGTTGTCTATAAGTAATAACAAAATATAAGCAGAGGAAGATTCCTGATCCCCGCAACAATAGCCACTCATGACCGTGCAAAGTGTGTACAATTTATAAATAAATAATTCATAAGCAGAACTCTCTGTACTGCCACTCCAGCTTGGCCATTGATTGCGCTTGAATGGGTGTGGCCCGCAATATGCGATATCTATGTGAATGTGAATTGACTTATTTAGTTGTAAAGTTTATCAAATAAATAAAATAAAGAGCGTGTTTGAGGGTGCTTAAAATTATTTATAATGAGAGTTGAATTGTGTGTGTAATGCCAGAAAATAGTCAAAGTTTGGTTGCTTTTCCATACACCTTTTTTTGCATATATTTTATTATGGGAATACAATAATTTCAATACCATTATGTGTACATTATGTGGGTATATGTATATGTATGTGTGTGTGTGTGTATCTCTATGTAAGTATCCTCACGATACAGATGTGTTGGTATTTAAAAAACCATTCTTGAATAACATACGGAATTATTTGATTGGAATTGTTGTTTTGTTTTGCTTCATTTTAGTTGGGTGGCTATTCTGCTGCAATTAAAATGGAATAAAAATGACGAATTGTTTGGAATACGATTACAAATACGTTTTATGGGTTCACAAATATTAGGTTTGGCGGAGTACACAATGCCATAATCAATATGCTAGTGTTCTTCGTTAAAGGACAACAATGTAGCGCAAAAACATTTGCTTACTTAATGCATTTAGTACGAGTTCGAGTACGAATACGAAATACGAATACGAGTATGAGTTTGATAACAACTTTGGTTTGTTTATTGTGTTATTTTTGTTTGATTTTAGTTTAAATTTTGCGATAGATTGTGGCTATGGCCATGGCTATGCAGTTGTATGTTTAACTATTTTACAAAACAGATCGAATAATGCCGAATAAGTTAGTCAATGTACGCGGCGTCAGCTCTAGTTTTATTTAAGGCATTGTCGTATGGAATTTCTTCTATTACTTAACATTTCCCTCGACTATTCTCCGCTCTCCACTCCACTCTCCTCAGATCCACATTCAGTTGGTTGTTCACTCGTTGTGCATTTTGTGTCTGGCTTCCTATTCCTCGGGTGTGCACTGGGGGAGGGCATACATATGGTAACTCGATTCGTTTTGGGTATTTATAATACAGCGATATGCCTTTAGTTTATATCGTAATTCAAGTGAAACTCTGCGTGTATACACATGCATATTTAACATTAACGAGCATTTGCAAATACACACAGATACGAGTACATTTATTATTCAGTTATTTTCAGTTAAATTTCAGCAGTTCCGTACGTACAGGGTCAGTGTCCCCTCAACTCTGTGTTCGGGGCAGCAGCAGTTGGTTGTGTCTTCTTTTACAGCGTAGAAAAGTAGCTTGGGGTGTGCTTATCAAAACAGAATAGTTCGGGGGCATAGTACTTAGTGTTGGCAAATTAAATGCACCGATCTCTCAGCTGGCTCGGTGGGTTCAATTAATTTCTCTCAATTCAATTTCAATTCGCAAAATCGCAACTCTAGCGATCAGTTGAACAACACAATTTAATAATTTGTGCGCTGTGCGGATAAATTTGGGAAATGAAATTAATTTTGTGTGCGAGGGGGGAGGGAGGGATCATCATTTCGATGCTCAAGTTGCTCTGTCTTCAGCGTGTCATTGTTATTGTCAGAAAGGACGCGAAACATGAAACTGAGACACGGGAAAAACTGCAAACCTACCAACCATACATATGTATAGGCAAATGGATCTGGGTAGTATGTACCATGTATTTATCGTATATGTATAGTATGTTTATGTATGTATATTTTATGTATAGGTATGTATATTTCATTTATCAATTGCAACACATTAAAAGTTTTCCATTTTCACTACACAAATACATACGTACATACATCATAATAATACGATAATAATAATAATAATATTTAATAATTATAATGGCTAAGCAACCACATGTTCATGCATGTATCTGCATATGTATCTGTATCTGTATCTGTATCTTTATCTTTGTCTTTATCTTTTATGTGTGAAATTGCTCCACGGAACCCGCACAACCTTCCAGCCAAGGCACGCCGGGATCGGGGCAATATGTTTATGTGTGTAGATAGTTATAGTGTGTGTTTGCTATAGTTACTATGTTCGATTTCACCAATTTGCTAGCTTTGTGCGTTGTGTCCAAGCATTCAAACTGTACAGTTTAGCCAGCATATGTATATACAAGTGGGAAAGTGCCAGACGCCCATTCCTTTCATTAATGGAGATGGAGAGAAACGGGAATGGAGCTTGCAGTTGCAGTTGCAGTTGAAAGATCAGCACAGAATGTGTGCACATTTAATTAGTGCTGCTGGGGGCCCTAGACTCCTAGACTCCTAGACTCTCTCTCTCTCTTCAATTCGTCGCTCAAGGCAAAAGGTTCAAGTCAAGTCAAAGTTCAACAATTTAGTGCGTTTCTGCGGCAGCCGATTAAATTACACGTTACAAGATACAAATTACCAATTATCGATTACCAATTACAATTGAAACATTGATTAAATAACATCTCTGACATTTACACGGTAGGCAATCGAACGAGCTTTAAGGATATACAAACATACATACATACAATATACGAGTATGGGCTACAAATACAGTGGGTGCACACAGTGAGTGCACACAGCATTCAAATGGCACTCGTCGATACATTCATCTCTTGATTAATGAACTGACTAAAGTAGCTAGCTTTTAGTGCTTTCTTTTTTGTTGTTCTTTGTTTGTTTCTGTTCTGTTTGTTGTTGTTCTCTCAGTTGCTCAGTTGACAGAAAGTTGCGAGTTGTTGTACGAGTTAATTTTCTCTCTCTGTGTGTTTGTGTTTCCGGTTCCGGCTGCTCGTTCTCCTGGGGCTACTGCTGGTGGTGTTGGGCACTCTAACAGTTGCAGTTGGCATTGGGCGTGCCCTGCGGCTGGTCCGTCAAGCGCTGCCCCTTCTGTGCTCCGCCCACTAACGTCGGATCGGCGTCGAGGCTCTCGGACATCTTGTCGCATATAATATCCACCAGGCGCTCGAAGACAGCCTAAAGCAGCAACAGAAAGAGAGGTTAAATAAGAGCTCTCGCAGCGGCCAGTGGCTGACACTCACCTTGACATTCACATTCTCCTTGGCGGACGTCTCGAAGAACTCCACGCCCAGCTGATCGGCCAGTTGGCGGCCCCGCTCGAAGCTAATCACGCGCTGATCCTCCATGTCGCATTTGTTGCCCACCAAAATGACTTGGGCGTTGTCCCACGAGTAGGTTTTGATTTGTGTGACCCTGCGGGAGAGCAGAAAGTCAGTGTGTTTGTGTTTGCGTTTGTCTTGGGGATGTGCTCTCACCAGTCCTGAACCGAGTTGAAGCTGTCCTCGTTGGTGACATCATACATCAGAATGAAACCCATGGCGCCGCGATAGTAGGCTGTGGTGATGGTGCGGTAACGCTCCTGCCCGGCCGTGTCCTGTAAAAGTCAAACGCAATTTGTTCAGGTCTTTGATTTAAGACCACTACAACACCACAATTAACCCGCAAGCAAACCCCACGCACTGCCAGGAGGGAGCAGCAGCAGGCTGTGACACACGAGAGAGGGCCGCAGGTTGGCCTGCGGCAACTTGTTGCCATGATTGATGGGTGTGTAGCCCGTCAATACATCAAGTGGACTGCCATTCAACGACATTCCATTACTATCATCACAAGTGGCGAGCAGACTTACCCAAATCTGAAGCTTCACGCGCTTGTCGTGGCGAAAGACAGTCTTCACCTTGAAGTCGATGCCCACCGTGGAGACGAAGGCGGATGTGAAGCTATCGTCGGCATAGCGGAAGAGGAAGCTCGTCTTGCCCACACTGGAGTTGCCGATGATGAGCAGCTTGAACATGTAGTCAAAGTTCTGATCGGCCGCATCCTTCTGCCACTTGGGATCCCCGCCGCTGGCCATGTCTGTTCAGTGCTCGTTGCTGTCTGTCTGGAATACAGAAAAATACTATAAAGGATCAGCTCAGATGGCTTTGCACTGCCTGTCAAGCTGTGAACGGCAAGTGGGAAACTCATTCAGGTCAGTCTCATCGAAACCTTCGTATCTGCCACAGCACAAGCTGTCGACTCTGAAAATATTGAGAAATTTCATTTCAAAAACAGAAGTTTGACTTTCGGTTGATTTGTACAAAGTTTTTTGTGTTTTTTTATTCGTGTTGCAAGAGAAAATGTTCGACACCACGCTGGGCACTCTGCTTGGCCTCTGCATGCAGATCTGTTGGCTGTTGGCCAGCCAGTTCTTCTGCCAGATGGTGCAGCATCCTCTGCTGACCAGCGCCGTGTGTCTGCTGCTGAGCCTCGTCCGACGGGTGGACCAGCAACTGCTGCGTGAGCGTTTCCAGCTGCTGAAGATCTGGATTACAGACTCGGATCTGCCCACTGACAACTGTGGCTACGACACGACTGACCCTGGAGAGGGGGAACTGGGGAGACAGGGACCCGGGTCTGGCTACCAGAGCCCCATCAATATCGACGAAACACAGCTCAGCCGCCTGGCCATCAGGGAGCTGCTCAACTGGAACCACTACGACGACCTGCCGGCGGGCATTCAGCTGGAGAACACCGGCCACACGGTGGTGCTGCGGGCGCAGTTCCGCGGCAACAGACCGACCATCAGCGGCGCCGATCTGCTGGCCAGCTACACCTTCGTGGAGGTGCGCTTCCATTGGGGCTGGTGCAACAGCGAGGGCTCCGAGCACACCTTGAACCACCGCAAGTTTCCCATGGAGATGCAGGTGATGCACCGTGCCGGCTCCGGCCAGGCACGCTCCTGCACCAGCAGCTACGATCTCCTGACCGTCGCCTTCTTGTTCGAGCTCTCCGCACACAACCCGTTCCTGGACCCACTCGTGCAGAACCTCCGCCAGGTGCGTGTGCCTGGAAAGCGTGTGACTATCTCTCCCTTTCCGCTGAGCTACCTAATGCCCGCCTTCCGGACTGGCTTCTACTCTTACGGTGGCTCGCTGACCCACCCGCCGTTCTACGAGGGCACCGAGTGGCTCATCTTTCCCGAAACTCTGGCCATTAGCGACTTTCAGCTGCGCCACTTTCGACAGCTGCTGGGCCCCGACGGCATCACTCCCATCACAAGGAACGCCCGTCCCGTGCAGTCGCTGGGCAACCGCAAAGTCAGCCTCAACTGCTTCTGTCCCTTCGATGCCAATCAGCGGCCAGTCGATCTTTGCCAGCAGCAGCCTCAGTCGGTGGAAGTGAAGCAGGAAGAAACCGTGAAGCAGAAGCAGGTGGCTTCTGAGGAAGAGGGCGTGCTGCTGGAGTCCATGAACACGACCACCGTCATAACCAGCGACTCTGGGAACTTATGCATGAGCACATTCATGCGCAAGGAGCAGCCACAAGAGAACTACAGCACCACAGCCATTGTCCTCCACAGCGACTCGACGGCCCCCCAGCCGGAGCAGGCTGTTCAAGAAGATTTAACAAGCGGCGAGGGCGGAGCCGATACCATCAGCGTCGTGGGCGATGGCGTCAACATTGGGCTCCAAGGCCATCCCCAGCTGCTGTGAGAGGGTGGAAGGGGCGATCCTTGCTTAATTATTGTTGTGCAGTTCGAAATTTGTTTTTGTTTTTATCACGCGGAACCGGATGCGCAGACGGGACACAGGCTGGCTCCAAGGCCAGCTGCTCTTTGTCCTGGCAGGACTAATTGAATGGCGCGTGTATGGATTAAAGAGTTGCGTTTACATTTACAAACCAAAGCCCTTGCGCCTTGCCACTTGAACCCCGCGAGGCAGCTGGACTGGCGAGTGGTGGGGAAAGTGTTGCAACACAGAATGGATGGGACTTGGGAGCAGATTTCCTTCTCCTTGTGGCTGTTCTCGGTATGGCTGTCACGTCAGTGGACACGGGAAAACAAGCAAAAAGAAAGCAAGGAGCGAGGGGGGAACTGGCACTGGTAGCGGCACGGCCTTGAAAAGTTTCAGCCTTGTCATGGCACGGACACGGGCACAGCCGTTTCAGTTTCAGCTTACAGTTTTCCCATTTGCTCTCGACTCTCGCCTCTCGGCTCTCGTCTTTCACAATTTCCATATGCAAGGCAGGCAGCAGCTCCGCCTGCTTGGACGCGAGCGAGCGACATTGTGTCGATAATTTGTGTGTATAGACAACTTTATCTGCCTTTTGCCTTCTGCCATGGCTTCTGCCACGTCTCCTCCTGCTTCTCCCGCTTCAATCAAAAGTTGCGCAGCAACAAAATGCTGTCAGATTTCTGATGAAAGACTACGACTCTGGCTCTGGGGTCCACCGAGGAGTGCGCGCGTCATCGCCAAGGCCCTGGCAAAAAGGACAGCCCCAAGCCAATGCTCCTGGCAGCGGCTGTCAAGGAGCAGAACCCTCCACTTCTGGAGCCTCAAAGCACCTCTGGAGTGTGTGGCAGAAGCCGGGGGCACAGCGACAGACAGACGTGCTCGAGTCAATAGGCAGGACAGCCTCTTATCAAGAGGCGGCATGGAAATGTTTTTATCTGCCCGACTTCGTGTGATTATCGATTTTTTTTCTGTTGTTTTTTCGCCTCCATGTGGGGGTGGCTCCATCTGCAGCCTCGCTGTTTATTCGTGCTTCAACTTGTCAAATGGTTAAGCAGCTGTTCGGCGGTCAGAGCAAACTATTGGGCTGTGGGTCTGTGGTCTGCTGTTTGCTTTCACTGAACTCCAAGCAATCGGACACCCACGCACGAGAGTGCAATGCGGCGTTATCTTAATATTAAGGTGGGATGTGAGCATTGGGGCCACTTACTGTGTCTTGAGGTTGATGCGGTTGCTCCTGCTGCTCCAATAGATCCCGTTAGCTTGTAGATGCGTTGCCGTTGACGTGCGCTGCTACTGCTGCTGCTGCTGCTGCTGCTGCTGCTGTGTGTGTGTGTGTGTGTCTCTGTGTGGGAGTAGGTGTGTGCAGGTGTGTAGGTGTTTAGGTGTACACGGCTATTTCGCAGACATACACATACGCAAATCGATAATGTGCCTGGGGCTTTGGTTCTGCTTCTGCTTCTGACTCCGCTGTGTGTGGGATTTCGTTTCCCCTGCTTCCGTCCGTTCGGGGGGTGGGGGTTTGTATTGAAAGTTAGCCTTGGCACTGGCCTAACATACGGTACTCTTTGTTTACGGTTACCCAATCAATTATTCAACGTACGCGCACCCACACGTCTCGCCACAGCACTGTAGTCAATCAAATTACTCTGGAGTCGCCTCGAAATGGCGGTGCAAAAGAAATCTTGCCTGGCCTGCCAATTATTTTCTCAACTGTTTCAACTTTTCTTCTGCTCTCGTCAAACGGGGAATATCGCATCGACACGTCGTCTTCGCAGGACTCAAATGAGGGAAAAAATTCGAAGCTCTCAGGCGGCGAATTGGCTGCTGCGGCGAATATGCGAAAGTTTTGTATACGTTTCCATATATCGACTGCTGCCAGAGCTCCCTGCTATCTGCTGTGTGTGTGAAAATCGATTGGGGGGCTGTTTTCCTGGATAATTGGGGGCGAGCTTTCCATTCATGCGGCGGGGCGGACATGCGCACAGTTCGCCATGGACACAGATGCGCTAACCAACACTGGCAGAGCGCCATCAATTTGAAATCTAATCGAGTATTTATATCGGTTATTGGTTTGTGGTTTATTTTATGGTTCATGGTTTAATATCCAAAGCAAAGTGCCCTCACAATAAAGGTCCAAAGATTCTGCGTGGCTTTGATTGTGCTTATAAACAGTTTAATGATTGATCAACAAATATAACAATGCAGCCCAAGTACACCTCTGCCCCCCTACAGCTTGCTATTCCCAGCGAGCATTTCGCGTACAATCTTCACAGCGTACTTGGCTGTGCCAGGCGCTGTGGTCACACCGTAGCCTCCGTGGCCATAGTTGTGTACCACCTTCAGGCGTCTTCCCTCCGCATTGGTGAGCAGTTCTGGCTCCACGCGAACGATCGCACGGTGGGGACGAAGCCCGACGCACTCCCTGACAATTTCCGCCTTCTTGAGGCTCGGCAGGAGGTCGTAGCAGCGCTCCTTGATGGCCATGCTGTCGTACTTGCACCACTCAGTGTTGTAGCTGTCGAACTGCCGGCAGCCGCCCAAGGTGACCGTCTCGAAGCCGGGCAGCACATACGTGTCGTAGTCGCCATAGAAGGCAGTCTTAATCCACGGCGCCCGCACCTTCAGCACCTGACCCCGAATGGGCACCAAGTGCTGATCATTGCACAGCTCCTTGGCTCCCATGCCAGTGCAGTTCACCAAGACATCAAAGTTCTGCTGCACATCGAAGAAGTTCGTCACATGCTGGCGTACCACTTGTCCCCCATTTTTGAGGAATCTGCAAACGAATGTTGAGAGTGAATGATTACTGGTGGTTGCCGGACTGAACTCACTTGCTCGTGGCGTAGGGCAGGAAGAGGCGACTCTCCGTCAAGCAGGTGGTGAAGAAGGAGCCGTACTTCCATCCGCCCTGGCACAGCTTCAGCTCCTCCTCCGTGGCGCGTCGATACACGGGCAGAAGCTTCTCAATGAAGTGGTTCTGAAAGAAACGGCAATGTCTCGTTAATCGAATTAAGCCAATTCAGATAAGAAGCGCTGATAGAGAGACGCCTGGCAACGTACCCGCACGATGGTGGGGGAGGTGCGCGAGTAGATGTAGCCCGACAGCTGGCACACGCCTGCCAGAGGAGCCTCCTTGGAGCGACGCAGTTCATCCCAGTAGTTGAAGGCATCCGTCATCCAATGCCTACAACCGAAAGAAGGATCAGAATGTCGTACTGGACATGACCTTGCAGCATGCGATCGTACTGCGTAATTTCCTGGGTGGGGCCCATGAAACTGGTGCCCGGTCGGAAGATGCCCGCAGCCACATAGCTGACTGTGTCCTCGTTGAAGCGGTCGGCAATGATGGACACCTGGGCCGAGGGAAACTGCTCCTGCAGCTCCAGGGCGGTGGTGAGACCAATAATGCCGCTGCCTAGCACTCCGAAATGCATGATTGTTGATTCGCTGGCCAATCCCGATCCGGTACTGAGCAGCAGCAACCTGCAGCACAATTATTTAACGGCGCCCGGCACTTGTTTAGATAGTGAGTGCAGCTTATCAGTCTATTATATCAGTAAGAACATTTAAACAAACCTCTCTCTCTCTCCCTGTGTCTGATTATCTTTCCCACGCTCATAATCTTTACTCGATTGGTCGAGAAAAAAAGAACCGCTCTTTTTCTATCGTTTTTTAAATTCACTTCAATAGGAATCACAATAAAAAAAGTTAATTGAATCAATTTATATTGAATTTAAAAGAAACAGCTGTCTATGTTTTGTCTATCGACTTTCGATAGATAATACTTGACTATACCAAAATCATAAAAGAAAAATACTAATATCTCGGACTAGAATTACTTTTCATTAGAATTTGTGAGAATACACTGTTGTTTTTAGTGCGCTAGGAGCAAACAACCAAATTAAATTTAAAAAAAATTACTTGCATAAAAGCAGCTGCTCGC
Source organism: Drosophila subobscura (assembly GCF_008121235.1). Lineage (NCBI taxonomy): Eukaryota > Metazoa > Arthropoda > Insecta > Diptera > Drosophilidae > Drosophila > Drosophila subobscura. The sequence goes on from NC_048531.1 coordinate 6,739,398, forward strand.
TCCTAGCTTTGTGCATATTTGTGTATTTTTGTGCGCCTCTGAGATTTCCGGCACATGTCCAGACGGTCACACTGCACTCTCAACAATATTCAATTCTTAATTTATTTTCTAAAAACAACAACAAATTAAGAACAAAAGTAACGGCACACAGGAAGGCGCTCTTTGAAGTCCAGTGGCAGCTACAGCAGCACTGTGGAGCAGCAGTCCCAGAGGCGTAACCACGGAAACCTTGAGGAGCAACATGACGGCAATGTCGCCCAGTGAGGTGAGTGTTTGGTGCAGCCAGCCCTCCCGTCCCCAACCCAACCCCTTGACAAACACTCGCACTTGTGCAAATGTTAGCTTGCGGCCGGCGTCTGGTTTCTGTTGGACTCCGCCCACCTTCTCCAGCTGATTGTTCGGTTCGATTCCTCTTCCGCAAGCATTGCACAAGGTTCAACGTCACCTTATCGTTTTTTCGGCAACCTGAGCTCTGAGCATTGAGCGCGGCGTGACGCATTCGCAAAGAGTGTGGGGCGAGACGGCTTATCGGCGAAAGCCCAGCTCTCCCAGCTTCCTTGGGTGTCGAGACGGCCGAGACTCATCTCCGATTATTATATAATTGCAGCAGGCTGGCAGGCGGCAATGAAAGAGCCTCTTTGTCCCGTCGTGCCGCATGGCCTCTGCACATTGAGGTCATTGAGGCAGGCCTTTTGCGACCTGCTAATTGCCACCCACGAATACGGATCAACAAATCGACCCGCATGTGCTTTGGCCTGTGCTCTCCCTGTGTTTATGCAACCAAATGCAGGTCTCCCCGTGCACCGACTGCCGTGCACATTCCTGCTGCCGTTTTGTTTATGCCACGTAAACAGTGCGCCTGCAGAGTAGCCTTGACTAGCCCATCGATCCTGTACTGTGCTGTGGCCATTGTACATACCACTCTCATATGGTTGCTCTCACATCGGTTGCCCTCGGCACACACACACACACGCATACCGGCGCACACTGTCTGCCGAAAATAAAAGCTCATCGGATCTGACTCTGCGTCCATCGCTTTCAGTCAGTTTTCGTTGACACGCGAATCCGCACGCGCCGTTCTATATGATATTGTGACGCGAAATCCAGTCCGAATTGGTTAGAGAAGTGCTCCTCAGATTCTGTCGCAACTTTTGATCCGTTTCGTTTTGTTTTTGGTTGTTTCCCCTACCGACCACACGCAGTGTCGTTCGTTTTCCCCGAGTGACATCTTGGCACGCGTTCAAAATATTAATTGCTCGGCGCTCCCAAGCAACGACGTCTAGTTACGCCTCGAGACTTTATAAATAACCAAATTCTATCCATCTATCTCTGTGTCCAATCAAACTATCAAACTATTGGCTGCCGCCCAGTCTTGGGAACCAGTTTACGTCGCTCCAACGATAATCTGGTCGATAATTAAGAAGTCGTCCGCATTCTACGTCCGTCTGCCCAGTATCCAGATTGACGGGCTCTTTCTTGTTGACCTGCTGCTATCCATCATGAAATATGCATGGGACGGGCACGAATTGAGACAATGGGAGTGTGGGCCATAAGGAAGTGTTTGCCCATTGATGCGCTACCCAGAAGCAATGAGCGAGCGATAAACGATTAACGAGGGAGTTGAAATAACAATTCGGATGAAGGCAGCTCCATCTGTGGCCCATCATCTCTGTCCCGTTTTGGGGTTATCGCAGTCAGTGACCGCGGCAAACGTGACGAGATCTAGGCCCTGTCGATTACAGAGGGGAAAGACCTGTCTCTTGTATTTGCCTGCGCAATTCTCTGATCGTTGTGATCAAACATCTTTCAATGATCACTCATCCCTCTTTTGATCAGCAAGTGTATCTTTGCCGGCCGGTTTTTGCATTCCTTCCGCTGTCCGTTGTGGTTGTGGGGCTCGACTTTTCAATTATCAATAAAACACAAATTAATCATTGTTATTGTTGCGGATTGCTGCCGTGATTTTACACAGCTCTGCTTGCAAATTGTAATGCATTTCATTTAATTTCAATTGAATTGTGTCCGGCACTCGCTGCCAGCTCCCCTTTGATCGCATTTTATGGCACTTGCACGCGCCTTTCACGTGTCACCACTTACAACACGTCCTCCTCGCTTTGATAGCCAACGATTGGAGCGCACATGGAAGCGTCAGCAATCAGCTCAGGGGATGCTCTATCAGCACCATGGCACTGGACGGGACTGGTCTGGGCAGAGCGTCGAAGACGCAGACGAAGACGGGGTGGACTGAAACTTGTTGCCTTTGCTTTGTCATCCAACGTGAACGTGAACGTGACGGTGCCGCGGGCTGGGACAGTGACACATGTTCGCCGCTCTCCAGGCAGGTAGCGCTGGCACTGGCGCATCAGGTTTCCGATTATTTAAATCCCGAAAAATAAAAAGCACAATCTCTGACGTCAGAGCGGCTGAATGATGACGTAGCCGTATCGATTGCTGGTGAAGGGCAGGAGGAAGCAGCAAGTTTAAGGTTGCAACAACCGAGAAAAACAGACGACAAAAGAGAACAAAAGCACAATCACAATCACAAGTGCAAGTGCCAGCCACTGCACTGGCCAGCCCATGCTGCCCCCTGTCCCTGTTGGGCCCTTCTGTGTAATGTGCTTAGCATTCTTCTCGTTCAGGAAATCGTTTTATATGGCTTTGGGGCATGTGAAAATTGCATAATTTGGCCAAAGTGGTTCTTCGGGTTTGTTTATTCCGGTCTGCCTTGGACCTGCCACTAGCGTGATTCAGATCCAAGAACTGAACGTTGAATTTGGACCAAACCAATTGCCAAATATTTGTGGGTTTTGCATGTGAATCATTCCCGCCCCCAATCCCACTCGGAGATTCCTAGCAAACCGATTTCGGGGCTTATCAGCTGTGGAAAAGTTTATCAGCCACGAATACTTTGCGGCCGCATCTGTTTTTGGCACGCTTTTTCATCCGCCACCAGCCCACCAGCCCACAAGAGTATCGAAAATTGTTTACACAAAAAATATTCCCCGAAAAATAGCGTAAAAAATAAGAAACAAAGGCCCGAAGTCCCCCTCCCCCGTCCCCTGTCTGTCTGTGTGTCTGCTTTTGTTTATTTGTTTACCCTCTGCGCTGTGCGTTAAGTTGGGAGCTGCTCGAGTGTTATTGTTTAAAGGAATCTGCCAGACCAGACCACAACAGACTGTGGTACGAGTATTGGCGTTAGCTTCTGCTTTTGCCCACAAGCCAAAGACTTCTCATCCGACTCATCAGACTGGCATTAGATTGAATTGCATTTCGTTTGTTTATTGCTTTCGTTGGTTTCCCGTATCGCTGCCTTCTCGGGTGTTGTTGAGCTTTCGTTTCTTTATTTGATGGGCTCTAAAATAAACTCGAGTAACCCTCACCCCAAACCCGCCAGGTGTGTGTTTATTGGCCAAACCAGTCGCCTTGATCTTAGGGAGCAGCCATCTCTGCCTTAATTAGCTTCTAACTGCAGTGTTCTCGGGTGAATTTAGGTAATCGGAGAGCAGTAATCGATCATCTCCAGAATCAGTTGGCGATCAGTTGGGAAGCGGCCAAGAACTCCTCAATGTTGCATCAATTGAAGTGTCTGCCCCATTGACGTACGTCCCGTGGCCACCTTTGTATCTTTTGTTCCCAGTAGTATTAAACACTCTTCTGTTTTCATTTGTGAGTCCCTATCTTGGTGCCTTATCTAATCGGAATCCTTATCAGGTAATGCCTGCGTGCCCCGATAAGCCCCAATGGCCATTGCGGGAGAGTCGAGAGGGGAACTGTGTGACCATCTCGTGATCTGGGAGAGACAAACCAGCTGTGGCGGCAACTTGTTCGCGTATTACGAGCATTACAAACTAGTTTTGGTCTGCAGGCCTCTCCGCACTTCCTCTCCCGCTGCACTTGCGAATTCCCATTTTCGATAGTGCAAAATGAATGTATTGTGCAGCACGAGGCGGGGGCAGGGGACGAGGGGTTGGCATCGCGAACTACGACGACGGATACGCACACAAGCAAACACGTCGCGCCGTCATGGCGTAGCGCCTCGCCTTGCAGTCTCGACTCTCCCGCAAGTTTCTCGCCGATTTCCTGCAGTCGTCCGGCGAACGTTGGCGCACTTGGCGGTTCTCGTCCGACTAGAAAGCGCAGAAGGAAAATGCTCACCCAGGGAAAAGCTGTGCGGTTCGAGGAGGCATATTGAAACGAAACAAAAGCAAAGCGAAGCAAACAGAACCGAACTAAAAGTTGAAGTTTATCTAGGCAACCTGTGAAAAGTGAGAGAAACAGAGAGAAACAAAAACAAAGAACAGAAACAGAAACAAAAAGTGTCGAACTAGTGAAAAATTGTGAGAAATTCTCAGATATTCTACCCGAAAAAAGAAAAGTGTGCAAAATGTTGAAGCTATTCAAGAAAACCAAAGACAAAATACCCAAATCGGAAATAATCACCGAGCCAAAAGAGCCGAAAACGCCGCCCGTCTCCAAATGCGGCAAGCCCTTGCAGCTGGACAACTCGCGCTGGGAGGCAAGTATCCAAAGAGAGAGTGGCAAGCAGAGAGAAGATGCGAGAGAGAGCAGTTTGAACTTTGACCAGTCTATGGGATCGCATTCAATACTTACCCAAATGCAATTTATTTCGATACTTTCGTACTGGCTGTGCTGCGGTTGCGTCATTGGATGAGTGTGAAATGGGGACAGGGGGTAAATGGGCTTCCAAGAATTCAGTGTGATTCCTCACACTCTCCTGGCTATCCCTAAGACGTAGTAGTGTTGCGCTTATCAGACTTTTTATCAGAAGAACAAAATTTGAATCCATTTTACTTTACAGGCCTGTAAAATGGGAACTACTCGATGGGGGGAAGCTCAGAGAAGGAAAACCAGTCGACAGCTCTATTGGTTTCAGTGACATTCGTTTTTATCTTATCATAAACCATTATATACCACTGTGTACCATGTACTAGCCTGCTCTACTAAGTATTTATATAGCGGCTATTGACGTTTGTAAGCCAAAAGAGAAATGGCGCAGAGATAAGGCTGTTGGCTGTGGGCTGTGGTCTGGAAAAAAGGTTTTTAAAGCACAAAGCGCAATTCCGATGTGCAAAAAAAAACACACACAAAACAGGCAACAGCTAAATGTGGCCTGGATGAAGGTGTGTTTTTTTCGCGATAAGATAAATGGAATGGGAGGGCAGAAAGTACTGGCATGGCCATGCCGTGCCTTGCTATCAAAGTAATTCGCTAATTCTTGCTTTTCCTTTGTACTTTACAGCGCCGGCTGCACAAAGAGCTGATGTCCCTGATCAAGGAGCCGCCACCGGGTGTTACCGTCGACACCGAAAGTGTACAGCAAAATTTATCTGAGTAAGTGCAGCAGAACCGCGCTCAGCGATCGGAGTAGGCCAAGTTCAGCGAAAACTGAAACGGGTTTCATAAAAGCGCAAACAAATAAAAACTTAATTTAGCACCGGCCTGAGCTGCGTTTTGCGAATGTGACAACAAAGCCAGCAATTGTTGGACGCTCACTTACCCGCTCATCTCTTTTTCACTCGATTACAGATGGAAATTAAACATTAAAGGTTTCGAGGGCACCCTTTACGAGGGCGAGGACTTCCAGTTGCTGTTCAAATTCAACAATAAATATCCCTTTGATTCGCCTGAGGTATGAGCAAGCGAAACATGCGACACGCAGCGAACACAAAACACTGACTGTCCTTTGTCTATTCGCAGGTGACCTTCATCGGCAACAATATACCCGTGCATCCACATGTCTACAGCAATGGACACATCTGCCTGTCCATTCTGACGGAGGACTGGTCCCCGGCGCTGTCCGTGCAATCCGTGTGCCTTAGCATAGCTTCCATGTTGAGCAGCTGTCGCGAGAAGAAACGGCCTCCAGACAACGCGCTCTACGTCAAGACCTGCAATAAAAATCCCAAAAAGACTAAATGGTGGTACCACGGTGAGTAGAGTGCCCCAGCAAAATGTACTCGGTGCACGATCTAATAATTCATCATTTGTGTTTATTCTCCCGTCTATGTGCAGATGACTCTGTTTAGTTAAAGTTGCAATTTATTACTACTGCCGCCTGCTGCTACTGCTGCTGCTGATGTTGTGTGCGAACAACAAGGAAAATCCACACAAACACCAATGCCCACACAGAAATTCAGCAAATATGAGGAATACAGAAATAGACACACAGCCAAATCGATCCCAGGCAGGGGCATACCATGAACGAACCATCCAGTAACTGATAGACAAGACACTGAATTGCTTAAGCTGCAGCTAGCTTTAGGGGAACTATCACAAGAGGAGAAATGCGAAAATCAAATCAAATCAACAATAAGATAACTAACTAACAGTAGTGAATGGCAAACAATCAATGTGCCGCCGGTCAGGCATGGCCCCACTCTAATTCTAGCTATCTGTAATCAACGAAAGGCGTGTGCGAAACCCTATTACTAAATGTTAACATTTTAAATTAGATTATTAAGACCAAATTTACGTCTAAATTAAATGTTATGCTATCATCTAACTAAGCGTATGTGAAACTAATCACGATCTGCCAACTGTTTGATAGTTCTTGAAGACGCAGCAGCAGCAGCTTCCACATTCCACTGGCAGACACCCCCTCGAGAAGCCGCTGCTTGGTCCTGGCTGGAGACAGAACCCGTGTCCACCACCCCACCCCATCGTAACTCATGAGTCATTGTAGTTAAGTTGAAGCATTTTAAATGTATTAGAAGCCACATCTGTATATCGCAATCATCACCATCATCCGCACTGCACACTCTGTAATCTTCGATCATTTGACCATTTCCCCATTCCTCCCTTCATGCGGCATCCGACATCCATGTGTTTGGCCAAAAATCTCGCTTGTGGCACGATCGCAAAACATATTTACCTCTTACTGTTCAAGTAGATCTAGAATGTGACGAGCTACTCGTTGAACTACCATATAATTTATCTTTAATCTGTATATTGTATAAAGAGACCGACCTACCCCCCCCCCAGTAACCACCCCAATGTATGATTGTCTAGGATATATATACCACGCCTACATATATATATGTACTGTTGCAAGTATTTAATAAAACCAAGTCTGTAATCAAATGGGAGCGCCCGCCGACTCTCGACTTCTCGACTGGTTTCTTTCCCACAACGCCACAAATGTTAAATGATAATCCAATGTTCATTGCAGTAAATTAAGTAGATATATTATGGTATGATGAGTGGATTATATAGGACACATTTGTTCAACAAATAAGCGTGCTGTGCTCTAGTTCTGTCATCCTATTCGGGCGCTCATATGCCCGCTGCCACGCCCGCTGTGGGAGTGTAGAAGAGACCCTGCAGCGCCTCCTGGAGGGCACGCTCACAGGCCATGGTGGAGGTGAAGCCGCCGGCGTTCTCCTGTTGCGTCTCGGGACGTATGTGAGTGATGTAGCCCTCGGACTCAATCTCATCAGTGGGCGGTGGAGTGGGTCCGTCTGTGATGGCGATCAACGGCTCGTAGACAAAGAGCGGACCCTCCTCCGACTTTGGTACGGGAATCAGGGTGGGATCTGCCGTCTGACCAAACTTGATGCCCGTGGAGAACTCATTCGACGACTTCGGCGGCGGCAGCTGCTTCTCCTCCTCGCGCTGCTTCTCTGCCTTTTCGGCAAACTCAGTCACAATCTGGGCAGCATCCTTGCCGCTGTACATGAGCTCCTCGATGAGAGCCTGCTTATCACGGGCCTTCTTCTTTTTGTGCTCGGTCTCCAGCTCGTCGAGCTCCTTCTTGCGCGACTCCTCCTGCACGCGCTCCAGCTCGAGCATCTCCTCCAGGGCGGACTCATCGCGACCCACGCGCGTCTTGTTGCGCTGGATGACATCACGGTTGTCCCGCTTGTAGGCCTCGATGCGTTTGTTCGTCTCGATGATCTCGATGTTGTTGCACAGGTTGTACACAATGTCCTCGATCTCCTCCAGGTAGTCGTTGTACTCCTCCAGCGTGCCGAAGTCCTCTTCGCGTTTGTTGTAGTCGCGCAGAATGCGCCTCCTGATGTCCACCTCCTTCTCCACTTGGGGATCCTCGAAGAGCTGCACGCGGAAGTTGTTGCGGCGCAGTGGCACCATGCACTCGGGACATGCCCCGGATCCCTTGAGAAACAGCAGGTCCACGCACGACTCGCACAGCGTGTGGCCGCAAACGTTGACCATCAGCTTGAGCGACGGATTCCTGTACTTGGTGGTCTTGCACCGCGGGCATGCCTGGTCTTCCATGCTGCTGGATGGACCTGATAGAGCCTCTATGTCCTCAAAATCAGGATTATTTACAAATACAAATTGTATTTATTTATTACTTTTTTTTATTTAAAAATTTGTCCACTATCGATGGTGGCCACTATCGATGTATTCCCAGCCCTAGTTTCCAGCGGAACTATCGATAAAATATACCAAAATATACCTTCTCATGTAAAAAAAAAACCGCCGTCTTAAAATCATATTCCACGATTTCTATGTTCTATTTGATATTACTAGCATGCAAAGACTTTCCGCACTGAAACAGTAATTGAATCCGATTAGAGAATCAATTTGGCTTATTTTAAATTCTCATTTTTATTGGATTGTATACCTTATAACCTTATATTTTACATCGGACGTCTTCAGTGTTCGATAAAATATACCGTCAGACCCTCTAAAATATACCAAAATATACCTTCTCATAATATAAAATATTGACATGTGAAAATATCGATACATGTGAGTTTAGGGGATATTCTGACTGGATAAAATATATTAATGGGTAGATTTTATTGGGATTTATAATCAATGCACCCTCTTCTGAATTAGGACAAATTCGCACCTTTCCTTTGGTTGTTTTACATCTTTAAATCATGTACCACGACTTGTTTTTCTACTTATCGATGCATAGGGCTGACTGCAAAAAGCTATCGGTATCTTTGTGCGATACTCGGCGCCTAAATATTAAATTTAATTGCACTGCCCAGTTCTTTGTGATAGTTGTGAAAATCCAAGAGGAACTAAAACACCTGCCCCTGAAGTATAAAGCAATTTCAGATAGTGTCCCATTGTACTAAGCAACGTCCGTTGTTTATTTAAATTGAACATTTAATTTATTTATAACATCTTTCTCAATTAATGGTCTATTGCTTCTGTCTTTGTGTTAATGTTCTATCAAGATTGTTTTTAGATAATTTAAACGAAGAAGAACTTCTGCATGTTGAATGTGGCTTAAGAATGAAATATTTTTTGTTCCTTGGCATCCGCTTAAAAGCCGTGCACCTTCAGCTGGTCGGGTTTGGCTAATCCAACCTTAGTCAACCATTGACAGATGTTCTCACGTTGATCGCCCTGCAGCTGCAGAACTTCACCATACTCCGGATGCTCGATCACAGTTCCATTGCAGGCAAATTCCTATAAATGCGAAGGCAGATTGATCATTTACACGGCCCACAAGGGAAAATTGGCCACCGGCCAAACGGGCACCTACCTTTTTACAGGAGCGGACTATTTTCTTCAAGTCATACTCCGCGGACAGGCCCTGGACAGTGGTAAGCGTCTTGCGACCGTTCCTCTGCTGGATTCTTATGTGCACAAGCCCGTGCACACCACTTCGACCACTTCGCCGAACCAATCCGCGTGCTGAATGCGATGGAAGTAGCCATTCACCGACCAAGCATGGAACAGAGTCCCCAGAATTGGATATTTGGAAAGCACCAGGAGCCCGGCACCCATTACACCACTGTGGAAGTAGTGGGCATAGGGCAGAACACTGGACGTCTTCTCCTGTAATTGCTCGCTGTCATGCTGAGCCCACACCTCCTGAATTGACATGATATCACTCGATATTTGCCGCTGCTCAGTTCTTTGCAAATAGCCTCAAGACGCGGCCCGCGATCACTTGACACATATGGAATGCCCCTACAATATCGAATTTGAGATCAGATTAGATTTGGGGCCTGTGCGTAACCTTGTCGAGTCCATTAGGGGTAGTGCTCACCAAATGTTCAGGGTTAAAATGTTCAGCTCCAACAGCAGCTTCTTTATATGGCTATTGTTGTTTATATGGCGGTTGTTGGCATTCTTTTAAAAACAAAAAACAAATCAAAGGTGTAATACACTATCAGTGCGACCGCGTACTGTAAATACAGCTTGACTCTCGGAAATATACCGAAATATACCTTTTCATTTTCAAAGTATACCGTATATCCTACATCATTTTACTTGATTTTGATATTCCGCCAAATATTACCAGCTAGTACGGATTCTCAGCGCTAAAACTTGAATTTTATACGATTAATGAATCAATTCCGCGTAAGATTGGCTAATTTTCATGACTTCGTTTTATTGGATTGTCTCCAATTTTAGGATCAAAAGCAAAATTGACGAATATGATTTACATTGGTATATTTACGGTATATTAGAAAAATTATAAGGTATATTTCGGTATACTTCTAAGGATCAGACGGTATATTTTATCGATAAAACTACGGTCACATTGAAAGAAGATCACGCGCTTTGTTTCACAAATATTAAAATCATAAAAACCAAAACAAAAGGGATAAATAGTCATCAAAAAATTAAGTAAAACGCTAAACAGGTATGGCAGACACCGCAGAATGTCAATTGCAGATCGAGTAAAAGGCCGCATGTGCCAAACAGACAGCATGTACCATTTTCAGCCCTCCACATGGCTGGCGTCGGAACAGGTAGTGGATAGTTTGATAATTTTGCATATTTATCAAAGCTTTGTATTTTTAGAACTCTTATCTTGTGCTGCGAGCCGATGTATGTAAACGTCGGGACTGGCGAGGTCTATTCCGCTGTGGGAAAGTTTAATTGGCACGTGGATCTGGAAGAGGCGCACTTTGCCAACGTCTGCACAACAATCCTGGACACGGTCCAGGGAGAAGGCACCCAGGTAAACTTCGGCAATCCGATGATAGTTCAGATGAGGGCGAGGAGGCACGCATTGATGACACCCAGCAAACAGAGAATGTGAGTACATCTGCGGAACGCATTGATATACACAATTTATGCCCAATCTTGTGTTCGTTTTCTTCCTCCACAGTTGGCCAATGAAGAGGCTGCCAGCAGAGGTCTCTGAGCAAGTTTTGAGCATGTGCTCCAGATCCTCAACAATTTAGCCGACGAGCGGGGCTGCAAACATAAGTTGATAGTGCTGCTGGGCTACTATTGCTTTGACTTCATCAATCAACGGAAGCTGAACGCCAGGTTATAAGCGAAAGTATGCTCGTCGAGACGGAACTCGTAAAGATTCTGCGACCACCGCGTCAACCGTTTCAGCTGGATAAGCTGGCCTTGACATATGGCTCCCATTTCATAGCGAGACGACGCTGCATATGTCCGACGGCTCGTAGAAGCTGAGCAAGTGCATGTCCCGGCCCATACGAAGCACATCTTCATCAAAAATCGTGTGGCAGAGGCCTGTGTGGATATTTCGAGGATGTGTGGATGCCTGGGCAGGGCATCGTATTTGCGACATTTGCTCCGCAAGATAGATCCTATTTTGTCAATCGATGCACTGAGAAGAAGGTAAGGCTAAGAATAACTCTGCCAGCTACTCTCCTTTTACATAGTCCTGTTTTCTGTATTTCAGGAAATTGAAATCATCTTTGACATCAGGAGGATGAGTATCTTTCGCGTCCCTTGCAGCTCTCCGATGAACAAATGGCCGATGTACTGACAGACAGAACAATAAGGTGGACCAGCTGGAGCGTGAATGCCCAGCTTCCCGCATTACATCAAGGAAGGCTGTCGGGTCCGGACAAACAGGACTATAAGCAGTACTCCTGGAGGGACTCCTACTTAGTGGCCGACTCCCAATCTCAGGGTGCAGGCTAAAATTAACACCCATAACCTGCACATGTATGCATAGATACTAATTTGTATGTAATGAACAATTTTTGTATATTAAAAAGAATAGCATACTTTTAGAGGGCTCAATATTCATGTGAAATTTGTGAAGTATCTTTTGGGGGCTGCTTTGATTCCAAAAAGTATAGTATACTTTCGTGGTGAAAGGATCTCAATTACAAAAATGCCTACAACAGCCATACCTTGCAGTCCTTGAGGTCCTTGATCGATTCAAAGGATACAGGAGACGTCTCCGCTCACAAGGATTCGTGGCATGTCCTGATACGACAGGAAACAGCCGAGTTATAGGGATGTGGGGATTCGTTAAAAGAAAAAGGGTGAAATGGCATTATCCTTGATGTCCTTGCATCCAAAAAGGTTGCATACAATCCGGGTCATTGTCCTGATCACGAGGAGGCATGGCATGTCCTGATCCGACAGGATATAGCCGATAAAGAGCGTCGTAGGGTTAAGATTAAAAAACAACGGTAAAATGGCATTATCCTTAATGTCCTTGCATCCAGAGTGATTGCAAAAGATCCAGGACATTGTCCCGATCACGAGGGGGTGTGGCATGTCCTGATCGGCCCATTAATAAAGGAGAAAACAACAAAAGAAAACTGCCCTGTTGTTGTTGTCAATTTATGTTGTTGTTGTTGTACAAAAAAGTTGTTTTTGTTATTTTTGTACAATAATTGTTTGTTGTACAACAAGAAATTGTTTGTTGTACAACAAACAACTGCTGAAATTGCTTCGCTCAAGTGGCAATTTTCGGACCAAGTACTAGGCGAACATAAATCAGCAGAAGGTAGCTGGTTCTTTTGTTTTTTTTCCTCTCAAAAGTTGGCTGCTATGAAACTGAGCGGTTTTTTTTAAATCTCAAGCCACGGCTGAAACTAATTGTTTGCCAAATATCAGCGATTTGAAAAAAAACGTAGCTGCCAGCTCTTGACACATTGCTTTTGGCGTTGTACAGCACTAAAAAAATAGCTCAGCTATTTTAGTTCCAGCAGTGGCCGTTGATCGCTGGAGCGCCACTGTGCACAAACAACTGGCAAACAATTAGTTTCAGCCGTGGCTTGAGATTTAAAAAAAACCGCTCAGTTTCATAGCAGCCAACTTTTGAGAGGAAAAAAAACATAAGAACCAGCTACCTTCTGCCACTAACCAAATAGTATAATAGATATCCAGCTTCGAAGAAGCAAAACGTCACCGCAAAATGTGCGCCTTGGAGTCCCAGGCCTCTGCCTGGAGTCCCGGCTACAAGTATTAGTGCGTATAGAACACGCAGCAGAAGCCCAAGCTACATGGGTATTAGTGTTTGTAGAGCGCGCAGCTAGAAGCTACATTTGTATAAGTTCGTGTAGCCAATGATTTTGTAGCGCTCCAAACCGGTTTCACACGGACACTGCAAGCAATGTATGTGTTGGTGCGTTGACTTCCTAAACTGTGATGAAACGAAAATTCGTTTTGATGATTTGATTTTGTTTTCGGGGCTTGGCGTATGAACCTGACCTGCATAGACCCACCGCGTACTTATTATTTTGTATATAAATATACATATATATATGTTTATATATTTATATATATATTGTATATATATATATTGTAGTAGTAATAGTAATAGATGAAGAATATATATATACTATATATATATATACTGTATATATACATTCTTGATCAGCATCAATAGCCGAGTAGATTAAGCTATGTCTGTCTGTTCTTCCGTCCGTCTGTTCCTTCCTTCGTCCGTCCGTCTGTACATTATACATACATATGTAAATTATGTACACAAATAAAACAAAAAAATAATAAGTACGCGGTGGGTCTATGCAGATTTTAGTGCCTTGCTTGGGCATCAAATTTGAGGTCAGTTGTCCAAATCTCGATTTGCCGATGGGAGACGGAGGAAAATGTGCAAGTGTTAATGTGTGTGTACATGTGCAAGGCAGCCGCCTTGCCATCAAACATGTCTCCATGTCCCGTTCCGTCAAAACTTCTTGCTTGTTCACACCGTGACTCTGAATACTCTAATGGGAAATATTTGTATCGCAAAGTCGATTGCCGCAATTCATTATTTGTATACATATTCAGATGTTAATATCCGTTACCCCTTTCACCATAAATTATATAAAGCTTATAAAGGTCACACAAAACAAATTTATTTTGATATTGAGGGGCAAGCTACTTCATAAAGTCTTGAGGGTTTTCATTTTAAATGGTATGTTAGCTCACAAGCAAAAAAAAAAAAAAAGAAAAGGTTTCAAGCGCTAACAATTAAAGCGCACATGAAGTCGAGAACAGAAACGACGACGAGAACAGCAGTTGAAAAGTTGTATGAAATGAAATGAAATGATTTGTCTGTAAAAGATGGATTTGGTAACAATGTTGATAATACGGCAGCAACGAAGTCGAGAAGCGACGGCGTTTCCATAATATGCATACAATTTTGAATAAAGCAGTATAAAATCTGCATTTAAAACAATTACAGCATTCAAATACAATAACAACTTTTATTGGTATATTTATTTTTTCCAACCCCCAAGGGTCTGGCCACCAACCCCCACCCCTCATTCTGCACATGTTGCGGCAGGTCAGGTTCATACGCCAAGCCCCGAAAACAAAATCAAATCATCAAAACGAATTTTCTTTCCTAAACTGTGAGTTTAGGAAGTCAACGCACCAACACATACATTGCTTGCAGTGTCCGTGTGAAACCGGTTTGGAGCGCTACAACATAATTGGCTACACGAACTTATACAAATGTAGCTTCTAGCTGCGCGCTCTACAAACACTAATACCCATGTAGCTTGGGCTTCTGCTGCGTGTTCTACATGCACTAATACTTGTAGCCGGGACTCCAGGCAGAGGCCTGGGACTCCAAGGCGCACATTTTGCGGTGACGTTTTGCTTCTTCAAAGCTGGATATCTATTATACTATTTGGTTAGTGCCACGGCTGAAACTAATTGTTTGCCAGTTGTTTGTGCACAGTGGCGCTCCAGCGATCAACGGCCACTGCTGGAACTAAAATAGCTGAGCTATTTTTTTAGTGCTGTACAACGCCAAAAGCAATGTGTCAAGAGCTGGCAGCTACGTTTTTTTTCAAATCGCTGATATTTGGCAAACAATTAGTAAAAAAAACCGCTCAGTTTCATAGCAGCCAACTTTTGAGAGGAAAAAAAACAAAAGAACCAGCTACCTTCTGCTGATTTATGTTCGCCTAGTACTTGGTCCGAAAATTGCCACTTGAGCGAAACAATTTCAGCAGTTGTTTGTTGTACAACAAACAATTTCTTGTTGTACAACAAACAATTGTTGTACAAAAATAACAAAAACAACTTTTTTGTACAACAACAACAACATAAATTGACAACAACAACAGGGCAGTTTTCTTTTGTTGTTTTCTCCTTTATTAATGGGCCGATCAGGACATGCCACACCCCCTCGTGATCGGGACAATGTCCTGGATCTTTTGCAATCACTCTGGATGCAAGGACATTAAGGATAATGCCATTTTACCGTTGTTTTTTAATCTTAACCCTACGACGCTCTTTATCGGCTATATCCTGTCGGATCAGGACATGCCATGCCTCCTCGTGATCAGGACAATGACCCGGATTGTATGCAACCTTTTTGGATGCAAGGACATCAAGGATAATGCCATTTCACCCTTTTTCTTTTAACGAATCCCCACATCCCTATAACTCGGCTGTTTCCTGTCGTATCAGGACATGCCACGAATCCTTGTGAGCGGAGACGTCTCCTGTATCCTTTGAATCGATCAAGGACCTCAAGGACTGCAAGGTATGACTGTTGTAGGCATTTTTGTAATTGAGATCCTTTCACCACGAAAGTATACTATACTTTTTGGAATCAAAGCAGCCCCCAAAAGATACTTCACAAATTTCACATGAATATTGAGCCCTCTAAAAGTATGCTATTCTTTTTAATATACAAAAATTGTTCATTACATACAAATTAGTATCTATGCATACTGTGCAGGTTATGGGTGTTAATTTTAGCCTGCACCCTGAGATTGGGAGTCGGCCACTAAGTAGGAGTCCCTCCAGGAGTACTGCTTATAGTCCTGTTTGTCCGGACCCGACAGCCTTCCTTGATGTAATGCGGGAAGCTGGGCATTCACGCTCCAGCTGGTCCACCTTATTGTTCTGTCTGTCAGTACATCGGCCATTTGTTCATCGGAGAGCTGCAAGGGACGCGAAAGATACTCATCCTCCTGATGTCAAAGATGATTTCAATTTCCTGAAATACAGAAAACAGGACTATGTAAAAGGAGAGTAGCTGGCAGAGTTATTCTTAGCCTTACCTTCTTCTCAGTGCATCGATTGACAAAATAGGATCTATCTTGCGGAGCAAATGTCGCAAATACGATGCCCTGCCCAGGCATCCACACATCCTCGAAATATCCACACAGGCCTCTGCCACACGATTTTTGATGAAGATGTGCTTCGTATGGGCCGGGACATGCACTTGCTCAGCTTCTACGAGCCGTCGGACATATGCAGCGTCGTCTCGCTATGAAATGGGAGCCATATGTCAAGGCCAGCTTATCCAGCTGAAACGGTTGACGCGGTGGTCGCAGAATCTTTACGAGTTCCGTCTCGACGAGCATACTTTCGCTTATAACCTGGCGTTCAGCTTCCGTTGATTGATGAAGTCAAAGCAATAGTAGACCAGCAGCACTATCAACTTATGTTTGCAGCCCCGCTCGTCGGCTAAATTGTTGAGGATCTGGAGCACATGCTCAAAACTTGCTCAGAGACCTCTGCTGGCAGCCTCTTCATTGGCCAACTGTGGAGGAAGAAAACGCACACAAGATTGGGCATAAATTGTGTATATCAATGCGTTCCGCAGATGTACTCACATTCTCTGTTTGCTGGGTGTCATCAATGCGTGCCTCCTCGCCCTCATCTGAACTATCATCGGATTGCCGAAGTTTACCTGGGTGCCTTCTCCCTGGACCGTGTCCAGGATTGTTGTGCAGACGTTGGCAAAGTGCGCCTCTTCCAGATCCACGTGCCAATTAAACTTTCCCACAGCGGAATAGACCTCGCCAGTCCCGACGTTTACATACATCGGCTCGCAGCACAAGATAAGAGTTCTAAAAATACAAAGCTTTGATAAATATGCAAAATAATCAAACTATCCACTACCTGTTCCGACGCCAGCCATGTGGAGGGCTGAAAATGGTACATGCTGTCTGTTTGGCACATGCGGCCTTTTACTCGATCTGCAATTGACATTCTGCGGTGTCCGCCATACCTGTTTAGCGTTTTACTTAATTTTTTGATGACTATTTATCCCTTTTGTTTTGGTTTTTATGATTTTAATATTTGTGAAACAAAGCGCGTGATCTTCTTTCAATGTGACCGTAGTTTTATCGATAAAATATACCGTCTGATCCTTAGAAGTATACCGAAATATACCTTATAATTTTTCTAATATACCGTAAATATACCAATGTAAATCATATTCGTCAATTTTGCTTTTGATCCTAAAATTGGAGACAATCCAATAAAACGAAGTCATGAAAATTAGCCAATCTTACGCGGAATTGATTCATTAATCGTATAAAATTAAAGTTTTAGCGCTGAGAATCCGTACTAGCTGGCAATATTTGGCGGAATATCAAAATCAAGTAAAATGATGTAGGATATATGGTATACTTTGAAAATGAAAAGGTATATTTCGGTATATTTTCGAGAGTCAAGCTGTATTTACAATACGCGGTCGCACTGATAGTGTATTACACCTTTGATTTGTTTTTATACCCGGTACTCGAAGAGTAAATAGGGTATATTGTATTTGTGCGGATAACGGTTGTATGTAACGCACAGAAGGAAACGGCCACTGCTGGAACTAAAATAGCTGAGCTATTTTTTTAGTGCTGTACAACGCCAAAAGCAATGTGTCAAGAGCTGGCAGCTACGTTCTTTTTCAAATATCAGCGATTTGAAAAAAAACGAGAAGGGACTTGGAAGACGCTTCTTACGCGTCACAACTTTTATACCCGGCACTACTACACAGTACTACATCTGCAACTTAGCGGTTATTTGTCAAATTTTAAATTTTTTCTTCATCTGTCATCTACATCAACAACACTGCTCACGCCAACACGCTCCTTTAGCTCGCCACCCTCCTCTATAGACACACACTGCAGAGTTAGGGCAGAGTCGCGGCAGAGGCAGCGGCAGAGATGTGTCAGGGGCAGAGGCCATAAACTGCGCGAAGCAGAGTGTGCTCCTATAAGCTGCGGGACCGGGTGGGTTTGGCCACTGAAAATTAATTTCTCCATTGTGGCTATAATAATGATCCAATCGGATCCCAATTGCACTCTCAGCTTGGAAGTCGGCCACTTGTTATCCTGACCGCAGTCCAAGTAGGATATATGTAGTTGCGCTTGACCGGAACAAGGATCCGCCGGCCTTCATCGATATTCTGCGGGAAGAAGGTTGCAGTGACGGCACATTTCGCGCTTTAGCTACATTTGTATCCACACTTAGTTGATCTCAGTTCTGGGATATGATATAGATACAGAAGTATCTTCCATCAGAAGGATTTTCTTTCAGATGAACTTTCCATACGAGGCATCTCAGGTATCAGCGTGCGCATATCTGAGGAGAAGTAGCGGAGCTTCCCACATTCATTGATAAAAACAAAGATCAATCACTCGCCAGTTCTCTTTTAACATTTTTATTTTGAAACAGCATACGCGGTAGTTGTTCACATTAAGAGTAGATTTTAAATATGATTCCTTGAAATATACACGCGTAATTATGTTAAACGTATGTTGATATATTGTGTGTGTGTGTATGTATATTTTGAGTGTGTATATGCATTAAATAATTCAATAATTTACATTAATCAAGCCCTGCCTGCGCACACGCCACACTGCCATCGTGGCAGCGTGCTCTGCTCAGCAGTAATCTGTCGTACATTTGCTTTAGCTGCATATAACATTTACATTTACATTTAAATACATTCAATAAACAGTAGTAGTGACATCATATACACCTCCTATATATATGCAAGTATATCTTGGATTTATATATGCAACTATGTGAGTGTGTTTGTATGTAGATAAAAGCATTGCCAAGCCGCTGAACAAATATACCCGAAATGATCGCGGATTCATTATTTGCATGTGTAATACTTGAGAGAGAGAGAGGAGTTTTTGGGGTGCGAATGTGGTTCCGGCATTGGGGATTCAGGGGGGTTTAGGGGATTTTCGGGTGATTAAAAGCACAGGTTGAAATACGAGGCATACATACTGTGGCCCTTCGTAATAGATTTAGACTAACTTACGCACTAGAAAGAGGATCTAATGATGTACACAGATTGATTTAGTCAAATATATGTAGGCATGTACATGTGTACATATATACGGGTAGTAGTGGGGAGTGTGGAAAGAATATATTAATAAAGAACCCAACAAAGAGTCGAGAAGGCGAACCTTGCCTTGTCTTTGCTTTGTTTGGGCTCTCAACAAATTTGTCGATTCAATTAGAAATCGAATCACTGTAAATATCACAATTTAGTTAACACATATACAATTAATAATTAGAATTAGAATTAGAATAACTAAAATAAGAGTAAGTGTACGTAAGCTGCTCTTTCGTCATTAACAATTGAGATGCTGCTCCGATCGTCTCGTTTCGTCAGGATGATGGTGCATGGTGGAGATCCTCTGCCTAGCCCTGCAAGGCGGTGACCTCCTCCTCCAGCTCGGCATCCACCTCGTCAATTTTGGAGCCACTGCAGCCGCGACACTTGCAGCAGATGATGCAGGGGGCGGCCAACAGAAGTAGTGGCGAGGCCACTAGCAACAGAATACCAAAGCCAGCAAAGATCCCAATGACCTGGGCGCGATGCCACACAACAGAGGCACGCGAGTGGCCCAGCTTGTTCTTGCACGGACCCTTGTCGTAGTGGCGCAGCAGAAAGTCGTCCTGCGGGGAAACAAAATGTAGTTACTCGCCAACTCGGGAACACAACTCGACGACACTCACATCGAGACTGGCCAGGCAGTACCAGCAAAACACGTGCTTGCAGCGCTTGCACATCATCTGGGCACAGCCCTCGTCCTTCTCAATGGGCACCGCGCACATGGGGCAGCACTTGATGAGCTCATTGTCGAACGGTATGCCAATGTCGTCCTGGCCATCGGCAATCAGCCGGCGACCGAATTCCTCGCAGCTTATGTTCGGATGATACTGCAATGGGGAAATGAAACAGGGATAAGTGCCTGCCAGGATTGGACAGGAGTTGCGTCCACTTACAGCCTTCTTGCAGAGTGCACAGAACTCATCCTTGCAGGAGGGACAGTGCACGGACAATGAGAGTGCGGCTGCACCTGCACCAGGTCCGCCTTCGCTTGCCACACCGACGGTAGCGCCACCGCCTCCCTCCAGTTGCGGCGTGTAGCTCTGTGATGTCGATGGCGACTCATCCATTTGGCAAATGGCGCTGGTTTGTCCCTGCGCTGAGCCGCCCACCATGCAGATTGTCTCGCAGCCAGCACGGGGGCACCAGGTGCGTGTCTTGTCCAATTCAATCTCTAAAAGAAACAGCAGGAGGATAATGGATTTTGAACTGTACCTTTGACTCGCTTCATACCTCGATTCAGACGATAGCGATGATGTTTCTTCAGCAGGTTCGTTGTGGTTAGATTCGCGATTTCGGGTAGGGAGATGGCGCCCTGTGCCGGGCACTTGGCATCCGGACACGAGATCTCGTAGGCGCCCTCGGATATCTCAAACTCCACATAGGCGCGCATGCACTGCGGAAGAAACGACCAAAAATGTTATCAATTAGCTAAGCAAGTTGCACGTCTTAGACCTAATCCCATTTAAGCGGGACTAAAGGATATTTGTGTGTCACTCCCTCGCCTGCCTCTGCCCCTTTGGGGCATCTGCTTTGGGTTGAGGGCAAAAGTTTTGTCCCAAAGCATTTAGCAACTTTTGTTCACATAGTTAGAGGGCCAACCAACCCACATGGCCAGCCGCAAAACTGTGGCTTTCAAAATTATTCCATCCATTCCTCCCACCCACGCAGAAGTGACACAGAAAAGTTGTTGCCGCCTCAGCGGAAGCTTTTATAAATAAAGATTTAAAAAAGTTTCGACCCTTCCTTCTCACTGTTTCCCGTGGCCACATTCAAGTAATGCGATTGCAAACGGAAGGCAGGAAGGAAGGAAGGAAGTCCAAGGAAGCTGCCCACAGTTCTTGTGGGGTGGCCAGCGGCAATTGGCAAAAAGTCTCTTTTGCGGCGAGCAGGAGTCGTCTCCTTGTGGCCAACTTTCTGTTTAGACGTAAATAATTAAAAGTGAATTTCGCTCTCTCTCTCTGTCTATGGCTCTGGCTCTAGCTGTGGCTGTGACTGTAGCTGTGGCACAGAGCAAACTTTTCGTTTTCTGGCAAAGATAATGAAAATAGATATTCCGCTGAAATGAAAGTTTTCATTTAAAGCAGCTGCAGCAACGCCCCCCCTCTGGGTTCTGGGTTCTCTGGTTAATCCCCGTGACGAAGGCTTTACCTGACCATCAGTCAGGGCAGCCGCATGCCGCTTTAGGGCTGGGCTGGCCTGGCAAATATCCTTTGGTCGGATGGCTCTGCAGCAGCTGCTGCCACAATTTAGTGGCCTGCAGCGTGGCAAATGCAAAGCTTTTCCACACTCAAATTTATTGATACAAAAGAAGATTTGAGAACAATTTAATTAAAATATCAGCAAATCGAGAGCCTTCGAGGAATTTCCATTGTCAGGCAGGAGCATGTTGAATATAAAACATTTATTGGGGCAACAGCCTGAGAGATATTTTGCACATTCGGCAGCACAGACCCTGGCCAGGACGGGCTCGACAATCGGCATTTGTTCTGGCCATTAAAAAGCCAAATGCCACAACAAGACACAAAACACGAAACACACATGATATGTGTATACATTTTGTATTAATAATGGCAGTTGGTAAATGTTCAACGCCATCAAATATTCTGCCAGGCAGAAGCAGCGTCAGAGCCAGAGACAAAGTTTTGTGTGCACTGCTAGATAATAAATTACTTAAAAATCGACACAAAGTCTTGTAGTTTGTTGTAACAAGTATTTTCACTTGCACCTAAAGCCTGTTCTTGGAGTTTACATTTTCGTTGTTGGGGCCCCACACCCCTCCCATTGCTAATGTCATTTCCATGGTTATTGCTGAATAATTCTGATATATGGCTGCTGTATAAATTTTAACTTCTGGTTTCCCTAGATAGGAAGCTCTCTCTCTCTCTCCCACTCTCTCTCTCTTCCCTCTTCTTATCATCAATGGGGACACTTTTAAAAAGAAACATTAAAAATGTCTTTGGAGTGCCTGTTCCCGCTCGTTTTATGCCATTTCATGGTTTCTCTTTGGCAGCATGTAAAAGTTGAGTTTATTTCTTAAATACAATTCGCTGGATGGAAACTCAATCAAGGAAACTTTCGCTTGAAGAAAAATGAAAGAGCAAATCTCATCAAGTTTCAATGATGCATGCGGTGAGTGTTTCGACCATGGGACACCCTCTGCTTTAGCTTGTGGCAAATAATTTGACACATGGAACTGTAATTATAGGGGAGCCTTTTTTTGTTGGCTTAAAACTTCAAAGAGAGCTGCAGTATGTGTTAACAAAATAACAGCCATAACAGCCCCCACACAAGAGGGTATCTACAAACACATACACCCACAACATGCACACGTGCAACGTAATTAGCCAGCTGAATGTATCATAATCAAGTTGATTGTAGCATACTCTTCTGCGCCCAAGACGAACTGCTAATTGCCAGCAGTTGCTCGTGGAGATTGAAGAAAGGAATTAGCGGTGCGGGTGAGCAACGTGCATTCAAAGTTTTATGAATATGACACACACACACACACACACACACAGAAGGTGTAATCCTTGCTCAGATATAGCCAATTACACACACAGACCGAAGCTGCTCCATAGCCGCCTCGTGTCCGCCTGTCCACTGTCCGCCTGTCCACTGTCCGCTTTAATCTAACTCATTAGCGACGACACTTTAATTAATATGCCACATCGTGTCGCCTCGCTGCCAAGATGTCGTCCGGCTCGCGTTTGCCCACTAAATGAATTGCAGCGACAACGTGCCCCGAGACGACGCGAGACGCGTCATAAATGCAAATTTATGGCAAATGATTACATTAATGGTGCTGGTCCCAGTCGTGGTCCAGTCCTGTTCCTGCCTCGGGCCGTAAACTTTTAATGCCACATTCTGATTTAATTAGTGTGATTTACACTGGAGGCCACGTGGACGTGTTGAATGCCAATTGGAAGAGCAGCTCGGATTAACATCATCAACCACATGGCAGATACAAAGCTCTGTCTGCGTGTGTGTGTGAGGGTGTGCGCTGACTGATCTATTTATAGAGTGTGGCAGCAGCTGGGTTCTTGGGTTGTAGGAACACATTAAGTCAATCCAATAACACAGGCCGACAATGACAATGGGGTCGACTAGGAGCAGCAGCATTGTCTGCAAGCAGGATATTAGACGGGGAAAGACTACACAATCCGCTTAGGCAGTAGTCGGTTGTCGTTGTCCTTGTGACTTGTTTGTGACATAATAGAACAAACACAATATTGTAGCAGCAGGAACTGCGGCAACGGCACTGACAGTGGCTGTGGCAAGTGTGGCTTGCTTTTGCGGTTTACTTTTAGAATTCCATATGCGGCGGAAGCAAATTTAAAATTTAATGATGCTGATAGGGACAGGCAATACGAATGCAATCAAGCGAGAATCCATCATGTTCCGGGATGTGTTTATGGCTTTAAGCTCTACCCAACAGAACCTCTTGATGCCCCACATTTGTTTCAATGTTGGACAAGGAATGTCTTTTGCATTTCCCATTCCCCAACACTGGCATGGCATTCTGCATTCCTCGTGCATGGCAGTACAGTTTCAGAAGTGACTGCTTAGGAATCTCTCCCCCCACCTACAACTCCTGGCACATGTCCAGGCCGCATCGAAACCTTACCCCAATGGTGTTGTGGAACTGTCATAAGAGCTGCTAGGAACCCAACAGGACCCTCTGTTTTGCCGTCTGTTTGCCAGCGCTTGGTGTTTGGGTTTTTCCTTGTTTGTGTGCAAAAATTGAATTTAAATTGCATGTCCAAAGCTCCACTTCCGGATCCGTTGTTAATGGCATCCTCCACCGGGCAGCACAGCATTGAATTTCAATTGATTGGAAATGCTCCGCTCTACGACAAATATCCAACTCTAATGCTAGTCCTAGTCCTTCCACCCTTTCCTCCCCCCCAGCAACTATTTCGTTCCAAACGAAAAAAAGCACAAACTCCGGTTTAAATTTAAAATTTTGCGTCAAGCTAAGCGGATTGCCGCTAAGTCGCTTTTCCATTCATCCATCCTTCCTTTCGCTCTGTTTTCTTTTTCTTTTTTGGCACAAAATTTATTTAAATTATGCTAAGACCTTAAGAGCCAGAGGTACAACGGCAAAGAACGAATGGAGACCCGTTCTCTATGATACCAGTACGAGTGTCTATATAATGGGACAGTCGACCCAAAGCCGAGCCACCTGCTGTACGACCAATCAACAACCCAGCAGCAGGAGCAGCAGCAGGAGCCAGGCTGGGTCTCATTTCCGGTCTAGACAAATCTCAATGGACCAGCAATATTTGACAAATTTTGCCATTTGCATTGGCAATGACAGGGGTCTGTTCAGGCAATGATATGCCAGCTTTAAAGCAGCTTCTATTTGGGCAAAATACTATTTACGAAGCAATAGATTGCACACACAGCAGAAGATTATACACTGAGAACCATCTTGTAGTAAATCGATTTAATGCTCTTATGTCAGCGATTAGTTTGGCATTCCCACATCTTCGATTGCCTGAAACCAATTGCTGATTTCTATGGCCCTGTGGCGCCTCACAGCATCAAATGCATTTATTGGCGCGTGCGTTTGTTCGACAGCTCGCGAAATGAGAGATGAGAAACATGTGTGGCAGCAGCACCAGCGGCAGCGGTAGCTCCAGCCACGTGTGAAACGGGCAAATGCAATTTGGTAAAGTTGTCAGCTCTCGACGCCATCGTAAATTGAATCAAAATTCAATTTGACGGCGGAGGTGCGTGCATATGTGCCTGGTGTGCCATGCATTTTTTTACGCTGCACTTTTGTCAAAGTTTTATACCTCATACGACAGGCAACAAAGTCAATTAAAAAAAATAAAATAAGATAAGAGAAAAGAAAAGGACACACACTAAACGCAAACGAAACTTTTTCAATTTTGGCAGGGAAGCCGTGTAAAGAGAGAGAGAGAGAGAGAGAAAGCTCGTTAAATATTCGAGCTCTGTAAATGATATCAACACATCTAGCCAGATCCCGTTACATTCTCTGTTCGCTACTCAACAGCGCGGTCCGCTACCAATCCTCTCTCTCTCCTTCTCTGCCTGTCAGTTTGCCTCTTTATTTGCACATCTCACTCTGCGAGCAGAATGCCTTTGCCGAATGTCGAAACTTTCGTATAGTAAAGTTTTATGCTTGTCCCACTATAAAATACCGAAAGAGCGAGAGCAAGAGCGAGAGCGAGAATACAAATAAACGAAAAGAAAAGGCAGAAAAGAAGCTGTAAAGCAAATACCAACTAGCGGTTTCTATGCGCCAACGAAAAACTTTTGTTGCGATCCATTCCATACCATTCCATTCCTTCCCATCCCATTCCATCCCCCCATGTTCTTTGGGGCAAAGTTTTGCTTGTTTGCAACTTGTTTCGCTTCTGTACTGCATGTCATCAAAAATGGGAGCAGAAATATGGAATGTCTGTGGTGCATTCGCCCGCAAAACTTTTTGGAAAGTAGCCCCAGCAGCAGCAGCAAGCTGCCTCCACTCAACTTGCCACTCTTGGGCTACATAGCTGTTTGCGATTATAGAACATAACTTAATACTCTTGAATTTAGCAGCATTTTCTATTGCATTTCTGTGCAAGGATTCGTGAAAGGTGTGGCTTTATAATCTCCCCTACCCAACTCCCGCATTCATTTCTATGCTGTGTAAATCGAGCAGCCACAGCCAGCTATTGAGCACAATGGAAATGCCATCAAGTCAGTGTGTTCGGACTACAAAGGAAACCACAGCGCACTGCACTCACCTCAACATAAGCCCCCAGCGCCCCATGGCAACAGAGCCTCCAATTCCACCCAGCTGAGCCATGTCAGCAAAATAGAACGGGTCTCCCAATCAGTGCCTGTGCGTCCAGTGCATTCCTGCTCTGCTCAGCATTATCAGAATGTGGACCACGACACCTGCATCTGCACGTTCTCCTCCTCCCCCAAATACGGTCTGGTCTGTTCACAGTGCCAATCAGATATACAGGATTACGGATACGGATTGTGCATACGCACAATCATCTACTGATGATACATATATTAAGTTGCCTGAAGTAATTATCTTTTATTGTTCGCCTTAAGCACTGCGCAC
The DNA here is from genome assembly GCF_008121235.1 of Drosophila subobscura. NCBI lineage: Eukaryota > Metazoa > Arthropoda > Insecta > Diptera > Drosophilidae > Drosophila > Drosophila subobscura. Next base: position 6,765,764 of record NC_048531.1, read on the forward strand.
CACTTTACCGAAAAGTTGCATCTCGCTCGCTTGCGGAAAGCTCTCTCCAGTTCTCTCTAGACCTCTCGCTCTCTCTCGATCTGCTGCGCTTATTGCAAGCTTCGCTTAGGGTACAGGCAAGTTATCTCTCTTCTTCGACTTCTTGTTCAGCCTTCTCTTGAAGCAATTTCAAAATAAATTTAAACAGCATTGAGAATTTCTTCATACTAAAGACATTGGCAATGCAATCGATTAGACAACCATTTCCGAACCGACTGCTGCCATTATGTGGCCACAACATTTCTGGCACTCTCAGCCACTGACCAACACATTGATAGCAGATATGTACCATCCATTTAGCTGACCAATGCTGCTATCCGCTTCCTTTTCACTTCCCAACACTTCCGCTTTGTCCAGCCCAAACACACACAAAGAAAGAGTTAGAGAGAGAGAGAGAGAGAGAGAGAGAGCAATAACGGACATTCATTTTGAGGTTTAAGCCTTGGCAACGGACCAAAGCTGATAATGATGATGCCTTTCAATTTCACTGCCAATTTGCTGCATTAATCTCTCCACAAACAAACAGAACAGAACAAATATTTGCCAGGCAATTGGCTACGCGACCGACATTTCAATTTCTTTCAACTGAAACACGAACAAAAAGAGAGAGAAACATTTGCATAATAAATGAGCAGAGCAGCAGAAAAAACAAAGTTGCGGTGGAATTCTTCAGCGGATTTGGGCAATTTCGCACACGTTTACCCAGATCAGATCTAGATGAATGGAGAAGAGACCAGAGGATACTCGAAGAGCAACAGCTGAAAAACAGTTCCCTACAATAATAAATGTATCCTTGCAGACTTATATTTTTAAATATTGTGGCCAATTTTTTGAGCGGAGATGAACTGCAAGCAGCTGAAGCTCAAGCGGAAATGACGCCGCCGAACCGGACCCGGACTTGACCAGACCCAAGCGGAAATTACTTTGGCAGGCACCCACCGCTTTCTGATTCCCTCAGAGTGTCGGCTGCCTTTGCGTGTCAGGGAGCGGAATCCGCGACGTCAACAAGTTCATAACCAAAAGGCCAAAGGCCCTCCCACCCAGATGCTTCTACGGAGCGGGGGCCATTTTGTGAGCTGTTTTCGCGCGCCTCTTCAGCCATAAACATTTACATTTTACAAGCCATTTTTTTTTTTTGCTATGCCAGTCTATGCCAGTCACGTGCTCTCTGGCTTTTTATTTGTTTTCTCGCCCTGCTGGAAAATGCTAAAATGTTGACTGCAATTACCAGTCGGGACTCGCTCCACCACATACAGCAAATGTCTTCCCTTTAAGCCACTGTTCCACTCTCTGGGAGTAATAAATTTCCACTGCCTTGAAGGGGTGCGGGCGCTACGGGTATCTACGGGAGGATATAGCACAATGGGGCGCCTATTTCTGGTGTCTGTTGCAAGTAAAACCAAAATGAAATCATTCCAGCAGCTGCTTCCCATAAGTCTCCGCCGAGTCAAATAGTAAATTAAGTGGAGCCGGGAGAGAATGGAAATGATTTCAAATTAGATCCAAGTGTGCGACTCTACGGCCACCCACTGGGCTGGGCTCTTGAATGGAGAAGTTATCTTCGACACTTTATGGACTTCCCCGACAAGTGACATAATAAAATAAAGTTCGTTTTCTTTTGTACTTTTGCCATAAATATGACATTTGACATTTCTAATCGAACATTCGCTTTGCATTTATGGAGATTCAATAACCCGTCGCGACGTGGTTATAAAGAGAAGATTTGTACTTTAATTGAAGCTGCCAGTCTCGGTGTCGGAACTCTTTACATAAGGATTCATTAGTGTTCGCTTATTTAATCTTTTTTACAAAAGTGTGCGCTCCGCATGCTTGCCCTTATTTAATCCGGCTTTGTTGAACATTGAGTGGACTTTCATTTCATTACAGCATAGAGCTACCTTACTTCCCATCTCCCTTTATCTTTCTTCCTACTCTGCACTCTCTTCCTCTACATCTCCATCTCTCTCACACGCTGGCTCTCTTTTGAATTTTGAGTACTTGACAGCAATTTGTTGTTGAGCTTTTTAATTGCTCTCGCGAGTTCTTTCGCTTGGCTTTGCCTTTTGAATCTCTCATTTCGTACAGAACAAGCAGCCACCACCCCCTCTCTCTCCCTTTCTTCCCCTCGTATATGTAAACGCCATTCATTCACACAAATACACACATGCATGATTGTGCATGATGCTGTTGTGTGTGCTTTGTGAATGCTGTTACCGTTTATGGTTGAAGGTGGGGTTGCTTTCTCATATTCCATGTGCGCTTTTTTCGTGTTAATTTACTTTTCAGCTTGTGGCCAGCAGTCAGTGGAAGGGGAGAGACGCCGCTGCAGCATCTCTCAATTAACGTGAAAAAGGAAACCCAAAAGGGAAAGGGAAATCTGCGTAATGAAAGGGTTAGACGAGCCACAACAACAACAACCACAAACAAATTGCAAATATGAGTGTGCCGAAATGTGAGCTAAGTAAATAGGAGAGGAGAGCACACCAGGGATAGGCCTTTTCAGTACTTATTTCCACATTTGACACACTGCCAGATGAAGGAGTACAGCTACAGGCCACTGCATAGCTTTCAATAAGTTGCCCACTTGACAGCGTCTGGGTTTGCCTTTAACCCCCGGCACGGGTGTGGACCAAAGTCCAACCAAATTGAGGCCAGACGACGACGACGACGATGATGATTCTCTTTTGTCTGACCTGACCCACTGAGAGGCCTCTGTCTGTGGGTCTCTTGTTTTTCCAAATGTATTACTCTACATCTCTCTGTCCGACACTCCACACCACTCTAACTAAAACTAATGAGCGTTGGTGGGTTGACATTAAACAAAGCAACAAACAGAAACAAACAACCAACCTCACTCCACACACTCGGGGGAGACGACTCTCTCTCTTTCTCTCTATCTGCTCCTCGGGCACATCAAATGGCAGAGTTTAAAGCTCATCGCTGGCGCATAAATTCCTACCAGTTTAGTGGCCCTCATCCTCTCTAACCTCTGGTCCTCGATGCAAATGCTACTGGGATGCCGGGCTGCCTGTCCATTGGAGCATGTTTAATAAGCATCGCCATTTTTCATGTGCAGTCAGCGGAGGAGCCCCCAGCCAGCCGGGGGATCCAGCTACTGCTACGCCATGCAAATGACGACGAGCAGAGAGCAACTATGAGAACTATGAGTGGCACGTGAAGAGTGAGTGGAGTGTTTGTGTGTGCTCCAAGCGAAGCTCCAGTTGCAAAATGTTTAAGCAGGATGTGAAGGAGTGCTGCACGGAAAGCTGAATACCTACTAAAGATAGAGAATGTCAACGGATCGCTGGGAAATCTATGAGTATCTGTATCAGCTGTGGAGATGCGTTTTGAAGAATTTGTTTTTAAACCAGCGAAACCATCCATATTTCTGGTATTTATAGACTGCAAAATGCACTCTGGAGGTTGTCCCATCTAGCAACCATTTGCGTTGCCAGTAAATGTGTGGGACATGCCCCAAGCCCTCGAGTAAATTTGAATTATGATGATGCTGCATAAGAGTGACAGACCTCGGCATCATTTCACGTAAGAATATCATCTTTTGCCCCACCATTCTGCTGTTCTGGCCATCCCTCTGCTTTCACACGGGAAATTTGTCAACTCAGTGAATCAGAAATGTTATATGGAGCGAGACAGACATACTAAGCAGGAGAAACAGAAACGGCGACAGGATGAAGCACAGAGATGGAGATGGAGTGTTGTTGTTTGCATTGAAATTTCGTGGCTGTGTTCTTTACTTCGTTTGGTTTTCAATTAGACGAATGCTGTGCAAGTTTGTCCATAATTTGTGGCATGCCTCAACAAACACAAGCTACAAAAATAAACAGCGCCAAGGAGCCCTGACCTGGCTGATGTTTGGTTTAAGGTTGACAAATGGGCAACGGCAGCCAGTACCTTCCCATATATCCGTTGCCATTGGACACGTCCAAGGGACGTGAGAGCCTGCGCGGCAGGGCATGGCCAAATAGCTCACGTTGGCAGCTCACGGACCAACTTTCAGCCATGTCCCTCCATCCGTCAATTGCTGAAATATACATATATATTTTCTGGGCATACCGAATTCATGTGGTGCATGTCCACTCTCTCTCCTCTCTTTGTGTATGTCTCTCAGGGTGTGTGCGTGTAATAAATATCACCTGTACTCGCAGCACAAAAAAAAGCACATGAAAAGGAAACTCACTTATTTTGTGACTGCTTCCTGTGTGTTGCCTGGCAGCTTCTTCCGCCCGCTTCCCTCCAACTTTTACGTGTGCATTTTTGTTAATTTATTTATGCTAAAGGAACGCTAAACACATGAAATTAGATTCCCGTTGAACACGAGGAGAGATCCATTTAGTTGCTGCTGCTGATGCCTTGGCCCAATCATTTGTATAATTATTTAAAGTGCTGCATGCAAGTTGTGCCTGCCCTTCATGGCTGCTGCACTTCTGTTGCTGTTGCTGCAGCTTAAATTTGTTTATGGCAAAGCAAAATAAGGCAAAGGGACGGGACGGGCGGGACAGGCGGGACAGGACTCTGTTCTTTGGTAACTGAGAGCACCCAGGCAGCTTTGCCTCGAGGCGCTGGCGCAGTTTGTCTCAAATTACTTAAACAGGAGCTGCAAGAACAGCATCTCGGATGAGTCACCTTGCAACATTAAACCCTCGAAGAGAGGAGGACCTTCCTTCCCCACTTGCTTCCCCACTGTTACATTATTTTTGTTCTCTGTGAGCAAATTGCTATGCAAATTGAAGGAATAAATGATGCTGATTCAGATGCAGATGCTGATGGAGATGCAGATGATGATGGTCATTAGCTTTCTCTTTGCTGATGTGACCTGCAGTGAACATTATTTATGTACTTGGAAATGGCAGGTTGGCTGGGGATCCCATTAAAGGTGTTTCAACTATTCTGCATTTTATTTAACGCATCAAAAGAAAGCTTTCGACACCCCAAAGAAGAGTCGTAAGAGCCCTTTTGGATTTACAGTTAAACACGGATTTGTTCTCTCATGTTTCTTTCGTTTGCTGAACGTAATTGGGAAACCGTTTCATGATGCACAGCTGGTAATTGAAATTGCTCAGAAATGTACACAGATAAATCAACCACACGCTAATAGCTAAGCTCTACTGACATCATTCGATTGAAAGTTAAGTTAGGAACTGACGCAAGTAGAGGTATAAATTCGTGACACTACGAGTTGAGGCAGTCCGTTCAGTAACTAAAAGTATTGTAGAACATGCAACACGTCGGCCGCCAAAACATTCTAAATAATTGATACACTCTGCTCAGTGTTTGAGCTTCTGCTGGCTTTGCATTCTCTTATCTCGTTTCACTTTTCTGCTCTACCTGTCTTTCCGTTATTTTTGTCATGTGTCTGTTTTATTGCAGCACTTTTGTTGGTGCGAGAGACTCGCTCAGAGAGAATCGTAAGAGAAAGAGAGGATTAGTGTTGTGAAACGAAAATTGTAATGCAAACGCTCGAAAATATCTTAATAACGGCAAATGAAAGTCAGAATCAAATAAATTCCAAAGCAGCAAGCATTTCTGTTTACAATTTAAGCAGAATTTCCTCCAAGACTAAGTTTGTTTATATTCGCAAAGTTATCAAACATCAAAAACACACACACACACAACATTGCAGATTCCCTCCGCGTCATTCATTGCAGCTACCGGGCACGCAGCACTTGCGAAATATTGCGTCTGCCTTGGCGTCATTTTTCAATTTCTCTCGTGCTGGCGCTGTTGGAGGCAAGGAGCCACACCCAGCAATAAGAAAGTCAAACATATGTATGCACCTGTGGCAGAGTGTGGCAGTGGCAGCTTAGAGGACTTTTCCTATTTTACGATTATGTTCGCTGCGAGACCATAAAGTCCGAATCTTATCGAATGGCACGCGGATCTAAGGATCTACCACACATGGAGAATATTTATGTAGTTTCTGGACTCGTTACTCACCTCGATACAGAACTGACAGTCGCACTGCTGCAGGGACATGGCTTCGGCCGCATCCTCCACATCGATCAGACACAGCTTGCAGGTGAAGGGCTGAAAATTGCTGGTGGGCGTGGCCGAGGGTGTGACATCCGCGGAGGCGAGCATTTCGCGACGCTGCAGCGTGATGCCGTCCCGCACGCAACAGGCCTTGGCCGCCTGATTGGCACTGGCCATCGACAGCAGCGAGCTGACGGTCAGGGGATAGGCGTGTTGGGTGCCAAAGGGACCGAGCTCTCCGGCAGTCGGTGTCGTCTGCTCATCCTCCTGCTGTTCCTCTTGCTGCTGCTGCTGCTGCTGCTGCTGCTGCTCCTCTTCCTTGCCATGGAACAGATTATTATTGGAGCTGGAATGGAGCGTGGCCGTGGTCACATTGGACGGTGGACTGGGGCTGCTGGATGGTGCTGACACCGCTCCGCCGCTGAGTCGAATCTGAGCATTCACGTTGATGTGCGGCTGCTCCTCCTCGCCGCCGGCTGCCGAGTCCGGGCGTACCACGAACCCATTGGCCAGGGAGTAACGCGATCCGGATGCAGCCAGGGAGAGCAAGCTGGAGCAGCGGGAACAGGTGCCCACGCCGCCACCGCCGCCCGGGCCATTGATGCTGTTCACGCTGTTGCGCAGCCGATTCAGGGGTCGTATCTGCTCGATGCCGGCGCTGCTGAAGATGCCACTGCCATGGCCGGCCATCGAGTGGCCCTGGCTTCGACTCTGGGACAAGCCCAGACCCAGCTGGCTCTGGCCCTGTCGCGTGAGGGCCAGGACCGTCTCGCATTTGCGCAATCCCGTGTACTGGACAATGGACTGGGACTTCTCCTGGTGGAGGCTGCTGGCGCTGCCCTCGCGCCGCATGATGTGCCACAGCTTGTGCTGGACAACATTCAGGGAGCTGCTCGAGCCGCTGATGCTGAGACTGCCCCTGGGATGCCCGTTGGCTAACTGCTGACGACCGGCTGGGTCCCTGAGGACCACATCCTGCTCCGAGGGTGTGCGTGTGATGCGTATCTCCGGCGAGGCAGGACGCTGCAGGCCAGTCTCCCAATCTTTGTCCTTTTCGCGCTCCCGTTCTCGCTCTCGACTGCTGCTGCTGCTGGCCTTGAGACCCACGAGAGACTTGAGAAAGTTCTCGAAGCGACGCCGCCGCGGCAGCTGTCCGCCGCCGGACAGTCCCAGCGAGCTCTCCAGATCAAGGCCAGCCAGGCCTCCAGTTCCAGCCAGCGCGCCTGCAGATCCGCCGCCGCCGCCGTTTCCGCCTCCTCCTCCTCTGCTGAGGCCGCTTGCTCCGCCAGCGTCGCCATTCGCCGAGGAAATGATGATCTTGTTGCGCTGTGTCTGCGTCTCCAGCAGCGCAACCGTCTCGGCCTCGTGGGCGTGCTCCTCGAGATGGGACGTGGCATGCAGAGCGTTGGCAGCGGAGACTGAAGCGGAGCCGGAGGTTGCCTTTTGGCTGGCGGAGCGTTGGTGCTGCTTTGTGTTTGCCAGATTGTGAATGGGCGACGAATCCTGCAGTAAACGGGAAGAAAGTAATCATTTAATTCTCTCTTTCACAGCGTTGCTTAGCTGCTGGGCTTACTCACCCGCGAGTCCTGTTCAAGCTCCTCCTCGAGGGCACTGTAGACGGGCGCGTACCAGGAGTAGGATAGCTGCTTGCGGGCCGTGTGGGCCGGGGGCGGTACTCCTCCGCCTCCAGCAGCACCCACACCAGAATTAGCCGTGGGTGAGTTGAGACCCAGGCCGTGATGCTGATGATGCTTGTGCGGCACAAGCTTGCCTCCAGCTCCTGCTCCAGTCCCAGTCCCAGCCCCAGCCCCGTTGGGAGCGTAATTTGTGCCGGCTGTGGTCACCAGATTGCTGGCGTACGCGTGGCTGTAGCTAAGCGGCAGACTGCGCCTCTGGTGCTGTCCGCGCGTGGGCGGCAAGTGCTTTGTCGTCTTGCGTATCGCCCGCTCGCCGCCAGCGCCGTAGAGACTGCTGTGATGCTGCCTTCGCTGACTGTGACCCTGGCCCAGCTCCTTCTTGGTGAAGATGAGCGAGGCGCTGTTCTTGCTGAGGCGAATGGACCGCTGCTTGTCCACCACAGTGGCCTCGATGTGCGTCAACAGTGGCACCGTCTCGGACAGGGGCAACAGTGGCTGCTGCTGCTGTTGCTGTTGCTGTAGCTGTTGCTGCTGCAACGAGGCTGCCGATTCAGCCGGAAAATTGATTACAAAGTTCTCGGCGGCGTCATCAAAAATGCTCGCCCTGGCAGCACTCACACAGCACTCCTCGCTGGACGAGGGACTGCTGAGGGAATTTCGTTTGTTGGCTGCTCGGGAATGGGCACGGTTGTGGGACTGGGAATGGGATCTGAGATCTGGCGACTGGTGATATGTGACGGCTGAGCCGCTGTAGCTGATCTTATTCTCCACCAGAAGCTCCAGGGGCGGCAACAGCTTGGAGTTGTGCGTCGCGTGTCTGGTGTGCTGTGGCAGACTCCTGTCGGTGTCTAGTTCGGTCGGGTTCTGGTGTTTTCTCTGCTGCTTATGCTGCTGCTGCTGCTGATGCTGTGTCTGTGCCTGCGTCTGCTGCTGCAGTGGCGTGGCATGGGCGTGTACGTGGACCTGGTGATGAGGCGCCTGCACTTGGTACTGCACTTCATTCGGCTGCAATCCCGTCGTTGCAGACATTGGCGGCATTGGGGGCCTCATACTGGCTCAGAGCGGAACTGCACTCGATAAATGGCGAAACGGTGATGCTGCACAGGTCCTTAACCGTGCCCGGCAACGGCAGCAACATCTTGATCAAGGCCTGCAAGGGGGCGAGAGATCAAAAAGGAATGATTAGAATTACAGATTTCAAGACAGAACACAGATGACTGCAGCTCAGCTATTTGTATTATTTAATGCTACAGATAGTTGGGAAAGGAGTTATGAACACAATGAAAAGCACAGCCAAAGGACATGCGAATTATTCGAATTATTATCAGCAATTATTGCTCCAATCTCAAGGCACAAATGCAGGGTAAAGTGCACAAGCTGTGCACACATTCTGCACACTACAATCAACTAATTAACAGCAACTCATCCATCAAACATTATTGAAACATCACAATACATTCTATGGACAGCATCATGATGGGTCATTTGACAATTTGGCTTGAACCGACGCTGCATTAATTCATTCAAATGAATTTCCCATTAAATAATTTTCTATTTACTAATTTGCAAATGCAGGGTAATCCGATTATGCTTCATTTTCACCAGATAACGCACAAATGCACACGAAAGCGAGCAACAATTATCGACAGCCCAGATGGCATCGCAGCAGCAGCGAGCAGGAGAAGGAAAATGTATGTACATATGTATGTATTTATGTATTTATTTATGTATTTATGTACACATGTATGTATGTTAGGTTTAAAGTTTACGTTTCAGCTCTCAAATGCCAGAACCCGAAGCAGAAAGAATGCCCCAAAAAAGGCAGCTCAACTTTAGAAACATTTTCGTATTGCAATTAACTTGGATGCTGCCGCAAACGGAAATTGTTTTCAGCAGGTTGCAGGTTGCAACCTCAACGAATCCCTTTGCCCATCCTCCATTCCATTCACCATTTGCATCTGCGTTCTATTGAATTTATGGACCAAATTGGACCGAAGGGAACAGCAGTTTGTGAATGCCTTTTCCTTTTGCTTTTCCACCGATCTATCATTCAATTAGAACTTGTGTGTCCGGGTGTCAGGTGAGGGTTGCTCCTGTTCCGATTCGATTATGAGCCAAGCCCTGCCGCCGTATTAAGTGGCTTTCAATGTTATCCGATGGCATTGCAGTCAAGCGGAAAATTTGATTGACTTTCCCCCCCATCAATCATTGTGCAGGCCACTTGGGGTTGTGGGGGCATTTTGGGCAACGCTAATCCATTTAAATGTTCGAAAATGCAAACATAAAGCCAATTTTAATGGAAATTAATCGTGGATATTGCGGCATAGCCACCAGAAACTATGCAATGGAAACACACACAACGCCCCCGTGGGTGGGTCCACTCGAATTCCCCTCTCAATTACGCTATTTTCCGCATCGATGCGAGTCAGGTGGCGGCCAGGCGGCCAGAATGTGAGCCAAGGACTCCCCAGACAATGGGAATTTATGCAAATTGATAAATGGAAGAGCTCGAAATAGAATTTTGTGGTAATTGTATAAATTATGCGTGGAAGCACATGGCAAAATAGAATTTACAATTATGAAAGAACCCTTAAAGTGTCAGCATATAAAAAATTCACTTTAATTTACTCTTCAAAATGTACTTCGATTTTTCCCTTTAGGAATTTTGGTATTTCTCTGCTCTGCTGTTTGCTGGCTAATGCCCCGTAATGCCTTTGGTCACACTGTTCGCTCTGTGGACTGAAATGGCATTTTTCCATTAAGTTCAACTTAATTATGATGGCACCAAAGTGCTCAGCGCTTAAGCTGCCCCCACAGAGACATTCAAGGTATGTGGCAATATTAATTTTTGGCATGCCATTGCCTGGCACATCCCAAGCTTCGCTGCTGTCGCTGCTTCTGCTGCCTCTGCTCCTTCTGCTCCTCCCACGCACCAAAGTATGCAACGAAAAATGCGCATTACGCATAATTGTCGAGCGCACAGGAGGAAGGAAGAAGGAAGAGGGAAGAAGCATGAGCAAAACGAAGCGCCACAAACCGCAGCAGTGGAAAAAGTGAAAGATAAATTGCTTGCACACAGCCACACATAAGCGGCAAGGACAAGACCTTGGTAAGAGGCAGAGAGAAATAAGCGGGAGCAGAGAGCCAGCAGGCCAGGAGGGGCGGACAACTACAAGGCACATTTGCCGCCTGGCTGACACTGACTGGTGTCTTCGCCCTCCCCGCTGCCCCGGCAACCGCCTTTCTTTTGTGGCCAGGGCCAAGAATTAATCGCTTTTGGCGCACATTGTGAAATGCTGAAATTTGTCTCGGTTCTTTTACATTAAACGGCATTTAAGCCACGTTAGGGGGAGGTTCCAAAGTGCCGGCAATTGCAAAACGAAGATTGATGGAGCTGCGCCCCCCACGTGGGAGGAAGTTTCTCCGCCAGAGACACTATTGAGTTATTCAATCGCAGCCTCACATCGAGGGCAATCAAGTGGGGAAAATGTGACCCAAAAACCCCCAAGTTAATTGGCAAGCAAAGCAGTTAATTGGCAATGCAAAAAGTATATTGAACTACAATAGAGCTTACCATAATTCAGTCTGACAGCAAAGTCACTCAAATGCCAAAGTTCTGCAATGAAACTGAAAGGAAAAGCAGAAATTTATGATTAATATTTTGTCATTTTGTTGTTTATCAGCAATTGAATTATTACAAATATTTATTACAGTTAGAAATAATGCCACAAAAGAATATCGAAAGCTGTGGGGCTGTGGAAATGAACAATGGATGAAGATGCATCGAAATGCGAGTGAAATAAACTGCAATTAATTATTCAATTATCTCAGAATCTCTGTGAAAATAACAACAGGAGCAGATACAGTGTCGAAATCGAACGGAATGCGCAGAGGCAAGCCGAGTGTGGGCCCCCGAATATGTGTTATTAGATTCAAGAATTAATTAAAGCTAAATAACCATAATTGTGGTTGTCCAAATATAAATTTTAATTGCCTTTCTTTATGCACAAATGTGCATAAATATATAGGAGTGGGGGTATATGAGTAGATGTCTCGGTTTGTAGCATTTGTCAGCGGCTAATTGGAGCTGTGTGACCCTTCGGGGTGCCCAGGGCACACACACTTGGCTCGGGGTTAAGCGTGGCCAAGTGGACCAGAGAGCAGCACAGGGGACTCCCACATGACAGTTTCAGCAGCCAGAGGGCTGCCCAGAGAAGTGTGCTATGTTTTATTTATAGAAGCAACACACACACACACACACACAGTACCCCCACGCCATCCCGTTGATTAAGGACACATGTCAGGGCCAAGCCCTTTGCTGCTAAGCCACACTGCGAGAGTGTCAGTGGGCGTACCCCAGACGATTCATTTATCAAGTTTCAGCGATTATAGATGATAACATTGCCGATGACAGCGAGTAAATTGTGTAATCACAGCAAAGCGAATAGCGAAAAAAAAAGGGGAAAGGGAAATGGAAATGGAAAATGGCAAATAGAAACCATCACGCAATTGCTGACGTATTTTGGCATGCAATCCATGCAACTACGACACAAACAGCAAAACACTTAAGGCTGCGATTTATCCACTGGCCATGGAGCTTCCAATGTGTGTTTTCTGTCAAACGAGAGCAGGGAGAGCAGGGAGTTTCCCTGCGGTGGCTGATGCTGTCTAATTATCATGACTGAAGGGTTTACTCTGCGTTAGAGCGTAAGCCAGCAGACAGACACAGAGACAACAATCTCTCAGGTCTGTATGGCTCAGGGTTTGATGTACCAGCCAAAGGATTGCGACAGCCACACGGCATAAGCAGCTTAAGTCCCAGAGCTCGAAGCTACCACGTGCTGATGCGACGATACAAACGACAATTTAATCAAGAATCCATATTAGGTCGAAGCTTGTTCGTGGAGGTACACACCCACAACACGTGAAACTTCACGTGAATATTCCATAAAGCACATTTAAGACTATGGCAAATCAATTGCGAGAGATGCGTCAATATTTTTGTACTGGAAATTAACATTCTTCGAAGGGGAAACTTTTTTCCACTGAAGGCCAAACACTCTCTCCATTGATTGCAGCACCAAGTGGTGTATTTTTTAATGGCATTTACTTGTATTCTTCTTTCCCAAATAATAACCAAAAGGTCACCCAAAGACTCACAGAATTCCTTGCTGCTGTCCAGACTCACATTTGAGCAAAACAATAAAGCTCCTGCGAAGCGATGGCAGTTCCGATCAGCGTAAGAGACACAATTCGATTGAAATTTCAATGGGAGCCAGCACGCAGTCAAAGTACCGGGAACAGCTCAACGATCGGCTCGTCATTTGCATGGCCCACGAAAGTGCACACACATCGAAGCAAGAATAGCTTTGACTTTTTCCCAATAATAGATAATCATAGACAGCTGCTGCTGTTGCTTGCACCACTCAGCAAATACGAGTGGGCGGAGGCAACCTGTTCAATAATTATAGCAGCAACTGAGACTTTTCCTGCAAACAATGTGGAGATTTTCTTCGTGCGCCCCCGCCTTGGCTTCGAGTCAAAGTTCATGGCGAACATCAGTAATCAAAATGGATTCCCAATCAGCTACGTGACACTTGGCAGGGCGGAGGAAATGCTGGCTGGAAAGTCATTGCAGCTGCAATTTAAGCAGACTCGAAAATGACACAAGAGATGGATACACGTATCCATGCTGAAGCCTTTTCACAAGAGGCAAGAGGCACTCGAAAGTCTAGACGAAGGCAGCGGCAGGAGTGGCCACAATGTGTGGCAGAAGGCAGGCAAAGGATGAAGATTTAAGCACAAATTATAGAAATTAAAGGCTTATGCAAGAGGCTGGGGCTGGGGCCGTGGCTGGCTTCTATAAAATCACAACTCTAGTGGCAGCTGTCGCCCGCCACAGCCCAGCCACATCTGGCATTTGGCTCCCACTTGCACCAACAGCTGTCCCACAGAGCTGTGGCACAGCATCCTTCCTGCCTCTCTCATGTGTGTGCTGCATCCATTAAAGTGCCAACAGCAGAGGCCCTCGGTCCCTAAGTAAAGTGTAAAGCAAAGCCACACTGGGAAAGAGCACGAGAGAGTGCGCCAGGCAGTGGAATCCGATTGGCTATTGGTACGCGGAAACTTTTCATGTTTAGAGTTAATTTTTGGTTGTTAAATAGATAAAAAGACTGCCCTGAAACAAGCAGAAACCATAATCAGATTGCAGACACAAAAATGCGATTATAAAACTATTTATTTATGTACATTCAAGTGCTGTGCCAATCATAGAACCCACTGCCGTGCACATGATTTCCGTGCCCAACATTTCCGGTTCGAAAATGTCATAAAATTGCTAAAGGGAACGTGAAACACAGAGACCGGGGAGCACTGGCAGCTGCCAACGGGAAAACCGGAGGATGTGCTGCTGCATATAGCGGAATATCTAATGCAAAGGACGTCAGGCAGTCAGGCAGGCAGATGAAACAACAGAACCCAATGATAGACAGCAGCGGAAGAGCCACTTGAAGTTCCAACAGAAGGAAAAAGTAAAAGAACTTTTGCCAGCGGACACAACGAACCAGAAAACTCTGCCAGCCAGCCAGCCAGCCAGCCACACGGCAACATTCAGAGTGCGCGATTTTCCATGCTTTGATGCATAAATCGATTTAGAATTCCTTTTGTGATGGCGAAGCTGCAGCTGCTTTTCGTTTCTTTTGTGGCCAAGGTGAAAAATAAAAGACAGCAGCTGCAGCTGTTGATTGCTAAGCCTCACTGGAAGAGAGCGGAGTAGTCATGGAGAGAGAGCATTTTGACGCTTGTTAAATTATATAAAACTTTTTCCATTAAGAGTGTATCCCCCGATTATTCCATTACCCGTTGCAGCTTTCGTTTAAATATGCCCATTTGTTGCAGTGCGAATAAATAAACTACAAACAAAAAGTGCATAAAAACAGAGGGGCAAAAAAGGAGCAAAAGAATCGTTTAAATTGTCAACGCTTTTGGCTGATTTATAGCCTGACCAAATTAATGGAGAATACAAGCTGAAATGGAGAGCGCCGAAACAGCCAAGAGCCAAAGCAAAAAGCAAACAGAAACAACAAAAAACTGCAGAAAAAAAATATAAAAAAAATGGAAAAGCGCATAGCAAAAATTAATTGCACTTCTGAACTTTTCGATGCTGTTTCTGTGTGTTTTGGCTCTTCTCGCTGTTTCCACTTCTCTGCCTCTCATTTGTTACAGCAAATTCAATTAAACAATCCCGCAATCGTATAAACAAAATCGTACCCCTTTGGGCAGGGCTGGGCAGGGCAGGGCTAAGCCACACTGGGAGAGAGTGCCGCTGGGCGCCACCATAGACGTATAGTTTTTAATTGAAAAATGTGCAATTAAAACGGTTGTATGCATGTGGAAAGCGAGCGGAAAAGCGTACAGCGAACAGTGAACCTGAGGGCGACCAATGGGGCGTATGAGCAATGTTTCAATGTGTATAAATTATAAGTCGGCTGCAAATTAATTAAACCACTTAATTTCCACATATATTCAATTACATTACATGGCATTCAATTAAGCGCATCAATGTAGTCTCTGCACCGTTCCCTCGCCGACCCCTCTGTTCACTTGGGTACACAGGATAATCCCAGAAACAAAAGCTCCAACAAACTGTGGCAAGTGCCAAGTGGATGGAGCACATTATTTGGCACATGCCGATGTTAAATATTGACACTGGTTATGTTAAAAGTCACTAAATACACACCCACAATGTGCAGATATGTGTCTGTGGCACACAACATTCATGTTTGCATACGCTTGTGTTTGTGGTGACACACACACAGACACAGAAGGTGCGGTCCCATCCCACAGTTATCCTGTCATACCCAAAAACAGGACAGTACGTTTCAAAAGAATAGAAGCCATGAGTGAGAGATGCGAGAGTGCGGCGGCGGCTGGGAAAACTATTTGCTGTACTCTCTAATAAAGAGAAATGCAGAATGGAGTCATTCTGTCAATAGAGTCAATATTCTCTGGCATTCTCTGCGGCAGCAGTCGCTTGTGCGTCTCGAGTCATGTGGAAGAGATGGGAGCACAGTTGTGCGCTGCCCAATAGTATTTAGGAAGCAATTTATATTCCATTCATGAAACGCACTGTTCTTCTTTTCTTCTGTTTCTCTTTACGAGTTGTTTTAGAGCCAAGCAAACCAATTCTGTAGAAAATTGAAACATTTCTTGACATAAATTAAAAGCAAAATGCTTCAACTTTATTTTCCACTTAAAGCAATTTCTGATTTTGTGCCTAATCCTTGCAGCACACACAATTATTAACTTCAATATGAATCTGTGTATGGAATTTTCTATTGTTTGAATCTAAATGAGGTAGACAATGGGCTGCCTTGTTCGCTTGAAAGGCCACACGCGAATGGAAACGCAAATACACGTGCTGGCAGTACGCAAATCAATTTCAAAAATTCCATTCGACATGGAATATTTGACATGGAAAATATTTCTGATTAGTTTTCACAATTTTCCATGCGAGCTGACACACAAATTGTTGCTTAAAATTTAACTGAATTCGAGTGCAGGAAATTATACAGGAATTATAATGAAATAATCACAGTACAAGAATAATCAAAAACCCTCATGGGAGAGGGACAGCGAGAGCTTCCCTTGTGCAGCTTGCAACAAGCAAGAAAAATTTGAGATTCATTATGTGAATATTTCAGTGCTGTTTTCTGGTTTCGTTTCGATTTCAGGCAGCTCTGCAGCAGCTCTTTAAAGCTGAACTTTCAGTTCGAGCTTTAAAATCAATCGCTTCAGTTAAAATATTATTAAATGCAAATGAAAAAGAGAAAATATTGCCGGAATAATAAACAGAAAAGCCAAACGAAGCATCAATTTCCACCTGTGTTACAATATTTACTTGCACTGCAGCTGGGAATCAATTGGAATTGCAATCGAAAGCGGATTGACGTTTCAATTAAGCATTTTCGGGTACACAATCTGTGTGGCGCAATGGAAGTACTTCCAAACATTATCAATGTAAATTCGAGCAAGCGAATTCAAATATTGTAAAAGTGTGGTTGATGGGGCTCCGTGTATCAGCAATATTTTTCATCAAAAATGTACCTCCTCTGCCATTTTAATTTACTCGTAAAACATTCTTCCTTATTCTTCTTTATTTTAAAATATTTTCTGCATACATTTCTTGTTCAAAGTAATTTCTGATCCTCTTCCACACTTACTCGTGACTTTAACTTGTGCATTTATGCGGCCTTTTCCGCTTTTCTTTGGCTGTCTTCCCCAATTGCAATAATTGATGTGTTTATATTACGTATAAGTTATTCACCGAATTGCGTTTATTTTCGGTCTGTGACTTTTAGTGGGTGCCCCTCGGGCAACAACATCATCTTCAATGGGGAAATGATCGGGCGGGCAATAAATGTTTAAGAATTTCATTTCTGGCTGCTGGCCAAAGCGGAAAGACTTTGTTTGGCTTTTGATTACGCCAGAAGCTGAATATGCAGCGCGTACATTCAGATAAATAAATATTATTGAGTAAACAGAGCAGCAGCCAACAAAAAAAAGGGGAAATATATGTATATCCCTTATCCATTTCTGATTTGCCCATCATTGTAGCTTTGACCAGGTAACACACATGGAAAAAATCATATAAACAGTGCCAGAGAGTCAGTGCCAGTGCCGGAGCCAGCTTCGATTTGGAATCAAATACAAATTGCACAATTGACGCCTCCCCCAATGGACGGACGTTCCCCGTGCACTTTTCATTTGCAATTTGCACATTTTTTGTTCAATTTTATATTCGTTGCTCCTAATTGAGTTATTGTCTACTTGAGCTGCATGTGAATGCAGTTGGGCATTGAATTAACAATTGTTTGATGAGTTGCATAATCGATATGGCTATTAATGGTGCTGGGGGTTTTCGCTGAGCCACTCCGATTAAACCACAAAGAGAACCCAACCAAACAGAACTTTGCGGTTGGTTGGCTGGTTGATTCATCGATCGACGCTGACAAAGAACAAAATACGCGCATTTAATCGACATTAATCAGACTGCACTGAGTCACCTTCTGGAGAGAGAGAGAGGGAGAGAGGGAGAGAGAGTTGAAGCCAAGACGCCAATTGGTGGAGTGGAGCGTGGAGAGTGATGAAATTGATAAACGTATTTGTTTTGCTGGCTATCAATTCCGATTGATTGCCTGGCTGAGATAAACGAGTGCAATTGAAATGTTGCCACAAAACGCAGAGTTGTAAATCAGTGGGACACACAGAGTATCATTATTATTCAAGATAAATGAAACCAAAGCGTAGTATAACGCTGATTAAAACCATTGCAGAACCCAAAACCTATTTGTACATGGATAAATTTAGGATGTTTTGGTCGTAGACTCTACGACGTAGAGACATGTGTTCCTTCGATGCCTTTGTCTGTGTTTCCCCTAATTCTACACGAAGTGTAGCTCTAAAGCTTTCCTTAAATATGTTTCTGACGTTCTACTAACCTCGTTGCAGCCTCAATTTGAACACCCCAAAGTGACTTGGCAAAGTAGACGCCTTATTTGGCTCGACGATATGGATCGTTGAGTGCGAATTTTAAATTCAGAATGAATGGATCTAAATTTGGATATAATCATGCTGACGATACACAAAGTATCTATGGCCAGAGATTGGTCGTGTGTGTGTGTATCTGTATCTGCACCAATGCCAGGGCATGGGCGAGGTGACTTCGATTCGATTTTCAATCTTTCTATCAGTCTGCGGCGGGGAATGACTCAGCTGTAAAGTTGAACAGTTTTTATGTTCGTGTTTGCTATGCTGTTTGATGGCCTTCTCTTCTCTCTCTCCCCCTCCTGTCCACAACCTGCCACAGTCTCCGGAACGGGCTTTGTCTAGAGTCTAGGTCTAGACCTTACGCAATTTCACGATTCGCTTCGATGACTTCATTAGCGTTGGCTTGTAAATAAATTTAAATTACACACGAAAAACTGAGAGACAATCGACAGCATTGTGGCCATGTTTGGGGCGGCAGGCACTACACAGCCGATGTACTACACATCGTGCACATAAAAATATTAATTTATTCCCAGATTCAAGTTCAAAGTCAGGGACAGGGGCAGCCATTCTCCCACAAATACAAAAAATATATGTACATAAAAACACGCACATCCAAATGAAAACAGCTGCACTTATTATTATTATATTTGTAGTTATATTATATTATTCAATTAAGCACTCGAACTGGCTTCAAAGCGAAAGTTGATTGCATTTTGTAATTCACTTCAAAGTGGGAGACAATATAAAAACAGGACGAAGGACGTGACTGGACTGTGTACAAATAAATGTGCAAAAGAAAAAACAGTAACAAGAAAACGTTAAAAATTTCCATAATTTTCTCCTCTGTCTCTGTCGCTATTTGTTTTTTGTTAATTGGGCAGCCGAGAGGGCTTTGAGTAGCAAATTTTAATAACTTTTTTTTTGTTGTAAATTTAATTAGGCGATTGCGAAAATGGAATGAGGGTAGTGCAAAAATGCCAACAAACACAGAGAGAAAGCTCTCCCTACTCTTTGTCTATGTGGCTGTGTGTTCCCGGGGGTATACCTTTATTTATACCTTGTAAAATGTTCCAACTTCGTATACAGCTTGAAGTTGGGTTTCCCACTGATCCCAAGATTATCTTTTGTGCTGTGCCGAAGTGCATTCAACCCCACCAAGAGCAAGTGGCAAGTACATGGACACTGTAAGCTAAAGGTTTATTCTTTTATGGTCGCAGATTGCTTATCAATGTTCGTGTCCAAGTGCAGGGGAGAGACAGACACTGGCACAGAGCATGCCAGGGGCGGAGTAGAATGTGTGTGTGTGGGGCAATATCAGCTTTAAAGCTATGAAAGTTTCACAATATTCCGTCTTTATTTGTTTTTCCCTCAGAGTTTTTCATTTATGACTGTTCCGTCGTTTCCATCTCTGACATGCAAAGTTCTTCTGCAAAGCTTTTAGTTGGTGTTTCTTCTACTTTTTTGTAATCTTGCGGACAACAAGAAACCACAGCGACCACAGCTATGTAAATACATATGCATATGTACATACAGGCTATATGCGTAGTGTTACTCATTGAATATGCACGACACGCGCCTTAAACTGGACCCACCCACGCCTCAACACCGCACCACCCGACGCCGTGTGCCTGATTTGTCATGTAAATTTTCTGATGTGCGCCATAATTCTGACCGAGTCAAATTTTATTTGCGCCTCAAAAATGGTCAACAGATTTGTAAAAGCTGTAAAGGGGGTAGACTGGGCGGGACTGCCTGAGGTTGAGGGGCTTCGGGGGTCAGGCAAACAGTTTATTTCAAGTACTGTCGTTGCACTCGAGGCATTGAAATGCCGCACCTCACGCCTCACACTTTGCGCACTCCTTCGCCACTCGGCCGCGCTCTGCACAGTCATTCCACCTTTTGGAAGTCAATTATGGGCCTGAAAAGTGCCGTTACAGTTCCGTTCCGCACGATTGAGGCGCAGTTTCTGCGCCTTTTCAACAATTGCCTCGAAAATATGCCGCGAAAATTGCGTTAAATGCTTAGCATATTGCGAATTATTACACAAACAAGAGGCGAAGGTCAGTGCAGCGGCATGAGATGGGATGCATATTTATGTATGTATGTACGAGTGTACATGTACATGTACATATGTTCTCGAATATGCCTTTTTTAAAGAGCACGCGCCAGACATTTCGGTATTCCGTCATTTAGTCAGTCATTCAACCATGCATGCAGTCATACCAACCATTCATTCAGAGCAAGGCAGTGGCAAGCGAGTCAAAGCACCCGTGTGAGGTTCAGCAGGAGATCTCCGTCTCTCCTTCTCTCCCTCTCTCTCTCCCTTCCTCGTATAAAAGCAACAATAACGGACACCGCAAGCTCCCCAAAGTGCATTCACCGCCAGACCCAAGTGCAGCCGACAGCCAGAGGGCTGGAGAGTAAGCAGCAACCAAAGGAGCGCAGGCACAGGCACCAGAAAAAATTGGCGCTCACTCACGTGCGGGCGACCAAAACAAAAGATGTAAAGCACAACAGCAAAGACGGGAGGGAGGGTGCAAAAAAAACCGTTTTATTTGCGGACTTCACTTCATTGCATTCTCTTGAGAAAAAGAATAGAAACGAATGAGAGTGGGCAACGTGGCTGAGAGAAAGAGAGTTGCATAGCTAGCAGCGAGCGGCAGTGGCTGAGGGACAAAAAAAGAGTTCTTGTCACACCGGCACATGGATGCGCTCTCAACAAACAACTAAAGCTACTTTGTATATGCATACTTACATATGTACATATTTATGTATGCTGATTAATGTCTACCTCACCTAAAGCATTAGCAATATCCATTAAATTAGCATAAAAACACAACTATGTTGTTTGCTTCTCCCTCTAGTTTCAGCTCCATCTATTCTCGAAACACAGCAACGTAAAAAGTGCAACAAAAGCTCAAATTCTGTGTGTGGGTGCGCGTGTGTGTCAGTCTGTGGATGACTAGCGGGTGTGGGGCGTGGCAGTTTGGTAAAAGTTTATGGACAAACTTGTTGGGCAAACAGAAGGAAGCCCTCGCAGCCCCCGCTCTTTTTTGGCGAGGACAGAGAGCGAGTGTGGGAGAGTGTTTTGTGTCTGTGCAAACCACCGAGATAAGCGCGTTAAAAAGTTGCCTGCGCGCCACTGCAGCAGCGTTTTGTAGGGTAAAGGCAGGGGATCCTACCAGCTGTTTAATTAGTTGCACTCCCTCCCATCATCGAGCTGCAGGCTCCAATAGTTTGCCTAATAAACTTTGTTCCCCCGTTAAAGCCACTTCACTTTACGTGCGCAACCGTGAAATATTTAAAAAGCTTTTGTGTTACAAGATTTGTTTATGCCGGCCGCGAAAAGAAGGGGAGACTGGTACAAGTCCTGAGGCAGCTAAAAAGTTTCCTCTTCTTCCCTTTTGGGCATACACACACATACATATGTACATGCACATACACATACACATACACATACATAATTGCATATTTATAACTCCAACAAGTCCGTTGCAGGGACAGCAGCAACCCTACGGACGAATCAGCAGGCAGGCAGACGTAGGCGAACTCAGAAGGAGCAAAAGAAGAGAGAAGGGACACAATGAAGCACAGCCTGAGAACGAACACACTCAGGTGCACTGAGAGAAAATAATTGTACTTTGTGTCTGATAAATTACTCAAACTTTAAAGATTTTCGCTCAAAGTTCACTTAAAACATTGTCTTAAATTCATAAAAGAGTTTACTTCAGTTAATTTGTAATTCCTCGCTAATTTTTCTAAGTGTACGTGTGCACGCTCCTCTGCTGCAATTAATGAAACATTTCTGTATACATACTAACTGGGGGAAGCGGCTGAAGATGTGGGTTCTGGTCGGTGGGATGAGATTTTCGGCGTTGACTTTTGGCGAAGCAATTGAATAACCATGAGTGCCGGCTTGCGGACAGAAAGAACAGAAAGAGAGCTTTGAGACCAGATGTCTCCTCTTCCAAGAATTAATTTAACGTTCTTAAAGGCATTTGGATTTCGATTCGATTTGCACCAGAATGTTATAGGAAAGTTTTCAAAATGGTTTGGAGTATAAATGCTTTTATATTTTACATTTTTCGTGGAGGAAGAAGATGGCCGAGAACTCCGAGATTCAATTTCCTTCTGTTTGCTACAAAACCATTGATTAAATTCCCAGCGAAAACAGCGATGATGATTTAAACAGTGGCTTAAACACATTATATGCAGTACTGGCAGAGTGTTTTTATCCACAATAAATCAATAATTTCAATTTATTTTGTGTTTTCTTATTTGCATTCAATTATTTACCATTTTAACGTTTAATCAATTAATGTTCTCCCTTCTGATTGTCGCTTTATTCCCGTTCTCGCCACCCAACAGAATAATTCAATTAAATATTTTATTGCCAAAGCCAAAATGAATTGGTTTTTTCTGTACATACAATATAATCGTGATTGGCAAGGGGAATTTCGCGTTGTAAATGTTTCAATAAATAGTCGTACGATTTTTGAATGATTATCGGAAAGCCGAAAGGTAAATAGAAGCCTGAGAGAGAGAGAGAGGGCAAAGCAAACACCGAAAAACAAATAAACAAACAGCAGAAATGTGTAAAAGTCGTGTATAAATTAAAATGCTTTTGAGCGCAATTGTTGAATTGATGTATGCAAAATACACAACTAATAAAAAATAAAAAAATAAAACTATGTGGAAAATTTAATGAAGGATTTCGCAGTTGTTTTTTGTTGTATCTAAAGCAGATACATATTTCACAGATTGTAATCATTATGCAAATGAATCGTATTCGATTCGATTCGATTTGATTTGATGCCAGCAGTTCATTAAGTTGCAAACCAGTTGCAGTTGAGGGTAGAGTTGAATAAATAATTCAGATATAAAATCCCCTGTGGAAATACAAAGCTTTCTGCATGGAGTGGGAGCGACTTTGTGTTTTTCCAACCACCAACTATTTTTATGCCTGACAAATGGATTATTGCAATTTATAATGTAAAATTTACATTACATTGTAAACGAATATTCATTAGAAACGTTCTTCGACTTCTCTCTGGCATCTCTGTTGGTGAATCCCACGACATTTACTGGATCAATCTCTTCTCCAATCTTTAATGTACCGACAAGCACTCCCGTGCAGCTCAATGCAGTGACCCCTTAAGAATGGAATTTATCATGTGGCAAGAATGGGGCGGGGAATGCACATGAGTACGAGTATGTGTACATATTTATCCTCCTGAAGGGAGGGAGCAATGCGTGTGCTTATGAAAATATTTACAGCATCTGGATAACGGCATGCGAAGCAATAAAGTTGCTTCGCGGCAGATGAGTGCAGCGGAAGGAGGGCGGAGTGAGGGGGTAGGAGGAGTGGCGTTGCTCTGCTTGGTTGGGCTGGGAAAACGTGATGCGAGTGAAAGCCAAGTAAGCCAAGGAAACGGCTTTCTTTTCGCCACCAGAGACAAGACGTTCATACTCGCGTGTACACACATTCACTTTCGGCCACAAAACATGCACAAAAAACTTGGCCAAGTGCCGCAAAAATGCATTTGTTTGAATTTGTGCTGCCCCAGCCTGAGGGGCTATGGTTTGCTTTTGGTTTGACTTCGAAAGTGGGTCAGAAGCCGAATGCGAGCAACGGACACCGGCTGGGCCCGTCTTGTAGGCCAGGCCAAGACCAGCAAGCCGGCAAAATGAGTGCGGTAAATGCAGAAATCATGAAGATAAATGAAAGGCAATAAGACCAAAACTTTTGCCAAACTTCAGCACAGCAGAGCACGAGTCGTCATCATAATCATAAGAAAATCTAATCGATAAGATTAAGGGTTCCATAAACTCTCCGCACAAGTCCCAGACAAAGTGATAAGGAGAGCCTATTGGGTCTCATAACTTTGACTGCGATCATATTGCAGTTCCATTAACGTTTCCCCTTTTCCAGCATTGCTTTTGCCGCTTTAAATAATACATATTAATGCAAATTTCCACGCAGTTCCACTCTGTAGAGGAAGCAATACGCGACCAACCAAGAAACAGGTTAGAAGATGTGGCATTTCGGAGAGTTTTATGATTGCCTAGCAGAGATGGCAGATAAGGAAATCACTTGATGGAGATGGAGAATAATTGAAGCCCGGTTATGGCTTCTTAACTTCTTATTTAGATAATTTATCTCTTTAGCTTCGTAGCGAAGAAGAGTTCTAGGAAATGAAGTGTAGATTAAAGAAGCAACCACGCAGAGTGTACATTTTATCTTCTTCTGAATGTTAAACCACTTCCTCAACTGATGTTGTACGAAACATGTTCCTGGAAATGTTACAGAACATCGGACTAGCAGCAAGACAATTATCATCATTCCCCTTGCTATGATTCCCATAATAGGCAAAATCGCACGTTCCGCCATTATCAGTTCTCAAAGCACAAATAATAGAAAACCAACAGAAATGTAATAAATTATAACACCCACACGGGCACTGGCAGGTACACAGGCACGGGGCACGGGCACGGGCAACTGCAATCAGTTGGCGGGGTGGGGTCAAATGGGGGGGACTGTAAATGCAATTACACAATTAGCAGGCAGACAAGGAGAGCAAGTGAGACAGACAGATAAGCAGAGAGCGAGTGGGAAGTAGAGGAATATGTACATTTGCAATAATGAAAATAATTATAAATTCAAATTCAATAAACGCAAAAACGGCAAAACAATAAATAACGAGAAAGAAAGGAGCTGGCATCGGATGTCGAAGATTTAGATACGCTTCCAGTGCCAGTCATTGATCGGAAACTCCTGCGAAGGCTATGAAAATATATTCTCATAATCATAATACCCCACCACAGCAAGGGTATCAAAAGCTAAAGCAAAATAAAAACCTCTACGGTAAAAAGAAATAGAAAACACTCATAAATAATCAAACAGAATTTGTTATATATTTGCATAGATTAAAGCCTAGAAGACACGATCGTGCAAGTCCGAGCACAAAGAAGACAAAAGCAGCAGCAGCAGCAGCTGCGATCAAGCACGTGGGTGGCGGTGGGGAGGGGGAGTCAACTGAATCAAAGAAACAGCTGTAAGCTCCAACACAGAAGTTTCTACTCTCTTCTCAGCACTCTCTTCGCGGTGCTGCAGAGAGCAAACTTCGAAGCTGCGAAAACCAAAATGGCAACGCTGTACTTATTTTATTTTTCATACCCTGGATATATCCGATTCGGGTATATTCGTTGGAAACCCCTGCGTGCCACATAATGCTAATACAAGGAACACCAGCGGTAGTTTCCACTGGAAACTGTCCAGTGTATAATAATTACGAAAAATATGAATATATTATACATTTGGTGGGTAACCCCATAGTCGCAGCATCAACTTTAAATATTTGTGTTGTTTGTTTTGTTTCTGTTGTTGTTATTCTTTTGGCTTAAAACCAGTTTTCAGCTGCTACACGCATTTCGGCAAGAACAACCATTAAACCGAAAAATAAGCCACTAAATAGACAGCAGTTTTGAGGTTACAAATTCTGCTGTTGTTGCAGCAATAAAACAAAATAAAAAACAAAACAAAAACTTAAAGAGCTCTCCAAAAACAGCCAAAGGTCTCCTCACCTCTCCTCACCACTCGAGCGGGCGAGCGAGGCTCTTATCGACGAACCACACACAAAAAAAAAACAAATATGGCTGACTGAGCGACACTCCCGGATGACTCTGAATGACTGTCTTTCAGTCTGTCACACTGTCTCCGTCTGTCACGTCATTCAATTTTCTTACTTTTGCTACTCTCTGTTCTGCCTGTTACCTGTTGACTTGGCCATTTTATTAGCAACTTGCACTTGTCACACTGACTGAGTTTTCTCAACTCGTCGCCGTCGTCGTTGTCGACGACTGCTCTGAAAACTTTACGATGTGTCAGGTCTTTGAAGTCGCTTTATTTTTTGTTTCGCAGTTTCGAATTTACTTCCATGCAAATGAAAAATTAACTGAAACCAAAGGGTAAACAACAGCAATGGCATATACAGTGAACATTGGAGAACGACTACAGCGAGGACTCGAGCTAGTAGTAAAAACTGTTGTTTAATCGCAGACTTTTGAATTTTATGACCCATAACTGACCTTAGCGGAACCCACAAAAACACAAAACTGCGAGATCAAGATTAAGAGAAACCAATAACAGATTTATACATTAAATTTATAGATGAGTAGATAAGATGCAAATGTATAAAGTTATGCTAATAGGACGAGCGCACGCTTCAGACTTCGATATCGGACCCAAACCGATTCGGATAGGGGGCGGCTACGGCTACAGTGTGATACCAAAAAAAGTATAAAGTACACATTGTTCTTCTTTAACTTTGTATACATTTTTATGTTCTTCTGTTAAATAATGAACCCCACAATGTAAGAAAATGATCTTTCATTGACCCAGGAAATTATTTATTGAGCCATAAACTTGGGGTAACTTTAACAGGTTCTATTTGATGATTCCAATACTTACATTAAAGCAGATTTAACAGCTGTTAACACACTAAATGTGCTTATTAATGTTCTTCGATCAATCACATTGTGTTCTACATGTGATAATGGATCTAGAAACGTTCTCTTTTTGGGAGAACTATTTCTCGATGTATCCACCACCACATCCACCTTTTAGCACACTGTAACAACTCTGTGCTGCAATTTTCTCGTCTGAATAATGACCCTAGGGTAGACGTGATTCAGGGGCAAGTGAAACGATCAGTCGAGGATCGCGTAAGGGCTAACATTATGGCAGGTCGTGTGACAGCCAGACGGCGGTGGGTAAGGCAACAAATACTATTATTATTTATTTATACAGCGAGCTGTTTGGATAGCAATTGAAGCCCAGTTCTGGAATCGATTCACCCAGCAAAAGAGAACTTTCAAAAGTGAACTTTAATTAGGTATCGGATATCAGATAGCTCTGGGATTGGCTCGCGTTCGCTTTGGCTACATATGTACACATGTATGTTTGTTTTTCTTGTTTGATTAGATAAGCAAATTTATAATGCCTGCGGGCGGTATCAAATGTAAATTCTGTCTGACAGTGATAATATTGTCGATTGCCATTCTGCCTCGCTGCTGCTTTGTTTTTCCACCCCGATGGAGTGCCCTGCCCGTATGCGTGGAAGTGTGCGATTGCCAAATACGTCTGCCAATCAATCAATGAAAGGTTTTACTGGTGCCTCGTTTTGAATACATAAAATCAATGGCAGACACACTAACGCTAGCCGTCAACAGAGTTGAATGAAATATCTATCAAATCTTAGCCATAAAAAGGAGACTTTTCAAACGTTAGACCTAATGGTTATAACTTAGCAGCAGAATCCGGGTTCTATTGATTTCATGTTACAATAAATTATGATCGGAAATTCACTGTCTTTGGGCCTGAAAACCTGTCCAATTGGTGAAGCGAATAAAAATAGATGCGAATTCAAATGCTAAATGTTACCTTCTTGGCCCCCGGTAATCTTTCACTTGAAAATATAAGCAATGCGCTCGGTTTGTTTCACAGGTCAAAGGTTCGAATGACCAACAACAATATACACAAATAAGCTTCTTAAGTGAAGCAATACTCGGAATTGCTATAATCTACGATAGATATCGAGTAGTTCTTGGGAATCCCTGTGAAAATGCCAAAATTTAAGCGCAATCATCCCAGAAGAACGCCTCATCATCCCCACAGGGGGATTTTAAGCTAAAAATCTCTATTTAAATTGAAATTCCATGAAAATTAATTAATTGCGATGATTCAGAAGCAGCAATACAAAAAACAAAACAAAACAAAAAAAACCGGCAATCATCCAAACATTTATTTTTACACACATTTAATTATAGCCTTTATGGGCAGCGCCAAACAATTGATTAACAAATTAAATATAGAAACACAACACAGAGAAGGGGCCAGCGGGATCAAGTGGGGTGCTGGCTTTTCTCGGGAGAGTTCAAGTGAATTTATTGCACTTTGGCAGCAGCTCTGATACAGCGCATACCGCGCCACAGATATACAGATGGAACGGCGAGCGCAGTGCATGAGCACGCGTAAAAAGCAATTCAATGTCAACAAGAAAGGAAGGCCAGCTGCGTTGCCCGACGCAATTGATACCCTATGGCAGATATTTTCAATAGATTGTCTCTACAACTTGCACTCACCTCAGTGAGGGTGCCACAGAAATCAATGGATTTAGGTTTATACAAATTTAACAATTGGTAGAGCCACAGAGAATCGCAAGTATACCTGTTAATGTTCCAATTGAACAAAACAACAAGGTGCCTCTGCAGTTGATTGTTTGTCTAATTTCGCTGGCTCAGCATTTTGGAGCCTACGTTTCGTACAAAATCCAAAGCGCGCCAACGATTTAAAGCTGGCAATGCTGTCCAGTCCACACCGAGAGCGACAAGACGGAGAGAGAGCATGGCAATGGGAGAGAGTCCGATTTGTTTGGATAAAATTGAAAAGTTGTGTGTTTCCAGCCGTTTTTGTTTTCTGTTTGCTTCACGGGCAGCCGTTAACAGAAATCAATTAACGGCTCTGATGCACAGAAAGCAAAAGCAGAGAAAAATCTTCCACACAGTAGCAGCCAAGCTACATTTCGCAGATGGTAAAGCTCTCCGTGTAGTGTAAATTGTGGGCCGCACTCTCTGCCCACCTTACGTTTCGCAGACCATGGGCAGCAACGTGCTAAACGCTGACACAACACAGCTGACTCGCCTCTCGCTCTCGCACTCTCTCGCGCACCAACACAGCTGGAAATGTACTGGCAGCGGCCATTGAGAAAACAAAACCAAATAACACAAAAAACGAAGCAAAAAGAAACAAATTTCGCAATGCTTCGAGATTTTGCTGCGCTACCGTCTCTTTTTTAACAAAAATAATAATAATAAGCCACCGATGACGACATTTCGAACGTTAACATGGTTTCTACGACCGTTTCTAGAGGAAATGTTTACAGAAAAATACACTGTGCACTCTTACCTCTCTTTTTACTTTTACTGTTGTTGCGCGCAAGAGAAAGATGTGGTAGAGAGAGAAAGAGAGCTGCCTCTGCCTCTCCAGGTGAGGTGCCTGCCTCCGCACAGACTTGACTTTCACAAAAATAAACTCGAAAACTGGGCAAAAAATATTTATTTGCGTTTGCTTTTCACTTTGTATCCGCCGCCGCTGCACTTTCTCCGCAGAGGAGTCTCACTCACACACACAATTTTCACGTGCCCCAGAGGAAAACAGTTTTCTTTTGTATGCTATTTATCTGGTCAGTGCCGTTTCGTTGCTGTTTTGTGGGCCATTGAGCAATTTTGAAGGCACTTGTACACTCACACACACGCACTCCACTCACACAGGTACGAGACGCACTCACGTACCGTACCGTACCGTACTTCTTTCTGTGCGCTTCTTTTGTTGCTGTCTGCACCTTCTCGCCTTTTGCTTATATTCTCGCTCTCCTTCACAATTTAATTCACATTCAGCACAAACCAAACACAGCCCCATCCGCAGCTGGGGGGTGGACGCGGAGAAAAAAACAAGGCAATTCGCTGGCTGTTTACACGACTGTTTTTAGCCCACCAGTGTAACTGCGGACTTATCGATAACACATGCAGCCTGACTCTCAGAAATATACCGAAATATACCTTCTCGTTTGGAAATATACCGTAAACATACCGAGGAAAAACGAACCGCTGGCTGTTTACACTACTTTTTTTTTTGCACACGCCGACCCGTTCCAATTGGAACATTAACGATGTCGGAGATGTTTTGTCGAAATATTCTATGTTTTTCCCCTCAAACACTCCATATGGTTTTTAGTAAAACCCAGTAGTCAACCGCGTTAAATTTTCTTGGCTCTGTGCCCAGTATGACCAAAGTGGGTGAAGTGCATGCTTTCTGGATACACTTTTTTGTGTTTGTTTACAAAATAAAATCCGTTATTCATTT
Source organism: Drosophila subobscura (assembly GCF_008121235.1). Lineage (NCBI taxonomy): Eukaryota > Metazoa > Arthropoda > Insecta > Diptera > Drosophilidae > Drosophila > Drosophila subobscura. The sequence goes on from NC_048531.1 coordinate 6,795,905, forward strand.
AAAATTTAAATGTTGTATGAAAGCAGGCAGAATTTTGTTATTTCAGAGTGGATAGCGAGATTGGAGGGCAACAATCCATGTAGAAAGCAACGCATTATTGGATAAGTCCGTTCCGTCGGGACAGAAATACAATAAACATGTGTTTTATCTCCTTATACACATATTGATAAAATGAGCTCCGATCTTTCTTATTGTTTCCATAGGAATATAATCCCTGGCCGAATCGGGTGCGCTGATCGAATTTTGCCGGCGAACAAGTCGATTACGGTGCGTGCGGTCACACTGATTACTTTGGGTAAAAAGTGCTGGCCTATTGTAATTATTTTAATGTCAATTTAACATCTTTAACAATCTTTAACATAAAGCAAAGCCAATCAACATTCTGCACTGCAAAATCACAACATATAAAAATGCATCACAAAATGCGCCCGTAAAACCTGACCCCACTAATTGGTTTACATTTCGTGGAAATTTTGCCAAAGGTTATAAATCATAAACAATGGGATGGAGACGGAGTTAGAAGAGTGCGGTTGCATATGCCATGGGCTTCGCCCGAAATTTAAGCCAACAAAAGTTGCAGAAGAGCTTCCCAAAATCCATTGCTGCACTGACCACAAATGGAAATGCAATATTCTGATGGGATTACCCTGAAAGAGGGCTTAGTTATCGGACAGCATATTCCTGCGAACCAATTATGTGTATTGTTTAGGGGTTTTCCTTGAACACATTTTAGTTGGCAAGCAAAAAGTATTCCCTCAGATCTGTTCGAACAAACAAGAACCCATTAAGTACTCATTAAGTTCAGTCGACTGGAAATGGGACTACGCTCGGCCCTTTAGCCGACTCATAATGATTATTCAAAGTATTAACAAGCCGAGAAATTTAATTACTCCAAACAAGAAGCAAGGAACCAGCCACCAGAAACAGGAGACAACATAAAGAAGGAAGCAAAAAACACGAGGCATAAATTGGACCCTTTTCATGTCCTACCCCAGTGTGGAGGGGGAACAAATCACAGACTGGGCTGCGGCGAAACAATATCTTCATTCGGAACGTTCCTAGCAATAAATTGCTTCAATAAACTTGAAGAAAATGCCCAATGGAAGTGCGACACGACTGTTTGTTCCTGTCATCTTTTATTTGTTGCTGCGTTGATTACGGGAGAGGAGTCCTCCCACTCTCACTCCCACTCCGACTGTCCCCCAACTGGCACAACAAACAGAAGTCAAGCGAAACGCCACTTGCCACAGAATGCTACGAGGAGGGGGTGCCCAGTGGTAGGGAGCGAGAGTTCTCGTGTTTTTGATGATGATGACAACGCAGGAGCAGCAGCAGCAGCAGGATGGTGGATGATGATGGAGTGGGGCACGAGGAGCGATAATGATGCCGCACCACACAGCGTCAGCCCCTTTCCTTTATGCGCGGGGGGGCAAAGTGTTGCCGAGTTTATAATGAGCGACGGAGGCAGTCAGGCAGTGGCAGGCAGGTCCCCTGATTTCCGCGAAAAGCTCTGGAGCGGGCTGCCAGTGCGTCCAGCAATTGGGGCAGCAGCGGGATTATGTTCCAATGCAATCACAAGGACTCGATGCGGCAAAACTTAAAGTGTGCAGCCAGAGAGGTCGCCTGACCAGGGGGCGGCAAGCAAAAGAAGAGAGAAAAGGTGTCCCATCCAAAAACACAACTAATCCCAGGCATTTTCCAAATGATGGACACATCTGATGGACACAATGTTCCACAGGCAGGCAACCGCCTCTCCAATATCTCTCTCTCTCTTATCTTCATGTTTCCTGATTTCTGATTACTGCTTCGGGCCGGCAGCACACTGCGAGAAATCGGAGATAGATATGGGAGATTGGATAAAGCGTTTCCCCTTTAGATTTCTGCAAGTGTTTCTCGGTTGAACAGACGCCTCTGGACCACTGAGCCGCTCCGCCGGCTGCCTGATTGCAGGCTTCATGTCATTTCAAGATGCTTTGACGTTCAGCAGGACGCTGTCCATATCCCAGGCTTGCTGCTCGCTCCCTTTTTGTTTGTCTTGCAGGCAACTCCAAGCTGCCAATGCCAATGCCGACTTGGAGGGCAAGGCAAACATCCAGCTGGCCAAAGGGTTGTGTGCAGCATTTAGAGAAAAATCATCAACTTGACCAGCAGCTCCAGGCGCCACTTCAGTCTACAATGAATCATTCATTCCATTTGCCCTCCATCCCACCCATTCAAAACTGCCATTCATTGCCAGAATCCAATTATTCCGTGGCTGTGTGGCTCCATTGAGAGTTTTAGCCGAGCCGAGCAGAGTAGAGCCGAACCTCTGACTCGCACCTCACCGCATAATTTATGCTTCCAATGGCCATTGTGTGTGCCATCTAAACGCTAAAATCGGACCAGAGTTAGCACTGATGATTTATCATCTAAATTAAGGTAATTCAATGTGTGCAGATAATGACCCAAAAATGGGACATGACTGCTAAAGCGATAATTATGCCTGAACGCGATTTTCGGTTTATCCTTTTAGTGGAATTATTATGAGGAATATTGTGCATATTAATAATTGCCAAAGCCATGAACTAACAAACCAATTCCATCGAATAAGAGGCAATTATCGTAGAGAGAGAGAAAGCACCATTAAGGAGAGAGCTTAAACGTGCTTCGCGTCATGCGGCAGCGCCCCTCGGCTTGAAGATGAGTTTCTGCCAGGGTTATTTGATCAGTTTGGAGATATTTTTCGGATTGAAGCGCTTCAAAATGGAAAAGAAACACAGCTGGAAAATACATATTGAATGAATTGAAAACTCAACTGGGAGTTAGTACATCCGTTGGCTAATTTGTATTTGTTTATATCCCTCAGTTCATGCATATTTAATACGCTTTTAAAAGCTGAAGTCGTTGTAGAATTATTACAAATTATATTTTAGTGGGGACCTCCCTCCCTCCTTTTGGTTTTGTGTCACAAATCCTTGGCCCACAGCCAAGAGCTGAAAGGGTGAGGGGCATGGGGCATGGGAGATCAATAACATGTTAAAACACGTAACAAACTTGGAGCTCGTCACGGCGCGACACGTAAAAATGCGGCAAAGCCAAGGAGAAAGGTAATAGGGGAAATAAAAAGAAAGGAGACAAAAAAAAACAATAAATCGATTCGCCTTCAGATTCACAAAAAAAAAGGGGCAGAAACGAGTGCGCGGTGGCAGCGGGGTGACATTTGGTTGTGGCTGTCCCAAAGGGGAGGCGAGAACAAGAACAGCGCCTGCCGTGGCTGTAAGGCCAGAAATCACGCTGCTGGCATGCAAAATCCCACACAGATTTTCGCCCGGCGAAGGCAAAAGCCATGAAAAATGTACACCGCCCCAAACCCCAGCCAGAGAGACAAACAATGGCCAGAAAAACTGATGGTACGGGGCAGAGAATGTTTCAATGGAAACAATGGAAACAAGTTAACTTAGACAAGGAGAACGAAGGGGGAGAGAGAGCTGCTGCTGCTGCTGCTCCTGGCACGATAAATTCATATAAATCGCGTTAATTTCAACCGCAAAGCACAGTTTAAATAACTCAAATGGCTCGGAAAGCTGCCACTGCTGACACCGTGGCGCCCCACCCAACCCACAGAGGTCTGTAGACTGGACCTGCATCTAAGCTTGATAAAATGTTTCTTCTGCAAAGCTCAAGACAAATAACCGAGGCCACATCCGCCCCCTCAGCCAAACGTACAAAATCCCTGGCTGGGCTGGAGCAAAATGATTGGAATCTGGTGGAGGAAATTACGTTGTGAAATGTTTGCCACAATTTGTTTTGCTTTTAATGAGTTATTCAGTATGCAAGGGCAGGCACTCCCTCCTCCGCCTCCTCCTCCTGCTCCTCCAGAGCCATTTGAGAGGCTTTAAGCACAGACTTGGACTCCCTCCCTCTACCTCCAGCTGCCCCGCTCTTGGCGCTCCCCTCATGCCTCAATAATGCGACCGAAGTGCTGGCGAGTTATTTTAATTGCTGGCAATTATTATCCACATTAATTGTGCGAGTGTGTAATTGGGCCGATTGTAATTATAATCACTGGGCTAAATACAGAGCGATCAATGAAAGATTTGCACAACAGTTTACCATGTTCACACCTTAACGAACGAAGCAAATAACAATAATCCAAAGGAGATGAGCTAAGCTGCTCTGTAAGAGGGGGGGAGATACTCTTTCTCGCTGTAATAATGATCCAATTGCAGTCATCAGTTATAAACTTCAACTTTTCCTTAATAAACAGCTCCCTCGGAAAAGGACTCCCGTGTCCTTGTTCATTTAGGTTTCCGCTCGAAGCTTTTGCCGCTGCTTCTGGCAGTGAAGTTGAATCAAAAAGTTTTGTGGGGCTTCTCAGCGGCCACTCTCTTTTATTTTTCTTTATTTTTTGAAGGTGCCATCGCCAGCCAACAACCCTCGAAAGGCAAGCAAAAAGTAAATAAATGCCCCGCCAAGAAGCCGAGAGCCGACATAAACGTTAATTGTTGTTGGTCATGACATAAGAGCCCACGGACCCGGCAAATGACATTGCTAGAAAATACAATTTGCCTTTTGCGCAAACTAAGCCAGAGATGGAGAGAGGCTTTTGCTAATGAACTATCAAGGATATGCGACAGGATTGGCAGAAGCAGAATGGCTCAAGTCGAGCGTTAAGGATAGGCACAGGCACAGTTGGGGCAGTGGAAAACAAGGTCATGGGTGGTTATGGGTGAGCGATTGTTGGGCACCGAATTGCATTCGATTCATTTCAATCTCAATCTAAATTCAAATCCAATCAAGCAATAAATTTGTAAGCCTTTTACTCAAGCGAAAGAAATACATTTCTCTCCCGCTCTCCCTCTGTTTCCTTTCAGCAAATTTAGTTATTATTCAATTGAGTTCTACGATTTTTTGTTTCTCAATTCAAAGAGCAGACAGCAAAGATGCTCAGGTGCCAGAGATGTTCATCTTACAATACAGGAAGTAGCAGCGGTAATGGGAAATCGTATTTCCATTAATGCAAATCAAATACAAACCGACAGTTGGCAGCACTCACATTTTTTTTGCACGCATTCCTCCTTCTCTTTGCGCACCAAAACGTGTGTTTGCATAATCAAGCAGATGAAAATGACAGAAAACAACAGCAGCAACAGCCAATTCTAGCAAAAATGCGACACCAAAAGTGCTGAGAAGCAAGAAAAAGCGAAGCCAAATCGAATGAATGACAAAAGTAAACAAACGCAGAGAAAGAGAGAGAGAGAGAGAGAGAGAAGGAGAGAGTGGAAACCCTACAGCAAAACCCATTAATCTTTGCTCTGACGCAGCACACACGCAGGTGGGGGTTGAGCCACGCTTGTGGGGGGGATTAGGAAACTTCCGACCAGAAACCAACACACGTCAGTAGTTGGCCCAAAGCACCAGTGCACCTGTGGCAGCCACATTCTGCGAAGGTCTGAAACAAAGTTTCTATGTGGAACCATTTCAACGTGACAACTAAATACTTTTTCTTTTTAATCGCGGCTCAGATATGGATGGAGAGAGAGACAGACACCTCGGGAGTGCTTTCTTCTGGTAGGGAATTCGGATACAGTTAAAAGCCTTATTTTGCAACAAATTCCATCAACTTTAATTCGTTTGCCTGTCATTATGCGCCCCCTCCGTGCAAGCTGAATTCACCAACAAGGTGACGCTGTCCGCTGTGGGGAGCAGGAATAACTTATTCACCACGCGCAGAAAGACAAGCGCCAGAAAGAGACAGAGAAGTGGCGAAGGCGTCACCTTGTCTCACTGTAAAGCAAACAGCAAAAGGTGCTCCCATGCCACCAATACTCGTATAAATTGTATTATGTTGTAACAACACTACACTACACACACGCACTCCTTCCCCCCCTTAATTATTTGCTTTTGCCTTTTTGTCTGCTCGTGGCGGCGGCTCCTGCCAAAGGAACTCCCTGGGCTGGGAATGAAATTTAAAACGGAATGCTCCGTGTGTGTGTGTGTGTGTCTTTCGCTGTGGAATTAAATTAATGACAAACAATTCTTCAGTGTCTTGCCACTGGTGCGTACTTAGCACGCGCCGGAAATGTATCCATATCCGTTTGAAACTTTTCCATTGTTTTCCTGCCCGTGACGCCAAAGGAGCAAGAGCACACATGGAGTGGAGCAGAGCTGAAACCATTTTAACCCTAGAATGGCAGTCCCCCTAGCAAATTGCCGTTCAGCGTAAGGCCTGTCGAAGGGCTGTCATTAGGCGCAAAAATCGACGAGGCCGTGGGGCCACGGCCACTCGCACACTAACAGTCGTCCAACTTCGCGTACTATTAGCCATAATTGACAGCTGTGCCCAAAAATCGCATCCACCGGGCAGGAACTGCTGCTTTAATTGAATTGGCCTTGATTCCGTTTAATCAAGTGGCAAATTATCCAAACTAGTGCGGTTTGTGATCCAGTTCTTGGCCAGTAAATAAGTAGCTAACTGCTTTGTCTTTGATTTTGAGTCCTGCCGAAGCATCAATAAATCAAAGTACAAATTGCGGTTTGACCAACATTTAAATGAGATGCAGGAAGGTATTTTGTGGATGGGTATCAGAATGCTTAACTCAAACTGTGGCTACGAAATGAACTACAGAAATGTAGCCTGTGGATGGAAACAAAATCACATAAAGGGAAATGCCAATAAATGCAGTTAACCTTCGTTATGTTGAAAGATAAGCCTTAATAAACCTTGCTCACAAAGGTAAATGTTAAATGTAAATATCATTTGTATCGAAATCATTTGTAAGCTGTAAAAAATCTGCAATATTTGATGTTTGACAGGGCAGAAGCGCCATCAGTTTGATTGACATGCCTTTTGCAGCATCAATTTGTTGTTTACGGATATGCCAATCTTTATGCACACTTTCCCCCCAGCATGAACAATTTCTGTGTGTTTCTAAATCGATTTCAGTGTCAGTTCAGTTTCAGTGGAAATTCTAGGAACAATTAAATCCACTCTTTGAAATTGATGAAATTTCTTAGAATTCCTTTGCCCAATGTCCTAGCTCTTGGCACTTTCCGACAGGTTTTAATGTGGCCAACACATGTCCCATAAAATACAGCCCACGCCGTGTGCCCCGGCCACCCCAAGGGGTCGAGTACAACAAGGGGAGAGGCAATTGAATGGCAAATTCCATTTTTATTATTAAAAGAAAAGTGCCTCCGCCCATGTCCATGATAAATGTGTGTGTTTTTCTTTTCCGGCTTGCTGTGGCATTGAGCTGGAAATATTTTGACAGGCGGCAACGGCAATGTCTCGAGTATCGAGACGATACAAATGTATAAATTACCGCAAAATACATTTTTGAGCAAGTCAAACTTGTCCTACCTGGCCATGGCTGTGTGTACTCCTCTCCACCAAAAGTCCTTGAGAGCTTTGTCTGTGCCAGCTGCTTGTGTGTGTGTATCCTGTGTGTGTCCTATGTGTTCGAAATCAACATGCAGGACAATGATAAGAATGAGGCTTGCCCTACAGTTTCGACAGGCAGCAGCCACTTGTATTGCTTGTCCCTTTCGCACTGCCGAGATGATGGAATTCAGAGATTTATGCCTTAAGTGCTGCCTGGGGATTTGTTATCGTGTCCTTTTTGGCCTGGTCTATACTCCACTTCACACGTATAAATACTGGATTGTGTTCAGCTTATGTACAGAGCAGCCGCCAGATAGATCCTTTGTTTGCTCTGATTTCGATTGGGTGAAGTTGCTCCTTTGTGGCTTCGATTCGACTGAAAATGGATAAATAAAAACTGTTTTATAGTTGAAGCATAAAGGCAGATGATGATGATGATGATGATGATGATGATGGTCGGTGGTCTTTTTGATAGCCTGCTCTGTGGTTTCCTTTCTGCTTTCAATTTACATAAGCAGCAACATCATTAATATTGCAAACGCGTGTGTGTGTGTGTGTGTGGTGTATCTGCGGGCTTTTGCCCGCTTTCGAGCACTTCTGTCATTTCATTTCTCCATGCTCAACAAATTCGGCTTGTTGCAGACATTTATCATATCAGCCCCAGCCCAGGCCCAGGCCCCAGCATTGCTACACGAACATAAATCAACCCAGGACAGCTTTCGCTCTCCCACACTCTTTCTCCTCTCTCTCTCTCTCCTTATGCCCCACCAAATGCAATTATAATTCGCTATTCAAACAGCTCTTAATGCCAAACGACAGCTGACCAGAACTTACTCCTCAATGGTTTCCGATTTGGTTCTTCTACTCTTCTTCTGTTCTTCTTTAGTGGAATTTTATGGATTCGTGCATGATTGATTGCCCTCCTCGCCGACTGCTCAGTGGTTCCTGTAGGGAATGTTCTGAAATACAGGAACAGCTTCTCTTGGGCTAAGTTTTGTCTTTTAAGATTCTTTCAGTCTTTTCAGTGACTGCTTTCCAACACTAGTCAGCTTACAGTGCTGAGCACTTAGCCGTTTAGCAGTTAGTTTTACTTGCCGTTAAGCTTCACTTTCAAGCCAATGTTTTAAGCCGTTTGTTCATCCAAATCAATGTTCCAACACTCGAACACCATAACAAGAGCAGGCTGGCCCAACGAAGCCCAAAAAAAAAAACACGCCCATTACCAGATCAGTTTTATAGTACCGTTCCCCTCTCTCACTCTCTGCCGTTATGAGGGGTGCGCTGTGTGGGCGTGTGCTATCAGCTGTTTCCCATTATGGCTTCAGCGGAAATATATGTACGAACACAGGCGAACATTTGAGGCGGAAGCAGACGCTCGCCCCTGGCAATACAAACATTTACACACACACACACTCGCATTTACCCGCGTTAACCGATAAAAATAAAGGCAAGCCCAAGGAAAAGGGGAAGCAAAAATTGGAACTAAATGCGTATACGTAATGTGAGAGAATCGAAAACCCCCGCAGCCATACACACCCACCCCTGGGTAGGGAAAAACAAAACAGTGATGAAAGCGGAATGGAAAGAGAGGAAAAGAACAGAAAAAACAATAGCACCGTTGACGACGAAGTTGGCACTTGCCAAACAAACAAAAAGCACGAAAAGCGTTGGCAGGAGGGAGGAAAATGTGGGTCTCTTGAGTCTCCAGAGAGTTTTCGAGCATTGAACCATGTAGATTTATGTACAGTTGGGCACAAGACACTATAAAGTTTATTATTAACCACTATCAAGAGGTTCTAATAGTTTTCAAGTTCCCGCTGATGCTTTATCTACAGATAAGAATATTTATTACAAAATGTGAAAATTAGAGAGCAATCCACTTAAGGGTACAGGAACTCAGTAGTTTTTAAAGCACAGCTCGAGTTGATATTAATTATTAGCCGTAATCGTATTTATTGTCAAATTTTATGGCATCACTGATAGCAAAAGCGTCATCTCTGATCTCTATCTCTCTCTTGTGTGTCCATTTACCGTTTGTTCTCTTTAATATCAGAGCTTTAAGAGCGGCCCACATTACATGTGTTACATCTGCATGCTGAATGTGTAGGAGAGTGAAAAAGAGACCTCCACTGCGGTTAAACGGTACAAATACGTACAGAAAACCGTTGCGCCTTGAGAGCGAAATAGGAAATCCAAACAAACGATTAACCATCTCAAAATGCTGACCCTGCTCCTCATGTACCAAAACAGGAGTGTTCTCCACCAAAAAAAAGGGTATGCCACAGAAAGCTCTAGGGCTGTGGTTACAGATGATTTCCAAATCCAACGAGAAATCCGCAGGTGGCACCGGATCTCTAGATATTTGATTTTTTGAGCACTTCGGAATCCAGACGCATCAATCGCAGTGCCACAAATGTTTCACATATAAAGGTGGCAACCAAAAAGCGAAGAAAACCCAGGAAAAAATACGTTTGCAGGCGACACCGTCAGGGAAATCGAAGCACAACAACAAAAGCCCGAAAAGAAGCACACATAGCACCGCATACTGAGCTATTTAAGCGTAAGCACACACACACACACACACACACGTACATGCGTGGGCAAGCTCATGGCAGCTGTCATGGCAAACAGCAGAAAGAGACGGCGCTAGTGGTAGCAGAGACGGCGGCAGAGGGCTGGAGACCAACAAACAGTGGAACAAACGGATGGCGCTTGTCACTTTTGTTGTCTCGATTCGATTTCAATCTACTGTGGAGTCTGAGTCGGACCTTTAGTCGGACATATTAGTATGCAGAACTGATAATCATTAGGTAGAAAAAAAAGAACGACTCACACACACGACGCCTGGCAGGGATTACGGCGCTATTTGCATGCGGATAGACAAAGAGAGAGCTGCGAACAAAGGACTCGAAAGAGTCATGAGTCCGGAGAGCAATCTCTATGGTATACCTAAACATTTATTAATTAATGGAAATTGCACAAAAAACACTGAAAAGCTCTCAGCTGGACTGGTCTCAAATCAATGTAAAGACAGATCAAAAGTGCGAAAAAAAATGTGCATCAGCAAAGTTGGACAGTTAGAAAGACTCGTTAAGTACATGCGAAATGAAGCTATAGCGATGGGATAGTTATGACTATCATAAGAAAACATTAAACTTGACATAAAATTTCCTTATGAAATAAATAAATACATGAAAAGACACCTGTAAATTCTACCAAAGCCAATTTGACTTAACCCTCCTGGGTTTTTATTACCGCAATTAGCAATTTATCATCCAATTGATGGGCTATGTGGATGCAACATAAACAAGCTCCAGATGGGGCATTTTTTAACCAGTTTTAGCCAGTAAAAAACGATGATGTTTTTCCGTACTACTAGACGGAAAAAGCGTTTCAGGTTTTATTTTTGCGCAGCTTAGAGGTCCAATGCATCCACATGAAAGGCTCTTTGCTCTGTTGCTCTCCTCTTCAGAGGCATATTAACGAAAACTATAGCATTGTTAAGGGTCTGATGAGAGCTGTCGCAAGGAGCTTAATAACTGTAAGTGGAGTAGGGTGCGGTGCCAGGGGTGGGAGTACGTGCCAATGGCCCCAGTCGAAGTAATAAACACACGCACAGCCCAGTTAACACTGGAAATGGGCCCCAAGTGTCAGGACTGTGTGCAGGGCGGGCAGAACATGCAACGAACGGAACCGGGGAGAGGGGAGGAAGTCTAAGAAAATGGGAAATGGATTTTCAGTGCTGGTTGCTTTTGTTGCTTTTGTGTGTATTTATGCGCTTTCAGGGCATTCAGGATATCCAATTTCACGAAGATTAGTACAGTAAAAAGAGCAAAGAAATCCATTCCATCAATATCTAAATTTGGAATCTATTAATGCAACAAAATTCATCAATCTATAGCTTCAAGCGGAACTCGGAGATAGATCCATTGGTGATCGAAACTCGAGGGTAAATAAACTTCGGCAGCCCGGATAGAGCTTCCTGCTGGTTTGGTTTTTTTTGTATAATTACTTGGACATACCATGCATTGTGTTCTTTGTGTGAGTGTTGTTCTTTGTGTGCTATGGTTAGCACACACAACAGTAATTTAATTAACATACATAAACACACACACACACAGAGCCTAAAAGGGAATGTGGAGCACAATAAATCCAAGGGACGGAACGAGCGGTGTGGCAGGCTGATTAGGGGGACAGTTTGCTTGAGGCACTTACCACAAAATGGTATCAAAACAGCTCCTCGTAATCGATATTCAGTGTGTAATCGAATTGAGCATGCGACACATTTGCGAATAATTTTAATTAAGCGGAGGAAGCACGTGCTTTACTTGAACTATTTGCATTTGAAATTGTTTTCCCGATTTGATCCACACAGCACAAACTCATTTTTGACATTTATTTCCGTAGCTTAAAATCTGGCTTGAAGCTGTCGAACAGCGCTTTAACTGTTCCGTTTCGACAGCCGCGAACAGCTGTTTATGTGCCGACGTAAGTTGCACGTTTCACCGTTAGACCGTTGACCGTCGACCGGGGGCGACACAACCGTTAAGAGTCGCGTTCCGCCAGTGTATGGGCTAGGCTAGTGTCGAGGACGCGACTTACCTACTCTTCTGGGGCCAGTGTTGCCGTGCTACGAAAGCACAGTCAGCGCTTGCGCAGAGTGTCCAGCTCAAGAGAGAGGGAGAGAGATGGAGAGAGAGCGACCTGCTGACTGACGGAACATCTGTGTTTTTGTTATTATGCTTACAGCAGGCAGGCAGGGCGAGGCAATGACAACAACACAACATCAATTCGATTGTGGTGAATGGAGCACACAGATTACAGTTCTTTCAATAAATAACTGTCGAATAATTGATGGTACAACCAAAGAGCTAACGCTACTCTGATTGAAATTAACCCTACAGTCGGTACATACAGGATGGCTGCGGTTGGCACGGACTGCTGCAGCACAGCCACTCACACTGGCACAAGTCCGTATCCGCCGTATCCTTGCCCGTGCCCTGTGTCTGTGTGTGCCCCAACGACTAATGTCAAGGTTCTTGGCTGCTGTTCAAAATCCCTCAGCACGGCACGTGGCCACAGAGAGGCACACGGCACGGAGGGAGGGGCGGTTGGGGCGATTATGCCACTACCAGGCCAATCCTGCCGCTCTCTCTCTCTCTCTCTCTCTGTGTGTCTCTCTATAACTGTTCTTTCTGTCCGCCACGCTGGGCCCTCGCATGAATGAGCAAAAAATGTCGCGACAAACCCAATTCCAAAGCCAATGTCAAGTGCAAGCGGAAGCAAAGGATAGAGGCAAAATCTCTTCACAGGCACCACGATTACCCCACTTACCCCACACCCGACAAAGCCATCGCAGTGGGCATTCAGCTTTGGGGCCAATGGCAATGGACGCCTGCTCAAGTGACCGACCCCCCGCCCAAACTGGACGGCAAACTCACGCTAATGGGCGTGCATCTAAATTTTATAAGTCATCGATTGCACTCGTCCTTCCGCCATTCCACAGCCACAGTGTATATACGTAGGTTGTACCGTGCTGATGGATATTTACCCCAGGGCAAGACGTAATTTCAATGCCGTAGGTTGAATGCAATTATACACCAATTAGGCAAATGATTATATGGATGCATTTGCACTCTGGCTACTATGTAATGATCCCAGTGATCGAAGACGTATTCTTTGTCAACTAATCCCAGACAGGCGCTTTAAATACAGCATACATGTCGGGTGCTTGACGGTATATTTGTTATCAGCTGTAGTCGCTGTAGTCCATACAGCAAATAAGACAAGTCTTATGGTCAAAAAGCGACAGGGATCGATTACCACCAGGTCTTGGGTACACTGAATGATCCGAAGCGCTGATGAGCGTCCACGCCACGCACAGCGAAATGGTAGCGCTGATTCTCCTCGAAGTTACGAAGCGTAACCACCATGGGCAACGTCATGGCTTTGACGTCGCCCACGTGCCTCCAGGAGTCGGTGCTGGGCTCATGTAGTGTCTCCTGGTACGCAAATATCTGATACGTTACACAGTCAGCAAATCTGCTACTCGCGTTCTCCAAGTTCCAATAGATAACAACGCCTGTGTCCATAAGACTGATGCGTATGAGAGGCCGAGATGGCGGCAACTTCCAGGCGGGATTGAAGGGCTGTGCAGGCGATGATGGCAGCGGAGCTGGATGCGAGTACCTCAATCGAGTGGCGGCAGGCGGCGTGTTCTCTGATCCAAGCGAACTTTTCTGACCTATTCAAGATGACGCAGAGAGTTAGAAAGCGATCAAGGGATCAATTCAATTCAAGACTCACCTCCACTATTATTGGTGACAATTTGTCTGGCATTGGCCCTCGGCATTCGCAAGGGCGACAATCTCACAGTATTTCCATTAACAGCTGTGCGACCACCTGCGGTTCTTGTCTCAGACATCGTTGCCCCCATAGAATTCCTCTTCGCTGGCATGTTGGATGTTTGCCGTAAACGTGCGTTGGCCTCCGCAGCGGAAGCTGCAGCCGCCATAGCTGCCGCAGCATCGTCTTCGTCTGTGAGATCAATTACAGCCTTTTCCTTCGGCTTGGCAGGAGCCAGGTTGGGTTGCTGCTGGCCGTAATTGAGAGCACTGGCGCCACTGCTGCTGGCTGCGGAAACGGGTACAGAGACGATTCCCGTTCCCTTGGGAGGCATTGCGCGCACTTTTGTTGCACACTTCGGCCCTGGCTTACCCTGACTGGGACCAGGAACAGGGCGGGATCTACGAGGGATTAGCAGATTCTATATTAAAAGAGCGAACCGTGTGTAATCGGATGACTTACGTTTGATATTGCTGCTTTTGCGTCGTATAAGGACTCCTGTTCCTCATCGCTGCTGCTGATGCAGTGCTTCCTGTGTGCTTTGAGGCATGCATGGGCCTCTGAGTTCCAGGGGGAGAGGCCTGTACGCGACTATTGTTGGACTGGTTGTTCACCTGAGGTGCTGGGAATGAGGTTCCAGGCACTGGTCGCTGGGGGGTAACCTTTTGCAAGTATCCTCTCCGTACCGGCGGCGCAGGAGCAGTGGCATTCGCTGGCAGTGGCTGCTGTTGCGCATTCGAACTGGCGCCTGAACCGTTTCCGAGCAACTCCTGCAATGGCGAACGTAGAGTAGATGTGATCCCCTTGGAAGGAGTGCTGGTAGTACTAGGAGGCGCCAATATGCTGCCCGCAGCATGTGTCTGATCTCCAACCCTGGCCTTGAAGGGAATGCCTACTTGCATTGCAACAGATCGATTAATTTTTATCGGGGCCGTGAATTGTGTATTCTTGGCCTCCAAATCCTTCAGCACCCGCTTGTGTACTGTGTCCAGTTCGAGAAACTGTTTGGTTACTTCGGCAATCCTGCGGCTATAGATGGCAATCGTCTTCTCATATTTTTCCAGCTGGGAGTGGATGTCCGCAAGCTCGCCTTTTACCTTCATACTCTCAACGAGCTTCTGGAGGACGAGTTTTTCCAGATTATCTCGGGTCATGTGGTCAAGACTCTTTATTTCGGATGTCAAAATTAAGTTACGAGTGAAATCCATTCTGCAGATTTCTTTTCTTTTCACTTTTCTTGCACAGTTCAGAATCTTAAAAAAACAAAAAAGGTTATGTAATGTTATAGGTAAATTAACATGTATTAATGTATGATTCGAAGTATGATTCACATTCCCCAAACTTCACGCCAAATCTTGTGGGAAAGACAGAGACAACATGTGAGCTCAGGCGTCGCCGAATATTCGCACTGTCCATCGGCCGTTAGACTGCAGTGCGTAAAAGTGTTGTTGTTTTGTTGTTGTTGGACACGTGCACATCTGTGACTCGGTGTATAATACAAAAATGTAGAATAAATAATCAAAACGCCGACCTTTAGAACGATTTTTTGTGCGCACTTTTCTTTCAGTCTTTTGCGACGCGCAAGCGAATGGTTCAAAGCGGAATGCCCAATAATACAACAACAAATTTTCAAAAACTCAGTTTCGTAGAGAATGTCCATGTCTATCAGATCCCCGAATAAAGATCTGATAGGATAATTATTCTTATAGTCAGAATCATGAAGCAACTATAAGGAGGGCTCGTCGGTGACAGAGTTACTCGCTACTTCTGCCTATTTTCAGTGCTCGTGTGCTTGTCAATGCGGAAGGTTACAGCGAGAGCCCTTTCACTCGCACTTTTCACTCGCAAGTTCTGCCTATTTTTGCCGACGAGACCTCCATAATAGTTTCTTCATGGCCATGGCCAGAATAAAGAAATTCGTTTGCAGTCGCCACTTCGAACCCCTTCCCGAAGCTCTATTTATTCCTGCGTATTCTCTCTCGCTCGCACTCTCTGCCTCGTGCAGTGTTTGGCACTGAGGAAGATGGTTGCTAAAAGGGCGTGTTGCTGTGACAAGTGATGTAGATGTAAATCAAACGTTCCATACATATGCATGTACATACATATGTACATATGTATATACTGACTATTTACCGCGTATAAAAGATGTGACGCGTTCCAGCGCGTCTAATAACGTTACTCCTCTTTGTATTGTTGTTGCGCATGTGCACATCTGTAACTTGCTGGATAATAACAAGATAATAACAACTGGCATAGATAATCTAAGAGACCATCTTTGGAAGAGTTTTTGGCGACGCACAAAACTTAGGTCCCCAGCACAAGCGAATGGTTCAAAACGGAATGCCCAATAACACACCAACAAATTGCACGTCTCGTCATTGTGTGTGTGTAGTAGGACTTGCGAGAAGATGGTGAAATGCGTATAGCCGATTGTGTTCTACCAAAAAAAGATAGACGAATTTGATTGTCTTTGGTGCTTGCTGTTAGTAAAAACATGATCCTGCTTTGAAATTATTGCTTGTGGTATATGTACATATGAATCGTCTGTGCGTGTCGGTGAACCCACAAACTACCAACACTAGCGCAAATGTATTGTTTTTTTTTTTTGTTTTTTATACGGGCATTCAGAGTAGTTGAATACGATCGTAAATTAAAGAGTCCGCTCAATTTTATGCTTACCTTACACAAAAATGTAACACGTTAACACTCCGCCGCTTGGCATTAACTTAAATAATACGACTTAGAGACGCCCAGGGTTGATCTTTCTCTTCAAGTATCGAGAAAGTTTCGAAATGTTGCGAGCAATCGATAATAAGTTAAGTGCATTTATCTCTTTGAAGCACTGAGAGAAAGACACTGGAAGCGCCCGTCGATTCTGGCTATCTTTGTTTTGTTTATGGTCTTTACTAGTACTCCCAGAGTTTTAATTTTGAGCATTTTCGTATTTTCGGTATCGATAGTGTGCGCCCCTGGCCACTAACCATACAGAATCATTGGCTGCGTGTTCTACACGCACTAATACACACACACCATGGTGGGGTACTCTCCACCCACAATGAGCGGTGACGTTTCGCTTACTCTAAAAGTCGAATCTATTATACTATAAGGTTAGTGCCCCGGCGGAGTGAGCGAAAAATTTGAGGCAGATGGTAGTTTGTCAATAAAAAGAAGAGATATCACGAGATTTTGGTAGGGAAACAGGTAAAATATTTGTCATTCGGATTCAGGAATGTATTTTATAAGTGAAATAAGTGGTAGGATTATAAGAGATATATTAAAAACAAAGTTCAGCGGGACTTGTGTTGGCGTGAAAGTTGATGTAGATGACAGATGTAAAAAAAATGTAGTGTCAAATTATCGTATTTTCAATATCGATAGTGTGTCAAATTCGATAAAAAAAAAAACAAAAATAATGTGGTACAGATACCGATTACCGGGTATAAAAGTTGTGACGCGTACGAAGCGTCTCACACGTTCCTGCTCGTTTTATTTTTGTCTATTCAAACCTACATATGTACATATGAAAAGTGCAAGATGAAGCCTGTTAAAATATGTACACATGGAACACCTAAGCAAAGGTCAAACAAAAATAAAGTTTAAAATCAAAATTAAATTCGGTTTTGCTCATTGGATATTTATTCAATATTTTTAATATTTCATGTAAGTTTATAACTTAATTATCTGGAGAATATCTGTATTAAATAAAATCGTGAATCTTTAATTCCATTAAATACTTTTTAAGAAAAGCTTGGGCTGGGCTTATGACAATATAAATGTTATCCGAACTGTCATAGTTTTCTCTGGATTACATTTCAGTACCTACTTATCCGTTTACACTTTTTAATCTTAACATGCCATTGAGAAATAGGCCCTTAAATCTAAGCTAATTATTCTGGCTAATTTGAACATCATCGGATAGGTCCGATGCAGACGGTATATCTTAGAAACAAAAATATATTATCAATTGGGGAATTAAAACATTAAAAGAAGCTGAAATGCCACGATAAATAAATTAAATTATAATATAACTATGCTCTTATAGTAAAAATATGACCCGATTACGACCAGGTCTTGGGTACACTGAATGATCCGAAGCGCTGATGAGCGTCCACGCCACGCACAGCGAAATAGTATCGCTGATTCTCCTGGAACTGATTAAGCGTGACCGCCATGGGCAACAGCATGGCCTTGACGTCGCCCACGTGCCTCCAGGAGTCGGTGCTGGGCTCATGTAGTGTCTCCTGGTACGCAAATATCTGATACGTTACACAGTCAGCAAATCTACTACTCGCATCCTCCAAGTTCCATGAGATAACAATGCCTGTGTCCATAAGACTGATGCGTATGAGAGGCCGAGATGGCGGCAACTTCCAGGCGGGATTGAAGGGCTGTGCAGGCGATGATGGCAGCGGAGCTGGATGCGAGTACCTCAATCGAGTGGCGGCAGGCGGCGTGTTCTCCGACCGAATCTGCATCGTCACATTAGATCCAAGCGAACTGCGCTGACCTGTTGAAGATGTTGAAGCGATTTAGAAAGCGATCAAGGGATTATTTCAATTTAGGACTCACCTCCACTATTATTGGTGACAATTTGTCTGGCATTGGCCCTCGGCATTTGCAAGGGCGACAATCTCACAGTATTTCCATTAACAGCTGTGCGACCACCTGCGGTTCTTGTCTCAGACATCGTTGCCCCCATAGAATTCCTCTTCGCTGGCATGTTGGATGTTTGCCGTAAACGTGCGTTGGCCTCCGCAGCGGAAGCTGCAGCCGCCATAGCTGCCGCAGCATCGTCTTCGTCTGTGAGATCAATTACAGCCTTTTCCTTCGGCTTGGCAGGAGCCAGGTTGGGTTGCTGCTGGCCGTAATTGAGAGCACTGGCGCCACTGCTGCTGGCTGCGGAAACGGGTACAGAGACGATTCCCGTTCCCTTGGGAGGCATTGCGCGCACTTTTGTTGCACACTTCGGCCCTGGCTTACCCTGACTGGGACCAGGAACAGGGCGGGATCTACGAGGGATTAGCAGATTCTATATTAAAAGAGCGAACCGTGTGTAATCGGATGACTTACGTTTGATATTGCTGCTTTTGCGTCGTATAAGGACTCCTGTTCCTCATCGCTGCTGCTGATGCAGTGCTTCCTGTGTGCTTTGAGGCATGCATGGGCCTCTGAGTTCCAGGGGGAGAGGCCTGTACGCGACTATTGTTGGACTGGTTGTTCACCTGAGGTGCTGGGAATGAAGTTCCAGGCACTGGTCGCTGTGGGGTAACCTTTTGCAAGCATCCTCTCCGTACCGGCGGCGCAGGAGCAGTGGCAGTCGCAGCAGGAGACTGATTGTAGGAAGCGGAGGAACGGGGCGCTGGCAGTGGCTGCTGCTGGTTTTGCTTTTGATTCTGCTGTTGCTGATGTTGTTGCTGCTGCTGCTGCTGCTGCTGCTGTTGCGCATTCGAACTCGCGCCTGAACCGGCTCCGCGCATCGACTGCAACGGCGAACGTAAAGGCGATGTGCTCGCCTTGGAAGGCATGCTAGGAGCCGCAAACATGCTGCCAGCAGCATGTGTCTGATCTCCACCACTGGGAGCAGTGGCAGCGTTCGGCTTCATGACCTTGAAAGGAATGCCTACTTGCAGTCCAACAGCTCGTGTAATTCTCACTGGTGCCGTGAAGTGCGCATTCTTGGTCTCCAAATCCTTCAGCACCCGCTTGTGTACTGTGTCCAGGTCGAGAAACTGTTTGGATACTTCGGCTATCCTGCGACGATAGATGGCAAGTGTCTTCTCATATTTGTCCAGCTGGGAGCGGATATCCGCAAACTCACTTTTCACCATCATTCCTTCAACGACCTTCTGGAGGACGAGTTCTTCCAGATCGTTCCGGGTCATGTGGTCAAAGCTCTTGCGAAAGCTCTTTAGGAACTCTAGACGCAGCGGCTTGACGTCTGCTTTGAGCTCTGGCTCTGGTTTCAGCTGCAATTTTAGCTTCTTTTGGTCCTTAATAGTATGTGGGTCTTCCTTCTGGACCAACTCGGAGTCCACCTCTTTGTCCTGTACTTCCAAGTCGATTTGAAGTGTGCCATCATTGGAGCAACTCGAATCGGAGTCATCAGTCCTGATTTTCTTACTGGGAATCACGTCCTTTCCTTCCGAGGGGCTGGAGTCTAAGGAATCGTGGCTACGCTTAGCCAAAGTGGTAATGGGTTCCGCCTCGTCGTTGGATATGCGAGTCTTTTTATTCTCTGGGTCCGCATCAGCATCGGACTTTACCTCTTCTTCTTCCACATCAGAAGTGGCCTTCTCGGCGGTGCCAGACTCGACATGCTTCGTCCCGTCTGATTGGACATTTTCAGCGGGACACAGTAGGTTGCTGCTCGAGCTGCTGTCCCTGTCTTCCGTGGCAGTGGCAGTCTTTATCTTATCTTGTGGCTTCAGCTTCTCGAACTGATCGCACGCATTGTCGGAATTGTCCGCTTGGAGTTCTTTGCTTTTAGTGGGCTCCTCTGGATTAATTTTAGAATCATTTGGGGTGGGGGAGGATGACACCTTTTCGGAAACGTTGGTTGCCTTATCTTCGGGTTTCTTTACAGGCAGTTCCTCTTCTTCGTCCTCGGATACCAAAACGACGTCATTTTCCAAGCTGTTAGTCACAGCTGATTTGAGCTCTTTTTTCTCCGTTGGATCTGCTGAATCCTTGGGCTTTTCAATAGGTTCAAAGAAAATAACTTCGTCATCTGAATCTGCATCCTTGGCAGCACCTTCAGGGGATACTTTCCCCTTGTACAGCTCCAATTCCATGCCCTTTCCATCAGACAATTTCTTTTGTAGGATCTCTGAATCTCTGTCTGTGACACCATTAGTCGTCGGCTCCATTTTGTTCTCTTCTGGGGCTTTATCTTCCGTCTCCTTTGCCACCTTTTCGTCCGCATCTTTGTCGGTTTCCTCAGTTACTTCCGTTGCCATCTCATCTACGGCACTCGTGGTTTCCATCGTTTCCTCCGCCTGAGTTTTATCCTCTGGCTTCTGGGTATCTTCTGGGTCAGCTATCTTTTTATCTTCTTCATCAACTTCCATTGGGTCTGCTGAGGTAGTATCTTCTAGGCTTTCCTTAGCCTTATCTTCAGTAATATCATCTGTAATCTTCTTCTGATCTTTAGCTAAATCGGCAACTGTTTTTTTGTCCTCTGTTAAGTCCTCCTCGCACACAACACACTCATCCGATGAATCTAAATCGATGACTGGTATAGTCGAGGGATCCTTATCAGGGGCTTTTTCTCTGAGAATATCCTCATCCGATGAAATGTCATCTAGATCATTGGAGGGACTTTCACGAGCATTAAATTTATTCTTGGCAGCCTTAGGGGTTTTCTCTTCGCACACCTGTGACTTCTTTAATTCCTGGGAGCTAGCACCAAAATCATCTGAGCTCGAAATGCTATCCAATGCATCCATGAAGATATCATCCGAGGATTGTCGAAGCTTTTGCTGGCACCCGGCGGCAGAACTATCCCCATTAGTTTTCTCTGCAGGTGTTTCCACATGAGATGCTACTTCGTCTTCTTCTTCAAGTTCCTTCACTGACTCGGAATCTTCTTTTTTGTCTAACACTTTTTCCATGGACTCGACGTCGTTTTCAGCTTCAACGGGGTAAAGTTCTTCAGTAATTTCCGGGGCTTGCACGGAACCTTCAATCTCATTCGTAATATCTTCAGTTTGACTTTTCTCCACCGAATCGCGCGTCACGCTGCTTTCACCCGCGACAGCTTTTTTGTCTTCTTCTTCGTTTGGATCAGCTGTGATTTCCTTGCCGACGACAGGGTTGATTTCCTCTTCCTTATCGCCATCGTCTGCCGGCAGCTCAACGACGGCCGCCTCGGGCTCTTGCTCAGCCTCTTGGTCGGAAGCTGGCGAGTCCCTGGGACAATCCACAATTGAACTGATTTTATCCAGCAAAGCGTCCAAGTCATTTCCAGCGTTTCGTCTTTCTTCCAATATATTATCATCTTTGACGCTCTTGAGACATGCTATTGCTATTGCTTCATTGCCATTAGTCAATTCCTTTAAATCATCGTCATCACCGGACGACTGTCTCGATCCATTGCCAATTTCTATAACAAATTTAATGCATGAAAAACACCATCTTTTAAATTTCAATTTGCACTTACCAATGGGGCTGGTCTCATCATTCAGTTCGTCGGGGATTGCTCCCATGATTGCGCCCTCTGTTGACAGTTCTTCTAATTCCGCATTCTGACTTATTTCCATCATTTTATCGTTGTTTTTTGTTTGTTTTAATTGCAAAACATTGAACTATTAAAGAATAAGAAATTCAATATCAGTAAGTGCCTTTCGGACCAAATGTAAAAGGAATCCAAAGGAATTCTATTCTCCTAAAATTAAAATTATATAGCATTAAAAGCTTTTAGGGGAAAGCTTGTGCGAGCTTTTTCAATAGTTTTCGGCTTCATTGGTGCAAAGGTCGAGAATTGGGTTGGTTTCCCAAGC
The DNA here is from genome assembly GCF_008121235.1 of Drosophila subobscura. NCBI lineage: Eukaryota > Metazoa > Arthropoda > Insecta > Diptera > Drosophilidae > Drosophila > Drosophila subobscura. Next base: position 6,818,111 of record NC_048531.1, read on the forward strand.
TGGTCTAAGTCTTCCAGAGTTAGGCATGTGACGTTCTCAAGGGACACAACCTCACCCGTCCAACCAGGAGACAACCGACCGATAAATATGCCAGCGAGTCAAGACGGATAATGAGTTTTTAGTCATTGTTTTTAATTCCTAGTCACACTATCTAAACCCCTGATCCCAAAACTCCAAACCAGAAATATAACTCAAAACCACCAGCTTTCTGTCTGTCGCTTTGCGCTATTTCGTTTCAGTGTGTATCTACCAAGCCAAAGCAAGTGTTGTTGTTGTTTTTGTAGGTTGTTCCGAGCGGTCGGTCGGTCGTTCGCTTGTCGGCGAACGCGAGCGCAACAACAACGAAGGGGCTGCAGTAGAAAGAAACAAAGCAAAGCAGAGCAAGATAAACGGCGTTCAACAAGAGAAGGAAAATTAAAGGGAACTGGAGGAAAGGTGAAAAATGTTCAATGGGACGGGGACATCAAGGAAAACTTTTTATGAATCGTCGCTATAATACTAACAAAAGTGAGGTTAGGTTATGTCAGATATGTACTGTGTGTGTGTAAGTATGTAAGATACATAAACACATGTGCATTTTATATTTGCATTCATTAAGTATATACATACCGAGTTATTGTTTGAGGTGACTTACTTATTTTATGGAAACTTGGACGGGCTTGAATTGCTTCTTTTTTTGATTTGAATTATTTGATTTTAACTACTAACTACACTTGAAGAAATCGAAATGACAGTTCTCGCCGAGTTCACGGCGCGACTGAACACGGTACCAAAGCGAACGTCAAACCAGCTGACGACGAGCGCAATGAGAGAATCGCTGCGACTGAAATCGGCGAGAGAGGGAGAGAGCACGCACGCCGTTGTGGTGGTCTAGGGAAAGAGGGCGTGTCAAAGTGGGATGGGATGATAAGACTCGATAGTGATTCTACAATTGAAATCACTTTCACATCCATCTTAAAGCCCTTACGGTTATTTCCAACCGTACATGTTGAACAGATGTATATGTACATACATCCATATGTATGTAATTTGTATGTAGGGCAGCAGTGAATTCTGACTATAGTTGTACATATGTATGTATCTCAAATGTCCTAGAGTCGACAATGACGTTGTACGGGTTTCGGCATAGCAAGTTGGCAGTCTCGTTTATGACGTCCTTGCTCAACAATATAAGCAATAAGAGTAAGGGTAAGGGGTTTTGAAATTGTGATTGACCAGGGATCGTCGTTGGTTCACGAGTGAACCCCGCGCCGTTTTGATAACAGCGCAAAGCAAAGCAAACGTAAAATAATGGCAAAGGTAGCGCCGCGTTTTTACAAACACATGCGCTTCATTGTGTGCGAGTGGGAGGCTAGAATGTGAGAATTGTCTGCGAGAGCGGGACGACCGTATGATTTGGGTATGCAGGGGGGGAGGACAAATGAAATAAATATTTTTAATTTTTGTTTCTTCCGAAATAAAATATTATTTAACACCAAATCCCAATAGCCACAAATTTGAAGGTAAATAAACATTTGTACATACATACAAAGTACATACGTACATAGCTTTGTTTGTAAAGCTAGTCGACGTAATAGAGAAGTGGGAGGGGTCGGGTTATCAAAATAATGTCTGCCGAATGCAAAATTTAACGTTAAGACTTGGAATCTAGGGTTTAGAGGTATTTGATGCAGTTAGGACCTTGACAGGATACCGGTTTAGAATAGAGTTGAAGAGCGAGCGAGATGGAATGAGAGCGAGAGAGTAAGCGAAGAGAGTATGAGAGAGAATAAGAGGTACAAATATATATATACGAACATATATATGCAGCTATATGTACGTGTGTGTGTACATATAATTGAATAAAGTTCGCGTAGCACCGAATACAACACGACAAAATTGTTGTTGTTAGCGTCGTCGGACGATGAGACGAACCGAAAGATACAGCAGCAGAGTGAAAAAGCAACAGCTAAGACAGACGCAAATACAAATTGAGGCGAGGGTACCATATTTTCTGGTCGAATCTTTTATTATGAGTAATTATTGGTCCTACCAGGGGAGTTGGAATGATCCGAGTATAGATTGACACTATGATAGGTTCCCATTCCCTTTTCCATCATAACATAAGAGTTTCTTTTTCTCCTCGGATGGTATCGATGTACTCAAAAATGTTTGCACAAACAAACACATACAACCATAGTACATAGATACAGGCCATACATTTTTCTTGTCATTGTAATAGCGAAAAAAACCTAACTGGACAATTGGCTTGAAAAATCAGATTTTCGCCTATGGCTCGGAGTGGACCAAACCCGCTTGGGCGTTATGTCCATTATATCTGTTTCGCTCACACACACGGCTGCGACCGCTCTAGCAGTGCCGCGTGTGTGTATATGTGTGAGCTCGTGTGTATATCAAAATGTAGCTGTGTGTGTGTATGCAATTTTGCAACGCGTTCACATTCTTTTTAGGTTACGTATCGATTTTGGTACAAAGTGAGGTTAGGTTGAAAAATATCTACGCTGGCGAAAATTCAAGGGATCTAAACACATTCATGCAATTCCCCATATCATTCTATATAAGGATCTAACAAAACATTACCTTCCAAGCTGCGACCAAAAAAAAACCCGCAAGCAAACTAGCTTCAGCCAAAAGTAAAAGCAAAAGGGGCACATTTTTTATTCATCTATTAAACATTTTAATGCTCGCATGGTTGCCAAGTCTGCAACTCTGGTGGTGATATATTAAATAAAATGGAATTTCATAAGCATTTATGTATATGTATAATTGTGACCATATTGTGGTGCAGGGTTGCCACCGGTGATAAGTCAGTAACCTTTTAATATTAAATGCATGTTTAATGGCTACAGCTAGGCTGCTGAAGCTCAGGTGCCTATTCCAATGGGACTACGTCGATGTATCAATATATTCGACCAAAACATACATATGTTATGACTCTATATACATATATACGCCTGTATCGAAACTACCTGACAACTCTGAAAACAAAAACAAATGCTTTGGAAATGGAGCCCGTAGACGACGTGTGAAACCAATCTAAATTGGATCACACAGAAGTAATAAATCCAATAAACCAGTGAAAGGTAGCTTATATTCTAAAGCCAAAGCCAATACACTACTTTATACGACTTAAAAATACCATAGTTTTAAAGAAAATGTGCACTTACCCTCTTAAGACCCGACAAACGTGTTTATTAACTGGATTCAATTATTTAGAAGACAAACTATACCATGATCCAAACGAAGAACGGTTGGTATTCAATAGTTTAAATCTTTTTAACAGTTTTCTTTTACAGATTTGTTTACAAATCTGATACGAAAATCCGCGTCCGATGCCGCTTCTTACTGAAACAGTGACTAAAATGAGAGCAACAACATAAAGGTATAAAAGAACCAGTTCAACCATCTTAGATCCAAAGTACTGGAACCAAATCAGAAAACAAAAACATCTGTTTGCTTTCAGGGGTGCAGAGTACCACCAAAAAGAACCACTTTTACTGAGCGAGGCCAGAGAAAGATGCTCGAAAAACCATTATAATATTGCCAAGTGAGTCAAAAATAGTTTAGGGATGACAATACTTTTTTTTGCATATGCGCTTGCGTATGTTGGCATATCTAGATTAATTATAATATGACCAAAATGAATCATTATCTAAAATTGCAAGTTCACTTGGTGATTTAGTTCCGTATTGCGGTTCGCGTAGCCTCCAACTATTTCTGCCACCCCTGTGTCTCCATGGTGGGAAAACTAGTTCCGGTTCGTTTTCATGAAAACATAAACATCTGTAGATTGTAGGTTATTTTGTTTTATAATAAATGCAGATATATTCATAGAAATATCAGTTAAAATGAGTAATCTCATAAACTTTGCTCTAAGAAAGGGTGCAAGCCTGTTGACAAGACGCAGCCTGCAATGTTTTCGTCTAGCACTTCCGGTAGTAGTCAACAAAACGCCGGTTGCTGGCGCAATAAAAAACTATTCCTCTCGAGCTGCGCCGTTTGACGTGAGCACAAGCGTGCCAAAGGATTTAATCCTCTTTAAGTATGAGAATCCAAGGTTCTACAAGATGCTGAACTTTTTCGGAATATGCCAATTTGTGTTCTGGACATACCTTTCCCACTTTGCCTTTACAACGCTAAAGGATGCCCCCGTGGTGGAGAAGCCAGGAGACGAACTGAAGTGGTTTCAGCGCATAAATCTCGGCGACAACAAGTACAGGAATGGCATCACCGCTTGCTGTTTTTTGATTGGTACGTACATTTGTATATTTTTCCATCGATCGTATATTTAAAAGCAACTTCGATTTTTATTAAATTATAGGCTACGGAATTTTGTTTGCGGTTTGGATGTTTACGCTCCGCTCCGTGCGTTTCCTCATCCTACGCAAGGGCGGTCAGAGTGTCTCCTTTGTTACATATGGACCCTTCAACCGCAATCGTATTATGACTGTCCCACTTAAATGCATCTCAGCGCAAGAGTCCCGTGAAATGGCCAGGGTGCAACTACCCATCAAGGTAAAGGACAGGACACTCTACTACGTGCTAGATATGCGTGGAGAATTCCGTAACCCCCAATTGTTCGACTACACGGCGGGGTTAAAGAGACGCATTTAAAAGTTATTTGTTTAGTTCATTGAAAATGTTGCAACTTATTTGTAAATACACATGTACCCTAATTAAACGTAAACTCTGCCTTAGTACACGGGTTCTGGCTTCTGTGTGAGCAGCAGACTGAAGCGCTTCTTGATGGTAATGCGCTGCCGTGAGTACTTGTCCTCCGGCGAGAAACGGGCTGGATGTGCTGACAAGGTCGGACGGCCGTCCTCGGTGCGTTTCTGCAGTATCAACGAAAAATGTAGCTTAGCATATTATAAATGTTGCAGCACATCGCATTTACCTTCAGCGTGTAGACGCGGTTGCCGTTTTCGTTGATTGTGTACATGAGATACATTTTGGCGTGAAAATTCAATAAATTGTCTCGGTAAATAAAGAAACACGTGTGGCGTGCGATGCTTTCAGTGGATACAGTGTTTAGTAACGCAACGACAGGGATGAAACAACACCCAAACGCGAGAAAACAATCGAGTGCTCCGATGAAATTTCCAATCGATGTTGACTACTATCGTTTTCCAACTCTGGCTTATAAACGGCGCAAATTGTTTGGAAATATGTCGAATAAATCGGACAAGTTGCACAAACAAGTTATCCGGGAACAACAAAAGCGAATCAAACCAGGAGAATGTCAAAAATATGTGCGTATGGTTTTAGACGCTGGCTTTTTGCACATTCCGATTGGCCAGGAGCTACTGCAGCAAATAAACTCCACCGACTTGAAGTATGAAATTCGCAGTTTGCCCATCGGAAACTGTATCATCTGGGAACGCAATATTGGCCAGCATACAATAGTGCCGGGCAGTAGCGGTTCTGCCCTGGACGAAGCCTGGAAAATGGAGAACCATGTCCTCCATTGGATAACCGAAGCAAATATGCACCACTCTCAGCAGGAGCAAAGAGCTTGCCTGGGACACAAGTTACGGATTGCGTTTCCCGACTGCCAGTATACGGTGGCGTTGCCGAAACTACGCCACAGCAAGCACAGCTCGGGCAGTCAGGATCCCAGTGGCTTGATCGAGCTACAACTGTTGCAGCAGCTTCACGTGGAGCAGCTGGGAAGTCCTGAAAGCCAGGAGCTGTTGTGCCTGCTCCAACGCTATACAAAGGCAATAGCCGAGACCCCGTACAAAAAGCAACGCGATGAATCTTTGGGGTTCTTCAAGAAGTACTTGGCCAACGACAAGAAGCAATGCGTCCGCGTCGAGCAGGGCAACGGGTATGGACGTCTGTGGCAGCAGCATCTGAACCGCTTGCCGCTGGTCACGCTCGAGGTGGCCGAATCCATTATAGCCCAATATCCCTGTCCCAAGAAACTGTTGGATCACTTTTCCGATGATCCCACGGCAGTGCAGTCCCTGGCTGATTTAAAGATCAAGCGCTGCAATGGACCGCAGCCCCTTCACACCGAGAGACGCATAGGAAACGTTCTCAGCAACAAACTCTACACTTTGTACAATGCCAGGGATCCCAATGCTCTGATTTAGTTTTAGAATCTGCTCGTGTATTCGACTGCTATCGTATGTACAATTAGAGTAAATATTTAAATTAAGAGCTACATATTTTTACATTATTCCTCTCTGGTCGTATATAGGTTTTGTGTATATTTAAAAATCACAATATTCTTATACGCATATTTATGGATTTCTATAATTGTTGTCGAGCATCTGTCCGTATGCTCTATGAACAGTGAAGTAAAACAAGTATGATAAAGGTTACAAGAGAAAATCGAACCGATGGCGGGCATTCTATTCTATGGTGAAATTTCAGTTCATAATCTAAAGCGTGGCCAGGATTCGGGTGAAGCCCAGGCATGCCGAGACTATGGTCTGGCCAAGTCCCCAAACCATTGCATAAATAGGCGACATGGGCAGACTGGAAGCGCGATGCACAAATGCAATTACCGCACTGCTAATGATGCCACTTGAAGCTGGTGACAAGAATCCCATAACCAAAATCAGTATAGAGAAGAATCGTCCGAATTTATGCTTTCGCAGCGTGACAAACGCCACTAGGGCTGCACAGGTGTGAATGAAAATGGATGAGAAGAGGGCCCACAGAAATATGTGGTACCACATTTCGCGAAATGTGTTTAGCCGAGCCTGAGAGCGTAGCCCCATGACATCGGCGATGGTGTCCAGCTCATCGGTGTCATACGGTTCGGAAAACATGTCGGGCGATGCGTCGTGATATTAACCTTGAATTTATGGAAGAATATCGGGCTGGACTTTCTACTAATTACGTTGCTAGTTATTGCTTTTCCGTTTCTCTGAGTTGGTCATTGGTGTGCTGGGCTGATTGGCTGCTCCTCCGATGTGGGCGAAGGGGGACTGTTCATATCAATGCTGCTATCAAGTGACGTTCATGGACCTGAAAGTGCAAGTGGATCTTGCTACAGTTCTGTTGACCTTTTGGCAGGCTCGTTCCGTACTTACGCCCACACATGTGCGCACCCCGACCTCATGAGCTCGTTAATTGTTGGCCGGAATGCACTTTCGGACTGCTTTGTGACTTGCTTGATAACTGCAGTCCGTGTTATAACATTTTTGCGGTTTCCTTATGGTTGCAAGTGTTCTTGTTTTATTTTTTTATTTGCCAAGCAATCGATTTGACATTCAATACGCCATTCAATTGGCGACTTGCCCGCGGCAGTGAATCTTTAAGTCATAGTTTCTGTCCAACCATTTGATGTGCGGCGGTGTTAAAGTCGTTTAATATTGTCTAAATAAAACACACTGTGAAACTATTTTAATTATTGTTAAATTTCGAGTGTTGTGTGTTTTGCTTTTAGCGACGGGAGTGGAGACCCAGTTCGGAACCAGTCAGCTGTGATTCATAAGTGAACCAAATCTTTAACTTTTGTCGACAAACTTGAACAGAAATTATACGATTGCGCCCACGACAACTCCTATACATAATGATCAAAAATATAATTGTTTAAGTTCAATTAATCATGGTACTTTATTAAAATAGTTCTTTGTTCGAGGCAGTTATCGGTATCGACCTATCGACGGCAAGCACTGGTTCAGAGACAGTGATGCCAACTCTAGGGTCATAAAAAAGCTAAACCAGAATTTGAAAAAAGTAGAAATAGCCAGACAGTTTTGATGGCAGCTAAAAATAAAGCTTCTCATTTCACAGCCATAACATGCATTGAAGTGGTCGGTTCCAATTTCTGGACAATTCTAATACGTGCACTTTCTAATTTGTGAGACTTTGCTATAATTGCAAAATCTTTTCCCATCATCGGCTGAAGCCACCCAATGTTTACAAGTACTTGGAAAATAGCTATAATTCCCACCACAAGCCGCATTTGGCAAATGAAAAACGCTAGATCTAGTGAAAAATTGGCTAAATTGCCAACACTGTTCAGAGACCTGTCATCTAGTGACAACTCTACAACCAATCCATAAACAAAAAAATTTTTGTGTAAACTAAAAACAGAAGCGTTGAAAGGCGAAACTTTAGTTTAATTTTGCCTTTTATAATTTGTTAAATTTTTGTTCAGAGCATGGAATGCTAACAGGCCCTCACCAGGTGTAAGTAGTCCTTCCTGCTATGACACATTTCTGAACCGCATACAAATGTATGTACATACATATTTACGTACAATGTGTTCATATGTCGTGTTTATACTTATGTATCTTACGCACTTACGTACAAATGTGCATATGTACATACACATGTGTGCGTGAATGTGCAACGCATTGTGCTCCAGAGATCGGTGGAGAGAATAAGTTGTAGTGCCCAGCAATATGCTTACATATGTGCCTTGTGTCGCGAAGGAAAGGAGATTAATTAATTGCCCCTCATTGCAGACTGTTGCGGAAGTACATAGATTCAGTCCAGCCACACCAACAACGCATTTAATCAATGTTCTCCAACGGATTGCCGTGCAATCTGTCGTTTCCGAGCTGTCTCAGTGTTCCAAAAGACGAGATCGGTAATGAAGAGCTCTTGCCATCCAATATGGGAACCAGGGAGCCTGTCATTCTCAACGTCTACGACATGGTGGGTAGAGTACTTGGTAATTGGTGCTCCACGAATATCTAATTAAATTTGTTTGCAGTACTGGATCAATGAGTACACAACGTCAATTGGTCTCGGCGTATTCCATTCCGGTGTAGAGGCGTTCGGAACAGAATTCGCCTACGGCGGACACCCGTTTCCCTTTACGGGGGTATTCGAAATATCTCCGCGGGATCACGACGAACTGGGGGACCAGTTCCAGTTTAGGCAGAGCATTCAAATCGGCTGCACCGACTTCACGTACGAGGAAGTGCGCCGGATTGTTGAGGAATTGGGCAATCAATTTCGCGGCGATCGTTACCACCTTATGAACAATAATTGCAATCATTTTTCTGGCTCCTTGACACAGGTGCGGTGTGATTCCAATGAACCAAAGTACCAATTATAACGTGTATTATTTTTTCCCAGATACTTTGCGGCCAAGAAATACCTAGCTGGGTCAATCGTTTAGCGCATTTCAGCTCCTGTGTGCCATTTCTACAAAGGTGTTTGCCCAAGTAAGCGAGATTCATGCCGCATTGTTCCTCTGTACTGTACGCCATTGAATTGCTTTTTGTTTGCAGAGAGTGGCTGACACCAAATGCCTTGCAGCAGAGCATAACCACAATCCAAGAGCGCGAAGACTCCGACAACAGTCCGCTTTGAGACATTTGAGACCTGATCGAAAAATACGAAAATCACTTGCGAACACTCCCCCAAGCGATCACACAACAAAGTTCACTCCCAATTGCAGTCCGAAGACCAACGTTGTTAAGTTAAATTGTGCGAAATGATATGATGATGGGTTACTCAAATTTACATGGGCATATTATACATGAACAAACATTCATTTCCAAGCCAACAAACGCCCCAAGCCCAAAAACACAAACCCAAATCCAGAAACCAGAAACAAAAAGAAAAAAACTATTATTAATAGACTTAATTAGGCGATATATACATATACATACATACTTACGTACATGCATAGATACATAGATACATATACATGCGAAGTGACTAAATTATTGGCTATTGTAATTTGTATTTGTAATACGACTATTCAGAGTTAAGATATTATTAAGTGGCCGGTTAAATTTAAGTAGCAGAGCAGAGCAGAGCAGGCGCAGTTAGCAGCAGCTGCAGCAGCAGTGTCATTTATAGAATTTTAAATTAACAACTGAGAGAAACATCGAGAAATCATTATTAGGCACTTGCAAACAAACAGACATACATACATACGTACATAGATACATACATATACATATATAGGTAAACGATATCAAATGTTGCCCAATTTTACTGGTTTACTTTTGTCAACCCGGGGTGTGGTGGGGGTGGGAATTGTACTTTTTTTGAATTACCCCCCGCCATCAGCCATCGGAGCTCGATTATGGAAATAGTTTTCTGTTTAAATTCGTTGTAGCATTATTATACAGAGCGCTCTCATAAAGCAGCCGCATGTCTATCAAAACACCAAAATGATCTGTTATCAATAAATAAATATATATGTACTTGACATTCTGATATTTACACATGCATAAATACTATTATTAAACATTTTTAAAGACAAATATATTTTGATCGAAAACATTTACTTGGATTTCATTCAGCTGCAGTTTAGCTTTTGCCAACCCTCTTGGGTCGTTTTCGTAGCTTCAATATACCCACAAATACTCGTAGAAATATGCAAATTCCGTCCAGCTCCTCTTCTGCTACGCACAATATTCACATTATTAAGTTTTCAATGAAGAAATGTTACCCAAAGTCTTTCTAAAACTCAAATTTATTTATGGGAAGCCATCAAAGTCACTCGTTTAAATCCCATAGGATGCCAAAAACTTCTCCGTAGAATATTTATGTATATTTGTATGTATTTCTGTATATAAATGCCATCGGGTTGGGACTCACCAATTGAAAATAAATTAAATTGTTTTGCTTTAGTACAGTATGTGATTAAATTATGATAAATATATTAGATTAGCTATGTACAATGGGGGAAAACTCCGACGAAGACTCAAACAAGACTCGAGACATTATTGTATAAGCCATTCGCTGACAACTCCTCCACATCGATATCCTCAGGTGGCAGGCGATTCTGCCAGGCAATCGGATGTGTGCTTGGATTTGGCGTGACAATTCCGTGGGAATGGGGCGACTGCAGAGGCCTGTAGGTGATGCGATTAACGTACTCTCCGCTCAGAGATACATTGGATTGGGGAGTGGCGCGCACTTGTCCCGCATAGAGTTGTTCCTCATTGCGATAGAAATTTCCATTTGGTACGTAGCCAGAGCTGATTCGCCTGTGTGAAGGCTGTGGAGGCGGGGGCTGGGGACGATGTGGCAGCTCATGGAAGTAGGCATCCTTTGGTATGTGTCTGTCGGGGATGCCGAATTGAGGAACAATTCTGTGGGGTATGCTGTACGTTGGCGATGGGTTCAGTGAGGCAGCTTCTATGTGCTGGAAATTGTTGTTCAGATGCGAAGGCGATCGCGAGGATACCAAATTTGCTGGCTGCGTGTCCTGCTGCTGTCCTGCCGGTCGATTGGAGTCTATTGTGCTTTGCAGTTGGGCCACCATGCCTCTGACCTGACCCATATTTGGCTTTTTGAGGCATTTGATTTCGCTGTTTCTGATCTCCACTTTGCCCACGGTCGCCTCGCTGCCATTCTGCCTGATCTCCGCTTCCTCCGCATACTCCATAATGGGGTTCGAGTAAAACATATTCGACATGGTGGGAAAGCTGTCCTCCAGGCAGAGCGGTTGTCTCTTCATTAGATTGGAGACCCCTCTCTGGCCGCCGCTGGAGTGTGGCTGCCCAAGGGCTGCTGCTTCGCAGGCCTTCTCTTTGTACAATAACTTATCGCCACAGATTCTGTCCGCACTCTCGTTGAGGGCAGCTTCCTCCTTGCTCAGCTCCGCAAAGGAGGCGTCTTTTCGCAATGCTTTGATCACGGAGTTGAGCATGTTCTCTCCGCGCCCGATTCGATGGTAGTACTTGTGGTAGTCGCCTGGCGGTGGATGACTGCCGGTCGGTGATGCCTCCCAGTCCCAGCTGTTGGAGTTCTGCGAGGGATTTGAAGTTTCACTGGAGTTCGGGTAGCGCCGCAGCACGTGCGTGTACTCATCAAAGTTGGGGCTATTGACGCTCTCCTTGTCTTCTCGCAGACGGGCTGACTCGGCACCGGGACTCGGTTTATAGGGCGGGGAGAGCGAGGAGAGCTGATGCTTGCTCTCCTGTTCGCTATCCCTTTCCATAATCAACGTTGTCTTCTCCAGCAGAACACCCAAGCGCTCGGACACCTTCAGGAAATCCAGCTTCAGCTCATCGAGCTTCGAATGCTCCAGTTGCGCGACTTCTACTGTTTGTTCGGCCTCCGCTCGACACGGCGCGAGCTCCACAGCAGCATCCTCTCTGGCAGTGTCTGAGTCGTCATCGCTGTCACTTTCGAGCTCCACTTCGGGTGATTGATGAACAATAGCTTCTACGGCCTGATCCTCCAGCACGTCCACACTCCTGGAGTTGGTCAGTCTGCCAGTTTCGTAGTTTTTATCCAGTTCCAGCAGCTCCAGGCTGCGACACCGCGAAAGCGTTCGCTCGATCCGTGAACTTTTGTTTTGGTTATCGTACGTGGATCGCATGGGCTCACCTCTGCGCAGGAACTCGCTGAGATGCTGCCTCTTGTTCTCGCAACGCAGCCGATCCTCGATCATTGTACGCGTTAGCTGCTCAATCTGATCATTTGTCTTGATGGCCAACGCCTGCACCTTGTGACCCAAACGCTCCTTGGTCTTGTTCACGTACTTCTTCAGGCTCTTGCGGTTGCAGTTGAGTTTGTTCTCAATGTGTCGGAAGAAGGGGCCGCAGTAGCATGTGTTGCCCACGCTCACGGGCCCCTTGTGTATGTGTCCGGCTAGATCCAGAAAATATTGCTCGCCCGGCTTCAGTGGCTCTTTTGGCAGGGTTTCCAGTTTCGGTGAGGGAAAGGCGCGCGGATCGGGGAAATAGTGGCAGCCATAGGGCGACCAATTAATTCCCTTATCCACTACATCCCTATCCCTATCCTTGTCGGATTTGCTGCCCTCCTTGGGCTTCTCCTTGCGATTTCGGATTTTCTTCGGTGTATTCAGGATCTCGATTATTTCGCGATAATTCTTTCTGATGGCTATGTGCATGGGGCAATCGCCTTGCGCGTTCTTGATCCCCAGGCGTGCATCAGCCTCGAGGAGGATTCTGGTTAGCTTCCTTCGGCCCATGGCGCAGGTGATGTGCAGTGCGGTGTCTCCGTTCAGGTTCGTCTTGTTGGGATCGCACAGCGCAGAGAGCAATATCCGTGTGACCCCCGCGTGCCCATAGCGGCAGGCCGTGTGCAACGGAGTGTCGCCATACTGTAAGACATATTTAAGTTGGTAAACAAATTACAAATTAATCGCCTCGCTTACATTGTTTTGTACATCGGGATCGGCGCCGGACATCAGCAGTTCCCTGGAGCTCTGGTTGTGCCCGTTCTGGGCGGCCAAGTGCAGGGCAGAGAGGCCCTCGTGGTTGACAACCCCCAACGCGCTATTGTGTAGGGCTTCTATTGTGTTGGCCACCCTTGCCTTGAGCCTGCTCTTCTCCTTGGGCTGCGCCTTGGCTGCGGGTGGGGGTGCGCAAATCAGTTTGACACAGCGACTGAAGCCTCGACTGGCCGCCTCATGGAGCGGCGTGTTGCCCAGACTTGACTCCTTGGCCATGCGGTCAGCATTTGTGGACAGGAGAACTTCCAGGCGCCGGTCGTCCCCTGCCACCACCGCCTCGTGCAGGGCTGTCCAGTTGCTGGAGTCGGGCTGAAAAGTGCAAGGGTTAAGCGCCACACACAGCTCTGACCAGTGCTGAACTCACCCCAGAAATGGCGTTTGGCAGAGCTTCCTGTTTCTGAATGCGGGTGGATCCATGCTGCATTGTCTTCGACTTCAGGCAATCAAGAGACAACCACTTGAATTAACAAACCTCCTCAGATGGCTGTGGCCATTGACCATTGATCTTGTCGCAGCCACACATCAAATCAAGCCTGTCAATTGAGCGATTACATACAAGTGTTTGCTTGTATGTGTCCCATGTACGAGCACGTAATGGCGTACACGCAGTAATTACAATTTTAAATCCAAAGACTTGTTTGTTTTACCGTTTTACCAATCCAAACACAACAATCTTGAACAGATTTCAACCCGAATGAAGAGTTTTTCTTTACTTTCTTTAGAATTACAAGAACTCTGCAATGGAATTACACATATACTCGGAGTGGCTGGCTGGCTACATTTCACTTAATCCCCAGGTTAAAGCCAGATTGAAACTGCGTCTTGCCACAACTGCGATCCGATCCACTTACTACTTGCAACTCGAATCTAAATAGCGCGCCCTTATAAAAACTTTCAGCTAGGACCGATTGCATTCGCACATGCTTCTGTTGAATCAGATTACCAATTCAATTCCGTTTTTTTGCACTATTTTGCTTACGTTATGTGGAACGCCCAGAGAGATAATTTGGCCTAAGCCAGGCCTAAAAGAAACAAGAAGAAAGCCAATCGGGCAAAATTGGCAACAGGTTTATTACAAAGTTGCCATATCAGCAAAACAAAAATATTAAATGGTATATTTCGCTACCCGTAGCGCGTACACACCAGGATGATTTAAAATACTCATTAAATTTCGTAAAACTATTAAGTGCCATTTGCAAAGTATATTAAGGAAAATAGGGTTTCGAAACACTCATACGCAGTTTTACAAGTGTTTAAATGGGAAGGTGTGAGGTGGGTTAATTTCGTATATTTACTGTATTTTATGACCATAAAAAGCCATATTTCGGTATATTTCTGAGACGCAGTCACACTGATCCACAACTCTACTGAAACAAATTTTTGTTTGTCATCCGCATATTTTTTGTGAATTTAAAACATTGTAAAAAGGCATCTAGAAAAATGGCTTTGGCGGAAATTTGTAAAATCTCCAATGCTTCGTACATGAAGCCCACTGCCTGGAATTCGGCCGATGCAAATGATGACTTGAAGACATTTTCGTGCAACCTGGCCAACCCGTACACACTGGCTGCTCCGCCATTCGAGAATGTAAGAACAGAAATTTCTTATTTCCATCAAAGATACTTTATATTTGCTTTTACCTTTGCAGCCGATGCACAACTTGAATCAGATTCAAGCCAATTCGGGGAAAACCGGCATTAAAATCGACTTCGATCATGGCACCACAACCCTGGGCTTCAAGTACCAAGGAGGCGTCATTTTGGCTGTTGATTCACGTGCCACTGGAGGCCAGTACATTGGCTCGCAGACAATGAAGAAAATTGTGGAGATCAACGACTTTCTGCTGGGCACTTTGGCTGGTGGTGCCGCCGATTGTGTCTACTGGGATCGTGTCCTGTCGAAGGAATGCCGCCTGCACGAGCTGCGCAACAAGGAACGAATCTCGGTGGCCGCAGCCAGCAAGATCATGGCAAACATTGCCCATGAGTACAAAGGAATGGGTCTCAGCATGGGAATGATGCTGGCCGGCTATGACAAGCGTGGTCCCGGCCTGTACTATGTGGACTCTGAGGGTTCTCGCACTCCTGGAAATCTATTCTCCGTTGGCAGTGGCTCCCTGTTCGCTTATGGCGTCCTCGACTCTGGCTACCGCTGGGACTTGCAGGATAAGGAGGCACAAGAGCTGGGCCAGCGTGCCATTTACCATGCCACCTTCAGAGATGCCTACTCCGGTGGAATCATCCGTGTTTACCACATGACCCCAACTGGATGGGTCAATGTTTCCAACACAGACTGCATGGAGCTGCACTACAAGTTCAAGGACGAAAAGGCGGCTCAATAAAGAGGCTTGTGGGATTCTATGTAAGCAAATATTAATCATCCAGTCGAACGAAGTTTGTACTTTATTGGAAAATAATAAAAAGAAAAGCGCGGGATAGATAGTTGCTAGGCTTTTGGCTGCTCTTTGTCAGATCTCTGTTGGGTTATCATCGCCAGCGTCTCTTTGTGTCTCACCTCCGCTCGCTTCTGCTTAAAGGTGCGCTTGGTGTTGCCTCCATCCCCACGCCTTCGTCGCAGGACACCACGCTCCATTGCCTGGCGTAGCTCCTGCTCCACATCGATGTCAGTGGGAATGTGAATCTGCCGGATCATGCGATTGCGAACCACAAAATTGTCGAAAGGATGTTGGCCGCCATTCCGATCAATGAAAACTACGTTCGAGAGCTCACAGGTCATGTGTCCGTCGGCTACATCGATAATTCCAGCTACAGAAGTCTCATTTCGTAGGTCAATTAGCACTGAGTGTCCTTGCAGCATCACAGGCCAACAGTTCAGAGTGTTGGCAATTAAGTACTTTTCCTGGGAGCTAAAGTTCTGCATTTTCTTTGCGAATTGTACGTCAGCTGCAAAGATGCAAGCAAATATAAATTATATTTGATGGATATGAGAAATGTCTGCTCTTACACTGTCGGGGTAGGCCAGCAAATCCACTTCAAGTGATGAATCTACAAAGGCATCCCGCATAGGACTATGCTAGGACAGCGGAGTGGGGACCAGTGGACAACCAGTGCCAAGAACTTTTAAATATTACTAATGTTTTATTGCGCAAAGTGCCTGTCGATTGTTATTAAATTGATTCTGGTACGGAAACAGACCCTGAGGGCTGCCAACTTGTTTTTAATACAAACATGCTACATATATGTACAAAGTTAGGTACATTTTGGATTTTTTAATGAGTGGAATTAAAACTAATATTGTAGTATTGATGCTGCCTTAAGTCTATATAGCTGTGCCACGCTCCAGATTCTGCTTGATCTCGGCAGTGTGCTCGCCATAGAAACGGTCCAACTTCTTGTTAAACTTGGAGTTGCGCTCGTTGATGAAGTCCACATCGGCGTCGTCGTTGTATATGCGCCTCCTCGAGTACTTCTTTCTGCGTTCTATTTGCTGGTCCAGGTCCTTGACCATGGCGTTAATGGCCGACGGAGTGTCTTTCGTCAGGGCATGCAAAGTTGTGTGTGCACCGCCATAGAAGGCTTCCCCGAGCGCAGCCTTTTGCTTCTCATACTTTTCCATGTCTCGTGTTGGCATGCCCTTGACCAGGCGGCTGTACTGTCTTGCTGTTTGTGCCTCATATGTGGAGAAACCCAAATCGGGATTGTCCTTGCGTTTTTTCTTCTTCTCGATGCGCTCGGCATCAATGGCGGACACCTCCAACAGCTTCAGGCGCTCGTAGTCCTTGCCAGCGGCTTGTGCATCTTCCCGAGCCTTGTCGTCTGCCAGGAGCCACTCTGCTTGGCGTTTACGTGCTTCCCAATTTTTGGGCAGTTTCTTGCGGGCGTCTTCTGCCACAACTTCCTGATGATTGTCTGTGCGGGCTTCCTGGCGTTTTTTGTGCAGATCGAGCAGACGCGCCTTGCGTTGCGCCAGCTTGTCCGATGCAGATTTACTCTGCTCCATTGTTAAATTTGTTGTGGGATTAGTTTATTTGACACAATTTGTGAATTTCTTTGTTTATCTTTTCTTTTTCTCTTCTTCTTCGCTTTTCTGGTGTAAAACACGTTGGCAGCTCCCTTTTCAACAGAACAGCTGTCCGAAAACTAGGTGGCAAGGCCACAGTTTATCAACCAACACGTGCGGGAGTTTTGTTTTGTTATTTTAGCTAGCAGCCAGCCACCAAAATGAAATTTTCTTACAAAGTAAGTAGATATATCCTGTAATTACACTCACCCTAAACTAATCTATGCGCTGCTTTTATAGTTTTCCAACCTGTTGGGTACCATTTATCGCAATGGCAATTTGGTATTCTCGCCGGACGGAAATTCAGTTATCAGCCCCGTGGGCAATCGGATAACGGTGCACGATTTGAAAAAGTAAGTTGCAAGGATCCCACAATGAGTCATATTTAATTAATTTTACCTTTCTATCAGCAACAAATCACGCACCCTTTCGTTGGAGTCTCGCTATAATTACACAAACATTGCGCTCTCCCCGGATGGCAGCCTGCTGATTGCTGTGAACGAGCAGGGCGATGCTCAGCTCATCAGCATGATGTCCTGCACGGTGATACACAGACACAAATTCCAAACTGGCGTGCAGTGCATCTGCTTCAGTCCGGATGGCACCTATTTCGCAGTGGCACGTGAGAATTTGGTGCTCATATTCTGTGCACCAGGAGAAATCACCGGAGAGTACAACCCGTTCGTGCTGAAACGGAGCTTCCTCGGTGGCTATGATGATGTTACGTGGCTGGATTGGTCGTCTGATTCGCGGCTGCTGGCCATTGGCTGCCGCGACAGCTCCACAAAGATCTGTGCCATCAACTACACAACGAATTTCCGCACCTACAACTTGAGTGGCCACACAGACGGCATCGTGTCGTGCTTCTTCGAGGCAAACAGCTTGCATCTCAACACAATCAGTCGGAATGGACAGCTGTGCTTGTGGGAATGCAGTCTGTCCCCCTCGGACCTGGAGAATGCAGAGAAACCAGAGGCACCAGCAGCAAAGAGCAGGAAGCTAGAGCAAAAGGACTCGGACAATGAGTCCGAAGACGATGTGGAAAACGTTGTGGAGAAGCAGGCTTCAAAAGAAGACTCGGCAGCTATCGCCACCGATGTGAATGAGCTGAAGGACGAGGAAGTCAAGAAGATGCATCCATTCTTCTATAAGAAGCTGGCCCGCCACTATCTGGCCGATGAGCCACGCAAGGAGCAAAGGGATGTCCAATTGACGGCTGCCAACTATAATAGGCGCACCAAGGTATTGGTTGTGGCCTTCAGCACCGGAGCATTCTACCTCTACGAGCTGCCCGATGTGAACATGATCCACTCGCTGAGCATTTCCGACTATCCCATCTCGGCGGCAATATTCAACTGCACTGGTGACTGGGTTGCCCTGGCGTCGCGTGAGATCGGCCAACTCTTGGTCTGGGAGTGGCAGAGCGAGCAGTACATCATGAAGCAACAGGGCCACAGCAGCGAGATGACCTGCATTGCCTACTCCGCCGATGGCCAGTACATTGCCACGGGCGGTGAGGACTCCAAGGTGAAGCTGTGGAACACCCAAAGCAGCTTCTGCTTCGTCACCTTCAGTGAGCACACCAGCGGTGTGACGGGCATCCAGTTCAGTAGGAATAAGAAGTTCTTGGTCAGCAGCTCCCTCGATGGCACAGTGCGTGCCTTCGATGTCATCAGATATCGCAACTTTAGAACCTTTACGTCCCCGAGTCCAGCTCAATTTTCCTGCGTTGCAGTGGACTATTCCGGTGAGCTGGTGGTGGCAGGCGGGCAAGATATCTTCGACATATTCCTGTGGTCGGTGAAAACGGGCAAACTGCTAGAGATCATCAGCGGTCATGAGGGTCCAGTGGTCTCGTTGGCTTTCTCGCCCGTAGCCACATCATCCACTCTGGTTTCCGGCTCTTGGGACAAGACAGTCAAGATTTGGAATTGCCTGGAGAGCAACAGCGAGCATGAAACCATTGACGCTGTCTCAGATGTCACAAATGTGACATTCAGTCCCAGCGGTGAAGAGGTAAGAGAGGGACAAATGCCCCAACTAAATCATTCTACAATACATTATTCTTTTTATACAGATTGCTGTCGCCACACTGAGCGGTAACATAACCATTTTTGACATCAAATCTGCCAGCCAAGTGACCAGCATAGAGGGACGCAATGATCTGAGCAGCGGTCGCATGGAAACCGATGTGATAACAGCCAAGAAGAACGCACAAGCCAAGTGAGTGGCAGATTAGCAGTGGAAGTCGTTCAAGTTTCAACTTAAAATTAATTCTGATTCCAGTTACTTCTCCACGATTGAGTACTCTGCGGATGGAGAGTGTCTGCTGGCGGCAGGCAAGTCGCCCAATATATGCATTTACCATGTGAAGGAGGCCATCCTGCTCAAGAAGTTCCAGATCACACAGAATCACAGCTTAGATGGCCTGAATGTAAGCGCACACCAAAAGCACATTGATTTTATTTAGATTTATTCCTTGCAACTTCTTCAATTAGGATTACATCAGTCGTAAGCATTTAAGCGAGTTTGGCAATATGGCATTGGTGGAGCAACGTGAGGAGTTTGAGGGTGGAAAGGTTGCCATTCGACTGCCTGGTGTGCGCAAGGGAGACATGTCCTCCAGACGCTTTCAGCCAGAGGTGCGAGTTTTCTCTGTGAAGTTCTCGCCCACTGGCCAGGCTTTTGCCGCCGCTGGAACAGAGGGACTCTGCATCTATGCCTTGGATAAGGGTAAGCTAAAGGATTAAACATTTGTTTTATCATATTTTAAATTTGTTTTGTTCCCCATTTAGGCGTTGTCTTTGATCCGTTTGATTTGTCGCTGGAGGTGACGCCCAAGGCCGTCCATGAGTCCCTCAAAATGCTGGACTTTACAAAGGCTCTGGTGATGTCCTTGAAGCTAAATGAACCCAATTTGATTGCTTTGGTGCTGGAGCGTGTGCCGCACAGGGATAGTAAGTGAAATGCTAAATCGTTTTTCATTTTATTCAGGGGCCAGTCCTTGTCAGTTGGGCAACCTTCGGGTCTCTTGCCGTGTCTAAAAATAGACCGCGACACACTCACCAGAGGCGGTCGCCATTGCCCTGACTCCATTCTTCGATCGAATGTGCAAATTTGCACTTTTGCTGTGTTAATAAACAGTTTCAAGGCTCTGTTTCTCTCTCTCGCTTGCTTTGCCTTGGTTAATGCCCCATGCCTCCCCCTTTGCACGTATGTAAATGGCCATAAACTGGCCATAAACTGCTCTGCCATCTGCCAGCACGTGTCTGCATTGCATGCACGCGGAGTGCTTGTAAATTCGTGCCAATAAAAAGGCTTTTTCCTACATCTTTCCAGTCGAACTCGTCTGTGCGGATCTGTCAACAGACTTTGCCCAGCGATTGTTGCAGCAGTTGGCCCGCCTCCTACAGTCCACGCCACACATTGAATTCTATCTGCAATGGAGCTGCTGTCTGCTGACACAGCATGGCAACCAGGATGGTGTCTTCCAGCACACTGGCCTGCTGGCCCTACATGAGATCCTCTCTAGGAAATATGAAACCCTCAATAAAATGTGAGTATTTGCTTGCCAGAGAGAGCCAGTTTGAGTGAGTTCCTTGATATCCCTACAGCTGTGACTACAACAAGTACACTCTGAGGGTACTCCTGGACCGGGCCGACAAGCTGGAGCAAGAAAATAAGAGCACCAATGACGGGGACAGCGATGATGATGATATGCTGCTCATACGAACAAAAGATAATGATTCAGCGCAGATGCAGTTCAGTGACGAGGAGGAGAGTGCCACCGAGGAGTCCGAAGAGGATGAATAAATGTCTTAGTTGGTTTTGTTAATTGTACGCGATTTTTCTTTTATTAAGAATAAATTTAAAGCTTTTCCTATAAACCCTAACCGAGAGCTCACCGCACCTATGATCAGTGAATAGTGAACACCGCAACTTAAGAGATGGAAAGGATATACATAAATACATATCTAGATATATAGTACATACATTTACATATGTAAACTTAGCTGGCATAGCAGATACACAAATCTTAGATAAATATTTCTTTTAAATGGTAATTATTGTGTGTGTGTGTGATGTAATTTATTTACATTGTGTCTGTCTGTCTGTCTGTATTTTCATATCAAATATAAACTCGATTTAGCCTTAACAATAATTAGAAATATATTTTATGTACGCTTACGAGTACAATCCTGGTGTGCGATCGATTTACATATTTATATAGAAAAGCCACAGCTCCTAATGCTTGCATAAAAATACGCTATAATGGCTTAATTAAATGTAAATATTTTTTAATTATGTATATGTAAAAATCTCTAAAAAGCGTTCACTGTTCCTCTGGTTAAGCTATTTACAATCCAAATATTTCCTTAAAGGCCATTTTATTATCTCTTTAAAGCACCAATGCAATTTCTTGGCTCATTTGCCTAAGCCTAATACAAAAAAGATTTTCAAGATGAAATATTTCTCTGCTAGCAAAAAGTCTGTCTCCGACTTTCCATTCCAGGTGTACATGCATATATATATATATATATTGTCACTAGCACAGTGATATATATATATGTTTATATTCCAGCTTATTTATTGTTAAATGTGTGAGTGCTGAGTTTAGGGAAATTAAATCAAAGGTAGGACATGTCTGGAGCAGCTGAAGCATAACTATTAGTCGCAGTTCTGTGAGTTTGAGTGTGAGGGGCATAGATTAAAATTAAAGTGAAACTATAATTATCATTAAACACAAGATAAGTTTTATACAAAGCAGAACAAATACTCCAAATAAATGCGAGTATTCTCCGTGAGTGAGCAAATTGGTTGATAACTTGGTTATGGGACATTTCCGTACATGGTACATGGTACAAGGTACATGGTGTGTGTCCTCTGCTGGCAATTACTTATGATAGGTAACTGTAGTTTTCACTTGTACTTCGTTGATAGATTTTAGGGTTTCTCTTTGTGCAAATCTTCCTTCGGTTTGTTTTTTTAACGGAGTCCAGACAAGCGCGGCCTGGAACTCCCCAATTCCTAGGAGGACTTCATCAACAGTATCGGCCAGTACAGAAGGACAAACACAAAGAAGAGTATGGGAAAGACAGCGCGGGACACCTTATCGATCTCGCGCCACATTATCTTCTCGACACCCGTGTCCGTGTCCGTCCATGCCACCGAGAGAAGGCTCTGCCTGCGTGCCGGCTTCGGCGGTCCCCCATTGCCCTGCAGCGATGTCTGCGAATTAAGGCGACAAACGACAGCTGCACACATTCCCAAAACAAAAGAAAACAACAAAAAATTATCTAAAAAGATAATCACTCACCTGTCCGGGCGTCGTGGGCGTTTGGGTGGCTTTGCGCGAGCGCACGGCACCGCCCTCCCAGCTAGCCACCGTTGCACATTGACCTTTTTCCATGTTGCTGATGCGCTACGCGAATGCAAACCAGAATGGAAACGGGAATGGGACGATAAGAAGGTGGCATTATTTATTAAAGGGATATCCACAGCTCTGCCTTACCATGGGCAGTACCTTGGGTATGCGGTTCACCTGGTACTGGTACTGCACGTCCAGCACTTTCACCACAACGAACTCGGCCAGGGCTGCGAACACGGAGAGCATGCAGCCGGCCATCCACAGGTCCAGGGCCTGCAAACAGAAGACTCTCCTTAAGGACTCTGATCTCTTTTTTTATGGGTTATTCTTATTGGCCACCTTCACATATGCCACTGGGGGTATGTCCGCACCCGTGAACATGGTGACCAGCGTCAGCATGCAGGTCACAAGGAGTGTGACTCGTCCTGGGATGGCATCTAGGCCGAGCCAGAAGCTGAACCAGGAGAGCATCACCACCAGCGAGGAGGGGGCAAAGGTCTGGATGAGATGATGGCCGATCTGGCGCTCGAAGCGGAAGTAGACGGTGAGGCGCGAGAAGTTGCCAACCTTCTCCGGCATGTAGCCGTCGCTCTCCTCCAGCTGCAGCGGCTGGCCCAGATTGTACTGCAGCAGCTTCAGTTCGGGATTGAGGGTCACGCCAGAGTCCGACCAGCGGAGCTTCACTTTCTGGTTGTTCGATGAGACTTCATTGAGTGAATTGCGAATGGAATTGCATTAGAGGCTTGTCTCTGGTCTGTGTGGAATATTGTGGGAGGTTGGGGGGTATTAGCACTCACAGCTCTCAATGTGGATGGGACACACTTGGATGTCCATGGGGTACAGCTGGAACTCCATCTGGCAGGCAATGATGGCGTGCATGCGTGCCGCATAGCGCACCGTCTTGTTCTTGTACAGCGTCACCGATGTGAACTTGTGGGTCAGCGTCGCTATTTCTACAACGAGAAGACATCGAGAAGACGTTGCAGAGATGCGGAACAAATGGGTTTCGATTA
The DNA here is from genome assembly GCF_008121235.1 of Drosophila subobscura. NCBI lineage: Eukaryota > Metazoa > Arthropoda > Insecta > Diptera > Drosophilidae > Drosophila > Drosophila subobscura. Next base: position 6,841,650 of record NC_048531.1, read on the forward strand.
GAACTATGGCATTGGAATCGATAGACTCATTTTTCTTTGCTCATTTTTGTGTTGTGTTTGTTGGATGGGTGGTTGGTTGGTTGGTTGATCGATGTGGCAGGTGCTCGCTCGTGTTCTTATGTCTAAGTTTAAGCGCAACTTTCTACGAGGGAGAGAGCAGAGGAGTGCGGTGTTGGCTCTACGAGTACATGGGATTCTAAGCCTAGCACGTTATTGCTGCCATGGCAAAAAAAAAACATACACTGCGCGGCAGATTGATGCTTGAGACGCACAAGCGAATGCTACAGAAGAGTATGCCTGAGAATTGTAGAACAACCCAACCCATAATCTAACAAACTGTAAGAGATAGATATTTCAGACCTTTAAGGCTTTTCTTTGTGCCCAAGATTAATTGAAACTTGGCTTCCGTTTCTGCGCTGATAAAATTGCGGTTTAAAATAACGTGCTAGGAAGAAATAAAGCTTGACCGATTCGCCATCGATTTTTGTCCTTAAAATGTTGACAATGACAACCAAAAAAAAAAGAAAAAACCAAATAGAAAACCACACATTCCCCATCCGACCAGGTACAGCCGTGATTTCAAGGTGAAAGATCTAATCAGGACTCCGAGTGCAACTGCAAATTTTCGTTTTCGTTTTTAGTTTGGAGCGTGTGGGTGAGTGGGAAGTGGCAGGTATAGAGTTTCGCTGTGGTCGGAATTGGAGTTGGAGCTGGAGTGGGTGTGTCCTGGGTGACCATGGCATTGCCAAATGGAAGTGGAACTGGTAGTGTGTTGGGAATGGATTTCGTGCGTGCAATGCGACGGTGCCACGTGGGCGGTACTACAGTTGTTGTATCTGCTGAATGGAGAGGGAGTTTGGTAATGGAATGCCAGTATGGTTGAGGTAAACGCTACAACTTATTCATTGGATATCATTAGAATACGCTGAGAATGCTGAATATACAGATACAGATTTAATGGCAGTTTATGGGTTTGATTGTTGAAACACAGATGCTAGATTTAGATTCATTGTTGATTGTTTTGATATACTTAAATCTTTGTTCAGATGAAAGTTTTTCGAATCTCTTTCACCCTTATTGCGTAGCATAGAGGTGGAGGCAACATATGGACTTCCATATCCTACACATGTTGCGGTTTCAGGAATTGTTAGTAGTTTTGGATGGGAACACGATTAGTCGGTAGAGAAATTAACGGAACGGATTAGGAAAAACAGGAAAACAAATACAAAATAATTTGTTACTATATACAACAAATGATCATCCGAGAAGTTATACATAATTGTCGGCTGAACAAAGTGCACGGAATGGTAATTGTTCTTTTATCTTTTTTCTTATCAGTTCCTACAGACGCACACACAAAGGCATACACATACATACATACATAGCTACATAAATTGATTTATGGTTAAAGCTTTAAGGAACGTACCGGCAATCTTAGAGTTGAGAAAATACGGATCCGGCTGCCAAAAATTCTCAAAGACTTCTGGAAGCAGTGTCACGTAGTCGTCGCCCTCCTCGAATATGTCATCGGGTATCTCCAGTCGGGGTTCATGCCAGCGCTGATGTATAAACATGTCTACTCTGAAAATATACACAGCATTGCTATATGGATCCATTATGGTCACCCGCATTTGATCAGGGACATGCCGCCACTTACCTAAAGTCCATATCCTCTACGTTAATTGAGTTAATATCTACAACAAATATGCTAAAGTCTACTATCACTGGGGAACCCTTCTTTGAGGGCGGTCGTATTTCTGCAAATAAAACAATCAATGCGATCGTTGGATTATCTTTTACTTGGTAACAAATCCATGCAACGGTTGCACCAATCTTTCCATACAAAATAATACATTTCTTTCAACTTCTTTCGTGCGCAAATTCATTTTCGTGGGCCTCTGTCTCGGTTCGGGCGTGGGTTCAAAGGAAACACACATCACCCACAGCCACCACGGACTCTCTTCAAGTTCAGGGCCAAATGGTAATGCGTATTATACAACCAAGGAAAATCGATGGAAATAAAGGTGTTGATTAGCCGCCCCACATATGCAGAAAGAACATTCGTGGCGGCCTAGGCAATATTTTTGTTCAATTATTCATAACTTTCCAGAGAAGATTTCTGGTGTGAAAATGTAACCAACGATCCATAAGTTAGGCAGTTCCATTCGCTTATTAGATCTTTAAGAGATTCGCTCCAAATTGCAGCCAAAACCTCTTGTCGCCGGTAAATGTTATTTTGATTTGAATCGATCGTAATTGTCGATGACGTCAAAGGGGGCCTAAATTGTGCACCGGAGACGTAGACTGTGGAGTTGAGTGGAGTGGAGAGCCGTAACGTAACCGTAACCATAACTCAGTATACCATAGACGGAGGCCCTGAAAATTACCGCGTCACGAAATGAACAAAAACACAAAAAAACAGAAACCATGAAGAAAAAACCAGAAGCCGAACACGCATATCCATATCCTGCGGCGGTTTCATGGTGCAAAAGCAAACAAATCAGAAATCACAAGAGAACGAAGAGAAGAGAGAGAATGGTGCAAAAAATCCATGCAATTAAAAAACAAAAGGAGGAGAGAGGCACACAAAACACAGACACAGCAGACAGGGAAAGTGCAGGGGAGTGGAGTGCATACGAGTAAATTTAACCCATTACAATTGTACGAGTAATTTCAGTTCAGGTGGGGTTGGTTTAACTTACCCTTGACATAATTAGGCGGAAGAACCACTCGCGGCTTGGCTGTGTAGTTCACTTGGGTCTCCGTGGCTTCGCTCAGACTGCAGCAGCAAAGTGAGCAGCAAACAAAAACAAAACAAAAAAACGAAAAGAAAAAGGAAAAAAAATTCAAATACAATTCTTTATATGAAGAGAGGATGGGGGAACTCTAGCCTGATGGCTGCCACATGCAACTATTGCAAAAACTTTGTCAATTTAAGTCTGAATTTGAAATTAACTTCTTTCGTGTTTGCTGCTTTGATGGTGTGAGGGGGGGTCTTCTCCTCTGCTGCTGTTGTTGTGTTCCGTTCTGTTCTGCTTGACTTTGGACTGCTTCTGTTTAACTGTTTTGTAAGCGAATTATATTACATAGTTTCCGATTTTACCAATCGGATGTTGTAGCTACTCATACGAGCGAGCATGGTATGCCGTGCAGGGTTGCCATTTGTTTGGGCCTACGCGAGTGACCTTGCTTTTCGGGTGATTTGTCATTTGGCAAAACATATGAAGGTCCCTTGAACTGAATCCGTATCGAGTCCATCCAGTCAGTGCATCACTTACCATATCAATATGAATCCCAATCCAAACGATATGAATGCGTTTATGTTGAGTTTGTCAAGCATGATGTTGGGGCGACGCAACGGGAAAGGAATTTGTTTGTAACTTCAGGCCTCAAATCATCTCACTTTACACCGACGTGGGAATTTCATAATTCGGTCTCTGTAACACAATATTTTGGGAATCATTCTTTGGTTGTGGTTGTGGTTTCAACTGAACTTTGGGTTTAATACGAAGGGGAAGTGCTACAATATGTAGTCTTACATTTGATTTCGATTGATTTGGTTTTCGTTTTCGTTTACTTTCTTTCACTTTTCATAGAAACATAACATGTACATAAATGTACTTGTGTACATTTGTACATAATTGCACTGAACACTGAACAAAACAACACAGGAAAGAGCAGTGCAGATCGTAGCTGAGTCCTTGATTGAGGCCGAGACAGGTGACCGGTAATCCTCGTTTTGTGTCTTGCCTCCAGCTCGCTTTGTTCTAAACTCAAGACAATCGAGCTTTGGTCGCTAAAGTGTGCTCATCTATGTAAGTACGTATGTAGATATGTATGTACAAGTGCGAGAACGAGTGTGAGTTTTGCATCCATGATATGTAGATTCCTCAGCCGAGGGCCTCTGTGTGTGGGCTGACTGACTGACTGGACTGCCTGGCGTATGGCGATTGCGGATAGCGGGCCGTAAGCTGATACCCAAGCAGAAGAGGAGAAGCAAAAGCAAACGACAAGCAGCGGTCAGGGCACTGGAAGTGTAATTGCCACAGAGCAGTGGCACAGCCAGCACACTTCTCGCCAAGATTCAATTGAATCGCGTGCCAATTTTACTTAAGTCCGCTGCGAGTAGAGGAGACAGAGGCTTACATTTTGTTGTGTCCGCCTGGCAATACTCGTATGATATGCAATAACAGCTCAATCGTATGCTACGCCACTACTTATGGGTTGGTCATACATATGGCCATCCAAATATACATACATATGTATGTACATATGTAGAAAGAGAGTGAGAGAGCGACACCTGATGATCAATTACACACTTCCTGGCTTGCCACATAATTGCCTGGACTGAACTGGACTCAACTGGACTTCCATTTCCTATAAATTACTTTCTGTTTCTCGCAGAGCTCTTATCTTATCTTCCTGTTCGCTGACATTGACACTGACAATGGCAATGGTCGTGTGCAAATTAAAAATTCCACATCCACTTCCAGAACTGAGAGCACACTCTACTGGCATTCCTCTACTACTACTACACGGCAGATCGTAGTATGTAGATCGTAGTCAGATGAACCATATCCGGCCTAAGCCACAGCAAGTGGTGTGGTGTAGGCAGATGCGCGACACTTTTTCCCTCTTTCTTTTTTGTCAGCTAATAGATCTTAGATAGCGAGTGTTTAAATCATTTGCACTACACACACATATTCGTCTTTTATGTATAAATATTTGGGCAGCTGGTTAGGCTTTGCTTTGCTTTGATTTGATATTTTCACTAATTAAATCAACAACAGAAATCATTTATATCCATTTACACTCGTACGCTGTTCGGTTTCGCTTCAAAAGATCCGCACAGAATTAAAACAAATGAATATTTAATTATTTGTAGCATTATATAAAAGATTATGATTGTGCACCATTGAAACAAAGTTACCGACCCACAACAACAATTGCATTAATTATGTAGTTAGTGGCATTTATGAATTCTTTGCTGTTTGCGATTTCATTCCCAGAAACAGCCTGCAATTACACGACTTTAGCGCTCGACTCACGCGAGCCCCCAGGCTCTTCACACTTCACTCTCCACTGTGGCAACTCCACGCCGTTCCATTTCAACTAAATCTAAATATTATGGTGGAAATTACCGCGTTGCGGGAACGACGCGCGCCCGAATCCGTTCGCCTTCGTTCAGGAACTAAAACTGAACCCAACGGACACGAAAAAAAAATACGCGAATTTCTTTGCCGCTTTCCTTGCTAGCTTTAATACAACAACAACAATAATACGGTCCCCCAACGCCGCTCGACCGTTCAATGGAGACTCAGGCACGACAACCAACTGTAACGGGACTGGTTTCCATTTACAAGGAGTTTGGCTCTGGCTTGGCTTTGGCTTGGTCCGGGGGCCGCAAAGGAAGGAGCATGAGCACGAGTGCAGTTCGGTTGCAAATTGGTGTTGGATTCCCATGGAAATTGTGTTTGGAAATTTCCAATCTCCATTGCCATTTACATTACTCAGTTCTGGTGAAGGGATCAACTGTGTTAATTCTTTGTATAATTATCCAAAAATGGAACATATGTTCACATGTAACAGCTGATCGGGTTTTTCCACTGAAGTGCATGCGATTTGACTTGATGTTTTCCACAAAATAACCAAAACAGGCAACACAACCGCCAACTGGCAGTGGCACTGGCACGGTGCGGTGCCTGGGGCTAGGGCTAGGGCTAGGGCTAGGCCAACCTTCCATTAACTATGGTAACAGCCGTACGCCAAAGGGCTGGAAAACAAGGCCTTACTTCCCTGGTCCCCCCAGGCCCCATGCCTCGTGGGAAATTTCTATATGGCAATGTAAATACAAATCGCGTTTGTAGGACTAACTATAATATACAAAGACAATTACACTCATGAGCACATACGGATATACCCACCATACCACACAGATGTCTGTACAAATAAACTGCACATGGAGACGACATCCAGTCATGGGGCAAGGTAAAGTGGCATTTTGTTATGGCTTTCTCATTCTCCTTGTTGTATTGTTCGCCAAAAACTGACAATGAAATTAACTTTATTTTTATTTTTCCGTTTTATGTTCGACTGACGAACGATTCGCGAATCGTCAGCAGTCAACAGTCAGTTAGGCAGTGCGACAGTCAGCCCGTTTTAGTGCTGAGCTAATTGATGCATGGCAGGCCAAGTCAAGTCTCTTGTTATCTGCCACTCTATCCGCGTCAGTTGGGGCATTTTTGGTTATTGGAAAGCCCAGCCAAAGCGGCATATCCTCGCCAGGGTATCACGACACCGCATAGTGGTTCGTATTCCAGCTTTGCGTGGCACGCACAGCACGGAGCTGGCAGCGCGTGTGGCGCAGGCAGCCACTTTGATTAATGGCCAGCAGACAACTGACGATGACGCCAACCAACCAAAGCCTGACATCTAGTGTCCAATTCCCCATCCCGGCAGAAGCATTGCCATCAAACTCGTACACTTTTTCGTCAGTCATCAGGCCATATTCGTCAGAGGCAACAGTTTAACGGTGCGAAGAGAGACAGTGAGTGGCTTTTACTCCTCATATAGATATCACTTTATACATACGCCATGTGTGTGCACAACAATTCATATTTAAACCTAAAGAACTGAGCCGGGAACTTAAGCTAGACAATTGTGGCGCCTTGCTGGTTGGTTCGCTGGTTGATCTTGACGTGCGTTTGCCGCTTCTTCTCATCCTTGAAGGCCTCTGTGTTGGCCTTCTTCTCGATGCGTCGCTCGTTTCGGTAGTCCTTTAGCAGACGCTTCCTCTCCTTCTTCTCCTCGGCAGACTCGTCCTTGGGGCGTATGGACAGGACACTCAGAGTCGAAAGCACCGACTTGGCGCACAGCGACTTTGGGCCTGTTGCAGCGTTCGAGTCATCAGCCAGATTGGCCAGTGCTTTGGCTGTGAGCTGGCCATCAACGCCACCGCGCAGTACATTGACAGGCAGTCCGGTCTTGGGATCGATCTGTATGGGCTCTGGGGCGGAACTGGCGCTGGAGCGACGGCTACGCCTTGGCTCATCGATCAACTTTGGATGATTGTAGATATTGGAGTAGGTTGACAGAATGGACTCACAGTCCCACTTCTTTTGCTTGGGATCATCCACTTCGTATTCGACGAGCTCCTCATTGGGGTCCTCTTCGCCCTCGACCACATTCCGGTACTTCGCAATGCGCTCGCGATCCCATTCTTTGTTGTAGTCGATTGTTTTGTTCTTTTTTTTGAATTCCTGGAAGCATTGCATGACGACCGGGTGCTTCTGGTGCCAATTGCCTTCGATATCTTCCAGGGCCAGGTCGCCCAGCTCGGGATCATCGTAGCTGGCATAGAACTTCTCGAAGCGGTCGTCCAGCAAGGAGAGCTGCTCATTGCGACGAATGACACTGGACGACATGGAGTACTCTGTGAAGCGTGACTTGACTTCCTCGTCATCGAAGCGACGTTCACGCATCAAAGGCGCTAGGCGGTCCATTAGCTCATCCTCGTCTTCGTCCTCATTCATATTGTCGGAATCAAAGTCCATGTCCTCATCACCGCCATCCTCTTCGTCGGTCCAATCCTGCTCCTCGTCATCGTCATCTTCATCACCCTCACCGCCCATTGCCTGCATAACAAAATCATCCTCCAGCTCTTCATTCTCGCAATCGCTATCCAGTGCCGCCACCACATCTGGATCCCAGTCCAAGCGCAACGATTGGGGAGCGGCCTTGTTCAGCATTCCCTCCTTCTCTTCAAATTCACTGGCAAAAACCGAACTGGGCAAAACTAGCTTCGGAGCTGTAGACGGCTTTTCGTCCTCCTGGCGCTTCTTGGCATGGTTTGGATTCTCCATGTACTCCCAGACCACATCGTTCTCACGTTTCTTCATGTGCTGCAAGTAGTCGTAGTCGTCATCAAAGTGAATGCCGAATTTCTTCTGCTCCTCCTGACGCTTTGCGGGATCCGCTGGGGCCTCTTCCTTCTTTTTGGCCTGCGACTCTCGCTGCCTGGCAGCCGCCTCCAAGAGCACACGCTGCGGCGCATTTTCGTCGGTGACAAGTGGATCGTGCTGACTGCGATGAACCAAATGAAAGGTTACCGCCTTCTTGCGGTCAATGTAAGGTTTCTTGCCCTTTACCTAAAAGACGCACAGTTATTAATTATGTAGTAGGTATTAGTTAGGGGCTCAGACTTACCATTTTTAGATTGTTTTTGATACAAAATGTTGTCAACAGAACCAGAGACACATGTGCTGATGAACAGTGTGACCTACCGCGGAATTATCGATAAAATATACCAAAATATACATTCTCTTTTTAAAAATATACCGTAGTATTAAATCATATTCCTCGATTTTGATGTTCTATTTGATTTTAATAGCTTGCAAAGTCTTTTAACACTGAAACAATAATTTAATCCAATTGAAGAACCAATTTGGCATATTATAAATACTCTTTTTTATTCTATTGTATACCTTATGACCTTATATTTTACAAATTTGTATTTTAATTTTTCATTCAAATCACCCCTTCTGGAAGCAAGGGAGCTTTTGCTTCAGTATGTAAGTGTATGTAAATTATTAAAAGAGACACATGTGCTGATACCGCAAAACCCACAAAAGAATACCAAAATATGGCCTTTCATTTGACAAATAGTGTAGTGTAGTGTAGTGAAAAGTGGAGTGCCACCATTGAGGCTGCCATATCTCAGCACTTATGGGGCGAGCAATTTGAATTAAAACTACATAAATATCTCCACTTATGGAACATTAGCAGGTGTGTTATTAGGAATTAGTTAAAAGTTTTCGGGTTAGTTCTCCGCGCACCCTCTCCCTCTCTCTACTACGCCGCGTGGTGTACATCCCATACCAATGCATCAGCCTTCCAGTTCAGCAAACGGTGGGCAAAAACCTTCACCATTTCCTTCCCAGTTGCTTTAAGTCTCTCCTCGCCGTAATGTAACGTAAACTTTTCAATATATTTCCTAATTTTTATTCATTTTTCATGTACAAACATCAACATAAAATGCAGCTTTTGTAATGGGTTTCCATGGCAGAAGTTATAATGAAATGTGATGGGGGGATAAGTAGTGTAAGAATTCAAAGGATAAGATAAGATATTGGCTAATTGTTAGTTTCTTTTGAGATGCTTGTGTGAATTTGTGTTGTGTTTATCATATAGAGGCTGTGGGGGTAGTACAAAAGTGCCAGACTAGACCAGGGGGTAGCTGGAAGCAGAGGCAATGCCGCACTGGTTATCCTTGTTGCGCAGCATCTTGATGAAGCCCTTGTCGCCCCAGGTGGTGCCCCAGGAGTTCTTCACCAGCCAGTAGTCCTCGCCGGACTCGTCGGTGCCGAAGCCAACAACAAGCACACCATGATCCAAGTTCTGGGCGTCGCACTGAGGTTCATTGTAGACTCCCTCGGAGTAGAACTGGAACGACTCGTGAGAGGCATCGATGGCAACGGCGACGGGCCCAATGGTGGCCACTGCCTCCGCCATCTTCTTCTCATTGCCCTGGGGAATGTCAGTGAATCCGCGATCTGTGGCTCCGATCGTGCCCTTGTTGAAGTGGCAAGAGTCATCGATGGCCTCATACGGATAGGACTTCTCGGTATCGATGCCGCCATTGTCCTTGATGTAGCGGAAGGCATTGTCCATGAGTCCACCATTGCAGCCATTGTTGCCATACTTCGTCGAGCAGTCCACCAGATTCTGCTCGGACAGAGACACCAACACGCCCGACTTGCGGTAATGCTGTCCCTCCAAGGCGCCAGTGCTGGAGAAGGCCCAGCAGCTGCCGCAGTGGCCCTGATCCTTGACATCGGTGACAGCGCCCTTGGTGCGCCAGTCCACTGACTTGGGCAGCGTCACATGCTCCGGCGAGATGAAGGTCACACCCTTGAAGCTATCATCGGCAGCGCTGCAAATAAAATAAGACATTAGCATTGGAGAGCGAAACCTTTTGTTCTTTCTTACCGCAGCTGCTTGTGCAGGGTGTAGTTGAAGCCGTTCATCGTGGTGTGGAACTCGTGGTGCAGCATATCGGCGTACTTGTTGACTGCCATCTTGAAGCTCACCTCACCGGTGGCATATCGCTGGTTGTGCTTGGCGATCTTGTGCTTGTTCTCATTGAAGATCTTCTGGCGGAAGCGTTCCTCCGTCTCGTCTTGGTAGTTCTTGCGGTGCTCCAGCTGTGAATGGTAAACACATTGTTGAATATTTCTACATGCATCTGAATGTGTACCCTTATCGGCAGCAGGCAGGCAGGTTTCCCCTCCTTATCTAGGCAATTGTTTTAATAAATCAATATTCAAGTCATGCTATGTGGTACGATTAGATACGTACAGCACAGCCCTCCCAGTGCTAGCTCCCAAGTAGAATGCAATTGGACTGGTTGTTCAGAGTCGAAAAACGGTGTAGCAAATCTGGCATTTACGTAAACTGGGTTGGATTTACGAGCCACCTTCCATCTCTCAACCATTAAATAGTTCCAAATCTTGAGATAACCTTATCACAGACAAACTAACCTGGCACGAGCTGTCCAAACTGTCAGCCTGCCAGCGGTTAGCCAGCAACAGTAGCCAGAGCCCATAAACACAGCATAGCCATTAAATTCTTTACGATTGCCTCCCAGAAACTGCGAACGAAGTGGTGTTAATGGTTCCAGGTAGTAAACGAAGACAGGGAGACAGACAATTTCAGCATGGCCAAAGTGTGTGCATTCTGTGCGTGTTTCTATCGATGCATTGGTCATTGGTCCCCTAGCATTAATTTCCGTGGGGGTTGTTTGTTGTCTAGCCCGCATGTTTACACACAACGGAAATAGAACGAAAATTCTACAAATGATAATGTGAAAGAGCAGAATAGAGCTCGCACCATGGATATCCATTACAGACGGCGCGACACAAACAGCTTTGTTTGCACTGAAGCGAACGTGACAGAATTCAAGGCGGAAAATACAGTTAAGATAATGAAATAAATAACGAACTTTAGTTAGGGGCAACCCAGAATCTAGTTTACTCGGAACAGACATCAAGTAAATTACAGTGGGAACCCCATACATAATCATAACAGACAGGCAAACAGACAGCTTCAGCATCATGGACCAGGCAACAATTGTCGCCCCCCATCCATGTCAGTGCGTGTTTCGGCTGGCTTGACTCGTATAATTGACATAATTGATACGAATTTCAGACATGCAGACCACATCCATCCATCCATTCCATAGAGTTCAAGTGGGGAAGCCTTTTCACAGCATAAATCGTTAACCGTCCATCGATTTTTGTTTTTTTTCTTGGTTGCTTTGTTGTCGAGTCTCGGAGTTGTTATAGCAAAATTCACACATTTTTTATTGTTGTTGTATATTTTGTAGAAAATTTAATGGCGAGAAATAAGATGAGCGCTTACAAACGTAGAAACCGTAATTAAATGCACGTGAATTATCTAAAGGTACTCGGCGTATACACTCTGTATAGTATGTGCTATCTATAGTATAGGCAAGATTTGAGTGGCATTCCCGCGAGACGAGACGACACCCATTTGCCTATTGATCTGTTTAGCACTTTAGCTGTGGGGTTGATGGATGGGCGGCAGGGCAGGACAGGCATTGCGTTTGCAGTTGAGCTTGGACGATGCTGAGTATCTTAGTTAACCCAACGGCTAAGGCGAATTTGTTCTCACAAACGGGCTAGCTCCAGATCGATGCTCTACAGGCTCTACAGGTGCTCCATCTCAATGTCGGGAGAGCCCGATTCCACAGCGCCCAACGTTTCCTTCCACTGGCGACGTTTTCGCATGATGAAGTGGAACACAAAGCCGTTTATCACGAGCATGGCCACCACCAAGAGTGTGGGCAGAACCACATCTACTGTCACGTTTAGGTCATTCGGACTCCCACTGGCCATGGTTCAGTTGTACTTCTTTTTCTATTCCAATTTTATGTAATTTTCCGGCAATTCGCTGGCTATCTAGCCAACACGTTTTCGTTTGCGATGACGCGCGTGCTTTTTCTTTTCGATGGTGAATGGGATGGATGCCTTTCGTGCTCTCGGCTCCTTTAATTTCTTTTCCTCTCCCAAGGTGGCTTCTCTCGCTTCTGCTGCTTGTGTGCTCTGCTCTGCTCTCTCGGGCTGCCGCTTGCTCAGTGTCGGGCGGGAATAATAAAAATAGCAACCACCACCAACGGTTTCGAGCATGATGGAAGTATACAAGGTGGTCTCGTCGCTTGCCTCAATTATTTTTCAGTGCGTGTTCGTTTTTTGACATGAAGGTTTGAGTATAAATATAAATATAAACCCTTGCACGCAGGAAAAATTACTTTTCAGTTTTTGCAGCAAGAAATGTAGAGTTTATATTAGAATAAGGAGTCTTCAATTAAACTGCAACTATTTTTCTTGTAATGGGCAATATTAAACCCCATGCCATCTAAGGGTTAATCAGCACACTCTAACGTCGTTTCACTCACACTTACTACGCAGCACATCTTCTTAACAGCATAGTTAGTTGACTACACTTTGCCGATGAGACCACCTTGTACAGTTTCATCATGCAAACGGTTGCCTGTTCCGAGCGCATACACACACAGACGTACGTAAAAACACACACACTCAAAAATATCAACAACTATTTCAAGTTGTTCGTGGGACGGTACGTACTCGAATTCGTATTTCGTTTTGTGCAGCGCGCGCAGAACGAATTCAAACACCCGAACCGGTTTCCGTTTTGGCAAATTTGTATAGGCGGAGCGGATGATTTATAAGGATGTTATCAAATGTATGAAAACATTGGCCACACCAACCGGTTGGAGCACCTACATATACATATATCTTTATATCCGCCTATGAAACATACCATTCATAGGGTACTTATATCATTATCATTGCTGTCGTCTTTGGCCAGTCAGCGAATTAGTTTCGCCACTTGTCGATTTTTCGGTGCGGTGCTTTTTTGTGCACTTGTCGCTCAAAATATCGCGCTCGCGCCCGCCTCTCTGCCTTTGCCTCTCTCTAGCATATTCTTGTTGCTCTGTGAGAGCCAAAAGCTCTCTGCTTCAATTCTTTGCCCCCCATCACAAACGAAAACAAAGTGCCAATTTGATAAGCGGAGCGATCCCGTGCGTCACGCCGCATTTCCGACTTATCCCAACCGTTTCGTTTCTATTAGATTAGTTAGTGTTGTTGTTCGTGGAAGCGCATTAAATACAAAAAATAATATAAACTAATTGTAAGCTTATCTCAGACAAAATGGCAGCCATGCAACTGTAAATATGTAAATGTGCAAGCAGCTGACTCCAGAACTTCGGACTGCACTGTGAGATTAAAGTTTCGCTGAAGCGGGACTAAAGACTATAGCAAGCGTATATGAATTTGAACAGCGCGGCTTTTTATTCAGCAACGGAGCACAATTATGGGCAGCACTTTTTTACGAGTGTGACCGTACGCTGCAAACAAAACAGCTGTTTGGCTGACAACAACAAGAATAAAATCCCTCTGCTAATATGGCGGGAATATTTAAAATGAAAACTAATGCAACGAAATATATGCATATGTATGTGTACTTATAGGGTGTAAGAAATATCCATGGCAATTATTTAGCTCATCACATGATATCAGCACAACTAATTTATAATTATACATTGGGGACAACAGTTAATGGTGCATGGCACGCCAGTACATGAATATACTAAATTCTCTGTGTTTTTGAGTACACAGACAGAAACAATTGTTTTTCGCTTAGCTCGAGTCGTAAACCTTTCAATTGACTTACAGACTGATAAGCAAATAGATCCCCACAATGGGTACAGTCCAGTCGCATTGCAAATCAATTGATATGGATGAGAATAGGGGCCGATTCTTACTCTTACACAAACCATTAAGCGGTGCAAATGATTCAGAACGGGGTAAGGGGAACAGAACAGCACAAGCCTGCGACATTAATGGTCGCAATGATGATTAGGAAATGGTTGCGAAAAAAAAAAAAGTACAATGCATGAATGGGTCGCAGGCCGGCTTATCAGTGGCCCAGTCAGAGCACAAGCCGCGGCTTATCGCCATCGGACTAACCCGCGACGGCACCACAGAAATAGTAGGCGGTCTGTCAGATGACAACGTTTGCGGATGGACTAAGCGGCTGTCATGTGAGCAAGCATGTGACCGAGTCCAAGACAAGCCTGGACTGCTATCTGCTGGGTTCTATAATGGAGCTGATGCATGCCCAGTGCAGTGCATTCACTCGTGACTCAGCACGCCGCCCTCGAAAGGCAACCGCAATCGGGAAAAGCATCATATGCAGCGAAAGACAATGAGAAAGCAGTCCAACTATGCAAACAAAAGACCAACAAAATATTAATCATCGCCACAAAGCCGCTGCTGGCCCCCCTCCTGTCACAAAACACTTGCTGAGCTCGGATTTCCTGGGTGACATATCGCCGGATCGGAAAACAGTACTCACCTTGAAGGTGTGCCATTCCTCCTTTATGACCTCGGCAGGGGATACGGCCTGCGCAACTGCCACCAGGGCCAGGAGAGAGAGAATCAATGCTGTCCGCATTTTATATAATCTGTAAAATTTAACACAATTAGCAAACATCATTCAATCACGTGAAGTTGTGTCCAGCTGTCCACAAGACTCAGACATGTACTCTCTCCAGGGGAAGGGGCTTTTACTGGTTTAAGTTAATACATTTTTAATTGTATGCTGACTAATACAGTGGGCAGGGCGGATCGGCAAGCAATCGGGGGAGTTTTGCTTTGTTTTGTTAGCTTAGTTTTCGAATTCGAATTCGAACAATACCCGCTATCTAATCGGCCATTCCACTTTGCGCCGCTCTTTGCTATCTCATCTCTCTCTCTGCAAGTGTGTGTGTGTGTGTTGTGTGGTTTTTAAGAGTCTCGTCTGCCATATTTGTTGCAATTGTTTTTGCGATCTTGTAGCTCGTTTCGAAAACAAAACGTGAGACGCATTTGATAAAATTGTTACTATTGTTGCAATAATCATTTGTGCCAAGTTCGAGGGCCAAAAACTGGTTTTGAAATTGTTTTCAAGGTGAATCATCTACCTTAACTGTTGTTGTAAATAACCAAACGGTAGATAAAGCAAACAGCAGACAAATGGAAAGCAAAAATAGGTCAATACAAAGAGAGGGAGGGCAAAACTCAAAGTGCGTCTGTTTGTTGAAACGCAGAAATGGCCGTCTCGCGCAATAAAAACTAAACAAAGAAGAGCTAAGCTAAGCGAAAGAGCAGCGCAACAGAATATGCGGAACAGGGAAAGAATAGAATATAATCACTAAACAACAAAGCAGCTGACTCTGCTAGATGCTGCTGGAATGCATTATTTATTCCAATAAGTTGTTGACACCAACAAACACATACATATACGAAAGGGACTTGGGGGATGGAAAGTGCATGACGCAATTTGTTTTAAGAGTTTCCCTAATCAGATGCTGTTAAATATGCAGGCACTAGACGAGATTTATATTTATTTCACTTACCACTGGAACTACGCCGCTAAACGCGCAACAAATCACTTTACTGTTATAATTGGTTTTATAAGCGACAATCACAATGTACTGTGGTGCAATTATTCTTTAATTCGTTTCCCTATTCAAAGTCGCAATTAGCTCTGCACCCAAAGACTTTTCGTTGTTTATTAAAATTAAATCAAATTGTTGCTCCAAAGAAAAATCTGTGCCAGTGTGGCCGCGTATTTATGATTAATATATACGTCTGGGATATTAAAAGATACCGTAAATATACCAACGAAAAAATAACTTAGCTTAACCCCGCTCTATTTAAACAATTGCACAACTTGAGTTAAACCGCTGAAATAACAACATTCGTAAAGTCTTCTTGTAGATCTACACTTTCCCACATACTTACAATAAATAAACGACCACGATATCTTTCACCTGAACTGTGGTAACCTTTTTCTAATTCCATAATATTCGCTCGTTAATTTAAATACCTCGTGGGCGACAATGGGTTAATTTTTTTTCCCTCCATAATCTTAAAAAATGTATAAATACAATTTAAAAAGGTTTGCAGCTCAAACTGAATTGTTTTGTTGGTGACGTTGATCTCCGCCGTAGAACCCATCCCATAATTAAACGTTTGGCGCAGGCAACAGGACGAGCAGACGCACCGGATGGCACAAGTTCTGCCAGAAGATTACAGGAATTCGGCTTTCCCGCAAAACTGGGGCACTAGGCAAGGAGAATTCAAGACAAAAACGATTCCATTCGAGAACTTTAGGTGCCTTTACCTTTCCTGTGGTCCGTTCTAAGCTGTTGTCAATATTTCAGCGTCAAAGTGTCTGGCAGCTACATGGTTGCCAAGGAAGCCATACAGCAAGGCAAAAGTAGGCCAACTGCCGTATGGCCCTTGAGCTGAGGCAACAATGCGCCTCCAGCCTGATGTGCGCTGCCATTCCGTCAACAACTCCGTAAACTATGTCAGCCCCATGGGCATTGTATCAATCATCAGCTAAAAGATATAAGGGTAAAGCTGGAGTACGAGGACGGTGAGTACATTGCGATCTTCAAGAACTTTTACAACGATTTAATTGAGCAACAATGTAAATAACGCTATACACAATATAAATTCCACTAGTTTCGAGCTACAAGCATGCTGGAGCACTGGCACTTTTTTTCCTACGACTACATAAACTAAACATCTTGCCAACCAGGCATCAGGCCAACCTGTCCTCCTGTCTAAATAAAGTGCGAGGCATATTCGTGGGGCATCACGCCACGACGCGGATAAAACGTATGCGTGGTCGAGAACTTGAGCAAGTTGGTTATGTCACTTGTGTAGATGTCGGCAAATCGGAACAGCCGCCTCGAGAAGTACGTTGGATTGTGGTACGTGCGGAACACACTCCCGAACTGCTCGTTGAACACGTTCTTGGTTTTGTTGCTGCAAAGTGACAGAATGATTATGGCTGTGCATTAAAATGTTAAGCGTTTTTCGTACCGCAACTGATCCCGCTCCTCCATCCATTCGCGATGGCAAGCCTGGGCGGGCTCACTCTCGTCATCCTGTGTCTCCTCGATGAGCTGCGTCAGCATCTGAAGCCAGTTGGCGCTCATCTTGAAGTCCTCTCGGTTAAGGGTCTTGATTTCATGCTGCAAATGATTCATTGTGAATAAAGTCATCCTAATAACCCGGATTGTACTCTATACCCACCGCTAGCTCACTGATGATTGCACCTGTCCGCCAGCTGTGCTTCAGCGTGACGTCCGCCAGGTCACTGTACGGATGATCGCCAAAATAAAGCACCGAATGGCCGCGCCAGCCCTTCAGTTCCTGCAGCTGTCGCACAGAGCCTTCGTAATATATTTTACCCTTTTCCAAATTAAAGACACGATCCCACAGATGGGATCTCGTCTTCTCATCAAAGAGCCTTATGGGGCGAGATTCGTCGGTGAAGAACTTTGGCTTGCGCGCCTGCACAATAACCACATCGAAGAAGTCTCTCCAATTGGCGCCCACAAGAAATGTCATGCCGCAGTTCCTGCAAAACGAAAACACAATTTTTATCATCTACTTGGGCAATCAAGGGACTGATACTCACACAAAGGAGAACGGACTGTTGGTGACCAAAAAGAGATTCTTTCCTGCTTTCTGCAGTTTCTCAAAGAACTTGACCAGCTTGGGATTGCGTTCAATGTACTTGGCGGTGTTTACCATCACTTTGCCATGCATAATGGGATGGCAAGAGCCCATGGCAGTTCGTGTGTCATGGAAAACTATTTCCGGGTTGTAGTCGATGCGATTACGCTCGAAATATTCGATTACATTGCACAGGAGGCACATTTCAGGTACCGAAAACAGATCAGCCAGCTGAACCATCTTCGAGTTGGTATTGTGCTGCAAAAGGGAAGGGAAAGGAATAAATAACACTCCTGATTGCTGCTTACTCCAGACCAAAATGGTTTCTCACCCTGTAGCTATTGTTTGGCCCTTCGACATAGGCAATGGGCAGTAGCCGGTTGTGATATAGATTGAGCACCTCGTCGGCCCCGACTTTTGTTCGCCCCCGGTAGACGGAGCCCAGCTGCAGCTGCAGGAACGAGTCCAGCTTGACCAGCAGTCCCTTCTCCACATCATAGTGCAGCCCGCGCACAGCGAAGTTCGGCTCGTACTCCAGATCCAAAATTTCCTCGGGATACCTGAAACGCTTCACCAGCATCTCCCTAGCCAAATTGTACAGAAGATCTTCCAGAATGGGCTTGTAGCAGGCCAGGGTGTAGTCATAGTCGAAGCCATACACCTGCACCTCACTCAGGTCCAGCTCGTTGCACGCGAACACAGCATCTGGATGCACATCCACGGGTAGCTTTTTGGCTGCAAAGGTCAACACGTGTGTATGTGAATTTGGAGCACATTGCTGGGGGGGTGGGCGGCTATTTATAGAATTGTGCACACGAACTGCACATGCCAACGCTGCGACAGGTTAAGGCTTACATTGAAACTTCTTTTTTGTGGTTTCGTACAGCTCTTTGTAATCACTCACGGTTTTTGGATTCGATATTTGAGCTAGGGCAGCGGTTACAGTGGGGGTTCCTGGCGCTGCAGGAGAAGCCCTTGTAACGGCTGCTCCAGAATCCGTGCTCAAGGCGCGGGATTCCGATTGGGATCTCGGTTCTGATATCGACCTGACCGCGTACACATTACGCAGGAGCAAACTTTGTCTCAATAAGGCGCTGAAAATTTGACCAGCTGCAGTACACATTTAACTTGATTTGATTGTTTTTGTTGTTGTTTTTCAATTGCCAATTAAGTCCAGTTGTTATGTACTAAAGTGTGACCGCGGTTTTAACGATAAAATAGACCGACAGACCATAGGAAATATACCGAGATATACCCTTGCATTTTCAAAATATACTGTATATATACCGTAAATCTGAAATCATTTTCCTCGAATTTGATCTTCTGTTTAATATTACCAGCTAGTTAGGACTCCCCGCGCTAAAAATATAATTTTATTCGATTCATCATTAAATTCTCTTCAATGCAGCTACTCCTGTTAACTGCCAGCGTATTCCATGTTCAAAAATTATTCGATAGCAGGCTAATCATTTCAATTTCAAAGTATGGCTGTTACAATGATTTCGTATATTCTACATTTTATTATATTTTATACCGCCACTGCGGATAATTTAAAAGTTCTCAACTATCAGAACTCCGCAGAAACAATTGTTCAAGACCTCATAGACAACTGGCAGTCCCCGATTGGTTACCTGGAGAGTCGAGGGTACCTGCCCAATGTCCTTCAGTATGCTCCAAAGCTGAATTTTGACCGAGAAACAGATCCCGTCGAAGCCAAAACGGGAAATGCGATTAAGGAAAATGACTCCGCTGTGACGGACAACGATCGACTCGTGCGCTCCTTTGACGAACCGAACTCAGACGAAATGAAGAACATGTTTCGCAGGCTTTTCTCTTCAAAGAAAGACGATACCATATCCGATGAAATCAAGTCCAAGCTGGACGTGTCCTGGGACATGAATCAGTTAGTGTCCACGGCCCTTAAGGAAGCCGAGAAATGCCATGAGAAATTTAGCATGAAACTTACCCAGAATGCTGAAATCGATCCCATTGTCACCAACGAGCCCTTTGATTCCGATATCGATGCAGAAATAGCACAGCTCTATCCCTCTGTTCTTTCCAAAAAGGATGATGTGAAGAAGAAGGAGGTGAAGGCTTCTTCGCCATACAAGAAACCCTACCATCACCTGGTCAAGGGCTTTGGCAAAATTCTGGGCAACCATAAACTAGGAGACGGCTATCCGCAGGCACTTGTATTCAGCCCAAAGGCAGGACCAGAGGATCGCACAGGACACACAGTAACATGTTGAGCTTTGACATGTTGCCGGGGCAGGGCGGAAAGCCAATCAGTGTGACGTACATCGTCGTTCTGCCACCGGCTTTCATCCCTAAATTAACTGATCAGCAGATCAAGTGATGACCTTGACTATATATTTACAAAATATTTGTTTGTGTTCAAGTGCAATTAAACGTTGGCAGCATTTAGCTCCATTTAATTTATGACCTCACGGGTGGATCTGCCAGCACAACACTCTCCCAACTGGTTTCACAGGAATTTCGAATTTCGAATTTCGGCACTCGTTCGGCTTACATTTTCGATTGAAAGTATATAAGCCTTAGGCCTTATTTCATTGGCCAACAGTTAGCTTCAACACACATTTTCAGAATGTTCAAATACGTAAGTGAAGGCTGAAAGTCGAAGCCACAGTCCCTCTGTTTGTTCACCCAAATGTTTGCATCTCAGTTGGCCCTCGTCCTGCTGGTTGCCGCATGCACCGCCACAGCCACCTCCAGCGATGACGATGCGCATGCTCATGTGGAGAAGCAGTACAAGAAGGAGGACGGACATGGAAAGTTCTCCTACGGCTATGACATAACCAATGGCATCGGCGCTGGAGAGGCGGGGGACGAGCATCAGGTCCATGGCGAGTATCACTTCACCTCCAAGGAGGGACTGCCCGTTAAGGTGTCCTACACGGCCGATGAGAATGGCTATCATCCGCACGGGGATCTCCTGCCCACGCCACCGCCCACTCCAGAGGCCATTCTCCGGGCCCTGGCCTACATCGATGCGCATCCGCACAAGGAAGAGCCCCGTCCAGTCCATCCCCATTCGCAGCCCAGGAAGCCTCAGCCAACCAAACCGCAAAGCCATCGTAATCATTGAGGAGTCTCCTTCAAATATTAAACATTTCTGTACGATTTGAATACAAATGCATTTGTCATCACGAAAAAAGGATGGGATAAAGCCACAGAAGAGGCTTCTCACAATTTCGCAGTGCCTGCCGGCAGACCGGCTCCAGAGCGCGTCAGTTCCATGTCCACCGAGGGCTGACTGACCAGCTTGCGTATCACATCGAATTTTGCATTATTCTTATCTCGGACAAGATCGAAGATCACGCTCTCGCTGGTGGTTATCACACAGCCAGCCTGGCGCAATCGATCCAAGGCCAAGTCCCGATCCTGGTTTAGCCTGGAAGAACAGCAGTCCGCCACAATGTATACGTTGATGTTCTGCTCCAAGAGATCAATGGCTGTCTGTTCCACACAAATGTGCGACTATTTGAGGAATGAAATGGGAGGTTTGGTTTTTGGCTTGTGTAAATTTGATAAGGAACCAACCTCCAAGCCGTACAGGACCACATCTTCCGGCTTATCGCTAAAGACATCCTTGATTACGGCTTTCACCTCCGGTGTAACCATGCTAAAGAGCGTCTTACCGGACACCAGTTTTGCGTGGCTCACATCCAGCTGGGCCACAGTTTTGCCCAGCTTCTCGGGATAATGCTCGGTGACGATAAGTGGTACATCCAAGGCTTTGCCCGCTTTGGTCTGCAATGGAACTTTGTTAATCTCAACAAACCCCGCAGATAAGAGCGAAGTTTGACTCCTAGTCAAAGTTCAAGACTCACCAACTTGTCAACATTCTTGATCATGTTGTCGAAAAGCGGCATAACAGGCCGAAACTTTTCCTGTATGTCGCATAGCAGGAATAAAGTTTTCTTCGGATTTAGATGACAACGTCGCAGGGCCATTTTTGTGTAGTTTTTGATTGTAATATGTTTTTTTTTGCCTATTAAACTTTAAACGAACAGCTGATTGCCAGGGCTCAATGATAAACGATACACTTAAACGGTTAATTGAAGCACCCCCGCCGAAAACACGCTGCTATCGATATGGCGCGATCGCAATAATTAACTTTCCTAAACGATATATCGTTCAATCGATAGCTGAAGGCAGGGTATTAAAACGCGCGTATTTCATTTATATTTAAATTTCTTCAGTTAAAGGAAACGGGGACCAATTGTTTCAATGTATTGCCTGGGCATAGACAGATCCGTTTCCTCTCCTATAGATCTCTAGAACAACCCAACTCCCAACGAAAACAATTATATTTTAATGAAACCAATTAGCAGTAAAAATGGCACCTGTGCATTGTTACTACCGCCAGTAACCCATACAGAATACTGTATAAGTTCATGAGTACTACCCACCCATGCCATGCTCATATAACTAAAAATTAAAAATCTCTTTGGACCCTAGACCCGCAGCTAGCAGTTTGACTCGCATGAATCATGCAATATCTTGGCAATATTATATCTTATCTTTTCGATACTGATACATAATGTATGGTAAGCTATAAGCGACAGGCTTTGAAGCCATCTAAACGACTTTAAATGAATCTCATCAATTGATGACTCAAGAGACCATTGAAGAAAAGCATGCTTATCACGTGATCTATGCTGTGTCCATTCTTTTCCATGAACCTAATATTCTATGGGCATTGGGTACAATAAACAGACCATGACAACGCGATTTCGGCGACTCACAATGGGGTGTGATTGAAGCTTGAACCTTTAAGTTGTGGAGTAGAAAGTTATCTGCTAAATATAGTAGATACAGATACAAGTATACCGATTTCTATTAATCAATTTATCTGTTAGAATAAATACCCTAAAATCAAGTGGGGGTAATCGAACTTTGGCTAGAACAGGTTTGCCTTTTCTGTTCTTTTCTTTTACTTTACTTTGAGTTCTTCTTTCAGCAGAAATTTTGGCAGTGGAATGTGTGTCAGTGTGGAGAGACGATTGGAACTTTGAACCTCCAATTAGAAAACTTTCCACATCCAATCCACACACTCACAGACATCACGTGAATCGTTTCAATGAACAGTTTACTATTTCAATTGGAATTTGTTTAAAAGCAAATCAATTGATTCACATGGGGGCGAACCTTTGACGTCTCCAATTGCCAAACAATTTGCTGGCCCATGCTCTCAATTAGACTTTGTGCCGCATGGCGCAACATGACAAAACAGCCAAATTGCAAAGGTAAACGGACAAGAGTTACGACATTCATTCCAAAATAGAGTCCAACTGGCGGAGGGAAAGCCTCACGCAACCTATGCTGATAGCGGAACAAATTTGCTTATCGGAGAGGGAAGTTCTCAGCTAATCGGGTATTCTAGGTATACGATTTGGAGACTCTGGGGTAAACAACTGCCATTTCCATATACATAGTTGAACACTTCATTTTAATAGTTTTTGCGCAAATACACAGTAAATCTTATTCAATAGTTGGTAGCGACTCGACACCACACGCATACTCGTATATAGTAGTTTTTGTACATCTTTGTATATATATTTATGTAAGTATATAAATAGGTCACAAATTGCCCAGTACGAGAAGATGCGTATGAGAGTGCTTCTCGCACAAAAATCGAAACATTTCCATAACTATTAGTAGGGGGTGATCACTGTAAAACCCTGATATCGAGCTAATCTCTTCTTATAAAATAATGTACCTAGATTGTGGTAACCCTGAACTTATAAATATGTAACTGAACAATAAATAATATTAAGTATTTCGGTAAAAACATTCATGCGAGGCATTGTGACTGCCAATGCCCAGCATTCAAATTAAGAATCGGCCAGAATTTGTTCTGATTTCAAATGAGTTATTGTCATCGCTTAGTGTCTGTGGAACATCTTTAAGTGGGGTATTCAATATGTAACAATCTGTTGATTATGTCAACGAGGTATATATGTTTGTAAGCGTGAACATATTTTGTGCTACAATAAACAACTATTATAATTACAATTATTTCTCTATGGAAGACTCTGTAATGGTCGGATCTGCATGCCAGCTTTGTTCACACAGGTATACGAAAAGGTCACATTGTTATGCACTTTAAGGTACGACATCAGCATCAGTAATTAGTCTAAGGCCCTACAACTAATGCGGCTTTGAGTACTTTTCATTAAATTCTATTAAACCTAACGCGACGGAACTATTGCTCTGTTAGCTTGGTGAATGTCTCATCTTGGATTGACTGGGCTCGTTGCTCATTTTGGCGACGCCACCGGCGGGACAATACAGGCGCAAATAGGCTGTAGTCCAGCTGTTTTCTGTACTTGTCCAAATAGATCTGGGAGTTGTCCGCCCATTTAAAGTAGGTCAGCAGTCTGCTGGCGCTGTAGCCAATAACCAAGGCGATGAGAAAGCCGAGGACACTGAACCACAGATAGGAGAGTCGATATAGCCATAAGTAGTGCGGCTCACTGACCACCGGACTGCTGCTCTCTGTGGCAAGGCGCAGAGCCTCTGCGACAAGACTTGTGGTGGTGTTGGCACATCCTGAAGTGCTGAACGAGAGGGTCTGCGGTTGCGGTTTGGGTCCACCAAAGCCAATGAAGAAGGCAAAGATTAGCGACAGCAAGAAGCCCAGCAGCACGCCGCGTTGATTACTGCGCGTCGTGCAGACGCCCAGCGTGAATACAGCCAGCAGAGGTCCGCCCACAACGCCAAAGATGGTAAGCGAGGCCTGTAGGACACCGCCAAGGGAGCCAGCCCCGAACGCCAGTCCAATGCAGATCAGTCCATAAATGAAAGCCACCACTTTGGTGGGCAGCGTGGACTTGGAGTCGAGTAGCGTGCGCTTAAAAATTACTTTGTACAATGGCTTGAGGTAGTCCTCCAGGGTAACGGCAGACAGAGACGTGACTGCTGACGAAATGCTGGACAGGCTGGCGGAGAATATTCCCGAGACAAAGAGTCCACACAGGCCGGGATATTGCCCTAAGGCAGCATGAAATAAACATGAAATAAACTTGCAGAGAATATAGTTATAGCTCTTACCCATAGTGTCCACAGCGAAGAGCGGCATGAGCTGGTCCCGTGAGTTGATGCGTTCCTCCAGCAGCGGGTCGCAGTCTCGGTAGTAGAAGAAGATGGCCAGCCCACTGAAGATGGTGCTGAAACTTAGCATGCCCAATATGGGTAAGTTCCACCAGAGCGCCGACTGCGCACTCTTCAGGTTGTGCACGCTGAGCAGCCGCTGGACCTGGGTCTGATTGACGCCATAGAGCGAGAGATAGGTGACCATGCCGCCAATGATTAGAGACCACCAGGTGTGCCGCACCGTTGGATCAAGTGAAACTTCGGTAATCTCGAGTCTGCCACGCTCCGCGGCCACCTGCCAGATGGCACCCAGGCCGCCAGCCTTTATCCCGGAAACAGCAATCACCGCAAAGATGGCGGCGAACATCAGAAACGACTGAAAGACGTCCGTGATCAGAACCGCCTTGAGGCCTCCGAGCGTCGAGTAAAAAGTGCAGACCAGTCCAATAACCAATATGGCTGTACTCTTCTGTATGCCGGTCACCGCCTCCAAGGCCAGAGCTGGTGCGTACAGTGCTATGCCCATGTAGAGAACCATTTGAACTGTGAACGCCAAGGAGGCACACAGACGCGTGGCCTGGCCAAAGCGACGCTCCAGGTACTCGTAGACGCTGGTCGTTTGCATGCCATAGAAGACCGGCAGAAAGATATAGGCGGCAATGGGCGTGCTGATCCAATAGGCGATGTTGATAACACAAAACATGGTCCCGAACTGATACGATTCATTCGAAACACCCATCAGGGAGATGGCGGACATGAAGCTCGCCATCAGACTGAAGGACACCGGGAACGTCGTCATGCTCTGATCCGCCATCAGATATTCCTTCGTGGTCTTCTGCTTCCCCCCCGTGTACCGATAGTAGATGCCAATCAGTGCCGAAATGGCCAAAATGCTAATCAATACCGCCGCATCCCACGCATCAAACGTTCCCACAGTCATGGTGCCACTTGTTTTCGTCACACGCGCGAATTGATTTTTCCACAACTGCAATTCACGGTGAATCGCCGAGGTTGCTCTGCTCCGCCGCGTAGTGACCTTTTGCGTAGTCAATGAATAAATAGTTCTAGCGCCAGCAAAGAAATCAAAAAGTGGGTGGCGGGGTATCGGAAGGTGGTTCTATTTTTTTGTTTTTTTTTTTTTTGACGATGGCACCGAGGCAAGGCAAAAACTATTGTTAATCAAATTATACTATTTCCACTATCGACTATCCCAGCTCTAGTTTCCAGCGGAACTATCGATACAATATACTCAAATATACCTTCTCATTTTAAAAATATACCGTAGTCTTAAATCATATTCCACGGTTTTGATGTTCTATTTGATATTACTATCTAGTTAGGAGTCTCAGCGCTAAAACTATAACTTTATCCGATTTGTCAATCAATTCTCCACAAGATTGGCTAGTTTTCACGACTTATTTTTGTTTGAATATTTCCAAATTAAGTTTAAAACTAAAAAGGTCAACTAGCCAAAATAACATAAAACGTTACGTGAGTGGGAACGGAATCTACCGATGAAAAATCATTTTCATTTTTAATATGCGATTTAATATTGCAAACTAATGACGACTGTCAGCTATACACATACTTATAAGCATAAAACTACACACTAACTACATATCAAATACGTGTGAATTTATTATATTCTGAAATATATCGATTGAAAATCACATTTATCGATATGGCCTGCCAGTCACGACCTCACTGTTTCGTCATTACGAGCATCTCTGTTTTCGGCCTTTACCAACACTTCCCGGAGATTGAGCGAGTGGAAGAGAGCTAGCAGCAGACTGCCCGCCCGAAACACGCGAGCAAGAGAGAGCGCTATATTCTGCCGTTTTCAACGCGACTGCAGCGTCGCCGTCTACGTCGACTCGCTTTATTTCTGCGTTGCGTTCAATCTAGAGCTGTGCTGCTTGCTTCACGCGCTGCTACTGCATTCTTGGGAAAAAATTTCACTGTTGGCAGCGACTGAGAAATAAAATTGAAACGTCGACGTTCCGTTCCTTCCTCGGAGAAGAAACCCCCTTCGAAATAAAAACAAACACTAAGCGTGCGTTCGCGCCAAATATTTATTAACAATTAGCAAGCGAAAGAAGCAAAGTGAGTGTTCCCCCGCACTGCCCCCCTTCCAACGAGTTCGAGTGGTCAGTTTCCATAACTCAAGTCTTGTTCCCCCGCCCCCAGTGCATACACTTACGGCTGCCATTGAGATGGACAAGCTGGATGCCAATTTGGAACAGCAGTTTGATCTGAATCTCATCGAGGCTGTCAAACTGAATCCCGTAATTTACGACAGATCGCACTACAACTACAAACACTTTGTCCGCAAAGCGCAGACATGGAAACAAATCGCCGAAACGCTCGGAGTGCCTGGTAAGTGAAATTCGTTGTGTCCGACTCGACTCGACTCCCAGTCCCAGGTCCAGGTTGGTCCGGGTATATCTCAGTTAGATACAGTATGGGGCAGAGACGTCGCGACTGGTGCCCCAACAACAACAAAATTGATTAATTCTGCATGGTGAGGGGGTAGAGGGTCGACAGAGGGTGAGCTAGCCGACGACGACAGTGGCTGAGACGGAGGCGGTGGCAGAGGCAGCAATAGCAAGCAAGTGTAAGTGTACAGAAAACGACGCAAAAGTGAACGGAATGGCGAGGCGACAGAGATGGTTAAGAAATTACAGGAGCGCAGTCAGCGTAACAGGGGTGGTTTTGTGAAATTCAGCATTTTACGACCCTCTATCGGGTCTTTAGCTCCGCCCCTGCGCTCTCTGTCGGTGTAAAGGCCTTTGTGGCAGTGTGCGCAGTCCATATTTTTGAAGTTGCTGTACTTTGCCGTCGCGTCGCAGTAGTTGTCTCTGTCGCACCCACAGTTATTCTGCTTGCGCTGGCGTTTATTTTTGTACTCTGCCACAGCGCCGTTCGACTGCATCTGCTGACAGCTCTCTCATACAAACACACATACACACAACAACAACGACACAGAAACGGCTACCGACCAGGCAGCTTTCGTTTCTTTTTCACGAGTATACCAACAAAATGTACCGTACAACCCCCATCGCCCCTCCTGGTTAATTTTTAATCGAAAAATTTAAATTTTCGTTTATATGCTGCACTTTTGTCGCATTTTGTGTGAGCTTTTTCCACTGATTATGCAAGACATTTAATATTGAAAAGTTTAAGCCGGGAGCGTCAATCAGACAATGCCACAGGTTTCCTCCGTCTTAGCGGTGGGTGGTGGGTCGACTTCGTAGTCGAAGTCGGCAGTAACGTCACCGTCAGACATCACGTCAACGCCTCTGCTGACGCAGCTTGGAAGCTGCCGCGGCTGCTGCTGCTGCTACTGCTTCTGCTTCTGCCCAACAGCTGCTACATATTTGTACGAGTGTGTGTGTGTGGTATCAGCAGTGGCAAACGCGACGCGACGCCTTGTGGTTTGTTTTGGTTTGTGATTTGATGCTTCCTCAGCTATGCTACCTTCCCCACCTGTCTCTTTCAGCTGCCACCCACTGGGGCAGTAGTATTGGAGGGGGACTTCAACTCGTAAGGGGGACCTGGAACTAGAACTGGACTTGTACTATGAATTTTCATTGAAGAAATAAACTAATTTAATTTTTCCGAACAGAACAAAAATGTACAAAGCGCTGGAAGAGTCTGCGCGACAAGTTTGCACGCGAGATGAAGCTGTGCCAGGAATCACGCTGGCGCTACTTCAAACAAATGCAATTCCTTGTGGACTCCATCAGGCAGTACCGGGAGTCGTTGCTCGGAAAGTGTGCCAACGGCAGCCAGGGTAATCAGGTGTCTGATCCTCAGCAGCAGCAGCAACAGCAGGCCGTGGTGGACATCTTT
The DNA here is from genome assembly GCF_008121235.1 of Drosophila subobscura. Taxonomy (NCBI): domain Eukaryota; kingdom Metazoa; phylum Arthropoda; class Insecta; order Diptera; family Drosophilidae; genus Drosophila; species Drosophila subobscura. The sequence goes on from NC_048531.1 coordinate 6,870,242, forward strand.
ACACAGCCATTCAATGGCAGCGCCACAACCTCGGCAGGGGCATTGACCCACCCGCACGGTAGGATTTGACAACTTTCTAATCTTTTGAAGTTATTTAAATTGTGAACTTATTTGCAGAAATCACTGTTACCAGTGATGCACAGCTGACGACTACAGTGGGCAAAGACCAGAAGCCATATTTCTACGAGCCACCCCTGAAGCGGGAGCGTGGCGAGGAGGAGCACAGCGACAACATGCTGAACTCCATCAAGATTTTCCAAAACACTGTCTCTCAGGCGGTCAGCGCCGAGGACCAGTCGTTTGGCATGGTCGTCACAGACATGCTCAACACGCTGGGGGTGCGACAGAAGGCCGAGGCCAAGGTGCACATCATTAAGTATCTGACGGACATGCAGCTACTGGCCCAGCACAACAAGTACTAACTATCGGGCGGCGGTCACCGGCAACTGCTTCAGCTGCTGCAATTGGAGAGTGTCTTGTCCTGAGATCAAACGAACTGGCGGCCACCCCCATATACACACATAAACACACCCACACACACGCACGCTTACGAGTCGTGCGTTTACTTTCTCTAGGTTATAACTATTAAAAGTCAAACTAAAGTTTAAAACTAGAACTTAAGCCCCGCGGCAAATATAATTATATAAATATATAATTATTATATAGATCATAACAGAACTTCCCCTAACCCAAGCGTAGACAAACTACAATACATATATTTAGTATGCTTAGTTGGCCCCAAGATCGACTAAAATCGTGCCCAGTTCTCAGCTCTGTAAAAAAAAACACAATGATGAAAAAACCGATTATCAAATTATGCGTAGAGTTTGTTAAACAACAAGGGAGCACTTCCTACGCAGCAATGTAAATTTTTGACTACGATTTAGTTGTAACTTGCCATCGGGTTTTAAATGTAATTAAGTACTTGCAGATACGTTATTTTACTTTTTTAAGTTCTGTTGTAATATGCTGAAAACGCTTGAGAGATACTTGGAAATGCTTTAAATAAGTACGTCATTAAAAACCATTTTACATAGTGAGCGCATATTACAATCTTAATATGGACAAAATATAAATAGTTGCCAGCAACTTTCGTTGCTCACAATTTTCAATTGCATTCAATTTACTGTGCAATTATTTTGTATTAAAAGAAGGAAAAGATTTGAAAATTAATTAATTGATTAATTAATGTTGTTTCCGTCAAGGCCGTCACCGACAATGTGGCTCCAGAAGAGGGGGCCCAATGAGAAGTCGGGCCTGGCTGCAAATCCTCACGAGCCTGGATATCCTCAATCCACCGGTCCAGTTCCATTATATGCACATGCATTTCTGTTCCTGTGGTCAATGATAACTCTGACTCTGAACCATTTTGACCGACATTATTTATATATATTTTTAATTATTTATTTGCCTGCGCATTTTCGTGCTTGTAACGATAGTGTGACATCGGCTCATCTCTAGCTCCCTACATCCACAAAATATAAACAGAACCAGCTGTTTGGGTTGCTTGAATTTTTTATGTAATTAAAATGGGCAAGAAAGACGAAAATTCTGACACAAAAGATGAGCAAAAACAAACAACGTTAGATGATGTGTGGGCGGTAAGTAACAGGCTTTATTTGTGATCAGATATCCAATGGATTTCTCCCTTAGATCCGACCCTGTCATCTGTACAAGGATGAGTACGACGACTGCACGAGTTTCAAGGCACGGTTCCATCAATACTTCATATTTGGCCAGGACACCGATTGCTCCCAGTGGCTGATAGACTACAAAAACTGCGAACGCTATCATCAATCGAATGGTAACGATGTGGCGGCCGGTGCCGCTGTCATCAAAAGCGAGGAGGAACGCCGCCAAATTCGACTGCGGGCGCACTTTGCCAACAACACTTGGGAGAAACGCAAGCAGCCGCCAGCAGATTGGGCGAAGCCTCTGCCGGAATGGCTGGAAAAGCGCAACGAAAACACGTATCTGGAGGTGAAACAAAAAGAGCTGTCCGGGCTCAGTGTACCGCAGGATGAGAAGGGTTCGCTGTGTGCAATTATGTGAAAATAAATACAATTATACATATTTATGTAGTTGCACATGTAGTTCTACATGTGGTTGTCGTGCAGCTGTACAGCAACCCTGCAATCAGCTGTTACTCGCGGACTGCGTTGTTGTTGCTGTTGTTGCTGAAGGGTGGAGTGGAGGGAACATACACACCTCAGGAATATATATTTTTTCCGTACACGAATATTCCAGCTTTGCTTAAAATGCTAAAGGGCAGCAAACTCAAGGTTTTGGATGTCAGAATCCTGAGGTCACTTATTGAATCAAGGTCAGCAGGTAAATGCAAATTACATAATCTCCATCCAAGGGGAGAGTTGTAATTTTGGACTAGCTAAAGTGTCTGTGTCACTGAGAGTGTGCTTTAACCTTTGCAGCTGTGGCCAGCAGCGCAGTTTCGCCAACAGCATCCAAAGGTCCTACATAACGTTCAATGATTTCCGCACCAAAAATCGTTGGTACACCAAAAAGGAGCTTGTGGGGTAAGTGCCAGCGCCTCAAGCCACAAGTGCGGCATTGACATCTTTCGTATGTATCCGCAGGTACTCCATGCAGGACATGTACACAGTGGTCGCCGATGTGAGCAACTACTACAAATTTGTTCCCTATGTGAAGCGATCGCATGTGCACACCGTAGACAGTGATAAGAGCGGCTTCAAGGCCGACCTCATTGTTGGCTTCCCACCACTGAACGAGGCGTACACTTCGAGGGTGACGCTGGAGTCGCCCAGCCTGGTCAAGTCCGAGTGCCATGATGGACGTTTGTTCAACTATTTGCTTAACGAGTGGCGTTTTAGTCCGGGCCTGAAAGACATACCCAACTCCTGCGTCTTGGACTTCAAGGTGTCCTTTGAATTTAAATCGCTGCTGCACAGCAACGTGGCCAACATATTCTTTGACCTGATATGCGACCAAATGGAGAACGCTTTCATTGCGGAAGTGGGCCGTCGGAATGGTCCACCCTCGATACGTTCGCATGTGCTCACCTCCCAAAGATCCTGACGCAGCCAGACCCAAACGGTTTTACCTCTTCTTTTTAGTAACATAAGTTGAACGTGTATTTGTACATTTCATTGACACAGAGTCGTTTTATATTTCGTTGTTAGTAAAATTAACCAAATTGTAAATAAACATTATGCAAAGTCGGATTGTGAGTGCATTAACTTATACCAGAAGACGCTCTAGAAAGCATTAACGTTTCCAGCATCGATCCAACACGCATGTCAACAGTAGAAATTGGGAATACACAACACATAAATTAAGTACATTGATGGGCATTCACTTAATACAATACTCAAAATTAATAGTGTTTTTGTGTTAACAGTCTCGTATTCGGGATTATTGGTACATATATGTACAACGAAAATGGCATGAGCTTGTACGAGGAGAAAACTTAGGTGTATCCATTAGGAAAGTGAAGTTCGGCATGCCGAAGCTAATGATGCCCTCGCAAATCAATCAATCCTTTGCCTTATGCGACACGTAAATATGTTTAAATGTTTTATGTTGCAATTGTCTGGTCCAAATCATAACACTCTCTTCTGCCAGGGCATACAAATTAAAATAATTAGTGGAATGGCATCGTTTATGTCGAGATAAGTGTGGAAATATCCTCAAGTGGCCTACGCTACATTACCTTACATGCTGATCATATAGAAATTGTTATTATCGTATCGTGCATATGAGTCCATGTTCAACATTCGCGTTGAAACACTTCAATTGCCTTTTTCGGTAAGGAGAAATAGGTGTGTGTGGCTGGTAGGAATACCGAATATGCATCCAACTGATGTACTATCTACGTTTATGTGGGATCTAATCGTTCTACAGCTACAGCGCTAAGCTCTCTACACATTACTTTATACAGGGGCGGGGGGAGTGTAACGAACTCTACTTAGTTTGCGCAGTAAAAAACGTCTTACTACAACAGTCAACTACGAAGGTTAAGTGGCAAGTTTCTAATAAATTTTTTCGATATTGTCCAGTGAAGTACGCGTGCATCTAGTTCTGTTAGGAAACAATTACGCTATCAAGATGGGTCAACAGATGATTAAAGATGAGGCCAACAGCAATCGAAGCTAAAGGTACATTAGCTTAACATTAAACATTAGCTTATTACAACATATTCATAAATCAAATATTAAGCACAAGGACGAGGACGAAAATCATACGAGCGATGGTCCGAAACGGGAGTGTGGGGATGTGGAAAGGGCACGGCACAAGATGCAACCATTTAGAATGGTTAAGCATTATGAATAAGCCTTACAAAATATCACTTTTTCGACGACGATAGGTCGCCAGTTTCCTTAGTTCTCAGTTGTGCTTGGCCCGCTTGCCAAACATATAGCCCTTCCAGCGCTCAGCGGTCTGTGCAATCAGCGGATCGCTGTCAATGGTGGCCAAAAGTAGCAGTTGATTCACATGCGTTGCATGGTAGTCCCAGCGTGCCAAATTTGGTGCCACACCAAGGCTGAGATGCCGCAGATCGTAGCTGGTGCCGGAGCCCGTGTCGTACAGCAGAAGCATCTTCTTCAGCGAGTACATGCCCTGGGCAAACAGTTGGCCAGCCTCTCGTGCGATTTTAGCTGGCGCCGTGCTGTTCAGATCGTAGAGACCCAACAGCGAATAGATGAAACCGTTCAGAACAAAGGATGGCGGCGTTGTGGGATACTCCTCGTACCTGTTGATTGAGAAAACATCACATAAGACGCTTTAGATCAATTTTTCTGACCAACTTACCAATAGAATTTGTCCATGAACTGCGACAGAACGCCGCCGTCCTGCGAGAATACCCTGTATGGCTGGAGTCCTGCTGCAGCTGCCTTGAGGTACCGCTCATCGCCACCGGAATGCCAGTACGCTCGCGCCAAAACGGATATGGCATGGCCCTGGCCCATGGCCGAAATCCAACCTGGACGCAGCTCGGCAAAACCATTGAGACTGCGGCGCACAGGGTTCGTCCAGCCACCTGACTTGGGGTCCTGATTGTGGACAAACCATTCGGCAGCATCATAGAAATGCGCCATGTGCTCGCTGGTGGACAACGTAATGTTGTCGTAGAAGCCGATGCCCAGGAAGGCGACAGACAGCACTTCCAAATCGGAGCGGCGTACCTTAAGCGGTGATCGCTTGTCCCCGAGCACAATGCCCTTCTGCACATCGATGTGCAGATCCCGGGTGATGTGGCGCCATTTGTTCAGAGCCGATGCACCCAATCCGTAATAGATGTTCGAGTCCTGCACACTGAGCAGAAGATCGGCGGGAATATAATGGAGGTTATAGCTGTGCTTGGTGTCACGGTTCTGGACCGTGACCATAAGGCTGCTGCTGTTGGTCACCAGGAGCAGATCCACGCTCAGAAGTAGATCCAGCGTCTGGTTGAGCGCAATGCTGATGGCGCTCTCGTAGCCAATGGCCGTCTCGAACTGAACCACGCTGGTGTTGAACTTATGATGCCAGATGCGTGTCATATTACTGGTCTTGGGCGTTGTCCAATCCATCTGAGAGCCATCGCCATCCTCCAGAACGTGCACTCGGGCCGGCTGCTCCGTCAGATTCTTGCTGTAATGGGATAGGGCAAACTGGGCTATTTGCGTGGGGTAGAAGTAGCCCCGTTTCTCCCACTGCGTGCTCACGGGTACTCCCTCGGCGGCGCTGATGCACTTCACCCGATCGCGCACCTCTACGTTGTAGTTCTCAAAGTACATGAACACGCCACGGGCATCGTACTTGCCCTTGGGCAGATTAACCTTGGCTGTGCTGTGCATCCAATTGAATTTGGCCACCTCAGTGCCGCTGGTTGTGACTGCCCCGCTCACATCGAAGTAATTGCGTAGGAAGGAGAAGGGCACGTACACCTCGTTGGCATTCTCATCTCGCTTGCAGTGAACGCTGTACTCCTGATTGATGGAGCACTCAATGTCCTGCAGCGCATCCGAGGTTTGCGCAGCACTGGAGGATTGACTCTCATGGTGCCGATTAAACTGACGCACAAAGTCCGGTGAAAATGAGAAGGCGGCACATCGCATGTAAACGCCTAAGGTTATCACCACCACGGCCACGGTTAAAACGAGCATCACTGCTTTCAAATTTAGCCGCATTATGAAGAATACGAATGGCTCTCGTTGCTGAGCGTAGATAAGAGAAAAAATGAGAATGAGATAAGGATGGGCCGGTACAGACAACAACCTACCTTATTACTTTGCGACTTGCGTTGATCCCTTGGGTCCCTGCTCGGGATTAGTGGGTACGCGGGCAAGGCGATGGCATCACTATTCGCCGTCTGATACTTGGATGACATTGGAGGCACAGCTTCTATCTAACGAGATCGCAGAGCACTCCCCACTGGCTGACCATGCGTCATGCGCTAAATATAGGCTCGCGTGAAGCGGCTTCGATCCGGCAGATGCATTGCCTACAATTTAATAATATTGCACCAGTTTCACACACTCTCCCTCTGGCGTCGTCGCCCCCTCTCTTTCATTAACTCCCACCACCGCCCACTCGCTGTGGGAAAATTCCACTTGCAATTGCCTCGATGGAGGCTGTAGCTACCCGAGTTGTTCCCTAGGTACACCAATATAGCTTCATTGTCTGGTTTTAACGTTTCTAGAGCACATTTTAGCTAGTTTTCCGCGATTCAATTCCGCACAATACAGAAGTAAATAGAGATGAAGATTCCCTCGCGCAATGCTGTCAGCTATCGATACTGCAGTGAAAACATCGATACCCTTGCACGATAAATCAATAACTTTTTAACAAAATATTCGGTGCAGATAGGAATAAGTTTCAAGTGCCGCGGACAGCGGACCCCGAACATTGAAGCAATGCCATCGCTTGCATTGTATGCGTTCTGTACTTGTGTATTTTTATATTCTTTTCCAAAATTGATTGGCGCGTCTAATGGTGACCGTACTCAGTTCTTTCACAACTGCCGGCAGAACTGCGAGCGAACTAACTGCTCTGCAGGTGAGTTGAATTAATTATTCAAATATGAACTGAACAAAGCCCTTTGACGCCCTTTGTTCTTTTCGCAGATGGGCTGGAAATACAGGAGCAGGCAGTGAATTTCTATAAACAGTCGATATTCGATCAGATCTTTCAGTGGAGCTGTGCAGACGAGTGCCAGTATGGCTGCATGTGGCGGACTGTGGCTGCATTTGCGGAACGGTCCTGGCCTATACCTCAGTTCTATGGCAAGTGGCCATTTCTAAGAATGATGGGAATGCAGGAGCCGGCATCGGTCATATTCTCAGTATTAAATTTCATTATGCATTACCGAATGCTGCGCAAATTTCGACGAGAAGTGCGCCCAGATAGCCCATGTTACATGCTGGCACACATATTCGGAGTGGTAATTAGCCTGAGGGGAACTAATTAGTACTATTTGCACTTATTTATGTTGCATTTTCAGACGTGTCTCAATGGCTGGATCTGGTCTTCAATATTCCACACGAGAGACTTTCCCTTGACTGAGCTGCTGGACTATGCCTTCGCCTATTCCATAGTGCTCTGCACATTCTACTGCATGGTGATGCGAATGCTTCATCGTTACTCGCTGTTCCTACGCGGTGTGATCACGCTCGCCATTGTGTCCTACTACATTAACTACTTTGCCTATCTGAGTGTCGGTAAATTCAACTATTCCTTCAATATGAAAGTGAATATTGCCACCGGAGTGCTGTCCGCTGTGGGTTGGTTCATCTGGTGTCATCGAGTGCGCACTCGGCGGCCCTACTTCCGGAGGATTCTTCGCTTTTACGTGCTATTTGCTCTGGCCATGAGCCTCGAGCTGTTGGACTTTCCGCCCATAGGCTGGATTCTCGATGCCCATGCGCTGTGGCATTTTGCAACAGTCCCTCTGGTTTCGCTTTACTACGAGTGTGTTTGCAAATCTCCCATATCTCGTATGCTGTTGTTAATAAACATTTCTTTCTTTCAGTTTCATGATTGAGGACTGCAGAACACTGCGAAAGGAGAAGGTGCTGTCGGGCGGCTATTCGCCGTACTTCAACTCCTTGTTGAAAATAAAATAAATAACAGACTCGCTTCAAGACGCTTTGTTTACAGACACTGTATAGCAACATTTATTTATTTATACAAAATCCAAATACCCAAAGAACTCTACATTTGTCCACATTGTGAAATCGTCACTGGCAGCTTGGGCTTGTTGTTGGGCCCCGTGGGAACATTCTCAATCTTTCGCATAATAAGCAGGCCGTCGAGTACTCGTCCAAATACCACATGCTTGCCGTCCAGGAAGTTGCATTTCGCACAGGTGATGAAGAACTGGCACCCATTGGTGTCCTTCCCGCTGTTGGCCATGGCCAGCAAGCCAGGTGAGTCGTGCTTCAAGGTGAAGTTCTCATCGCCAAATGTGTTGCCATAGATGCAGGTGACGCCGGTGCCATCGCCCTGGACAAAGTCGCCGCCTTGTATCATGAAATCCTTAATTACTCTGTGGAAGCTGGCGCCCTTGTAGCCAATGGGTACACCATCTGGTCGATACTCTCCTGTGCAGAATTGTCGAAAGTTCTCCGCCGTCCGCGGCACTGTGTCTGCGAACAACTCAAAGATCATTCGCCCGATTTCCTGCATGCCAAAATGGTTCAAGTAAAAATGTGAAATAAGCATATATATATTTCCACTCACTGTTGTGCCCACGGCAATGTCAAAAAAGACTACTGGGTTGTTGGAGCTGCGCAGCTGCGACTGAATTTGGTTCCAGTTCGGCATTTTAAGTTATTCAAATGTAATTTAACAAATTCAAGATGTTCGCGTGCCGGCAGCGTTTTGTTTACTTTTTTGCGATGTATCGATAACGGCAGCACACCAGAAGTACCGATACATGTTTCAATACTCTATCGATAGTCCAAAAAAGCCGGCTCTATCGATTGTAATCACATGTGTGAAGTGAAGAGTGTTTTGTTTATTTTTTTGTGGTGATTTAGTGAACTAATTTAAGCACAAACCCGAAAGTGGTAAGTCATCCGAAGGGAATAGCATCTTGCACTTGTACCATGGAAATGCACGGTCCCACTTGAAAAGTTCTGAGCAACTGATTTGCATTGTGTTTACATTGTGATTGAGTGCAGTGTTCAATCACAACCCAAAGGACATTCCCAAGAACTGTACAACGAATTTAAGAAAATGTGCATATCAAATGCCAGTAAATGTTTATAAATAAGTGCGTTTGTTCATGATAGTTCACTAGATATAAATACAAAATAATATCAAATACAAATGGTATGACTTCATAGTTGAATCGAATGAAATTCAGCGGCGAAACTTAGGCTCTAAATGCATAAATAAGTGTACTTAAATTCAACGTCAGCAAAACGTTAGGTACAGGCCTCATCTCAGCTCCACACACAACTAATACTAGCTCTAGGTAAATCGGGCAAAGCCTCTGTCCAGAGGCCACGCTCAATTACTCGCCTCGTCGGTGTCCACATCCGATATATCTTTGAGCTTCGTATTGCTATTGGCGGTGTTTCCGTTCTTAATGTTATTTAACCTTTCGTTCTCCTCTGCCGCCTTCTGAAAGTTCTGCTGCAGTGTTTTTGGGTCTACCACAAGAATCGGTGTAGCGCCATCACCGAGATGCTCGCTCTGATTCTGATACTGTTCCCGCGAGATGCTGCGTGTGAAGGAGAAGCGCAGCGACTTGGTTCTCGTCAGCTTCTTCTTGATGGGCGGCTTGCCGGCCACAGGTGCCGCCGGCTCTGAGCTGGTGCGCTCTGCTTCTGGTGAGGCTGGGGCAGAACTGATCTCCAGCTGATTGTCGCGCAGAATCTCCTCCGCAAAGCACTTGATTTGGCTCCAGGCATCTAGGATATCCTTCTCGCAGGCATGCTCATAGGTGACACAGAAGCGGATTACGTAGCGGCCATTGAATTTGGCCGGCGTCATGTGCATTTTCCCCGAATGATTGATCATGGCCAGCAGCGTGTGATTGGGCTCGTCGCCAGTTCTGCAGAGAATACAAAAAATAAGGAGATTTTATAAGAAACGCTTGTGGAAGGGCTCAGTTTTCTCAACACACCTCATGCGGAAGCAGACCAGACCCAAGTGGACATCATTGCGCACCTCAAAGCGATCGTCCTTTCGCACCAGCATCTCAAACTTCTTGGCCAGGGCCATGTGGTTGCGTATGTACTCCTGCAGACCCTTTACGCCGTATATGCGGAACACAAACCAGAGTTTCAGGGCACGGAAACGTCGGCTCAGCGGTATGCCATAATGTCTGTAGTCCACGCCGCTCATGTGCTCGTGCCTGAGGTAGAGCGGATTCACATTGAGCGCACTCTTGAGATTCATCACGTCGCGCACCCATAAGGCAGAGGCATCGAAGTTGGTGAGGAGCAGCTTGTTGGGATTCGTGTTGAACGAGTCGGCGTATTCCAGGCCAGCTGAGAATACGCGCATCTCGGGCAGAATGAAGGAGTTGCCAGCATAGGCGCCATCCACATGCAGCCAAATGCTGGACACCTGTCGGCAGACCTTGCCGATCTCTGTGATGTCATCGAAGGCACAGCCTCCCGTGGTGCCCACCGTGGCCACCACAAAGAAGGGCGTCAGGCCAGCGTTGACATCGTTTTGTATGGCCTGCTTGAGCAGATCCACGCGCATGCGTCCATGCACATCAGCGTCGATGATGCGCAGCTTGACCAGCGCCATTTTGGTGGCCTTCTCCACGCAGGAGTGCGCCTCGCGGCTGGCATAGGCAATCAGGTTGGGCAGGAAGACGCTGTCGTGCACTGTGGTCTGACCCTTCAGCTCGTTGATGGCTCGAGCACGCGCCGTGATCAGCGAGACGAGCACACACTCGGAGGCAGAGCCCTGAAGGGCTCCCCCGCCAGTGCTGCCGGGCGCATCCGAAATGAAGGCCTTGGGCAGACCCAGGGCCTTGGCATACCAGTTCATGACAATCGTTTCCAGCTCGGCGGCTGCCGGACAGCTGGCCCAACTGAAGCCGATCGATCCAATGGCACTGCTCAGCATGTCCCCCAGGACGGAGGGGAACGAATTGCCCGAGGGGAAGTAGGCAAAAAACTTTGGATGGTTCCAGTGCACGACGCCCGGCATGATTTTCTGCTCAAAGTCCTCGAGCACATCTTTGAATGATTCCGGCGATTGTGGTGCGTCCGCTGTGGGATAAACAAAAAGGTTGCCTGGAGTCAGTCGGTGGTGCCTACTAAATATTTCTTTTATCACCTATAAAGACTAGCAGCAGCAGCGGACCAGCAGATCGGCATCAATATTTATGGTAGATTTGTTATTTTTGGCAGTGAGTAGAATGATCAACAAGTAAGCCCCATACATCTGTACATACATCTACAAGTAGTTGGTACGAGTATAAGGCCGAAGGTGTGTGTTTGCGTATGCATAATTAATTGATTTGTTTAGTTGAACCCGGCGTTGAATTGCGGCGTCCATTCGTCCATTCGGGTGTAAATATTTAACTTAACAAACTGCGCGGAATTCGCCTGAAATCTCCCTGCGCTAACACCGAATTCGGCCTGCCTGCCTGCCTGCCTGCCTGCCACAGCCTGCCAACTTCATCGAAGACGGCTGCTGAGTGTGTGCCCCAATTATGCTCCACGCCCGCGCCTCTTATTGTGGAGGTATGTGGTAGTACCCAATGTACGTGGGTGTGTGGGATGGCTGGGGATTTTCGAATAGTTTATATTCGTACATTATTCAGATGCCTTTGCCGAGCAGAGCAATTAGTCAACATGATTTAACAACAAGTTTTTGGCTTTCGAGAGTGATTTCTGTTTGGCGTTTCGACTTTCTTTAATTATTTTGTGCGAAGCGAAATATGTTTTTTTCTTCAGATTCATTGCCAATTTATTTAGGAATAGTTTGCTAATTACTGTATACGATTTATCACTTGCTCTATAAATAAGAATTTCCTTCGCACATGCAAAGAAGAAACTCGTCCACAAAACTGTTTAGCGTAAACCAAATACTATTGATAGTTGATGGAATATTATCCATGAAGGATCAAACTCCTTGTTTTTCCTGCTTACCTGGGAGTAGTTTTTTCAGGTAACCCGGATCCAATGTTGGTGCCACATCGCGCTCTTCTATATTGGTGCTGTATTGGCATATATAATCGATCACTTCCTTGCCGTATTTGCGAAAATCTTCCACATTCATTTTAGTAATTTGATTAACACTTTTTCTCTTGTTAACAATGTTTGCACCTTTTTGTTTGTCGTTCTCCTTTTGCGTGTATGTACGACTATTTCTTTGGTGGTTAACGAAACAAAATTCAGGAACACACAAACTTTTCTCGATCACTGTACTATCCCGTTATCACGTGCGTGCTTGCTCGCTGCAGCTTCGACTTTTTCCTTTGCGCGAATGACTTGAACACCGAGGCTGCAGTCGTCTTTATATAGAAACTGTACTACGGGGAGGCTTCGTGTGGCGCTCGCATCGTCGTTTACTCTCGGCTCTTGTCTGTGCGTTCTCTCGATCTCTCTCTCTGTCGTTTACCTGTGTGTAAGGTGTTCGCCATGGTAGCACTTCTATTGACGTTCACTATCTCGTGATCACTCTCAAATTACTTGCACGGAGATTTCAGCTTGGTCGATCGGTTGGCTGGGAAACCCGCTTTGGTCATTATGCCGCCTTCTTTCTTTGAGCGCTCTCGCAGTCGCTACCAGCCGAACACCTCAGCAGCGCTTTAGCTTTTGCTTAGTACAAAAAAAAGTCCCTGGCGTGAAAGGGTTTTCAGTTGTTGCCATAATTATTTGGTGAGTGATACGCCATTTGCCATATAATTACGCTCATTAACGAAAACTGATCGTGTACGAATTGGTATTTATCTTTAATTGCATGTTTGTTGCAAACTACAAATAGTTAACAACTTAGAAGTGAGAAATAGTGGCATATCTTTATCTGATTTTGCCATTTCTTTATTTATTTCTTGCCTACCTCAATACCCTCGTCTGTCTCACACACTGGCGTTGAAGTTTATGATTTTTAAATAGCTTTTAATCGTGTTGGAGCTGCTTTTATTGGAGCCGAAACTGAATTAATTTTGTGGCTTTGGGTTTAGGGGAACTTTTGGTCTGTCAGAACTGCCAAAATATAGAAAAAAGGCACGTGCAAATTGCCATTTCAGGAATAGAAAAGAAATACGCTCTTCCCTTTTGATCACTGGACAGTGTCCAAAACTTTCCATCGATCGTTCTCTTGGGCAAGCATCAAACATTGGTGGGGAATCACTCAAAGTACTTGCTCAAAAAAAGTGGCAAGTAATTGTCCAAATATTGAACAAATCTGTTAACGAAAAGGGGTATGGCCAGCGCAGGTGTTGCATGTGGCATGACGAATCCCCGGCAACAGTACCAGCTTGTGACGTAGCCGTGAAGAAAGCTCATTGTTTCGCGGAATCTCCTGCTAGGTGGAACATGAAAACGGCAAATAACCAAATAAATAAATATTGCTAAACGAATTTTAGTTCGTGGTGCAGGCCAGCGAGTGGGCGTGAATGATTATGAGTGTGGGAGTGGGTGAATGGGTAGAAATTAATGAATGGATTTCCCTGTCATGAGGCGGAACAATGCACAAGCGCACTTGCTGGCCACCAGTGGCAGGTGGTAGTTACCCGTTCTGCTAGTTCTCGTCCTTGTTGAATTTAGAATATGAATTTATTTAATAAAATATAATAAATCAAGTAAATATGAAAACCCTAGACAAAACACATATAATTAATAACAGATACAAATATATTTTAAGAGATTTAATCAATCAACAAATATTGGTAAATATATTCCAGTTTAAGTCCTGGTAGTCAGCACAGTAAGCACTTACTTGGGGTTGTCAGCAGTAGATTCGCCTCTAAATTATTATGAGTGTTAATTGATGTAGAGGAAGCGCTTATTAAACGTTTACCCTTTATTATATTTAGTGGTGTGTGAAAAAATATATCCATGAGGATGCACAAACCACATTTCAGGCACAATCTTCCTCTGTCTCTCAGAACTCCAAGCCCAAGCATGCCACGATGGTGATTCATATGTCGCACGCGTCGTCTTGACAAGCTTCAGATCGAAGCGATTAAGAGAGCCGAAGGAAGACGGTCTCTGAGCGGGGAGCGAGACACCATGACTTGACGTATTTCGAAGCTTTGCCTAAACTTTCATTCACCGCGACAGCGCCAGTGGCAGTGGCAGTGCCAGCTCCAGATGACGTCGTGCGTCTAAATATAAAAATATATTCAGTTTACGCGGTCACACTTGAAAATGCTTGAGGGCCATTGCCATCATCCATCCATCCGCCTTCTGTCTCACACTACGTGCGACTTGGGATGTCTCTTTGGAATTGGAGTCTCGGCTAACGCTTTTGGTGTTTGGCTACCCCGGTGCCCATGCCCATTAATTATGACAGTTGGCACAGCCAAACACGAACCATCCCATGATCGTCTCCGCTTCTCTTGAAAATTGAATAAACTGTTGTTGCTTTTGGAGCACACGCTTGGCAACAGCTGACGGATGTTGCATAAATTTCGGCCATCGATCGATGGACTCTTCTATATATTTTTGGCAATTTCGTTTGTTTGCATTGTGGCCCCATCATACCTTAGGCATTTCATTCATTCTGATTCGCCTATGAATGCTAATTTGTTGTTGTCATCATTGAAATGCAAAAAGGTTTAGCGGCGCTCTTGATTGATGTTAAATGTTGGACAGGTAGCAGATCGTTGGGTTTACTGGGGGAGTGAACTTTACGGATAGTACGGAGAGTCTGCGGCTTTTGAATTTCATGATCTGGCGTTTAACGTCGGAGGGTAATTAATGTTTTAACTGGTTTTATTTTTAACCTGACTTTGTTTTGATTGGAAATAAATTCTCCATCCGTTTGGCTTATCAAATTCTGTCTGTAAATTGTGCTCGACTGCCATGCGCCTTATATTTTGGTAAATTGCAAATAAATTTATTTCCTTCACATCCGTTTATCTAAGTGGATATCACACACAGGTATCTATTGGTGTACAGCACCTTGGAGAGTGTCTATGCAAAGGGTACGGACCAGCAGAAGTTGGGCTTCCAAAATGCCTACGACAAGGTTATTCGGGACATGATCAAGAACTGGGAGTCCCCCATTGCATACTTGGAAAGTGTGGGCTGCATAACAGACGAATTCAAAGACACATCGGTAATCAAGCCCGGTCTAGATGCCATAAAGGATTACATGGAGACCAAGAAACGGCATAGGAAAATGAAACGCTATGGAAATCTATTCAGCAACAAACCGCGAGAGACGCATGCGATGAACCAATTGGACATAATGCTGGACAAGATAAAGCCAAAGGATGTTCGCAGCATAAACAGCAATCATAGTTTTGGGATATATCCCAATATCGCACATCTGATGGCCACTCAAGACGAACAGGAGCGACAGCTGTTGGAGATGAAGCAACGCTGGCTGCCGTTGCCCGTGAGTCGGTTGAAGCAAGAACAGGCAGAGACTGCACCAAAGCCGCCAGTCCGTAGATTCGACACAATGCTGAAGCAGATGATGATGCAGGCAAGTCCTCAAATGAAACAGAAGGAACAAGCGCACACCTTTGAGTCGAAGCCAAACGCCGAAGATGGGCCGCAACTAACACCAAAGCTAAAGAGTGGCAGTGCGTACGGAGCGGAGAGCATTCCCAATCTACTGGCAGTTGACAAACTCGACACGAACCTGGGCCAATCCAGTCGAGCGGAGGAGGAGGCAGTGGCCGGCACCCAATCGAAGGATGTGGAGGCGCCCAGCTATCTGAATTGGGATATTGAGAAGAAACAATTCAACCAATACTCGCCCGTTGCCAAGGAGGCCTATGTGAACAAGCTGGTCAAAATGTTTGTGGAGAAGGACAAGCAGCGGGAGCACCAACGCAAATTGTACACCGCCTCACCGCCCTAACAGAACCCCAAAAATCGTTCTCTCATATTTGTTTGTTTTCGTTCTCTGTGGCGTTCTCTGAGTCATGGTCCATTTAGTGCCCAGCCCATCCACTCATATTCATATGAATCCATGACGATCCGCCAATCCTACGTCACTGCTATGGCATCAGCAAGAACTTTCAGTATGTTTATCACAGGATAAAATTGTGTTTACCACGTACGAGTTTTCGTTCATCTTTTGTTCATTTTACTAGCTGTCAGTGGGCATCTTCCAGACAGATTAGAGACAGTGACACACATCCGTGAAAAGCAGGAGCAGCTCTTGAATAAATATATTTATCTTAGAAATTAATAGAAATTACCTTTCTTAGCAGAGCTTTATTCCTTTCCATCCCCATTGTGGCCCAACATAATAACATAATTTAAAGGAAATGTTTTTTGCCATTCATTAACAAGAAAGTTTTATTTGGTTGTGCCTCAACTTAGGATACGCTCGGATTAGAGGGGAGATCGAGAGAAGCTTTGGGGAATTATGGAATTGATGTTGTAAAATTGTCTAGAATTGAATTCAACTAAGCGCCAGGGATAAGTAGGCGCAGATACTCGTAATATTTGTATTTCTTTATATGCATAGAGACCGTTTGTGGCTACATTCTTAGTTGGGATTATCGCGAGTGGAAGAGGCCTTGCGCATGACCATGGGCGACTTGCGTGGGGACTTCTGCTCCTGCTGAACATTCACAAGTTCCTGTTCATTCTCTGGTGAGGGCGACGACCCAGCGCCTGAGTTGCGGCGCGACGAAGAGTGACGCACATTGGTGTCCAGGTGTCGGAAGCTGCAACATGGTAGATACAAACCCAATAAGATGGAGTCAAAGAGGCTTCATGTGTAACCCACCGCAAGGAGACATTGTTGCCCTTGTCCTCGTTGTTGCCGCTGTTGAAGAGGAAGGCCAGCGGCCAGGATATCCACGAATTGTGATCCACGGAGCTCTGTGTGCGTATGATCGGTGCATTGCCGCGACTCACCACCGGCGATGGCAACTCCATGGACAGCTTCGGCGTGCCGGCCTTGTTGATGGCTGGATTGTAGATCTTCGGATCGCTGACCATCCGCACGAAGAACGAACGCTTCTGGGCCAGCGTGTCCTGCTTCTTCCGGTTGATGATCTCGGACAGCTCGTCGTGCTGCTCCTTCTCCAGCAGCTCGTTGGCAAAGTCCACAATAATGTCCCAGGCATAGTCAATGTCCTCGGCCGTCGCATTCTGGGCCACGGCACAGAATCGTATGATATACCGATCGTTGACACTGGCCGGCACCATGTGCAGCTTGCCCGATTCGTTGATGATGCTCAGTAGCTTTTCGTTGAGTTTATCGCTGCCCTTCAAGCGGAAGCAGACCAAGCCAAGCTGCGGACAACGGGGGGATTAGCTACCAATGGAATAGCAGTTGAAGCTATGCCCTAGAAATGCCCTGCTCTAGGTTTAATCTTTCAACAATCACGTGGGAAGATTGCACAACCCGAAAATGCACCTGCAGTTACGCAGCTCATTGCCCAACCAAATTGAATTTTGCCAGCATCGGAAGTATCCCTCAGCTAGTAGCTGCCTGGCTGGATGAATCACTTGTGTGGTGCGTGGCCTGTCTTGAAACAATTTGCCATGGCAATTATGCCAAAACACTTCAATGGCCCACAGCGAACAGAAAGAAATCAAATCACATACGGAATTTGGCGTGCTGTTCCGCACGTTTGCAGTATTCCCAATTTGCTTTGGATTTTGTGTTGCGACCGCGAACAAGTTCATGGATTGTTTGGTGCTCAGGGCAGACAACGTTTGGGCACTTAGATTTGCGTCACTGGCAAATCAATTTCTAAATTTCGACTGGGCATTACATGAGCGCCAAACCTTTGGTCTCCCACCAGCACACACACCCACCGGACACAAAATCCCAGACAAAGCCCACACACAAATTGTTGGCACACACAAAGAGCTTTGAACCCTGAGCATGATTAATTACGAGTACTTTGAAAGCGAATCGAAGAAAGAAAATAAAGCGAAAGCCCAACCGATTGTAACTCACCTTGACTTGATTACAGATCTCGAAGCGTTTATCTTTGAGCACCAGCTCCTCAAAGCGCTTGGCCAACTTGATATGGTGTCGTATGTAGTGCTGCAGCCCAGAAATGCCATAGGATCGCAGCACAAACCTGCAAGGAACATGGAGCATGGATGCCAAGAATAATAATTAAATGACAAAACTGATGTAGGATCCGACAGGAAGATACATAAGCCAAAGATGTACCTAAAAATCTTCGTGTTGATTCATCTCATTTTGGTTTTGGCTGGACAAACCTTTGGACTGTGTCAAGATTTGTCTTCAATGTTTTTACAACTAAATCGCAAGCAAATAATGAACGAGGTGACAGGCAAAACATGGCCAAAAGTAAGGCCTAAACAAGACACAAGCCAGCGAGCGGCACACACTCCAGGCCAATCGACAGAAATCAATTCAGTTTTTGACAATAGTCAACAAACACTCATTCACACACTTGACTCTCGAGTGGGTATTTCGGGGGGTGTTCGGGGTTCGGGTACCAATAATGATGATGATGATGATGATTTGTTTTTTGCTCACATACCAAAGTTTCAGCGAACGAAAACGGCGACTGAGTGGAACTCCCCAATGACGATAGTCGATGGCCGCATCCGAGTAGCCGTGCTTCAGGTACAGCGGATCCACGACCAGAGCTGATGTCAGACGGATGCGATCCCTCACCCACAGCGTCGAGCAGTCGAAGTTGGTCAGCAGCCACTTGTTGGGGTTCGTGTTGAATGAGTCGGCGTATTCGATGCCCTGCAGAGCGGATATTCCAGAACATAGCCTCAGCCTCAGGATTGGATGGGAACGGAACTCACCTTCAGGAGGGGCTTTAGCTCCGGGCAGATGAAGCTGTTGCCCGCATAGGCGGCATCCACGTGCAGCCAGACGCCGGGAAAGCGCTGCAGCTGCTTGCCGATCTCCGGCAGATTGTCGAACGCACAGGAGCCGGTAGTGCCCAGGGTGGTGGACACAAAGAAGGG
The DNA here is from genome assembly GCF_008121235.1 of Drosophila subobscura. Taxonomy (NCBI): domain Eukaryota; kingdom Metazoa; phylum Arthropoda; class Insecta; order Diptera; family Drosophilidae; genus Drosophila; species Drosophila subobscura. The sequence goes on from NC_048531.1 coordinate 6,889,282, forward strand.
CACCAGGCCCTGCAATTCGTCCTCCTCCATGGCCTCGTAGATCGTCTGTCCGCGCAGGCTGGCGTGCTCGTCCGGCTCGAGGATGCGCAACTTGACGAAGCAAATCATGGCCGCCTTCTCCACGCAGCTGTGCGCCTCCTTGGAGCAGTAGGCCATCAGCTTGCAGAGCAGGTGGCCCTCCTCCACGAACGGATGCTGGGCCTTAAGCCGTTTCAGGGCCTGTGCCCTGGCCGCCAGCATCGTGACCAGCACACACTCCGAGGCGGATGTCTGTGTCGATCACAGGCAGACACTCAGAATGGGAATGGGAATACTTAGAATAAATCACGGGCTTACCTGAATGACTCCGCCGCCCGTGCTGCCCTCCTTGAGGGCGAGGAAATGGTCCGGCAAACCAATCGCCTTGCCCAGCCAGTCCAGCACAATCGTCTCCAGTTCGGTGCAGGCGGGGCTGGCGGCCCAGGAGAAGCCAATGCAGCCAATGCCGTCGCCCAGCATATCGCCCAGGATCGAGGGGAACGAGTTTCCGGCCGGGAAGTAGGCGTGAAATCTGGGATGCTGCCAGTGCGTCACCCCGGGCATTATTTTATCCTCCACATCGCTCATGATCTGGTCCCAGTCCTCCGGCTCCTGCGGGGCCTCAGCTGTGTGCGAATCAGTCCAGAGCATCAAACAAACTCCCCCATGAAACAAATGTCTCGCTTACATGGCAACAGATGCCTCAAGTAGCCCGGCTCCACGCTGGGCGTAACCCGTCGCTCGTTCAGCGTTTCCAGATAAGTGCAAATGTACTCGACCATTTCCATGCCACGTTTTCGAAATTCGGTGCTATCCATCGTCGATCCTTTGGCTTCTGCGTTTGATTTTTCGAATTTTCCGCACGCTGCGCTTGTTATGGAAAATCGGCAATTAATTGTAGAGGCGTAGACGTGGGCGTGGGCGTGTTGAAACGGAATTTATTTCAAAATAAATTAATTTCTCAATATGTTAGAATATATTCGTATTTCAATTAATTCAACGACGGGAATTAACCAGCGGCAAACTAATTTAATTTTAATCAATTTGCACTTGGATTTCGATCCCTGAATATCCATTAAAATGTGTTGAGAGGCATTTTTGAGGACATTTTATACGATTTTATTCATTCTTATTTATCATTTATTCTCTTTCAATGCATTAAAAACTGAAAATTTAATAATTATTTTACACAAGTTCTTAGCCAGATAGTTTTTCTCCACTTCCACAGACCTAGTTGGGCACATTTTACATTGAACTTGATGAATGGAAACTATTGTTAGAATTGTGTTTATTTCAGCGTTGCTGTGCTGTGCATAAACTTTGTGGTTCTTTTTAATGTTTTTGGTTGATTTTTTGTATAAACAAATTTTGTGTTTTGTTTGTAATTAAACTGTGGCTTTGTCGCCCTTGGAATTAACACATTTTAGGTATTAGTTTTTTACACAAATATCACTTTGCCAGTGCCTTACTGATTTTCCGCTGACTTTGCCGCTTCTCCTGAACCGTTGGCCACGGCCTGCGCAATCAAAATGATCCTTGCTCTGCGGTTGGGCCAGGAGCTAAGCTCGGTTGGTGCCTCGGTTTTGCTGCCACGAACCGTGAAAGTGGGTGCCCGACTCTCGTGGCATGTCTAATGAATGCATACTTCAGTGGGTTGTGGGCTGGCAGCGTGGGTGTGTGGGGTGTGCGATTGAGATGGCAAATACATGAAATATTTGCTTCATTCATAGCTCGGCAATCCCCCATTCCCCACTCCCCCTATCTCGGCGCTGTGCGTGAAGATATGCAGAGGGTGCAGAAAAGAAGCTCCACGACGGCCCCATGTAAAGATGCAACCTTTGCGTATGGAATTGAATTTTCAACTATTAAATATTTAAGGACATATCATTTGCGCATCCCCACAGCCACAATTGGGTAGCCGTTCGTACAGTTAATTCAAAGTACGTGTTGTCAGACACACTCTTCCTCATCATCATCATCATCATCATCAGCAGCAGCAGCAGCAGCGGCATTGATAGGACATCGCCCATTGCCGTCAGCGGCTTCCCACTTGTGCTCGTCTCGGGTGAACCGTTTTATTAATAACTTCCGCACCAAATTGAATTATTGTTCAAAACGTACTTGATAGGAATGGCAGCGATGCGATGCGATGATGCCAGTGCCGGATGATGACGACGATGTCAATGGGACTGAGCCGGAGATGGAAGCAAGGAATTTTCAGGCATTCCTCCAGGAACATTCCATTCCCGTTCGTCTTGTCGTTTCCTTCCACTGTGCTTGTGGACGCTTTGTTCCTCATTTTCTGCTGCATTGAGCCTTGAGAGTCAATTGCTCCCGTTTCCTCTGTGTAGGACACGTGGCATTATCTCTAGCTCTGTGTTCTTGGGCGGCTGCTGCCTCTGCTCTGCTCTGCTCTGCTCTGGTTCTGGTAGCTGTGAGGGGATGGGAAAAGTTCATTAATAAACTTTCGCTGTTGCTGCTGCTGTCGAATTCAGCTGCAGCTTGCCACCACCCCGGCCTGCTCCTGCGCTAAAATGTTGTTTGGCCCCAGCCTCAACAAGTGGCATCATGCTCCTTTGGCCATCATCCCTTACTGGCCTCCTTTTGCTGGTCCCGCCACCGGGTTGGCTGTTGTCTAGTGCCCCGACACCAGCAGAATTCTATTTAATGGGAAAACGCTGACGCTACCGCTACCGCAGCCGCGAACATTTAATTGCTGTTGGAATGCTTTTTTATTGACTTTTACTTGAACTCCTCTTCAAAATGCATTTAGTCAAAGCAAGGGCACCCCTGGTCCTGCCAAGGGGTTTGACTTTCTGATTTGAGCAGAAAATTGCAACAAGTGGAAGCGGCAAGAGAACATTTCTCTTGTGTAAATGTTCTATTAGTTCTTGATTGTCACTTGTCTCTCCCCACTTGTAATTCTCTTTGGATTAAAATCTCTTTCCCTTTCCGATATGAATTGTAGGTAACATCGTTGTCTATCAAGCTGGTCCTGCGCTTTTTCTCTCTGCCTTCCTCTCCCTTTTTTTGTGTGTTTTTTGCCCTTGGTCTCTCTTGGCTCATAAACCAAGCAATTATTCAATTTACACGGACTGTACCATGGGCCATAGCTGCTCAGGACAGTTTACGATGAGTGGAGTGGTTCGCTGTCAGTGAGTTGGCAGTGCACTCGCCACAGATTGGTTATGCCAAGGTTATGCTTAAGGGCTTCCACTACACACTAATTATATTCCGGATCTCTCTTTTTCCTTTAGATCAACGAGCTACGCGTACACAGCCTCAAAATGATGCACTACCGCAAGGCGGAGAACGTTGAGCGGGAGTTGAGCAAAAGCGAATTGCCGTTTGATGATTGCATTACCAAGGATCTAAAGGATATTCTCTGGATGCAGGTTAGTAGATATTCCGACGGCCTAAATGTGCATTAATCCCGCTCCAAATTGCAGGTCAAAGGCGGCACCAAAGTGAGCAATGTGATTGAGTTTGCCCAGGCTGCGCTGAACAAGGGCGAACACCGCTCTCTGGTGTGGAGTGGCTCTGGCGGTGGAGTGGTCAAAACCATATCCTGCGCCGAGGTGCTTAAGCGCAGCCACCCCCTATACCAGGTGACCCGCATGGCCTACAACAGGTGAGTACCGTCCACCAGCCATTAAATAATTGTTGGCCGCGTTAATAGCAATTCTCATTAAAGTGTGGAGGAACACTGGAAGCCACAGATGGAGGGCCTCGAGGAAATCATTGTCAATCGCCAGATACCCACCCTACACATACTCATGAGCCTGGACGAGCTGCCCGAGAGCGTGCAGGGGTAAGAAAAGAGTCAAAGAATCCGGCTGCAAGAGTCTACAAATATCCGTTTGCATACAGAGTGCAGAAACCCAACACAACCAGCGACTATTGGCAGGATAATGGCACGCCTGCTCGTCCTCAGCACCGCCAACAGCAGCAAGGAGCTGCCGGTCGAGCCAATAAACGCCCCAGATTTGGACGCAACAAGCAGCAGCAAGGAAACCCGGAACGCAGCACAGAGCAGGTCCCTGTTCCTGTCCCAAGTCAAGCTCAATGATGGATATCCTGGATGGATATCCTAGTCTTTAACTGATCTAAACGCCTTGTATGCTTGGCTTATCCTTTGAAGGGATATGCACGATTAAAGTATAATTTATATTGACATTTATTACCAATCATCCACAATTGAAGATTCGAAGCAGCTCGGAAGATAAGCAAAGCTCTATGGCTACGATTTGTTTACGAATAGCCAAAAGCATTCGGGCGATGTGGATCTCTGTCTCCGGCCGCACGGTCACCTGGTCCAAGGTAGCGGAAATCCTGTTACAGAATTCCAAGCTCCAGAATGAATTGGCTGCCCGCAACAAATTACTCAGCCCGGTGGGCCTGCGTAAGCAATTTCCCTGACTCTCCACGGTCTAAATTGAAATGACCTGCTGCGGCATGGACAAGGAGGTATGCTTTGACCCCTGGGCACTGCTGATGAGTTTCTACAAGCAGACGCGTTTCTTTGGCGCCCAGTTGGCCAACGGAGAAGGGATTGGCTTGCAAGAGGCAGTTGCCTTTGTTCTGTGTGTGAATGTGAGTGAGCCTCCGAGCGAAATATCAATGCCTTGCCCATGGTCAGTGTGTCTATTGCACTTACAGCTATAAGCGGTTCCTGCATAATAAGGCGATCCAATGCATTTTGGTGCATTTCATTCAATAACTTAACATGGCATTCAACAGATGCCGGCGGTTGTTCGAGATTTTTCTGCACTGCATTTTGAGGGCATTCTCAGCACTCTGGACTTGTCGCCCCTGAGCTTCAATCGAATCGTGAAACAGCAGCCCACGTTCGAGGTTAATACAGTCTGAAGATTTTATAGATATCTTTTTGGTTGTGTGTATGTACGTTCTTTTATTGCAATTTTCTTGTTGTATATGTTATATGTTAATTTTTGTTGTTGTATAGTAAAGTTCACGTTTGTATTCACGTAAAGCATGGTTTTGTGTGTGTGTGTGTGTGTGTGTGCTGTCGAGAGGAATAGAGTTGAAGGAGGTTTTAGTCTTGGTTCGGCCACAGGAGTAACTACCCGTAATTTATTTAAAATAAAATAATCGTAATATAATTGTACGGAATAATTGCGGACTTAAGATCAGGTGTGGCTATCAAGGGAGCGGGGAAGGGTTGGGCCTGTTGTCATCTGGTTGGTTTTTGTATGCCTTTGTTGCTTAGTTTTCGTTATGTAGTGTGGCTTTATATATATTTGACGTTTAAACTACATACATACAAGATTTGCATTTGCATTTGCATTTTGAGTTGAATCCGATTTGTCGGGTTAAGCGAAAACAAATGTTCAAGCTATTAGTTAATATAAATAAATGTGTGTGTATGAGCGCGCCTACGCGTGTTTTTGTGTTTTTTGTTATATGAGAATGACTTTATTGCTGCCGCCTAAGCCTCGCTTTCGCCTGGTGCAGCGTTCTCTCCGTCGCTGATGGGCACAATCAGATTCTCCTTCGACATTAGATTGTATTTTGTGACGAAATGCGTAAACCGGTGGCATAGATACGTCTCTGCTTCGAACTCGTCGAAAATGCGACGATGGTGAAAGAAAGCATGCGAGAAGATGCGATAAACGCGTCGACACACCGACCCCAGCTTGGTCACCGACGACTCCTTAATGGAAACTCTGTGCAGACAAAGGAACCATTAATAATTTCGAATTGTGTTCTCAAGATAACTTTTCGGCGCCTACCTGCTTGGGAAATATTTGTTGCTGTTGAGCAGACAGGCAGCTCCGTCCAGTGTGTGACGAGTGTAGTCAATCGCTGGACACTCCTTTGGCGTCTTGTGGGCCGCACACAAGAATATCCACTGGTCGGTGGCCGTCATCTGAGTGCAAGTCGACGGCGAGCATTCCTTCTGCAAGCGCACAGCCAGCCCGTTCAATTCCATGCAAAATTGTCTCAAGTGCTCGTACTTCCACACCCCCTCGTCCTGGGCCTCTGGCATGGTCAATATAAGCTCGACATTGCTCGGATCTCGCTTGATCAGTTGTTGTATGTACTGCTGCACAGCCAGCGTGCTGTCCATCTCCTCCAGCGGCTCATCGGGCCAGCGACAGAAGTCCTAATCAAAAACGACAGGTTGTAGCTTTCGATATGATATGTGCCAGTGCGTGCTCACCTTTGATGTTGTACCAGGTCGGTTCCTACGCAATATTGTCGAGCCGTCAGCCATCTTCATGTTTCACCCTCCTTCGAACAGCGATGATCCACAACGCCTTTGCCTACGCCTGAGACGAGAAAATCAGTAGCAGGCCACACAAAGCAACTTTGATCCCGAAACACAGCTGCCTGCGTAATCGTTTCAGTTGTGAGGCTATCCTAGCTTTGTGCTCTAGGCTCTACGATTTAAATGGTCTTCTGTTTACACATCCCGATTCAATTAATTGTAATTTAAAAAACACTTCGCTTTGTGCGAGAAAATTTCATTCACAAACAGTGTGACCGCGGACTTGTCGATAAAGTATACCCGCCTGACTCTTAAAAATATACCGAAAATAAACCGCTGAAAATTTGATATTCGATTCAACATTACAAGCAAGTTGGGACTATAAGCTCTGAAAATATAAATGTATCCAATTGATGAACGGATTGGATTGTGGATTATGGATTCAACTGTTCGATTGTCAATAAAATCAGGACTAAACCAAGACGGCCAACAAAATGGTAGTTCTTTACATATAAACTACACGGTAACTAAACATTTTCTACATACCACCAACATGCATGTTCATGGAGTATGGACCCTACCTATACCCTAATTCCATTCCTTAGTGTACAATTATGTTTTTGAAGCTGCTTTGTTCGCCTGGTACTTTGTCTGAAAATTTTCCTGTTCCCTGTTTCCTGGCCGAAAACAGGAAAATTTTCAGACAAAGTACCAGGCGAACAGAAGTCAGCAGAAGGTTACTGGTTTCCATGTTTTTCACTGTGTCAAAATCTGGATGCTATGAAACCGAAATTCATTTTTCAGTCGCCAAGTAACTAAAATGAATTGCGGGTTCATAGCATCCAGCTTTTGACACAGTGAAAAAACAGAGATGAGTCCGCATTGACCAGGTACTTCAGTTTTGTGTTGAATATTATAAAAAGTTACTGCAAATTTTTAACTCAAAAAAGAGTTGTTTTCCGAACGAACACTAGAATTAGAACATCAGATCCAGATTCGTATATGGTAGTTCGCATCTTCAAAACGGGGTAGAAAAAGAATAGTTTTTTATCGGTATATTTATGGTACATTTCGAAAATGATTAAGTATCTTTCGGTATTTTTCCGAGGGCAAGTCACACCGAGCACCACTATCCGTCATCCATCACAACACAAAAACGTACAAGAATTGCGTATTAATTGTAAAATTACGAGATCATAGTTTAAAAGAAGTGTGATTTAAACCAACCAGCTGCAATCATGTCCTATGCATACTTGTTCAAATACATTATCATTGGCGATACTGGTGAGTTGGGCAGTAGACCTGAATATCCTCCCATATAGTGGAAAAACTTGACATTTGCACAAAATTGTGTGGCAATTAAACAACAAAACAAAGGTAGAACGGTAAACTGCGCAGTGTGCTCGGGGTCAAGACCCCAAGATTCCATCTATGAAGATCTGATGCATTGACAGTGGCTGTGCTGCCCAGCTCCAGCTGCCACATGAAAATATCCAAGGAGTCGGGCAGCCAAAGGAAAAATCAATAAAGCCATAACAACGGTAGAGGCATAGAGGCAGGCGGGCGTTTACTGTGCACGAAGTTAACAGTATGCGGGGGTTGTAGCACAGGGGGGCCACAGCCACAGCCCACACATTGAAAACCCTGCTGCTGACTCAACCAACAACCCCCACTGGTTGAGAGATTTTGCCAAAGAGTCGGTTGCCCCCCGCCCCAGAGGGCTGCCTGCCATTCGCTTATCAGTGCGGATTACACATTTCAGGATATCTACCAGCTGTTGTCGGTTATTCTTCTGCATCGCGGAAGTTCAGGATCCAGATGCAGACTTTAATATTTATAGTACCGAAATAAATATGGCGAAAACTTCAACACAAAGGCTAATTGCTAAAAACTTTCCCTCTTTGCCAATTAACTTTTCTTCGTTTTTTCAGGCGTCGGAAAATCATGTCTGCTGCTGCAGTTCACGGACAAGCGCTTTCAGCCAGTGCACGATCTGACAATTGGAGTGGAGTTTGGAGCACGCATGATCACCATTGATGGCAAACAGATCAAGCTGCAAATCTGGGACACAGCAGGCCAAGAGGCTTTCAGGTGAAAGATCAATATTCCGTATTCGTTATGCAATGTGATGTGACATCATTTTTGGCATTAAACAGATCAATCACCCGCTCGTATTATCGTGGTGCTGCTGGGGCATTGCTGGTGTACGACATCACAAGGCGTGAGACCTTCAACCATCTGACCACATGGCTGGAGGATGCGCGTCAGCACTCGAACTCAAACATGGTGATCATGCTCATTGGCAACAAGAGCGATCTGGACTCGAGGCGTGAGGTGAAAAAGGAGGAGGGCGAGGCATTTGCACGTGAGCATGGACTGGTCTTCATGGAGACATCAGCGCGCACAGCGGCCAATGTGGAGGAGGCCTTTATCAACACCGCCAAAGAGATTTACGAGAAGATACAGGAAGGAGTGTTCGATATAAACAATGAGGTAAATGAGCACGGCCTTCGGCATTTGTATTCATCTACAATCCACACATTCTAAACACGTGTTTTCCACAGGCGAACGGCATTAAAATCGGCCAACAGCATTCCCCCACAAACCCCTCGCTGCCTGGATCTGGCGGTGCAGCTGGTGCTGCAAACAGTGGCTGCTGCTAGGAGTAAGCGGCAGGTGCCTGCCAGCAAAACCTTGGGGATAGACGTAGCCGCTTCTGTAAAAGCTACTCTAGGGAATAACTAATAGAAGGTACTAGCTGAGACACAGATATCTTGTTTTCTAACTTCAAAAGTAAACTAACCACAGGAAAATCAAATAGCAAACAAAAAACACTAAGCGTAATGTTAAAATCATTCAAATTCAACAGCAAACTCTTACTACACTTCAGCTACGTTTTAATGAAAACAAAAAACAAACTAGACACAAAAAACCAAAACGAGAGAATCGAAACAAATAAACCAAAACAGATAACATATAACATTTGTATGCGTAAATGTGTGTCGTATCGTGCGTGATTTCTAAATTTTATAAACTTTAACAAGACATGCAAATATATAAATGTTTTATGTATGTTTTTTGTGTACTATATTTAAATTAGTTTGCTAGTTATTATCCTTGTGTAAGGTCAGATCAGAGATGCATAGTTATACATTGGGGTCTAGCCGACAAAATGATGTGTTATTATAGAGACATGCTGAAAATATGTGAATTTCTCTCATTGTGATTTGTTTTCAGTGAGGCCCTGCCACGCCGCGCCACGCCCCCATTTTGCAATGGGTGTCTGCCCACTCCCATCTACATACTACATAATGATATGCATATTTTTTATATATTTCCTTTTCAACGCATTTGCTTTCTTTCGATTTTGTTGTGCAATAATCGGCTTTACATTAATAAGTTTAGACAAAAACGAAAGATAACATAATATCCAAACACGTGTGAGCTGAAAGGAAGTTATTTAACATCCATCAAAATGGGATAAATGTAAACGTAAATGCTGCGATTCAATGATCAATTTAGTATTCTACGAGGTTTACAAACATACATATATACAGACATACATACATATATTAAATTAAAGGCGAAACACAGAAGAAAAACGAAAAATATACAACTTTAAACGTAAATCAAATTATTTATAATATTTGTATTTGCCCAAAACCCAATGCGGAATCATGAATATACATAATAAATATTTAAAAAACAACATCAATCGCGGGAATTTACCTTGGCCTGAATCTGAAAATATAAATGCATAAATGTACTAGTAAATGGTGTCATTAAATAATTATTTATTTCATGTAAATATTTTATAATTGCAATTTACTTGTATGTGTGTGTGTGTGTGTGTGTGTGTGTATGTACATATTTGCTAGAGTTCGAAAACAACAATAACTACGCTATAGTATAGGTCCTGCTGGTCTGCCTTTTACTCTCTTCTAAATTGAAGTGTGCCTATGTTTAAAAGAAAACTAACTAGATTTCAGTGTGCTTCCTCGTGAGTTTACTCTCCGTTTCTATAAATATGTATTTTGTTTTTGTTTCAATAATACTTGAACTTTATATTCATTTGGATTTCCAAGCAAGACAAGACCTTGTCGACTCTACTCGTATGTGTTGTGGTTTATAATTTTAGAACAATTCAATAAATTTCTAATGGTATAAAAACGCATTCAAAAATGTTTAATATTTATGCTGAATTGATTTTGTTGTGGATCAGGATCTCTCCATCATAGCCTTGAAATATATTTACTGTTTATATAGTCGATTGGTGTCAAGTTTTAATGTTAGTTTGAAGACAAATGCGCCAAAGACTTACGAGTAGTATTATGAGTTTTTATGTCGATTGGAAATTGTCGTTTGTTATTGCATACGTTACTTATGTAGATTGGTTGCTTTTGTTGATTATTGAGTGTTCTTTTATTAAGGTTAATGTAATCAATATTCGTACGAAAGTTAAGGCAATTAAATCTAGGCAATATGTTGGTATACATTTCTTTTTGTTTTTTTACCATTATAAAGAAGACAATTGAGGGGGACCCGTTTGCACCTGGCAGTGATGCACTGCATTGATATTGATTGAAAATTGAACATTTTGTCTAGACGTGATTACAACTGGCTCGATTAGTAGTTGCCCTATTGCGGCTATAGTTTTATGTATGTAAGTATATATAAGGTGTATATATCTATATATATTATGTATGTTTTGTATGGTGTATAGCTAGAACTATTTTTCAAGTCAATCATTGGGCTTACATGCTAGACAATCTTATGAAATAGGCTTAGTTTCAGTTACAATTCTGCTCGGATTTTATGGCTGCAAGACCATTTGACATAAGAAACTCGATAACATTTAATGCTAATGCTTTTTGTTTTAGGCTACAGCTTATCAGATTTGAAGTACCTAGAGCAGTCAAGGTCCTGGCCGAGGCTCAGGCCCAGTCCGCCTTCGGATCATGTCTAATTCATAAATCTAGTGTAAAAGTTGAGCTTTTTTAGTCTCTGAGACATCACTATCACTCTCCTTAGGTGCTTTCTTCTCACAGAACTCGATCATATACGAGCAGACGCCGGAGAGTGCTATAAATATGCCCGCATAGTAGAAGGAGTCGTCCCATCTAAATGAAATGGCAATAAGAAACAAATTAGTCATGGATTGATTTAGCTACAAAATGCATTCAACTTTTATCTACATACCTTCCCACAGACTCGTATATAAGCCCCGCTATGGGTGGCCCGGCTATCATGCCCACACCCTGCACCAGCAGCACCAGACCGTAGGCACATGTGAAATCATCCAAATCAACAATACTGACCAGTATGCTGGGCGTAAACGAAAACGAGCTGGCGAAGGTAAACCCGAAGATCACGCACATGGTCAATAGACCATTGTAGCTGGTCATTAGCATCGGCATAAAGAACACAGAGGCTCCGCACACTGTCAACAAAATACAAGAAGATTGATTGAGAAATGATCTCTTGATCAAAGCATTCAACTTACCCAGCATGCAGAGGGAGTAGCATATGTTGATATTCATCCAGGGCTGGTCGCCCACATAGCCCAGTCCTATCATGCCCACCGTTTGGGCAATGCCAATAGCTGATATCAGAACGGCACTCACATTCACATCGTAGTTATATTGCTTCATGTAGTCGGGCAAATACAGATATGGGATGATAAACCTGCGGAACGTGCCCCAAAACGGAGATTAGAAGCGTTATCAGAAAAGGGTTTTCTTTGAACTAATTTTCAACCAGTATCCTTATCGAGATGTCACATTTATGCTCTGAATATGGAGTAGTTCAAATCCATGCGTGAACCATCTGTGATCTCATCGATAATATTGATCTTGGGAGTGCTCTTCATATATTTTTATTGCTGATCCATTTGTTGCTCATTCATTGTATAACAACAACATTTTGAACAACTGCCAAAAAGTGCTTTGCGACATCTGCTGGCAACTGTACAATTATGGCGCATTCATCTAAGTATTAATTTTAGCATTTTGCTCTCCTTCGCGCTCTGCGCAGATTCCGAGGCCTTTGCTAATCGGTAGGCTAGGGTAGCGTATGGTTGAGTACTTACCAAATGAACAGAAACAGTGTCGAGAGGTTGAAGAGGGCGAACTTCAGGTCGAGAAACATTGAGAAATCAAAGACGGACTTCATTGTATCCACGAAGCTTTCGTACCAGGTCTGTGGAAAGGGAAAACACACGGAGAACCAAACTTTTCTTTAGGGTTTTCTTTTTCTTCTTGTAAATAGAATAGTAGGCAATACGGAAGCCTAAACGGCACCTTATCAGGCGTATAGTACGATGCTTTTATAGTCCAATTATGTACAACGTACAAATATAGAGAGAGAGTGAGTGAGCACGAGTGAGCGCTGATAACTCTCAATAAGTAGCTGAGGCCTTTGGCTGGCTGTTGTCATGCCAAAGCCCGCTGATAAGGGAGAACCAGGGAATGAGACTACTTACATCTTCCTCTTCCTTGGCGATGGTGGTCATCGAGTTGCGGTAGATGTTGGGGCAGGAGGACGCCCGCAGCCGGTAGCGGTGCGTGTTGAGCATGGCCCCGCGGTAGTGTATGGAATTGCGATGGATCCGCATGTCCTTGAGGAAGTTGGAGTTGCGAATCGAAATGTTGCGGCGCAGATTCGAGCGGTACTGGCTGGGCTTCTTCGACCTGGACAGTCGGCGGATGCCCGTGATGCTGTCGAGACGGGCGCGACGCAGGGCCACCTCGTTGTTGGCCGTCTGTTCGCGTCCCGGGATGGCTATCACAGTGGGGCCGGGTCGTCGGCCATGGTCCAGCAGGGCGAATGTCTCGTCTTTGTAGTAGCAGTGCATGTCCTCGCTGAGGATGTCCACCGAGTTGTGGCGCAGACCATTCACCTTCAGGTTGGAGATAGACGGAGTCGTGTGCTTGGCCATGAAGAGATTTTCGTTGAGCGAGTACCGGGAGCTGGCGTGCTTCTGGGTAAGATAGCCCTCGTCCGAGGAGCGTACCGAGCCGATGGGACTTGAGCGCTTCTCCGACGGCGACAGGGTCTCGATGGAGGCTAGATAGCTCTTCTTGGCCGCTTCCATGGCCTCCTGCGCTATTCCGCCCATGAGGGTGTCGTCCGGCGAGCCAATGATGGCCGTAGACGGAGGATATCCACCCGCTCCCGACGACATGGACAGCAGATTCTCACGCGACGGCGCCTCCACACCCTCCTTGTGCCTGAGGGAACGCCGACTCAGGCTCTTCACCTCACATATGCTGTCCAGCTCCTGGATGCTCAGAAATGTCGGCAGAAACATCTCGCTGCGATAACGCTTGAGGCTCGTGTCCAAGGGATCGTCAATTTGCTGGTTGGCTTCCGTGTTGTTCTTCGTCACAAGGCTGTCCAGGACAGCCTCCTTGGTGATGCCCGTGTCCAGCAGCTTCTTGATCTCCTCCAGGCACACGCTCGAGTTGGAGAAGGTGGTCACGCTCTGGGAGCGACTCTCCAGGCGGTTCTCCTCGATCAGCCAGTCGGGGTCCCGCATCAGGGCGCCGCAGACACAGGCATTCAGCATGGTGCCACCAAGGATGAGCGTGGCTCCTCGCCACCCGTACGACTCGATGAGGTATGAGGTGAGACGGGCGTACACAAACGTTCCGATGCCCGTGCCCGAGGCTCCGATGCCGGTGGCAAAGGTCCGCTTCTTGTCAAACCAGAAGGCAATGGAGACGACGGCAGTGACATAGCCAATGCCCAGTCCCAGGCCCGAGATAATTCCAAACGTCACCATCAGCATCTCGATGGAGTTGCAGAAGGCGGACATGGCGAACCCCACAGCGGACACAAAGCCCCCTATGATGGTCATCTTGCGGCATCCGTACTTGTCCACCAGATTCGACCAGATGGGCCCCATCAGCAGGGGAACGGAGAAGAACAGTGACGAGATCCAGGCCGTCTTCGAGGTGGACTGCCCAAAGTACTCCAGCAGCTCCGCATTGATCAGGCCAAAGGAGAAGGACAGACCATCCGCTATCAGGGAGACCACCAGGGAGGCGAACACCACCACCCAGCCGTAGCCGCCGTCGGGCATCTTCGGGGTCTTCTTCTCCGTCGAACTGGAGTCTATCGAGTCGCCCGACTCGTTTGATATCAGCCGCTTGCGCTTCTTCACCTGGCTTCCGTTCATCAGGCAGGTGAGGTTCCCCTCCCCGTCGATGGCTATGATGCTCGTGCGCACCACACGACTGTGTCCGGCCTCGTCGGCCAGCTCCTCCGCTGACAGATTGCAGAACGTCACCTCCGGGAACAGGTCGTGCTTGATGGCACGGTTCAGTGGTGTATTGGTCGGGGCCGGCACCGGGCTCTCTGGCAGCACTTGATAGGCTCCCCCATTCTGCTGGCTGTTGTTGTTGGCCGCCTCCGCGCTGTTATTGTTGGAGGAGACGCTGGGAGCCGTCGTGGGCTTGGCCATGATTGGGCCTCGATAAGTGCTACTTAAGTGTTTCGGTTTTGGTATTTGTTTTTGGACTAATTTGTTGCGTTCTAAGAGTAGAAAATCTTTGTACAAAAATGTCGCACTTTCTAGAAAAAGCAATTATTGGGATTTGAACACGATTTGTTGCATTTCAGCATTGATTTCAGTTGAATTTTCTTCCTTTTCTTCCAGTTTTCTTGCAGTGCGTTGTGCTGTTTGGGGGCGGGAAAACAGTAATTATTTTAGCATCATTTTTAAATAAATAAAATCTGCAGCTAATGCATTTCCCATTCCCCTTTCGATTTACAATAATAATAAAAAGTACAACAACAAGAACTAGTAGGGGAATACATTTCGTTTATAAAATCGCGCAGAAACTGGCATTTTCGTCACTTGGCATTTACCCCAGACGAACGGATCCGTTAATCGCCTTCAACTTGACCTCAAAGAAAATACTAGTATCTGAGCAGAAATTGAGCGAGAGAGAGAGAGAGAGTGTATGGGGAGAGCATGCCCATTGAGTATGTGAAAACAGCTGATCCCCGAAAATAATAATAAACAAAACGGGCAAAAAATAAATAATAATATTTTCAATTCAATTTGTGGACTGGTTTTGTGTTTGTTTGAGTGGCTAATTTTAGCCACTGACATACATACAAACGTACATACGTATGTATTTATGTACATATTTACATAATTTATCTCCTATATTTTTGGGGAGGATAGCCAGACACACTCAATGAGAGGTTGGGGGAATCGGACAGACACAAAACCAGTTACTGGCATGGAAAACACTATTTAAAGGGGTTTTTGTCAAGGGTTTCGTCTTACCTTTTATCCTGCAAAAGCCACATACACAATGATCCGCCCCTGGGGCAACAGGAGAACCGAGAAGCGTACAAAAACTGCGATCGAACGTTACACTTTAGTATTTCCAGCTCTGTTTTTCACTGTCACTATTTATTTCGGTTTCCACACTGCGAATACGAGTACGAGTATTATTGCCGCCAATTAATTCACCATAATTGCACAGATCTTCAGTTATATTCAGTTCGCTGAGGGTGTAGCGACTATGTTTTAAGGGTTTATTGAGGGCGGCGGTTCGCTGGAGGATTCTTAGGCGCGGATCGCGGGGTATATAGTGGAGAAACACTTTGTTCGATTTGCTGCTGTTGTTGTAAGTACGAGGATTGTTGTTCTGGCTCTTGTCGCACGATTTTGATGCGGCAGCTCCTGTTGCAGCTCCTGCGGCGGATGTCGTTTTGCTGGCACGATAAAATGACTTGAACCGAATGTCATTCATTAAGAACGTTAGGGGGCTTATCACTGGCCAACGGAGAATATATTGAACAATTACTGATGGCAACTGTGGCTGCTTTCTACCGATGCTGTTGCTGATGCTGATGATGTTGCTGATGCTGTTGCTCTTGTGGCAGTTGTGGTTGCCAGTGAACAGTTTATGCCTTGGCACCTTCATGCGGGGGATACCAAACAACACTTTTCGATGCCAATAAAAAGGAACTTTGCAACAGCAAAACAAAACAAAATAAGAAAACTAAGGGGAATGCCTATGAATGATGCTTGGGTTCTGCTTCTGCTTCTGCAGCTGCTGCTCCTGTGGCAGGTGGGTGCACGTGCCTCTCCTGCTCTGCACTCCACTCCACTCCTCTGGTGAGGCCACGTGGGGGGTTTAACGCGTGTCAAGTGCGCGGCGCACAGTGCGGGGGCGGACGGGCGAACATATCGACGGCGTTTCTTTCAGTGCTGTGCTGGATGTCGTATGATGAACAAAACTTAAATATTATGTAACTCAATCGCCACTTTTTCCGCTGCGTTTAGTTCTATTCTCCTCGTTAACGCTTGATGATGATTTATGGTTTATGGCTCTCGATTAGCTGCCAATTGCTGATTGATGCTGCAAGAAGAGAGAATGAACAGAGAGTTAGTCGAGATTCTACGGATGAATGTCTTTAATTGGAGCACATCGCTTTCAATACGCCAGCAATGGCACAGCACATAATAAATTCGACAAATGGCGCCGCCACATCACCCACACATAAATTACCATACAAATATATGTACATATGAATGCACATACATACATATGTATGTAAATGGTACTCTCCTTATATAAAGCAATTCCAACTCGTGAATTGCCAAACAATGCAAAATAGATGTTTCGAGTGTTTCATTAATTTGGACACATGACAGCGTCGAATGCCTGCAGCGGCAGGGTAGATGATGCTCAGATGTGTACCTTGGAAACGCCACACACAGGCGAGTATCGGCCAGAAAACTTTATAGCATATCTGATATTTGATGCCAAAAAAAAAACCTGTTATCTATTCATCATTTCCATGGCAGGCAGATGATAGTTTGCACCTAAAACCAGTTCCAAAGTGATTTAAGATAGCTTTAAGCTGTATCCTAACCCGAACAAAATTTAGCGCTGTTTTCCATGCCACTTCCTTAGTTATTTGGCACAGATTAGACACACAATTCTGCAGCCTTTCATTGCTTTGGTTATTGCACATTGACCAACTTAATGGGGCCCCTCTGAGGATTGCCAA
Organism: Drosophila subobscura; assembly: GCF_008121235.1. Lineage (NCBI taxonomy): Eukaryota > Metazoa > Arthropoda > Insecta > Diptera > Drosophilidae > Drosophila > Drosophila subobscura. Next base: position 6,906,569 of record NC_048531.1, read on the forward strand.
GTTCAACGCTCGATAGGCGAGAGTGATTAAAAAATCGTATAATACCGTACCCAAGTAGACAATATGCAGGCGGAACAGAGCGGAGCAGGGAAGAAGAAAGAGCTGACAAAATGGAATGGGACAAAATGAGAAATAAAGTAAACAAGAAACGACGGCGCGTTTTTTGATTGCTGAGATTTTCAGTGCTAAAAAAAGACGAACCGTCTGATTTCCGACTTTAGCTAGACAACGAAATTGTCCTCTTATCAGAAATCAAATTGGAATCTCTAGTATATGTACGTTGAAATCGTATAACTACAAGTAGAACAGTATGTCTTTTTGGTTGAACTGCTGGCTGATGGGTACACTGGTACTAGTACGTACTATTTGATGGCCAAAAAAAAGTTGCCGCTGGCTTATCTTTACAATATAATTGACAGAAATATTGTTGCATGTGATAAGCTCAGAGATTTGATAACGATATAGAGATAAGGAGAGAGGGAGTGTGCTGTGTCCAACTGACTTTACAATAACATACATATATTATCAGTGATCCGAAACGACACAGTCACGTGATGGATCTCTTAGTCTTTCATTAATCACATATTCAACTCTTCGACTTACATTTCGACTAAACAATATCACAATTAATTCAACATTTTCTGCATTTTCAGCACAGGCGCCTGTTTGTATGCCACACTTTCGAAATGCACTTCTGTTTTCTGGCGGAGCACTTTCACTTTGTAAAGCAAATCATGCTTGAAACTTAAGACCCACATCTTGTTTAGTTTATATCAACTCAAACACAACACAACAACAGGCCAAGCCAAGACAAAGAAAATAAAATAAAAACTTGTAAGTTACGATGATGATGCCTACAAAAAGAACAACAACAACAACGAGCACAATTTGAGTGGCCGTGGTCCGCGTTTCTGTAAAGTTGGACTCGGAATTGGACACGGGATTGACCGTCGTCGTTGTCGTCTGAGCGACTGAACAGAAATGGGCCTGAGATTGAGACGGGCACAAAGCGCTACAGCAGAATGGATTGGAACGGAATGATATGGAACGGAACGGCGACAAGGCTGCCGAGTGTCTGTAATCGCGGCAATCGTTTGCCTTAATCTAATAAATTTCTTATCAAAGCGCGTCGTTGCTTATAGTATTTAACATTTTTTCTGTATAAATGTACATGCATATGTAAGTATGTACATAAGCACGCGTTGTCGTCTGACAACTTGAACAGTCTCTTGTGAGGCGGCGCTCTCTGTCGGGTCTCTTTTGGCAGTGGGTCGTACCAGATTCTATGCGTAGATCTACAGACTGTTATAGATGTATGCATGTACAAACGTATCTACATATGTATGTGTATGTAGTTAAAAACTTATTCAAATCAAGTCAATCATGCGACTGAGGGTAATTGGTATTCTAGTAGTTGGAAAAGCAGAGTATCCGCCAGCAACCTTGAGGAATTACATTTGTAGTTAGATATTTGTTTATCTTGGGAAAATTTAAGCAATATATTCAAATATATTCTATAACTGATTAATTTTAGTGCAACAATTAAATTCAAATAAATACGAGTGTACAATGGAAAACCATAAAAAATGCACTCGAAATATCAATAGAATTTAATTTTTATTACCTCATTAAGCTGGATTAGCTTTGATTTAGCTGTGTCATTTTTAGTGTTAAGCCACACAGTTAAATAAGTTGGAAGAGATCCAAGCTTTGTACGTTACTCTAATTATTTTATGATATTTTAGAGATAAAGTGCACAACAGTTCCTACGACACGGGGCTTCATCAATTCTAGCCAGTCGTTAATTGTGAGGTAATTTTAGAGCTAGACGACAGGGTTTTCGCGATAACTTTTATGGACCCAATTGTGATAATGAATTCTTTGGTGGCCGGAATTTTAGTTTGATGCTGACCTAGGCCAGTTAATGTGGGGTTTTTGTCTGATTATAATATTGCTATATGAGGGGGTTCTATAACTCTAATTTAGGCTGGGGAAATTATCCAAGAAATTGCGCATTAACTAGAGTTTGCATTGTTCCTCAGGGAATATAATTCAGACTAACCAATTGTTTCCATGAGCGTCTTCATCATCGAAGGGAACCAACGAAATTGATTTAATTTAATTGTGCTGCTGGGTTGCCTTCATGTTTTAATTGAAAGACTCAAACAAATTGATTGAGCCAGCTGGAATCAGGGACAAGCCGAAGCCGATCACCTTGAATTGAATTGTATTGCTGCGTTTTCTCATCAGCTACAAGTATTTTCCAACCCGGGAACCCACTGAGCACCCAACCCTGACCTTGCTAAAGTATTTGTTTAGTTTAAGAAGCAAAGCAACAAAAATGCATTTCCTAATGGCATCATACATCCCTACGGCCATTGAGAGCTCAGGAGCACTCACTGCAGTCTCTAAGTAATCCGATAAAGAGACAGGCGGACGGCTCCCATCCTCTTTGTTTTCGCTTTGCAGTGCTCAGTCGCTTTCTCTCCTGCCAACGGCTTAATTGACGTGTGTAATTGATAGTGGGGTGCAGAGCTCAGGTTAATTAATTTAAAGTGAGGCAAACATACTCCCCATTCACTAAGTTGCGACTGTTTTGAGCAGATCTGGGGTATGCCTCACCCAATATTATTTCACCTTGCAGTGCACACAGCTGATCCCCCATGCCACACTTCCCGTCTGGCTCACTCTCACGCATCGAAGGTGTCAGCTTTTAATTGATTTGCGGTATTTACGTTTTGTTTGCGGCTGTCAATTGAATTGAGTGTGAGTGTGTGTGCTTCACCAGCCCCAACCACAAAGCCCCGTTTCTGTTGCACTTGCCGTTGGAGAGGATTTAATGCTCGATTCCCCTTCTCAGCCGTTTGCCAAATTGGCCAAATGACATCCCAGGGTCGAAAACTATTAATAATCGACAGAATGTGTGTGCATATATGAATTTTTTTGTTGTTGGAAAGAATTCCATATTGAAAATATTGATTTTCTACATAATGCTAAGTGACTTGTCTCTCACATGGGGCTGACAGTGCAGTCCGAAGTTTTTAATCTCTTTATCGGATCCGCCCCTCTTCAACTTGACAGCTTACGTCACCGAAAAACATGTTGACTAAGCCAAAGAAGAGAAAAAAAATTACAAGAGCGGCAAACTTGTGCATTGCATACACAGAAAAAAAGGTGTCACCGTGGTAAGTGACACACCATGCACACACTGGCACACCACACCTGCGGCATCCTTTCATGTTTCATGTCGAGGACTCGGGCTCAAGGGACATCAGCAAAAAATGTATGACGTGCATATAAAAACAATAATGGCGACTGCATATCCACACCCCCACGCACACACAGACACACACAAAATATTTACTACAGCTACCGTTAGTACTGTTTTTGTAAGCTAAAGGATTATGTATGCTTTTTGCCTTAAACTTGACTAACTTTGCGGTCAAAGAAAAGAAAGAAAGAAGGAAAACCGCCAGAAAATAAGGTTTTATATTGATTTTTTTTCTCTCTTGCTGCTCTGCAGGATATATTTTTGCTGTGTAGTATGAGTGTGTGCTTGGTTGAGAGGAGGACATGCATACTAAATGAGATTTACAGTTAATATTTTTCCTTTTTTTCCTAATTTCCTATGTTTTGTGCTTGGTGCAAGCAAGAGAAAGAGGAGGAAAAAACCACTGTAGAGCTGGTGTTGCATTTTCAGATTTCTCTTCATTTTAACATTTGTTTACCTCTGAGTTTCACACACTAGTCCATAATAACACATGCATAAACTAATTAGCAAATAAAAAACTTTGTCAGCTGATAAAATAATTGGATAAATTATGAAACGCAATTTCTCGTCTTCTCTTGTCAGGCTTTTCTCTTCTCATTGGATGCGGTTCCACTTGAAACAGAAAGGAATTCAAGAACAAAAACAACAGAAGAACCGGACCAAGACAAATGCCTTTGTTATGCCCATATTTTGGTGTACTCCTCGTTTGGGTCTGAAAAGGGCAAACTTTACGCTGGACGGAACGGACTTTTAGCTGTGCGTGTAAACAATCCTCAAGGCTGAGTGTTTTTTTTTGCTTTCTAATTTCTGCTCTTGACATGGAGTCACACAGCCCATGCAAAGTGCAAAAATGCAAATTAGAAAATCAACTAATATAACTTAACGTACCACTCATGCATACATAACGTCTACATTTGGGTGGGTAGAAGGTGCTGCTTTAAAGTGCTAGCACTGCAACTCTAGAATTCTATGAATTAAAATTGCAACTAAAATTAATGAATAATTCATCTCATCGATAATTTCTTCCCCAACAATAATTTAATTAGGTACATATTTCCGCATACTCATTTCTGTAATTAATGATAAGCGAGTCTAGGAATTACATTTTAAAATTCGCTCTTTTTGCTTGGTTTATCCGAGCGTGCTAGGCCGCCAATCTCAAGATAAGCCATGAAGGGCATTTTACCCGGGAAGTCCTGGACAAGGTCGCCCATGTACATATGTACATACACATGTACAATGTACATATGCATGTACATAATTATATACATACATACATATGTATGTATAAATTTCCCTCCGCGTCAAGCTATCCAAAGTGAAATCTGGCGCGTCACACTGTCTGCTGCCTGCGGAGGGGCTTGGGTTTTGTTTGTTTGTTTTTGCCAAGTTTTGTGTCGCTGCTCATGTGACAGCTCGAAATGAACGAATCGTTTCGTTGTTCTGCTCTTAATTGCCACTCCACTTACCCGGCAAATGTATCCGCTGGCGATAAATTCGTTTCGTTCGTTTGCTCGCTGTTTAGGCATTCGCATTCGTTTTCCATTTCCAACCATAAACAAATCAACCGCACAACAGAGTAATAATCAATTAGGAGCAACTCTGAAGCGGTCGAGCGGTCGGGGTTTGCATTTCCTGTTGCTCTTCGATCTAATATTCTGTGGTGGTGTTTGTTTTGTTGTGGCTCACTCAAAACTCAAACTACGAATGACGGTGCGTTTTCCATTCGTTCCTTCTTCATCATTTTTATTCCATATCTTTCTCGCACTCCCTTTATTACTCGTTCTCCCTTTCCAGTTTGGAGTTTACAGTTTCAATGTGTCTTCCCTTCCACTAATACTTTGTATTCTTCCTTCTGCCCTTTACTGTTCTGTTTTGTTTGTATGGGTTTTTCGTGACGCAATGGAAATTTACCAGTTTTACCAGAGAGATCATTAAATTCAATGGCATGTCTTCAGCTCTTTTGTGTGTAAAATCCTCCCCTACCATACCCCTTCCCATATGGAGTGCATAAATGCCAGGAATACTTTTTGTTTATTTCTATCGGCTGTGTTAGGAATGTTCTGGAAAGCAATTTGTGACATGTTGCTTACTTTGCAACTCGGCTGAACATAAATTTCATACTAATGCAAATTTATACAATTTGCTGACCGTAGAGCAGTTGTGGCCTGTGTTAGTTATTCATTCTTTCCTCTAATGAAGTAAATTAATGGTTACAGTTTCAAAACTGAGCCAAGTTGAAGGTTCATTCTACCAAAAAAAGATTAATGCCTAAATTGCATGCTGCATAAAGTTGGAACGCGATAAGCTACAAAATGCTAATGGAATTGCAATCAGTAATGTGCAAGAATTGTTGCTTTATTCCATATGCATGTGCATAGAAAAATGTAAATACATACATATGTACATACAGTTGTGTTCAATGAAATAGTAGTGCCGCGCCACACAATTTTCACAACTATTTTTGAGACCCTTCCAGTCTTTCGAATTGAACAAGTGATACCTTTTTGGAAAGCCTGAAATGTTCACATTAGAACCCAGAAAGAATCCTGGAACATTTGCATTCCATCTTCTTGTTTTACATGACTTTAGAAAAATACCCATGAAAACTGCTGTTCAATAAAATAGTAGTGCTGGGTGCAAGTATTAAAAAAAAATTAAAAAACAAATTAAATCAATTCAAAAAAGTTACCATCAGTAAGCTTAGTTTATATATTGAATATTTTGATGAAAGAAATGTTTGAATATAGCGGTACTTTTGTTTTTGCAGCGTAGAAGTAATCAATGAACGGTCCAATATGGGAGACTTTAGAATTCGACTAAAAACTAAAATCAGGAGGTATAATGAAATTCAAAACTAATTTGAATGTGCTTTTACTGTTATATTAAATAATTTAAACTAAAAGAAGCACCCTGAAAAATGATTTTTTATGCGAAAAAATTGTCTTTTAGTAGAAGGTCGAAGATGGTTGAAGGCAAGACCAAGGTCTTCAATATCCTCAAAAGTTATGAAAACAATTTTATATCGCTCTGAAAGTGTTTTGATATTTAATACACGACTGATTACACATTATTTAGTTGCAAGAGGTCCCCGGAAGCTACGCGTTTGAGAATAAAAGCACATGGGTACACGACTCATGTTTTGAAAAATGAGGACATGAGGCATGTGGACTGGGCCGTGTCACAGTCCGAAAAATACTTTTGACAGATGAGTGTAAAGTTGTTTTATATGGTAAGAAAGACTCAAAAGAATATGTTTGGTGTTCACAGATATCTGATAACTGCCCAAATTCTTGAAAAAAACAACATTGGGCATGTTGGGTTGACCCTTATGGGCTACAGCCCATATAAACTCTTACTTCCTAGCCTTATACTGACGTATTTCATAAAGTGGTGTGTGCCAACATACTTTTTAATACAATACAGTAATATTACTATTGAAAAATGCCTATCAAAAGGATCTGTCATCAAGATAATGCTCTGAAACACGCAAGAAAGCTCGCTAGGAATGGAATTTTATCCGTAGAGGTCGACACTTTTCCATGTCTTGCTCAGTCTCTAGACCAAAATCCCAACGAAATCTTATTGTAAAATGTGAAATGTGTTATTACTATTACAAATCCGTCAACCAGAGCACAGTTTTGCCAAGGTGTTTAAGAATTATAGTCTCAGATCTTATTTAAGCTTGGGCAGTACCTTATTTACACATGACAGGTGGGCGTAAGGCCATAGTGAAAACAAATTTGATTAAAAACTACATATTAAACCTCAAGAAACATATAGAACATGAAACATATGCACTAATTCCAGTTTCGTTATTTTTTTAAATTTTCTAAAAAAAACACTACTATTTTATTGAACAGCATTTTGTATAGGTATTTTTCTTAAGTCATGTAAAACAAGAAGATGGAATGCAAATATTCCAGGATTCTTTCTGGGTTCTAATGTGTACTTTTCAGGCTTTCCAAAAAGGTATCACTTGTTCAATTCGAAAGACTGGAAGGGTCTCAAAAATAGTTGAGAAAATTGTGTGGCACGGCACTACTATTTCATTGAACACAACTGTATGTATGTACATATGTATGACAAACAAACAATTTAATTCCTCGAATGATGTGATTTAAGCTGATCCAATATTTGAAAATGTCCACACGTAATAAGAATGTGAGGGACGGGACGCATTAGATAAGATAAAATAAGCTATTTTACTTAAAACAAAATAATAAATACTGTGGTTGTTCACATGACTGCAGAATACAACTTAATTTATGGCAAATGTATGTATATTTAGTACCACAGCTATAGGGAGTAAATCTTCTTAAAAGATTACTCCTTTTGGGTAATTAATAGAATCAATTGCCCTCATTCTCATTCGTAATCTGCGTGTGTTTATAATGATTATCGCTATTAGCTATAATTAGCACAATTTGTGCCTGAAGTTCCCCCTCCGCTGGCGACAGGTTGGAACCGGTTCTTGGGTTTATTTTTATTTTTTGCTCGATTTGCACGCAATCAGCTGGTTTGCTCTTTGCTACCTTTAACATTCGCTGCTGACACACATTGTCTGACAGACAAATGCAAAAAAAAACAACATGTCAGAATAATATTAAATGCACAAAGGCCTTACCGGTTCGTTAGAACTGCTACTGCCGCACCGAAGCGATGGCATTCGCTTTTGCTTACACAAATTTATGTATGTATGTATGTACATATACATGTTTACATATGTATGTATCTGAGGTCAATGTCTTCATAGAATCAGATACATACATACATACGTAAGTACATATCCAACTCAAGCCCATTACGACTTCCAAATGCACAAATCGAGAGCTCAAGGACGGCAGACAAGAGAATGGTTTTCGATTACAGTAAATCAAATTTGCAGAGCCATAAAGCCACGAAAAGTACAAAAAAAAAAAACGACCAAAAACTGAAGCCCAACAAATGTCTGCCCCATGTCCCATCTTTCCAAAGGGACTATCACCATGCATGAGTGGAGAACTGGAGGGAGGCAAACGCAAAGGCAATAAAACCCAAATGAGTGGTAGAGCAAAACGGCGGCGCGTGTGTAGGTTTTCGTATGGGAGGAAAGGAGGTGGAAAGAGCAAAAAATTCAAAAACTGTGTTATGGCCTACCAACAGCATCTCTGTTTTTGTTTTTTGCCTCCCACACTCTTTCGGCTTATGTTAATTTAGCCACGAAGGATAACAGAGGTGCTTTGGCAGAAACTATAAAGCTGTTATTGTCCCGTATGAGTGCTATCTGTCGCAGCGATAAGGTACTAATATCTTTAAAGTTGAAACTTACAAGTCAAAGTACAAAAGTTCTTTCTTATCAGAGCCTGCTGAGTCAGTTCATTAAAGACACGTACCTTACACGCAGTGCAACTCTCAGCATAATAATTTATGAACATAATTCTGTTTGAAAAGTTTGCGGGGGCTCTTCCAATAAATAAATGTCTGTATAATGCTTGCGGCAGTCGTGCCCAATTGGATTTAAATATATACACACTTTGCTGACTTATAAATAGACAACACACACTCGATCACACTCGTAGACGTAGACACTTCATAAAGATAAATAAATGAATTATTGTTAACTCATTGCGCCTCAAAATAAAACGCAAAGCAAACAAAATATGAACTTATTTATCAGAGACCATAAGACCTGGGTGATATCTTGAAATATTTATCAATAAGCCAGCAATGAGGTCAATAAACATTAAAAATGTAAAACGCTTCTTACCTTAGCACTTTTTTAAGTTGAATTGATAGTGAAATCTCTTCTGGAGTCGTATGTTTATAATTTAGATTACAACCATTTTATTATAATTGTGATCTTTCGTCATTTATGCCGTTTACATTGAAGGTTGAATGATTATTTTTGGTGTACTTGTCGTTGAAGTGCGGGGCGGTGCCGCGGTGCAGGTGAGTCTTTAAATAAACCAAATAAGCTCGCTCTCTCCCCTTCTTCTATGCTTTTTTTTCGTTCCTCTTGCGTCAATGATTCTGTTTGCCGTTGTTTTATGAATTTTTCCCTCTGTTTCCCTCTGCACAGTGGAACGAATTTTTGTTCGGCGCGTGTCAAATACGGCACTGTCTCTGAATTATAATTTCGCGTCGAGCGCTTTAATGTCAATGCTGAATGACTTGGTATTACTGATTGTATAAAATTGCACAACACATTGGGAGCACCTTTGTGGAGTGTTATTGTCGCTGGTTTGACAGGGATGGTTTCTGGAGAGCTGGAGACTTCGCTGGAGTTTCACTCTGCGTGAGTTTCGATTTTCTTCGTAGCACCCCAAACTCTGGGGGGGAAGTACGAGTTTGGCAATGGACAACAATACCACCAAACAACGGCACAAGTTGACCAGAAAATGTGGTGCGGTCGGCGCTCAGAATAAACAACTGTTACAACACACACACACACGCACACAAAATATGAGTACAAATACTATGTACATATGAATGTATGCAGACAACGGAATAAAAGTTTGATGTTTTTGGCACTGCTAACCGATTCGCATTTAATTGATTAAATCAAACGTTTCGGTGAGAGCTAAGAGCACCAAAATTGGTGCGAAAGGTGCGTTCAAATATTCTGATTATCGAATTTTTCCCTTTGCAACTAAAAACTCTCTGAATCTGTTTTCCGAATACCCAAAATCCTTGAAACACCGATTGACCAAAACACTTTTCATTAAATTCACCGCACGCTTTTTCCTGTCTTTAGTTTTAAAAAAGAGTTGTTAGTGTTAGATTGTTGACTTGTTACACACACGCTTGTTCGGGTTTAACTGGGAAATCAGTGTGACCCGCGTATGTAGCGATACAAAATACGGCCTGACCTTCAGAAATATACCGCAATATACCAGCGAGTTGTTAAAATATTCCAAACATTTTCTTCATACAAACAGAACAAAGAAATTGCTGCATATTTTAAAATGCGATTGAAACAGTAATGCATATTTTAGTAGTTGACAAATTTTAGCTAGCCAATTAAACTGAAATGAATTGGTCATGGAGTATCAACATGGTTTTTCCTAGAATTTTGTATGGCAATAAATTGCGAAGCGGTCACACTGGAAATTAACAACGGCGTTGTAAACAATTCGCGGCTCTTTTCCAGCGCCACGGCAGACGCCACTTTCAAACAAATTTGTGAATTCTGTGCAAGATAAAAATTGAGACATAAATACAATTCAAGTAAGTGAAACTGAGGAAAGCGAAACTCCGACTAAGAAAATATCTCCCCCAGATGCACGTGGATGACAATGTCCTCCAGACAGACAATGAGCCTGGAATTGCGCGAGTCGCAATTGGCCAAATTGACAAATGACTTGGAGGAGATACGCATGCGGGCCCTGGAGCAGGTCGAGACGCGCTTCATTCGCTGCCTGTCGCTGGACGAGAAAATCAGAGTGAAGCCAGTGTTTATGCTTAAGCAGCTAATACGATGGTTTGGCTGCAAGCCGCTCCTGGCCGCCGACCGCGTGCTGGCCGTTCTGCTGGAATTGCTGCGCTCCGAGTATGCCGACGAAGTGGTGAAGAAGATACCACACGAGCGGCTCTCGGCGGAGTTGGACAAGATCAGGAAAATTGTACGTTCCCAGGAGTCCCAGCGACCCATGGAGCTTCTGGACGATTTGCAGCTACTACTGCCCGATATATACGACATCCATGTACCCCCCACACCGTCATCATCCTCCTCCAGCAATCAAACTGAATCATCGAGTGAGACGGAGTGCAGGTTGCAGGAACAGCTGGAGGCGAGATTCAACCCAGACGACTTTGAACCGGCTTGGACACAGCCGTGCAGGGAGGATGTGCTCACCATGAAGACGATGATCGACATGGGAGACTCGGAGGACGAAATGAACGAAAAGCTAATCAGTTTGATTATCAAAATGGATGACTATCCCAGCGAGTACTTCCTCCAGGCGCCACACATTTTCCTCAAACTTGTAATGATTCAGCAAAGGGCAGACGCCAATCTTCCCAAGGTGAATCATGTCCTTCTCAACTTTCTGCTGCAGCTGCAGAACAGCATAAAGACGCGAACAGCCACACTTGCCTATTACAGCAACTTGGACCCACCGGCGACGCGCCCCAAGCAGCTGCGTGTGGAGAGTGCTCTGTGCTTCCTGCTAAGCAGCTGCACCAAGCTGCTGCAGCCGCTTCTGCTTAGATTTACCAGCCAAAATTGGTTGATCCTGGAACTGATCAAAGAGGCTGTACGCACCTACGCCGCAATGCGTGCGCCCATCTCGTATCTGTTCATAGGTCGGCTATCGGGTCTGGTCAAGGAGGCCCAAACATTTTGCTACAGTGCAACAGGCAACGATGTCGCAAAGCTTGTGGATAAGCTGGCGGTGCCCCGTTTGCATTCGCTCATCTGCAATGGCCTGCTGTATGATTCTGTTGAGTTGAATGAAGCCAGTGACAAGTCAATCAACGCAAATGAAGCCAAACTACACTGTCAACTGCTCACGACGGACATTGCCTATTTGCTGTGCATGCCACAGTGGGGTCTGTTACCGATAAATAGAAATTTGGGTGGTATTTCACCTCCCAAAACGGTGGATACATCGATTGACCGGTTCCGCAATGCTTATACTTTGGCAGTCGATTATCTGAAGTCCACCGAAAAGCCGGCAGCAGAGGAGATGATCCTAGATCAGAGCACCATCTGCCTGGTTGTCGACCAGCTGGGCAGCAAGACTTTGGTGAAGCAGCTCTTTGAGGCTGTTGTGGAATGCAATCTGATGTATGACAAGAATCCCAAATTGCGTTTGGAGGCCGAGATCTTGATCCACAATCTGATGAACCTGCGCGACCGAGAGCTGCGTGGCTACTTCTATAACCTCATGCGGCATCCCTGTGGCTTGTTCTTCCACGCAGTCGCGCAAAAGAGCGTCTATCTGCGGGGCTGCAGTAACCAGAAGTTGATTCGCCAGCGCATCTTTGGCATACCGCTAAACACGACGCTGCTGCGTCAGTTTGTGATGCAGAGCTGGCTGGACGACGAACCCGAGGGGGTGCAAGCCTGGTGCCTGCAGTATCTGGACTTGCTGATCAACTTGTGCAGCAGCTTGAATGGGAACGACTTTCTCGGAATGTACGACTTTCTGCAACCCGTGATGGTTCCCCTGATGATCTGCCGCTCCGTTACGTGCAGTTCCCTGCACAACAAATTGTGGAAGCTGACCTGTCCGGATGAAGGAGAAACGCTTCTGAGGCTGCGAGCTAACGTCTGCTATCTGTTCCATCCCGATGCCCAGATACGAATTGAGGCTGCGAATCGAATCGCATACATGCTGCAGTGCGCGGATAACCCCGGAATAATAACAAAAGTGCAGCCGAACAGAATAGGCTTTGATTTCGGTGTGGTTCGTCCCCCATGGCCGTATCAAAGTATTTTTTCGGCCAGCAGCGATCAACCCTTTCAGGGGGAGCGCAGTTTGGACGCCCTCACGCGGCTATTGGAAAGCAAAGATCTGAGGCCAGCCATACGCAAGTCGACATTGACCCAGCTAAATGTTTTCCTACAGAACTGGAATGCCTGCGGCTACTTCGCGAAGACAAACGTCTCAATAGTGATGGTCATGCAGGCTGTGTACTCTGCCATGGAACACATCAAGTGCCCCGAGCATGCAGAGTGCGTACTGCCAGCTGTGAGCCTTATGATGAAAATCCAATTTAACCAGAAAGAGGTTCTGCAGGGGTCGGCCGCAACCAACCTAGTGTATATTATTATGACGGAGCTCCTCTTTGAGACTACGCACCGTCCGGAGTTGCGTGAGACTCTGCTTATCTGCCTGTTCCAACTGATCTGCCATGAGCACATGACGGTCAGCGAGTCGAAGCTTTTTTTGGACGTGGATTTGAGTTCGCTGATGGTACCCATAACCTATGACCTTGAACTGACTGAACCGACGTCCAACGTCGCGGAGGGACTGTTGCTGGACCGTGGCATTCAGCAGATCCATTTCGGTCAAGATGCCGACCGGGCTGCCCAGCATTTGCGTCTAATAGTGGCGGTTTGCGCAAGCGAAAACCCAAAGAATATTACACTGGAAGCCGTCCAGAAACTGGACATTAGAAAATCGCTGAAGCTGACGGTACCCGATCTGGCCCTGCTGCAAGCATCGCGGATCGGACCACAGCTGGATCGCCAGCTCACGGCAGCCAGCAACTGCAGCAATCACGAGGAACTCAAGCAGATTGTGGCACTAATCCAGACACATTTGGTGCTGCTTCGCACTGCCGTCCCCGTGGAGGCGGGAATCAGTCTGTGGCAATTTATGCACAAGTATCTGCGCGCAGCACCGGCCAACGCAGCGGATCGAGAGGTATACATGTCCGTGTCGGAACTATGCCTGAGCTGCATGTGCTTCGGCGTGCCGCATGTGTGGAACGGACTCAATCAGGCTCTGGAAATGGATCCACACCACAGCTTTCTGCTGCTACTGCACGATCGCACCATCGGCCTCGACATGCTTGAAGTGATCTGCCAGATCGTTGTGGCTCTGCTAGACACACAGACGAAACAACCCGCTGATAGCAGCTGGCACAGCAAGCTCTTTATGCAGCTGAGTGCCGTGGCCAGGACACACTTTGAGGTGAGGCAGCTGCTGCACGTGCGCTGCCTTCTCCAAGTTCTGCATTTTCTCAGCGAGCGCGACCTGAGGCTCAGCGAGGTTCAGCTGATGGTGAGTGTCACATTCCACTTTGGGAAAGTTAAGATACAATCTCTATCCATTGCAGTACTACATTCGACACTTTTTGCAACTCTCCTCTGATCTGAGGAGCCCCACACAGACTGGATCTCAGTGGCAGCGGGACTGTCTGCACATTGTGTGCCAGCTCCACGCACGTTGCATGCCAAATCCCGCAACGATTGCCACACCCGGGGATAAGGACCACATAGCCAACAAGATAATTGCCTATCTGGTGGGAATGTGCGGACACCTGGATGGACAAGTGCGTGCGCTGGCTTGGGTATCGCTGGCCAATTGGATTGCCACTAGTGGCTCCTCGGTGGAAAGTGTCTTGGCGCCCGTGGACTTCCTGCCTGGCGGACTGCTGACCTGCTGTCTGTCCACCATGATGCATGTGGGAGAAACAGTTCTGGTCAGAGAGTTGGCTGGTCGTGTGTTCGAAATGCTGATGCCGCAAATGGACACGGAGAAGATCATCGAGCTGCTGCAGGAGCATGACTTCCTGGATGATGCGTATCGCACTTTGCCAACACTTTATGTCGTATCCGCGCTGCCGAAGGACGCTGAGGGAACGAAGAGCTCGTGTGGCATAATCGGCTGTTACGTAGCCATCTGCTCACGTCTGGTGAGCCTCAAGGCGACTTGGTGTCTCACGCTCTGTGAGCATCGATTCATGAGCTGCCTGAGCGATGTTATGAAGAGGAAGGTGCCACCGAAGCCGCACTTGGATGATTTCCTGGAGCTGTGCGCTGCCATCAGTGAGCTCTATGCCCTGTGCTACTCTGCCAACTTTGAGTTCCTGCAGCGCAGCATTTGTCGCGATTCCGCCCTGCTGCAGAGCTACCTAACGCTGCTGGATTCTACAATCAACTTCAGAGCGCCCGAACGCTTCGTGGCACGTTTCCTCAAGCTATTTCTGGTCTTCTGCAGGGACACCAACGCATATGAATTTTTGTTCGAGCAGCTCAACGCTCGAGCCGGTGTGTTCATCGACATTTTCCTCTATGGCACGCACCATAAGCACAAGGGAACAGCCATGCAGCGTTACATTCTCTCGGCTCTGGCCATCGTGTGCCTCAAGGCACAAAATGCACCTGAGAATCTCAACTTTGTGCGGAAAATGGAAGAAAGCAGCGTGACATTGGCCCCAGCTAACGCCCAAGATGAAAACGGTAACAATAAGGAAAACAATGCGAATGCTTTGAATAACCAACAGACGGTGAAGTCGAGTCGGAAACTGGAGCAAGACGATGATCCAGTTGTATTCAATGCTGTGGGGATCCTCGTTCAAAAGTTGAGCAGCCTCTTCGATCACTATTTCCCAGCTAAGACGTTCAACTTTTTGCAACCTCCCGGAACGGGTCACATGCAGATTGGCGAGGCAATCGGAGCACTGCTGAAGGTCTCGCAGGATGCTATGGTTGAAGCCCAGCGGCTTAAGCTGCTGGATCGAATTTTGGGCCTGATCGACGGCTTCCTCAGCGACGTGGACATTGGAAACGCCAGCACCTATGTGAAACGCGTTGGCGCCCACAAGTTACGCGATATCCTGAACAATATGGTGGTGCTGCTCAACATGCTGGTGCAGTGGCACAGTTCGCCTCAGTCTGTGATCCACGAGGCCTCGGTGGCTGCCAAATTCGTACGCGTGCTGGTCCGCATTTGGCCCTGGCTATCGCACTCGGCGCATCTCAAATGCCTGTGCGTTCAACTGGCCATGTTCCTTACCGAGCACTCGCTCGAGATGTGCAAGCATAGCTCCGTGGTGCTGTCCGGACAATCCACTTCGCTGCTCCAGCTGATGGTGCGGGTGGCTGTCAACGAGACGCACCGGAAGGAGACCCCCGACGCCGTACCCCATAAGACGCTGGTGTCTGCTTTGCGTGTGATGATGAACTGCTGTGCCTGCGGCGAGGCTCGCCTCAGTCTCTCCAAGCTGCGTGTGCTGGACACGTTTGACACGATTCTGCCGGCCACCGCAAGTGCGGCTCATGGCACGAAGGTCAGTTCCGCAACCTTGAACGCCTGGCTTGGCTTCTGGGAGGTCTACTCGCGCTACGATCTCGGCTCCAAGGTCTGCCACTTGCTGGGTCTCTTCACTGCCATCGAGCGCAGGCCACCGTTCAGCCAGGGCAGGATGCTCTGCCTACGTATCCTGCGCAACATGAGCTTCTCGCCTGGAAATCGCCTGCAACTAGTGAACAACGTCGACTTTATTTCTATGTTGGATGACATTGTCTCCCAATCAGTCCGAATCATAGATGGCGGCAGTGACCCCAGCGAAGACACGTTGGGAGAGCACCTCCTGGGGGTCCTGATTGTGTGGAAGCTCTTCTGTTTCGTAGCCAAGTACCAGGCCATTCTGCGGGGCACCAAATTAATGAAGCATCTCTCCTGGCTCCAAGCAACACTGAAACGCTGTAAAAAGCACACATCTACGGCATATTATCAACAGTGGCCCCATGCACAAGAGCTCGAAGAAATACTGGAAAAACTTATGGAGAGTATGGAGAAGTTTTCCTAGTCCGTGTGCGTCCTACACCCAGTATCTGGATACAAGTGCAAAGAAAACCCAATTACATGTTATCTGCATTTTAAGTTTGATTCGTAAATAATAACCTTGGACTTTGGGGGGCCAAACCCCCCGTAAATAATTGCAAGACACCTGTCCTGGCCTGCCAGGGGTTACTTGCTCATTCTTATCTGTTTTGATTTGTCGCGTTTATTCGAGTAATAAAAGTCGAATCGGTATTCCGGTTATTCCTATACGAGCTGTAAATACTTTCCACTCAGCCTCTGAGGTTCTTTAATTCTTTGTTGCCTCATTAAGAAGGATGTACTGAGGTAGCGAGAGCTAGGCAACACAGCAACCGTCTAGAGATATAAGGCATATGGCCATTTGGGGCATACAAGCGTGCCTTTCCTCCTTAACTTTACCCACTTTGAGGCGTTGTAAAGATAGGCTGGGGCGGGGCATAAATCTGCCATTATTTAGATACCAATTTCCCCCAAGGAAAACTATGGGGGTTGCTCACATCCGTCGCTGGTGTTGGGCGATAAATTGAATGGCATGCAGGGAACCGATTTATCTTTATGGGACTCAAAGTGCGAATCACTGCTGATAATATCCCTCTAGCTCCAACCTCAGGCGCCCAAGGCAGAGATATTCAGTGTGCCGACGACCGGACAAAGGCATTGTTAGACCTTACCAAGCTCTTGCCAAGGACACAACACCATGAAGCTACCAAGCGGAAAGGTGTGTACGCGAATCCTCATTGCTTTTCAATTATTAACTAACAGTCTTTGTTTTGGCAGGACTCTGGCAAATCAAAGCATCAGTCAGATGTTGGCCTCATCAGGGTGTTGTCACAGCAAAAGGAGCTAAGAACCAGACTCCCATGGTACTATGCGCCCTCCTTTCTACTCCTTTGGGTGGCGCTCTTCTATGCCATCGTGATCCCACTCTACCATCGACTGCCAAACGGCATTAGCATCAAGGAGGAGTCGCTCAGGCCCGGCGAGTTTGTGTCGGAGCGAGCACAGAGATGGCTCTACAAATACGATCGCATTGGACCCAAAGTGGTGGGCAGTGTGGCGAATGAGGTGACAACGGTTGCCTTTATTGTGGATGAAGTGGAAAGTATACGAACGGAAATGCGCAGCAATCTCTATTATCTGGAGACAGATGTTCAGGCGCCCGCAGGTGCCTACATGCACTGGCAAATGGTGAACATGTACCAGGGAGTCCAGAACGTGGTAGTCAAACTGAGCACCAAGAGCTCCAACAGTACAGCGTACCTTCTGGTCAACAGCCACTTTGACTCGAAGCCAAGCAGTCCAGGTGAGTGAAGTCCTCTGAGTATCTATAGAGTGATCTTCCATGAACCAAATGCCAACAGGTTCCGGCGATGATGGCACCATGGTTGTGGTCATGCTGGAGGTGTTGCGTCAAATGGCCATCTCGGAGACACCTTTCGAACATCCGATTGTCTTTCTGTTCAACGGCGCCGAGGAGAATCCCCTGGAAGCGTCTCATGGCTTCATCACCCAACACAAGTGGGCAGCCAATTGCAAGTAAGAAATGGAATAGAAAGAAATGAGCGCGGCTAAAGAAAGTATTTTTCCACAGGGCTCTGATAAACTTGGAAGTGGCTGGCAGCGGAGGACGCGATCTGCTCTTCCAGAGCGGACCAAATAACCCGTGGCTCATGAAGGTAGAGACATACATAAATAAAAATGTTTTATCGCGAGTGAACACGCGTGGCAATGACCATAGTCATTGGGCACTTTATCACCATTGTAAATAGTCATTGCGGCAGTCGGATAGCCAAGCGATTGATTGCCGCAGTTTATTTTCTGCTGGATAAAAGTGTGCCGCACATCAGTTACATGGCTAAGTTGTCGTTTTATTTTCTCGTTTAGTACTACAATCAGAATGCCAAGCATCCGTTTGCCACCACCATGGCCGAGGAGATCTTTCAGTCGGGCATCCTTCCCTCCGACACAGATTTTCGCATCTTTCGCGACTATGGACAGGTGCCAGGTGAGTTCCCTCCAAACTTCCATATAAAAATACAATTATAACCACAACTTTATCTTTTATAGGTCTGGATATTGCTCAAATCAGCAATGGTTACGTTTACCACACGAAATTTGACAACTTTAGGGCGGTGCCCGGGGACTCCCTGCAAAACTCTGGCGAGAATGCACTCGCCCTAGTGCGCGCCTTTGCCAATGCCAGCGAAATGCATAACCCAGAGGTGGGTGGGAGATCTACATATACTCGAAGTCAGTTCATTAATTTCGTTTAATTGCAGGAACACAGCGAAGGCCATTCCGTCTTCTTTGACTTTTTGGGTCTCTTTTTTGTGTACTACACGGAGACGACTGGCATCATCCTGAACTGCGTCATTGCCGTGCTCAGCCTGGTGCTGGTGGGAGTCTCCTTGTGGAGAATGGCCCGCGTCTCTGAGGTGACAGCTGGCCAGATATCCATTTGGTTCGCCATCATTCTGGGTCTCCATGTGGTGGGATTCCTTCTCAGCCTTGGCCTGCCCCTGCTGATGGGCGTGCTGTTCGATGCCGGCGATCGATCGTTGACCTACTTCAGCAACAACTGGCTGGTGATTGGCCTCTACATCTGTCCAGCCATGATTGGCCAGGTGCTCCCTTTGTCCCTTTACTACACACTGAAACCCAACGTAAGTGTGCTGCTCCCCTCCCCTAAAACTGTTACTGATGAGCTTCGATCAACAGAATAAAATCAGTCACCCGAACCACCTGCACATGAGTCTGCATGCACACTGCGTCCTGCTGGCGCTGATCGCCATCATTCTCACGGCAATCAGTCTGAGGACGCCCTACCTGTGCATGCTCTCGATGCTCTTCTATGCCGCTGCACTGTTGATCAATCTGCTGAGCACACTGCACGATCGAGGTAAGTACCGAGAAGTTCTTTCTTTCTCCATTTAATATTTTTCTTAATTCATTTGCAGGCTACTATTGGGTGCTGATTGTGCAGCTGCTGCAGCTGATGCCGTTCCTTTACTTCTGCCATCTGTACTACATGTTCCTCGTTGTGTTCTTTCCCATGCTGGGCCGCTTCGGACACTCCATCAATCCCGATCTCCTTGTCGCGCTGCTGTGTGCCTTGGGCACATTCTTTGCCATGGGATTTGTGGCACCGCTGATCAACATGTTCCGCTGGCCGAAGCTAGTGCTGCTCGGCCTGGGCGTCGTCACGTTCATATTCAGCATGATCGCAGTCTCGGAGGTTGGTTTTCCCTACCGCGCCGAGACCAGCGTTATGCGTGTGCACTTTTTGGTATGTCCGTTTGATCCCAGTGGTTCCGGATACAAATTTCATCATTTTCCATGTTCCCTGCAGCACGTGCGTCGCATCTTCTATGAGTACGATGGCGCCGTGAGCCTCAATGACTCTGGCTACTACTTTGACTTCCAGGATCGTCGTCTCTACTATCCGCTCGAGGACACCTCGGTCAATCTCACGGGTTTGGTCAGCACGGAGTCCGATTGCAGCAAGTACCTGATGTGCGGCGTGCCGTGCTTTAATCATCGCTGGTGCTCGACCCGCTCCAGCAGCCACTGGCTGCCCCGCGATGAGCCCGTGGCCATACCAGCTGCAACCTCATTGCAGCTCTTGAGCAAAACCATTCTAGAGTCCGGCAACGCTGTGCGCTACGAATTCGAAATGTCTGGTCCGCCACACATGAGCTTGTACATACAGCCGCTGGATGGGGTCACTGTGGAGGATTGGTCCTTCATCCGCAACATGCTGGACGAGCCCGACAAGTACTCGGCGCCTTACCACATATTCTTCTCCTATGGCAGGGACAGCACTCCACTGAAGTTCCACATTGATTTTGCGGTGGGTTTGGGCATTCTATTGTTGATTTTGATTTCAATTTTGAATATTTTACAGAAATCATCGGGTAACTTTGATGTGCCCGTCTTTGAGCTGGGATATTCGGCACACTTTCTCAGCTATGACTTTGATCGTGATGCGGCGGGCTTGAAGTTCATCAAAGATTTTCCCGAATTTGCACATCCCATGGAGTGGCCGGCGTTATTTGTGCGCTATGTCTTCTAAGTCCCTGAAACTCTTGTGATTGTCTTCCCATAACTAAGTAGATATATTAGCTAGTATATAATAGATTGTAGAACCAGATTATAGAAATTTGAACTGAATGCTTTCCACGCTCTGCACTCGGCCTCTCTCGGTCTCAAGATTTTTGATAAGATTTCCAGCAAACATTTAGATTTGGAATCGATATCTCCATACTTGCCAGAGAGTGTTTGGCGCTGGCTTCGTGCTCGTATCAAGGCGCACTCGACTCACTCTATCAATCTGGGGCTGCAGAGCGAACAGCAGCAGTGGCCGGCCCCCCGACAACAGTCAGTTTCGAGAGACCCGGGCAACGGCAAGGTTCGGCCTTGTGCAGAGTTTTTGCAGAGAGCATGGAATCGCCAGCCAAAGGAACTGATAATGTGAGTGCACATATTATTTATATACATTTCTATCACAGCAATTCGTTCTTAGGGAAACTACTCGGGCACCGTGCTCTTCAATGTGCTGTCCAAGGAGAGGGCACTCAGATGGAGACTCGCCTGGTACTATGCCGTGGCCTTCCTGCTCCTCTGGGTGGCACTCTTCTATGCGGTTGTGCTGCCGCTCTTTCATCGCCTACCCGATCGAGTAACCATTGCACAGGAGTCGGACATGCCCGGCGAATTTGTGGCAGAGAGGGCGCAGAATATGCTCTACCAGTTCGATCGCATTGGACCCAAAGTGGTTGGCAGTGTGGCGAATGAGGTGACTGCGGTTGCCTTTCTCGTTGATGCAGTGCAAAATATTCGCAGAGACATGCGCCACGATCTCTACGAGCTGGAAGTGGATGTGCAAGAGCCAGCAGGGGCCTTTACAATTGGCACCATGACCAGCATGTATCAGGGCATTCACAATGTGGTTGTCAAGCTCAGCTCGAAGAGCTCCCAGAGTGACTCCTACCTCCTGCTCAACAGTCACTTTGACTCGAAGCCCAGCAGTCCGGGTAAGCCCGAACCCCGTATTCCATCAGCTACAGATATTAACACAGTGTCAACAGGTGCCGGCGATGATGGCACAATGGTGGTGGTCATGCTGGAGGTGCTGCGTCAAATGGCCATCTCGGAGACGCCCTTCGAGCATCCGATTGTCTTTCTGTTCAACGGCGCCGAGGAGAACCCGCTGCAGGGCTCGCACGGCTTCATCACCCAACACAAGTGGGCAGCCAACTGCAAGTGAGTAGCAAACCTTTCGATCTAAACGATTTATTGAGTTGCTTGCATTAGGGCCGTCATCAACCTGGAAGTGGCTGGCAGTGGGGGACGGGAGCTGCTGTTTCAGAGCGGTCCCAACCATCCCTGGTTAATGCAGGTAATCTTTCCATTGGTTTGCCATAATACAACGATAATTCCACTATCTGATTTGTGATTGCAGTACTATAAAACGCACGCCAAGCATCCGTTTGCCACCACCATGGCCGAGGAGATCTTTCAGTTTGGAATGCTGCCCTCCGACACAGATTTTCGCATCTTTCGCGACTTTGGGCAGGTGCCTGGTAGGTTGCATAATTCACAATAATTACTCAATTAACTTTACACTTTGTGTCGTGTCTGGCAGGTCTGGATATGGCACAAATAAACAACGGCTATGTCTACCACACTGCCTTTGACGACTTTGCGGCGGTGCCAGGTCGTTCCGTGCAGAGCACAGGTGACAATGTCCTGTCGCTGGTGCGTGCCTTTGCCAATGCAAGCGAAATGCACAACACGGAAGTAAATCATCGACATTAAACCCACTCCAACACACTCTTAATTGATCTTCCATTTCTTTTTAGGAACACAGCAAGGGACATTCGGTATTCTTTGACTTTTTGGGTCTCTTTTTTGTGTGCTACACGGAGACGACGGGCATCATTCTGAACTGCGTCGTTGCCGTGTTCAGTCTGGTGCTGGTGGGAGTCTCCTTGTGGAGAATGGCTCGCGTCTCTGAGGTGACAGCTGGCCAGATGTCCATTTGGTTCGCCATCATTCTGGGTCTCCATGTGGTGGGATTCCTGCTCTGCCTGGGCTTGCCCCTCCTCATGGCTGTGATGTTCGATGCTGGCGATCGATCGTTGACCTACTTCAGCAACAACTGGCTGGTGATTGGCCTCTACATCTGTCCGGCAGTCATTGGTCTGGTGCTGCCACTGACCCTCTACTACACGCTCAAGCCAAATGTAAGGCAGAAATTGATTGAATTTATGAAGAGTTGCACTAAGATCAATGTATTTGAAGGAACAATTAAGTCACTCCTACCATCTGCTGCTCAGTTTGCACGCTCACTGCGTTATCCTGGCCATCCTGTCCATCGTGCTGACTGCCATAGGCCTGCGTATACCATACTTGTGCATGATCTCGTTGGTTTTCTATGCAGCTGCCTTGCTGATTAATCTGTTGAGTTGCTTGCATGATGGCGGTATGGTTTCGCGCTAACAATTACCATTTACTTTCTGCTTAAGTTTGATTTATTTTGCAGGCTACTACTGGGTGTTGACTGTGCAAACTCTGCAGCTAATGCCGTTTGTGTACTTCTGCTACCTTTTCTACACATTCCTCGTGGTCTTCTTTCCAATGATGGGCAGAAACCGAGACGCCATCAATCCCGACGTGCTCATAGCCGTCATCTGTGCTCTGGGAACATTCTTTGCTTTGGGTTTTGTGGTGAGCAAGTCTCTCATTCGATGCTGGCAGCAAGTCCTAATTGTGTTTGCAGTCTCCGCTGATAAACATGTTCCGCTGGTCCACTCTCGTGCTGCTCGGCCTGGGCGTTGTCACGTTCATATTCAGCATGATCGCTGTGTCGGAGGTGGGATTTCCCTACCGCCCCAAGACAAGTGTGATGCGTGTCAATTTCCTGGTAATCTCTTTGGTGATAATGATTGTGCGAGCACTTAGCCCCTGCTTTTATTTTCAGCACACTCGTCGCATTTTCTATGAATACGATGGCGCCGTGAGTGTGAATGACTCTGGGTATTACTTCGACTATCAGGACAGGCGGGCGCTGCGTCCGCTCCACGATTCATCCGTTAATTTGTCCGGACTAACAGCAGCAGAGTCCCACTGCGATGAGTACGTGGTGTGCGGCATGCCCTGCTTCTGGAGCAGCTGGTGCAGAGCTCTCTCCAGCGCTGCCTGGCTGCCGCGCGAAGCGGAAGTTGTGCCACCCGGCAGCCTGGAGCTGGAGCTCTCGGATAAGTCCGTTGTGGGAGGGCGGGGAAGAACCCTGAGATACACATTCGCGCTGGCCGGACCGCCGCACATGAGTCTGTTCATACGACCGCTGGCAGGGGTCGTTATCGATGACTGGTCCTTCATCAGAAACATGCTGGACGAGCCGGAGAAGTACTCGGCGCCATATCAAATCTACTTCTCGCACGGCACGGCGGGTGCGCCCATAACATTTCACATTGACTTTGCGGTGCGTAGAAATTTATTTATAACGTTGAATGGGGGAGAGTCATAAACGTTTCGATTGCAGACATCCGTCGCTGATGCACCGATCTTCGAGCTGGGCGTGGTGGGTCACTTTGTGAGCTCCGATTACCCGCGGGACGCAGACAGCCGCAAGTTCGTGGCGCAGTTCCCAGATTTTGTGCATGTTATGGAGTGGCCGGCGTTATTTAAGCGATATATATACTGAAATCTCGCAGATCAGATCTTTATTGGGACGTAGATACTAGATTATTTATTATTTATTGTGTCTTCCCCCAGACGCTCGGAGTCGCGACTCAGATAAGCATTATCGCGCCTCGATCGTCACTTCCATCGGACTTTTGAGCCAATCAATGGGATAATGACTAAGCGGATAATCGCTGCTCTCGTGCCACGGAATCTCTTCTGCGGCTATATTGAAGTCGGGCCGTAAACTTCCCCCAATTAAGATACCCCGAACGGGCCACGACAGTCTTGAGACAAAACCGCCACCAGCCACCAGCCACCAGCTACCAGCTACCAGAGTGGGCAGCAGACCCATATATATTCAGAGCAATACACCACCGTCGAGCGACTCTATCTTTATGGCCTTTAATTTGGGGGTAAGCTTCAAGCCGTTCTGGCCGCGGTTCAGACGTTCAGTTATGCGACGGCCGGACGTCGAAAGGGTTTACTCGACTTGGCTCCCCTCAGAGATCTCTCTCGCTCTCTCTGTGTCTGCATAAATAATGAACGAAAAGACTGATAAAGTAAGTATGGGGCAAGACAGCTCCTCCGACATTGCGCTCATCGAGGTGCTGTCGGGTCCAACCGGAAGTCGACGCAAACGCAGGCTGTCCTGGTACTATGCGCCCTCCTTTCTGCTCCTCTGGGTGGCGCTCTTCTATGCCATCGTGCTGCCGCTCTACAACCGACTGCCCGATCGAGTGACTGTCGCCGATGAGGCCTTCAAGCCCGGACAATTTGTCGGGGAGCGAGCACAGCGACAGCTCCTCGACTTTGATCGCATCGGACCCAAGGTGGTCGGCAGCATAGCCAATGAGGTGACAACGGTCGCCTTTCTGGTGAACGAAGCGGAGAAGATCCGCGCCGAAATGCGCAGCGATCTCTACGAGCTGGAGGTGGATGTGCAGGCACCCTCCGGTGGCTACGTGTTCGTCGACATGGTCAACATGTACCAAGGCATCCAGAATGTGGTCGTCAAACTGAGCGCAAAGAGCTCCCAGAGCGAATCCTACCTCCTGCTCAACAGCCACTTTGACTCGAAGCCCAGCAGTCCGGGTGAGTGATTCGATTCTGTTCCCATTAAAGTGATCTTCCATGGGGTGAATGCCAACAGGTTCCGGCGATGATGGCACCATGGTGGTGGTCATGCTGGAGGTGCTGCGTCAAATGGCCATCTCGGAGACGCCCTTCGAGCATCCGATTGTCTTTCTGTTCAACGGCGCCGAGGAGAACCCGCTGCAGGGCTCGCACGGCTTCATCACCCAGCACGAGTGGGCGCAGTTTGTCAAGTGAGAACAGTTCGATAACTGCAAAGGCAAAGGCCAAGGATCTTCAATGAGTCGTTTATCCGCTTTCAGGGCTTTCATCAATCTGGAAGTGGGCGGCAGTGGCGGCAGGGAGCTGCTGTTCCAGAGCGGTCCCAACAGTCCGTGGCTAATGAAGGTGAGACTATAAGTTATTTGCCAATAATTATTGTGGTGGCTTATGGCAGGCCACAAAAGTTAACTTTAGAGCCGATTTTATTGCCTATTTTATGGCCAATTCGTGAATTGTCGGAACGTTGAAAGGTTTGCTTCTCCTCCTCCATAGTACTACAGGCAGCATGCCTTGCACCCATTTGCCACCACAATGGCGGAGGAGATCTTCCAGAGTGGAATTCTACCCTCCGACTCCGATTTCCGCATATTCCGTGACTACGGAAATGTTCCCGGTGAGTAACCAAAAACCCCAAAGCCGATCTATGAGTAATTATTAACTGCGATCCATGCAGGCCTCGACATTGCCCAAGTTAGCAATGGCTACGTGTACCACACGGTCTTTGACACCTTCGAGGCCGTTCCGGGAGGATCCGTGCAGAACACTGGCGAAAATATCCTGGCCCTGGTGCGCGCCTACACCAACGCCACGGAGATGCACAACCCAGAGGTGGGTTAGCACTGAACAATCTATGGCTCGCGATATCCACTGCTTTCTCTACAGGAACACGACGAAGGACACGCCGTCTTCTTTGACTTTTTGGGTCTCTTTTTTGTGTACTACACGGAGACGACGGGCATCATCCTGAACTGCGTCATTGCCGTGCTCAGCCTGGTGCTGGTGGGAGTCTCCTTGTGGAGAATGGCTCGCGTCTCTGAGGTGACAGCTGGCCAGATGTCCATTTGGTTCGCCATCATTCTGGGTCTCCATGTGGTGGGATTCCTGCTCTGCCTGGGCCTGCCTCTGCTCATGGCTGTGATGTTCGATGCTGGCGATCGATCGTTGACCTACTTCAGCAACAACTGGCTGGTGATTGGCCTCTACATCTGTCCGGCAGTCATTGGTCTGGTGCTTCCCCTGACCCTCTACTACACACTCAAGCCAAATGTAAGTCAGAAATTGATTGAATTTATGAAGATTTGCACTAAGATTAATGTATTGCAGTCACAGCTGAGTCACGCATACCATCTGCACATCAGTTTGCACGCTCATTGCGTGATCCTCGCCATCTTGGCCATCGTTCTGACGGCTGTTAGCCTGCGCACTCCATACCTGTGCCTGTTGTCGATGATATTCTACTCGGCTGCGCTCCTCATCAATCTGTTGAGCACTCTGCATGAGCGTGGTGAGTGTAGATCCATGGACTTGAGTGGAATGTTGACTTATGAGATAATTCCTCAGGCTATTACTGGGCCATTACCGTGCAGTGTCTGCAGCTGCTGCCGTTCTGCTACTTTTGCTATCTGTTCTACATGTTCCTCGTGATCTTCTTTCCCGTGCTGGGCCGCAATAACAGCGGCACAAATCCGGACCTGATCATTGCTCTCTTCTGTGCCTTGTGCACCTTCTTTGCCCTGGGCTTTGTGGCACAATTTATCAACATGTTCCGCTGGCCCAAGCTCATCTTGCTCGGCCTGGGCGTGGTCACCTTCATATTCTGCATGATTGCCGTCTCGGAGGTGGGATTTCCCTACCGCCCCAAGACCAATGTGATGCGGGTGAACTTTCTGGTAAGTAAAGATTATCTCCAGGGTATCCATCGAAACTTATCTTCTGATTGACAGCACACACGCCGCGTCTTCTACGAGTTTGATGGCTCGGTGAGTCACAGCGATTCTGGCTATTACTTTGACTATCAGGACAGGAGGGAGCTGAACCCGCTGAAGGACTCCCCCACCGTCAACCTGACCGGCTTGGTGCGCGTGGAGCCCGACTGCGAGAAGTACGTGATGTGCGGCATTCCGTGCTTCTACTACAGCTGGTGCAGTCAGCGGACGCGGGCAGGCTGGCTGCCCCGCGAGACGGAGGTGGTTATGCCCGGGGTGGAGCTCAAGTTTGCGCTGCTGGGCAGGACAGTCTCAGAGGCGAATCGGACGATACGCTTCGACTACGAGCTGTCGGGGCCGCCGCACATGAATGTGTTCGTGCAGCCGCTGGGCGGGGCGAAGGTGGAGGACTGGTCCTTTGTCAGAACGATGCTGGACGAGCCGGAAAAGTTCTCGGCTCCGTACCAGATATTCTTCTCCTACGGAAAGGACGATTCCCCATTGCAATTTCACATCGAATTATCGGTGGGTTAAGGGTACTGCCTGAAAGATGATCCAACAATTATTTCAATTTGAATTTATTTGCAGAAATCCGATGGAGATTTCGCCAGTCCCAGCCTCGAGCTGGGAATTGTGGGGCATTACGTGAGCTACGACTACGAGCGGGATCCAGAGGCTCGGCAGTTCATCAAAGACTTTCCCGACTATGTCCACGTCATGGAGTGGCCATCGATATTTAAGCGTTACATATACTAGAATAAACCAGAACTATAAGTGTGATTAGCCATTACCCATTCCCATTACCCTCGAAACATATCACAATAAATGGCGATGCGATCCATAACCTGCCTGAAAAAAAGTGCTGCTAAAGTTTCTGCTGCTGATTATATCTTATCTTTATATCCCATTTGCTTTAGAGCGTATAAAACCGATAAATGTATACGCGAGCCTCTATGGGGTACATCCGCCAGCAGAGTGTTCCAGAAAACAAATCAATGAGTTCGACTTTAGCCTGTGAAAGATTATAAAACTCACTCGCTCGTGTGCCAGTCGGCCATAAATATGCGGTGCTCAGCCTTGCAAATCAGATCTGATAAAAAGGAACAGAGTCTCGAGAGCTGAAAACTTACCTCAAGCTACCTCTTCGCTATCTGCCACACGCTTCATCATGATATCTTGATTGAAGCTCCATAAAACCGATAAATGTACAGCAGAACCCCACAGACTTTCACTCGATAAGATCGGGTATATCGCGATGCTATGCAATGAATCAATAAATCCATAACTTCACCCTATTAAGATTGAACTCTGGCGCGACTTTGGCCCTCAATGGATGGTGAAATACTCGTGGAAGTACCCATAATAAAGCTAGTTGGCCAGGCAGGCATCTCGACTGCATATCCAAACTGATAAAAGAGAACTCTGCCTAGAGGTTCGCTCAGTCGTGCGCCACTTTCTGCCGTGATTCAGTCAAGATGGGAGCGAATCATACGGATAACACTGGGGAAGGCACTACGGAGTGCCCGGATTCCACAAACGGATTTAAGAGCACCATGCAACTGATGACTGAGACTCAGGATGGAGACTCCGATACGAGAATCGACTTGAGGGTGAAGGATGGCACTCCCAAGCAGCTGCCCTGGTACTATGGCCCTGTGTATCTGCTGTTCTGGGTGGGCTTGTTCTTCGCCGTCGTCTATCCTCTGTTCAATTACCTGCCCACGGGCGTCAAGGTGGAGGAGGAGTCCGCCAAGGCGGGCACATTTGTGGCACAGCGGGCGGAGAGCATTCTGCTAAAAATCGATCTGATGGGCCCCAAAATCGCCGGCGATTACGTGACCGAGGTGCTCATGGTTCAGTTTCTGCTCGAGGAGATAGAAAAGGTGCGTCAGGAGATGCGACAGGATCTCTACGAGCTGGAAGTGGATGTGCAGCGAGCCGAAGGCGCCTTTCTCCACTGGCAGATGATCAACATGTACCAGGGCATCCAGAATGTGGTCGTCAAGCTGAGCGCCAAGAGCTCCAACAGCACGTCCTACCTGCTGGTCAACAGCCACTACGACTCCAAGCCCAGCAGTGTGGGTAAGTCAACTAACCTTTGACCCTCCTTGAATCCCTCTCCTGTTGACGCTTTCATCCCTCAGGCACTGGCGATGCCGAGTTCATGGTGGTGGCCATGCTGGAGGTGCTTCGCCTGATGGCCATTTCCGACGACCCCTTCCTCCATCCCATTGTCTTTCTCTTCAACGGCGCCGAGGAGCAGCCCTTCCATGGCTCCCACGGCTTCATCTCGCAGCACAAGTGGGCTGCCAACTGCAAGTAGGTAGCATCCATGGACCCCACGACAACTACAACACGATTTTCGTATCCTCCCTTTAGGGCACTCATCAACCTGGACTCTGCTGGCTGTGGCGGTCGCGAAATTCTCTTCCAGGGGGGTCCCAACCACCCGTGGCTCATGAAGGCAAGTCGATATCTTGAGGAACAATATCTAAATTGTTGCTTGCCTTTTATCTAATCGGGCGTTTATCGCTGCTACTCCCTTATCTAATGGAAATCGCGACCTTCTCTATTGTAGCATTACAAGCAGAGCGCCAAGCATCCGTTTGCCACCACCATGGCGGAGGAGGTCTTCCAGGCGGATCTCATACCCTCCGATACAGACTTCCGCATCTTCCACAACTTTGGACCGGTGCCAGGTGGGTTCCCGACTGAAAGACTAACCAAAGACAGACTGTAACTGTTCCATCGATGTTCCATGAGCAGGTCTGGATATGGCGGGCTGCTACAATGGATTTGTCTACCACACGAAATTCGATCGCTTCAGCTGCGTGTCCAGAGACGCGCTGCAGAACACTGGCGACAATGTCCTGGCCCTGGTGCAGAGCTTCTCGAATGCTGAGGAAATGTACGACACGGAGGTAACACTACCCGACTCTTGGGCCAACAATCCCCTCCCAAAGCTAAGCTCTTTGCTTGCAGGCACACTCTGAGGGGCATTCGGTGTTCTTCGACTATCTGGGCCTCTTCTTTGTCTACTACAAGGAGTCGACGGGCGTGGCACTCAACATTTGCTTCTCCCTGGGGGCCATCGTTCTCGTCTGCCTGTCGCTGTGGCGCATGGCCAGGGTGTCGCGGCAAACCGTTGGCACCTATGCCCGAGCCTTTGGCATGATGTTCCTGCTCGCCATTCTGGGGTTCCTGCTCGCCCTGGGCTTCCCCCTGCTCATGTCCGTGTTCTACGATGCAGGGGATCGCACCATGACCTACTTCACCAACAGTTGGCTGGTCATCGGCATCTTCATTTGCCCCTCGCTGCTCGGCCTCATCCTGCCGCTGACCCTCTACCTGTCTCTGCGACCGAGCGTAAGTGGAGCCAGCGGCAAAATGTCTCTTCTGCTCAGCCAGCACTTTCCTTTTGCAGGTGAAGATCCCGCACACGTACCACCTGCAGATCGCTGGACACGCCTACTGCGTCTTTTTGGCCATCATCTGCATCCTGCTGACTGTGGCCGGCATTCGCACTGCCTACCTCTTCCTCATTTGCATTTTCTTCTATGTTTGCGCTCTCATCATCAACCTGCTGAGTCGTCTCCACGATCGGGGCTACCTTTGGGCGCTGGTGCTGGGCGTCTGCCAGATCCTGCCGTATCTCTACTTCACGTACTTGTTCCACGGCTTCCTGGTCATCACCATACCCATGACCAGCCGCAAGGGCATGGAGACGAACCCGGACATGCTGATTTCGCTCCTGTGTGCCTTGGGCACCATCCTCTCAATGATCTTTGTGGTAAGCCATCGATGAGGCTGCCTGTGAGGATTATGCTCAGCATTCAAGCTCTTTTCAGGCTCCGCTGATCAACCTGTTCCGCAGACCCAAGAGCATGCTGGGCGGCCTGGCGCTGATTATGTTCATCTTCTGCATGATCTCCGTCTCTGAGGTTGGATTTCCCTACCGCCCCAAGACCAATGTGATGCGCCTGCACTTTCTGGTGAGTCAAGAGCGATCCCAATCGTTGGCACATTCCACTAATTATAGCTTTTAGGAAGTGCATCGAAAGTTCTATGCCTACGATGGTTCGCTTAGCCTGGAGGACAGCGGCTACTACTTTGACCTGCAGGACAGACGGCTGGAGGAGCCGCTGCGGGACAAGATGAACCTCACGGGCTTCACGCGCCTCGACGAGGAGTGCAAGAGGGAGATGAAGTGCGGCATGCCCTGCTTCAACCATCGCTGGTGTGCCGCCGTCGCAGATGCCCACTGGATGCCCCGCACGGAGCTCGTCGAACTGCCCAGCCCCACCGTCCTGGAGCTGCTGAACAAGACCGTGCTGGTGGGGCAGTACGATACGCGAGTTCGCTACGACTTCAAGGTGTCGGGTCCGCCGCGGATGAGTCTCTTCGTGCTGCCCCTCGATGGTGTGAAGATCCTCAGGTGGTCCTTCCTGATGGGCATGCTCGACAATCCGGTCACCTACAAGCCGCCCTACCACATCTTCTTTGGCTACGGCAGCGACGACTCTCCCGTCGAGTTCTACTTCGAGCTGAGGGTAAGTATTGCCCACATTCCGCTCCCATCAGCGAGGTTTCTCCATCTGATTCGCTCAATTGTCACTTGCAGAAGGACGATGCCAACTTTGAGGTGCCCCTGTTCGAGCTGGCCGTCGCCGGGCACTACATGAGCCACCTCAACAAGCGGGATGCGGCCACTCAGAGGTTAATGGATGATTTGCCCGCCTTTGCCCATCCCATGGAGTGGCCAACCTCCTACGAACGATATATATTCTGAGGGAACTGACAGCGAAACGGCATAGTAAAATCAAGGACCCACATATTTAAATTAAATATTTCGTCTTTGAGTAGAAATATTGTAAAAATAAATAGAGTTTAAGTTTACTGAGCCTTTTTCAGTGGCGTATTTACGTATTACTTCCATTGAATATGGTTAGTTCTGATACAGATTGAGGCTAGGGCACGGCAAGTGTGCTTTCAACTCGATTCAAGATGGGGAAAACGGTTCAGATGGAAGAAAAAGATTCTTGGACGTATTGCAGCCAAGTGCAAGGGCATAAAAATATTTAGATAAATAAACACGCATATGTATAAGCTCATGCCTAAATATGTACTTTCCTGACTTTATAAAGCAGTCTTCATATGGTTCATGTTCGTCTTCTTTGCTTGCCAAAATGCTTTCGTTGCTAATGAGCAGAATGGTAAACGATGAAATGGCATCCACTTAACGCATTCGGGAACCTTCATAGCTGAACTGCTGCAAAAGCATTATCCATCTGGCCAGCCTTGTGCACAGATTCTGCTTCTCTACAATTTATGAGTACGTCTTTCAGTCCGTTGTAGTCTTCAATGGGATACCCAAAAGGGCACACTCGAAACTTCGCAATGCCCATAAATGACTGCAAGTATTTCTAACTCAAAGATCGTGTGAGTATTTTGCCAAAATGTTAAATCTTTTAGACATTGTAGTACCATGCCTACATTTTTGAGTACCTTTCTCTCAAACGCAGCTTCAATCTGCAGATTATTGATTTTATTGAGTAAATCTATTCGTATATACCTGTGAATCCAAGTTTAGATAATAAAAGATCCGGTTTCTATGCATATATCTAATAATCTAATATTTGTACATCCATATACTGCCCTGTAGACGATTACCGATTGGACATTGCCGTTCGGATGCGACACAATAAATCCATAAATCCGCTTTTAAGTGCGTTACGATATGGGACAAAGTTGAGCGTTATGATTTCCCCTAATCGGTTTACCAAGGCCCCACTAAATTCGTCACATTTGGACGTCGCTTTGGAATCCATCTATAACTACGAACGGACAGACATATGTACATATGACGTACTCCTGGGCATGTGTTCTGGGAATTTTCGGGGTATGTAGATTGGAAATTGTTCATAAAAAAAGAAACTCGCGCCATTTGGCCATAAATATCGAATATCTTTATGCTATGCTGCCGATACCAAGCTGCCGCCATAAATACAACAGCAGAAATAACATTTTAAACTGGGGATGGCGATGGCGATGGCCATTAGTCGTACTCTGGCCACAGGCAGCAATGGGCACTCCAAGGACTGACAAGGTATCGCGTTTTCCCCCGGATGAATCACAGAATGAGTAACCATTTTATTTGCTTTATTTGCTCTTCCTGCAGAGCTCGGGCTCCGGCAACCTGATCATTGAGCTGGAGGAGAATGAGCTGGCGGGCAAGCAGCTGCCGTGGTACTATGGCCCCACGTACCTGCTCTTCTGGGTGGGCCTGTTCTTCGCCGTGGTCCTGCCGCTCTTCCAGGCGCTGCCCGAGGGCCTGAAGATCGCCGAGGAGTCGTCGCGTCCGGGCAGATTTGTGGCCGAGCGGGCGCAGGCGATTGTGCTGCCCATCAGCCAGATGGGGCCCCGAGTGGTGGGCGACCACGTCAATGAGGTGACCATAGTGGAGTATATGCTGGGGGAGATTGCCAAGGTTCGCGCGGCCATGCGCGACGATCTCTTCGATTTGGAGTGGGAAGTACAGCGCGCGTCGGGCTCTTATCTGCACAATGGCATGGTCAACCACTACCAAGGTGTGCAGAACGTGATTGTCAGGCTGAGCACGAGAAGCTCCAACAGCAGCTCCTACCTGCTGGTCAACAGTCACTACGACACCAAGCCAGGATCGCCGGGTAAGTAGGAGAACACAATCCTGGCTGCAGCAGATACTTATGTGAGTCCCGGTCGTGACAGGTGCCGGCGACGATGCCTACATGGTGGCTGTAATGCTGGAGGTGCTGCGTCAGATTGCCATCTCCGATAATCTCTTCCTGCATCCCATTGTCTTCCTCTTCAATGGGGGCGAGGAGCAGCCCATGCTGGGCTCTCACGGCTTCATCACACAGCACCGCTGGTCCGCCAATTGCAAGTGAGTCGACCGGCAGAGGGGCACAGACTTCAGAGACCCAAAATCAATTTATTCGCAGAGCGCTAATCAACTTGGACGGTTCGGGCGGTCGCGAGTTGCTCTTCCAGGGCGGTCCCAATCACCCCTGGCTAATGGAAGTAAGTCCCCCGCCGCACACACACACACACACACACACACAGACACGCACACACTCACCCGCTGACCACTCACTCGACTTGGCTTGGCTCTTGATCGATATGAGCAATATCGCAATATCGCCGCCTGTCTGGCCAGCCGTTTTATCTAATCTCTAATCGACTTTGAAATTGTCGCCGCAGCATTACAAAAAGAGTGTGCCGCACCCGTTCGCCACGACCACGGGCGAAGAGCTGTTCCAGGCAGGCCTCATACCCTCGGACACGGACTTTAGGATCTTCCGCGACTTTGGCGTCGTGCCAGGTATGCCTGGGTGGGCCCCTCTGTATGCAGAGTTCTGTCTAAGCAAAGTCTCTTCTGTTAGGCCTGGACCTGGCTGGCATTTACAATGGTTTCGTGTACCACACGGAATTCGATCGTTACACCGTCATATCTGGCGATGCTCTGCAGAGCACGGGCGACAATGTGCTGGCTCTGGTGCAGAGCATCTCCAATGCCCACGAGATGTACGACACGGAGGTAATCTCAGCTCTCTCTTTCTCCTTGGTGTGTGGATTACTGACTCTCTCTTTCTCCAGGCATACTCTGAGGGCCATTCGGTGTTCTTCGACTTTATTGGCCTCTTCTTCGTGTACTACAAGGAGTCGACGGGCGTGGCCCTCAACATCTCCTTCTCCATCGGGGCCATGGCCCTCGTCTGCCTCTCGCTGTGGCGCATGCGCAAGGTGTCGGGTCAGCCCGTGGGCACCTTCGCCAGCGCCTTTGGAGTGCAGTTCCTGCTGGCACTGGCCGGTGTCCTGCTGGCCCTGGCGCTGCCCCTGCTCATGTGCGTCTTCTACGATGCCGGAGATCGCACTCTGACTTACTTCAGCAACAGTTGGCTGGTCATCGGCCTCTTCATCTGCCCCTCGGTAATTGGTCTGATTCTGCCGCAGACCCTCTATCTGACGCTTCGACCAAGTGTGAGTAGTCCCCGCACCAGTGCAGACCAACTTTGACCAACTTCTGACTCTTTGCAGTCGAAGATTTCGCATGCCTACCACCTGCAGATCGTGGGCCATGCCTACTGTGTCCTCTTGGCAGTCCTCTGCCTGGTGACAACAGCTCTGAGCATTCGCAGCGCCTACCTGTTTCTCATTTCCATCGTTTTCTATGTGGGCGCGCTGATCATCAATCTGCTGACTCGCCTGCATTGCCGAGGTAACCTTTGCTGATGGAATAATACTCTCTTGATGCCTGATCAACGCCTTGATTGCAGGTTACTATTGGTCCGTGGTGCTGGGTGCCAGCCAGCTGATGCCGTTCCTCTACCATGCCTATCTGTTCCACACCTTTATCGTCATACTCATACCGATGGTGGGGCGATTTGGCGTCACAACCAACCCGGACACCATCATAGCCGTTCTCTGTGCCTGTGGCACGATACTCTCCATGTCTTTTGCGGTAAGATTGCAGACAGAGTCCCAACATCTAATTGTTAATTCTTTGCTTTTGGGCAGGCTCCGCTCATAAATATGTTCCGGCGACCCAAGAGCATGCTGGCAGGCTTGGCCCTGGCCATGTTCGTGTTCTGCATGATCTCCGTCTCTGACGTGGGATTCCCCTACCGCCCAAAGACCAATGTGATGCGCGTGGACATGATGGTGAGTCGAAGAGAATACTCTCTAAGAGAATGCTCCCAACTGAGTGGATTTGTTTGGAGCAGCAAGTGCATCGCAGGTTCTTCGAGCACGATGGATCCTTGAGCGGGGAGAACAGCGGCTACTATCTGCACATGCTGGACAGGAACAAGGACGGGCCCCTGCGCGACACGATGGACCTCACGGGGCTCATTCGGCTGGGCGAGGACTGCGACTCGGAGCTGATGTGCGGCATTCCCTGCTACCGCTGGTGCTCGGCTCGCAAGGAGGCGCGCTGGCTGCCGAGGGAACAGCGGGTGGAGCTGCCCTACCCCACTGTCCTGGAGCTGCGCAACAAGACTGTGCTGGCCAGGGGCGACCAGGCACGCCTTGAGTTCCGCCTGTCCGGCCC
Organism: Drosophila subobscura; assembly: GCF_008121235.1. Taxonomy (NCBI): domain Eukaryota; kingdom Metazoa; phylum Arthropoda; class Insecta; order Diptera; family Drosophilidae; genus Drosophila; species Drosophila subobscura. Next base: position 6,942,938 of record NC_048531.1, read on the forward strand.
TCCCAACATGGGGCTCTTCTTCAAGCCCAGGAGCGGAGTGAAGCTGCTGCGCTGGTCCTTCGCACAGGGCATGCTGGACAATCCGTCCACGTTCCGGCCACCGCTCCAAATCCAGATAACCTACGGCATCGACAGCACTCCCATTGACTTCGACGTGGAGCTATCGGTGGGCATTGCTCTACTTTATCGCTCCTTTTGCCCTTAATCATGCCCTGCTTTGATCTTGCAGAAGGACAATAGAAACTTCGATGAGCCCCTGTTCGATGTTGGCGTCTCCGGGCACTACGTGGGTCCCAGGGTCGAGCGGGATGCGCTGAGCGAACAGTTCCTGGCCACGCTGCCCCACTTCACCTTCTCCATGCAGTGGCCGAGCAGCTACGCCCGCTACATCTACTAAGAGTTAGCCAAGTATTAGCCTAAGCAGCAGATTAAGGAGGGCCACGAGTGTGGGCCAATGTGGGGCTTGCTGGGGGAGTGGAAGTGGATGATGCATTTCATCATTCGACTGTCAGCCGCAAGACAAACACACAGAACACGGGAGCTGGGAGCTGGGAGCTGGGATGGGGAATGAGCAAGCAAAGACCAAAATGGAAACATTTGCGCAAACACTGGTGGCAGGTGGGAGGACGGAGGAGGGGTGGCCCTTGGGTGGCCCGGGAGTGGGTTCGATCACGTATAAAAAGTGCGCTGTGGCCCACAGATAGACACACTTCGAGTCGAGCAGCACTTCCAGCAGCATCACAGCCCAAGTCCAAGCCCAAGCTTAAGACAAATATTCAAACATGAAGTTCTTCGCATTCCTCGCTGTCTTCGCTGCCGTCCTGTCGCTGGCCCGTGCACAGACTCCGACAGGCACTACAACCTCTCCAACAGCGACATCGACAGCGCCAACACCCTCGTCGCCGACCACCACGACAACGTACACCTACACGACGTCGCCCACAACACCGACCACCACCCTCACCACCACCACAACCACCCCCAAGCCCTTCAAGCAGCAGCTCCTGTCGCTGCTGTTCAACAAGAAGACCGGATAAGCAGCTGCCACTCTCCCGCCACCGATCCCCCCTCCGATTAGTACAATGACAACAACATAATAAAAACAACAAACAAACAAACAAAAACAAACAGCAGTTGAACACACTTAATCCCCCGCAGCACACACACAAGCTCCAGGAGAAATTCGTTCACCAAATGTGAACATTTATCTCACGCAGCATCTCCGCCACGATCTTTGCCTCGCTGGCCCCGCTGGTGTTTGCCCAAGTGTGTTATCGGAAAACGCCCCAACAGAGGGACACAACAATTGAGCTGCAACTGCCTCCGCCTTCGCCAAAGGTCAGTCAGTCAGTCAGTCAGTCAGTGAGGCACTGTGCCAGACTTGATCATGGTCAGGTGGCCGTCGTACATCATAATGAACAGCGAAACAAATCGCACTCTGAATGCCAACTTGCATGGGTTAAATGTCTAATGATTAAGCTGACAAATTGATGGAAGCACTTAATGCTGCTGTCCTTGTCTGCAGCAGCCTGAGGATGAGCCGTGTTGAGGAGTTATGAATGCCACAACCCAGCCACGACGGGTTTCATGTGCAACATGCACAACACGACTCAAAATGATCGAAACACCAACGCCCCTCCCCATACAGTGGGCATTGGCAGTGGGCAGATGATTATATATGGAGTGGGGTTTACTTTTCAAAAGAATATTCAATATTCCGTACCCCACTGTAGGGTCATCTCTGTCGTGTTGTGCGAGTTATTCGACAAATTGCAGCAGCAGCAGCAGCAGCAAACACAATTTCAGAATCTGTTGCGGCATCTTTTGCGGGGCGGGGGAACTGCATTTGTGGTTGTGGGTGGGAAGATGCAATCAATGGGCAGGCAGGCTTCCGATCTGCCAGACACTCGCTCTGTGTCTGTGTGCAGCAACTGTAAAGTTCAAGCCACAATGTCTCTGAGTCTGCAAGCCTCTGAGCTGCAGCGCGCTTGGCTATAAATATTCAAACGGTGGCCCATGCTGGCCACAGTACCCGAACGAAGCCAAGCCGCAGCAGACACTCGCCAAAGGATCAACACACAAATCAGAGGATACAAAATGCAGTACACAGTAAGCTGATGCGAGATTTTGTTGGGCTGTTACTCATTCCCACTTGCAGCTGCTCGTCGTGGCAGCCCTGCTGATGAGCCAGGGCCAGGCGCGTCCACAAGGACCGGCCGGAGACCAGATACCCATTATCAGGCAGGAGCAGGAGGTGAACTTCGATGGCTCCTACAAGTACTCCTACGAGACGGGCAACGGCATCAATGTGGAGGAGGAGGGCTACCTCAAGAACGCTGGCACCGACAATGCGGGGCAGGTGAGTTCCCCTCTGGCTCCGACAAATGAATCGTGCCCAGATAGCACTTGGCATTTGCTGGAGAGCTGCAACTGCAACTGCAACTGCACCCGTACTTGCCCCTGGGGCAGCTAATTTAGCAAATGAACTCAAGCTAATTCGGATTTGCATCTTGTGTGCCATTTGTAAAGGTCGCGCAGGGCTTCTTCTCCTACACCTCGCCGGAGGGCATACCCATTCGGATAACGTATCTCGCGGATGAGAATGGCTTCCAGCCGCAGGGCGACCACATTCCGACACCCCCACCAATCCCGCCAGCGATCCAGAAGGCCCTTGCCTACCTGGCCACGGCGCCGCCGCCGCCACAAGAGCAGCCGTCTGGTGGGTTCAACAACCGACGGGGCTAGACGATGTCGCTGCATCCACATTCCTCCCTGTATGAACAGTAAATCTGAAGGAACGAAAACTGAATAAATTGATTTAAATGAAGCTACTTCAATGTATTTTATGGGCATATTCAAAACAGTTACTTAGTTAGCTCCATTAAGACTGGAATAATTAATTATTGCTACTTGATGCACGTCATTCGTACCATCCTAAAAGTATGCAACGCTTTCCGGTTTCACTGTTTCGCGCAGTGGGTTGATACAACACACAGGTTCATAGCATACTTTTAGGCATACCGCAACCTGATGCCACTGGGCGCTAGTTGACTGGCTGACCAAAATTATCCTCACGTTAGCTTACCCCTTTGGAAAAGTGTCAACTCATTGCAATTAATCTCCATTAAGTGGCAGCATCTACTGTGCCGTCTGCCTCCCAACAAATTACGAACTAATCGCCTCGTAAACCCCGTCGCTTTATTGATCAACTCACCCACCGGTCGGATCGGTGCCAATTAGGCACAGCAGCAAGCGCACACTTGGCCCAGACCAGGCCGGACTGCACAGACTGCAGCTCGACTCTGCTTGACTCCATGTGGGCGTTGCGTGGTGCGGTGGTGCAGCCGGTCGTCAGATATAAAGCTGGGCCCCTGGGGCCGCAGCTGCTCATTGCTCATCTTCCACGATGTGGCTGCGTATAACGGTAGGTGGAGTGCCTCACTTGGATGGGATTACTTACCCACTTCCCTTTGCAGATTGCTCTGCTGCTGGCCTGCGTGGCTGGGGCCCTGGCCCAGAACGATGGAAGGTATCGTCCTCCTCCTGGTGCTGCGCGGGCGACTGCCGGCGACGGACGCTACAAAGGCGGCAACGATGGACGCTATCGCGGCGGTGGCGATGGGCGCTACTCCGGCGGCAACGATGGCCGCTACGTGCACATGGACAACAAGTACGAGCACGACGATCGCGCTGGAGGAGCTTACACCGGGGACCGCAACCGCTATGTGGGCGACAAGAATGCTGGCGGCGGAGCAGGCGGTGCTGGGGCAGGTGCCAGAGCAAGAGCTGGCTCGGGCGCGGGAGCACGACCTGGCGGCGGGGCAGCTGGTGCGGGCGGAGCAGGAACCACCGCTAGACCCAAGCCGCGACCCACAATTCCACCACCGCCGGCAGTTGTCGATGTGACGGCCAAGCTGCCCAAGGGACGGGGCACAGGCGAGGGCGGCAATGGTTGGGCCATTATCCGACTGGAGGATGATGTCGAGCAGGATGGCTACCACTATCTGTGAGTATACGAGAACCCAAAGCAGCGAGCACAAAACCCTTGGACTCTTCCTCAGCTACGAGACGGAGAACGGCATCCTGGCCGAGGAGAGCGGCCGCATCGAGAAGCTGACCGAGGAGGATGGCCTCCGCTCGAAGGGCTTCTACGAGTACACTGGCGACGATGGCATACTCTACCGCGTGGACTACACGGCCGATGACAATGGCTTTGTGCCCAGTGCTGCCCACCTGCCCACCGCTCCCCCGCCACCGCCGTATGTGGCCAAGCTGTTGGCCTACCTGGAGGCGAATGCCAACAAGAAGAAATAGTTATGGAGTCGAAATGTGAATCGATTTGACAATAAACAAATGTGCCATAGAAGTTCTGGGATTATTAATTGTGTTTCAACCGATTCCGATTCCAAATGAATGCATTTTCAACTGCTAAAACATTTATTTCACACACTCAAAATACATTTCAATCACGGCAGAGTGGGCAGGATACGCTGCTGTATGTACTCCAGGACTTCGTTGATGGTCTCATGGATCTTCTCGGGCTGTCAATGAACCAAAGAGCTTTAGTAGAAGACAAATAATACCCTTGAATAGCTGGACACTTACATCCTGCTCGGCATTAGTGTTGGTTTGAGGCTGTTCCTGCTCCTGCTGAACCTCCTCCGCTGGCGGCTCACAGCTCACCTCTGAGCCGTCGTCGGGCTGCTGGTAGTGATAGGACCCTTTCGCCACTTCCATCTCCCACAGCTTGTTCTCGTTGATGTAACTGTACTTCTTGGTGTCCGGATGGGTCTCGTCTCCGTCGCGCACCCATTGGAACTGAATGATCTGCCAGCCGGTGCCGTTGTAGTTGAAGTCGATCATGAAGCGCAGATGATCGCGTGGGCCCAGGGCGAACTCATCGTTGGCCTCCTGCACACTGGCGGCCAGCTGCTCCTCGGCCTTGCGGAAGATGCTGCGCAGATCGGCAGAGTACGGCTGGCCCCGGTCCCCGTAGCCGCCATCGTAGGGCTTGTGCTCGTGACGGTACTTTCCGCTGTTGTCCGGCATATACCAGCCCGTGGCTCCGTGCAGCTCGGGAATGTAGCGACCCCGCTTGGTGGGCAGTGGCGGTTCCTGTTCCTGTTCCTGTTCCTGGCCCCAGGAGCCGCTGATGGTGCACAGGCCGAGCAACGCCAGAGAAGTCAGTGCCAGCATCGAGCGTGTTCCCATGTCGACTACTTGATTACGTTTGACTCGACCCCAATGCACTCGCTGGCCATTTTAGTTTGGGTCTCCAATCGCGATAGCCGCTTGGCCAATAAGTCCCGAGGTTTATGTGCCAGTTGGCATCGTTTAATTGGATTAAATATGGGCGGCACCGAACCCGTGCAGATGAGTCAGCACCCCGACGAGGCAGATCTTTGCATGCTAACAAGCCATCAAATGCTTGAAGCAACTAACTAGGTAATAACTCGTTTGCATTGGCCTCAGCGCGTGGCTTTTAACCTTTCTGAGCCACAATGCAGTTGCAGAGCAGAGACGAGCAAACCGACAACCGATTGAGACTCGTTCCGCAGGATGCCCTCACACATGGCAATCGAAGGAAATTCAATTGATAAATTAACTGCAATCGTTCATCTTGTTGTTTCCCCTTGAAAGCCATTCAACCGCTTCACTTATCGCAGATCGATTGGGGTTGGAATTTCACTAAACCCCAAATAGGATCAAAGGTAATTAGTGTCGTTTAACTCAAATTCAAATGAGACGCACGTTCCTCTTAATGAGCATTAATAACAACAATAACTGTCAGTCGGTCGAGCTGTGAGATCGGTCAACGGTTTTTGCATTCGAAATTCATTAATCATCTTTGGCAGGCTATTGATTTGGGCAGTCAGCCCATTCATAATATCGCTGTAGCTCCAATAACCCATCAACTCCAGAACGCCCCCACCACACGCCAGACAAGGTTTGCCATAGGCTGGGGAATTGAACTCTTGACATGTCTGAACCTTGCAAATATAAACCTGATCATGGTAAGGAAGTGAATAATGATTTGATATTGTGAATCACAAAGGTCGTAGAACCTTAAGAAACTGATCATTGATTACTCACTTAACGATGGATCGACTCGAGGAATGTACATAAAAGTCTGTAAATATGTAGAATGTACATATATATATTTGTATTTATTTTCTAATAAAACTGCAACAACAGGTTAGCTTTTATCTCTCTCTCTCCCTGCCAGTCTCTGCTTGGGATCTGTAAATCTGGAATTGTGGCTGGGTTTTAAATTATTCGCTGGAGATAAATAAGGAGAGACTGCCCCTGGGCAATGCGTAATTTGGTGTTTTGCATGCAATTAATTAATTTCACAAAATGTTCGCTTGCCTGTTCCTGCCTGCACCTCTCCACCGCTTCTCCCACGCTGCGACCTTCGTCCTTCCAATTTACTCGTAAATTGCACACAACTTAGTTGCCAGCAGACGGCGCCTAAAGTAAATTAATTTTAACGACAATTCTGCGGTCAAAAACCACGCGGATAAAGCACAACACCAAGGGGGAACTAGCGATTTCTGTGGATTCCATTGCCATGATGTCATCAGACTTGCGAGGGAGCAATTGTGAAATATAAATACATATATAAATATACATTTCTCTTTTTCACACTTGTCAGGCTGGAAATTTATTTATATGCGATTTTTCCATTTTTATATAATTTTATTGAATGCATTTGCTTTGATTTTTGGTCAAGCGACAAGAGAGAGATGTAAAAATTGAAGCGACAGTGCAAAACATTAATGTTTATTTTATTTAGCACCTTTAGATTTTGCAATCAGTAATTTTGGGAGTGGAGGAGCTTTGAACTCGATTGCGTTCCCACTTCCACTCCCAGTCCCATGTCCAGGTGTCGGCTTCAAGTTGCCACAAATCAGATCACGAATCCCACACCGAAGATTCCACATATTCAACACGTATCCAATTACGCCTCATTGTGACTGGTAATTTGTTTCATTGTTTTGGCCTGGACACTGCTCCAATTGCAGTTTGTCATGTCGCCTGTTTTTTTATATTTTTTTGGGGTTGTGTTTGCCTGGGGTCCTACAGCTAAATGGCGCTTTGTAAATGAATTCGTTGGGCGAAACAAATGCCGGCAATTAATGGCACAAATCGTTTGTGTTTAATGGTATCGATTAAAATGTGAATGCGCCGAGTGCTACCAAAAGCGATCCATCTACGAGTCGGTGGCTGAACTGGCTTCAGCGCATGCAACAATATTTATAGACATTCCATTTTGATTTACGTGTTTAGCCCCTCAGAGACTGCACTAATTAAATCCAAAAAGAGCGCAAATGATAATTAAGCAAATCTTTGGCAAGCGAAAAGTTGTGAACAAATCAAATCTAAATAAAAAGAGGGGAGAGGAGTCGCAAACCGAGTGAAAACCCACGCAAAAATCGGCGGGGCTAATTTATGGACAGCAATACAATGCCAGCCTATAAAGATTTCATTTGTTTTTGCTCGAAATGCTAAAGGCTGTCTGTCCAAAAGGCCCGATCCGACTCATAGGGGGTGAAAATACGCGTAAATCATATGTGGGGAACGGGAACGAGAGAGGGAGCTGGAACAATGCTGTCATTATAATCCAATTAAATTCCACTGCAACCGTCCGAGCTTGGCCAAGGGATTAAGGGTTTAAACAATCGATAGGAACCGAAGAGTGCACACAACTGGCAGCGAATAGGAATGGCAAAAGAAGCGGCATCGATCGCATGCTTGATAAGAGCTGTTCAGCAGAGAGGTGCGGAGCGGAGAGAGAGAGCGAAAGAAAGACAAAGAAGCAAACAAAGGTGCAGTGAGAAACAGCTGTTAGCTGACAACATTGGAAGTGAGAGAAATGCTCGGGAATGCTTGGGAATGGGTTACGGGAAACCGTTGTTTTTGTTTCATACATTTCATTTCATTTAATTTCATTCGCAATGCTGCACAGCACTCGATGATATGAGAACGCCCTCCAAAAAAAAAACAAAAAAAAAGGCAGAAACTTTTGTCGGTTGAGATAAATTTTAGTTCAACTGCGATATCGGGAAGGGGATTGTTCCAGAAGGGTGCGTATTACTCATGTTCCACTCTGGATGTACGCGCGGCTTAATCTTCATTTCTCTTCATTTCTCTTCAGGCACGCGAAGCGCAAACGACTTCGGAAGCAGAGCTTTGCACATTCCATATCCGGATATAATGGGCGTCGGAACTAAGTTCTGGCTGACTGTCGTGGGAACAGCGATTTGCCTAGTCGGAAGCATGACTGGCGAGATGCTGCAGTGCTTCCAGTGCAATGAGGCGGATCAGACGTGCGGATCACCGCAGAAGCCGCTCGGGCGCATTGGCGAGTGCCCCCACTCGACCATGTGCTCGAAAACAGTGTTAACCATGAGCCTGCTGGAGGGACACCAGTGGATCAAGACGATGCGGGGATGTGCCCAGCAGCTGAACACCACACACGTCTTCGTGAACAAGGCGTGGGTGGAGAAGTCTGTCGTGGAGGAGCCGTACCAAGAGGGCTGCATCGAGAAGGAGGTGAACCCCGGCAACTCCATTCTCCTCTGCCACTGCCGCGGACACTTGTGCAACGCATCGAGCAGTCTGATGGCAACTGATGGCCGACTGCTGCCGCTGATCCTCTTGGGCCTCATCTGGTACTGGAGCTATAGGAAACAGCACTTGTGATCGATCGCCTGCTAGTCGGAGGCACTTTTTGGGGAGTGCCCGTGCCCGTGACCGTGCCCGTAACCGTGCCCGGGATGATGCTTCCTGCTCTCTAAGCCGACTCAAATTGTGTGAAATTAGTTTTAAGCAGATTAAAGATTTATGTGCGACACTTTCCGACTCGTCAATGAAATAAAGCACACTCAGAACTCGTTCTGACATTGGATATGGATCGTAAATACTTGAATTGACCGGAGCTTAAGCAGTCCAAGCCGATCCTACCTGGCCGTGTGATGTTTTGTGATATGAAATGAAATGAAATGAAACCCCAGTGACGCATCCCGTCAGAAGAAAGTGCGAGATTTGGACAGAATGTGATCACAAGGTCAATGCCAAAGCTGGCCCGTAAATAAATATAGTCTATATGTGTGTGTGTTCATTTTTTGTTATAATAAAATAACACCAGCAGCTCCCTGCGGTGTGAAGATCTGATCTGATATCTGATTGCAAAAACTCTTAGCATGCAAATCAAGTGCCAGCCGCCCGAGCATCACAAATCGAACTTGTAATTGATTAAAAAGTCATTTTATTTAAATATTTATTAAGTATTTGTGACTTTTATGAACGCTATAGTCCCCATATAGATATCGCCAGAGCCCAAAGCCAGCCGAAATGATTCAAAATATGATTCGAAAACAATAACAGCACGCGCCGTGATTCACACAACAAATTTGTTGCTGCTTTGGTTTGTCTCTGGCCGGGTCTGGTCTGGTCTGGCCTGGTACCATATCATCTCTGCTGGTCTGGGTTCAGCGTACGACCTTTGGAGTGCAGTGACTGTGACGCAGCATCGATGCTTGGCACTTGGTACTTGGCTTGCCGTGTCCCAAACTGTTGCGTTTTAATCACAGTTTATGTTTATGGTCGTTATTAATTGGCTTAAGTCCGCTGACAATCATTCTCCGCCTCAGCTGCTTCCATTTACATCTACATATGTACAGATGTGTGTTTAATCTTGGTTATCTTGGATCCATCTCTAGACTCCGAAACCGTTAAGGACAAATTCCAAGCCGTTCCCCGAGCTGTCACTGCCGCTGGTGGCTGGCTGGCGGTGTCAACGTTTGCTACAAACAATTAAAATCATTTTTGTCAACATTTTTCTTCTGCCGGTTCAAACTGCTGAGTCTTATTCCGATTCCGATTCCGGTTATACATATGTATGTATATGTATGCTGTGAGAGACCCAGCCCCAGTCGCATTCCCATCCTCATCTCCACCTCGAAATCTCCATCTCCAGCGTCTTCAATATTAATGCATTTCGCGTTGTGGCAGGCGCGCGCATTGTCTGAATGGTTTTTTATTTATTTTTATTTTTACTTATCTTTTTGTGCGTTTTTGTTTCTTGGCTGTATTTCCGCTGGTGCGTAATTTATGATTTCATTACGGCACTTTTATGGCGCTTCCGAGTGCCTCCAGGTAGTTGAGACAAGTTTGAATGGATCTCCTTCGATGCCGGCAATGTTGTCATCGGTTGCCAGAGCTAGTTAACGCTGGACACCAGCTGAGAAATTAACGGGCGTCAGAGCATGGAAGGGAATAAACGCCAGACCCTAACTATGCCTTTTAGAACCTTTTCCAGGAAAACTTGCACATTGTAGATATCCTCGAGCCAGCGGAGACTGCCACCAGAGCTAACTTTTGACTGTGTTCATGAATCTCAGACGAATTCCTTCACAGTCTATCCCTTTCATATATGTACAATGGACTCTGTTTTTCCCCCACGTCCTTGACACGAAACAGTATTTTCCCTTCATTGTGCTTTGGCTATGACCAATCAAAACAAAATTTAAATGAATGTTTTATTTTTCAAGAGTCGTTATCTGGCCTGCTGACTTTATGACGTCTGCTGGCCTGGCCTGAACTTTACCTTCGATTATAATTATCAGCAACTGAAGCGATTTCCAAAATTGTTTCGCTCTCATTGTTCGCCAGAATTTCGATGACAGTTCTCAGTGGAATCATGGGAATTTCTGCAACAGAAGCCAAGTAAACAGCGTGTCATCCGCCTGAGATGTCCTAAGATGCAGAAATATCTTTATAGTTCAAGTTTAAGGGGTCGCTGAACTGCGAGGAGATTGCCATTTGCCAAATTATACAAATTGTTTAATTGATTATAAATATAATTACATTGATATGCCATATAAATTATTGCCTCAGTTGCCAATCCAATGAGAGCAGCATCTAAGCTGCATTCCAAAGAAAGGAACGAGTGAGAGGTGGAGACGCACAGGAGACAAGAGAAGAGAGCGACGACGCACGTCACTGTCGAAAAACGAAAAGGGAGAAGCAGGCGAGGAGGAGGAGGAGAGAGAGAAAGAGAGGGCGCGTGAAGGAACGAGAGAGGTGGGTGCCATAGTTGTTGTTCTTGTGGCTTATCGAATTGAACTGAGGTGAACCGATACACACACACACACGAAGTAGCAGCAGCGCTGCACACACACACACAAATACTCTCGCACGCGGATGCTGCTGCTGCTGCTCATGCTGCTGCTGCGGAGTCTGAGAATTTTAGGAGCGTCGCGTCGATGATCGTGCGCCGAAAGCGCTCTGCCACCGGCACATCTCTATATAAGTGGAGCGTACTTGATCGAACTCCAAACATTCCTGTTGCAGTCGCCCTCAGAGAAGGATTACCAGCGAGAGAAAACCAACAAGCCCGAGGATAATACCCCACAGGATATCAACTATAATCTAAGCCAAGCAAACATGTTCACCCAATCCATGCTGAGATTCTCCGCTGTGTTGGTCGTGGTAAGTAGTCCAGTGCCAAGATCCTGCCCAAAGTGCCCAAAGTGTCGCCCAGTGTCGCCGTATACGTGTATCTCCGCCTCCGTCACGTTGCCAGCGCGAGTTCAATTAGCAGCAAAATGAATACTAAATACGTATTCATTTAATTACCTCGTGCCGACTCGATTCGGAGCAACTTTTTGGCACAGGCGCCGCTGAATCATTAGATCCGGAGTGCATTCAACCCGTACCCGCATTGGGGGCCACTTCCTGTCACTGTTTTAATTGCAAATCTAATTGCAAAATCTAATCCACTCCCGCAGGCTCTCATTGCTGTCTGCCACACCAGTCCCGTTCCCGTCCCCGTCCCAGACGAGGACTACAATGGCAAGTATACGGTTTCAGGGCAAAATTCTAACGCCGGCAAGTACAGGTCACTGGATGACGGACGGTACCATCCCAGTTCCCAGAATGAAGGTATTTCGTGATCCAACTCTACTAACGCGCCTACCACGCCCACTGACTGCATGCGGTTGCTGTTGCCGCCCACTAACCCGCCAGCAAAAAGAGAGTCCCGCAAGCAAGTCCGATCTGGCCCAGCTGCTACTCGTACTAACACACACACACACACACACATGTGGAATCAAAGCACACTCTTAGTTATACGAATAATCCGTTGACTCTCTAACCAAGTTCAAGCTCAAGGTTGGTCTGGCCTTTGAAAAATGTTTGCAAACTGCAAAGCCAATTCGGAATATCTCTGATAATATCTTGAGCTGAGCTTCCACACTAACCAGAGTACACTCTGCCTCACTTAAACATGATATTAAACATTTAATTTCTTATAGGCCGCAGTGGTGCAGTGGATAGTTTAGGTAAATCATTGTAAATCGATTACAAGAGAAGGGAAGAAGTCATTCCTCCAGTTCTCCATTCATACACACACACAAATCGAAACTCATTTGCAGATTAGGAATGAAAGATGACCTTTGGCTTGTCTAAAGTTTAACCCAAAAACTAAATCACTTTCAGTCCTAACTGCACCCATCCATTGTACAAACGAGAAACTAACGAAAGTTGTAAATATCTCAAGGCAGATATACATTTTGTTCGTTCCAAAAGTTACCCTCAAATCACTCACACAGACCAGAGCTTCTCCCATACACGACATACTAATCATTGAACTCTGTTGCCACCACCCAAAGGTCGTTACCAACACATGCCACAGCCCTACACTCATGTGACGGATCACCGCGAACTGGGAGCTTACCATCACGTGCCCTATCCCTACGACGGTGGCTATGGGCCCTATGCCGGGCTCAATAATCCCTACGTCCACGATGCCAGGCCCTACAAGTAAGTTGTAGCAGCAATTAATAATTGTTAGTAGTATTTACGGAATGAAATTGCTTCGTTTGCAGCCACGATTTGTACACAGTAAGTAATGCCGAGTTCCAAGTGCCAGAAATCCGCTTGGAGTACGGCTTCCCCGATCATGAACCGCAAATCGCAACACAAACCCATCTGCAACCGAGCATCCAGCACTAAAGAAATCCCCCCAGCAATCCGGCACAGCCCCACCTGTTCCGCCACCCTCCCCGCTTTCATAACCAAACAAAATGATTTACGAACGATTTCGGCTCTGCAAACTAAACCAATCCAAAACCATAACGCGCTACATGAAAACTCCATAAGGTATCCTGCATGATCCAATCCGAATCCCCCACTCCAAAATGCATGCAACCCACGCACACACAACCACACACACCCACACACACACACCCAATGAGCAAAATGAAACCAACACCCACACCGCACCACCCACTCACAGTCCACGACGACAACAACGACCAAGAAGCCGACTACAACCACGAAGCGGACAACAACCAGCACCACCACGACCACGACCACGCCGAGGAACATCCTCTTCAACTACGATGATGAGGGTCGCCACAAGATTCTGCACCAGGAAGAGATCCGCAAGAAGGACAAATACGATCATGCGTAAGTCTCCCGACCATCCTCCAAGCTCCATCCAAGCTAACGCACCAGTTTCCCCGCCTAAACAGTTTCCTGACCGAGAACGGCATCTACGGCGAGGAGCAGGCCAAGCTCCATCACACCGGCGGCACTCACGCCAAGGGTTACTACGAGTACACCGGCGATGATGGCAAGCTGTACCGCGTCAACTACGCCTCCAACGATGGTGGCTTCATGCCCGAGGGCGATCACATTCCCACTCCTCCGCCCATTCCGGAGGCCATTGCGCGCGCCCTCAAGTACGTGGAGGAGCAGCACAAGGCCAATGGCGGAGCCCAGTTCGATCATCGTGGCTTCCGCATCAACCACATGACCAAGGACATCAAAGCCCAAATCAAGTCCATGCATCTGGAGCGCATGCCCAAGGAGCTGGGCGACCAGATCCGTATGCTCCAGCACGAGGTCGAGCTGGCCGAGGAGGAGGAGCGCGAGGAGGAGCGTGCCGAGCAGGAGAGGCTGGAGCGCCAACGACTGGCCCAGTAGGCCTGCTCCCAGACTCTGCCTCATCAACAGCCACAAGGTCCCTCTACCTCTCACTCCCCCCACCCATCCGAACAGTCCTAGTCCAACCACCCACACCCACACCCCACCATTCCCTTGCATTTGCCGAGTAAATATCGGGCAAACCCTATAACAAGCCATCAAAAACCCAGGAAAAAATCCACAAAAAAAGGAAAAGGAAAAGGAACAGGAAGGAGACGAATGGAGGAATCGCATTGTAGTCGTATATATATAGTCCGCTCCTATGTTATTTCGTATTTATTTATCTGTCCAACTCAATATGACGACGGTACGTTGCTAAGCATAAGATAATTAATTATTTTTTGTTATTTTATATATCAAAATAAACCCAACTAAATATCTGTTACGAAGAAGCAAGCATTTCCAATGGCAGCTCACTGTGCGGAGCCCTTGAGTTGAACGAATGTTTTATTATTCTCAATCAAAGGCCGCAACGCACTTGATAATGAAACTGTCTTGACATTTGGGCAAATTATACGAATATTCCACATTTTGTACACACAATGTACGGGCTCCGTTTAAAATTAATGGGTTTGTTGCTCTCCTCTCCGAAAGGCGAGACAAAAACAAGTCTCCGTCTAAGTAGTCGCTCCGAGCACCCCGCGTACATTTGCTATTCACATTTCCGATAAGCGACAGTTGACCCATTTTTGTCTACAGCTTGAGCCGGGATAGCCCTCAAGAATGTTTTGCATAGTTCTACAACAATTTCTCAAAAGAAATAAAATCTAAATCTAAAAATCGGCAGTAAATTGGTTTTCCCTTGAATATAATTTTGAGTTTACTAATTATTTCTCAATTGTTTCCAGAACAATGCTCCGCATATCCAGTATTCGCCAAGCAGTAGCCTTCTAAGACTAACCAGTTCTTCAGGAATAATCTTAAGTGGGCATAAATAAGGTAATCTTGTTAATTTGCTTAAGGATAGCTGCATATAAATTATATTATTGGATTGTACTCGTTTAATATTTAGCTGTAAACATTTACTTACAAATGTATGTACATATATTCATTGACCCTTCTAATTTGGCTATAGGCGCCTCGGACATAGAGAGACTCGTTGTGAAATCGGAGACACTGGGAACACAAACAGGAAAGAATTAGTGAACAAAACGGTAACGAGCTTCAGAGAGAGTGAATAAAACTCTCTCGATTGCTGACTCGAAAACGGAACGGTTGAACGTTTTTGATGCCCACATAAAATACTTACAGTAGGCATAAATTATTCACACGACTTTGAAGATATATTGTTTCAATACACTTGTAATTAAATTCGTAGATAAAAAATCAAAAATCACAGCACACCTTTGTGCTGAACACTAAATTGAAAGAGCTTTTGTGTCGTCATGGCATTAAGTAGAGCCACTAAGCTTAGTTGTTTGCTTAGTGGTAGAGCTTAAATGGTTAAACAGATTCAATCGAAAGATGGCAAAATGGCGTTCGTCACTTGACCACAGAAGACTTGAAGCATTACTCAATACGAGTATAAACGTGTTTACCTTTCGATGATAATTAATTTTTCATAGAAATATCATCATAGGGTGATGGTGCCTATCAGTTAACGCACATTTTTGATCACTTTTCGCTTGTTATATTGACAAAAAATACTTTAATACTTTTTAATATTATATGTTTTTATTAGGAATTTCATTTTATTTCACTCAAGTAACTAGAAATAGGAAGAAGTATGGCATCAATGCTTCGTATGTACCACATTGGCTGCGGCTGGCTGGCTGGCATAAAAGGCAGAGTTAACGCCATCGTCTGGAAGAGAAATAAATCACTGTAGTGGCTAGAACTGGGATTATCACACTTGGTTTACTAACAGGTGATCACTGGACGGAAGCCATTGGCATCGGCCACGTACTTGACTCCCACACGCAGACCCTCGGGGGAGATGTAGGAGTAGGCACCCTCCACCTGTTCCTCCTGCTCCTGGTTGCCTATGTTGACGGGCACACCGCGCTCCTCGGCGTGGATGCCGTTCTCCGTCTCGTAGTTGTAGACGTAGGAGCCGGTGCCGTAGTTGGCCTCCTGGGACTGGGCCACAACGCGTGCCTGGGCGTTGGCAATGTAGGGATTGTACTTCTTGTAGAAGCCGTCGTAGTAGCGACGCAGGTTGTACAGATCGCGGTTCTTGTAGTACAGGTCCCTGTAGTAGGGGTTCCTCAGGTAAGGATTGTATTGCCTCTGCCCCTCGCAGGCGATCGCGTCCAGAGCCAGTACGAAGAGGCACGCCAACTGCAAACACATGAAGTAACTTTGGATTAGAACACACCACTTCCTCACTGCGAGTTCACTGTGATTTACCAGTTTAAGAGACATTTTCGAGGGCAACTCTCAACGCTGATCTACGCGACAGAACTGTAACAGTTTCGCCGATCCACGGATCGTTTTATAACCAACTTTGGAGACCAACTTAGCATAAGCATCAAATTTCGGTCTGCAGTCCGCGCTCATCGCTAATTTTTCGAGCGGAGAGTTGTGTCAATTTCCGTTTAGAATTTAGATTGCTTTTTAGTATAATTTGGCGACTGTATAAATAATTAAATCGCTGCCAAAAATGCTTCAAAACGGTTAGCAAGGCAAAGCGAATAAAAATTTCTACAACACACAGTTGGGGGGCGTTAAGTGTTTGCCTAACGATATGAACATTTGTATGCAAAAATTATATATTCAGTAGTGAAATTGGAGAAGCCACTGAATAAACTAGCATTCAATAAAGATATTTCCTTTATTTAAAATAAAAGAATCCTTTGTGAAATAATTGCCCAACACTTAACCGAACAATTAGGCCATTAATTATTCAATCGACAATTGTGTTTACGTTTTCCTTCCTTGGCGGGTATAAAACCAACGATTGATGGACACCACACACCAGTTTAGAGTTACAAACCTTTCAAAACGCTTGAAGTGGAAAGGCAGCACAACAAAAAGATGAAAGAGAAGCAACGTGAGTTTCAGGACTTCACCTTCCTGGCAGACAATGTCGTGAAAATTATTTGTGAACTTTGATTTGCTGGCCATCATGGCAGATGGCGTCTTTCCGGCGCGGCTCAGCTTCAGCTCGGACACTCCCATTGGCTATGCTGTGGCCTATACCTTGTACTTTACCTACAGCCAATTCATAATCAATCAATCTGGATGATGTGTGGCTCCAGCCAGATCTGCATGCACTTTGCATATCTGGCCAAGCAGTTGGCCGCTTACCGTCCAAGTCGGGAACGAGACCGAGAGGACTGCCAGTTCTTGGCCAGCTTTGTGCAGAAACATCAGCTGATCCTCAGGTGGGAGGAGCTCACCATAAAGTGGATATTTAATAGCTAACCTAATGCTTCGCCAAAGACTGCACCATGAGCTGGATCGGCATTCAATCTGCCAGTCAGCTCTGCTGCATGCCCTTCTACTCTGTTATCTGGGGTCTGAACTCAGAGGGAGTCTCCTACATGGCGCTCTTCTCCAGCATTGCCGCCCAGTTCTATATGGTCAGCTCCTATGGGCAGCGGCTCATCGATTTGGTACGAAGTGTCCACACATAATCTCGCTTATGATTAACCCAACTACTTCCCCCTCCCAGAGTGTCAGCAAATCCATGGCTGCCTGTTGTCAGAAGTGGTATGATGGCTCCATACGCTACCAGAAGGACCTTCTCCTTATTTTGGCACGCGCCCAGCGCCCAGCGGAGATATCGGCAAGGGGCATTATCATTATATCCCTCGACACCTTGAAGACCGTGAGTTAATTTGACTTCTTAATTGCATTTATTATTCATAATTCGACAGTTGATGAGCATCACCTATCGATTCTTTGCGGTTATGCGACAAACTGTGGGAAAGTGATCGGACACGGACGACTTTTGGCCAGATTGCAGAGGTTCTTCAGTAGAAAAGAATATTTTAATTTGTGTTTTAATAATTTTAAATGATTCCATAGCTGCAGTTTCGACTGGGCTTTCCCACCTCAACTCGATTCAGTCAAATTTAATTTATGATTTGCATCAGAAATTGAGGTGAATAAAGCATGAATGGGGTGGCTGAGACACGACCCCATGAATGAATATGAATGAAGTTGAAGTTGGAGTTTGAGAAGATACATTGTATGTGCATGGAGTGCAGAGTAGTGAGGGGCATGCTGGCAGGGGGGAAGGGGAATCATCTCCATTGCATCGTCGGCCTTCACATTTCGCGTGCGATTTGACAGCAGTCAACAAGTGCAACAATAGCTACACTGTGCAGCCAAAGTCACGTGCCAGACCTAAGGCTGGAATAGATATAAATTCTAGACTTTGTTTATTAATTTGAAGCCGAGGGAATGGCTCATTTGATAGGCTTAAATTAGCATACGAAAGACCGCAGAGACCCGTACAAATTGAGATCAGTAAGCAATCAGAATTTGACACCCAAAGGTCCAAACAAACTCCGTTTCCATTCAAAACGAAACACCAACCGGACCCATGACTGTCCAAACTTTGTTCAGTCTGAGACTTTATGGTTCCACAGCTGGAGGAGTCTTGTGGCTCGGGCGGAATGCGTTGAACAGATTAGCCCCAAGCTCAGACAAAAGATCTTTATTGGCTGCTTTACATAAACGAGCCGTTGAATATTGCCATCCAATTAATTTGCTCGAGTTTATTTGGCTTCAGTCTTTAAATATTCACTCCGGAATTATAGCAGCTCCCAATTCGTTTCATCTATCGGAAGATAACAGCCAAAACTCGTTAACTGAGGGCCTAATAAATGTCTGCACAATGGATTTATCGTGTAAAACAAACTAAATAATGGTTTCGTGTAGATCGGCTCGTGGCAAATGAATTACGAACTTTCGATTAAGATGTGGGTTTTTGTAGATTGATCTCTGGAAATTCTTTGATTCCATTCTTAATGATAGTTACTGAGGCAGAGCAAAAGTTCTTTAGCTTCACTTGACATATGGAAACTTGGGAGTTGCTAGAAGCGATTTTTGCATTAATTAACGATGATTCGTAATCGACGACGCCCACGTGCTGCGGATCGATCCCTCTGCCATTTAAGATCGCTGACAATTTGCATAAATCACATTAATGCGAAGACTATGAACTGTGCCCAAAGATACCACCATACCCAGACGGATTAGCATCGATATCAGCATAAAATGCAATTGCATTGTCGTCGTCATGGGGCTCATGCCAATGCTGGATGGTTCTGCAAGGTCAGATGGTGATTCAGCCCCGACAGAGCTCCAGTTACAAGTTCAGCTTCCCTGACCACGCCAGACAAAGGCGAACCAGTTTACGCTGCTAAAGCGGAGCAAAGTTACTCAAGTGCATCCTTGACCATGAAATGGGCAGCGCCAACGCGTAACCAGTGCCCCATCCAAGCTGCGAGACCCAAGCTCCGATCTCCGCGTAATACCCTAAGCGGTGCAGTAGCTGATTTCTCGACATGACCAGAACCACTGACATTTAAACACCGCAACTGGTTCGACGTCTGCATCGGTGCAGCGTCTCCAGCCATTGAGTGCTACTGCTGCTGCAGCTTCAGCTATGCGCAATTATTTATTTATGCCTTCATTGACATTAGCATTAGCCGTTGCAATGTGTGCCAGGCCAGGCCACACCAGGCCAGACCAGACCAGACCGAAGACCATGCCAAAGGCGGCTCTAGCTTCTTACGCAACAGCTAAATCAACGCGCAACTGCAACTCGGGTGGGTCAGAGCCGATCCCTTCATACTCTGGCTGGGATCTGTGAGAGATATTCGACTTTTATGCCAGACCCAGATTAGTTCCTCTCAGTTGATGCCATTTATTGGTTTGTGGTGAATGCTGGAATCCTTTCCGTGACGGGTGTTGAGTGCACCAACTAACGCATTATACCCTGCTCTTCGCTGGGTATCCAATTGCAGACGAGACGCTGTGCAAACATCTTTAAAACAAATTACATTGCGCTGTGCGCCATAAAGAACCCGGCGCGGCGCGACCTTCAGAGTGGACAGCGGTCGAGAACAGGTTGAAGAAAAGTACCAGAACCAGAACCAGACGGCACGGCACGGCAGGCGGCAACTGACATTTTGTGGCACGTAATCAGAGAAGCGGAGTCATGCGTAATACATATTTCAAGGTTCTTGCCCCATCAAATTTTCACACACAAACACCAAATCCCGCGACTCGCAACGGAAACCCAAACGATGCTAAATTAAATATTTGTATATTAAAAAGTAGAACAATAAATATTATAATTATTACAGCCGAATGTCTTCATAATTACGGCCAACAGCAAACGCGGAGGAAAACAATCAACAGGCAGCCGAGACTTGGACTTCCACTACGAATCGAAACTTAGCTGAAAACCAGCTTGAATTTTCGGTTGCCAAAGACAATAGCAAAACAATACAATGGCAATAGCAATAGCAATGGCAATACGATGCTCACAATCTTTGGGACAATCTTGTCACGAAATTCTGTCGCCGTCTGTGTCGGTGTCTTGCAGTTTTTTTGGAGTTGAAGTCTGGCCCCATCTGCTAGCCCAGGCTAAGTATTCATTAGACGCGCCTACACTTTGGCAGCGACGACGACGACGACGACGAAGACTACGATGGCCCCTTGGCGTTTAGCAATTGCTGGCATTTTGACCTCATGCACAGCTTCGACTGCAACTGCAGACTGAGCCACTCTGAGTGGGGGTCTTGCCGGCTGACGTTGATGCCAATAGCCGATTAATGGAAGCGCATTTAAATTCCCGAAAACTCTGCGGCTGCCCCATTTCCAGTCAGGTGGCAGCGCTGGCGGGCCTGATGGGAGCGATATCGCTCCCCAATATCGTTTATAGGCAGGCAAAGATCATTTTTCGTTGGCCGTTTGCTGTTTCCGCTGGCTGATGCAATTACCATTACCGGCAATCTATTTAAATGTGCAGTCTGTCTGCAAAAACCTGAAACAATTGCATAAATTAAACTTAGCACAGAGCTGATTCTGAACTGCTTGCCCAGAACAGCTGAGAGTCGCCTCTGCCGCCAGCGTGCCCATGCCCGACCGGCTGCATGCCCATGCCCGGATGCCTGTGGACAGACTCTCTGCCTCTGCTGCTCTTTCCGAGCTCTGCGCCGTCGCCGTCGGCGACTTAGGCGTTGAATCTTTAGTTTAGTTTTTCTTCTCTCTTTTTTGCCTCCACGTACCGTCACCCACCCTCCGCCCACCGCCCGCGCACTCTATTGGTTTTGGTTTCGGTTTCGGTTTCGTACTCGTGTCGCAGATGCTAGCCTCTGTCTGTGTGTTGGTGCGATGCTCTGCCAACTGCACTGCTTGCCGGCGCCCGCCGCTCCGTGCTTTTGCGTATAAATAGACTCACCTGCCCGGCATTGGGCATCATTAAATAGAAAACGTTTGTTCAATTAACAACTCCCAGTGCTAGGCCCCCGACAAAAGGATAATTCTGAATTTGGATTACAATTCTGTGTGTGTGTCGAACCAAACAACATGAAAAATGTAAGTGAATCGCAGAACTTTGGGGGAAAGGATTGGCTGAAACAAGAGAAGAGCAGGCGGAAGAAAGGTGCAAAGAAAAGGATCCTCCTTTAATTAAGTCTCAGACGCACCTACTCCCTGTACACACCTTTGGGTAGTCAAAGGGCAGACAGCATAAATCAATCTTTAAACTGCTCGCAGCTAAAATATAACTCAAGACCCCTCAGGGACCTTCGGCAAAACTTCCGCAATTAAAACGATCCCCAGGTGTGGGAGTCCAGGGCACAGAGGGAACGGTAGGCTACGGTTGCGGCAACAGTTTGCCATTTAGAGCGCCTAAAAGGCAAAGGCAATTAACGGATGCAGCCAAGACGTGTGCTCGAAATGGCTCTCAACATGAACAGAGCATGCGGGCCGGCCTGCATGCAATTCAAAGGTCAAGCCAACACCTGGCAGCTGTCCATCTGGCCTGCACATTAAGCTGAAAAGTTCAGGCACGAAAATGGAACCGAAACCCCAAACCAAGATCCATTCAAAGTGCTTTTTGGGGGCAGCCACCGACACCAATTGCCCAAGACTCGATCTGGGGTGAACCTACATTGTAGGTTTCAAAAGAAACCCAGACCGAGAAGGTGACGATGCTGCTGGCTGGCGACAGAGATGGGACGGACGGACGACCGACCACGCCCCACAATTTTCCATGCACTTTTGTGCACAAGTTAATTGGGAATACGTCGTGTGTACGAGTGTGTGTAGGTGTGTGTGTGTGTGTGGAAATGTGGAAAATACTTAATTGGCATCTATTTGCCGACCTCTAGTGGTGTCTAAAACATAGTATGTGAGAACAGCAAATAAAAGCGCTAAGGCAATAAATCTCGGCTCACAGGTAAACAAGTGGCGGGGGGTTGGGGCCTTGCATAACATCATCGGAGCACGATTTCAAGATGTTTACTAACTAATCTCAATGCCTCTCTGGCTGTCTTCCCTTTGCAGTTCGCTTTGTGCCTGGTCGCCATGGCGCTGATGTGCCTGATCGAGGCGGCTCCGCAGCGGGCGGAGGAGCCCATTGCGATCATCAGCCAGGAGTCCAACATCGAACCAGATGGCTCCTACAATTATGCGTAAGTAATTTGCTTCTGGAAATCCTACATAAGCGGGAACTTCTTTAGCTTGTTGGCCCACAAATTGTAGAATTCAATCTGCTGAATTAGTTACACTTTTGAACTTCGCGCCTAAACAGATGAGTTGAGAGGAGCTCTAACAAAAGCTGCCGTGTATGAAATCTGATGTTTATTCGAAATTCATTGCATACTTTCGGGGTCTTTAATTTCTTTGGCTGCACTGCTTACACTCGGAGCGGTCGAAAGAATCTTTTAAACAGGAGAATCATACAATAAACTTTCCATTTTAATCGGTAGACTAGCACTCTCCCCCTAGATCCACTCATTAACGAGCGATAAGCATCCGTAATAGCACATTAAATTTGAATTCTTGAACAATTTCAACGCTCCATCTCGGGTGTCGCATCTGAAAATGTTAAATGTTAAGCGAAATGAAAAAATTCCATTTGGAATGAGTGTGTGTGTGTGTGTGTGGATAGCATGTGTGGCGCCAGTTAGGGTGACTCAATCAAATACCAACCATAACTTGAAATTTCTGATATTAGCTATAAGAAATAATCCAACATTTGAAGGTGATTCTGGCTAAGCCATTTGATTATTTCCATCTTGTCGTGCACTTGCAGCTATGAGACGGCCAACGGAATCAAGGCCGAAGAGACGGGCACCCTGAAGAAGGCCACCTCCCCGGACAGCAGTGACGTGATAATTGCCAGGGGCTCTGTCTCCTACACCTCCCCGGAGGGAAATCTGATTACACTGAACTACTCGGCCGATGATGAGAACGGCTTCCAGCCCCAGGGCGACCATCTGCCCACTCCCCCACCAATTCCGCCAGCGATCCAGAAGGCTCTCGACTATCTGCTGAGTCTGCCGCCAGCCAAGCGCCGTTAAGGCACTTCCCCTGGATGATGCCCGCCAGTCCGACCCATGCCAACACTCTGACCCCGACACTCTACGGTCGATGTGATGCTGCTCTGTTGCTGTTACTACAATACAATGCTCGTACACCCCGTAATCTGCTATTCCCCCCCCACAACTATCTAGACAATCACACAAGGGCTGAGACCTCCCCCGGAGGTTGTTAGTGGATTTGACTGAAGAACACCCAAACTCAAAGGGAATTGAGGGACATGACACACACACTCCCACGCGTACACACACACCCGCCCCATACATAGACTATCCCTACTCCATTTTGTCTGCTTTCTTGCTTGCTTTCTTCCACTTTCACTTTGACTTTGACACGAATTTCTTCAGATCTTTTAGTCGCCGGAACTTTGCCATTTTCGGACTCATGTGATATCGTCGATTTATCAATGAAATGACAGAAAATGTAAAAAAAAGAACAAAAAAAAGAACATACAAGAAACAATATACAATACAGGAATATCCCCACAGCAAACTTTGTGTAAATAGTCTGTACAATTTAGGAAGATTTACACGTAATATAAGCGATGACGTCGATGGAGGCGAAGAGCCCTCGACGGGTTCTCGCGTCGCAAATTATGTAAACACTCGAGACGACCTATAAAGATATTCGTTAGGCTTAGCTGCAAATAAAGAACCAAGGATTCTTTCGAAGAAAAGAAGCTCATTCTTGGGTGTTTTGTTGGCTGCCATAAATCTGTATTCGCAATATCGCGAATACCTGCGATGACAGCAGCTAATGAATGCAGAAACTCGTTGGAAAAGCTGCACACTTGAGGACACATCTACGCATAGCAGTTTACATTCCAAGCGATGGGTTCTTAGATTGATCTGCCATATAATTTATAAGCTCTGGCCCAAAAAAACATTTGTTTTTATTTTATTTTTGCACTTCAAGGCGAGGGTTGATCAACTTATTTTATGCAAATTGAATATTGGATAGACACCGCACAGGCAGGCGGCAGGCGGCAGGGCAGGCAGTCGGGCAAAAATGTTGTCACGTTGGTTCCAACGATAACCAGAATCCAAGTGATGATGCTGCTGACAAGTTCCCATAGAAGTCGACACGGCATTATTATTATTTATTTATTTGGAAAACAACGTGGAAGCGGCCCGAAGGCGCCGCCGGATCGGGTTGGAGTTGTCTGCACCAAATTTCACACCCATTTTCGAAAGGCCAAAGACGAAACAAGTTCAATATTATTTATTGTCTACATTTTAATTCATGTTAAATATTTTGGTACAGGAATGTTCTCCTCTCGCAATCGCCTATATAAGAGTCTTTGTTTACCCACTGGAACTGACAGTCGCCGTCGAGACTTGGACGTTGCTTGGACTGTTTTAAGAATATTTCGCATAACAATGAGGACTCTGCTGCTCTGCGCTGCTCTGTTTGTGGTTGCTGCTTGGGCCGCGGACACGGGTGACCTGATCTCCCAGGAATCAAATGTGGAGTACAACGGCAAATATCACTATCAGTAAGTTCAGACCCGTGGGAGAGTATCGGCAGGGAATAACAGCCACATTCTCGCCATCCAGCTATGAACTCGCCGATGGCTCCAAGGCGACACAGGACGGCCTCCTGAAGACGGTGAATGCCGAGCACGACGGCGAAGCGGTCCATGGCAAGTACTCGTTTGTGTCCGACGACGGCCAGACCTATGTGGTGTCCTACACCGCCGACGAGAATGGATATCATGCGGTGGGCGATCATCTGCCCACCCCGCCGCCCACGCCCCTGTCCGTTCTAAGGACTCTGGAGTACCTCAAGCTGCACCCCTACACGCCCCCAGAGAAGCAGCACTGAGGATGCGCCAAAAACAAAGCACAAATGTGATTAGAACCAAAAGAACTGAGAACCGAGAACAATTAAACAATACAATGATCAAAGCAACTCAACTTCCACTCGGAAAGTAGTCGGAAAGGGCCATCGAAAGTGGCTCCCCCCTTGCAGCTGAGCCCCTGCCTACGACTGGCTCCATGTGTGCCAAAATGTGTATGAAATTTGGCTTAGTTTGCGATTTTGCTGCTGCGCTGCTAAACAATTACTAATTGAAAGCTAAATTGTTAAATAAGCAGACGGGCAAACACCTGAAGGCCAAGTCCGAGCGCAGATTCAGGGAGGGAGAGTAAGCCGCAGAACTTCAGATTCGATTGGATCAGAATCAATTTCGTTTGGATTATGTAATCCAAACAGAAACCGAAACCGAAAGTGTGATTTGCTCGTTTCTGGTTTCATTCGTTGGATTAACAGACAAGTGCTAACTCTTAGAGCATTTCGTATGAGCAAATTCCACTTAAAGGAACGAGCAAAAACAGATCCAATCGGATGTGTTTCTGTGAAAGAATTCCCTGGCTTATGTTGGCCAAGTTCATTGACCATTGCGCAGAAAGTCTATGACACAATTGTGGTTAATATTCGCAGCATATAGCCATCATATGTGCGAGTGTTCCGAACCTTATCAATTCGATTTATGGCCAACAATACTCTACATTTTTTATGGCTAGCTTTGTCTTGTGTCCACCGTTCACCGTTCACCGTTAGAGGCTCGGGCGGGTTTTCGGGCAAATTATTTCCATAATTGAAACGTGTCCGCCATGCGCAATCAGCAGAGTGTTCTGATTGCCTCATTGGGCATGACTTGTAGAAATATTCCCGAAATATGCTCTCCCTCAACTCAAATCCTTAACGGAATCGCCATCCGCCTCAACGGAACTAAGCTGCGTTCTGGCCCAAGAATTATGCGAGTGCTCAGAGCCATCACGTAGCTGCCTGTGGGGTGTAGGGGGGGAGAATGGACAACTGTCACCTGTTGACACCGTCGCTTCATCTTCATCTTCTGCTCTGCGATGTGGCGGTGTGATCTGATGTTTACTCACTCATCGCTGGCAATAAAACTGAAACGCTTATCTAGTGCGCCCATCGCAATGGCAAGCACTCGCCAGCAGCGCAGCCGCAGAGCCGCAGAGCCACAGAGCCGCACCAGACCAGCCCAGAGTACTGACAGACTATAAAAAGCGGCGGCGCGGCTGTGGCAGTCAACAGTCGCACCACCGCAATCTGCTGGATATCGCCCGCACCCTCGCATTCAAGGAACACTCAAGGATAATCGCCGCCATTCAGAATGTACAAGTTCATCTTCATCGCCTGCTCTGCCATGCTGCTCGGCTATGTCCTGGCCCGGCCACAGGAGCAGCGTGCTGCCGTCACCACAACGACAACAGCTGCCACCATTGTGAAGCAGGATAATGTGAACAATGCCGATGGCAGCTTCAACAGCAGGTGAGTGGAGGGGCTTTGAACTACTCTAGAATGCGATTACTAAGAGGAAACCTTCGATACAGCTACGAGACATCGAATGGAATACGCGTGGAGAACATTGGCTACCTCAAGAAGATCATCATACCCAAGACGGAGACATCCGATGGCCAGGTGATCGACGAGCACGAGGAACTGGTCCTGGTCCAGACGGGCTCGTACAGCTACAGCGACCCGGAAGGCAACCTCATCACCCTGCGCTACGTGGCCGACGAGAATGGGTTCCAGCCCGAGGGCGATCATCTGCCCGTGGCGCCGCAGTAATGCTGCTGCCAGCCGAGTGCCCGTCCCGTCCTACTTCAGTATAATATTTGGATTTTGAGTATTATGCACTGCCTGAATGCCATACGAAATTGAAATGTTTTGTGTAAATCTTACCTTCCGTAGTTAGTCTTAAGCAAACACACACACACACACACAACCACCTCACACTCTGAGTCGAGAAATAAATATTGGAAACGATAATGAAAATGACAACACAGATAATATGTGTGTGGTGTACATATGAAGAGTTATTTGTCCCATTGCCGGGTGCCATGTGCGAGTGCTTCTCAGCCTCGAATGGCCTATAATATTACCAAACCTTACCCATTACCGAATTTGCCCTTCACGCTTGCGGTTAACGCTGGTGTAGATGCTGTGGGTAGCGATGATATTTATTTGCACTCGCCAGCATATGGTAAACACTTGATATTCGCAGTGATACGGAGCCAACTCAATGGGGCATACCAGAATATCGAACAATGGCCAAGACATCGGGGAAGGGAGTAATGATTTAATTGCTTTACACTTTGCACAATTAAACTGCCATTAGCCTGTGGCATGGGGCATTTCATTTCACCAGAGTCGGGGCTAATGCATCAGTTGATCATCAACGATTGAGACATCGAAATGTGGCCATTGCTTTGGATTATCGCCTTTATGGCCAGCTTCCTGCAGCCACAGCAGCCTGCAGCAGCGGCCAACGTTTTGACAGTAAGTTCCTCTGTGGATCTGTACTTTAGTCTAAAAATCGCCAATATTCCATGGTACCAAGCAGAACGCCTACTTCGTGGAGATGAGCAGAATGGATTGCGTGGGGAATCCCACCTACTTTGCCAATCTCAATTGCAAGATTTTGCCACCTCTGAACAGGACCATGGAGTTCTCTGGCGATGTTGTGAAAAGTCTTCCCACATTGACTGGCTACCTCAGGGTATCCCTGCCCAACCCGAAGAAGGTATTCACCCAGATATTCGACATCACCTTCGACGTGTGCAAGGCTATTCGAGATCGCAATCGGAAGCTGCTGATTGACTTTTTGGTTCGAACTTTGGCCCGAAACAGCAATGTTGTCATGCGCTGCCCCTTCCCAAAGGTAAGATCTCAGAACCCAGTGGTCTCTGTACTAAATGCCACACTTTCCAGGGTAACTACTACTCGAAGAACATATCGGTGAACGACCTTCCGCCCATGTTAACCGAGACCGAATTCATGGCCAACTTTGACCTCTTCATACCCAAGGTGGCCGTCGTGTTAAATGTGACGCTGCAGGGGCACCTCTTTGACACGGCCAAGGAGAATGCCAGAAGAAAGAAATATCTTTAATGCTCACAATCAGCAATTACAGCTCAATATCAATTAAATTGGAGACTTGTAAGGAGATTTTCTTATCATTGTAACCAACGATTTAAATATATTTGAAGTGGCGCCATTAAAAGTCAGCGGAAAAACTTTTCAAATGGTTTGTCCGATGCGCCGACAGGTGTCGCCCCATGCCGACATGTGGTTGGAATGCACATAAATGTAGATGGGGAGTAAGACTATCGGACAAATAAGACAACATCGGCTCTGTCAAAACTGAACAAATATTGTATATGGAAACGCACTATTTTAATTTTAACAGCTCTCTCTCTCTCTCTCTTTTTTTATACCCGGTACTCGAAGAGTAAATAGGGTATATTGTATTTGTGCGGATAACGGTTGTATGTAACGCACAGAAGGAAACGTTTCCGACCCGATAAAGTATATATATTCTTGATCAGCATCAATAGCCGAGTCGATTGAGCCATGTCTGTCTGTCCGTCTGTCCGTCCGTCCGTCTGTCCGTCTTGTTTGTCGGCTAGTTCTCAGAGACTATAAGAGCTAGAGCCACCAAATTTTGGCACCAGACTGCTGTATGCTCACACTGAAACCAGTGTATTTCAAAAATGAGCCCCGCCCCCTTCCTCCCCCGCAAAAGGGCGAAAACCTCCCAAATCTACAATTTTGAAGATAACAGAAAACTAAAAACGCCATTCCGTAGGGAATGACCATATCTATCAGATCACCAAATTGGGATCCGATTGGATCATTATTATAGCACAATGATTACTGGTGATCTATGCGCGCTTTTTTTAAAATTTTTCAATGTTATCACTTAATAAACATGTCTCTCTTAATAATTTACATACATTTACATACTGTACACAAAGTCTCGCACTCGCTGGCCCATTGCGTGGGCGCTGACTTGGCCATGGGCGCAGGCATAGCTGTGAAGTTCAAGGAGGTCTACGGCAAGGTCGATGAGCTGCGTGCCCAGAAGGCGGCCAGCGGTGATGTGGCTGTGCTCAAGGATAATGAAAGCTGGGGAAAACCAACATACGAGTCGCTGCAGTCATCTCTGGAGCAGATGCGCGAACACATGGTGAGTGGCTTGCGCTAACTTTTAGATCAATTCTTTGCTTATGCATTTCGAACCTTTTCGCAGCGCAAGAACATCGTTAAGCAGCTGGCCATACCGCGCATCGGTTGCGGTATTGATGGCTTGGAATGGGACAAAGTCAGCGGCGTTCTGGAGTACGTGTTCGGGCAGGAGCAGCTGGAGATTGTCGTCTACAACTTTGTGCCTCCACCAAGCAATTAAGAATCAATTCTAGGCGAAGATATCAAATAAAAGAAGTATACATATTGTACATACATACATATACCTAACATCAATTGTATTTATTATGGGAATGGGAAATATGTGCAATTGAATCCTTAATTCTTGATGTCCTTGAAGCGAGTGAGATTGAAAAGGATCGGGGAAGTTGTCCTGATTACGAAAAGGTGTGGCACATTCTGATCGGACCACAAATATAGGAGAAAAGAAGAAAACAAAACTGTTCTGTGATTGTTCTCAAAATTTGTTGTAAAAAAAAAACTTGTACATCAAAAGATGTTTTTGTTATTGTTTTACAACAAACACTTTCTTGTAGTGAACCAATCACGTAGTTAGCACAGTGGCGCTTCCACGATCCCGACGGCCATTTCTTAAACTAAAAATGCGTTCGCACAGTGGCGCCACCGTGATTATTACGGCCATTTATGGAACTAAAATATCGTAGTTCGAGAGTTGGCCGATCTGTGTTGGGGCGCCACTGTGAAATTTTGAAATTTGTCCACTGAAATGGCCGAAAACAGAAAAACAGGCCAGGAAACAGGAAACAGGAAAATTTTCAGACAAAGTACCAGGCGAACAGAAGTCAGCAGAAGGTTACTGGTTTCCATGTTTTTTCACACAAGTTACCTTCTGCTGACTTCTGTTCGCCTGGTACTTTGTCTGAAAATGTTCCTGTTTTCGGCCAGGAAACAGGAAACAGGAAAATTTTCAGACAAAGTACCAGGCGAACAGAAGTCAGCAGAAGGCAACTGGTTTCCATGTTTTTCACACAAGTTTCCTTCTGCTGACTTCTGTTCGCCTGGTACTTTGTCTGAAAATGTTCCTGTTTTCGGCCAGGAAACAGGAAACAGGAAAATTTTCAGACAAAGTACCAGGCGAACAGAAGTCAGCAGAAGGCAACTGGTTTCCATGTTTTTCACACAAGTTTCCTTCTGCTGACTTCTGTTCGCCTGGTACTTGGTCTGAAAATTTTCCTGTTTTCGGCCAGGAAACAGGAAACAGGAAAATTTTCTGACAAAGTACCAGGCGAACAGAAGTCAGCAGAAGGTTACTGGTTTCCATGTTTTTTCACACGTTACCTTCTGCTGACTTCTGTTCGCCTGGTACTTTGTCTGAAAATGTTCCTGTTTTCGGCCAGGAAACAGGAAACAGGAAAATTTTCAGACAAAGTACCAGGCGAACAGAAGTCAGCAGAAGGCAACTGGTTTCCATGTTTTTTCACACAAGTTTCCTTCTACTGACTTCTGTTCGCCTGGTACTTTGTCTGAAAATGTTCCTGTTTTCGGCCAGGAAACAGGAAACAGGAAAATTTTCAGACAAAGTACCAGGCGAACAGAAGTCAGCAGAAGGCAACTGGTTTCCATGTTTTTTTCACACAAGTTTCCTTCTGCTGACTTCTGTTCGCCTGGTACTTGGTCTGAAAATTTTCCTGTTTTCGGCCAGGAAACAGGAAACAGGAAAATTTTCAGACAAAGTACCAGGCGAACAGAAGTCAGCAGAAGGTTACTGGTTTCCATGTTTTTTCACACGTTACCTTCTGCTGACTTCTGTTCGCCTGGTACTTTGTCTGAAAATGTTCCTGTTTTCGGCCAGGAAACAGGAAACAGGAAAATTTTCAGACAAAGTACCAGGCGAACAGAAGTCAGCAGAAGGCAACTGGTTTCCATGTTTTTCACACACAAGTTTCCTTCTGCTGACTTCTGTTCGCCTGGTACTTTGTCTGAAAATGTTCCTGTTTTCGGCCAGGAAACAGGAAACAGGAAAATTTTCAGACAAAGTACCAGGCGAACAGAAGTCAGCAGAAGGCAACTGGTTTCCATGTTTTTTTTTTACCTTCTGCTGACTTCTGTTCGCCTGGTACTTTGTCTGAAAATGTTCCTGTTTTCGGCCAGGAAACAGGAAACAGGAAAATTTTCAGACAAAGTACCAGGCGAACAGAAGTCAGCAGAAGGCAACTGGTTTCCATGTTTTTTTCACACAAGTTTCCTTCTGCTGACTTCTGTTCGCCTGGTACTTTGTCTGAAAATGTTCCTGTTTTCGGCCAGGAAACAGGAAACAGGAAAATTTTTCAGACAAAGTACCAGGCGAACAGAAGTCAGCAGAAGGCAACTGGTTTCCATGTTTTTTTTCACACAAGTTTCCTTCTGCTGACTTCTGTTCGCCTGGTACTTGGTCTGAAAATTTTCCTGTTTTCGGCCAGGAAACAGGAAACAGGAAAATTTTCAGACAAAGTTCCAGGCGAACAGAAGTCAGCAGAAGGTTACTGGTTTCCATGTTTTTTTCACACAAGTTTCCTTCTGCTGACTTCTGTTCGCCTGGTACTTTGTCTGAAAATGTTCCTGTTTTCGGCCAGGAAACAGGAAACAGGAAAATTTTCAGACAAAGTACCAGGCGAACAGAAGTCAGCAGAAGGCAACTGGTTTCCATGTTTTTTTCACACAAGTTTCCTTCTGCTGACTTCTGTTCGCCTGGTACTTTTGGTCTGAAAATTTTCCTGTTTTCGGCCAGGAAACAGGAAACAGGAAAATTTTCAGACAAAGTACCAGGCGAACAGAAGTCAGCAGAAGGCAACTGGTTTCCATGTTTTTCACACAAGTTTCCTTCTGCTGACTTCTGTTCGCCTGGTACTTTGTCTGAAAATGTTCCTGTTTTCGGCCAGGAAACAGGAAACAGGAAAATTTTCAGACAAAGTACCAGGGGCGAACAGAAGTCAGCAGAAGGCAACTGGTTTCCATGTTTTTTCACACAAGTTTCCTTCTGCTGACTTCTGTTCGCCTGGTACTTGGTCTGAAAATTTTCCTATTTTCGGCCAGGAAACAGGAAACAGGAAAATTTTCAGACAAAGTTCCAGGCGAACAGAAGTCAGCAGAAGGTTACTGGTTTCCATGTTTTTTCACACAAGTTTCCTTCTGCTGACTTCTGTTCGCCTGGTACTTTGTCTGAAAATGTTCCTGTTTTCGGCCAGGAAACAGGAAACAGGAAAATTTTCAGACAAAGTACCAGGCGAACAGAAGTCAGCAGAAGGCAACTGGTTTTCCATGTTTTTCACACAAAGTTTCCTTCTGCTGACTTCTGTTCGCCTGGTACTTGGTCTGAAAATTTTCCTGTTTTCGGCCAGGAAAGGAAACAGGAAACAGGAAAATTTTCAGACAAAGTACCAGGCGAACAGAAGTCAGCAGAAGGCAACTTTCCATGTTTTTCCATGTTTTTTCAGGCGGAAACAGGAAAATGTTTCAGTTTCCTTCTGCTGACTTCTGTTCGCCTGGTACTTTGTCTGAAAATGTTCCTGTTTTCGGCCAGGAAACAGGAAACAGGAAAATTTTCAGACAAAGTACCAGGCGAACAGAAGTCAGCAGAAGGCAACTGGTTTCCATGTTTTTTTTTTTGTTCGCCTGGTACACTGAAAATTTTCCTGTTTCCTTCTGCTGGCGACTTCTGTTCGCCTGGTACTTTGTCTGAAAATTTTTCCTGTTTTCGGCCAGGAAACAGGAAACAGGAAAATTTTCAGACAAAGTACCAGGCGAACAGAAGTCAGCAGAAGGTTACTGGTTTCCATGTTTTTTTCACACGTTTCCTTCTGCTGACTTCTGTTCGCCTGGTACTTTGTCTGAAAATGTTCCTGTTTTCGGCCAGGAAACAGGAAACAGGAAAATTTTCAGACAAAGTACCAGGCGAACAGAAGTCAGCAGAAGGCAACTGGTTTCCATGTTTTTTCACACAAGTTTCCTTCTGCTGACTTCTGTTCGCCTGGTACTTTGGTCTGAAAATTTTCCTGTTTTCGGCCAGGAAACAGGAAACAGGAAAATTTTCAGACAAAGTACCAGGCGAACAGAAGTCAGCAGAAGGCAACTGGTTTCCATGTTTTTCACACAAGTTTCCTTCTGCTGACTTCTGTTCGCCTGGTACTTTGTCTGAAAATTTTCCTGTTTTCGGCCAGGAAACAGGAAACAGGAAAATTTTCAGACAAAGTACCAGGCGAACAGAAGTCAGCAGAAGGTTACTGGTTTCCATGTTTTTTGCACACAAGTTTTCCTTCTGCTGACTTCTGTTCGCCTGGTACTTTGTCTGAAAATGTTCCTGTTTTCGGCCAGGAAACAGGAAACAGGAAAATTTTCAGACAAAGTACCAGGCGAACAGAAGTCAGCAGAAGGCAACTGGTTTCCATGTTTTTTCACACAAGTTTCCTTCTGCTGACTTCTGTTCGCCTGGTACTTTGTCTGAAAATGTTCCTGTTTTCGGCCAGGAAACAGGAAACAGGAAAATTTTCAGACAAAGTACCAGGCGAACAGAAGTCAGCAGAAGGCAACTGGTTTCCATGTTTTTCACACAAGTTTCCTTCTGCTGACTTCTGTTCGCCTGGTACTTTGTCTGAAAATGTTCCTGTTTTCGGCCAGGAAACAGGAAACAGGAAAATTTTCAGACAAAGTACCAGGCGAACAGAAGTCAGCAGAAGGCAACTGGTTTCCATGTTTTTTTCACACAAGTTTCCTTCTGCTGACTTCTGTTCGCCTGGTACTTTGTCTGAAAATGTTCCTGTTTTCGGCCAGGAAACAGGAAACAGGAAAATTTTCAGACAAAGTACCAGGCGAACAGAAGTCAGCAGAAGGTTTTTCACACAAGTTTCCTTTCCATGTTTTTTCCTGTTTTCGGCCAGGAAACAGGAAACAGTTTCCTTCTGCTGACTTCTGTTCGCCTGGTACTTCGCCTGGTTTTGTCTGAAAATGTTCCTGTTTTCGGCCAGGAAACAGGAAACAGGAAAATTTTCAGACAAAGTACCAGGCGAACAGAAGTCAGCAGAAGGCAACTGGTTTCCATGTTTTTTTTTCACACAAGTTTCCTTCTGCTGACTTCTGTTCGCCTGGTACTTTGTCTGAAAATGTTCCTGTTTTCGGCCAGGAAACAGGAAACAGGAAAATTTTCAGACAAAGTACCAGGCGAACAGAAGTCAGCAGAAGGCAACTGGTTTCCATGTTTTTTCACACAAAGTTTCCTTCTGCTGACTTCTGTTCGCCTGGTACTTTGTCTGAAAATGTTCCTGTTTTCGGCCAGGAAACAGGAAACAGGAAAATTTTCAGACAAAGTACCAGGCGAACAGAAGTCAGCAGAAGGTTACTGGTTTCCATGTTTTTTTTCACACAAGTTTCCTTCTGCTGACTTCTGTTCGCCTGGTACTTTGTCTGAAAAAATTCCTCTGAAAATGTTCCTGTTTTCGGCCAGGAAACAGGAAACAGAAGTCAGCAAAATTTTTCAGACAAAATGTTCCTGTTTTCGGCCAGGCGGAACAGGAAAATTTTCAGACAAAGTACCAGGCGAACAGAAGTCAGCAGAAGGCAACTGGTTTCCATGTTTTTTCACACAAGTTTCCTTCTGCTGACTTCTGTTCGCCTGGTACTTTGTCTGAAAATGTTCCTGTTTTCGGCCAGGAAACAGGAAACAGGAAAATTTTCAGACAAAGTACCAGGCGAACAGAAGTCAGCAGAAGGCAACTGGTTTCCATGTTTTTTCACACGTTACCTTCTGCTGACTTCTGTTCGCCTGGTACTTTGTCTGAAAATGTTCCTGTTTTCGGCCAGGAAACAGGAAACAGGAAAATTTTCAGACAAAGTACCAGGCGAACAGAAGTCAGCAGAAGGTTACTGGTTTCCATGTTTTTCACACCTTCTGTTTCCTTCTGCTGACTTCTGTTCGCCTGGTACTTTGTCTGAAAATGTTCCTGTTTTCGGCCAGGAAACAGGAAACAGGAAAATTTTTTTTCAGACAAAGTACCAGGCGAACAGAAGTCAGCAGAAGGCAACTGGTTTCCATGTTTTTCAGACAAAGTACCACAACAGTTTCCTTCTGCTGACTTCTGTTTCGCCTTCTGTTCGCCTGGTACTTTGTCTGAAAATGTTCCTGTTTTCGGCCAGGAAACAGGAAACAGGAAAATTTTCAGACAAAGTACCAGGCGAACAGAAGTCAGCAGAAGGCAACTGGTTTCCATGTTTTTTCACACAAGAAGGTTACTTTTCCTTCTGCTGACTTCTGTTCGCCTGGTACTTTGTCTGAAAATTTTCCTGTTTTCGGCCAGGAAACAGGAAACAGGAAAATTTTCAGACAAAGTACCAGGCGAACAGAAGTCAGCAGAAGGTTACTGGTTTCCATGTTTTTCACACACAAGTTTCCTTCTGCTGACTTCTGTTCGCCTGGTACTTTGTCTGAAAATGTTCCTGTTTTCGGCCAGGAAACAGGAAACAGGAAAATTTTCAGACAAAGTACCAGGCGAACAGAAGTCAGCAGAAGGTTACTGGTTTCCATGTTTTTTCACACAAGTTTCCTTCTGAACTTTGTCTGAAAATGTTCCTGTTTTCGGCCAGGAAACAGGAAACAGGAAAATTTTTCAGACAAAGTACCAGGCGAACAGAAGTTCAGCAGAAGGTTACTGGTTTCCATGTTTTTTCACACAAGTTTCCTTCTGCTGACTTCTGTTCGCCTGGTACTTTGGTCTGAAAATTTTCCTGTTTTCGGCCAGGAAACAGGAAACAGGAAAATTTTCAGACAAAGTACCAGGCGAACAGAAGTCAGCAGAAGGCAACTGGTTTCCATGTTTTTTCACAAGTTTCCTTCTGCTGACTTCTGTTCGCCTGGTACTTTGGTCTGAAAATTTTCCTGTTTTCGGCCAGGAAACAGGAAACAGGAAAATTTTCAGACAAAGTACCAGGCGAACAGAAGTCAGCAGAAGGCAACTGGTTTCCATGTTTTTCACACAAGTTTCCTTCTGCTGACTTCTGTTCGCCTGGTACTTGGTCTGAAAATTTTCCTGTTTTCGGCCAGGAAACAGGAAACAGGAAAAATTTTCAGACAAAGTACCAGGCGAACAGAAGTCAGCAGAAGGTTACTGGTTTTCCATGTTTTTTCACTTCTGTTTCTTCTGCTGACTTTCCTGTTCGCCTGGTACTTTGTCTGAAAATGTTCCTGTTTTCGGCCAGGAAACAGGAAACAGGAAAATTTTCAGACAAAGTACCAGGCGAACAGAAGTCAGCAGAAGGTTACTGGTTTCCATGTTTTTCACACAAGTTTCCTTCTGCTGACTTCTGTTCGCCTGGTACTTTGTCTGAAAATGTTCCTGTTTTCGGCCAGGAAACAGGAAACAGGAAAATTTTCAGACAAAGTACCAGGCGAACAGAAGTCAGCAGAAGGCAACTGAAGGCAACATGTTTTTTTCACAAGTTTCCTTCTGCTGACTTCTGTTCGCCTGGTACTTTGTCTGAAAATTTTCCTGTTTTCGGCCAGGAAACAGGAAACAGGAAAATTTTTCAGACAAAGTACCAGGCGAACAGAAGTCAGCAGAAGGCAACTGGTTTCCATGTTTTTTCACACAAGTTTCCTTCTGCTGACTTCTGTTCGCCTGGTACTTTGGTCTGAAAATTTTTCCTGTTTTCGGCCAGGAAACAGGAAACAGGAACATTTTCAGACAAAGTTCCAGGCGAACAGAAGTCAGCAGAAGGTTACTGGTTTCCATGTTTTTTCACACAAGTTTCCTTCTGCTGACTTCTGTTCGCCTGGTACTTTGTCTGAAAATGTTCCTGTTTTCGGCCAGGAAACAGGAAACAGGAAAATTTTCAGAGAAAGTACCAGGCGAACAGAAGTCAGCAGAAGGCAACTGGTTTCCATGTTTTTTCACACAAGTTTCCTTCTGCTGACTTCTGTTCGCCTGGTACTTTGTCTGAAAATGTTCCTGTTTTCGGCCAGGAAACAGGAAACAGGAAAATTTTTCAGACAAAGTACCAGGCGAACAGAAGTCAGCAGAAGGCAACTGGTTTCCATGTTTTTTTTCACACAAGTTTCCTTCTGCTGACTTCTGTTCGCCTGGTACTTTGTCTGAAAATGTTCCTGTTTTCGGCCAGGAAACAGGAAACAGGAAAATTTTCAGACAAAGTACCAGGCGAACAGAAGTCAGCAGAAGGTTACTGGTTTCCATGTTTTTTCACACAAGTTTCCTTCTGCTGACTTCTGTTCGCCTGGTACTTTGTCTGAAAATGTTCCTGTTTTCGGCCAGGAAACAGGAAACAGGAAAATTTTCAGACAAAGTACCAGGCGAACAGAAGTCAGCAGAAGGCAACTGGTTTCCATGTTTTTTCACACAAGTTTCCTTCTGCTGACTTCTGTTCGCCTGGTACTTTGGTCTGAAAATTTTCCTGTTTTCGGCCAGGAAACAGGAAACAGGAAAATTTTCAGACAAAGTACCAGGCGAACAGAAGTCAGCAGAAGGCAACTGGTTTCCATGTTTTTCACACAAAAATTTCCTTCTGCTGACTTCTGTTCGCCTGGTACTTGGTCTGAAAATTTTCCTGTTTTCGGCCAGGAAACAGGAAACAGGAAAATTTTCAGACAAAGTACCAGGCGAACAGAAGTCAGCAGAAGGCAACTGGTTTCCATGTTTTTCACACAAGTTTCCTTCTGCTGACTTCTGTTCGCCTGGTACTTTGTCTGAAAATGTTCCTGTTTTCGGCCAGGAAACAGGAAACAGGAAAATTTTCAGACAAAGTACCAGGCGAACAGAAGTCAGCAGAAGGCAACTGGTTTCCATGTTTTTTCACACAAGTTTCCTTCTGCTGACTTCTGTTCGCCTGGTACTTGGTCTGAAAATTTTCCTGTTTTCGGCCAGGAAACAGGAAACAGGAAAATTTTCAGACAAAGTACCAGGCGAACAGAAGTCAGCAGAAGGTTACTGGTTTCCATGTTTTTTCACACGTTACCTTCTGCTGACTTCTGTTCGCCTGGTACTTTGTCTGAAAATGTTCCTGTTTTCGGCCAGGAAACAGGAAACAGGAAAATTTTCAGACAAAGTACCAGGCGAACAGAAGTCAGCAGAAGGTTACTGGTTTCCATGTTTTTTCACACAAGTTTCCTTCTGCTGACTTCTGTTCGCCTGGTACTTTGTCTGAAAATGTTCCTGTTTTCGGCCAGGAAACAGGAAACAGGAAAATTTTCAGACAAAGTACCAGGCGAACAGAAGTCAGCAGAAGGCAACTGGTTTCCATGTTTTTCACACAAGTTTCCTTCTGCTGACTTCTGTTCGCCTGGTACTTGGTCTGAAAATTTTCCTGTTTTCGGCCAGGAAACAGGAAACAGGAAAATTTTCAGACAAAGTACCAGGCGAACAGAAGTCAGCAGAAGGCAACTGGTTTCCATGTTTTTTTTTTCACAAGTTTCCTTCTGCTGACTTCTGTTCGCCTGGTACTTGGTCTGAAAATTTTCCTGTTTTCGGCCAGGAAACAGGACACAGGAAAATTTTTCAGACAAAGTACCAGGCGAACAGAAGTCAGCAGAAGGTTACTGGTTTCCATGTTTTTTTTCACACTAGTTTCCTTCTGCTGACTTCTGTTCGCCTGGTACTTTGTCTGAAAATGTTCCTGTTTTCGGCCAGGAAACAGGAAACAGGAAAATTTTCAGACAAAGTACCAGGCGAACAGAAGTCAGCAGAAGGCAACTGGTTTCCATGTTTTTTCACACAAGTTTCCTTCTGCTGACTTCTGTTCGCCTGGTACTTTGTCTGAAAATGTTCCTGTTTTCGGCCAGGAAACAGGAAACAGGAAAATTTTCAGACAAAGTACCAGGCGAACAGAAGTCAGCAGAAGGCAACTGGTTTCCATGTTTTTTCACACAAGTTTCCTTCTGCTGACTTCTGTTCGCCTGGTACTTGGTCTGAAAATTTTCCTGTTTTCGGCCCAACACATATCGGCCAATTCTCGAACTACGTTATTTTAGTTCCAGAAATGACCGTCTTCATCGCGTGGGCGCCACTGTGCAAAGAGGTGACTGTCAAAATTTGACAAAAATAACAGGAGAGATTTGTTTTGTTGTTTTCTCCTTTATTTGTAGTCCGTCCAGGATGTGCCACGCCCCTCGTGATCGTCACAATGTCCTGGATCCTTTGCGACCAGTTCGGGTCCAGGACATTAAGGATAATGCCATTTTCACGTTGTTTTTTCTTTTTAATCTCTACAAGGCTATAGCTCAGCTGTTTCCTGTCGAAAAAGGACATGTCACGCCTCCTCGGGATCGGGAAAATGTCCCGGATCACTTCGGGTGCTAGGACATTAAGGATAATGCCATTTGAATATTGTTTTTCTATATAATCCCCTTAAACGCTATAACTCGGCTGTTTACTGTCGGATCAGGACATGGCATGCCTCCTGGTGAAGGTACGAGTCTCCTGTATCGCTTGAGTCCATCAAGGACCACAAGGACTGCAGGATATGGCTGTCCTACGCTATTTTGTAATTGGGAACTTTTCAGCCTGAAAGTATGCTATACTTTTGAGAACAAAAGCAGCCCCCAAAAGATACTTCAGTTTATTGGCCTCTGCCCCTGACACGTCTCTGCCGCTGCCTCTGCCGCGACTCTGCCCTGACTCTGCAGTGTGTGTTTCTAGGGGAGGGTGGCGAGCTAAAGGAGCGTGTTGGCGTGAATAGTGTTGTTGATGTAGATGACAGATGAAGAAAAAATTTAAAATTTGACAAATAACCGCTAAGTTGCAGATGTAGTACTGAGTGCCGGGTATAAAAGTTGTGACGCGTAAGAAGCGTCTCACACGTCCCTTCTCGTTTAAACTTTCTTTTCAGGGAATTATATTTATTAAATAAGTAATAGACCTTGACACCGTCTGCTTGCTGCTTATGATATTATGAAACCAAATCATTTCTTTTCTCATCTTCTGAAAATAATTGTAAATCACACTTTTCCGTCGCCACATTGGCTGCCAGACATCCAATGCACATAAGTATTAGCCAGATCTGCCATTTTCATATTATTATTAAAACTTATACAGCTATAAATTACAGCAGGAGGTGCGGTTTACTAAGCCCGAGCGGAAATTGAAAGAGCGCGTCAATATTATCGAGGGGTTTTTTCCATCAGCAGCCTCCAACTGCATACGAGGCTACTGGTGCCTCGAATAGAGAGCCATTTATAGAGCCATTTTTGCTCGGCACGAGTATTTTAATTTGAATAGAGCTGTTACGCGGAATGGATCGCTTTAATTGTTGAACAATTACTTGAACACAGATTTTGCTGTGGATTTCTATTACTCCTAAAGGTTAGCGCCAGCCAGCCTTAGTTGGAGCACGACTGATCGAGAGAGATGTTCTACCCATGGCTAATCTTAGCGGTACCAATCCTAACCATCACAGGCGGCGAGACCAAGGTACGCATGTTGTACCCATGATCGGTATCTAACTAACTTTAATATAACCATTCCTACAGCACAGATTTCTGAGATGGGACTGTTTCGAATGCCGAATATGTGCGCCATTTGCTGAAAACCTGAAATGCCAGATTGCAGGGTCAAGGCAATCTGTCTTGAATGTAGAAGTCAATTTGCTGAAGTCACTACCATCAATTAGGACGTATGTAAAAATCTCCACCCGGTCCAAGCCTTCAGAACAGTTCCGGAAGCTCTTTGACTTCACCTTCAATGGCTGCCGCGTAATATCGGATGTGGCAAGAGGAAAGACCATGGTGTCTAGGCTCTATAACGCCGTTGTCAGAACCAGTAACCAGCCGCGAAAATGTCCCATAAAACAGGTACTTCAATCATATAGCAACCGACAACTCAGAGACATTTTTCCACGTTTTCAGGGCTTCATTTACTACCGCAATATAAGTATGGAGGAAGTTTATCCCTCGTTTTTTCCCGAAAGCAGTATTGAGGTGCAGGTCGAATTGTTCCATCTGAAGAAATCGTACTTTAATATTACTCTAAGAGGAGATATTTCATCAAATTAAAACAATCCGCACAATAAAATTCTGTCAAGTTTAGCAGGCAACTCAATTGGATTCAGCATGTTTTTGGGGACTCGTGTTTCGTCATTCCACTTAAAAATCAATCACGCTAAATACCAATTACTGGGGTGTAATTATCGAAACAACTAACCGCAACTGTTTCAATCTATAAACATTGATTGGGCTCTTCAGTCAGTCAGCCAGACAGTTCTAATTGTTCGCAGCTCCCCAATGGACACATTTTACTGGCTCTTCGTGATCATATTTCTACCCGACCATGGGCACACAGGGAAGGTACATAGCCAAGAAAAGAATGTAGAAAGAAAGTGAATCAATTCTGTTACAGATTTCGCCTTCCAATAAGCGCCTGAGTCTGCTGTGGAAAAGCTTCAATTGCGCACCGAACCCTGACCACGTGGGCAGGCACAAATGTTTCATCCTGGACAACGACAAGTCAATTGTTAGCTCCGAGTTTGATTATCTTCACGGTGTCTCTCAGCTGAATGCCACGTTTAAATTGTTTTTGCCTCGACCTCCGTTCAAGGAGTACCATAAGATGATCGATTTGAATGTAGATGTGTGTCAGTTTTCCAAGGGCTTGTATGGCCACAAGTTCATTTCAGTTATCGTGAGGGCGCTCGGCAGTAAGGCGAGCCTGCAGCTGAAGTGCCCCCGTCCAAAGGTGAGCAAAGATTCCTGATTCCAGATTCCCGGTTCGTTTTCCCACG
The DNA here is from genome assembly GCF_008121235.1 of Drosophila subobscura. Classification (NCBI taxonomy): domain Eukaryota; kingdom Metazoa; phylum Arthropoda; class Insecta; order Diptera; family Drosophilidae; genus Drosophila; species Drosophila subobscura. Next base: position 6,985,172 of record NC_048531.1, read on the forward strand.
AATCCCACTTCCAATTTTGTTCTCTCTAGGGCCTCTACTCGTACACAAATATAAGCGTTGCGGAACATTTGCCAGCCTTTTTGCCAGAAACCGATTTTAAAATCGAAATCAATTTCCTAACACCCGTCGCTTACTTGGTAAATGCGAGTCTCCAAGGCGTGCTATACGATCCGGCCAAAAAGAGGGGCTAATAATATAATTTTAAAATTTAAAATATGTACATATATCTAAATTGAAAGCAGCAGAAGAATGAAAAAGAACAAATATTTTCGGGCAAACGAAGCGCCAGAAGAAGCTGAGAAAATGAAAAGAAATAAACGAAAGCAATTTGGTGCGAGCTTAAGAATTAATTTGATTCTTGTCGTCTACAGCGTACGTGATCTTTATGTCAAGTTCTGTAGACGAAACGAAACTGTCATTGCACTACGTTACTGGAGCATTATTTACGATTCAAGCTCAAGATTCGCAGCCATTGACAAGAGATTTCACAACCAACAGCCTGGAAATTTATGGCCAGCATCGGGGTTCTGTAAACCAGTCGCTGGCTCAGCGGATGACACTCACACACAGAGAGCCCACAGCCAAAACCCAAATGTCAAATGTTGTTCGTAAGAACAGGCACAACGGCAGCAGCAGCAGCAGCAGCCTCAGCAGATCACGCCAAATGCTAAGAATGTAAGGGTGCAAATCATTTGACATTTACCGCTGTGTGCCCCGTTTTGGATCGTTCGGATGTTGCAGATCCCCAAAAGTGTTGCGGTCAGTGTGTGAGTGGGGAAAATATGGTATGGGTGCTACAATCGAGAGCTAACCTTGCCTAGCTTTCCTTTTCATTTTCTTTTTGGTCCGTGCAACAGCAGCAGAAGTTGCACAACTTAGCGCGCCAATAAGTGACTCACCAGACAAGGAGAGGAGAAGGAGGAGGAGGAGGCTTGGTTGCTGTGTTGCAGTTGTGGGTGCGGACGAGAGCGAACGAGTGACGGCGAGGCGTGGAGCTCCGCGCCGCGCAGCGAAGAGGTCGTTTGTTGCAATAGGCGTCGGTTCGCCCGGTTTTTATACCCTCCCTAAGGGTACTTTATCATTACCCAAGCAGCTTGCAGCCGAGCACTTACTTCATCAACTAAAGGAACCATCAGTCGTGGGACAGTTCTCGCTTACATCGTTTATATATACTCAGCTGAAAGTTGACCCTAGGGTATCTTAAGCTGCGATCATGTTTTTTTTTTGGTTTTTGCCGGTGGTTCTTCGGCGGGTTGTTCAACTCGCTGCGGCATTGTGTTGCAAGTGTTGGATCTCGATGATTGTTAAATTAATCTTTTTTCCTCGCATTGCTGCTGATTTGGATTCTCTTCCCCACAAATTGTTGCAGATTAACCCAATTGTATGGCAACTAATTAACATTTGCGAAGACAAGAGAAGACCCCGTTGCGCCCCGTATTGAACTCAATTATCGTCTTGCCTCACCGGCGAAAACACTTGAGAGTGTTACAACAATTTTCGTTTCAGTTCGCTTCTGGTGGTGTTAGTATGTCACTCTCCTCACGAATGCCATCCGATGGCATCCAATCCATCCACGAATCGTCTGCAATTACAAGAATTCCGAATACGAATACGAATCTGAAAACGAATCCGAAGCTGCTGCTGCACTTCGTGCCCGTTGCACGCTGCAGAGAGCGAGAGAGCAGCGTAATCTGCATTTGGCAAAGACAACAACGAAAGCAAAAAGCAAAAGACAAAACAAAAACTCGTTCTGGCTTGTTTCTAAATAACGGCATTACGAAGATGAACGACCGGACGAGCGCACAAATGGACAGACGATTCGCAGACATTTGAGCTGTGGGTATACATATTTACATATGTACATATGTATGTACATGCCAAACAATCCAAATGTATGCAACCGAAAACCAACTGCCTTAGGTGTGGGCCAGAGTTTTGGCATCTCTAGGCAGGGCCCCTCAAGAACCGAGTGGAGTCTACTAGAGGCAATGGAACACCCTTTTTCCATGCAAGAAGTAAGTACATACTACATACATATGTATGTATCCATTTTTATACATATGTACATACTATATCTGGCATGAATTTTAAACCCTAAATAAAGTCTCCTTGCCTTGCCAAATGATGGGAAACTCTGGTACACACTCTAGTAAGAGCGACAGTGAATTGTTGTGATTTTTCATTTTAACATTTAAGCGTCACTGAGCCTACAAACAACAATTACCCATCGTGGATCGCTTGGATCGGACAACTAAAAGAGCAGAGCAGCAGCCAAAACGACAAAGAGAGCTGCAGCAAGAGCAACTTTGGCCAATGCAACTATGCAGCCTCTCCAGCAGCCGCTGCATCTGCCGCTCTATCGCTCTCCCGCGGCACCACTGCACTGCTGTGTGGGTAATGGACGAGACCAGATGTGCAGGAGGGGGAGGAGGAGGCGAGGCCAGAGTCGGAGCGATTCGCCTATATAAGGCTTAAATAGGGCCGCGCTTGGCACAGTGTTTGACGGAGTTGCTTTCACTTGCCAGTCGCAGTGCCAGCCAAACGGGCGACAAATCGGTCCGAACAAATAATTACCAATCCGAGTGGATACAAGATTCAGACAATTCCTAACAAAATGAAAGTGCTCGTAAGTTCCCCATACCATTCCGTCCCATCACAACCCAGCTATTGTTGTGATTTGTGTGAACTGTGAACTTAAACTGCAAATATCGTTTGCAGATACTCATCGCGATGCTTGTCCTGTCCTGCCACGGACAGCACCAGCACCAGCACCAACACCAGCAGCAGCAGCAGCACCACAACCAGCATCACAACGTCAATAACATACCGCGGGACGAGAAGCCCGACCATCATCGTCACGAGGATCTGCGCGAGACGAGCACATGGATACCCATTCTCAAGTACAACAAGGAACAGAGCGAGGACGGCAGTTACAAGACGGAGTACGAGACGGGCAACAACATCATCCACGAGGAGACTGGCTTCCTCAAGGACTTTGACACGAATCCGAACGGAGTTCTGGTACAACATGGCCAGTACTCGTACCAGTCGCCGGAGGGCCAGCTGGTTAATGTTCAGTACACGGCAGATGAGAACGGCTTCCGTGCGACAGGCGACCACATACCCACACCGCCGGCCATACCCGAGGAGATCCAGAAGGGTCTGGACCAGATCTATGCTGGCATCAAGCTGCAGCAGGAGCGACTCGAGCAGCGGGCCAAAACGGATCCAGACTTTGCCCGGAAGCTGGAGGAGCGTCGCATTGCCAATCAGAATGGCCAATATATCGGTCTGCTCGAGAACCAGTAGAATCAGAAGCTAACCCCCAGCCCCCCACCGTACCGATCACCCTGGAAACGTGAACTTTACCATACTCTGTCCTGCCACAAAATCCACAACAATAAGACTGTGATTTCATTTGCGAACTCTTCCAAAAATTTCCATCTGGAATCTCGAAATTTGCATAATTAAATAGGTTCCCCTCAGAAAAACACACAAGACGCACTCATCGGGCACCTCTCAATAAACTATTATTTTGTTAACGAGTGTGAAAGTTTTGCCGCTTTAAAATAATAAAAGAAAAACTAACGTTTCCATTATGCCGAACCGACTTGATGATTTTCCCATTTGGTTTCCCTGCTCCTCCAGACGTGACACAGCGTTTATGGGTCTTCATTATATATTTTCCTTATTTATTGTTTCATTGCTGTTTGTTTCACTGTCTGTTTTCACAGATCGAGTTTCCTCCGCTCTGTAAGTTTGTTGATCCCATTCCATGCAGTGCAGTTTGCGCTTTTCCAATTTTCCATATTTCTACATCGACCGACGTCGACTCTCCCGTCTTCTTCTCCTCGTGCTGGTGCTGCTGCTGCATTTGTGCATACTTTATGCATGGATATTTTGTGTCGAGAGCCTCCGACTGGTTGCTGGTTGCATAATTATGACAGTTTGCGGGAATTCGAATTGGAATTGGGAGTGGGTATGGGTATGGGGAGAATCAGTTCCACGAGCCATGCGTAGTGGTCCATGAATGGGTTAGTGGCACAACTCCAGGCAGTCTTTCCACTCAATACGCAAACTATTTCATGAGCTCATGGCCCATAACTATTTTACCGTTGGCCATCGGTGAAAAGTAGCCCTTAGCCGAACAAGCAACGATACGATGAACCAAAAATAGCTGTCATCTGGCCGAAAGAACAAACACCAAGCGGGCAGAAATCATCTAAAGATTTTGTGCCACGAAACGGCAAATTATTTGGCCACATATTTGCATACATGTGAGCATACACCAGCGGTCAACATACAAGAGCATTATGGTGTGGCCAACAAGTTCTTTAAATAAATGAAACAAAAGCATTTGGAATAATTTAAAATGTTAATAGTTTTCAATTTTAAGACATTTTTCTTAGGAGTTCAATACATATTTATGTATGTACATATGTATGTACATATGTTTAAACATAATCAAAGATGATTAGCTTGGTACAATTATTTTTCAGAAATAAATAAATTCTCTTATATTTCCAATAAACTTTATAATTAGATCTTGATTTTTCTTCTTTTATATTTTTAAAAACCCTTAAAAGTGAGATTGATCCTTTCTTCTCTTTGTAATTTTTCTTTTATTATCGAATCAATCATCTTGGCCGTTACTTATATTTTTGCGCCCTGTACTGTAGAATGGTAAGTGTTTAGAAATATGGAGAATCCGCCAACAAATAAATCAATTCCGCTGCATTTTCACCGCCACGGCAGGCAGCGCGAGGCATAGACCCCAAAAGCCAAACTCCAAAGACTGTTTATTCGCCATTAAGTTTCAACGCTCTTGCGCATAATTAAAATGAAAAAAAAAAACCAAGTTTAACAATGGAAAAATTTCTATGGCCTGTGATTAGAAAGAATCTTTCTTCTGGGCTTGAGTGTCTGACCAGAGCAGTAGTTGGGGCTTTGAATTGATTTGGCCAACGTCAGTTGCCGTTTAGAAGCCGTCGCGTGCAGATCACAAAATCATCGTCAACGGAACGGGGAACAATCTTGGGAGGAACCTGGTGAATCTAGCAGCGGCGGACAGGTGTGTAAGTCGGGTTGGTGGTTGAATTCGCGGGAGCGTTAAACCGAGAAGAGCAAAGCTAGCGGTGCCGCTACAAGAGTGGAGTGGGCAGTGGAGTGAAAAGAAATGGAGAGAAGTGGAGAAGAGGAGAGCAAGAAGTGCGTGCGAATATCGAATTGAATTGACATCGAAGCACCGTTAGAGCGCGCGCACAATGGATTGATATTGTGGCCGCTGAAAACGAGAAGTAAACAAAAACAATAAAGAGCCCTGACAAAAACGAACTGTAAAATATATGTTTGTGTGTGTGGTATACACATACACTTCAGCAATCAGCACAAGTGGCACACCAAAGGCCGCGCGAATATAAACAGAAATCGAAAACGAAATTAAAGCATACAAAAATTAAAGATTCGAAAATGATTACTCACCCGCTCGAGTGGATGCTGTGGCTAGTGGCCCTTAGTGTTAGCTATCACCTGATGGCCAATGCCCAGCAGCTGCAGGGCCCACCGCCCCGTCCGCGAGGACGTATACGCATTTCGGATATGCAAGCCCAGATTCCTGGCCCAGATCCACTGCTACGGAGCTGGCCCATCAGTTCCACGGTGCACACCCACATTCCGCTGCTGAGGGAGGAGAGTGCTGGGCCAGCCGTGCCCAGGCAGGAGTCATCGGTGGTGTACGGCAACTGGAAGCCTGAACATCCAGAGAGCCCCTACGATGCAGGGGCGGATCAGCAGCCTAAGGAGCGAGTCTACGGCCGTTTGGAGGCCATGCTGATGGGAATGCCAGCAGAAGGTAAGAATCCATCCTTGTCTTTCAGAGTGATCTACCCCTAAGCCCATTCATTGCAGGCGTTGACTCAAAACCGTCCAGATCCAGCGAAGAGCAGCAAGCCGCCATCGCTCCTGGAGGCTATCAGAGTCCCGGCACTGCGCGTCCTGCCAGCTTTGAGCAATCGATGGAGAAGCATGGACGACGGCGCGTAACCTCCCAAAAGCTGCCGCACCAGTTCGAAGTAGTAAGAATGAATGCAACCGATCCTCGGCTCAGGGCCATGGCCTCACAAATCAATGAATCCGTGGAGACGACAACGGCCGCACGACGTCCCTCACAATCAACCACGGACGACAACTGGATGCCTTTGCCGTATCCCTATCCCTATGACACCACAGTGCCGGCACCACCTTCCACCAGCTCCTCGAGTTCGAGTCTGCCGCAATCGTCCATGGTGCACCCTCCGGCGCCCACTCAAGCCACGAGCTCAACTACGATCGCGCTCAACTGGCCAACAGATTTCATAGACAGCTCCTCCAACACAGCGAGCACCGAGCCGGAGCGCGTCGATGCCAATCTTAGCATGAACATTGACAGGCGCGACGACAGCGTTGGCGACTCCGTAGATGACTACAAGTACTACGAGGATTCGCTCAACTCCGCACAGATGCACAGCGAGCTCAGTGTGCCGGAGACTCAGGCGCCGCAGCAGCCACTCAATATCACCCGCGTCGGGATACCCTACGAGGAGCGGAACGCGGCCGAGGAGCCCACCATATGCGTGCCCCTAACCGTCACAGAGACATCACAGGCCTCGGACAGTGCCACGCCTCTGGTACTGGAGGTGGAGCGTGTCTACTGCTTTCCCCTGCCCAAGGTGGAGGTGCGTACGGGCAACGTCATACGGCAACAGGTGGAGCAGATAACGAGGTCGAGTCTGGGAGAAATTCCCGAAATGGACATGGAGCCCACGGAGCAGCCAATGCCAACCGAAGTGACAGCCGGGGCTGCCCGCCAGAGCAGCACCCTCGCTATGACGCTACTCCTCCTCCTCATCGGCCACAGAACCTGGCCAAGGATTTGGATTTAGAATAAGGATTATCACAGATCAAAATAATAACTCAGGGGCTAATCGTAAAATACAATTAAGGCAAAGCAAAGGCACTGCAGATGCTCTTTATACAATAAACTACGAATCGGATTTCATTGAACGATAAGCTCTTATCAATGTTTGTGTTTGGTATGATAAGAGCTGCCTGCCTATTCCCCATTCATAAACAGCGAATATTATCATCAATGAGTGAGAAAGTGGGTCAATAGTCAGAGCCATGATTCGCATTGGGGATGCCAAGCAATATCAAACCATTACCTGTTCGCTTCTGCAATTATCTTCGATACTAAAGCGTATTTTAATTAACTAATGAAAGCACTGGAAATATTTATACATATGTACACACATCTCTCACACACAAATCTCACTTGGCGCTTCCTTTTTGAGCAATGAAAAGGTCGCGTGATGCCTTCCTCAACGTCTTGCCATTGACATTGGCCGGCAGCTTGTCGATGAATTGCACTCCAGCGTGTAGCTGCTTTGTCACCGCACCGGGAAACCGCTTGGCCACGTGATTCGAAATGTCCTCGGCTGTGACAACAGCTCCCTTGGTCTTGACCACCAATGCACCGGCTGCATCTCCCTCTCGCTCATCGTAGATGCCCACCACGCACACGTCCTGCACTTGCGGCAGCTCCGATATGACACTCTCGATCTCGGTGGGCCAGTAGTGCAGGCCCTGGTACTTCAGGATCTCCTTCTTCCGATCGACTATGTACAGGAAGTTCTGCTCATCAAAATAGCCCAGATCCCCGGTGTGGAACCAGCCCTCTGCGTCCTGCATCTGAAGTGTAGCCTCGGGATTCCCGAAGTAGCCATTCCATGCCTCTCCCTTGTGCACAAAGATCTCTCCGACCTGATTGTATGTCAAGTTCTTTCCGTCTTCGTCCACAATGCGCATTCTGACTCCTGGCATAGGTTTGCCGGCCGAAGCTAAATTGCTAATTCCAAGGTTACTCGTTATGATTAAGGTCTCCGTCAGTCCATAGCCGGTGGTCAGCATCGCATTCTTGCAGAGCTCTTGGGTCCGCTGCAGGGTGGCCTGCGAAACCGTACCACCGACATACGTCACGCTCTTTAAGGTTGCCAGATCGTCCGGCGTGACATCCGGATAACTAATCAGAGCGGATATATGACCGGGCGGCAACACGACGCTGTCGATTTTGTACTTCTTCACCAGCTGCACAAAGTACTCTGGACTAAAAGGTTTATTGGTAATGACTCTGGTTGCACCAAACACAGTGCTGAAGATAAACGACACCACGCCGGTGACCCAGTCCAGGCCACTCGATGATAATATGGTTAGTTCGCTGTTTATGAAGCTGAAATAAAATACAATTAAACAATGGAAGTTCAACAATATAAGTTAGGTTCTAGAAACTCACGGGTTTTCAAGCGTTAGAACATTGTTGGAAATGCAAACGGCCTTGGGCAGGCCCGTTGTGCCCGAGGAGCACAGAATGAGCATGGTCTGGTCTCCACCCTCAATCAATGGCTCGGCTCTAAAAAGTATTTCTCGTTAGTTAAAGTCTCTTCTTCAGTCTCTTGCACTCACTGATATATCGCTTCGGTTTTTGTGGGAGCCAGGAGATCCTCAATCTTGAGCACTCCCTCGATGGGTTCTGTGATAGTGTAGATCTCCGGTTGCCAGCCCACTGTAGCCGCACGAACCTGCTCGTACACATTTCCATCGCAGAATATTAGAGTTGGTTTGGTTATCGTGAACACATGGGAGATGGTAGCTGCGTTAACAGATTTGTCAGAGATTACTCAGAGATTTGTGTGCCTCTTGATGCCATTACAAACCTTCATCTATCGACGCATTGACCGAGTGGAATGGTGTGCCATTCATTAGACACGCCAGCCCCAGGGGCATTAAATAGGTACAGTTTTTGGCCACAATACCGATTACATTCTTGTTGTTGAGGGAACGCTTCTTGAAGTGCTGGGCGATCCGAATAGCCCAGGTGAGACCCTGCTCAAAGGTGACTGTGCTTCCATCAATGTCGTCTATCTGCAGCGATGGGAGAGTAAAGTGTCCGTGCATCTCCTTGTGGCGATCCCTTTCTGGTTCTGTCTCACCTGCCACACGTTCTTGGGCCAAGTCTTCATGGTATTGAATATTATTTTACCGATGGACGTGTCATAGTGATATGTGGGGCTGCGCTTGGCTCCACTCCAAATTCTTTCCCTCTCATCGTATGTTGTGGGTAGTTCCATGGCCATAATTCTGCCGTGCTATGCTCCCTATCGCCGCCTTTGTCGATAATGCACTGTGTCTTTTGAGTTGTGGGAGAATCTATTTAAAGGTAACCAGAGCTTTCACGACTGAGGCCTGTATCAGTATCTGGAGTCGATAGTCCATCACAAGACGAATGTTGCTGCTCCAGGGCCCCGACTATTTGATACCGTGCATACTCTTTTTACTCGATCAAATTGCTATCAGACTGGAGAGTCTAAACTATATTTATCCCAAATACCCACTACTCACAGATATAATCAAACTTACACATAATCGTTAGTCAGCGGTTTCCCATATCTTATCATTCCAAATCGAATAACAAAGAAGCTGCCAGTCATCTTTAGTCAGCTGATTGTTAATGCAAAATGAACCTACTTTGATTGAGGAGCGACTACATTCTCTTGCTCGTATGTTCTATGTTGACAAAAAGCTCTCTCTCTCCCTTTTACGACATTCGAGTGTGTTTATATTGTCATAAGTTTAAGGTACTTTTCACCATCCCAAAATAATGCGAGTAGGTACCACAAAACAGTTTTCCAAATTAACACGAAAATTGAATTTTAAATATATAAAATAAGTGTATAAACCATAAACGTAATTTTAAATCCAGCGATTGATCGATCATGCTTAAATCTGGAACCATTTCGGCCTAAAGGTATGCTACTAGATTTGAAGAGTTTTCAATGGCCATACTCTGGATATTCCTCAAGTATTTGAATTACTTGGCTATAAACTACTTTTTGGGTAAGCTATTTGCAAGCACTAGAAGGGCATGTTTCTGCGGAATCTACACTGCAGGCTATAATCTTTGGCCACAATCTCAGCAATTTCACAATTGAGAAAGAACTATTACCTGAAGTATTGCTCGTTAAAATTACTGATTAGATCTATACACAACCGGCCAAGAGTAAGTGCTGAATCAATCCATAGGCAGAATGTGAGCAGCATAAACCTTTTACATGTAGATGATCACAATTCTTGTTTTGTTTTTTGTTTTTGTTTCTTGTTTTACTTTTTATAGATATGGAACTTCATTCACAAGATCTGCATCTTATAAGCCATTCGTAAGCAGGACTATTCCAGATGTTGTGACCAAAGTTCCCTCCGCTTGTTGTCAAGCACTCCAGTTTGAAAATGAATCGTTTTACTTATCTAACGAACTTATGATTACAAAGTATAAACTTGGATCGTTCAGATCTTACTTAGCTGTCCCGTTTTGGGCAACAAAAACGTCGCGTGCCGTCTTGCGCAACGTTTTGCCATTGACATTGGCCGGCAGCTTGTCGGTGAATTGCACTCCGGCGCGCAGTTGCTTTTGGGTTGCGGGTAGCCGCTTGGCCACATGATCCGAAATGTCCTTTGCTGTGACAACAGCACCCTTGGTCTTGACCACCAAAGCGCCGGCTGCATCTCCCTCTCGCTCATCGTAGATGCCCACCACGCACACGTCCTGCACTTGCGGCAGCTCCGATATGACACTCTCGATCTCGGTGGGCCAGTAGTGCAGGCCCTGGTACTTCAGGATCTCCTTCTTCCGATCGACTATGTACAGGAAGTTCTGCTCATCAAAATAGCCCAGATCGCCGGTGTGGAACCAGCCCTCGAAGTCCTGCATGCGGCGTGTCTCCACTGGATTGCCGTAGTAGCCATTCCAGGCCTGACCCGTGTGCACATAGATCTCTCCAACCTGATTGTAGGTCAAGTTCTTGCCATCCTCGTCGACAATGCGAATCTTGACCCCTGGAACGGTTCTGCCCGCTGAGGCGAAGTTGCTGATTCCAATATTGATGGTGATGGCTCCCACCTCTGTCATTCCGTAGCCGGAGTTGAACATGGCGCGTTTGCACAGTTCCTGGGCACGCTGCAGTGTGGTTGTGGACACCAAGCCTCCGCCATAGTTCAGGTGCGTTAGTGGTGCCAGAGCCTCCGGAGTGGCATCCGGACAGCTGATCAGGGCAGACAGATGACGGGGCGGCAGCACGGCATAGTTAATCTTGTACTTTTTCACCAAGCCCACAAAGTATTCAGGGGAGAAGGGCTTGTTCGTGATGATGCGAGTGACACCAAACACAGCGCTAAAGACGAATGCCCACAGGCCCGTGATCCAGTCCAGGCAGCTGGCAATAAAGATAACCGATTCGCTGTTGACCAACCTGCGAACGAGTTTAGGAGTAAGCTTCAGTCCTTGAAGAGTTCCCCAACTTACATGGTGTCTTGTATGAGGTTGCTGTTGGAAATGCAAACGGCCTTGGGCAGACCAGTTGTCCCCGAGGAGCACAAAATGGCGACCGTCTGGTCGCCTCCGTCCTTCAAGTTCTCCGGCCTAAGAAACAACTTGGGTTATTCTCTGAGGGTTATGCTGCCTCATTCCACTTACTGGTACATCTTCTCAGTCGTTGTGGGATCCAGCAGAGTTTCAATCTTGGGCACTCCCTCGACGTGGTCCGTGAGAGTGTAGATCTCCGGGTGCCATCCAATGGTTGCGGCATGCACCTTCTCGTATTCATTGCCATCGCAGAATATCAGAGAGGGCTTGGTTATCGAGAAGACATGGGTTATGGTAGCTGCAATCGAGAGTTTCCGGATAAGTCGGTGAGTTTTTACTTTGAAGCGCAGAATGGGAGTACAAACCTTCATCCAGCACGGGATTGACCGAATGGAATGGTGTTCCATTCATTAGGCAGCCCACGCCGAGCGGCATCACATAGGTGGAGTTTTTCGCTGCAATTCCAATGACGTCCTTGTAGTTGAGTCCGCGCTTCTTTAAGTACTGAGCGATCCGAATGGCCCAGGTGAGACCCTGCTCAAAGGTGACTGTCACGTTGTCAACATCGCATATCTGGAGTGGAGTCGAGTGATAATCTATAAGTGTGCCTGGCGATGGATCCTTGGCAGTGAACACACTTACCTGGCACACGTTTTTGGGCCAGTTCTTCATGGTGTTGAAGATGATTTTGCCCACGGACGTGTCATAGTTGTACATGGAGTTACGCTTGGCTCCACTCCAGACGCTGTCCTTCTCGTTGTAGGAGGTGGGTATCATTGCCATGTTGGGTTTCGGGTTTCTGGAACAAACTGGCACGCCGTCACAACCTGCAGTCAACTGTAGGGGTCTGGGCCAGGTGCAGTTCTATTTATAATGATCCAAGGCTGTGAAAATCCAGGCCGTAGACGCCTTGAGTGGATCCACTTGCAAACGGCTAACACCTGTAACATCTTATCTTGTTCCTGGAGAAGATAGTGCACCGCCTGAAGAATGTTGTGAGGATGAGCCATGACATGCCTGTTGGATACCCTGTACAAACAGAAGTATTGAAGCAAATGCATATCAGAGTTTTCCACCATACTTCTCTTTTGAGGGAAACATTTAATGGATATTCAATAATGCAATAGAGTACTTTGGCGCTTAAATATGCAACTAACCATAGGTAAGTATAGTATGTTTAGCAATTGGCCCTATCTAATCTTTTTAATTCAATACTGAATCGAATCAAAGTGGGAAATTCCAAATCACGAGAACTACGCTTTTCATTCCCCAGGAAGCTCCTCGCTGGTTTATGACATTTACGAGATGTACTTATAAGATTAGCGCTAATCCGCAGAGACTTCGTCATTCTTGGTTCAAATAGGTAGATCGTAATAGTATTAATTAAAGTTCAATAATGGAGACCCTGGAAATTGTAGAAGAGTTTTATATTTCATACCTATCATAGGGCTCAGACTGGATTGTTATTACAGTCAGAATGAAGAAATTAATTTGCAGTGGTTCATCATAAGCTCACATACATACATATATATGTACATATGTACATATGTATTTACATATGTTGGAGATACATATGTCTTAACAAATTTTGCATAATATAGAAACATTAAGGCATTATTATGTTTAAGAGCAGCTTTGAAAAATAAATTTGAATATTAAATAATGGAAACAGGGTACTCAAAGGCACATACATACTACTGGGTGGCCAGCAACAAATTGTCAAATAACGTAACAAAACATTCTTCATTCGGTTTTTTTTTAAACAATCCAATAAATGAAGTTATAAAGAGTAGGCACATCTTGTGGCGAATATATTGTACAATCATAGAAAATTGTAGTTCCACGGCTAAAAGTCTTAGTTTGATGGCAATATTAAATGGAATATTAAAATCGAGTAAACATGTCATTGACCGAGAGCGATTAACCTTCTGTTTAACCAATTAGCCAATGGGTGTTTAAGTGTAAACTAAAAATTAATGAAACTTAAAGATTATTAGCGCAGTTTAGCTTAATGAAACGGTGCCCATTCGAATTTATTCGTAAACAGGCTGGATGGGTGGCTACAAGAAACATTTACAAGCAGTTTTATTTCGACAATTTGGAGAAAGAGCTTACCTATTAAAAAGGCGGGCGTTCAGTGTGTTAAGTTTGAACATTCACCCGGAACGAGCCATGTAAATACCAAAAAATTAAAAGTTCACGAATTCACGGTCGCGGTCAACAATTTATATAATAATATGTTTAGCTAACGAGAAATAACAATTGGATCCGAACGTAAATAGCCCTTCCCCCACCATGTTTCGTCATCAATTTGGTGTTGTAATCCGCTGTACGCGACATGCGACGCCACTGTTGTGTAGGACGCACCGACTGGTTGCAATCCAAACCTGCCATGCGAGTCGATTGAGTCCCTTGCCGGAATATGAGGAGCGTGTCCGCGCGGGCAAACTGATGCCCGACGACAGACAACTGGAGACAATGAAGCTACTGGATGCTCTTTACCACAGGATTCAGGGCTACACACCCAGAGAGCAAAGCGGAGGCAGCAGTGGCGGTTTCTTCAGCTCCATCTTTGGTCGGAGAAGAACCGACGCCGATGACGCGGCAGATGACTTAAACGCAGGCAGTCATTCCCCAATGGGGCTGTACCTCTATGGCAGTGTGGGTGTGGGGAAGACAACCCTAATGGACCTGTTCTACGACTGCTGCAGTCAGGTGACTAATAGCACTAAGCAAACAACACATACTAACATCCGAATTTGCCTACAGATTCCTCGCAAGCAACGTGTTCACTTTACTGCCTTCATGAATAGTGTTCATGGCCGAATACACGAGGCGAAGGAACGGCAGGGTCCCATCGATCGGGCCTTTAATTCGGAGAAACCAGTTCCTTTTGATCCAACGGAACCCGTGGCAGACATCATAGCCAGCGAGTCCTGGCTGATATGTTTTGATGAGTTTCAAGTCACCGATATAGCCGACGCCATGGTGCTGAAGCGTCTCTTCACGCATCTGTTCAGGAAGGGCATCGTGATAATTGCCACCAGCAATCGGCATCCCGAGGATCTGTATAAAAATGGCCTGCAACGGACAAACTTTCTCCCGTTCATAGCCCTGCTGCAACGGCGCTGCCAGCTGGCCAAGCTGGACTCCATCGATTATCGACGCATTGCCCAGTCCGGCGACACCAACTACTTTGTCAAGGGCCAGAGCGATGCGGAGGGCAGCATGAATCGCATGTTTAAGATACTGTGCGCCGAGGAGAACGATATCATTAGACCGCGCACCATTACTCACTTTGGACGGGATCTTACCTTCAGTCGCACGTGTGGCCAGGTCTTGGACAGCAGCTTTGAAGAGCTCTGCAATCGCGTAAGTGCTCTGCTCCCTAGCAACATGCAATCTCGAAGAATTATTTATATTTTCGCCTCTGTTCATGCAGCCTCTGGCGGGTAGCGACTATCTGCAGATCTCTCAGTTCTTTCACACCGTCCTCATCAGAGATGTGCCCCCGCTGAACCTAAATATTAAGTCACAAATGCGGCGATTTATAACGCTTATAGATACGCTATACGACAACCGAGTGCGCGTGGTAATATCAGCCGACTATCCGCTGGACAATCTATTCCAGGTGACCGATCCCGCTGACATTTCAGACACTGATCGCATCCTAATGGACGACCTGAAAATCAAACATGGCACAGTAAGTCGATGGGGCTGGACAGCCACTAACTAGCGATCTTTCACCGCAATAATAATCCATTCCATTGCAGCACGATTCCAAGTCTAGCGTGTTCACCGGGGAAGAGGAGTTGTTCGCCTTTGAGCGTACGATTTCAAGGCTGTACGAGATGCAGAAACGTGAATACTGGGAGCAGTGGGCAAAGCATCGCTGAGACAGTCCCCCAGCCTAGGCCTCAGACAACAAAAGCAAAGCAATAGTTTTATTAGTGCAAATGCATAAATTATTCGTATACCTCATCGCGGAGTACACTTTTAAAGTTTTCGTTGTAGTTTCTCACTAGAAATGGTTGACTTATCAAAAGTATTAAAGCAATTTACAAGCAAATGCTAGTCAATTATTTTGTTTATATTTTAATGAACTATTCCGTTATTCAGTGATCTCGTGTAGTAAAACTCATTTAGTCTGGCAACGCTGCCATCAGCTGTTCTGCATGTAAAGATTAGGTCAAGTTTCGCTGGTGTCCGCTACCTTACCAAACAAAATTGTAGGCTTAAAAGGCCGAAATGGCCACAAATGGCGAGCCGGTGGTGGCGCAAGATGCCGCAAAGTAGCCACATGCAAAGATCTCCGCATCACAAAGGAGGAGAAGTATGCAAAACTTCGCTCTACCCAACCACACTTCTCGCATGGAGTACATTTATTACTGCATTCTTATATCGTGACTAAAATACAAAAAAATAAACACCATTTCTATGAGTGATGCTGATCCTGCCCAGTTGACTTGTAGTCGTAAGTTATCTGCGCAGGAGCCGCCATTAGATCCTCCTCCGCCTGCTCTTCGCCATGCTGCAGCAGCTCTGCGGGGCCAGCCTCTTGGTGTGGCTGATTATCCGGCATCTTCACCTGCATGTCCGCAGCAAAGAACGAATCGTCAAAGTTTATGCGATTGCGCTCATCCTGCTCCAGGTAGAGGGCCTTGGGCGTCTCCCCTCCCATGGCCTTCTCATATGTGTTCAACCACTTGAGATTGAGATTGATATGCTTGGAGGCCGCATTGAACTTCTTTGGCTTCTTTTTTGGCTTGTCCGCGTAGTAGTTGTGCTCCTGCTTTAGCGGCTGAGGCGGAGGTGCTATCTTCTCCAGGAGCCTGCTCTTGGCATCCAGTTTCGGATCCACATAGTCGAATAGAGGCAGATAGAAGTTGTACGGCTGCGCTGTGGGCGGCAATAATAGTTGTTGCGGCTGTGCTTGCTGCTCCACAGGGCTGCTGCCCTCCGACATTGAGTCCTCCGCAATGGCGGGAGCAAAGATCTCGCCAGCTCGCCTTAGCAAATTCTCCAGGCGCTCCAGAGTTATAATATGGGGGTGGATCAGCTGTGCATCATCATGAAGCTGCGCTCGACGCGCTGCTGTGGGGCTGGCTGCGACACTCGCGCAGGAGATGCAAAACAGCAGCTGCAAAGAACATATAATTATGACCGTAGCCGGATCCTTCACTCTTTCCACTCACAATCAATACGCCACTCATGTTTCCTTTGATGTGTAACCCAAACCCAAACCCAAGACCAAACACTTTGAATGAGCCACTTGCGATTTCACATGCACTGCGCTCTCTGACTCTAGCACCTTCACTTTCAAAGATCTCACACAAAGTAAGGCCTCCTTTGGGCAGGCCAATTCATTTATAGTGGCTTTCCAAGCTCCGCGCTGAATGCTGCATGCTCAAACGGAAGCTCGGAAGTCTCCACCATCAGCGGCCCAACAACATCAGCCAAGGAGCAAAGCAATTGGGTTGGGAGAAAACAAGTTTCTCACACAACAAAATAAATATGTAACGAGCCAAACTAGACATGCGAGCCAAACCAAATCCCTGCCCGTGTACACGATGGTCTTGTGCATAATAATGTTAATGTAACAGCAGCGCAGTGGAATTGCAGTTGCAGTTTCAGTTGAACAAACTGGAATGGAAGTGCCGGCGAGGCGACTAACAGTTTGTCACTCAGGCAATTGCTTGCCTGCCGCTGAAGAAATTGTCCAATTTCAGGCGGTGGCCAGAGAAAAGTCGGCCGACATCCGACTACTTCGGACTCGGGCTCTGGCTTTGGCTTCGACCGTAAGTGCATTGACCCACACAATTATTTCCGCAGCAATGGGAACGAATGTGTGAACGCGTTTCGATTGTCTTGCGATCCGTGGCCGTAAAAGTGCAAGTTCAAAGTTACAGGAAATGCTTAATGGCGGCGGCATAATGGGAAAAGTGTAACGACCATAACTTGTTCATTGACTCGGACATTGGTTCGTAATTTATTAAACGGTTTCGCTCCTGCATCGATCATGCCTGCTTAAGTTCGGGCAATCCTTTTACAATAACATCAAGGGCTTTGAGGTCCTTATTGACAGTCTCACTCAGCACTTCCATGGCGCGCTGTTGCATGGTCAAAAAATTCTTCATCTCGTCCTCGGCCTCCGGGTCCATCGTATACTCGGACCCACAATTGCCAGCAAACTGATTCCGCTGCATTCGCATCTGGGACAGCAGCTCGCTGAGCCGCCCCTTGAACTGTGTGGGTGCCGATACCACGGCCTGCATGCTCTGTAGCTTGGTGCGCAACGCCTCCTCTTCGGGTGACAGCGAGGAGCCCACCTTCCGCGTGCACTCTTGCTTCACAATAATCTGTTTGATGCAAGATGCAAGTTAGAGCCTGCGACAAGGGAATACCATTTCATGCTTACCCTAAGTATGCGATGGCTGAGTTCAGCCAGCTTGCGTTTATGCTCCAAGATTTTGGCCGATGCCGTGGCATGCCGGTGTCTCAGTTCCGTCAGTTCTCCCTCCACTTTCTTCATGTACAGGGCATGCGTGTCTGTTTCCTGCTCCTGGCACTTGACGCGCCACTTCAGGTCGTTGAAGCCGATCATCGGGACAGGCAGGAACTTAAAAGCGTCTGGATTATCCAAATTAGCTTGACGCCACATGCGGGGATCTACACCTCGGGGAGGATTCTCTAGGTACTCCTTGAGTTGATCCTCGTCCGGCAACACCAGAGCCAATGCTTCCACAATCCCCAGATTGGTGAGCTGAGGCTTAAGCGACGCCTGGTTCAAATAGTTCGAGAGCTCAGTGGCCAATATCCGCTTGCCCTCGTTCGGTGCATGCTGCAGTTTCTCATCCACGTAGATAACCATCTGACACTTCTTATTCTCCAACTCTTTGATGGTTTCAATGTGCACCATCATGTTGGGCTTGCTGCCGAACAAGCTGTGCAGCGTTTGAATCACTTGTTGCTGGTGCGGTCTAAGAAGGTATAACCTTAATTAAATATTCTTCTGGGAGCAGGATGTGGCATCTACTTACTTGATGGCCGAAAGATCCCTGTCAAAATTCAAAGCCACGAGTCCCAATTTGTTATCCTTGCCTGGCATGCGACTGTACCCGATGGCCTTGAAGCGGCACAGGTAATTCTCCGGCGTGATGTCGACTGGGGGCGCACTCTGCGAATAGAACAGCTTTCCTGTGCCCCACATGGACTGCAGATAGTTCCACTTGGCCACAATGTTATCTCGCTCATCGCCAAATATTGAGACGTTCAGAATAGAATGAGCAAACGCCTCATCGGCTGATATGGGTGCGGGCTGCTGTTGAGGCTGGCCGAGCATAAAACTGGTGCCACCGAAGCCACCAAAGCCAGGAGTTACTGTGCTATTCGACGGCTTTCCAAAGTCTGCAAATTGAAGATTGATTGCAAACATTACGAATACGAATCCGGATAAAAGAACTCACTGGAGCCAAAGACACTACCGCCAAATCCTGTCGTCTGGGCACCTCCAAAGCCACCGAATGCTGGCGCCGTGGTCGTTGTTGCACCAAAGCCAGCAAATCCACTCGCTGGCGCTGTGCTGGTAGCGGCCGGCTGACCAAATCCACTAAATGCCGGTGGCGCAGTGCTCGTCGCTGGAGCGGCAAACAAACCTCCCTGACCTGTTGCCGGAGCAGTGCCGAATCCGCCGAAACCTCCGCCAAGTCCTGTTGTCGCTGTTGTTGTCTGGGCAGCTCCAAAACCTTGTGCACCACCAAAAGCAGAGCCGCCAAAGGGTGGCGCAGATGTGGGAGTACCAAAAGTTGAAGCAGCAGCGCCAGTGCCAAAGCCTGGTGCGGCCGCCTGTGCTCCAAAGCCTTGCCCAGTCGTGGCCCCGCCGAAAGCAGTTCCGCCTCCGAAAGCGGGCGTCGCTGATGCGGTTCCAAACGCTGGAGCAGCTGTCGCCGGGGTGCCGAATGCTGACACTGCTTGACCAGCTCCGGTCGTCGTTCCAAATGGTGAACCAAACATGCCGCCAGCTTCCATATGGGGAGAGGAGATAAGCAAACAAATGGGTCAATAATTGGTATTCAGCTTCCGCCGTGGGATCTTATCACTGATAGCAGTGCCCGAAACTGTAAGCTAGCATTAGTATGCTTCGGACACTGCGCGCAAGAGGTCGAACCAAATGGCTGTTGTTCTTATTTTGTTTCTCTTGGTGATAGCCTCCGCGTCATATGTGGCATTCATTATACGCAAGAAAGGGTGAGTTTCGTGTTGAACCTTCGTGCATTATAATTTTATGATTCTGTTGCAGCATTGATCCAAAGGACATACGCATAAACAGCCTGCAGGATGCCAAAAAACTACTCCAGTTACCCCCCAGTGGAGCAGGGTCCCACAAATACTTGCAAAAAAGAGCTTAATAGGATGGGATTGTTTTTATTGGAACTCACTTTTGGCCGGCGTGCTCGTTGCTCCCAGCGGTGTACTCGATCCAAAGAAGGACATGATGTGACAAACGTATGAATGAACCGCTGCCGACTAATTGAGTTTGCCTTCTCTGGACTGATTTTTATAATACTCGTTCTTTAATTTAACAAACTAAAAGTATATCTAAATCCTAATAAACGTAAAAATTTGGCGCTTTCTGCAATCTTGTGTTTGATTTGGCGATGGAACAAAAACGATTGCTGAACTATCGATGAGCGAGAACAAGACCAGGGCAGCGTTCCAATAACTTTAGCCATTCTCCAGAGTGCCGCTCTGCATTGTAAGATTGCGTTTTAAGTGTTATTTAATCATCAATAAATTTATTGTTCTATCAAACATTTGAATGTCCCTTTAAAAAACTATATAAAGCAATATAAATAAAAATATCGCAGCTGACAATCGAGGCTGGCGGCCATACCAATCGATAGCTTACAGCCCTACCTCAGGATTTGCCTCGTTTCGTTTCAAAATTGATCAAAAATGAGTAAATACAGCTCAAAATATTTGGAAGACAAGCTTAAACAAGAGCTCGAAGCCAAGTACGTGAATGTTGTCGACGAATCAGACGGCTGCGGTGGAAAATTCAGCGTGATTATTGTGTCCGATGCATTCAAAGGCAAGACGTTGCTACAGAAACACAGATTAGTCAACACGACGCTGGCCGAAGAACTAAAAGAAATACACGCTTTCTCGCAAAAGTCATACACGCCCGAAGAGTGGGAGAAAGTGCAGCAACAGCAGCAACAATAAGCTGTAACCTGTTGTCGCTCGTTTGTAGTTTGGATTTTTGCGTGTGACGATCGGAACCAGTATAGACGAAGCCAGCCACCGAAAACAGTCGAACAAAGAAAGTGAAAGGGAAACAACAGCCAAACGCAGTCGGAGTGGAGTTTGGAATTGCGAAATAAACTACGCAAATGAACTGCTAAATGCATACGTTACATAAAAAAACAATAAAAACTTAAGCACTCGACGTAGAGACACAACAATTTGTACGCTTCCCCATTACAATTTCAAATTACTGATAAACGATAAAACCAACTCGCCGCAGAACAATACAATGCTCAAGTTCCAGGTCCACGCTCCGGGCAAGGTTATTCTCCATGGCGAGCACGCTGTCGTCTACAATAGACCTGCCCTGGCCGCTGTTGTTGGCCTGGGCACCAATCTGAAGTTCCGCCAAGAGGCGGGCAGCCAGGTAGCGAGCTTCAAGCTGGACGCTCTCAACTGCACTCTGGAGATCCAGCTTGCCGACTTTAATGCGTTTCTCGAAAACTTCCGCAAGTATCCGGCGGACAGCACGGCCAAGCTTATGGAGGAGGTGCGCGGGGAAGTGTCCAAGCAACTGGAAAGAGCTGCCGGCAGCACACCCAAGCCGGCTACCCAAAGGGCGTTCATATCCATCTACTACTTGCTGGCTGGAGCTGTACTCTCATCACCAAAAGATCCAAAGCTGACTCTTCAAACCGGTTTCCAGGTGCAGGTAGACACCGAGCTGAACGTGGGCGCCGGTTTGGGTAGCTCTGCTTCGTTTGGAGCAGCTCTGGCCGCCGCTTTCCTCATCTTGTCCGGCCACTTTGACCAGGAGAACTACCTGCAGGAGGAAAATCAGGCTCTTATCTCGAGCTGGGCCTACGAATCGGAGCGTGTCAATCATGGAACACCCTCTGGACTGGACAACACTGTGTGCACTTACGGCGGCATGCTGCGCTATGTGAAAGGACAAGGGTTTCAGTCCCTGAAAATACAGAAACCGCTCAACATTCTTCTGGTTGACAGTCGCGTGAGCCGCAGCACGGCAGACATCGTGGCCAAGGTTCGCCATTTAGCTGAAGGCTTTCCTCAGCTTATTGAAGCCATTTGGCAAGCCTGTGAGGAGCTAGTGACCGCTGCTGTCCCACTTTACGAGAGCTTCGGCAATGCCCAGGACGACAGTGCAAAGTTTGAAAAACTCGAACGGCTCTTCCAAATCAACAACGATCTGCTGAAGGCCATTGGTGTGTCGCACCCCAAGCTGGAACAGATATTCACCATTGCGTTCAAGAGAGGCTTCTTCTCGAAGTTAACCGGCGCTGGGGCTGGTGGCTATGCAATCGTCCTGCTGCCAGAGAACTTCGAGTGCAACGAGGTGTACTGGAAGCTTAAGGAGGAACTCGAGTCGGCGGGCTTTGGCGTTCATGTGACGACAGCTGGCGGTGTTGGATTGCGTGTTGGCTCTTTGGACGATTGATCCCAGACTGGCTCCATTTTGTATTGCTATTGTGTGTATTCGTGGTTTCGTTATGACTTAAAAATAAAGATTTACATTTGTAATTTGTACGGCCAAAAAGTATTCAGCGCTGGCTCCTGTCGCGCGATTTGTAGACAATTCCTCTGTTCTTCATGTCCCTTAATGTTGATTGTGGTAAAGTTCCTGACACGGATATAGCATAAATGCCGCGTGTAAACCGAGCTAAAATAATATACGTAAAAAATCGAAATCAAAAACTGTCTTGCAGTGAGGCATTGCAATGAGATTGATTTACCTAATCGCTGCCATTTCGCCACCCAGGAATCGGTGGGTGTGGCTAAAGCTATGAGCCCATCAAAATTGTTGCTCGTGTGGTCATACACATTATCTTTGTTACCTTTCATGCGCAAGAACTCTTCGCAGTTTTCACAGCCGTCAGTCTCAAATTGATCAAAACTCTGAAAGACGCGAAAAGTTTCACTTGACTTTGACTTGATGCCGCATTGAGCAAACATAACCTACCTTCACCAAGGAACAAACCAGGCAGGCACGCAGACCCCTCAGATCCTTGGGTATCGCGTCAAAGGACATTGTTACTAATTACAGTCAGTTATTGCTAAATAAAACAAATTTAAATACTTGGGAACGCGAAAACAGGCCACGCGTCAGTGTGACTGTGGATTTATCAATAAAATATACTGTCTGACCCACAAAAATATACCGAAATATACCTTATCAATACAGCAAACATATAAAAAGGTGAAATCATGTCAGACTAAAGTCATTTTTAATGGGCGCGTTCACGAGGACAACTTCATCAACTAATTTGTCCATTCTATTTCTAGTGTTCGTTCGGCAAACAACTCTTTTTTGAGTTCAAAATTTTCAGTAACTTTTTATAATATTCAACACAAAACTGAAGTACCTGGTCAATGCGGCTCATCTCTGCGACCAACCCATTTCGCTGTAGCGATTAAATAAAAAAAAAAAAAAAAAACTAATTTGTCTTTGTTTACTTTATACTTCAGAATTTAAATATTTATTAATAAAATAGCGTATACAATGACATTTACCATTGGTTGACAAGCCACAAGTTGTCACACACGTAACATTCCATGCCCACGAACTATGCTATTGTTTTTCGTTTGACCTTATTTGCAAACAATCCAATAAAAAGAAGTTATGAAGACTAGCCAATCGTGTGGAGAATCGATTGATGAATCGGATACAATTATAGTTTTAGTGCTGAGTGTTCTAATAGCTAGCAATATTAAATAGAACATTAGAATCCAGGAAAATGATATGGGATTTACAAAATATGTTGAAAATGAGTAAGCATATTTTGGTATACTTTTGGTGGTCTTTCGGTATATTTGATCGATAAATCCGCGGTCACACTGATTCACACTGCGAAGGAGTGCAAAACAAAACATAAACAAACTAAGCCTGAGCTTTTACCGCTGCTACCACCACTAATTTTTTTGTGCACTAAGCTACGCAGCGATGTCATCATCCTCAACGTCCAGCCCCACGGACAACAGTTCCCACGGTTCTGTGGCTCTATCCTCTTTCGCCGCCTTAAATGCAGTGTCTGGGACAAACACCAGCACAAGTGGGAGTCAGAAGCCATTTTCCCTTTCCGAGCGTTTGAACTTTGAGATTTACCGTTATTCCAGTTATTCTCCAAATTATCTGCCCGAGTAAGTGATTCGTGGTAGCGGGAAAGAGATAAGACGCTTTTCGTTTCAGTTCATTTGCAGTTGCATTTCGTAATTGTTGTTGTCATATGCATACATGTATGCTTGTATGCACACGCATTCATATATATGCATGCATGTCGCATTTACCGTTTAGCTATCATTTATGACTTTTGGTTTTATTAATTTTCAGAAATGTACTCGTAGACACACCGAACGATCAAACGTCCCGCTGGTCAGCCTATACCAACATCCCTCCACAGTTTCTTACCTTGAAGCTGCGACGCCCCGCCATTGTTAAGAAAATCAAATTTGGCAAATTCGAAAAGTCGCACGTTTGCAACATAAAGAAGTTTCGTGTATTCGGTGGCCTGGAGGATGAGCACATGGTCTTGTTGCTAGAGGGGTGAGGTCTTTAGTATGTATTTATAATAAATTTCGAAATCTGCAACTCTTTTTTATATATTTATAGTGGACTCAAGAACGACAATATACCAGAAGTATTCAACCTGCGCTGCATGACCGAAGACGGCTCGGAGAATCTGCCAGTACTGTATCTCAAGATTGTTCCACTGCTGTCTTGGGGTCCATCGTTCAACTTCAGTATATGGTACATCGAACTCCACGGCCAAGACGATCCCATGTATACTTGTGCGCGGATGAAAAATTATAACACACTAAGAGAAATTGAGATTATCAAATTGTGCCTGAAGCACTTCCGCCAGCAGGGCTACATGAGTGCCTTCGGGGCTCTTCAGGAGCAAACAAATGTGAAACTGGAGCACCCGCTTATCAGTGAATTGCACAAATACCTGGTAATGACTCTGTAATTTCTTTGATTTACATATTAATTCCACTGATTCCACTTCAAAGGTGGTGCAAGGAGACTTTGAGAAGGCCGAGCGCTTCATTGCCGAGTGCATTGATGAGGGGCTAATGGACGAGTATCTGTACAAGCAAGATTACAAGCACACCTGGCATATGAAATACACTGAAAGCGAGACAAAACCTGGTCAGTATATAGCACCCATATGGAAACCTATCTAAACATTCGCTTGCAGGCAATCGTGGTGGCCATCAGCTGGTGGTCGATGCCAAAAAACGCCTCATATACCTGTACGGCGGTTGGGATGGCTATCAGGATCTGAGTGACCTTTGGGTATATAAGATTGAAGATGATGAATGGAGTCTGCTTTGCGAAAGGTCAGAGCAATGCAGCGGGCCCACGCCGCGTTCCTGCCACAAAATGATATTTGATCCGATAAGCGAAAACATCTTTATGCTCGGCCGTTACCTAGACAACTCGATACGAACATCAGAATACATCAAGAGCGACTTTTATCTGTACGATACACGGGCTCGAAACTGGATGCAGATCTGCGATGACACCAGCCAGGTGGGTGGGCCGCAGCTCGTCTACGACCATCAGATGTGCATCGATGCCGACAAGCGAACCATTTACGTATTTGGCGGCAAAATACTGACACCACGCAGCGTCAATGCCACGGGTGCCATCGAGCCCGAGTACTCCGGACTGTTCTCCTATCACATTGCAACGAATACCTGGACCCAAATACTCGTCGACTGTCATCACACGAGCGCCTCGCAGGCTGATGTTATGTCTATTAAGTCACGCATCACGCACTGCATGGTCTTCCACAATGTAAGCCGCTTAGTTTCTGTAGCGAAGATTAAACTCAAAGCAAACATCATTTTATTAGAAACAAAGAAAACTCTACATTTATGGCGGCCAACGTGGCAAGGAGGATCTGGATGAGTTCCTCAGCTATGACGTGGACACGCAAGCCATATCAGTGCTTAACAAAGAACATCCGAATCAAGGAACCACCGCTGGCAATGAGGCCAAATTTGAGCCATCATCGGGCTACACTTTGCGGGCGACGATTGACTGTGAACGCGACGAAATTTACATATTCTCCGTAAGACTTACATATATCTAAGAATGATTACACATTTGCCTAACTTGAGAGTACATTTGTAGAGTCTGAGCAAGATTAAGGATCGCCGTGACATACAGCATATGGATGCATCAAACTCCTTTTGGGTCTATTCGTTGCGTCAACACAAGTGGTCGCGCATCTACTATTGTCGGCACAGTGGCCAAGATGGGAACTCTATTAGCAGAGCCAACGTTTTGGGAGCCTCTAAAGGTGATGCTGCTCTGGAGCCCTGCCCACGCTATGCTCATCAGTTGGTCTACGATGAATTGGCCAACAACCATTATCTTTTTGGTGGAAATCCAGGAATCTGTCAGCAACAACAGCTGCGCCTGGATGATTTTTGGCTTCTCTCTTTAGAAAAGTTCGTATTCCTCATCAGCGTAAACGCACAGAGACTCATTAACGCTCATTTCAGACCTAAACGTGACGAGATTCTAAAGCATTGCCGCTTCCTGGTGCGTAAGATGCGCTATGAGGAGATGGCTCGCCAAAATCCCATGCAGGCGATGCAATACCTGCGTCACAACATCGCCGATGTTATTGATCACGACGATGCAGAGCAGTTGAATAACGTAAGCTTTATCTTCATCTCATCTGACTGTCTATTTATTTCGGAATTTCCCTGATATTTAGTTTCACAAGCTGGCCTCGCTGCTCTTCAAGACACACGACGGATGCCTAGACCAGAGAGACAGTTTTGTGGCCACGCCTGCTCTATGTCGCAATGCGGAAGAGCTCTATACTGACGCTGATCTACCAATGAAAGGTTTGACCCTCGATAAATATATTTGGCATAGACTCGAACGAATTTTTGCTTTCTTCAGAAGAACTGTCCGATGGTAGCGCAACCGAGAACATTTCCCTGGAATCAAATGAGAGCCTAGCCACCTCTGGCATATCGGAGACTGCCTCCAGTCCCAGCTCCTCATCTTGCACCAAAAGAGCACGCACCGAGTGCACTTCCGATTTCATGAACAAACGAGCTTTCCTATTTAACAAGCTTGTGCAGCTGATGCCACCAAGCATGGTCCAGCCGGAGCGAAACCTCAGTGACTTTGTTGTCATGTGAGCGGAATCCCAGTGGAAGTGGAGTCCCAGTGCCAAATTGAAGAGGACGGGCAGGACAGTCTCTTATTATCGTTAGGACATTGAATGTGCACGTTTTGCGTTTTGTTTTTAAAAATAGTATGTTAATCGATGTGATATGATGTTTAGTTTGCTTGTTTCCCTTAGGGCAGGGCAGCCAATGTTAAGTTTTGCGGCCAGTGCCAAGCATGACCAAAATATTATTATTTCATTGTGATAGTTAATTTGCACTCGAAATCGAGCAGGAACACTAAGTGGAGAGTGGAGTAGGGGTTATTGCGCTTAAGACAAACAAACCATGTGTGAGAAAGTGTTAAATATAAATTGATTGTGAATGTAAAACATATTTATGTAAGTTTAAAAAAATAAAGTAATTTTTGTAATGTCTAAAACTCTTGTGAGTATGGATTTGTTTTTAATATACTTTTATTTATTTTATATTGGTTTTTTCATTAATATTAAGGTGTACATAGATACTTTTTAATTATCTAAAAAATTTCTTTAGTTTCAATTGCCAATCATACAATCGTCTGTCCTCTATATGATTTGTATGACAAATGTTTAGACATCCAACATCTCAAAAATTAGCAAATGCTGCAGCTGCCCCCATGCCATGCACGTAAAACGTCCGTACAAATTGTAATAAACCCAAGCATCCGTAAAATATCAATCAATTCAAATCCTACAAGTTCTCAATGATGATCTACTGTCCATGGACATGTTGGGCCGCCTGCAAAACTTAGAGCAAGCTTGCAGTTTCTGTGGATGTTTCATTCATTAGCTTCATTAACTCACTTCCTTATCCATACAAATGTATATAAGTAGAAATATGACTCGAATATTTCCTGCTCTATATATCAATCGAATGCCACAAGCTGAACTCTCACAACTGATCTTGCTCGCCTCATACCAATGAGCTTCATCACTATCATCTTCTTGCTTTGTTTTTTGTCTTTTTCTGTTGGTAGTATTATGTACTCGTATGTATGCTAGTCAAGGGAGAGTTTCTTTAGTTATTATTATTATTTTAGTTTTCTTTTGGGTTGTATTCAATTAGTTGTTGCTTTTCAAGCTTTCTTTCTCATGGAATGTGGTCTTCCAAATACATTTACATACACACATACTTAAAGTAATAACTACCCACCGATTCGAATGCCACACCAAAATGTATAAGGATTACAGTGGCCTGCCTCGGGAACCCTTCGCCATACACATAATAATAGGTTTCTGGGCCCGAGTTAGATCTCTCTGTTTTGCATATAAGTGGTTGGTTTTCCCTTTAGCTTGCAGTTCTGGTTGAGTTTGTTGCTTAGAAAATCTCTGCTTTTTTTATGTTTCTTGTTTTAATATTAATTCCTAAAATTATTTTGAAATTCCTTTAGCAATCATCCGATTTGTGCACTACGCACTTTGCTTTTTTTTTTTATCATGGAAATACATACATAGCTAGTAGATTCTTTATTATATTTGGTTTTCGCTTGTTTTAGTTTTCTTTTTCTAATCGTAACAATTGTAAGTGTAACCAAAATTATTGTATATAAAAATACAAAATACATACATTAATCGTTTTATATCAAAGTCTGCGTCTATTATAGGTTCTTACCGAGTTAAATGTATAGTTCCATACATATGCTCGAGTATGTGGTATCTCTCGAGGGGCTTCAGCATCCCCCCACCAAACAAAATCCCAAATATTTACATACAACTGACTGACTGCGTGACTGTGCTGCTCTTTTGAGAAGGAACCAATCATTCAAAGCAAAATACAACTCTCTGGCACATTATTAAACATACTGATAGGCGTTTAATTATTATGTATGTAAGTATATTTATGTGGCCTTACTCGTACTTATGCTTGTGTGGAGAGGAACAGCAGGCTCCCAGTACTTGGGTGATGTCGCCATGGAGCTAAAGGAGATCTCAGTGAAGTGTCACAGGGAGTCTGGACTCCCCCTTTTGCATATCCTGTGTGCGTCGCATGAATTCCGTGAATAGTAGTGGGAAGGCACCAAATTTGTAGTAAATCATAAATCATATAAACCAATTCAGAGTACTCGCATGGTATGTGTGTGCTTTTGAAACCGCCGAAGAGTGTCTATATATT
Source organism: Drosophila subobscura (assembly GCF_008121235.1). Lineage (NCBI taxonomy): Eukaryota > Metazoa > Arthropoda > Insecta > Diptera > Drosophilidae > Drosophila > Drosophila subobscura. The sequence goes on from NC_048531.1 coordinate 7,014,174, forward strand.
GAGATGAACATTTTCTGCACCGACAAACTAAAAACGAACTCAAAAACTGATGGGAGACTTTGTCTGCTCGCTGCTAATGCCATTCTTTGGACGGAAAACTATATGTGTGTTTGTGTGTGTGTGTGTATGCATGTAAGATAGTGTCCCAACTAACTGGGAGACCAAGACAATCTCGAGCCTGTGCCAAAAACCTACTCCGATCGGGCTATAAGTATTGGGAATATTCGGGTATATGCGTTCCGGACAACACTTAATTATGTATGTATATGCTCTGCTATGTTAAAAACACACACACTGACTTATCGAAGCTTTTTAAAAGCTAATCAATTATTAATCATAAAAATCGTTTAATAACTTTACGTTTACGTTTACGTTTACTTTTACTAGACGTGGTTACGCGGATTAAAGCTTTATACAACACACTGTTGGATCGTACTTAAACTATGATGCATATGGGCTTCGGTTCGGTTCGGTTCTGGTTACACAGTTTAATGGTTTAGCTATAGGCTCCTCTCCCTGTCCTCTGTCCCCTTGTCCGATATCGCTATCCGGATCAAATACATCACGCTTTTTGGCCCCCGTTCTAACATAAACTGCAACTGGTTGATACTGGGGCTGGGGGGAATTGCTTTGAATCTTGGTTTAAGAAAGTAAATGTGATACAATTATGAGAAACATTTTGCTTCATATTTATTTTACATATATGTATGTATCTTGTGTGTGTGTGTGTGTGTGCGTGTGTTGCTTTTGCGTAGAGTAAAAGTTTGTGTGTTTTATTTGGATTTTTACATAAATTAAATAGTTTGTTTCTGTTGATTTTGTTAAACTGTATATGTGCGTCACTTTGTTACTAATCATGTTCATCGTTTATCATTGTGTACATTAAATTAAACTAAATTATAAAAACAAAAACAAAACTGCGCACGCACCCCGGCAGCCCAGCCCATCGGATCGGCCGCCAAGAGCGTCCGCCGTTGCATACATTAATTAGATCTATAAAATAGCAAACGACTATCAAAAATTAATATTATCATAGAACGTACCAAAATCAAGCATCGTATGTATATACTCTGGATAGCAACATGGCTCAAATGGAAATTTAGATGGCAACAAAAGTACGCACGAAAGCCGGAGGACCCTCTTCTGCTGGGGCTCTTCGTTCAATGACTGACGCGTTTGACTGGATTGGACCTGGCGTTTGATTGAATATCAACAAAATTGCACAGATGGTGCTGCTGCTGCTGCTGCTGCCGCTGCATCCCGGGGAGTGGGGTTATCGACAATTTCACAGACACGTGTTAATATTAATTAGGATGTAAGGTGTGCGCTTCATGCAGACTGCAGACTGCAGGCTGGCTCTTCCTCTCTTTCATTCTTTACAAATGGTTCTTCTCTATATCATAGATTACAATGCAATTAAGAGTGTGTGGGTGGTGGTGGGTTCCCGCGAAATGCAAATTATAATTTGTTTATCAATTGTTACATATGCGCATTCGTGTGTTATACATATTTATGATTTTCTTGTTTGTTTGTATTATGTATTATGTTTGTTTGTTTGTTTGTATATGCATGTATGTATAAATATGTATGTATGTCGGTAAACAATTGTCGCAATATTTACTTTTTACGGGTTTTACGGTCTTACGGTTTAGCCTAGTACAAAATACAGTATTATGCATGATTTTGCTTTTATTATTCATTCTCTTAAGCATGTATTATCTGAATTTATGTATGTATATTTTTACACTCCTTATATGCAATATGCCTCGAAACTGTTATGAGAAACACCCAAACATATACATACATTTATATATTCTTTGCGGTATATATGTATATGCATTCTCTATATATTTATTCGGGGGGTTTTTTTTATGCAAAAGTTCTTGTATCTGGTGTGTAGGTTACATTTTCCTTTTTTTTGCAGTTTCTTCAGTAAATGTTTTGCGTTCTTTTGGTTTTGTCTTGTTCTGGCATTCGTTCAGTACGACAAAAATTGTTTCCGTTTGTTGTTCCGATCTCTAAGCATTTTGATTAAATGTAAGTTACTTAGTTTTGGTTTTTATTCTTGTTTCGGTTTTTATTACAAAAGTTTCTTCTATAGTAATAAATTTGTTTAAATATTATTAGTACTTGTATCAGATTTTGTGTGTTATTACATAATTCATTTCTCTCATTAAACACAAATTTGTTGTTGTTTTCTTGTTGTTGCCTGTTGCAGTAGCTGTATGTATATGTTGCTGTTGCTGTTGCTCTTGCTCTATTTTGGCTACAATTTCTCGGTTCCTGATATTACAATTTTTACTTTACGAAACTTTCTTGGGTCTTGGGTCTATTTTATGCTTAGTGTTCGGCCCCACATCCGTACTCCACCGCTTCTCACGCTTTCTTTTGTTTGTTTTTTGTGTTTAATTAATATGCGAAAAAGGAATTATGAATGTATATATTTATATACATATACATGGTTGTTGTTGTTGTTTTTTTTTTGGGTTGTGTTTTGCGTGGGGTGTGCTTGCATATATACATAAATATATATATATCTATATATATATATAGTAAAAATCACAAAAATAGTTTACTGGTCCAAATCCAGTTTAGACCAAATTGTATTCCTTAAGGTTCGATTGCAGAATGGTGTCCTTAACAGCTGCAAACACAAACCTTATGTTTTCAGTATCTAAAGTAAAGGAAAGGAAAGAAATTCAACGACATTATTAGTAAATTGAAATAGTTTAAGGAGCGGAGAAATACTACTGCACAGACATTCCAGAATGGACATCAATAACGCATAAATATGAGTTTTTATTAGGGCACTTTCAAATATAATTATAAATCAAATATTCATTTGCATTGAGGCACATCCTGGCCGGCATTCTGGCATCCTGGCATCCTCCTATCCGCGCTGCAGTCGGCTGGCTGGGTTGGCTAACCCAAATTGAACTCCTTAAGTGCATTTTGCATAATTGTATCTTTGACAGCGCAGAACACAAGCTTGATGTTTTCGGTATCTGTGTGTTCCAATAGAGGGGCATTCGGTTATAAGTCAGTCTGCTCCGACTCTCAACAATTGACTAGCGATACAAAGACTACTCCAGCAGGCAACAGCAGAAGCGAATGCAAATGATCTTTACCTCTTCCTTTAGGCAGTTCTGCGACTCTCCAGGCTGAAACACACTCAAACACACACAACGCACCCCCGTCCCCAGCCCAACCCACATTTGCTGCACTTACCTGTAGCACAGGTGAAATGAGAATAGATAATCTTTTCGGAATCTGGATTTAAGTCTACAAACATTCGCAGTATGAATTCGCGGGCCGCGATTGCATCTCGCTGTGGACCTGTTCGGAAAATGAGCCAAAGAAGATGTTTCGATGTGTTATATCTAGCGCGAGACTACGGAACTAGCAGTACAGATAGCATATAATAGTTTCTACATAAAATGTTTGGGCGTGGGCAAATAGAAAGCAAATCGATAGCTCAAGAGTTGGAAGTTTAAGGTCATCCACCTGTGGCCGTTGTGAAATGCGAATAGCATTGCCGTTCAGGATCTGGATTGGCGGCCAAATACTTTTTCAACACAAACTGCTTGGCCGCAGCATGATCCTGCTTCGGACCTGGTTGACGTGCGAATTGGCGGCCACGTATAAATTGTACAGAGTTATGGCATAAGAGATCCATTGAATGGCACACTTACCATCGTATTCGGGAAAGTAGTCTACCAAATGCGAATACATAATTTTCTCCTCCAACAAGTCCTTCTTGTTCAGGAAGAGAATAACTGATGAATTCTGGAACCAAGGGTACGTAATAATAGTTCTAAATAAAGCTTTTGACTCCTCCATTCGGTTCTGCAAAGCAAAAAGATTAAAGTATTTAATTAAGCAATGTTTAAAAGATTAAATGGCTGCGAGCGTCATACCTCGTTATCAGATTCAAACAAGATCTGATCGTATTCCGATAGCGCCACCAAAAATATGATTGATGTCACATTCTCAAAGCAATGAATCCACTTTCTTCTCTCCGATCGCTGACCACCCACGTCCACCATTCTGCATATCAATAAAGAGTCACATTAGCATATTTAGAGTTGAATAAGACAAGGAGCAAACACTTGCAAAGCCACATAAATAAGCATATTAGTAAGCCATAAACAATAGTTAAATAAATTACTTATAAGTACCAGAATTCTACACTACCAAATGTACATATTCTGCTTTGCGTTAGCCATGTCTAGCCTGGTCATTACAGTCATCAAATATGTTGTATTATATATATATATTTCATGTATACCTAAACACAATGCCATCTAAATCGAATGGATACTCTAGTATGCCGGTGGTTGGCACACGAGCACGCAGAATATCCTGCTCAGTGGGCAAGAAGTCGGGCAGTTCAATGCGCTCTAAGTCGCTTAAGTAGCTATGTAAAAAGAATTGGCACACAATCAAACAGAAACAAAACAAAAACTGGAAGTAAAATTCGTACGTGGTCTGTCCCAGTTCTCTACGGTACAGCTGTGAAATGTAGAAAGAACCCTAGCTAACATCCCTCGAAAGAAAGTACTCGTAAATCTCACAAGTTAGGGGGAAAATTCTCACTCGAACAGAAGCTCAGAATTAGTTGGTTAAGTAATCGAAACAATATGTTAGTAACAAAAGATCACAAAACAGGATCAGTCAGACACATGCCATGCAATGAACATAGATAATTGTACATGTTGAATGTATCTACCTAAATCTGATTTCTTCTAAGTCAAAGGGATACTCAATGATCCCCGTTGTCGGCACACGAACTCTCAAAATGTCTTGCTCAGTGGGTAAGTAAGCAGGTTGAGCCACACGGTCGAGATCCATCAGATAACTATTTGTACAGAAATGAGAATCATTTTTAGTAAAAAAATTTTATGCAGCGAGTCTGCTGTAGGTTGTAGTCTCCGTGTTCGAGAGTTGTTTCGAGAGCTGTTTTGTGTTGTGTTGTTTGTTGGGTTAGACGCGTTTCCCTACGAGTAACTCACTATTTGGCTGAATCTGTCAATTGGTATTCTCTACGACGGTCGTAGCACTCCTGGATGCCTGCATCGGCCCATAGCGTTTTGATGGCATTCAAAAATGGATCCTCGAATGTGGTCACTGTTTCATAGTCAATGCTCATCACCAGATCGGCCAGTTCCTGTTGAAATTCGCAAAATATGTTCAATCAAGTATTCAGAGCGATTGTTTGATGGGACTTACGCTATGCTCTCCAACGCCATAGGAGATCTTAAGCATGTCCATGGCCTTGATCATCGACTGCATGGCCATGAAAATGTTCTGAAAGACCAGTTTGATGTAGCCACGCTTGTCCTCGTCCGAGTAGCCGCTGCCATGGATAATACGCATCTGTTTGATGAACGTTGACTTGCCGGACTCGCCCGTGCCTGCAAATGTTTGGGTTTAGTTTATGTTTCTTTGTTTTAATTTTAGTTTTGGTTATAGAACTGGCAGCTTCCTAAGCGGATGCAAAGCTACCACGACGGCGGGGGTGGCAGCTGTTGTGGGGCTTCGATTTTGTTCCACTCACGGCACAAAAGGCACTCAGTAGCAATTAGCGTAGTTCAATTGCATTAAACCAAGCTAAATGCAATCAAAATGTGACAATGCACATCCTGTGAATGCACATCCTGTGTAGATGCTGCCAGGACAAGGGCCGGCTACCGGGAACACTTACCGAGCAAGAGCAATTTAAGCTCTCGGCGCGCATCTCGCTTGTCGCGGCGCAACTGCTTCTCGATTTCCTGATTGATGCGCTTTTGTTCCTTGGCCTCTTCCGATAAACAGCACTCCATGCTAACTAGATTTATGGACGCTTACGCGTGCTGCAGCCACTACGACGACTCTCCGTTACGCTTACAAAATTTGATGATTACGTTGAGTTGAGGAGTTGCTGGCTACAGAGCTCTGCCTGTCTGTCTCTCTATCTCTCTGCTGTAGGCTAATCTAATTGTTTGGGGGATCTGTTGAGGCTGCTGCTCCTGCTGCTGTTGCTTCTGTTGCTGCGTCTAAATTGGATTGGATTGGTGCTTGTGTCCTGAATACGTCCGCATTCAGGGGAATTGCTTGATACCCGGCTCTAAGTTATAGATTCAGTTTCGTTTTATGCATTTGTACTTTGGCGTTGCTCACTCTCCGATCCTCCCGCTGCCACAATCCGCTCGACAGGCTCTCTTTGGCTATTGCTTGCTTCCCCGTTCGTTCCCTTTCCTACTCCTTTTCCTCGATGGCTTATTCTTAATGGCTTTACACTAAATCCTTGATCAGACTCCAGACTCGGTCAGAGTCCGATGCACGAGTGACGAATGATACGACGATTGGTTCCCCTTGTAGTCCAGCGATCCAAGAACATCTGCGGGTGGTGCAAGAAGATACTTTGGTTTAGAATTCGATTATATAAACGAACATTATTATGTATATATATATACATATATGTATGCAGTCTTGCTCCCACAGACCCTACACAGATCTAACACACTTGTTAGCTCACCGAGAGTTCGCCGCGTTGTGTCCAGTATTGGCAATTAACATTTCATATTTGCCTGCTCACAAACTGACTACGACGACGACGGTGACGGTGACGCTGGCGGCAGCGGCGAGTGTATGCCCCTGGCCATGGCATTGACTTTGGCTGTAGGTCTGGCCTGGACACGGACTGGACTGGACTGGTCTGGCCCTCTCTGAGCGCATGCACCATGAACAAGAGCCATGCTACTAGCCATCTTCCGCTGTCATTCCCCCTGCTAATCGCACCACAAAACACACGCACACACACACACGCACAGCGAAGGTGGGCAACGACCAACAGATTGGGGAAGTGGCCTGGCCTGGCCTGGTCTGGCCACGATGCGATGCGCTGCGTCCCAGCCCAAGTTCAATGTGAGAAAGCTGATATTGGAAAATCTATGGCTTCGCCCAGTCACAAGTTCACGAGAGTGTTCCCCATCCGGGTGAACCATATTCGATTCGATTCGTGGTCTAATTTATGTCTCCTACTATCAACATCTTCTTAAAGGTCTGAGGAGGAAATCTCTTAAATGTCTTCACTCCTGGAGCTGGTGTTTTGCCGAGTCCACCCCAATGCGTCACCCAGTCATGGGTTCAGCCTAGGCCAGAGGCGCCATTTCCTCTCTGCTGCTGCTGCTGCTGCAGTCGCTTCCCGTATCGAGTGCTCGCTAATCCAATTGGTGGCGCGAATGCATATGTAGGATGGAAATGGGAGGAAGGCTTTCAGACGAAAAGCAACAAAATATCGATGGAATAGCCAGCCAGAGCTGCGCGCTGCTACTGCAGAGGGAATCAGGGAAAGCTTTGAAGTAGCAGCCTGGGAAATAGGAGCCTCACATTGGATACTGGAGACCAGGCGGTGTCCCGCTCCCCAGGATAATGTTATTGACATTGGAAAAAGAAAAAGCAACAAAGAGAAACACTTGTCACTGAGCAAAGCTAGAAAATCTAATTAGCAGTAGCTGGCAATTCAGGGACAGGGACAGGGACAGGGCCATGGCCAGGGGCACGGTTGGGGCGGGAAGCGGAGTGAGAATTGGCACAGAGGAAGTTTTTCTAACAATAGTTTGCTAGATATAGTATCATGCCACCAGCTGGACGGGGGCATGTTCTTATCTGCCTTATATGCATATGATAAGAGGGGGCCGCCCCTCATAGATATAAAATCATTCCATTTGTCTTCTTAATCTTGATATGACTTCATCTGGCCACTGCTGCTGCCTCTCGGATTTAAGGGATGTGGTCAGGCCAGAAACGAACGGTCGGAAATGCCACAAAGTTACTCATTGCAGCTATAATTGCACTGTGCAACGCTGCAACCTCTTATCAAACTTACAGCATAGATATGTATGTGTGTGTGTGTTATTATATCGAAATAGAAGGAGCGCTAAGGCTTGATTGAGTATTTTGATTCAGGCAACAAGTGGTCGGTACTGCACACTTGTTCAGTGTAACTAATACTTATACTAGTTAGTATATAGTTATAGTACTTACTCAATGCTTTATCGGAGTTAGAAATCCACTTAATCTGACGAGATTCTCCAATACGATGTCCTTCCTTTGCGTTCCTCCTGGTTTTTGTATGTTTTAATGTTTTTGCTAGCACTAAATAATAAAAAAAATAGATTTCTCTCTTTGCTGGCTCTCGCTGAGTGTTTTGTTGTTGTTTTCCCTGCAGTTTGGCTTAATCGGTGTCGTTATGTTATGGATATCCGGGGTATTTCCTATTTAAATATGTATGTATGGTGTGATTTATATATCTTGAGATATATATATATATCGTCGCCACAGGCTTTTGTTGGTGTTCAAAGTAAAATAATTGTTTCGCGCTTTTTATGGTTTTGCTTGTGCTGCTGCTGTCTGCTTAAACTAATTCAAAAGCATATTTCGTTTAGTTGGTTTGCGGTTTGGAAAACATTTGTTTTAAGGAACGTGTGTAGTTGGTTGATTAATTTTACTGGTGCGTTTCTCCTACAATAAAAATTACTTCTTTCTTATCCCCTCCTCGACTTGACTTGGCGGCGGCGGCTTAATGTAAATTTGATGCTATATAAATGTATATATTTATTTTCTGTTTTTCTTTTCTTTCTTTTGCTTTGCGTGTGCCTCCGAGGGTTGTCGCTGTTGTTCTTGTTGTTGTTGTTTTTGTTCTTAAACACCAGTTTGTAAATGCAACAAAGTTTCAACAAATATCCATTGTATGTGCTATTGAAACAGAAAGGTTTTATGACGACGACGACGCTGCACAAAACTGTTAATTCTTTCACACGCAACACTTAATGGCTCCTTTTGTGCTTAATTTTCTGCATACTTTATGCTTCTTGTGTTTGTTTATTTTTCTGTATGCAGTGGAACTGCAGGTGGAATAAGAGTAAGAGAATAAGATGGAGAGAGAGAAAACGAAACGAAAAAGAGAGTAAGAACAGAATTGAAATTATTAGAATGCATTGCCAATCCGAATACGAATCGTCGTGTCATATTGGTTAAAGTAAACACAACCGAGAGCTGGACGTTCGACCTCCCACCCATCGGCGCCACCCACAATCGTATCATGCCCTATCCTGTCTTATCGACACCCACAGGGAACGGAACTCATGTCAGGCAGCAGGGGCTGCAAATCTTTTCAGCCCTGCCGTTTCAGGCCACATTTCATATTCTGCTATTCAATTACGTGCCTTATGTATTTTTTATTAATAAACTCGGATAAACACTCGAAAACGTTCAATTATCGCCCATCACCACCCCCACGACAGAGTTTTTGCAACATTTTTCGTTCCGTTTTTTTTTTGTGGCGCTGGTGTTTTCTGCTGACAAGCAGTGCACTGCAGTGTTGTCACCGCTATATCTGTTTCACTCGCACTCCTTGGAGCGGCGAACTGCTTTATCGGCGAAACGAATACACACAGAGCGACGACGACGGGCGAGGCCAAAAACGAACATGAAAAAATTTTTGTGGAAAAGCAACGCGAAAATTGACCAATTCGCTCAACAATTGTTTTACTTGGCTTTTGCTCAGGCCATTGCACATGCATTTCATCTGAAAGCGCACTTCACAATCGATTTTGGGGTGTTTTTCGGGGCCGACTGGGAATTGTAGGTGTCGAGGCTGGAGACCAGGAGACGATTCGATTGCTGGTGGCTGGCTGTCGGTGTGTCCACGGTTTTTGGGCGAAACTCACAACATATTTGATTTTGCATTGTTTGCTAACGTTGACGCACGACCCGCAGAAACTTTTTTCGCTTGTTTTCTCAAGTATTTACACTTTTTCCACGAAATCCACAAAATCTGAGCTAGGGTAAGTGTGACCGCGAAGTTATCGATAAAATACACCGTCAGTGCCTCGAAAATATACCGAAATATACTGTTTCGTTTTCAAAATATACCGTAATATGCGGAAAAGTATAAAATATACCGGAAACGGTCACACTGGCTAGGGATCATGTCGCGGAATCATCGACTGCTATCGTCAGCACAAAATACCGATACTATTCTGTCATCGTTACGACATATTGTCAAAAGCGGTCACACTGCCAGAGATGACCAGTGTGGATAAGGTGTTGTATTAGACGCCAAAGTTTAAATTCAAACGGCACACACCATACATCATTTAATCTATGTTTTATTTGCATTTCTGTAAATTATTATCATTTGTTCAATATATTCATGCGATAAATAGGTGTATAAATTAATTAAATAAAATTTAAATAATAACTTTACAGTGTGCACAATTTAAACAATTATTTCGGTTCGGGTCAAACAATTCATTCGATTTACAATCAATTAGAGTAAAATAAACGAGGAGGAACGTTGTGAGACGCGTCTTAAGCCGCGTCACAACTCTTATACCCGGTACTCAGTACTACATCTGCACCTTAGCGGTCATTTGTCAAATTTTACATTTTCTCTTCATCTGTCATCTACATCAACAACACTACTCACGCCAACACGCTCCTTTAGCTCGCCACCCTCCCCTAGAGACACACACTGCAGAGTCAGGGCAGAGGCAGCGGCAGAGTCGTGGCAGAGGATGAGTCAGAGACGTGTCAGGGGAAGAGGCCTCTGCCACTGCGCGAAGCAGAGTGTGAATGAGAGAATGTGTAAAAGCAACAAAAGCTGCTGGACAGGGTGGGTTTAGCCACTGCAACTTAATTTCTTCATTGTGGCCATAATAATGATCCAATCGGATCCCAATTTGGTGATCAGATAGATATGGTCATTCCCTACGGAATGGCGTTTTTAGTTTTCTTTTATCTTTAAAATTGTAGATTTGGGAGGTTTTCGCCCTTTTTCGGGGGCGGAAGAGGGCGTGGCTGATTTTTGAAATACACTTGTAACAGTGTGAGCATACAGAAGTCTGGATGCAAAATTTGGTGGCTCTAGCTTTTATGGTCTCTGAGATCCAGGCGCTCAACAAGACGGACGGACAGACGGACAGACGGACAGACGGACGGACAGACAGACATGGCTCAATCGACTCGGCTATTGATGCTGATCAAGAATATATATACTTTATGGGGTCGGAGACGTTTCCTTCTGTGCGTTACATACAACCGTTATGTGCACAAATACAATATACCCTATTTACTCTTCGAGTACCGGGTATAAAAACCTCGAATCGACCTGTTAGTGACTATTGGATTGTTCTCGTGTTATAAAGCTGGCGCTAGTTCGAGTTTACTTTAACAAAACAAAAAAAAAGGAAGAAAAAATACAATTACAAGTAATATTAATTGAAAACAATTTCCATTTCCAAATCAAAATCCTGGAGGCACCAGACGTGCATTTCTCCCTACACTCCACAATTGACTATAAAAAACTCGTACTACATATTTGCAAAATACACATACAAAATGTTCTCAGGTTCAGGTTCCATCCTTTCTTTTTTTCTTTTTCTTAATTTGTTTAACGATTACTCTTTGCTTTCGAGTGATATGCGTTGAATTTGTGTGTGTGTGTGTGTGTGTGTGTGGGTTTGGTTTTACACATTCGCATTTGTTCGCATTAATTATGAGCACAATAATAGTTTTAACAAATAATATATGTTTGTATGATACGTAGATTTGCTTTGCCGAGACTTACAACTAGAAAATAAAATTTGAAACATCCTCAAAGTGTGTTTGTTTTGCTTTTGCTTTTGCTTCGCCATTCCTTTGTGTGGTTCAACAATAATAATTAATAATTAATAATAACTGGAAGCACTGCTCTAATCCAATCGAAAGAATGCGTTTCACAGAACAAAAATGTTTTATAATGGGACAGAAACTGACACAGCGCTTCAGAACGAAAGTTTGGCCAAAAGTTGCGGATTGGGATTTCCGTTTTGTAGATATTTATGATGGGGTAACAAAAGTGTTGGGGTTTGTGTGGCTGTTTTGGTGGATTGGTTCTCAGCTCCGGCTCCAGCTCCGTGCGTCCAACTCCGCTCAGATGGGACGCGTGAAGTTGGCGGGGAACAGGCCCTTCTCGCTGGTGCCCTCCTTCTGACCCATTAGCCAGCCCTCCTCCTGTAAGTTGGCAAGAAAGAACTGTACTCAATAAAGACAAGAAGTGCATCCATCCAGTGCATGCCACAAGCGGGGAGGGGGCAACTAGCTCAGGGAAAGGGGCAGGCCGTGAAGGGCGAAGCTCAACTGCATTAACTTTACCTGGTCCTCGGGATCATCGTACTCGATCACGCGAATTGTGTCCCCGATCTCAAAGCTCAGCTCGTCCACATCCTCCTTCACGTAGCCGTAGGTGGCCTTCACCCGATAGAGCGTGCCGGCCGGCAGATCAGCCGTGTTGGCATCTAATGCGAAGAGAGAAGAATGATTCGGGGTTAGCCTCCATGCTCGAGTAAAGACACACGTCACGGAGTGTACATCAATAATGGTGGCATAGCATGGCTCTGTTTAGTAGACAAACGCACGCAGCGGAACAACAAAGGAGCAAACTTGGCCCAAACGGGGTTAGTATGCCTCATGGCTGAGGCGGGGTTCAGCGCGGGATAAGCCAACGATTAAAGCAGCTTACGTGCAAGCGATAAATGATGGATGATGTGAGGGGTATTCGTGGGTGATCGTGAAGCGTGATGGTGTCTGGTGACTGGTGTCTGGTGGCTGGCGGGTGTGGTTGGAGCTTGATAAACCAATAATACTATAGCTATAAATAGCCTACATACGTGCTGCTGAAGGACACCTGTAACCAGTAGCGTAGCCAAGTCCATTTCGCCCAATTACAACTAAAACCCAAAACGAAAACAGAGATACATTTGCAAGCCGTGGGATGAGAACAGAGATGGCCGCCAATGTCGATGTCGATGTCGATGTCAATGTTGGATGAGTGGTTCGATGGAGCCTGCTTAGAGTGGATGCCCCTTGCAGCATGCCACACACCAAACATTACAATACAAAATACACAGTGATCCGCTCTTTAGTGGACAACAAAATTAGACAGGCCTGAGCCTGAGTCTGAGCCTAAGACTGAGCTTGGGCAGTGTCCCAGTTAGTTTTCTGACCAGACGACACGGCGCACAGCGTTCTTATAAGTGGGATAAGGATGCAGAGAGAGATAGTGACAGAGATTTACACAGAGATATTAAGAGAGAGAGCTAGTAGCTAGAGAGAGAGACTGTGGACCCAGTGGACTCGTATTGAGGTTTACTCACCATTGGGCACCTCGTAGATGCGCTCTTCGTCCTCTTCGAACGGATTCTTATTAGCATTATTAACGGTTTGCCTATGAACTAATTGCCTACTGATCTGATTGCTGACTGTACTTGTACTTGTATTTGTAACTGTATCTGTTTCTTTATCTGTATCTGAATCTGTTGATGTAACTAAGTGCTTGGTGGAAGTAGTAGTAGTGGTGGTTGTGTTGATGCCTATCGCTGTTGCATTACCTAATTTCTTCTGCTTGTGTTCCTCGATTGAGTTGCCGTTATTGGCGGCCGCCTCGGCCGCTGCTTCGGCATTCGTTGTTGTTGTGGGCAGCTCTTTGGGCTGCTTGCCGCCACCGCCACTGACACTGGCACTGGCACCGCTGCTGCTGCTGATGTTTTCATTTTCCTTTTCCTTTGCCTGCGCCTGTGCACTGGCACTGCTTGCCGGCGATTGGTTATTGTTGTTGTTGCTGCCATTACCGTTCACCTGGAGGGGTAACACTGCTTCTGCTGCTCCCTCGCCTGCTGCTTTTGTCACTGTCGTTGTCTGTGTGGTGGTTGTGATCTTTGTGTTGGCATTCGGACTACTTAGCTCGGATGTTTCCACTGCTTGGATCGTCACACCATTCACTCCATCCGCCGGCGTAGGACTGCTTGGCACTGGGCTGCTGCTGCTGTTGCGCTGCTTTAAATTTGGCACCGGCGACGGCGACTCCGGCGTTGGTTCTGGCGTTGAAGAAATTGAATCAAATCTCGGCTCTTGCTGGGACGAGCTCGTGGATGTTGCTACATGTTTTCATATTTATAGTTTATATTTATCGTGTTTGTTGTGTGTGGTTCGATTTTGATTGCATTTTTACACGTTCGATGTTGTTGTTGTTGAATTAATGTTTTGGTTTTGTGTGTAGTTTGGTTTTGTTTGTGGTTAGAGAGAGAGTAGAGCATCATTCCAAACAAAAGATCAAATAAAAAGAGAGAAAATAAATCAAATATAACTCAGGACATGCAGGTTAAGGGGCGCTAAAGGAGCACCAATTGGACAGGAACATGCAACATTCCATTTGGCCACAGTCCGCGCAGCCTGGGCCAGCCCACATACATACTCAAACACATCCACATCCATACGCTACCATATACCACATCATCGTAGAGAGATTGGGGGATATATAACCTTATAGGGTATAGTATTTATAGGAGTACGAGCATATGGTATAGATTAGGACTAGCCCAGGCCGCCGTTGCCAACAATTTTGCTTTGTATTTACAATCGAGCGATCGTCCTCAAATGGAATGTTCTTGCCATGCCAAAAGGTTTTTAGTTTCAAACTCAACGAAAAAGTTAACCGAATTAGTTGCCAACAAATTGAAACGAAAATGTAAACAAATATATCTTATAAATTGCCAAAAACTACTGCGAAATCATCAATCATAGACTATATAGAGACTATACAGTGCGGTATGGGATAATACAGCTATTTGCTTCTATATGTTGTGTATGATTTTGAGCTCTGTTTAGAGATAAACTTTAATGCAATGGGATTTGTTTTGTTTGTACAGTTTCGAGCAATTTATAATAATTATTTGTTTGGTTGAGCAAAAGAAAAGTATCACAAAAAGGGTAAAGAAAACGTGAAAGCAAAGAAACAAACAATAATTCAATAAGTAACAGAGAATAATTAAGGAGCAAAGATAGACAGGGAGACAGAGTAGAGTGGGTGTAGGAGAGAACACCCCCTCGAGGGGAGGTGGACTTACGGCTGTTCGCCAGACTGGAGCCCCCATTTGTGGTAATTTGATTCTGGTAGTTGGTGCTGTTGATGCTGGCGTTGTTCAGCTTGTTCACCGGCGACTGCACTGGACTCGACGTCTTGATGGCATTGCCTGTGCGGGAGCGGGAGTAAACGAAGCAGTAGTCAGCAAGCAGTGAGCAAGCAGTTCGGTGTATGTATGTGTGCGTGAGTGCACAACTTACTCGTTTGTTTGCGGAGCGTGTTAGAGCCGCGCTGCGATTCTGTGGCCAGTTTGTCAACAATCGCCTCCAGTTCCGAGTATATCTGTACAGGTAGAAGACACGTTTAAAACGTTTCTAGTTAAACTCCGCATTAGGTCTGGGACACACACCTTGGAAGTTTCGTTGTGGAAGACCTGCTCGGTGGCAAAGAGCGTCTGCAAGTTGGTCACCAGAAACAATATTCTGGAGTCGTACAGGGCAGGCAGCTCGTCGTGCAGTTCCGTATTGAGGATCTCGTAGGTGCGTCGTGCCTCCTCGAGCTGCTCGCGTCCCTTGGTCAGCTGCTGGATGCACAGAAAATTAACAAAGATCAATCGCCCAGCATCCGCCATCTACCCACCTTGACGTCGTCCTTGCGTTTGTTGGCATTGGCCTGGAGATTTTGGAACGAATGGCGCTGGCCATCGTAGTCAATCAGCTTTCGGTTGCGCTTCTCAACTTTTTTCTGCAGCAAAAGGAACGCATTAGAATTGAGAAATTCCAATTGAGAAAAGTTTCTGCGGACTTACCTTCATTTCGGGAAACTGTCCAGTGTATGTATTGAGTGGTATGAGCACTTGGTCCCCCAGTTTGTGTGCAAAGTCCGCCCACAAGCTCTCCGAGGCGCCTGTCTGTGCTTGCAGCGCATCGTAGCCGCTCCACTGTGGCTCGTAGACCTCGCACACGGCATCCATCAGCGACTTGGAGGCGGTTTGTGCAGCTATCCCAATAAATAAGATACAAAATTGTTGTAATCAGAGGAGTCTGATGGGAATTTGTGATTGTATCTTACCGCGAACACATCTTATATAATTGTTGAATTCCTTCTGTAATCTGTTGGCACTCGTTTGTTGGCGGTTGAAGTTGTTCAAGTGATCGTCGAAGATTTCATCTGCAGTCCGATCCACTTTTCCCAAATTTTGTAGAATCTGTAAAAAGACGATAGGATTTTTGTGAGAAGAGTTTTTCCTTGAATATTCAAGTTGTAAATTCCACCACTTATCAAGCAGTTCACGTGGCATAAGGCAGTGAAGATAAGCAGTACAGATAAACTGTACAGATAAGCAGTAAAATTTAAATATAAATTTGAACCACACAGAGATGTTGGCTGCTTTAAGCTCGGCTTCAATTAACGTTTTTCATCAGCAAAATGTCCCAAAGGGTATGAGTAAAGGAAAATTATTTGGCAATCGTTGAGTTTTTATTTCAGGCACATTGCCTGGTGAGAGAATACAACAAATTCGCTAAATCTGTTGGCACTTGCAGATCCGCTCGGCGTATCTGAGTATCTGGCTTATGGCGTATCTGCCCCAAGTCTGTCCAAATCTTGCCTGTCAACGCCATTTGGGTTAAGAACCTACATTTGTATGTAGTTTCGGCTGAACTCTTCGAACTGGCAGCCTCCGGTCAATTTGTGGCACTTATCCATGGCATGGCATGGCATGGCATGGGCCACCCGTTAATGGCTTTTCGACGAGCAATTAAAAAACACATCGAAAAAAAAACTAGAACGGAAAAAACTGTGTGAAAACAGACACAAAGTGTGGGGAATGCTAGAGCTGGGCCAATGGAATGCCTATAGAAGTTGACACAGCCTTGTAACAGTTTTCTCTGTCATTACAGCATCGCCCACGCTGCCAGCAACAGCAACAAAGAGAGAGGGGAGTGAGTGAGAGAGATGAATATAGTGTCACGGATGGCCATCTGTGCGTATACGCGATGAATAACCCAATATGAGATACCCTAAGCGATAAGCAGCCACAGCAAGCGCTCTATTTGCGAAGATCCAACAAATGTGGCTAAATATTTGTGGCCAGAACAGCAGGCAAACCCTATCTAAACTGGCCCCGCACAGATAACACAGTTGGCTAATTGAATTTGGCGCAACGCTCATCAACACAGAGAGAGAGAGAGAGAGAGAGAGAGAGAGAGAGAGAGAGAGAGAGAGAGAGAGAGAGG
This sequence comes from Drosophila subobscura, assembly GCF_008121235.1. NCBI lineage: Eukaryota > Metazoa > Arthropoda > Insecta > Diptera > Drosophilidae > Drosophila > Drosophila subobscura. Next base: position 7,031,298 of record NC_048531.1, read on the forward strand.
AGAGAGAGAGGCGTAGAGATAATTACCTTACCATATCATACTTGTATCTATATCTCTGTAGAGACTGGGCATGGGTATTACTACTCGTACTCGTACTCGTACGAGTTTTATATAAGCTCGCAAGCCACAAAAACTCTCGGAAACAGAGAGAACTTCCTCTGGCAGGAATTTCGGTTTGTTGACCACTCGTTTAAGCCCCGTTATGCGGCATGAGTGATTGTCAAATGACTCCGCACCATGTGGCACGCATACGGAATTGGCCAAGACGGAAGTACACATGTGTGCCTGCACGATCATGGAATGCCCTAACCGCACGTATCTTATCTAGCAAAATGATCCATTATTAATTACGTTGGCGGAAAGGGTGGATAAAAATTATGTATTATGTAAATTATTCATAAAAATTCAAATCAAAACTGTTTCATTATATGCACAGACATCTTGCACTTCCACTGCTTGCACTTGTTCTACTGCTTGTCACAATGAACTACTTGCATCACAGTTCTTACACTGCTTACAGTTATGCTGATGAAGCAGTCACAGTTCTCCACTGCTTCCCAAGAGTATCCACACACACATGCGGACATATTTCAAGCAAGTGCAGCTCCACCCGAATGAACCTTTTATGGTTAACACACACACACGCACACCTGTTACCTGTTACCTGTACCTGTACCTATGCCTGTGGCTTCGGCTATGACTATGTGGCTTAAGCAACAAACTTGTTGCCGTCTCAAGACATTTTAATGACCATTTTCGTAATTGAAACCAAACGGTCTCTCGTCTTTCGCCTGCGATCTCTGGTTAAGGCTTTTATTTACTTCACTTCCTTAGTTGGTTCGATATCTGTGTAACTGAGGTGTGTGTGTGTGGAAGTGGAAAACGAGCGAAGACAGACGCCTGTGTGGGTGTTGGTGTCTCTGTGGGTTATCCAATGATCCATTCAATGCAAAACCAAACGAATATTATCATACAGAAATTCATTATCATTTGCTGGACGCCTCACAGATACGAGGGATAATCATGCGTGACGGGCCACGTTGTTGCCAAGGCGCGGGGAATCTTATCAGAGGAGCTACCGCGGGTACTACCACAAGGATAGTCCACTTCCGTTTTGATATTTCTTCTCACTTTTTTTTGGGGCAGGCACCATGTGTAATGTCTGTCGCAGTTTGCGTCACCGAATTCTAAATCTATATAAAAATATTTTATGTATATTCAGAGAGGGGAAAAGAGAAGACAAGGTGTGCCTGTGCCTGTGCCTGTGTCTGTTTATGTAGAACGCACGTCTGGTCTGCCTTTTGCATATTTTGTCATTTTATTTAAGAACTGACGCCGCTCTTTCTCTCTCTCTCTGGATCTTCGCTCTCCCGCTGGGCAGTCTGTTGCCAAAAGTCATAGATCTATATATAATGTCTACACATATGCATGGACATATATACGACTAAATTCCACATACTTTTAGCATCACAAATCGCTAACCACGCATACAGCATGTGCGTAGAGACTGTCCGGAAGGGGGTGTCCAACAAATGTCTAACCAGCGAAGAAGGTTGGGAAAAGTCATAAATTGAAGCCAAAAGATTTGACGGAGTTGGACCTCCGCCCGTGCCTGTCTGTGGCTAAACGTGGGCTAAACTTTTGGTCTCGTTGGCTGGCACCAGTCTTGGCAGTGTCACAGAGCAGCCACAGGTCGTTGGCGACCTCGGAAAGAGTGAAAAATCTCTGCTTTTGGTTATACTGCAGAAATGGGCGTAGGATGTGGGTTGGCTGGATTGGATTGGATCGATGACAACATCGCACAGATGTCTGTCTGTGCACCGGAACGAATGTGTAGATGGAGAAGCAAACTCCATTCTGCGTACATTCTTTTGGAATCGACATCGAGTGCAATCTAATGAAATGAAACGTCGGAACGTTCAGCCAACTGCAAATGAAAAGTGCACTAAGCGCGGAGGGGGCAACTACGGGAGTGGGGGCAGTGGCAGTGGCTTTTGGCCATAAGCAGACGTTGGCCTAGTTTTTCAAAGAATGCAACACAGCACAGAGCACACAACACACAGCACAGTGGCAGGCAGGCAGCCAGGCAGCAAGTTGCAAGAGAATCAGAAAATCATTCGCAGTGTGCAATGTGCAGCGTGCAACAAGTCGCATTGGCAGTGCTCGAACTAGCGAATACCTCTTAATCTTTCATTCATACATTCCATCACTCAATTTTCACTCACTTTTGCTGATTTTTTACTACACTTTTTTATCATTTATGCGTTCTGCAGATTATTTATTTTCCTCACTCATTCCATGACTCGGCTGATTGCAATCCTCATTCATTCCAGTCCCTTTTTTAGGGATATTATTCATTCAAAGAGGCTCTCCTCCTGCATTCAGTGCTTTTCTTTATTAAAACTTCGCTTCCTGTCGGAGCTGGGAAATGCTCATACCCCCAAAAGTTGCACAAATGAATGCAAAAAAAGGAAAAGGGTACAAATATCTCTGAATACATCCGCGTATGTACAACATCTAGATACACATGCAATATATGTACATTGTCCACTTATGCCCAGAACAAATACAGCAGCAGACAATGAAAAATAAAATAGAGAGAAAAAATCACAAGAGAAAAACTTGTAGAAATTGGCATGAATAATGCGCCAGCCGGCGGCAAAAAAATCTACCAAGGGAGAGAGGGGGAGGGGAGAGAGAGAACGCTAGAGAAATGTGGAAATGTGCCATGACACAGACTGTTGGGCGGGTATAGAAGGGCGGGCAGGAGGGGGCACACACTTTTTAGCCGGTCCGGTACAGTCCGGGCCAAGCCGTGGCCTCTCTCTCTCTCTCTCTCTCTCTTTATCTCTCGCTCTTTGCATCTGTATCCGTATCTGTGTGTCTGTGTCTGTGTGCCGCCTAACCTATTACCACAAAAGTACATTTTTTCTTTGCATTATTATTATTATTTGTATTCCCCCCAACTTGTTGCCCCGTTTTGATCTTAGCGGTGGGTGCCCATTGAGTCGATCATGATGCTGATGCTGATGATGCTGATGACAGCAAGAAATTATTATTGCTGTGAAGCTCAAAACCGGTTCAACACCTTGCCTACGAGAGACTCCAAAACCCACGGAAACCCCAGCAGCGAGAGGGGGGAAGAGGGATGGAGAGATGGAGAGACCCCACCTACAGTCAAGTGTCATGTGACAGCAATAGAAAAAGCAAAGAGCCAGCAGCAACAGGCCGCAGATCTCCCCCATATCGTTATGTTAATTAATAATCATTTGAGGAGACAGTTTCGGAGTCAGTTTTCGAGCTGAAGTTGAAATGAAAATGGAAAATTGGAATGGACTGGCGATAAATCGAATTCCACTTCAATCGTTTGGAGTTGGATTGCGCAAGAGATCGATAAGATCGATATATGGGAATTGTATTCCATTTTATCATTTTGCATAATCTCTTTTCAAGCTTCTTTCTCTTCCATTCCCCGTCTTCTCCTTCTATTTTGTGGCCTGCCTCTTGGCGGCTTTCTTCGAGTGGAAAGTGAAACTCGTTTGTAGAAAGTTCGCATCAAAAACATGCAGCAAACTGAGTAGAAGAAAAAGAAGATGGTAGCCAGAGAGAAGTAAATATTTATCCTACTCATGCACATATCTATGTATATCTTAGATGTAGCTACAGCAGCCATGTGAGCGCTTCTATTTATCAATTAGCGCATTCGACAATTTCGCTAGATTCTGGCCAAAAGTCAGGGTCCAAAGTCTTGGACGGAGAAGTCAATCCGCAACCCGTTTGCACATAGAATTCCTTCTTATCCGCTTCGATCGGTAAACATTTCTCATCCGAATAGATATCTATTGTCGCTTTGTTTTGAAATGGCATTCAAACTGGACATTTAATGCTAATTGCATTCGCCGGGTTCACCGCTTTCACCAAGCCCCAGCCAAAACATTTACTCTCCTAGAAATGAATAAATAGAAAACAGCAAAACATTCCAAAGCTAATTGCAGCCGGAATACAAAACGAATGCAAATAGAAAGGGCTCCCATAAACAGTCAACAAATGCAATGAAACCAACAGCGGAAAAGGGCCAAAACTCTCAACTATATAACAGAAATTCGCTTCAGAGAGATGAGGAACTTCTAGAGATACTTTAGAGATGATGAAAACGCTCTCTGAAGTCTGGTCCAAACTCTGTTGATTCCAATTCAAAATAATTATTTGAAAGCTGCATTAAGTAATCCAGAGATCTATTGAACAATCCAAGAGAGTTCCCTGGTTGTCGTGCAAAGTAAATGCGCCCCTTAAATATGTGTATGGATTCAACTTAAAGAAAAATTTAACTGGCAAAAAAAAAAGCTTCCGCTGAGCACGAATGTATCTGCGGCTCAGTCTCTGTCCAGTTGTGTATCTCGCAGATGCTCTTTTCTAGCTTTAGACGAACAATTGTTGTCGCCTCAGCAGCTTTTGAGATTATTGCATGGCGACAGGTTTTCATTATTATTTTGTTGTGTTTTGTTTTTAAGCGTTTTTTGTGTTGGATTGTCTCTGTCTCGCTGTATTTGTGTGTGTGAGTATCCGCGTGGCTTATTATCTGCTTATGTAATTTGGAGAATTTTTTCATCGCTTTAGCTCTTGCCCAGACGCGGGGAGAACTTCTCACTGAGCGAATCACGTTGGCAGAGTTTAGTTTTGCTCAAAAATCATGAAGCTATACTAGACATGGAGTAACTGATGTTTATGTCTGAATAAATATTAAGTAGATGAATCAACAAAGGCATTCTATCACTCAGAGTTTTGGCAATCACTTTGGTACCCTGCAAGCTGAAGGCTCTACGATTTTTACTATTCCTTGGTGTGGGTTACATAAGTTCTGTGGGGCCATTGTACAAACATATTATTGTGTCCATGCTAATCAATCACAGGCTATTGAGAACTCAAATCTACTATTGTATGGGCGGGGGAATGTGTTCTCGTAAGTCTAAAAAATATCTGTGAATGCGGTCAAGTCATGAGCTCATACTTAGCACTAGCCAAAAGTGTATCTGCGCCGTCTGTCATTACAATAGTGTCTGTAGCTGTAGCTGTAGCTCTCTGTATCTGTATCTGTAGCTAGGCGTTTAGCATTGAAGCGCAAAGTGAACTCATTCAAGTGTTGGCCACTTATTAGAGATCATTCAGCAAACACTGAAGACCCAGCAGTCAGATGGGGCGCGTGATTTGCATGGAAAAGCATAGACCTGAGATAGCCATAGAAAAACGTAAAATATACTCTTGGAAAACACTGTAATTTATGGCACGTGACGAATGGAATAATGTCCAGTCCGTGCGTTGGCCAATCATTAAGCAGATCGTTAACAAATCGCTGCCAAAAAATCACTCGGCCATGGAAAATGGGTCAAGAGCAGTGGGAAAACGAAAAACCCACTGGGAAACACACATTTGGTTCAACTTTCCAACCATCCACACATCTCGCGGCCTCTCTTTTGCAGCATTCGCTTGTGTCGAGTCGCACAGAAATGTTTTACTTTTCGGCTTATCAGAATCGCGTTTGGCAAATCTCAAATGTATAGGAACAATGGTCATTGCATAACATGATCACGGTCTTTCCCTCTTAGTCCCCCCGTGCCTGGGCAATGGCTCCTCCAATTGGAGTGCCATGATAATGAGAGACAGGGGGGAGGCAGGGGGCTACCATATTCCATTACAGGGAACACATGAACTACAGACGGAATGTGGACGGTGGGTGCGCTTATCAGTTGAAGTGAATTCCTTATACCGTAATAAGCAAATCTCAAATGATAAGCGAATGAGTTTTATTATTAGTTTTCTTTTGTTTTTTTCGGTTTCCGCAACCAGAATTGAAATTTAACGTATACGTCATGTTGGCACAGCCTAAAAACATGGAAACTCGCTTTATTTTCTGTGTTTGCGATCTTTCCCCATAGTCGCAGACGGGCAGCACGCATCGCTGCAGATTGACAATATTTCCACTCCACTCCACTCCATCTCGCATCTGTATCTGTGTCTTTCCTACATTTCGCAATGGAAAATACGAGTACGCACGAGTCAGTGAACTGCTTTTAATTACAAATCCAAGCTGCCCAGCTGCATTACATATTTACAAAACGAACAGCATCGAAATTTTCCAGTTGATCGAGACTCGAAACGGTTTGGAATTCCATTAGGGCTTTGAGAGGAAACTGCACCTGCAGCGAACTGAGGCCAGAATGCGAGCCAAGATGTGGAAACGCCAGCAACAAGCATGAGATTACATGCGATTGCTCCTGTGGCAAACTATTTCAACACGCACAAGCGAAAAGTTTCAAAGAGAATAGAAGAGCATGGAAATATCGTTTGAGCATCCATTCTGTAGCTCTGTCAATATCAATCAATTATTGTAGAGAGCTCTCCCAGATTTCAACTGTCTTAAAAGCGATAATTTACCCTTCTACTGCAGTGCATTCATTTAAAAATAAATCATTTCTACACCTACATTTACCACCAATGGGTTTAATTATTTTATTTCTGCTCATTTTGCCATTTTCCATGCGAATTGCTGCGCCTAATGCACAATCAATTGGCCCCGAAATGGCGTACAATATGCAAGATGAAAGATTCCAACAAAATTGCACAGCATTTAAGATGGAAGGCGGGCCTGGCCCGCAGCAACCACAGAAACCACTTGAGCGAGCGGCGGCGGTGCACAAATTATGCAACTGACATTGAAAAAGTCAAACAGAGATGGGTCTTACCTCTGGCCCCCCTTTTTTTTTTTTGTGGCGTGTAAATCTCATTGAAATTAACTACTTCTCCCCGCCAGACAACACCCCCAACCACACCCCCCTCCCTTGCACACTATCTCTTTCTCGCTCTCTCGCTCAGAGCTCATGGAAAATTGCTCATAACCTCGATATAAGTGGAGGGAAATCATCTGCGAGTGCATTTGCTTTGAGGCTGTGCAGCGGCTTTCGGTGAGGTATCGGATATTCGGGTGGACGCGGCAGGGCGGCGGTGCATCCACAACAATTGTCCCTGATTGGGCAATAACAGCAGCAGCAAGCCACAAAAAAACGCGAAGGTTGCCAAACAAGCGGCACAATTGCACGAGAGCGGCTGCCAGCAGAAAGATGAAATGTACTGGAGGTGCCACAGAGCCCGTCCCATCCGATGCAAATTTTGAACTATGCTAATTCCTATGCTAATACTCGCACTCACACACACACACACACCCCCCAACACAGTTCATTGGAGCGTAACAAGCGCAGTCAAATCTGAATGAACCAAATAAAAGAGAGGAGCAGCCAGGCGGCAGCTTCTGGAAACCGAATCAAAAGGTACCCTGTGGAAACTGAAGGAAGTATCAGAGCACATCCTTTGGCAAATAAAAGCCTGCACATTGCCCTGTTACTTCCGCAATATCCTCCTATAATTAATAATAATAATAATGAAGATTATTCTGCTCCGACTCTGTGGCTCTGTTTTGTTTTGATTTTGGTTCAAAAGAAAGTTTCCCGGCAACTCAAGCGGCTGGAGGGGCATGCTGGCTGCATTTCCATATAAACGAGTAACCAAATCTAAATATTATACGGATGAATTATAATTTACTGATTGCGTAAGCCGAAGCGCAGTTTAAGCACGAAACCTGTTTGCTATCTACCTAAAACAACAGCCTCAAACACTGATACAAACTGGGAACACTTTTGCATGGGAACAGCGAAGAGGGAAGAGGGAAGACAGGGTGTTCCCTTGCCCCCCTCCGAGAGTGGCGTCATTTGTTGGTTGCAGCTCAAAGTAGAACAAGCAACAGATCGCGTGTGTTCTGGCTTGGGGATCAGTTCGGGACTGGGACTGCATCTTTTGTTCTGGCCGAGTTTTCTCCTTTTCCCACCTGCCGTACTTCCGCCAAACAACGCCACGAATCGGATACTTGCACCCATGACACACTGCTACGCCGGGCGGAGATGAGATGCGATGCGATGCGATGCTCATGTCTTAGGCACTCTAGCAGATCCGACACCAAAACAGGTGCATGCAAACATACAGCTGGAAAAGAGCCTCCAGTGCGAATTATTCACTTCTCATATGAACAAAAGCCACAGAGCTGGCATATTCATGATTAAACATCAAAGAATATCAGAGTGAATAATCCGCTGGCTCTAAGAAAAGCTCCGAGGAGTGGAAGAGATGCTTCTGAGTGCTGCCAGTGAGGAATCTCTCGACGTTTTCTTTAACTATAAAGTACCAGCAAACAATAGTAAACAATATTGTACAGCAGCACTTGCAATTCATAAATGTACAAATAAAGGGAGGAGCACTGTGTGGGTATAATCTCCTGTGGCTGATTCCACAAGGTGAATCCCATTCATTACCCATTCCCATTCGGCGTGTGAATGCTTTTTTGTTCGAATTCTGATTAGCAAATCGTGCGCCGAGTGAGCGAACAACAAATAACAACAACAAAATTACCTATACGCTCCATTATATCGGTGTGGCAGTGTATCGTTTGGACTCTAGTCATCGACATCGACAGAGTAATTGACCTTGCCGCATTTTCACGCGCCTCACAAACATACACACGAAAGAATTCCAAAAAGTTTGCTTTCGCTCGTTGCTTCGTGTGTGTTTGTGATGTTTCTTTTGGTGTTGGGCAACCAACTAGAAGGCCCACAAAATAGATCAGAAACTGGCGAAAGGTGAAGAGAGGGTCAAGGAGCTGCGTGGGGTTCGTTCTCCAGACAAACACTTGAACTTCACACCCATCGGAGTGTCTTCCGCTCTTTGCCCTCCCACTCTCCCACTCTTTCTATGCACAATTGTGCATTAATGAAGCAATTTCTTGAGCTAAAGTGAAGTAATTCCAATTGTTATACAATCAAAAGTGACATAAAAGCCATAATGCCTTTTCGCTCTTCACTTTCATAGCCTGCCTCTCGGTAATTTCAATAACTGAGCACTTTTTTTTTTTGCAATAAGCTTTTGAATTGATTTCACAATCACATTATGCATACTAATACATGCATACGTACACACACACATCTCTAGCTGTATCTCTAACTGTATTTGTGCCGCTTGCATTGCGTCGACGGCTCTCTGCTCACTGCTTGAATAAAGCTTAGTAAGCGATCTTTCTGTGCTGTACGCCCCCCTTTTTCGGAATCACACAGTGTCGGGCACATACATTATCAGCACATACTGATAATTATTCGCGCCCCAGCCCCATCCCCAGCCCCGGCTCACAAATTGTTTATCTGAAATATTAGAACGTCTCTCCGCAGGCTCAAAATGCAGTGTCAGGTGCGAGTGTTTTTTTTCCCCCGTTTTCATTGCACTTTCCTCTTGAAGTCAGCCGCATAATTCGAGTATTTCCAAGTATTGTATTGTCAATTTTGATTATTTTCCAACGAATCTTTGAGGTTTGGTATTACGCAGCACAGACGTATTATTGGAAGGTTTTAAAATACACAATTACGAGGAATACACAAAAACAGTGGACCCTGCAACTGCTTCAATGTTTATATTACTTAATGAGGATATTTAAACTGCTTTAAGGATTACTTTACTGCTTAAAACGTTCACAGAGAAGTTTTACTGCTTTCAGGACTGCTTTCACTGCTTGCTCATACGAACTGCAGTTAGTTAATAATAACTAATAAATCAATTAATAAATATATTTAAATGTTTCGAAGAGACAACAACAACTACAACTATGAACTCTTTGATGTCCCAAATTCTATATTTATCTGCTAGATAATTGCAAGTTAACAACGAATTTCGCATTGAAATCTAAATACTTATAAATAAAACAGAGATACCAAATGACATTTACTGGGGAATGGGAATGCCACAAGAAGTTCAACAAGCAAGAGGCAAGTTTGAGCTTCTGCATGGGGATCGGTTTGGTTCGGTTCGGATCGGATCGAAGATGCCAATAAAATGTCAATCGGAGGGGGGCATTCGGCTAGATAGTCAGTTGCAGAGTGAGGGGAAGGGGAAGGGGGAAACTGAGAACGAAAGAGCAATTTTTGGCAGCTGTTCCGTGCCGCTGCTTAAAAATAGCCAAAGAGCGAGCTAACGGCAAAAGCAAGGGAGAAGCAGTGCGGGTGAAATGTTGTGTTGTATGTATTTGTCTTTTTTTGTTGGTTTTTTTTTTGCAAAATAGAAAAGCTAAAGAAAAGTATGCATAGAGTTATAAAACAAAAGCCAACACACAGAGTAAAAGAGTGCGTCGCGTCTATTTAAAGATTGACTGCCAGAAGGAAAAGCGACATTTTCACGCGGCTGGGATGGTGACGGTGACGATGCCGGGGAAAAGCCAACAGTTGTTGGGGCACGGCATCCAAACGCACCTCAAATAAATATCTATCTAGGCAACGCCATCTCTAAGTGTGTGTGTGTGCTTGACAAGTTTTCTCTAAGACAATTTTCGTGCTCATCTCGATGTGAAAAATCACACAGCACATGAAATGTTCCGAAAATTGAGCACACACCATGCGAAATAATAGAGCAGCAGCAGCCCAGAGCACAAGAACGGGATTGTTTTAAAAATAATTTCCCATTTGAGCGTAAATTATGAAATTGTACTAAAAGACCGAGAAATGTACCGAGAGTCGGTAAGTTAGTTTCTTCGATTGCAGTCAATAAGGAAAAACAACAAGAGAGAGAGAGATACGAAAGAGAGAGAATTCTAAATCGGTTACTTTAAAAATACTCGAGATGACATTTAGCTGGGGAATGTTTCAGTTCCAAGTTTAATGACCAACACGAGCCATCCATCGCATCCCAACAACAACAACAAAGAAAAGAGCGCAGAAGAGCGCACAGAAGAAGCAGAGGAAATATCAACGAACTTTGAAGATCCCTCCCAGCCACTCTAAATGCCAGCATCTCGCACAGACACATCCGTAGAGCAGCATTTCTCACCGCTAGATTACAACATTTTTTAGACATCGAACCCCAAACCCCAGACCCAAAACCCGAACCTCTCTCTCACAGCCGCTGTGGTAGTGAGGAATGCGCTGGGGCTGGGGCTGGGGCTGGTGCTGGGGCCTGTGGCTGGGACTGTGGCTGGTATCTAAACTTGTTTGGCACAAAACCCATCGAGTGGGTCAGCTTTTACACATTGTTTGGGCTCTGTCTCCTCCGTTTTTCCTCCACTTTTTTATTGACATTTCGCTGGTTCGAACCAAACCGAACCGAACCGAACCTCCACGAAACGAATATAATAATAACAAAAACTACAAAAACTTTCACTTGTACGCATCTTGCGGGTAAGATGAAACAGATTTGAGTACACGGGCAGAAAATCAGTAAAGTAACAGCGCAACATCGCAGCTCATGAATGGATTCGATTGGATGGGATTTGGGATTGGAAGGGAGTACTTAAGATGAAAATGATAAACAGATTGGATTGGGTCCCACGACAGGTGTCTGATGATTCTCCCCAGTGAAAGCTCGCCCTGCACTTCCCACAACTAACTATTAGTAGGGGTTTCCCGCCTCGGTGGGGATTTTTCCCCAATTTCTTTTGGCACAGATCTAAATGGAAATGGACTGGAAATCGATGGAGAAGCCCTGTGTGTGTGAGAGTGTGTTAGTGACCCAGCTAGGAACTGGGGCAGGGACATGACTTTGGCTGGAGCGTAAAAAATGCAACGAGGATTACACAGCAGTTGCGTGTAGGCGTGGCCAACTGCGAGTGCAACCTGCCCATCCCCACCACATGCGTGGGCGTTGGTGCGCCGTATGCCACCTGCAACTGCAGCTGCTCGCCCCAAATCCCCACTAAAAGGGAAATTTCGTTGCACTCACCTTCTCCTTGGCACGTCCAGCGTGTTTTTGAACAGATTTGGCCAGCATGATGCCTTTATTCTCGGACATTCAGTGTGTGAATATTTGTTAATTTATAATTAGATGAATTTTAGATATATTTATTTATATGCACTGGCCTGGCTACAGAATTTCCGACTATTGGCCGGCCACACACGTTAAAATGATAACTTTAAATGCACAGTGAACACCCAACGACGACGACGACGACAACAGCAGATTTCCTCTTTCTGCTGTGTTAACAATAAACGAGCAAGTCGCGCGCCACACACTTGTTAAACCGAAATATATTTTCGCCTCGCTGGCTTCTGCTATTTTTATGCAGTTTCAGACGGACGCGTCGAATTTATGCAGATTTTTCGTAGATGGCACGTAGACGTAGGCGACGAGATGGAAGGCGGCGACGAACGAATCTTTCTAACCTGACGCTGCTGCTGACGGAACGGGACTCACAGAGCGGCCAGTCGACAGATTCACTTGGCTCCAAAACTACGCGAGTGTACAAAGAGTGGGGCCCCAAGTTGGGGCCACAGAGAGTGAGAGAGAGCGCCACAAATACAGTCTTCCTCTCTCACTCTCATACGATCCGCTATTTTGTTTTTAGGCGGGGCGAGGTGATGTTTTAGCTTGCACCAATTTACTGGGATTATCGTTAGTTAGTCAATTGCATTAGGTACAGATCAAGACAAAGAGTGTCATACATAAATTAACCATTTAATTTGTATTGTTTTTACTAATATTGTTGTCAGTGTGACCGCGAAATTATCGATACAATATACCGTCAGGGCCTCGAAAATATACCGAAATATACTTTTTCATTTTCAAAATATACCGCGGAATAGGGCTGTCAACTATATAACAAAATATCAATTTATCGATATTTATTTAAAATAAAAATATATATACATATATCGTGATATTTTTTGACAATATAATATATATATATAATATATTTTCTAATATTTTAAGTTCCGTCCTAACCACAGGATCTTAATAAATATATAGGGTATATTGTATATTTACACAAGAGTGGATGTATGTATGTAACGCACAGAAGGAAATGTTTCCGACCCCATTAGGAATATATAATCTGTTCTTAGTAGTAGTTATCAGGGTTAATGGCCGAGTCGATTTGGCCATGTCTGTCTGTCCGTCTGGCAGTTACATTAAATTTTTTAGAGTATTTTCTTGCTATTATTTTAGTATTTTTAAGTATGCAATGCCAATTCACCAAGTTAAAAAACGAGTTGAAATGCGAGGCTCATGTCAAAGTCTAGTTCATGATCAGAATCAAATTGATCGTTTGCCATAAAAATCTGCACAATTAATTTTTTAAATATCTGAAAGAATGGCATGAAAAAACTGGATATACGGTGTATACAAAAAATACGACAAAGTGTATAAACAAACGTCCCTAGTTCCTCGTCAGGTGTCTCTGTCGCTAATTACATAAAAATGTAGTTAATATGTATCAAATGTGTAGTTATTCTGTAGTAACCTTGTAAAAATTGTATTTTTAATAAATTCTATGTTGATTCAACCCTATTTTATGAATATTGAAATCAAAATATGTACTTAAGACCAGTATATGTATCAGGAAATTGGTCCATTTATAGTAAACAATTATATTATCACTGCTGAGAATGCTATCTAGCTAGTAATCTAAAGCGGAATATCAAAATCAAAGAATATCAACACAATCGCTGTTCACACATTATCAGGCCCATACGAGCCAGCTGGTCGTTGTGTCCACAGAAAACGAATTAAACATAAAAAAATCGTCATGAAGTCAACATAAAGTTCGCACTTAAGGAAAAAACAGCGCGCGAAAAGATATCCTCTCGATAAACGTAAATTCTGGGCACGTGTGGCCCATTTTATACATGTTTATTTATGCATGATATATAAGTAGTAGACGCGAGTTTATGAGTAAAACAATTACAACAAAGTGAAGCACGAGACGAGTGTTGCATACAATAAAAAAAGAGTCTTGGGTGTTTTGGGGCAGCATAAAATCGATTCGGAGTGCATGCGTGTGTGGGGTGTGGGTGTGTGTGCCGAAATTACATGCATGTGTATCTTTGTGGCAAATGCAAAGAAGCAGCAAGCTCACGCGCTTCTTTTCCCTACCCCCTACCCCTGGGGGCCGATCCAGTTGATAGAAGTTTAACAGCAAAGCCACATTCGTTCGCCGATTGCAAGAGAGTGAAACAAACAAAAGAGCCCCAACCTGTGTCAAAATCAGCCTTAAAACTATTCAGGTATGTAAACTAAAAATATAAAAATGCGCGCCCTTGTGTGCGTGTGTAGCTGCCTGTGCTTGTGTGTTTGTGGTATGTGTGAGTGGGTGCGAGAAGTTCCTACCTAACCTCAATTTGCTCAAACTGATTATGATAGGCGGCAAAGAGACCTGGCAGCGGCATTAATTATTTAAAAATAATGCATTCGCTGTAGTTGGCCTTTATTGAGGGATGTACATGGAACATTTTCTGTTCCACTACCACAAGAGTGTGTTTGCTTTGAGGTTAGAAAGTGGAATTCGCTTTATCAATGGCAAGATTTACCGATAAATTGCGGCTGAGAAGAGCAAATAGCAGTTACAATTGTTAAGTTAATAATGCCTGTGCCGTGTGTGTATTGTGGAAATATTTCTTATCGCATTTTTTCTGCTCGTTTCGTGGAACATCTGTATGTATAGGTAAATTAAAGTTCCGCAATCTACTGGCACGTGTGTGTGTAGTCATTTTTAATTGTCTCTGATTTAATAAAACTAAAAAGAAAAAACACAATGCCACCGAATAAATACAAATAAGAAGAGAAGGAAGATGTTCAAAGTAAAAACAACAATTCCACATACCAGACACAGGCACACACACAAACTCGCTCGACTGCAGTCAAAACACATAAACGTGCACTTGTATGGGAGTAAAAGAGGCAGAGCGTTTACCGCGCGCTCACCTTTTGTTATTGTTGCACTGCACTGGGCTGCCAACTGGTCTAAAATGTTATTTCAAATAATTATTTTTTATTAATTTTAATTAATCCAGAATCTCAGTTTGATTGATAATCAAATATTACTCGTCTAGCCATATTATCAAATAAAAGCAAGTTGGCAGCTTCTATAAGCTACAGATATTTGGGTATCTGGTTTTCTTTGTGTGTGTGTTTGTCTGGCTACAAAGTGATCCACACTCTTAGCTTAGCCTTCAGTTGGTTGGGGATTTTTGTGTAAATTCTAATTAAATAATTCGTTGAATCAAGCTTACTGCTCTGTTGATTGAGGGAGAGGCATACACACACAGTCGTATAAATGCATTCTGTTGTGCTTTCTTTGCGTCCGTCACAAGACAAGACGTTTTCCCCCAATTTTCTTTATGAAGCGCGTCAAGTTTCGACTGGGTCCGAGTCTGGTTTCGGCTTTTGGCTGTTTGGAAACTTGAAAAACAAGTTACCAGTCGGCGCACTTCATTTTTTTGAACTCTCCACCGCACACAGCACTCACACACGGACAGACTACATCTCTCAGTATTTGCTTTAAAAGCCTGCCTGGGTCTCTGGTTTGGCTGGGCCTAGATTGGTGGTCTCGTAGCGATCTCTGCCCTCTCAGCTTGGAGCGTGAAGCACTTGCCTCGCGTAGACGATTGCTTGCAATTTGCCATTGTCTTTGCATTTGCCAGAGGCCAGCGAACAAATCTTGAACTTGATGGTGGAAATTACGGTATTACAAGTACATGTGTTAAAATACAAACATTTTCTCTGCGGGTTCGGTGGCGCCCAATATTGTCATGGATACATTCTAAAATAAAATATTAATAGCTGTATCTTCCAATAAGAATTGTTGTCTGCAGCTTTATTCATTTACATATAATCCAGCTACCTTCGTCCGTTCCAATTACAACATTCGTTGGTCATTCGAAGAGTTACCTTTGGTAGCATCTTTGAAACCTCAAGGCTCAAGTGACAAACCAAAATATTCGGTAATTTGCTGACCACACATGAAACTAGAGGCATGATATGTGCATGCACGGCGGACCGGACGAGAAACATATCTCTTCGCCTGATAAAATGTGCACCCAATCAGATATACGAATTCTGTTGTGGCCAGCTTTGGTTGTTCTGGATGTTGGTTGTTGTTGGTGGAGCTTTAGATGGCTGTGTCATATCGTGTCTTCTGGTAATGTTTCACCGAGGGGCTTCGGCCAGGTCGTCGGCATGTCGCCACACTCCATCGAAGGCCTAAAATTAGCACACGGATAATTAGAAAGCACGGAACCACCTGGCATCAGACTGATGTTTCGGCACATATGTATACGTATGTGGGGAACATCAATAATACCTGGAAAGGCAAACAAACCTTTCTGCAGCACTGGAACCACAAACTAGCGCGTGGGCGGCACACAGAGTGTGGTTGTCCCTTTTGCTCCAAGGAGTTTTCAGCTGCAGTCATCAGAGTGGGGAGGCTGCAGGCTTGGGCCTAGACATGCGCTGCACAAGCTGCAAGTGAACTTTGAACTTTCCGACGAGGAGCTCTTCGTGTTCGTGCTGCTCCAACTTTTGGATGCACTTGATTTGCATTAGCCATCGACAGGGCCTGGCAGTGCGTTCCCGCACAGCAGGTGCTGAGGGGTGACACAGAAAGCGCGCTCGCTCCCTTAAACTCTCTGGCTCTCTCTTGAGGGTCCGTCACGTCTGCATTGCGCAATGAGAGAAATAATCGATAATTGCAAGGTTTCCATTTCCACCACCACCAGCAGCAGTCAATTCCACGCCAGATTATTCGCGTGTACAGATTTTATTGCCTGCTTCTTCCAGACGCAAATTGAGATTCCAACATGTGTTTTTTGGGTTGTTTGGTGACGAGAGAAGTAGAGTATGCTGGCTGCATCGTGTATGGTGGCCATCGACGACGGATCCGATCCGCCGCGGCTCTACCGCCATTGTCATGGTGAGATGCACTTTGCTGCCTTTCTACGTTACACACAAACAAACACACAGACACACGGCCACGAGTACGCGAGTGTGCGTTTTTCTTGCGCCTGTGTGCGTGAGCGAGGTGGAGGTTGTGGATTGTAGTAGGTGTATATGTGCCGCCACTGCCGCCGCCGCAAAGTGTAACCGTGGCGTTGTAGCCTGTTCTGTAGTCCGTTTGGTTTCTGATTTTCAGTTTTGTCGATTTCATTATGTACTGCAAGAGTATCGACGCCGACGTCGCCACAATACACATTTTTCTATGTATGGGTTTCGTTTCGCTCTTTTACTCGCTCTCGACCTGAAGCAGGGTATCGCTGGGTGGTGTTGCCATGGTGTTGTTGGCTCGCATCGCGTAGCTGGTGCGGATCACCCTGTATTATCCGACTTGTTTTGCAAGCTCTCGTGCCGGCTCTTTCGCACCGTATGTGTGTTGGTGCTTTTTGCACTTACGTAAGCTCCCAGTCATCCGACTGACTCGACTCTCCGAACATTTGTTACTTATCCAAATTCTAAGCGCCATTTTCTCATTTTCTGCTGCTCACGACGATCTTTTCTTTCCTCAATTTATTTCGCCTCAATCGCTGGACTGTAGACTGTAGCCCCAGAGTAGAGTCCATTAGCATGCAAGAGCATGGAGCAAACTTCCTTCCACTCGCACACGGTTCCACTGAAAGAGACTGCAGTCTAGAACCCAGGCGGCCAAATATGTGTGTGCCCCAGTACATGGGGAATCTGTTATGTACTTTTTTATTGCCTCTCACATCTCAAGCAACAGAACAGCAACGATTCCCATTTTTAATGCGCGCCCGAGTCCGTGGTTTGCTGCGTTGCCACCCTATTTGATGTGTTCATGGGCAGCAACAGAAGAGACGAAATGAATTCCAAAGCAACACTGCGCGCGCGCATTTACACTCCCTCTATCCGCTCTGGCTCTGTCTCCCTGCATGTCGTCAGTTCTCTCGCGCTCTTTTGTTGCTTCTTCGCACCAACACACTCACGCACAGACACGCACACAAAGGCCACTACCTATTCTCTTTCTCTCTCTCTTCTCTGCCCGTCGCTGGCAGCAGGCTGACTCCGACGAACTGCTGGCCGTTCAATCGAAAATGTTTGCGGCGGCGTTAAGATGTACGAAAAACGTTTCCTCGCCAAAACTGTGTGAATATCTGTAAAAAGTCACAGAGAAACAATCATTAAATCGAAACAAAATAGTGCAAACGCGGTAAAAACAGAAAGCAATCCGTTGTGACGAAAAAAATTTGAATAAAAACGGCCCAAGCGATATTTAAAGTCTCGATTGTACAGAAAAACTATATTTTGGCGAACAAAAAAGGTGAAATTGGTTGAAAAGTGTAGGAAATAGTTGCAAGTGCAAAATACTGCGTAAAACGTGAAAGTTTCCAATAACAAGCCCAACCGAAAGGCAGTTTATAGTAAATATAAAGGCACACACACACATACATGCATATGCACATATTTCGAGTATATACACAGCCAAAGCAAATGAGAAGCCCAGCCGTTGCTGATGTAAGTTGAAAGAGGCGCGGGGGAGGTGGGGCGGTCCTCAGAACCATGAATATGAAATATCCTTCAAGTGCACTTGGTGAAATCAAACAACTTTTCGTAGTGGCAAGCGAGCAGCTAAAACTTGTGAAAAATACAACATTTTTAGGTTAGGTCAATTTCAATTGGTTTATATACACACACGCACACACACTCAGAGGGATAGAGAAACCCAATACATATTTAAAGCGCACAGACAAAAAGTCGTCGACGACTGCTACGTGGTTGTTGTTTGTGCTGCCGCTCACACTCACGCACAGCAATCCACATGAACACACACATGGGCGGAGGAGAGCCGCACACACACGTAACAAACACACATATACACAAGTTTGAACCATTGCTTTTGGCTTGCTTATGAACTGACTGTATTTTTTCAACGTAGTGTCGTTTTATTTTCGTTCGTTGATTCGTTCCCTCTCAGTTCGAGCGCTTATCTTGACTTTGCTTTGATGCGCCATTCGCATGTAGTGTGTGAGTGTGTTCGTACATTTAAATGGCTCCCAACACTGAATAATATAACCCGCTGGCTGGCCCCGGCCCCAGAGCTCCACGGAGCGCCGCCACCACACACAATGAGAGCATCATTTTTGCTTCTGCCTCTGCCTTTCCTTCTTATTCACATCTCTAGCTCTTCCTCTTCACACCAGTCCGTCTGCCTTTTCTTGTTCTTGTTTGTTGTTCTTGGTTCGTTTTCTCATTTCTTTTCGGCTCTTTCAATTTTACACAGCTTTCTTCTATGGCTATAGTACGAGTAGAATATATGCCTTAGCTATTTTGTACATATTTCTCTCTACATCCATATGTTTTATTTGCGAAATTTATTAATAGAGCAGCGGTAGTGCGTCTCTGTGTGTTTGCGTGTGCGTTTGTGTGTGTGAGAGTGAGTGAGAAAGTAACACAAAAAATCGAAATATTAATTCGTGCATTAAAAACTACTAATAACGGTGGTGGCTCCCTATCCGATAAATAAGAAAAATGAATCAAGATTAGATTGTTGTGATGCCAGACAGTGCAAAGAAAATAAGTGATTAACAATTTTTGCATATTTCTTGCCCCTCTCCTTTGTGCTGCGTATTCTGTGCTGTGTATACACTTAACAAAACAGATAAGATAATGTTCGTGTGCACGTAATAGAGCAGCAGAACAAGAACAAAAAAAAATGGAGGGAAAATTTTGCCCACATGTCTCCCCCAAGCACACAGCAACACAGTTGCGCGCACACACACACGCACAAATATTCAGCTGCCATGAACGCCCCAATTTTGTGTTGGAGCCCAGAGCTCTTCCACATTGCGCGCTCAGAGACACACGCAGCACATACATACATACACATGTACGTTTGGTATGCACTGGCAATGCCGATGATGGCGGATCCAAATACAATAACAAAAACTGCCACACGGTAAATGAGAGTGTCCGATATACATAGGAGTAAAGGAAACGCATTCAATCCAACGGGAGGGCTCTTTTTCTCCTGCGAATATGCAAAGGACTTGTCATAGAGTGGGAAGCTTCGGAGCTTTTGTGCGGCTGTACAGTGTTTCAATATTTGTTTACAAATGCCGAGGCAACCAATTGGTGGGTTGGGTGGGTGAGTGGCTAGAATGATCCTCAAGGCGGTTTCGAATTGAATTGACTCCCGCCAGCACAGGCCCGCGCACAAATACACTTTCATTCAAGTTATATTTACACTTAACCACTCTCTTCGAAGTTCCATACTCTCTCTCCTGTGCGCCGCCGCGCAACTATGCTCTCTCTCTC
Organism: Drosophila subobscura; assembly: GCF_008121235.1. Taxonomy (NCBI): domain Eukaryota; kingdom Metazoa; phylum Arthropoda; class Insecta; order Diptera; family Drosophilidae; genus Drosophila; species Drosophila subobscura. The sequence goes on from NC_048531.1 coordinate 7,051,410, forward strand.
TTTTGGTAGCTCCTCTCTAACGAATGCCCGCCAAATACTTGATGTGTGTGTGTGCATGTGTATGACGGGTTGTTGCTGGCCCCAAACGGGTGAAAAATACCTTTTGAAAAAATCTGCCATCTACTGCGCCTCAACAACAAATTTGCGCTCTCTCTCTCCTGTTGGCACGGTCTCTCTCACTCTATTCTCTCTCTCGCTAATATGGCTGCACCACCGACCGCCACCACCTTTGCATTTGTGGCTTGCTGCTGCAGCATTTGGCTCTTGTAAGCTGTAGTAGATACAGAATGTATACCATCAAGCCCCGCTCCCTCCCCTCTGGCAATAACATGTATATACGTATATTTTCAAATATGCTCTGTCTGCGAGTGTGTGTGTGTTTGTTTCCAGTGGATTCTATGCAAGCTCTGAGGTCGTGCATGGGGAATTTGGCACCTTCCATGCGCTCACACAAGAAGCATGCTTAGGAAGGCTTTACTGTACCCGCTAAAACCAATAACAAAGCGCGCGCCCAATTCCGGTTGCACGTATCTATATGTACATATGTATGGTTGTGTGTAAATACTTATATACATGCCTAAGAAGAGAGCGTTGGCAACTCTCCTCCGCTATATACTTGTATTGTTATTGCCCCCCGCCCTCTCGTGCCAGCAGCGGTGGGCTCTTTCTATCAAACACGGAACACAATACAAAGGAACAAATGTTCTTCTACTCTCTTTTTTTTGCGATATGGCAAACTAATTTCGTGCTGTGCCCACAAAATAAAATGTTTGTTGCTTTGTGGTTGGGACACATTTCTATGTAGTGTGAAATTATGATATTGAGGATTTCCTATTGGTATTTCCTCGTGTTATGGAGAATTTATTTAATAATTGTTTCTATTATTTTTCTTACAGTCGGGCTTACCTTAAAGCACAAATAGCAGCAGAGCTGGAGAGACCACGCACGACGTGGCAAAAGCAAAGAGTAGCAGCAGAAGTCGCAGCCACAGCCGCAGCATCAGCAAACAACGTCGTCGCCTAGTCGCCGCCGTTGTTGTTGTTGTCGTTGCTGACAATCTCTCAATTATAGAACCTCAGGGCATTTGCCGCTAGCGGGCGACCAAATGCATAGACAACATATGTTGCACTCACGAGCAGTTCAAGATCAAGAGCCGCAGTCAAAGCAGTTGCGACCACGACCGTTTGTTGCATACTACATACGCTCATAGGAGAGCGGCGAGAGGGCGAGAGGGCGAGAGAGGGAACACCACCCAGTATCATCCCAGTATCCAGCATCCCTGTGCTTAGGCAGGGACCGGATCGGACTCCACAACGGCCTCAAAGGGGAAAAGCCGCACGGAGGAAGGACAAGCAACCAGACAGAGAAACGACAAGATGATGAAACGCACCCGTGTCGACGAGGTGCAGTTCGGGACACGTCCCGGCCCACCAGCTCCGGGCGTTGTCGGCGTCGGTGTCGGAGTTGGAGTCGCCGGCGTTGGCGTTGGACCCACTTCCGGCGTCAGTGTCGGCGGTGGTGGCTCCGCCACTGTGGGCGTAAACACAGGAGTAACAATTGGCACAGTGGTGCCAAGTGCTCACAGTGCCACCATTAGCGGCATCAGTTCCATACACCATCGCATCCTCACACCACAGCATGGTGGTGCCCAGACCATAGCCTATCTGCCGTCCACCACGCCGACGGCAACGAATCTGAAAACAACGAGCTCAATTGTTGACAGCACCAGCAGCAGCAGCAGCATCATCAGCACCAGCACAGGAGGAGCCCAGGTGGCCACTGTTGGCGTGGGAGTGGGAACAGTAGGAGGAACTGGTGCAGCTGGAGGAGCAGGAGGCGGAGTAGTTGTATCCACTGGCAGCGCGGGTACACAAACACTTCAGTATACGACATGTGAGTAGACAAATTAAACCAGAAACCCAGAACCAAACTGAACGCATTCCCTTCGCTTGCAGCCTATAGCGTGGCGTCAATACAGGCTGGAGGAACTCTCAAGGGGAGTACATCGGTGGACGGTGGCAATACCGTGCAGATTCATGTCACTGGAGGCGCAGGAGCAGTGGGAGGAATAGTAGGAGGATCCGCTAACCCATCCAACGCCCAGACAGTCTCGAGCAGCTCCCAAACGGCAAGCAGCACCATCCGACAGCGTACAATAAGCGGTACACAGACCGCGGCCAGTGCAGTCAGCAATCTCACATCAATGGCGCAACATCAGACGCCTGGCAGTCTGCCCCAGACGGCACAGACGCCACCCTCAGCTGCTGCAGCTGCCGCTGCTGCCCAGCAGCCGGGCAATATTATCACAGGAGGCAGTAGTACCCCACCGCAGGGACAGGGATCTGGAGGAGGAAATGCCACGCCACGACTGAAGGTGGAGGATGCGCTCAGCTATCTGGATCAGGTGAAGTACCAGTATGCGGACCAGCCGCAGATCTACAACAACTTCCTCGACATCATGAAGGAGTTCAAGTCGCACTGCATCGACACCCCGGGGGTGATTGAGCGCGTCTCGACGCTCTTCAAGGGCCACACGGAGCTGATCTATGGCTTCAATATGTTTCTGCCGCCAGGCTACAAGATTGAAATCCATTCGGATGCCCTTGGCTGCTCGGTGCCGGTGGTGTCGATGCCTTCGCCCCCCGGCGCACCCACCAGCACTGGGACGGTGCACATGATAGCCGGCGGCACCAGCAGCCCCCTGGCCACTGCCGGCCATAACTTAAAGACCACGCTGACTGCCGCCGCAGGAGGAGGAGGAGCTGTTGCGGCCGGAACAGCTGCCGCTGCGGCAGCCGTGGCACAAATTCAATCTGCAGGCGCTGTCAATCTGATGACCCACGGCGGTGCATCGCTCACCCAGACCACGATTCATGCGCTGCAGCAGGCCACACCACCGCAGTCGCAGTCCCCGGGGCATGTCCATGTGAGCGTGACCAGCTCGTCAGCGCCAGCGGTGGTGGCCGTGGCTGGAGGACAGCCGCCGGGCAGCATCTCTGTGTCGGCGCACAACATGCCACAAAATTACTCGCGGGATCGAGAGCGGGCCACAATCACGCCAGCAGCCGGTCAAGTGGTGACGGCGACAGCGGCTCCTTCAGCGGCCAGCAGTATTGTTGTTGGCGGTGGTCCGCCCACTCCGAATTCCCTGAGCGAACTAAGTCCACACGGTGTTGCGGTAGCTGGTGGCGGAGCGGGTGCCCAGCACAATCTGCATCACATCCAGCAGGCGCATCAATCGATACTCCTTGGCGAGACGGGGCAACAGAATCAGCCAGTGGAATTCAATCACGCCATAACCTATGTAAATAAGATCAAGGTGAGTGAAAAGAACGTGCAGATGTGGTGGTCGAAAGGTGATGGCTAATCTGTGTATTTCTTCCCGTTTAGAATCGTTTCCAAAACCAGCCGGCAAAGTACAAGAAATTCCTGGAGATTCTCCATGCCTACCAGAAGGAGCAGAAGGTGATGAAGGAGGGCAGCCTTAATCAGGGGAAAATGCTCACCGAACAGGAGGTCTACACGCAGGTGGCCAAGCTCTTTGGCCAGGATGAGGATCTGTTGCGGGAATTTGGACAATTCCTGCCCGATGCCACTAATCATCAGTCGTCGGGCGGGGGGCAGTACATGGCAAAGGCCTCCTCCGTGCACCTCAATGATCACAGCAAGCAGCAGCAGCAGCGTACCACCGCCACACTGAGCGGCGGGGCACATATTACCATGTCGAGTGCCTCGCCAGCGCACAGCATTGGCTCACCCCTCCATCTGAGTGGTGGGGGCACACTGCCGCAGACTCTCGACAGCAGCGCCCATGCAGCGGCCATTGGCAACCTTTCCGCGGTGAACACCAGCGTCAGTATCAAGACTTACAACAACAATCAGCAGCATCAGCAACAGCAGCAGCAGAACCATGTAATTGCATCGCAAAGGAATGATCTACTCTTCGAGAAGGACTATCATGGTGTGTCGCCAGCCAGTCTGCAACAGCAGCAGCAGTCGCACCAGCGCGGCGCTGGAGTGGCGCATCATCATTTGGCGGGGACTACTGCTGGAGCCGCCAATATTCGAGCTGGAGCGGGCGGTGGCAGCGTCATGGTGCCCTTTGAGAAGGAGCACCGGAACAATCATCATGTACAGAAGTATGTGGGGGGACACTCGCAGAACCAGAGCCTCTCGCACCATGGCCACAATGCCAAGAAGTCGCCCAGCTATGGCCTCTCCTCGGTGATTGGATCCTTGCCGCACCTTTCCGACAATTCCCTGGACCGCAGCTCGCCGGGCATTAGTTATGCGGCGACAGCTGTCCTGACCCCTGGCCATCATGCGGGTCAGAATAATTCTGCAGCAGCAGCCGCCGCCGTCAGACGGCAGGGCGGAGTCGAGGACGGTGGCCTGTATGGGAGCGTCGGAGGAGGCGGCGGCGGACCACCGCCGGCCAAGCGATCTAAGCCCTTTTGCAGGGATGTCAGCTTCTCGGAGGCATCAAGCAAGTGCACCATCGCGGATGCGGCCTTTTTCGACAAGGTGCGAAAGGCCCTGCGCAGTCCCGAGGTCTATGACAACTTTCTGCGCTGCCTGACGCTGTTCAATCAGGAAATCGTGTCCAAAGCGGAACTCCTGGGACTCGTCTCACCCTTCCTGATGAAGTTTCCCGATCTCCTACGCTGGTTTACCGACTTTCTGGGCCCACCCGTTGGTTCGGGTCAGGGCCAGGGTCAGGTGGGAGCAACAGGAGGCGGAGGACTTATCGATGGCATGCCACTAGCGGCTACACAACGGCAGGGTGGCAGCAGCAACAGCAGCTCCCACGATCGAGACCGGGAACGAGGCACCAATCATCCAACGGCCGCCGAATACGTACAAGATGTCGATCTGTCGGCGTGCAAGCGGCTGGGCGCCTCCTATTGCGCCCTGCCGCAGTCCTCAGTGCCGAAGAAATGCAGCGGACGGACAGCCCTGTGTCGTGAGGTGCTCAACGACAAGTGGGTCTCATTTCCGACGTGGGCCAGTGAGGATTCCACATTTGTGACGTCGCGCAAAACGCAATTCGAGGAGACGATTTACAGGTAAGCAGATGGCCTCTCCTCTCCTTCTCTGCCCTCTACTCCACTGTGAAATAAGTCCTAGAAATAATCCGGTGGATGCTTTGGTTTTCTTTCTTCTTTTAACTCTTCTTTTTGGGACCTATTTCATGGTGTTGCCAGCACTATCCTCTTCCCTCTCCTCACCTCACCTCTTCTATCCCTCTGTTTGTTTGTTTTCTTGGTTCCTCTTGTTTCTGTTTCTTTGGCTTTCGTTTATTTGAATTAACCAATGCGCACGTGTTCTAAACAAAAGGAATATTCACAGAACGGAGGACGAGCGATTCGAGCTAGATCTGGTCATCGAGGTGAACAGCGCCACCATTCAGGTGCTGGAGGGTGTCCAAAAGAAGATGTCCCGCATGTCCAGCGAGGAGTTGGCCAAATTCCATTTGGACGATACTCTGGGCGGCACATCGCAGACGATACACCAACGTGCCATCCATCGAATATATGGCGACAAGTCGGGGGAGATAATCCAAGGCATGAAGAAGAACCCCTCGGTGGCAGTGCCCATCATCCTGAAACGGCTGAAAGTCAAGGAGGAGGAATGGCGGGATGCACAAAAGGTAAGTCTCAAAAGGCAGTCCCAGCACACCAGCTAGATAGTTACTTAACGTTTGTTTCTGTTATTTGTTGCAGGGCTTCAACAAGCAGTGGCGCGAGCAGAACGAAAAGTATTATCTCAAGTCGCTGGACCATCAGGCCATCAACTTCAAGCCCAACGATATGAAGGCCCTGCGCTCCAAGAGTCTCTTTAATGAGATCGAAACTCTGTACGATGAGCGGCACGATCAGGAGGATGATGCCATGGAGCAGTCTGGGCCGCATCTTGTGCTGCCCTACAAGGACAAGACCATACTTGACGATGCCGCCAATCTGTTGATCCATCATGTCAAGCGGCAGACGGGCATACAAAAGCAGGAGAAGCAGAAGATCAAGCAGATCATACGACAATTTGTGCCTGACCTGTTCTTTGCGCCGCGACAGCCACTCAGCGACGATGAGCGGGATGACGGTGAGTCATAACTTCTTTATTTCACTATCCAAAGTAGTTAGTAATATCTAACCCACATCACCAACTAATTATCGGAGTTTCCATGATGTAAAGTGCACTGAGACCACTTAACGAAAAGTCAATAAAGTAGATTTCCATATAATTATGTTTGAAAATGGTTTTAAAAGTTGATTGAAATTTAGATAACTTCAACTATTGTCATGTAATTTAATTATAATTTCCATTAACTTGAATGTAAAATCGTTTATCAAACATTATACATTTTTTGCTATTTATTTTTGTTGTTTTTAATTCAATGTTTGCTTTTATTTTTTATTAACTTCTCTAAAAGAAAGACACATTTTGACTATCATTAAATCCAATCTGTTCTTTAAATTTTATATCTTTTTAAGTATTATATTTAATACATTTTTGACTTATTGGAAATGCCCATTTTTATTTAGTTTAAAGCTCCACCTTACCTTAATTTTAAGTACATTCATATTTATTATTATTTATTTGATTTGCGTTAATAGTATTTTAATTGAGTGAATGTTTTTTCGTTTTCTTTTTCATTTGAATATTAACAACCACAACAACAACCAACAACTGCAACCCACAAACTGCTCTTGTAACTTAATGCAAAAACAAAAAACATAAAACGATAACTGTAATTAATTAACACCGCACAAATGGAATGCACACACTGAAACAACCACATCGCATATCGAATATTCGTGTCCACATATGTATAGCCTTTCCATTTTTGGCAGATGACAATACCAAAATGGACGTAGACCATTTGCCGATGAGTCGAGCCGATTCGGTGACTCGAAATGCCAAGGGATCGCCCAGCGAGAGCGGTTCCCCGGCACGCAGCACGGCGAGCACCAGCAGCAGTGCGGCGGCAGCGGCAGCCGTTAAAAATGAAGCTGATGAGGTGAAAGCAGCGACGACAGCAGCAGCATCATCATCTACTACGACGACAACAACAACAGCGAAGACGACGCCAGCGAGTTCAGCTTCAGACGATGCCACACCATCAACATCCTCAGCAGCAGCAACAGCAGTAGCAGCAGCAGCAGCATCAGCCTCAGAGGCCAAGGCAAAGGATGAACCCCTGTCTAACCGAGATGAGGCAGGGAGCAGCAGCACCACCACCAACAGCACAGGTAGCGGTGTGTCCAGTCCAAGACCAGATCAAGCAGCAACATCAGCAGTAAATCCCGGCGATGTGGAAATCAAACAAGAGCAGCAACACGCTGACTTTGCCCACCCCAAGCTGTTGCCACAGCATGCGCAGGGCCAGCATGAGGTGAGTTTTAACCAGAGCAGACTAGGGGACACATTGATCTATAACTCTATATATTATTCTCCCCACTGCAGGATGAATCCTACTCGCTGTTCTTTGCCTCCAACAACTGGTATCTGTTCCTGCGCCTACACGCGATTCTCTGCGATCGTCTGCATCATATGTATGAGCGGGCACGGCTGCTGGCCATCGAGGAGGAGCGTTGCCGGGTGAATCGGCGAGAGAGCACCGCCACGGCACTTCGGCTCAAGCCCAAGCCTGAGGTTCAAGTGGAGGACTTCTATCCCACCTTTCTGGATATGCTCAAGAATGTCCTGGACGGCAACATGGACTCGAACACGTTCGAGGACACGATGCGTGAAATGTTTGGCATCTACGCTTACGTTTCCTTTACGTTGGACAAGGTATGTTGTAGTGGATCTAGTTTAAGCATCGTCTCGATTGCTAATCTCAATTTTTCTTTACTTTGTTGCCAGGTTGTGTCGAACGCCGTTCGCCAGCTGCAATACTGCGTTACTGAGCGAGCCGCATTGGACTGCGTGGAGTTGTATGCCACCGAACAGCGGCGTGGCAGCACTGGCGGCTTTTGTCGCGATGCCCACAAAACTTTCGAGCGCGAGATGTCGTATCAGCGCAAGGCGGAGAGCATGTTCAACGAGGAGAACTGCTTCAAGGTGTACATTGTAAGTAGTGCCTTTCAATCCTTTAAGCCATCAATTACTACAACGCAACGGAATTTTACTCTCTTGCAGTACAAAATTGACTGTCGCGTTACTATAGAGCTGCTCGACTCGGAGCCCGAAGAGGCGGACAAGCCGGCGCTGAAGGCCCAAAAGTTCAGCAAATACGTAGAGAGAGTTGCGAATCCGGGCCTCGGCGGCAGTGGCAGTGGGAATAGTGCAGCACTGAGCAGCGAGAACATTGTGGAAGAGTCGGACATCAAGACGGAGGAGGAGGATGAAAATGCCGAGGTGAGTGTTTCGGAAGGGCAGAAGGAGCTGGGCAGCAGCAGCATTTGAGCCAAAGCCAGAGCCCCTTTGCGTGTGTGCTGGAAGAGTGGTTAACCATGTTGTTTGTGTATTCTTTTATTCATTTCTATTTTTGTTTTCCGATTCGTATCCTCCTCTGTTGTGTTTCACTGTACATACCATACCATACAATACATTGAACAAATATAGTTTAGACCGGTAGACCCAGACCCAAACTAATGGACCGACTACAGTACAAAGCCCAACCAACACCCACACACCTTCTGTATATATCAGTTTTGGTTACATCTCTTATCTGTTGTTGTATCTATCTATCCATCTATCTATCGCCGTTGCACAAGCTTTTGTTATTTTTCTCTTGTCGTTTCGCAAGCCTCGGGTGCACACACTTTTTGTTGTTGTTTCTTTTATTTGAAATATTCTTTTTCGACTATATTCCGTTTTGATATTGATTATCAACATGCCAATTGCCAACTTTTGCCAATCGCCCACATTTTTGCATACATATCGATAAATACAATCGATTGAAAATACCGAAACAAAAAAACAATAAATGCAACAAATTAAAAAAGAAGAACAAGAAAATATTCACTAATCTAATTAATGCTTTTTCGCATTCTTTTCTCTCATTTTTTCCGATTTATTTTTTCGTACCAGGTCAATTCCAAGGCTTGAAATAACAAAATAGTTTTGATAATTTCATTGAATAAGAAGAAGAAAAAGTCATATTGCAAAATGAAATAGTAATAAATGAATTTGTTTTTTGATTACCAGAACAAAACAAAAATGCCAAAACTTACATCGCAAAAACAACCGTAACACCATCAACCTTTTTTACCCATCACTATTACACACCATCACATCACCCACCACTACCACTACCACAACCACCACCACAACCACCACCCACCCACAACCACACCGACACATGCATAAGAATGTAAAGAACCGTTCGTCCAAGCAATAACAAGCAACAATAATAATGACAAACCGAATTATCACCTAAATAATTGTAGCATTTACCACCCACCCGCCACACAGAAACATGTATACATAGATACCAGAACACTCTTTTGCCAGCATACGTATATATATATATATACATATATATATACCTGATGTAAAAAAGTAGAATCAACTACAGCAGCAATAACAACAATAATTATAAACGTAGGCACGCGCTTGCATTTGTTTCTAATTTTGTTATGCCTTGAGTTTGTCTCCCTTAGTGTTATACCGAAGGTCAGTAGTTCAGTCGCGTCGCGAAGAGATTCTTCTTGGCAAAGGTGAAGGTGACAGAATAAGTGTGTGCGTGTGTGCGTAATGGTGTGTGTTGTCAGATGAGATGTTAAAGAGGAGGGAGGATGAGGTGTGAGAAATGGATACACGATTGCGGTGTCAAGTTGTTTCAGTTCCAGTGTTGAGCAGCACTCGATTTGAGGGCTTAACAACACCACACAAACATATATGTAAATATTTATTATCGTGTTTTTAATGTAAATAACATTTAGCGTCAAAGTACATATGTAATTAAGTGTAAGAGTTTAGTAGCTAATTTTGTAAAGGAAGGTAACCAGCCAAAAATGTCATTTTAAATTAAACAACAGCAGTTCGGTAACAATTTTTTATATCTAGGCATTTAAGAACAAACGCACACCACACACACGAATGCAAATGCAAATCCCATAACTGTAAATGAAATCAAAACATAAACAATACAGAATACAATCACCAAATGTGGATATGACCGGAGAGTGAAAATTGAGAAAAATATATATGGAGCAGCAGCCTAATATAAATTAATGAATTGAAATTGTTGAAAGTGAAGAAAGGGGACGGGATGGTGTCTCTGGGGAAGGGTGTGGGTTTAGTGCAGCCAAGCCAGAAGCAGGTTCAGTAATTGTATTAAGCTTTAAGCAAGGTAAGTGATCGTCGCACTGTAGAACATACTCATCATTTCAATTGATTAGACGTAGCTCTAAGATTAAGTTTACTTTCGAGTTGTGTTCTGTTGAAATTACTACTTGGTGTACTAAGTAAATGTGATTCAGTTAATCTGTAAATGTGTATGTGTCGATCTTTGGCTTGTTTGGCCTGGTACCCTCTACCTACATGTTGTTTCTTCCATTTTTGTTTTTCCATCCTCAAACCCTTCTCCATCCATTTACCTCCCTTCTGTTTTGTCATGCTCATTGTTAGTAGTGCTACAACCACACACACATACCTCCACACGCACACACAAACACATACATTTCCAGCTTAAAGTAATATTCGTAAAACTCTCTGTGGAAGCATGCTGCATTGCCCCTCAATTGCTGCCGGCAATTGCCATAATTTTGGACAATTAGACTAAACGTTGCCCGTCCGTGTTTTCATTGCAGCATGCTCGAGGAGGAGGTGCACCCAAGGCGCGTTTCCTGCTGCGCAACAAGCGCAGGTCGCAGCTGCACGAGGAGCAAGTGCGCCAGTTGTTTGATCAGAAGCGAAGCCGAATTGAAACCACAGGAGCGCCCGCCACGACTAACGCTGCTGAGGCAGGCTCTGGCGGCGATGCCAACAATTCCACCAGCAGCAGCAACACCACCAACACCACCACTAATAATAATAACAACAATAACAATAATAATTGGGGCAAGCGTCTTCCGGAGAGACTTGGCGCTCCACAGGTGGGCCTGGCCGAGCAATACGCCTTCAACGATCGCGACGAGATCACCACAAATTCCAGCAACGGCAGATGCTTTGTGACCAGCAAGAATCTCAAGCTACTCAAGTACGATGCAGTGCGTCGTGCCAAGAAGGTGAGTCATCAGCGAAAGAAGAAGAGGCTGTAATTTAATTCGTTTCTCGTTTGCTTCCCCAACAGAGTCATTGCCGCGTCACGCAGGCGAAATATGTCCGGTATCAGGCCTACGTCAACAATTGGCTGCAGCAGCACGTCAGCGAGCAACTGCAGCAGAACTGCAGCGACTGGCTGCTGGGCAAGACGGCGGATCAGATCAATGCCAGTGGCTGGGGCGCCACCTGTAAGACCAAGTCACTGCAGCAGAAGGATACGTCCAAGACGCCGTATCGTGTGTACACGCGATACAAAGTCATTCAGCTTGGTGGCAATGCGACGAGCGGCGGCTCGATTGGTGGTGTGATGGCTGCAGCAACCTCAGCAAACGCCTCGGTGGCAGCAACAACAACATCATCATCGGTAACCAATGTGTTGGGCACCGCCATGTCCTCCAACCATCCCATCGCCCATAGCAGCAACAGCAGCATTTTGTCAACGGACTCGACTTCCACCACCACCTCCAATGCCCCGCAGCAGCATTGCAACAGTGCGGCAGCAGCAGCTGCAGCGACCACGAATGCCGCCGAGGCACTGCAGCAGGTGCGTCCTATGGAGAGCTAACCGGAACGGACAGCAGCAAGAGCAACAGGAGTAGGATCAGGAGCAGGAGCATGTTCAGATGCTGCCTACATGTGACGATAAAAAAGATGGAATGGAATGGAAGATTTGCCTGTATTCAATATAAAAATTTGATTCTAAATGTGATACCAGTCGCTGTCCGGCGTGGCATTGGATATTGGATATATATTTCATCGAAACAAAGCCCCTTTTCACTTTGTACAGAGTCATTTAATCATAGGCGTTTTGCTCCAAAACTAGAATTAGGCTTACATTTCTTGCATAACTTATAGAGTTAACATTAGAGTTCCACCTATGGCAGAGCGACAGTTTTGTTTATATAGAGGCGCCTTGTTTTTATTGAGGTAGCATTAAGTCAGTCATAGAGCCCTTTCTACCCACTAACGCAACCTAACTTGTAGGCCCCACATGATAAGTCATATAAATAGTATATACATAAAGCTAAAGCTAAAGCGTTTTGTGCACAGCAAACGGAACAAGTGAAGAGTTGTGCTAGTAATTAGTAGATTTCAAAACACGTCTGTTTAGAGCCCTAAGATTTTATCTTTTACTTTTACACCTACATATGTGTGACGCATGACGTGACGTATTTTTATACAAAAAGAAATTCAACAAAACAATCGCATAGGCCAGACCCACACACAAACCTTGTACAATTCCTTGTGAATACTATTATATTATTAGATATCTACGCGTTTAAGAACCCTAAACATAAGCTGTAAAAACGTAATGAGCAGATTAAAACAAGTTTATCAAAAGTGAAATGGCATTTCGAGCGTTTACGAAGTAGTACAAATGTTTATTGGAAATAGTTAAAATGAACGCGCACAGTACAGTATTCGATACACACTGATAAAAGCATTGTATTATATACAAATGCATTCTCCACACATCACTTGTAAATGAAGTCCCGACGCGTTATAATGCCAGCAATGCGATTCTCGTTGTTGATAACCAGCATGTGGCGCAGCCCCAAGGCGCGAAAAATTTGAAAGATCCTGGGCACAGAGTCGTGCTGTAATGCCATACGACAATTAAATGTTCCCGGAACAGTGGGTAAAAGTTTTGTTTCTACTCACCGCATTAACGCGCACTGGTGATGGATTCATGAACATGGCCAGGTCCACTGTGTAGTTAATTTTATCATCCAGTTTTCTCACGCTCTGGAACAGCAAACAAATCATTGAAGAATCTGCAGGGGCTTTGTCTATTCCTTACCTTTATGGATGGATATCGCGGATATACATCTCGAAACGTTTGTATTGTAGTATTTGGCAGCCAGAAATGACTGTTCTCCACATACAAAGACTTTAACAAGATGACAATTAGCTGCGAGCGCAAAACAATGCCGCAGACACGACCCTCAGAGCGACGAACCTGCAGTAAATGATGGCGTTGAATAGGGATAAGCAAATGCTTTCATAATCTTACACCCTTGACGTCATCCACCACAGGGAAACCATTGTGATCGCATTTTTTCAGCACATTGTAGATATAGTGAGCGCTGTCACGCAGCTTGATGCACACCACAGGACTGCTCAATATTTCTCGTGCTCTCAGGCCTTTATATTGGGGCAGGGGCTCCCAAGGCAGCATGGGTACGTGATTCACTTCGATTTGGGTGTCGTAGATGCCCTCGTTGAAGTAGTCGCCAACCCACTTAGCACTGATGAGCGCTATGATCAGGGGGAAAAAGAATGAAGTCTCCACGCCAGTTGTTTCCATCAAAATAACCGACAAGCTGATGGTCATGCGTAGAACTCCACCCAGATTGGCGGCAGCTCCGATCAAAGCATATTTTCCGGGATGCAAAAATTCCTGTTGTTTTCATAATAAAGGATTAACTGATGGACTTTCTATGAGCGATTTGTTACTTACTGTTTCAGGGAATAAATAGAATGTGACCATGGCCAAGAGACGTCCCCAGGCGGCGCCTACTAAAGCTGTTGGTATGAAGACGCCAAGGGAGACGTTGAGACCAAAGGTGGCACACGACAGCACATAGTACACAAGCGCGAACATGGCCAGAGTGAGAATTTTGTGGGATCCTAATAAAACCAATAAATGAAATGAAATGAATAAATGATAAGCCGAGAGGAAAACTTTCTACTGGCTTACCTGGTGGATCATGGAACAGAGATCGGACTGTGGCCTCGGGCGTTTGAAACCAGAGTGCGGCCACAGCATTGTATTCATTGTCTTCACAGAAAAGCTGAACAGGATGGATGGTCGGATCGTTGCCCAGCGGACGACAATCATTGATAAAGTAGATCATCATGCATGCCAGTGTAACGCCCAGCATGGCCACCACAACGGCTTCGCACACCTTGCCAAACTTCCAGGGAATGTAACGTTTCCTAAATCCATTGATTTTCGTGTTCAGCGAATTCCAGGCGGCCCCTAGTAGGCCGCCGGTTACGCCCAGCAGCATGAAGATCGGCAACTCAAAATAGTCAAATTTCAGGGGCTGATCGAATTTGCCCAAATTGAAGAGGCCGGTGAAGGTGAAATCGTTCAGGCCGTGATATGTGGATAGGACAATGTTCAGGGTAAATACGCTAATGATTGAGGCAACGAGAGTGCGCCAGATGAGATTTTGGTTCCAGAAGCTGGCGGCTTCTTCCAACGAGAACAGCATACCGCCAATGGGGGCGCCAAAAGCAGCAGAAACTCCAGCAGCACCTCCTCCCAGGACAAAGTCCCGCTTCTCGTGGTCATCCCTAAAGGCCTTAAACACACGGAAATCCTTTACAAATGTTGTACTTTTTCCCTGCGATATGCCAGCTGCTACCACAGCGCCGGCGTGTATCATTGGACCCTCCTTGCCACCAGCCAAGCCGCCTACCACCGAGGTGATCACTCCAATTGCTTTCACAGCCAGGGTCTTGATCCGCACAATCCGCGGTATTTTCACACCGTTCAGGTAGCTCTTCACCTGCGGAATGCCACTGCCCGCCGTTATGGGTTCGATGTAGGTAACCATGGCAGCTCCAAAGGCCACGGGCAGGACGCTGAGTAAGATCCAGTAGAGGAATGGCACAACCAAATCGCCGCCCGTAATGTCGCTCTTTGGTACATTGCTTTCGACGGCTGAAAACAAACAAAAAAGTCAAGTGAGATAAAACCAATCTAGTTTATAGCTTTACGCACAGTTCATGAGGAACAAGTACTTCAATTCGGAGAGTTCTTCGATGATAATGTCTATGGTGCAGGCAATAAGCGCTGTGATGATGCCAATTTGTATGAATATGATCCATCGTATGATATCCTTCCGCAGTGAGAACCGCTCTGTAAGGCTCTTTCTTTGTTCCTCTTGAAAAAGCGTATTTTCGCAAACTTCATAGTCCAAGCTCTGCAAAGGGAAATTTAGATTATGAATTGATGATAACAATCGTCGAGAGAAACCTCCCACAAACACACACACACACCCACCTCATAGTTTGGAGTCGATGATGCTGCCGTTCGGGACCTTACACGGAAAATAGGCTCCGAATCAGCGTTATCGCGATCGTTGCCTGGCAAATTTCCATTGATGGCCTGTAAAAAAAAGTGGATGTAATATGGAAATGCATTTACATTTACTCTGCGCTTAGAGATACGCAATTCATTTTACGCACGAACAATGGATGATTCATTCGACTCTATTGAGCACTTACATTTCCTGAATATGAGGGCGTGTGATCTAGCAACGCGGGTACGTCGTCGTCGTTGTCTATGCCGCTAGTCAAAGTCCCCAAATTATTGTTACCTACGCCGACACCTGTACTAGTTGGAGAATCATTATTTATCACATCTGTCAAGATAGTTTTTGGCGTGGGTAGACTTTTTTTTGTGACTTTCGTCACAACTGGTTCATCTTCGTCGGTTGTTTCATCCTCTAAACTTATTAAAGAAGCCTTTGCATCCTCCATTATTAAATTATTTCCATCCAAATTTGTGTTGTGTGCATTGGTACATTGGACAAGAGGGTGATGCAGTGCTAACGCGTCGTAAAAAATACTGGAAAATACCATGAAGCATCTCAAAAAGTTGCAAGGTGTGTTATGTAGAGAGGGAGCGAACTAAAAGAATGATTACCAAATTAAACGAAATACTAAAGACGGTTACCAGCACTTCACCAATATGGTGGGTATATTCAATTGGAGTATATATAATGTATATGCATATTTAATATTAAACTTCATCACTTGTTTCGGTCCCCGGAAACGCCTAAAGGGTGGGCTCAAACTGGAAGGTTGGGTGTAAGAACTTGAATTTGGCCACCTCTAGGAGTAAGCGGTTGTGTTCAATTTGGTTGCGGGAGCGCAGCTCCTCACTTATATCGCTCATTGTGCGTTCAAGGCGCTGCAGAATATCTCTGGGTGGCCCATCCATGTGATGGGACAATGAGCCAGCCATTTGAACATCTTTCATGGAATACGATTTGCTGGATAGGCTGGATTTGCTGTCGCTTTGCGAGGATGCTGTAGTCAGATCAATGGGCACCGGCTGATCTGTTCGAAATGGCAAATTGCTCGGTAGCTCCTCCTTAACGTGGCCCAAGTGCAGCACCTGCGGCTTAGCCGCCACGGGACCAAGCTGGCTGTAATTGGGATTCAGGGTATCCACCATGCTGGGGTTAAGAGTTGGAAGCTAGGAGTAATAGAATTACACATACATAGGTACATATGTCACAGTTTACATATGTAAAATGCGTGTACTTACAGTGCGAACATGTTGTACAATTAGCTCGTTGTTATTCGATTTATCTGTACAGTTCGGCATATCCGTGGCCAGCTTTACGTGATTTTGGTTGTGATCTACAGTTGAGTATTCGCTCACGGAAGCAGAGGGCTAAGGAATAAACAACAAAAATGAGCACTCACACAAACAAACATGCAAATTACCGAAAGCTTCTTTTCATTTCATTGAGTTGGTCTGCCGAAACAGATAAACTCACAAACACACACACATGCTTTATCTACATCTTCAACGGTAAACTGCATAGCTTAATGCATATTGCCATCTCGCTTTTTGCTTACTGTTTTTGTGCTCGTCTCCTCCTTCTGCTCGCTGTGCTCTTGTTGGTGGCGCTGAAACACAGTTTTTATTTTCATTTCATGGACTTCCTTTCTCGTCGGTGTTGAATGTGCAACCGGATCAAACTTCGCTGCAGCCAGTCCTGTTGTTGTTGTAATCTTGCACAACGATGTTGATCGTCCTTTCCTACGGGGTTTCTCAATGGCACGATTCTTCATAATGCGATCTCGACGTTCCTCTAGGGCAATCACCTTCATTTCATGCAGTTTGCCCAACAAAGATGTGTGGCGACGCTGTACCGGAATCATAACTAAATTACTCGAAATTTCAGGGTGTTATGTCGCGTCTACCTTGATGTGCATATGAAAGTTGCCCGTGGAACGCACGCTGCCGCGATAAACGCGATCCGGCGGACAATTACAGCACTTGACCACCACATTATCCCCCACCTGGCTTTGAATGCTGTACAGCTCTCCATTTAGGATGTATGGAACGTGTTGGCGCTGCTCCACATCCACCTCGGCCGTAGTCTCAGAATTAGTACTGTTCGCAGAAATTTTTCATTTAATACTAATCAAAAAAAAAATTATTTTTATCACGGAAACTTTTACTATTACTTACAGCAGCGACATCTTTGAAAAATTGTGAAAAGAAGAAGTAGCGAAGGAGATACAACACACATGAATCTATGAGTTCTGCTGGCAAAGAGGATTTCGAAAAGAGAGAAGAAGGCAGAATGTTTAAAATAGTTGAAAACGGAAAAGGAACATCTACAAGTACGATATACGCAATCAGATATTTGGGCGAAAAATATGGCAGGTCAAAAATATTTGAACTTTTTATTGAAACACTTGATACTAATATGTTTTACCTTGATTATACATTTATTGTACGAAATATGTTAGTTTAGTTGCTTCTACCAGTGATTTAAATTTTAATTAGTTTCAGCGCCAGGGCTTTCGATAGTTCAATTCGATATATTTGTTGTGCAGCCCTAACATCGACAATCGGCACCGCACGTTTTCAACAAAAATAAACAATAAAACCTTTTTAACTAAGAAACGGGAATAGTAATATATTGCTGGCTGTGAGATGTCGGAACTAGATGCAGATGCGAAGCCAAACATTTTAGTCACCGGTTGGTATGCTTGCTTTAGTTAATTGTACAATTTTAACATATTTTTGGACCCACAGGAACACCTGGAGCGGGCAAATCGTATTTGTGCGAGCGTTTGGCCGAACAACTAAATTTCGACTGGTTGGATTGCTCAAAGATTGCCAAGGAACACGATTACATTGAGGAGCACGACGAAGAATACGATTGTCCCATTCTCGATGAAGATAAGGTATGGATGCCACAATATGTCCGAGAATCTAAATGACAACTTGAATATTCTTAGCTAATGGACCACTTGGAACCGCTGATGCAGAAGGGCGGCAATATCGTGGAGTATCACGGCTGCGATTTCTTTCCAGAGCGCTGGTTTCAAGCCGTCTTCGTCGTCACCTGCCCCAATAAAACGCTCTACGATCGTTTAAAGGAACGCAACTACAACGAGAAGAAACTCTCATCGAATATTGAGTGTGAAATCTTTGGCACCATTCTGGAGGAAGCACGCGAGTCATACAAGGCTGACATTGTCCACGAACTCTGCGGCGAAACGGCAGCAGATGCCGCTAAGAGTTTGAAAACGGTGAAACAATGGTATCGTATGTGGAAGAGAAAATAAACATGCTCTCATGAGAAAATGCTAATCATCTAAAACATCTCTTTAGCGAATATTTACAACAAACTTCATGCATAAGCGTATAAAATCGAAATCTTAGATCTACAACAGATGAGGCAACTAAATGCGCGTCATTTTAAAGCGGAGCGGTCCATCCGGCGCGTACATGAATGTGACGGCATAGTCCAACGGCTTGTGGTTGTACTCCAGCTTGTGGCTTCGCAGCAGCTTGGCCAGCAGTATTTGCATCTCCAGATCAGCGAATCGCCGACCCAGGCACATGCGGGCACCATAGCCGTAGGGCAGCGAGGCAAACGGATGTAGTTTGCCCGGAACACCACCATGCTGCGGCTTCAGCCAACGCTCGGGTCGGAATGTGGCCGCGTCCGTTACATACTCCTCCATGTTGCCGGTCACAATGGTGGGAAAGACTGCCTGCACTCCCTTCGGCACCTGGTAGCCGCAGATGACGCTGTCCTCCTGCAATGTTCTCCCATTTCCAATCACCGTGCTGTACATGCGAAACACCTCCTTGATGAATGCCTTCAGATGGTGCATCTGGTCGAGCAGCGCAATGGTGAGCGGTGTGTTCGGATCGGGTAGCAGTCGCTTCAATTCCTCGTGAACCTTTTGCTGCTCCTCGGGACGCGTGGCCAGTTGATAGAGCATTGAGCAGACCGCCATCGATATCTGCAAGTGATACAGTTTAGATCTCTATTCGAAACTGCAGAGACTCGCATAATATTACGGTGTCTATTCCGACTAGAATCAGATCCAGCGCCATTATGGTGGCTATCTTTTCGTTCTTCTCCGACATGATGACCTTCTCCACCAGCGAGGGCTCGCCATCCCGCAGGCTGGGATCTTGTGTCTTCAATCGCTCAGTCGCACTCTGTATGTACTTCATACAGACGCTGCAAGGAATCATTTTGTGTCAGCTCCAAGGTACGCCATATTCCATTGTGGCCCACTTACCTCACAAAAAAGTTCATGTTCTTCACATACTGTGTCCAGAGAGGCGTCGGGAAGTACCGCCAGTAGGGTGCCTTCAGTTCGAGAGTGGCCACGTTCCGCAGGGCATACTTGGCTGCATCAATGATTTGCTGTGGCTCCGAGTCGGGTGTGAGATTCGCCTCCAGGCAACCCAGACGCGTGTCCAAGGCGACGCGTCCAATACCTAAAGTGGATAAGTATATTGTCGGAACACAGTCAGGATAACGATTAGGACTCACACTCCAAGGACCATTTGTGTATCTCGTTGTCGAAATCCTCGGGCAGCTCCTGGTTACCATCCAACAGGAGCTCGCAGCGCACCAAGAAATCATCTGTGATCGCCTCCAGCGGCTGCAAGTAGCGCCTGATGGTGGATAGCTGCAGCACTGGCTTCTGGACACGCGACCGGAACTGACGCCAAGGTTCGCCGTGGCTGCATTGAAAGTGTAAATCGGTTGTCATTCATGTCATTCATGAGCTGAGCTCTTCCACTTACACGCCCACCACGCCGCCGAGCTCCCCAAAGAAGTCCTTGCGCACCACACTCTTGTACTTGACCAGACTGGGCATCGATGGGCGGAAGGGGGTTGGCCCCTCGCTGCGATAGCACTGAAATATCAAACATTACCAGAAATTGCGTGGTTAACATCCGACAACATGCAGTAATTTGTACTAGCTGGATGCGTCGCAAAGTGCCAGAAATTGCTTGACTGCTTTGGTGCCTTCGTGCTTCGTTGGTCAAGCGGAAAGACCACAGCAGGTGCTGCGCTACGACGTCTGTGTTCCGTGCTAAAGCTTACCTTTTCGATTTCGTCGGCGTCGTAGATAAAGAGTAGATCCGGCCGCCCTATGAGGCCACCGAAACGCACAATTCTGCCATAGCGATCGTGGAGCAGCGACGATATGTTGGCCACATCGGAGATGGTGTATTGGCCAATGATTGGCATCAGTCTGTGAAGGAGAACGGCCAAGGTTAGGGCGCAAATGACAAACAATTGGCGAACAAATGGCGACAATGGATTTGGACGGATGCATTGACTTTGGCCAAATGCGCAAAATAAATACTCAGAGTGAGCGAAGCATGCACCAAAATTTCACATGTTATGATGCTGACCTTGAATATGTCGCTAATTGAACGCTAATCAACGAGATGACGTATTGTTGAGTGGATTGTAAGTCTAGCGATTAGCCGAGGGAATGATTAGGAGCTATTTCCGTGGGTTAGGGTGCAGGCAAAGGTGTGAATACTCGTACTAGGAAACCCAAACCACACGCACATTCAACAAGAATCATCGAAAACGATCATTCGAGTTGTTGTTAAACATTTACACAGCAAACGGGCAAAACAAGCTTCGTTACGGCCAGTGAAATGATTGCGTGCCGCGGACAGCAAAGCCAAAATAAATTAATGAACATAAAAAGACCAGCTTCATCATCACGAGCAGTGGGTATTGAACGCGCTTTACTTAATTGGGTCAAGTGAAACGGAGAGTGCATGGCAAAGGAATTGCAATTGGCAGAGTGAAAGCAAGTTTGCTGCTCGAGTTATTCGTTTCTGTCGTTTCTCGACTCTTATACGACCACTTACCGCCAGGTGTTGCCCAGAATGGGCAGGGGCTTGGGTCCAGGTATCTGACTGTAGGGCAGTGCGTTCTGCCACTCGGGAGTGGAGTGTATTCGTGGCGTTGTCGCCGCTGCTGTCTCCTCCTGCTCCAGCAAATGGGGACAGGCGGCCACGCCCGTGGAGCTGTCGCGAATCTCCAGACGTTGCTTCTCATTTGGCAGCAGGCCCGTGCCACTGAGCTTGGACACACTTCGCCTCAGGCTGGATGCACTGGCCGTGGAGGCTGTGCCTCGCCAAGCCCTCACTGGAAGCTTGTTCATTATTTGATTTTCTGTCTGGATTTGTTGCTCGGTTACAGCAAGAGCTAACTGATTTAAATTCAAATCAGATTTCACTCGTTTTATGCCTCGATTTCCAATTGTCTTCTGTTGACGTTGACACACACAGACAGACGCACAGAGCGACAGAGACACTGGCGTGAATGAAACTGGCTTCTAGCTCTACCAGTCCGCTTGCAACAACTGAGCTCCGTTCCACACTCAACGGCTGTCGGACACAAACTAGCGCCACCAACGGGCTCCACTGAGCCCCCAGACCCGGCCTCTTAGTAAACTTTTAAAAGAGAAAACAATTCGTCGCTCTTCGGGTGCGTGCTTTCAATGAGAATTTTAAAGTATGAATGGTTGAAAATTGTACCTCATCATCCTCACTGTTTACGGATATAAATTGATTTTCGAATGTAATTAATATTAGCTTATGGCTTGAGGTCGACTGTCACTATTTAATATATTTAAAATGATGCTGCTGCTTTGGGCAGCGACTAGTTTTGTGGCAATGGTTGCGGTTTTAGTGTCTCTTCGCTGGCTTCTTGTGGCCGCATCTGTTCTGTTGCTCGGCTCTAATCTGCGGGGGGGCGAGGGTCGCAGGTCAAACTCTAGATTTACCAACCTCATGTGCGAGACATACAACGAGTCGTATGCGCGGTTCTCGAAATGCAAACTCAAACTGCTGGCCAGGGGACGCGCTGGTGTCAACATCCACCTGCAGCTATTTCAAGTGCCCATCGATAATGTGTGGGTGAGTAGACACAATCCGAGACTCTTTATCATTGTATTTGGCTTTGATTAAATCAGATCAATTGGAGCATGTATCGGCGCTACAATGGCTATCGTCCATTCATGTACAACATCAGCTCGAACTTCTGCAAGCTCATGGAGAACGTGAATCAAATGTCCTTCGAAGGGCTGGTCATCAGAGCTATAATGACTCGCTCAAATCTAAATCACACCTGTCCCTACAATGTAAGTGCAGTGCCAATGGACCGAGCAACTTGTTACAGCTTTTTCATTCTCTTCTAGCACGACATTATCCTGGATAATCTGGAATTTACAGACGATTTGCTGAAGAATTTGCCACTTCCCCAGGCTGACTACAAGTTGCAGCTGCGTTTTGCCACTTACAAAACTTGGAGAATTCAAGTTTCTGCGTTTTTCGTGCGAGATGAACTATAAACAAATACACAAACTCCCGAGTGGGAGTTTAATTGAAATATAATGGCGAGAGGGTAACTGACCGAACGGCAAACAAACTCATTAGCAGCCGGGTATTAGTCCATTCCTGTTGATGTTTTCGATTAACCTTTTAACCCTAATGATGGCCGTGCTATTTTTCAGAACAGTTTTAGCCTCTTTGGCGTTTGGTTAGTTGTACGAAAATGCGGGCAGCACTTGCACCGGTCCGATGGCTGTTTGTGGCCGCCGTCATTGTGCTCTGGTCCGTTCGGTGTGGCGTGGGTCGCATGTCGAATTCTAGATTTACCAACCTCAAGTGCGAGTCGTACGATGATTCCTTTGCAAAGTTCTCGAGCTGCAAACTCAAACTACTCGGCAGGGGACGGGCTGGAGTCAATATACGCCTGGAAATGTTTCAATTGCCCATCACAAATGTGTGGGTGAGTAGCGAGAATTCACATTGTGGCCGGTTAAATGGAGTTTGCCCATTGACAGATGAATTGGAGCATCGATCGCCGCTACAATGGCTGGCGTCCATTTCTCTACAATGTCAGCAAGGATTTCTGCCAGCTCATGGAAAATGTGAACAGTCTATCCTTCGAAGGACTTGTCATCAATGCCATTATGACTCGATCGAATGTAAATCACACCTGTCCCTACAATGTGAGTTCGCAAATCAAACCAAACTGTTACTCGTTTCATTAATTTATTGCCCATCATTTCTAGCACGAGGTCATTATGGATAATTTGGAATTTACAGACGATTTTCTGCGAACTTTGCCCCTGCCGCAGGGTGACTACAAGATACAACTGCGCTTTGCCACCAACAAAGTTTGGAAATTGAAAGTGTCGGTGATTTTCGCAAGAGATGAACCATAAAAGGAGCAGATGGACCACTGCAATTGGCTTCTGTAAAGGTTTGCAGCTATTATTCTAT
The DNA here is from genome assembly GCF_008121235.1 of Drosophila subobscura. NCBI lineage: Eukaryota > Metazoa > Arthropoda > Insecta > Diptera > Drosophilidae > Drosophila > Drosophila subobscura. The sequence goes on from NC_048531.1 coordinate 7,074,958, forward strand.
ACCTAAAACACCTTCACAATAATTGCTGAAATTCATATAAAATAAATATACACTCGTATGTACATATGTATGTTTATGCCGAACATTTAATTTCGAATTTCGGTCAATTGTTTGTTGAAAGTTTAATGGATATTTAATATACATATATCAAAATTGTAGCTAAGCTTTTGTTTACCTCTGGCAGTTTTGTTCCAATTAAAGCAGTCGTAATCAATGAACCACTGCCTTGATTGCCTCTAATGCCCAATGGGTTTGGCCCTAATATGTTTCAAATAGTTTTGAGTTTATGATGAGTGATTATGTCATTATGATTGCGGTTGCAAACTTCTACCAAATTCATCAACATCAACTCATGGCGCCTATTGTTTGAATTTTTATCCATACCGCGTTTCATATCGGTGAGCTTTTGTCAGCTGGCAGTAATATACTCGATATGAATCTGTTTCCAATCGCTAGTTTCATTGTGTGTTTTGCAACACAGATTATGGTTATACATTTTGTTAGCCGTTCCTGTTTAAACCTTATTATCCAAAATATCCAATTTCACGGAGTCCTTAAAACTAGCCTGTTATGTAGAAAATGTTTGCATCTATTTGAGAAAATTAAGTATTCAATGGTCAGAGTCAAGGCTAGCTAGTAATACTAAACCGAATATCAAAGTCGTGGAATATGATTTCCCTTACTCCACATGGAAGTAGCCTTACAGCGTTTCGCTACAGTTTCTTAAAAGCAAAACCGACTTCGGATAAGTGTCCTTGATTTGGCAGAGTCCCTTTTCGAGGATCAATGTTTACTTGTTGGTATATCTAGTATATGGTCTTTGGGTTACAATGAATTCTTTTCAAAGCCCTATGATTAAACTAGCATTTAATTACTAGCAATTAAATAGTTACACACTGGAACTAGCAGATGCATAGATAAATAGTTGAAGTGTAAATCTTCAGTTGCTTGGAGAACGTGCATAAACTTAATTCAGATAAAGCACGTCGAATCAATAAAAAAAAGTCCCTCGAGAGTGAACACAGAGTAGATCTGACTCACGTGCGGGGATCTCAGCAGAGCCACAGTGATGCTTCGATATCGAGAATTCGTTGTGAAATTAGCCAACACTCCTCTTCTTACTTAAATTGGTTCATTGTTTTGATAAGTCCGCCTAGCTGTTTAGAGGAAATGTAACCATGATAAGAGCTTCTCAGTCCACCGAAGGAGTGAATACTTTTTGTAGATTCATGAAATCTGAATGGAAGCCGCTGGCAATCGCGCCCACGCTCGTATCTTGAAATTCATGAAGCAATGAGTCTCAGTCGAGTGGCAGAGATGAACGAGGAACCGCATGCCCATGAAAAGCTTGTGGCCAAGGCAACCCGGCGTGATCCTGAAACTGCCAGCAGTAGCAGCGCAGAGAGCCACCAAAATGGAGAGCCTTCCGCCATCAGGGAGCCATCAGTCGCCCAACCGCTGACCATCTATCTGCTGGAGCCCTTCATTTTGATTCTGCTCTTTGCCTACAATTTTTCGTGTAAGTGTTCGTCTCTGTGTGGGGTAATCTCTCATGGTAATCGTTTCTTGTTGGCAGCCACCGTATTGAAGAGTCAAATCATTTATCAGAGCTGCACGTCTGGATTTGGATACTCGAATGAGGTCTGCCTGCTCCTAGGCACCAAGAATGCCACAAACGAGACGAAGGTAAGACAAGAAAGATTCCACTGGGGAATGCTTTGAATTACTTTGTAGAACTTTGCCAGAGAATCGAAGAAGAAGTGCAGCCGTACGCAGCTCGAGTCGTTGTGGTCATGAGGATTGTGGAGTGCATTATTCCGGCATTCTGCGGCCTCTTCGCTGGCGCCTGGGCAGATCGCTACGGACGCAAGCCGCTCCTGATGTGCTCCTTTCTGGGTAAGTGCCTCACAGAACACAGAACTCTCAATTTCATGTCAGGCTGGATGTCAGGCTACGGCCTGCAGTATCTGATTTCAGCTGGCGTTGCCTATGCAGCCATGCAGACAGGTGGCATGGTTAGCCCTTGGTGGTACGTGCTCTCGATTGTGCCTCTATCGTGTCTGGGCAGCAGTGTCACCTACTCCGTGGCCGCCGTGTGCTTCCTAGGAGATGTGTCCGAGGGAAAGGCTCGTTCATACAGGTACTTATACATACAGCAGTCTGACCAAATATGTTTCCTGTAAGTGAATTTGCTACTTTGCAGGATGATTGCCTACGAGCTGGCCATTTATGTGGGTCTCCTGCTGGGCAGCTTTGGCTCTGGCTACGCCTACGAGGCCACCAATGCTTACGTTGTGCTGTGCATATCCGCCTGCTCCATTCTGGTTGCCCTCTTCCTGATGATCGCCCTGCTGCCCGAGAGTCTGCCCAGAAGTGAGCAAAACGCAGCGACACCAGACAGAGATGTGCTTGCCCTGCTGAAGGATTTGTGGAGCACTTGCAGCAGACACCGCGCCCACAAAGATCGCTCGATTGTGTTCCTAGTTATGTCTGTCCTGCTGCTGGCAGCCTTCGTCTCCGGTGAGTGTTTTGTTCCTGCCCAAAACTGCTATTGCAATGGTGAATGCTTCGTGCACAGATGGCAGCAACTCGGTGTTCTACTTGTTCATGAGAGCCAAGTTCCATTGGACAGTGAAGGAGTTTACCGAATACGAATCGGTGAGCATCCTGGTGCCTGCTGTGGCTGGCTCTGGCGGCGTGCTGTTCATTTGGTCCCTGCGTCAGGTGAGATTTCAGATCTTTCAGATCTTTCCGACCTTTCTAATCTCTAATCTAACCTTTGGCAGTGCACCAGCTCGTCGGTTCTCTGGCTGGCCATTGTCTCTCTCCTGAGTCACTCGTCCAGCAGCCTGATGAAGTCCTGGGCCACGGTTAGCTGGCAAATCTACGTCGCCATTGCTTTGGGCGTATTCAAGTCTCTGGTGAATCCCATGTGCCGGACCATAATCACCAATCTCCTGCCAGCCGCAGAGCGAGGTAAGTTTGGAGGCTAAACGCTGATTTTTGTGATGATAAATGAACCTTTGCAGGGAAAGTCTTTGCTCTGCTGGGCATTCTGCAGACACTCTCTCCGCTGATATCCTCGAGCCTGTACTTTGCGATCTACACGCGCACATTGGACACGGATCCGGGCATATTCAATCTGCTCAGCGCGTGCCTCTACGGCCTTGGGATAGTCCTTCTCGTGTATGTGTTCCTTTATATTTATTTACTCCTTTCAGAGTCACTAATTCCATATCGTTTTCAGTGCGGTGTGGCATAAAAAGTCCACTAATCGGGCGTACTACGAGCCGGTTTTCAAGTGAATCAACAAATCTCTTTAAAAACAAAGTCTGCCAGTCGTTGCCAAACTTTCGAATACAAATTATACAGAAATGCTAGCGATAGGTGGTCCCCCTATACGTTTTGACCATAAACAAATACTCATCCATACATCAATTCATACTTATTTACATACTCGAGCTGAGCAACTGAAAATGTGTTAATTCTCGACTTTGTTGCTGCGGTGGAAAATTTGTAAAGATTTTCCCATTGACAACAAAATGTGGCTTAAAAAAGTTGCGGCGTGTGCGGCGTCCGCTGACGGATCTATAAAAATATTAAGAATATATGAACACACACACATTGCTTTATTTGTATGTAAAGTGTGCAGATTATGGCAACGGAACAGCCCAACGATTGGTTTGGTGCTAACTCAGATGATGCTTTAAAGTTTAAACAAATGCTAATTTCGCTTGCTGCTAATTTTAAATTAGTCGCCAAGTTTTTTACACCCTTGATTGAGATCGGTTGAGCGCCTAACCAAAACAAACTGTACAAGAAATTCAAATAAAATTCTACTCATTTTGATGGCCCAACAGAGCGTAACGAAAAATCTGGAATTATACATGGCAAGCATCATTGCCAGCAAATTAATTTAAATTAATATTTAACAATCGTCCAAAGCTGATTTCCAAAAATAACTAGCCACAGAAATAACGATCACGAGGCAGCCGCTAGTCGGTAAGTCCCACCGATAAATATGTCCGTAGAGACTTTGGAACATCTCTAAATGGCTTCAGCTTGTTTTTGTTGAGCTAGAAATGTTGAGCTGTAACTGCTTATTATCTCGCGAGTTTTCTTCATAAATATCGATTTGAATAAAAGGAAAATGAATGAATCACCCAAACATGATTATAATAAATAAACAAAGCGAAAACAGATTTGTATTTCTTAGCCGTTCTTTTCCAGCTTCAGTTTCTGGGATTACCACAATCCTGGCTCGTGCTACTCATTTGCACGCATCAAAAATGGGTGAAAATAATAATTAATTAATGCCAAAAGGAAACCAAACAAACAGAACCCGAGACTGAGTTTAAATTTGAGACTCTAGTGGGGCTGAGGGAGAAGCGAATAAGTTCAAATAAATCTGTCGCGCGTTGAACGGAGTCGAGTCGAGTCGCAGCTTTGGTCCAAGTCGTTCTCTGGCGCTCGGGTGTGTCACTTTTCAGGGGAACCGCCTCGAGATATCCCATTGGGATTTGGATGAACAACTGTTCATCTGTTTAACTATTTGCTTCGCAGTGTGCTTCCGCCTGCTTGTTGCTATTGGTTTTTCGAGAGTCTATATAAAGCTGCGAGCCCAGCGGCAGCCGCTCATTTCGAGAATCAAACTCTAATTGTAATTTGTTTGCCCGCTGTCGGTTGTTGGGGCTTAGCTGTTGCTGTTGCCGTTGTCGTAGTCGTCGTCGCTGCCCGGTTTCGTGTTGGTTCAGTGCACACAAACGTCTGATGGGTATCCGCATCCACCACATCCACAGCAATCAAAGCGATTGAATAATAATAATAGCATAATATTAACGTGATATTCCGATCGCAGTTCGGAATTCTCTCTCCACCCCAAAAACATTTACGTGACAAGAATTGAAAAATGTGCAACAAGCGCCAGTAAGTGAGGCCTTGCTTAAAAATAAATAGAAAATCGAACTCAAACATTGAACTGTGGGGCCAAAATTTGGCAACTGAAACCGGACAAACATGGTTGAGAAGGCCTCGAATGCGTTTACCCTGGAAAAGCTGCGCAATCTGCAGTGGGGCAAAGTTTTTCATCTGTTCTATATAGAACCGGTTGTCTTCATGCTGCTCTTCTCGCACACGCTCTCCGGTGAGTGACCCGGCACGGGCCCACTTTGACAGCCAACCAAATTATATTCAACTATTAAACGGCCACAGGCACAATCCAGCGGAACCAGGTCATCTATCAGACGTGCACAGTGATATTCCATTACAATGAGTCCGACTGCAAGCAGCTGGACTCCAAGAACGCCAGCGCCGAGATAAATGTGTGTTCAGAGGAAAACGTTTTCCGTTTCATTTCCACAGCAAAATGCAGTCAGCCACTGGGGCTGTGTGCTTACGTGGAAACGAATCGCATTCGCATTCCCCACCGACATTCGATAGCTACTGACGCCTTCCCCTCTTTGCAGGCCATCGAAACGGAGCTGCAGCCGTATGTGGCCAATTTATTCCTCTCGCGCACCCTCCTGGAGAGCATTGTGCCGGCCTTCTGTGGCCTGTTCATTGGCTCCTGGTCGGACCACTATGGCAGGAAGCCGCTGCTGATTGTCTCCATGATTGGTAAGGCAATCGCTTAGAGTGTTCGATTCCCTGTAATAATTTGCTGTTTGCATTTAAGGCTTTTCCGCCTCCTTCTTGCTGATGGCCGCCATCTGCGAGCTGTCCAGCTACTACGTGGTCAACCCCTGGTGGTACATTCTGGCTGCGGTGCCCCACTCGCTGCTGGGCGGCAACTGTGTCTTCTCTGTGGCCGCCTTTTGCTTCATATCGGACATAACGGACTGCAAGACGCGTCCCTACCGCATGATCTTCATGGAGTCGCTCTTCTTCATCGGCCTGACCAGCGGCTCGCTGCTCTCCAGCTTCGTGTACGCCGCCACCAGCGCAGCTGCGACCATCGGTCTCTCCGGCTGCATTTCCACCTTTGCGACGCTGTTCATCATCTTCTTTGTGCCCGAGAGTCTGCACATTCGCCAGGCGGAGGATGCGAAGAATGCAGCTGAATGCAAGGATGTGCCCATGACGGCCTGCGACCTGCAGCTGGACTGTGTGGCCATCGACTGTCCGCCCAACATCCTCAACGATGAGCAGCAGGAGAAGCCACGCCCCAAGCCATGCGAGCTGCCAACGCCGGCGACTCCTGCCATGTCCTTCGACGACGACATGCTGGCCAAGTACGTGGAGCGGCTGCCCGAGCGAGCCAAGAAGGCCAAGGCTGAGGCGGATGCCGCGGCAGCTGCGGAGCGTGTCAGGAAGGCTGGCCTATTCAGCTTCGTTCACATCAAAGATATGATTAACACTTGCTTCAAGCCACGCGAAAATCATGCTCGCGCAATTATTTGGCTCGTCACACTGGCCATGTTCCTGTCTATTTTCGTTTTCGGTGAGTGAATCTTCTGCGCAGCAATGCGATCCCAAAAGCTTATACAATGGAGCTCTATTCCAGATGGCGTGATGACTGTCATGTATTTGTTTGTGCGCGAAAAGTTCCACTGGACGGTGCGGGATTACACATTCTACGAGACGGTCAGCCATCTGGTGCCCATGATTGGAGCGCTGATCGGCTTCCTTGTGCTCCGAAAGGTGAGCATTTCACACAAAGGTGCTCCCTGGAGCTGAGTTCTCTTTTTTGTTGGGTTTAGGTTTTCCGCCTGTCGGTGGTCACGCTCGGCCTGCTGGCCTTCTTCTCGGAAGTTCTCAATAATTTGGCCAAAGGATTTGCCACAATGCCGTGGCACATGTACCTCTCGGTAGCCCTGGGCGTCTTCCGCTCCATATCGGGACCCATGTGCCGCACCATTGTGTCAAACATTGTGCCGCCCTCGGATCTGGGTGAGTTATTTTCCCCCACCCATATCGCGTATACGTATCACAGCTGTTTTCAATCTTCACATTGCAGGCAAGATTTTCTCCATTAAGAATGTTTTGCAATCGTTTGCACCTTTCGGTGAGTCTCGTCTCTGGTTACTCTGGCTCTCTGCTGATTGAATTATTTTGAATGTTTCCCACTTCCAATCGCAGTTGCCGCCCCGCTCTATACGCTCATCTACAAGCAGAGCCTCACCACGTACCCGGGCCTGTTCAACTTTGTCAGCGCGTTCCTGTATCTGCTCTCGTTCGTGTTCATTGGGTGAGTTCAGCTGCTTCGAGTGAGGGAATGCTAATTGGTATTGTATATTCCCGTAGATGTGTCTTGCGCATCAAGTTCAGGCACAAGCAGCACTACGCCAAGGTGCTAAAGTGAGCCACTGGCCTACAATGATTTATGCCTACAATTAACATGTGATCATACCTAAGTAATAGCAATAAAACCTTACGAGTAGAACGAATTTAATGATACGAAAACAGCAGCCAATTGTGCGTTTCATTTGCTGGGAATTCTCTTATTTCTAAGCTTTGGCTTGCAGCATCACTTTAAGCTTAATTAATACTCAAGGCTTCATCCTTTGCTTGCGTTCCTGAATCAACTGCCAAATGCCTGATAGGCGCTGTTTCTCTCCATTGATTTCTGCATGCCAAAGACGATGCTGCACGGGAAAAACAATAACAATAAATGATAATGACAACCAGAAGCAATTCATAATGTCAGTTACTCACGCGGAGAAACAGTAGCACATAAAGTAGAGTCCCACGCTGATAAAGTTGAAGGCGCCCGCATAGGAGGCCACCGTCGCAGCGTAAACGGCCGCGTAGAGCGGTGCAGCGCCCAGGGGAGAGAGGGATTGCAGCGATGTGGTAAGCGAGAATATTTTGCCTATTTCCGTGCTGGGCGTCAGCTGCGACAGAATGGCCTTGCACATGGGACTCATGACGCCGCGTATCATGCCCAGCACCAAGGCCACGTACATCTCCTGGCCGTACTGCGCCGTCGCCCGCACAGTGCCCTCCAGGACACAGCAGGCAAACGCCAGCATTGTCATCGTTATGAGCGAGACCTTGAGCAATCGTCGCAGCAGAACCATGGCGATAGTGCTGCCCACCACCTGGATGACGATGCGCGAGGTGTTGAACACGCTGTAGTCCGTGACCGTCCAGCTGAATTGCTTCTGCACGAACATGTAGTTGACTGTGCTCTCGCCCTCTGAAAGATTAGCAGAGAGTCAGTTGGGTGGCAGATGCAAGATGCAAGATGCAAGATGCAAGAGTTTGTTTACGCACCCATGGCGAAGATGCACATGGTGAGCGACATCATGACCATCCAGATGATGGCTCTGTCGTAGTTCTCACGCTTCTTGCAGCAGGTCATCACCAGATTCTTGACCAAGTCAAAGCGGAAGAACCCACGTATCCGTGACTAAAGGGGGAGGAAATATTCGGTAAAATCAAAAAAAAAGAAAAGAAAAGCCAAATCCTTTACCTCGGATTGCAAGTCCTCTGGCTTGAGGCTCTCCGGCACTAGGAAGATGATGTAGAGCAGGCCTACGGTTATGAGGGAGCCCGCCAGAATGAACAGCGTTGCGGCACCAACTGCTGCGTATATGTAGCCGCCGGCCATGCTGCCCGCCATCATGCCCAAGCCCAGGGACGCCTCCATGGAAACCATTCTCAGGGCTCGCGCACTCTCCGTGGCCACATCGGAGACGTGGCAGTACAGGACAGTGATGAGGGCACAGGTGCCGCCGCTAAACACCGACGGCACAGAGGAGAGCAGGAACCACCAGGGATTGATGTTTGTGACAGCCGATATCTGGGTTAGCACGATCAGAATGCTGCCACTCAACAGGAATCCTGTAGCCAAGCATAGTCATAGATCAAATCTGTTATAAATGCAGTTGAGTCCAGCTTACCCGTGAATGTGGAGAGCAGGATGGGACGCCTGCCGAACTTGTCCGACCAGGGGCCCAGGAACAGACTCACAACGGCGGGAATGGTGCTCTCGAGAATGGCATTGATCATCATTATGGTGGCCGCATACGCTTGCACTTGCGTTTCGATTTTCTGCAAAGGGTGAATCTGTTTAGACAGGGATTATCTTTCGCCGATAAGCGAATCGTCATGCTGCCATTAGTCATAGCTTTTTGGGGAGTTCTTTCGCACCATCGGTTAGATATATGCATGCCAGTCGATAAGTTTGGTGATAAGTTAAGCCAATTACTCATAGGCGTTTCGTGTTCTCTTTTGCTTCTGGGACAACGCAATTGATAAGAAGAACCCCCGACCACCTGGCCTTAAAATATTATAAGTACATAATGTACGTATGTATTGTATGTTCATTATTGTCACCAATATTATCATTCTAAATTGATGTGTATGCACTCGCTTGTAGTTTGATTCACAGATTAACTTGTTTTCCCCTTCCCTTTTCACTCGTTAGAGCAAAACTCGCAGAGAACTGAACTTGTTTCGGCTCCCCATCATCGTTGAGTGGAAAACTTACTTTGACCTCATCCGAGGCACGATCTCTGCCCAGAAACGGCTGGCACTCGGTTTCATTGTGTTGCATGACAGTGACGCAAGTCTGATAGAGAATCTGATTTTGATATGCCGCATCTGTGGAAAGCATAATCATGTATTTATTCATGTTAGAAGAGGGAAAAGAGAGATCCATACCAGTTAGAAATCTGCCGAAGAATACCAGAAACACGGCGGGCTCCAGTATTAGCGATGGCAGACATCTTGTCGTGGCTGGTGTGGGCGATTCTGCAGTTTCCAATGGCTCGTCGTCGTCACTGGCTAAGACCAGGGCATCCTCGTCCGTTTGAGACATTCCGATCAATCGAAGGTCACGGCCAAATCGCACAAATTATCGCTAGACAAAGGAATTAGCAATTCATTCAAAACAATATCGTAAAATTCCACAATCGAGAACGGTAGAGCGTCTGCGTTCAGGCTTCCGCGCGCGCCAAACTCTAGCGATACACTAACAGTGAGTGGGGTGCAGCTGAAAATGGCAAAGCACATCGGAGCGATACGACGCCTATCTCAGTGCGCCGCCCGATACCCGCCCCGCCCCGCCACACCACCCTGCCGCAGTTCGCACGGGCCCGGCCCCTCAATGTCTCGGCGCACTCGCGTTACACACACCAGAAGTGAAACCCAAACAAATCAAAGCCAACCTATGCTTAAATATGCTAAAATGTTTACGTATTTACAATTTATTGTCACGCTGCAGACTGTTGCTATGCGTTCGAGTCTTGTCTTGCGTTTTATTGTGTTTGCAGTTGGCAAACGCCGTCGCAAAACATTCAAAATGGTAGCAGAAAAGTTACAATTCACAATAATAATACTATCTACTTGCACAAGTTGTGACTACACGAATTTAAAATACAAAAATACTCGTAGTTTTCCAATCACACACGCCCACATGAACAGATTTAATTGGTCTTTGAGATGCATTCAACTAAGCGGAGCTGGGAGACAGCTAACTGCCAATGGCTTGATAGACGCTGCTGCTGCCCATCGACTTCTGTATGCCGAATATGATGCTGCAATTAAAGGACTTATTAAGGAGGAAACACAATATAAATAGTTCCTGCAATCACTCACGCAATCAGAACGTAGCACACAAAGTAAAGGACCGCGCTGATGAAGTTAAATGCTCCAGGATAAAACTCCACCGTGGCCTTGTACACGCTCGTGTACAGGGGAGCAGCGCCCAGCGGCGAAACAGACTCCATCGATGTGGTCAGTGCGAATATCTTGCCTAAATGGATACATTTTATTCCGGTTAATAGCTGACTCAGGTCGATTCAATTCATTTGGAACTTACCCACTTCCGTACTCGGCGCAACGTGGGAGAGAATGGCACGACACATGGGTCCCATGACGCCGCGCATCATGCCCAATGTCATGCCGACATACATCTCCTGCCAGTACACGGCCGTGGCGCGTACTGTGCTCTCAAGGACGCAGCAAGCGAGCGCCAGCATGGCCATTGTTATGATGGACAACTTCAAGACGCGACGCAGGACCACCATGCCGACTATGCTGCCCACAATCTGGATGACAATTCGCGCGGCATTGAAGAGGCTGAAGTCCTTGATGGTCCAGTCGAATTGTTCTCGCATAAACATGTAGTTGACAGTGCTCTCGCCCTCTGACATATTTAGATAAGATACAAGTTAAGATTACTTCCTTAGTGCCCATTTTTAGTCACATTTCTTACCCATATCAAAGATGGCTATGGTCAGAGCGATCATCGTTAGCCAGATAATGGCACGGTCATAGTTGGGTCGCCTTTGGAAGCAGGTGCGTACCAGATCCTTGACCAAATCGAAGCGGAAGAACTCGCGAATGCGGGACTAGGCGAAAGAGAAAACATGCATGTTAGAAGGCTAACTTTAGGTGTCAGACAGATGTAACCTACTCCAGTGGGCAGATGATCGGGTATCAGGCTCTCGGGCACACAGAAATAGACATACATCAGCGACAGGCCCATCAGGCAGCTGGCAATGAAGAAGAGGGTGAAAGCATTCGTTGCTGCATAGATATACCCGCTGGCCACATTGCCCACCATCATGCCCGTGCACAGGGACGCCTCATTCAGGACCATTCTGAAATAAGCAATATGAATTGGATTTTGGATTAACTAAAAGGGATGCCACTACTCACCTGAGGGCTCGTTTGCGCTCCTTGGCCACATCCGAAATGTAGCAATAGATGCCAGTGATCAAGGCGCAAGTTCCTCCGCTGAGAACCGAGGGCACAGACGAGAGCAGGAACCACCAAGGACTTATATTGGTGGCCATTGTTATTCTAGTTATAATTAGCAATATAATTGAGCCCGTGAGGTAGCCTGCGTATATGAAAAGATCGTTATAAATGTACAAAATATTTTACATGTGGAATACCCACCCGTGAAGGTTGTCAGGAGGATGGGCCGCCGGCCGAACTTGTCCGACCAGGGACCCAGGAATAGACTCACAAACGCTGGTATTATGCTCTCGAGTAGAGAGGTCGTCATCATAATGTTGGCCGAATATTCCTGCACTTGAACCTCGATTTTCTGTAAGAAACAAAGCACAGCTGCTGATCATGTTCGCCTGACTCATTGTCGTGTATCTCGTATCTGTATAATTATTAATTATATTTGTAATGCCTGTTTAGCGCGCGGTAGGTCGATATTTCATCGCCATGATAGACAAATTAGTCATAAAGGTTTTTGCATTTACTTCTGTGTCGCTCGCTGATAAGCTCTGGACGCCGTTCCACATTTGTTGGCACTTATTCTTATCAGCAAATGTTCAAACAATGAACACAATCGGCACAGCTAAACGCTTTGATTGATAGATTTTGCTTTGTCTTGGCTGATGCTGCACTCGTGCGTATGTGGGTCAAGAGTCTTGCGAGCGCTTAGTGAGGATTAAAAACGCCCCGCAGCAGATACAAAAAACTGCGACGCATTGTCACAAAACATTATTTCAGAGCTTCAGAGTATTTCGCTTACTTTCGACGCCTCCGATTCTCCCCGATCGATGCCCAGCAACGGCTCGCATTCCGTGGCATTATACTTCATGATGGTGACGCAGGTTTGATAGAGGATTTGATTCTGATAAACCGCCCCTAAAATCACACACAAACCAAGTTAATTGAATGATGATGATCTGCCATTGTCTGTCTGTCTGTGTATCCATACCAATTAGATATCTGGCAAAGAAGATCAGAAATACTGCGGGCTCCAGGATGAACCAGCGATAGCTGCTGTAGTCCAGCGCTGGCGGTGGGAGGGGCACCTCCTCGCCGGTGGAAGCTGTGCTCGGTGTTGTTGTTGCCGTTGCAGCAGCATCCAGAGTGCGTGGCGCCTCATCATCGCTCACCAAGGATTCCAAATCGTTGCGAGGCATCTTTTTTGCAGTCCTTTACTTTGTGGCTATCTTTCGGGTACAGGGAAACAAACTGCGCACACTTTTGTAACTATGGCAGATAAAAAAACTAGCAATTCATTCTGGGCAATGCAGCAGCGTATAGTATTTAATCAGTCACAGACACGAAGGCGAGTTCTGAGCGCAACAGAGCGAAAACAGATACTGAGAGCTTCACTTGCTGCTGCGAAATGGCAACGTAAGCAGTTTATCGACATGTGCGTAGGCTAGTTACGTTACTTAACACGAGTACACAAGTGCAACACAATTATTAAACCCAAGTATACAATTAATTTATTAATTATTAATATTAACTGTGCATTTCTTTCGACTTTCTAAAATTCACAACAGCAACAGCTGTCTCTGTTTACCACCAATTGCTGCGCGGCGCTGCCAACCTGGGGCAAATAAAAATACCGAGAGTTTGGCGGTTTGGTGTTTTTTAGTGGTCAATATTACAATTATTTAAATTAATTTTAATGGCGACGCCGCTCGCGCTCGTTTCGCGTATCTCTCTCCCGCTGGTCGTGGCGGGAGCCATTTTCTCGCTCCCGTCGATCTCTTTCGCCATATCGATCTCGCTCGCGCATTCTGTCACGGTCCTGGCGCTCCCTGTCTCGATTCAGGGGCTTTCTATCCCGGTCCTGACGTTGCTCTCTATCCCGATCCTGGCGTTGCTCTCTATCACGATCCTGACGTCCTGCTGGCTGACGCCGGTCCTCGTGCTGAGTGTCGCGGTTGCGGGTGCGATTCCGCTGCCGCTCAAACTCCTCCAGTTCGTCGTAGTAATCTCGAGAACGAGCATTGTTGCTTTGCGCTGGACGTCGGTCCCGTTCCCGCTCCCTGCTGCGGGATTTGGATTTCGAGCGAGCCCTCCGTGGTCGTCGTACAGAAGAAGCCGAGTTCTCGTTCGTCCGATTCGCTTCTCGGTCGTCCGGCTTCTCATCCTCACTGGGCAGTTCGTCGTCCAGGTCTTCATCCAGGACCGACACCTTTGGCTCAATCTCGTTGTTCTCCTCGAGAATGGTGCGCTTCTGTATTCGAGGCAGTATAATGTCGCAGACGCGATCATTTCGCAGCAATTCATCAATGTACTCGTCCATGTAGACAATCTCGAACTGTCCGGCCCGATTCTGGCGTCTCAGCTTGCGGTTGTCGATGTACAAGGGCTCCAGATACTTGTAACAGTCGAGGGCGACGCCGGTCAGCCGCAGATAGAACGCACCCAATGCACGCACATACTTGAACTCTTCGTTCTTGATGAACTCCACCACAATGTCCTTCTCCGGCTGAATCTGCAACATCTTCAGTGTGAGGCAGAGGAACTGCGTGGGCTTTATGTTTCCTCCATAAACGCCGCCGACGAATCGCAGCTCCATCGCCTTGTCCACCAGCAATTCGGCGGTGAGTGCAAAACATTGTTCCTTCCAGTATTTGGAGTCGTAGATGCGGGAACGTATGATCTTCTCAATGAGATACTGCGGATTGGTCCCGTGCACATTTTTGGCCTCCTTTACTGTCCGATTTGCCATTTTATTTAACAATTATTATTATTACTTGTTTTTCGGCGTCGGGCACAGCTGCACGCCTGCAGATAGTATCGGGTATCGTCACCAATGCGATAGTTAGGAAACAATGCGCTATCGATATATCGTGGTATCGCGATGACGCATCGCTCATCCAACAAAACAACTCGGCCAGACAGCAAAAAGGAGACGCAAAAGAGTGAAAAACCATACTTTAATCTAGGATTCCAGGGGATTTGGGCGTGAAAAACAGAAAAAACAAAGATGAGTTTCTTTGGGAAAATGTTCGGTGGCAAGAAGGAGGTAGCCCCAACGACGGGGGAGGCAATACAAAAGCTGAGGGAAACTGAAAACATGCTCATCAAGAAGCAGGAATTTCTCGAGGCAAAAATCGAGGATGAGCTGAGTATTGCCCGAAAGAATGCATCCAAAAACAAAAGAGGTATGTACTAGTGTGGCTGCCATCCTGAAGCCACGCTGACGGAGGTTCATTGTGTCCGCAAATCAGCACCATAAATATCCGGACATGACTCATATTTGCTTTGTTTTTGTTGTGGCTGGGGACTTCCCAACCCCTCAGCCACCACCATGCTAGACATGTAATTATGCTTGAGTAGAATTATCTAGTATAATGATTGTATTTCTTCGCCTTTCTCACCCGCATACCATTTGACGCCTGGATGTGTCCGCATATGCTCAGAACGTAATATGAACAACATTCCTTTCGATACTAAACCAGACATTAGCTTTGTCCTAGAGTAATTCGATTCAAAATAATCCAAAATTGGCCTTAACATCTTAGCGAATCGTGCCTGCTTTGACCCAGACTCACCTGCATACTTGTCGCCTTTTCAGTGGCCCTGCAAGCCCTCAAAAAGAAGAAGCGGCTGGAGAAACAGCTGCAGCAGATCGATGGCACCCTGTCCACCATTGAGATGCAGCGCGAGGCTTTGGAGAGCGCCAACACGAACACTGCCGTCTTGACCACAATGAAGGATGCTGCGGATGCGCTCAAGAATGCCCACCAGCACATGTGAGTAGTCGACCATCGTCCGATGAGCTCCATAAACTAACTTGATTGATTCCTTCGATGTGCAGGGATGTGGACAAGGTCCATGACATGATGGATGATATTGCCGAGCAACAGGATGTGGCCCGGGAGATTTCCGATGCCATTTCCAACCCAGTTGCCTTTGGTGCCGATCTGGACGACGAGGATCTCGAGCGGGAACTCGATGAGCTGGAACAGGAGAACTTTGATAAGGAAATCATTGGCATTCCCGAGCCAGCGCCCACATTGCCCGAGGCGCCCACAGAGGACTTGCCCGAGAAGGCCAAGGAGAAGAAGAAGGCCACAACTACTACGACTACAACCACGGCTGAAGCAGCCGATGATGGTAACGTCACTGTCTTGTGTGTTCCTTAATTTCACCAAATTGTAACTCGTTTCTTTTCGTTTTCAGATGATCCAGTCATGAAGCAGCTTTTGTCCTGGGCCAACTAAATCGAGCGCTATTGAAATCTCTTCACTGTTCACTGCAGGTTAACCAAAATCCCCCACGTTTCTGTTTTGATTAAATATTAAGTGAAATTTTTAGTTTGAAGCGAGGAAGGCATTAATTCCTTTGGCAATCTTTCAATCAATCAAATGGTACATATAAAAGGAATGTGATTTAACAAATAATAAACGAAAAGAGCAAAGTCAGGCCACCCACACACACATCAACAAAATTAGACAACAAAACTGAAGGATAATTATGTATTTTGATATTTTTGAAACATTTTTGCACGAGAGCCTTGCGCTGATATCGTTTAATTTGCTGCTCCAAACGGAATCAAGTCAGGCAGCTGCAGCTGGTTTCAATGCAAGTCCACGATTGAGACAAACAAAGCTTACAAGTTGTATTTTTGCACTCATTTCCCGCTGGTTTTAGTATTTGAATTGAAATTTATACATAAATAAATAGTAAACAATCCACTTGGTGTCTCGGTTGCCCTATTTTCAATACCAGCGAGTGGCTCGGCTCGTTGTAAACAAACAAAGACGAATCATTAAGATCCACTATCTGCGGTGGGTCGCCCTCGAGTGATAAAATGTAAATGCTCGAGGCGGTAGCAGACCCGAATCGGGGCGCATTGATTGGAACACGGCTGCTGATGCGACATGCATATCAATTAATTACACCGCCATGGCGGTGGCGGCTGTTACATTTGGCTGGGCAGCGACAGCGGACACTGCGTCATGTGGGATTGGGTAATGGATTACAAAAAAATACAAGAGCTGGCGACTGATTGCAAATCGCTGGACACTCTCTGTGGCTCGGCCTGGGCGCATGCAGTTGGCCGAATTTATTCAAATCAGTTTAGTTCCGTTTGAGGAAGAGTCGAGGTGTCTGGTGTCTCTGGGAGTGGATCAATCGTATCAATTGCAATGTGCAAATACGTCTTAATTGCTGCACTGGCCGTGGTAATGGTAAGTGCTTAATTATCCCCTAAGCACCGAATTAACATTGCCCTTGAATCCCGCAGTGCCTGCAGCTGCCCGACGCCCGCGCCACGCTGCACGACTTCCACGAGGTATTTGACTTCTCCAACGTGGATCTGGCGAACTTTCAGTACTTCAAGAACCTGGCCTCCCAGGATCCGCGCACGGCTGCCACCGCCAGTCCCCTGCTCGAGCACTTTCAGAAAAAGAAGGCCGTATTGGACTACCTAGACCGCCTGTTCTTCGGCAACTCACCCTTCCAGCAGGCCAGCGAGATCCCCTTCGACCCACACTTTGGACGCGCTTGGCGGCCACACTACGAGCGCAAGTTTGGCTTTCGCGGCGAACGACTGATAGCCGCCCTGGGCTCTGGCTACTCCGTCCGGCAGCTGCGACACTTTGGAGCCATTCCCCAGGAGTTCGGCACGCCTCACTATCCCAGTTGAGAGAACCACATTCGTGCAGTGGAAAAGTATGGAGTTTCGGTTGTATTTATGAAATAAACTTAAGTTCTATGGCTAGACTCTCCGTTTCTGTGTGGATATGTAGAGGACGTTGTTTCCGCGGATAAATGCGTCGCCGTATTTGTTCTTTAGCTGGCCATTCACGTACTCCTCCGTCTGCTCTAGGCAAATGTTCATATAGCCATCCAAGCATGCCAGTACACCTGGTGGGAGGAGAGAGAGAGTGTTTGTGAACGTGTTTTCAGCCGGCATTTTATTATAGAAAACTCACCGCGATAGTCCACGCCGTTGTTCAGTTTCACTGCCACGGGGCGACCATGGATTTGGTTGATAAACTGCGAGAGGGCTTCTTTGCGAGACATATTGTTTATTTTATTTATTAAATTGGGTGGTCGCTAGTGTGACCGTAGATTTATCGATAATAGCAGAAAACAAGGGACGCGTTTGAATCAGCTGGTCTGTGCAGAGTTGCACCAAAACCGATAGATATTTTTCGGAAACTTAGCTTTGAATTATTTAAATTTATTCAGCGCACAAATAAATATAAAGCATAACTTTAAAATAGAGTAGATAACCAGATAAACAGCTGCCTGACTTTATCTGCTCATCTATGTGAGCAAATTGGACAGTGCTGAGCGGCACTAGTCATCGATAACATTTCAAAATTCAAACATTTTCGGTTATAAAATACTCTAAATTATAGTTTCAAAATGATGGCCAGTTTGTGGATGCGGCGGCTGTTGACAAATTGCGATGGCGTTGGCAATAAGTTTGTACGCACCGCTTCCTCATTTAACAGCGTGATGAAGCCGGTGAAGGGCTTCAAGGCCAAGTCATCGCTTAAGATAACCGTGGTTGGGGCGGGCCAGGTCGGAACTGCAGTCTCAGCGTTTCTATTGGCGCGCAACCTGACCAAGAATCTGGTTATCCACGATGTGAAATACGATTTGGCCACCGCGGAGGCATTGGATTTCTCTCATGCGTCAGCCTTCCTGGGCAATCCGATTGTCCGAGCCTGTGGTGATGGAAATCGCACCAAGAACTCGGATATCATCATTATCACAGCTGGTGCGAGGCCTTCGGGCAAGACTCGATCTCGCCTGGACGTGATGCATAAAACGGTTGACATTCTCAAGTCTGTGGTGCCCAAGCTGGTCAAACTGAGTCCCAAAGCTGTATTCATAGTCATCTGCAATCCAGCCGATGTGATGACCTTTGCCGTGCAGCGCATCGGAAAGCTGGAGAAGCATCGCTGCTTCACCACTGGCTGCCACCTGGACACTGCCCGCTTTCGCTATCTAATCGCGAAGCGCCTCAAGGTCCCCACCACGGATGTCAATGGTTATGTAATAGGAGAGCATGGCAGCAGCGCCGTTCCCGTTTGGTCCAGTGTCACGGTGGGTGGGATACGACTGAGAGATGTCTTGAGGGATTTGGGCACAGACAAGGACCCCGAGAAATGGTCCGATCTCTTCGATGGCATCCTGAACGCAGGCGTACACGTTAGCAAGGCCAAGGGCTACACAAACTGGGCCGTGGGCCTGACTACCTCGGATGTTGTGGCCTGCATGCTGCAGAATACCGGCAAGGTGTGCTGCCTGGGGACCGATGTGAAGGGAGTCCACTGTGTAAAGGACAGTGTGGTACTGTCTGTGCCATGTCGTGTCACGGCCAGCGGAATTAGCCACATTCTGGAGCTGCCACTAACCAAAGATGAGCATAAAAAGTTGTTGAAATCTGCAGATACATTGCTTGAGGCCCAGTGCTCTTTAAAATTGTGATCTCGCTTCCCCCGGCACTCCATGAAACACAAATAGAACAGAGAGGAGAAAAAGAAAACAAAACAGAAAACATTTCACAGCGCGGGAGGAAGAGAGGGAAAGCAAATCACTTGCCGTTGCGCCGCCCTTTTCACTTTCCAGCGACGTCACAGCGATAAGAATGCGAGAGCAAGGGAGACGACTATATAGTATTACAACTGTAAAAGTGCAGCAGCAATCACTTGACCATACCGCACGCCCGCGCCTGCTCTTCCACGTTGCTGCTGCCCTGTGCCTAGACAACTGAAATTTTTGTAATTTCCATCAAAATTATGATTAATTTCTTGAGCCAAAGTGTCAACATGTTATGAGAGCGGGTGGGGTATCCGGAACGCAAGGTCTCTTGGGGAAGGTCTCCAACGAAATCGAAAGTCAAAGGTCTTGAAAACGATTAGGCAAGCAGAGGAAATGGTAGGAAGACAGACAATGAGCAAACCTTAGACGATCTCAAGACGTTTTGGGGGCGGCGCCCTCAATGCAGAGGCGCCCTGCACTTTGAGAGTAAGATCGATTTGGAGCCAAGGTCTTGATTTGTAGCAGGCGCACAAGAACCACAGCAACGATCTCGTTCCGCTTCCAGCATTTCCCATTCCCATTGCCATTAACCGTTCGCTGGTTCGCCCACGCGTTGCACGCACTCGCATGCGGCGAAGCGAGACAATGACCCAGGGCCCGGGACCTGCAGCATCCCAGCCCAGCGTTCCCAGCGACCTCAGAGTGTAACCAAGTGTAACAGGCGACTGGGCGAACAGACGCTGACACTAGCCGACAGAGCCGAGATTTGTAACGCCTCGTTGCATGGTCTGGGAAAATGGTCTTTGCTCTCGTTTTTGGGTCTATTGTTAATTTAAGTGAAAGAAAAGAGACCAGCCAACACCCTCCCATTGGGAAAGTCAATAATGTTTGTTTAAAACTGTGGAAAATGTTGAGTAAAAATTTTTTGTTTGTTTAACTAATTGAAATTCACTAGGCGCACAGTGCGTGCGGGCAGTAAGCGCACAAATCCCAACGCATGTTCCCACTGTTCTACCTGCTAGATCATTTTGGGATTTTCTTTCAGATTTACAGCCATCATTTCGTGGCTCTTCTATTTCTGGCACCCTAATGAAATGCTACAGTTTTTCCCCCAAAATCACGATCGAGAAGAGAGAGCGAGAGAGGACCCCCATGGGGCATGACTAATTTCACTATTTGTTTAATATTTTCCCCGTTTGTTTTGGTTTTTGAGCTCCAGCCAGGGCCACAGAAGTTCCAGCAGGTAGTAAGCACACTATGAGTGGATCGGGTGCTACCTACCTGCTGCCTAGATTTGGTTACACTTGGCTGGTGGCATTCTCCCACTGCTGTTGACCTGTTGAAATGCTACACATTTGCATGCAGAGAACGCGTCAACCCTTTCGGTAATCTGCGGGATGCTAAACCGATGCCGTACTTTTGCGAGTGAGTGTAGACGCTTCTTCGGTTTCTGTTTGCCTGTTGAACTGCTACACATTTGCATCATTCAACTCTTTTCCGCGTAGGAGTACATATGCCTACATCCGCGGGAGTTTCATTATTGGGAGATCTTCATCAGGGCTGGTGGCGCTTTTCATCTGTTCAGCTACTCCCACACATGGAATGATCATTGGCGTGCATTGTCGAAGTGCATCCGAGTGTAACCTTTGAACAGGCGAACAGCCGAGTGCAGCCGCAACTTGGATGCACCCGAATGCAGTCTGAAGATTTTTCCCACTGCAGCTGCAGGTAGTTTGGCACCACAGGCAGTCTCTTGGGCTTGGGTTATATTTAACAAATGGTTTTGGGATTTATATTTATATGCACCACGAGTGTGTGTGTGTTTCGGGCTCGTTTCTATGACTGCTTGAATGCATTTTTGTGTGGGATGCTGGAAGCAGCTCTCTCTCTTTGCTGTTTGCCTGTTCCGTTTGGCCATGCTCCAGTGATCTTCTCGGAGTAATCGAAAGGAATTAGAAAGGTCACCTGGTCAAGGGTCAATGGTTTTGTAATGTCCCTGCTGTTGATTGTGTCTGCCTGTTCGGTTTGGCCACGCTCCAGTGATCTTCTTAGGGAATTACACAGATGCTCACAACTTCAATGCATTTTCATTTGGGATGCTGAATGCACTTTTCCCGCTGCTTGCTTGAACCCTATTCCAAATTTTGTGAGCCTGTTAGGCATCCGCACGCTCCAGTGATCTCAGATCTTTCCAATGATGCATTTTCTTTTGAATGCTGGATGATGTTTTCAGACTGGACCCCCACTGCGTTCATACTTAACGACTCCCGCAAGGGAATTCAATGGGTGCGTGTTTTGGGTGCTTTTCTATGAATGGTTGGATGATTGTTTTTCCATGTGGAATGCTGGATGCAGTTTTCCTCCTACAACTAGTGATGACAGCCTGTTCGATTTAGCCTGTTTCACGCTCCAGTGATCTTACAAGTGGATTAGATCACAGCCTCAATGCATTTGAATTTGGGATGCTGAATGCAGTTTTGTGCTGGTAACCT
This sequence comes from Drosophila subobscura, assembly GCF_008121235.1. NCBI lineage: Eukaryota > Metazoa > Arthropoda > Insecta > Diptera > Drosophilidae > Drosophila > Drosophila subobscura. The sequence goes on from NC_048531.1 coordinate 7,096,617, forward strand.
TATTCCAAATTTTGTCAGCCTGTTCGACTTGGTCACGCTCCAGTGATCTTCTGAATTATCAATCCCTGGGGATGAATTTTGATTTAAACTGAGATAAGGTTGTGGCTTATGACTCTCTGCTAACCTGTTCGTTTGATCTCTTTGGTCATGCTTCATTGATTTCGCACTGGAACTGTGCCCTTTGACATTTCCAATGTTTTCCCGAAATGTCTTGCATCTGGCGTTGATGTTGCCCTGTTTTCTTAATCCGTTTCGGGCACGACTCACTGATTTTCCACAATGTATTCTTAGGGATTAGCAGGTAGCTCTTCCACATTTAGAGGGTTTTCCAGGGTTTTACCTATTACCCATCGACTTACTGGCCAACGTTGTTCTCCTGTTCGAATGCTACAGTTTCGTGACCTTTAACTCTTTTCCCAATGATCTCTGACACCATTTGATGTCACTGTTGCATCATCAAGGCTGATATAAGTCGTTGTAAAGAGTTAACATGCCTTAAACTGTAGCATTCGAATAGGGGAACAACGTTTGGCAGTAGGTCGATTAGAAATAGGTAATATCCTGGCCGTGACCTGATCTTCAGGCGATCTTCATCAACAGTTTTTCTACTGCCTTTTTCCTTCTGTTAACCTGTTGGCTTGTGTGTGAATGGTCACGCTTCATTGATTTTCATCTATCTTTCCATCTCTAATGATCTCTGTTAGAGCACCTTTGACCTTTTGGGCAGCTGTGATCTCCCCGGCTGAGCCTGATCTTCAGCCTGAAATTATTGCTTGCCTGTTCCTTCGATACACATGAATGCGCTTCAGTGATTTCCTTGCCACAAGTTATGTTGCCGCCTACCTGGCTGAGCATCGATCGTTTGTTTCACCTCTCTTTGGACTCCTCGTTGCGGATGCTGAGAACCTGTTCGAAAATTATGCACCGATGCGCATCAGTGGCAATCATGAAGAGAGGAGATAATTGGTTGCTCGCTCGATAATGATGCTGCGGCTTGCTGCATGACTTTAATGGATGGATGCTGGATGCGAGTTCTTTGAGTTGGAACTGGAGTCTGCGATCGCCTTGTGCCCAGAGCTGTTCACCTGTTCGTTTGCTACACTTTATGCATGATTCAGTGATTTTCTAATTATGATTTATGATCTTTGGGATTAGGCAAACAATGGTCTAGCAAACGGCCTGCTTCCCACGCTGCTCTCTTCTCCGCCTACTGCTTTCTATGTTTCCCTATTCGAATGCTTTAGTTGTGTGACCTTTAACTCTTTCGCTCTTTTGGTGCTCGCTCCAGGGGTGACCGCAAATCCCCTGAGGACAAAAGCGCCAAAGGCTTAAATCTGTATCAATCGAATAGGGGAACAGAATCTTCTAGCCTGCCTTCGCCTTATAACTCACGAACCCAACCACAGGTAGTATCTGTATCCCAGTCAGGTAGATGAGAGAGTTTGGGCCTGGGATTCGGCCCTTCTTCCATTATGCCGTACACAATCGCAGCTGAGTAGCTCGCTTCGCCTGAGCTGCTGCTTGTGCTGATCTCCTAATCGAGTGGTTCGGCTTGATTGCACTTTAAACCGCAGGCGGTGCCCCAGGGGATTTGTGTGTTCCTGGAAGTCGGGCTGGCGAACAAAAGCCGCTCGACAGGCGACCCAGGCAGCGTTTGATGGATGAGTTGTTTTGTTTGTTTTGCTAATTGATTTTGAACAGGTCAGCAGAAGGAACGCGAAGGGAGATCCTTGCCATCCAGAAGTTGGTCTTGGGCCTGGGCCTGCTTGGTCCTGCTCTCCTGTTCGTTTGCTTTACTTTTGAAACTCTTTTTGTGTTGGCAAACTGGCAATTTGCATAACAATTTGTAACAATTTCCTGTTCATTTTAATACGGCGTGAAATTGGAATGGGGCCTCAGAGGCCACAAGAAGCGGCCGCCTGCCTCTATCGGCCTCGCTTGAATGCTTCTTGGGCTCAATCACAATTGTAATTCGATGCGTGTCTGAGTCCATTATGAGGGTCTTGGGCTGGGTCTTGGGCTGCGTCTGGATCTGGACTGTTTCTTCGGTGGTGGTTTCTCAGCCTGTCCCTCGGTCCCCGGTCCCCGGCCCTCGGCCTGTCTTTGCTGCGCTCCTATTCAAAAACATGAAATTATCGTGACAAACATCAGGGTTCATTAAGTTGTTACCCCCCACATACACATGATCGTGTTGGGGCACAGCTCGCTGTCGATCCACGCAACAGGCTGTCAGAGAGTGTCGGTCGGTGGGCGTGTCTCCCTCGGGCACATTGTAATTTGAGACCCCATAATTTTCCACTTGATAATCTTTGCTGATGATCGCTAATTGGCTGTCAAAGTGACAGGGTACCAGGCAGCCGGAGCAAGTAAACGCAGTCGGAAACTACAGGCAGTATTGCTGAACGGTTCTTGGGGTTGCTTGTGTGTGGCACGTGCCACACTTTCTTGATGTCTCCTCATGTGTAATTTGATGCTTGTAAATGTCTTGAGGCTGAACAGGCCAGCAGGGCTTGCAGTAGGTTGAAAAGATGTTTTCGTTCTTTTTGGAAATGAAGTTTCTTTTGGTTTTCGTTCAGTTCTGATTGGTGGCGGTGGTTGAAGTCAAATTTAAATCAGTGCGAAAAGGGAAAGGGAAAGGTTGAAGGGTCTCATTTGAGATGGCAGAACTTTTACTTTTATAAGACCTACTTGGAAATATCTAAAGTTTCCTACACACTACTAACTTTCTTAGGAGTATCTGCACTTTGTACCTCTTAAAAAATGCATCGAGAGACAACCTTCATTCTAGTTCTGCTTTCCTGTTGATCGCTTTTGGGTCAACATGAAAATTTCTCACGATCAGTTCCACGTGCATTTTGCGTCTGAATTTGTTCTTGTAACGGCTTTGGGCCAAGAATTTCCCACACGCCGTTGACACAAGCAAAACGAACGAACCACGAAACCCTGCGCAGCAAATAAAACCCTCAAACACACACACACACAGTCGACATCCGTTTAACGTAACGATCGGGAGCCAGCCGAGGATCTCGTTAAGAGCAACAACAAAACCAACGGCAGGCAAAGCATGAAAGCAAGAAAGAGCAAAAGAAGGAGGAGGAGGAGTAGAGAGATGGTGAGAGAGAAAAAACACTCGAGCTGAGCTGAAGAACTGGAATCCGCTCGCTGCCGTTGCTGTTCGCCTGTTCCCTTTTCCAGTCTGTGGCTGGAAAGTTCTCACGCGAGCACATGCCAAAACGGGAGAGGGACGGCAGACAATTAACAACTAATTTAAGCCTGTGCATATCATTTGAGTGCGAGCAAGGGAGAGGCCACATAAGAGCTCGGCTGGGGGAGATCCCTTATCTGCAGGAGCTGTGGGAAACAAATACGTTACATTCTTCGCCAGCATTTATTCCCACGCGATCCTCGCTCTCGCTCTCACTCTCACGCGCAACTTTCGGTTTTTTTTTTCGGTTTGTTCGTTTTGTCTCTGCTTTTTTATGTTTTCTTGTGGCTCTCCGTTTCACACGCTCTGTGCGTAAACCCAAAGGAGGCGGGGTACGGTGCGGTGCGGATGCTGCAGTCTCTTCTGTTCGCCTGCTGAAAGATCAACAGAATTTGATTGAAATTCTCACGCTTGAGGGAAGGAATGTTACCTGCTCTGGAAGGATTCCCCAGCCGGGAACGGGAACACGCCCACCACAAATAATGTATGCTGAGAGACGTGTATCTTTGGCTCGGGGATCTGGAAGAGATCAACGCAAGATCTTGCCTTTGCTTTTCTGTAAGCCGCTTCAAAGCACTGACACTTTCAACCCTCTTGGGCACACGACACCGACCCGAAGATATGGCCAGGCGAATCACTGCCACGGCTCGCTGTTCGCCTAATATTGACCAAGACATTGCACGACTTGGAGAATTCTTCAGGTTCCTTGCGAATCATCCCTCAAAGTAAGGATATCTTGCCACTTTCTAGGACTGCTGTTGTCCTGGTAACGCTCAAGACATTTTTTATTTGGATAACTAACAACCTTAGGGTTGAAAACGTCTCATTCCCTCTGTGCCTGTAACCTAATGGTTTGGTGGTAGTTTTTTGGTTTCTCTTAGCAAATTTCTTACCTTGACTTTCCTCCACAGGTATAAAGAAAGGTGTGGAAGGAAGCCTTGGCTTGAGCGATTGCCTTCTGGCAAAACTGTTTGCCTGTTAGCAATCTTAATCGATTGGCTGCTTGTTTAATCAAATTTGCATATCAGAGTCCTTAGGAGCATCCTGAAATATAGCGTACGCTTTCTCGCCTGCTCTGCTTGCCTGATACCCAAAACTAATTCTGTATTCCACCAATTGCCAACGTTCTCACGGCATCTTCCAACGCCAGATCATTGTAAGAGTAAAAAACTGCCTTAAGGAACCCATAAAAAGATCAAAGATGCTCCTAAGGTTTCATATATCACATGGCTTTATCCTGAATAAAAGAATGCCAGGAATCATTGCCTTGGGGTTGCTGTTGCCCCAGTAGAAGCTGCCCAATTAAGCCGAAACATTCTCACGCCTCGCCGGAAATCTCAGCATGTGGTCTTGCCGTTCCACGAAAAAAAACACATAAAAAATGTCCCAAAAAACCATCGATCCCCCGCAGGTTGCCCAAAGAGCGATATTTATTTGTCAAAAAAAGGAACGGAAGCTGCACAGGAAATTGGAAGTGTAAGATTAGAAATCAATTTCCTGTTTGAGGAAATACAATTTCGAGTGGCAACAAAAACCAATTTCCGGTTAGGGATCGCCGTTTCCGGGATAAGATCATCGTAAGATCATCGTAATGAACAGGATTTCTTTTTGGGAAGAGGCTTTCACAATGTTTCTGTTTGCCTATTAGCTAATTGTCGAATTTTACAACCACTTGAGACAGTTTCCCACATGGCCTTGGCCTAATCCCATGATCATCTTCCCATGGCATTTGAAAATCAATAGGAAATGCGACCTTGTCTGCCTGTTGACCTCTCTTAGGTGTGCCAGGTAGAATTTTCTTTGGGTGCTGCTGTGATTTCCATGCTGTGATTTCTGTTTTCCTGGTGCCATTTTCACTTATCCTTAAAAGAGTTGACTGATTTTTCACACGATTCGAACCTCAAACTACTCAAATAAGAAGAATTTCCCACGTATCTTCTGTGACGATCGGTTTCCCATGAAACCCCATGGAAACCGTAAAGATCACGGGCTATGAGAACATTTTCCCAGGCCATCAACAGGTAGAAACTATAGGAAAAACCCATCCCGTAGCCTATGAAAATCTCTGTTCGCCTGCTCCTTGAATTTTCCAAACCCACAAAGTGCCGGAAAATTTCACACGACACGAGGATCGTGTCGAAAGAATCAATAGGCAGGCAGATGTAAAATTTTTCCCACGACGACTTCGTTAGATCTTTTTTCAGATAATACTTACGTTTCACTTAACTAAAGGGAGGATCTCTTGTCCCGTGCTCCTTTCGAGCCCTTGCCGCAGGTAGAATTACTTTGGAAAATCTTTATCCGAGCGGCACATCCTTCTTAATTTTGTTTAAATAACAGATTTACGAAGAATAAATTCCATTATGGAAAAGGGAGGAGGTTCCCCATTTTAGGCCACAGGTTGTCGGAAAATCTTTTGCTCTTTTTTCTGCTCGATGGGAACCTTTTCAGGAAAATGCATTCAGTGTGCTACTGTTCTTGCTGTTTCCCTGGCAGGAATGGTTTTCCATTGCTACAGCTAGGCTGGAAAATTCACACGATCAGGAATATTTTACGGAGGATCAACAGGCAGGAAACAATTTTCCCACAGCTGCTTCCCACTCTACACATATTTTTTAAGGGATCGTTTTTTTTAAATGCATTCCTTAAAAAAGAGGAGGATCCTTTTCCCATGCAACAGGTTGGCGGATAATGAAAAACGCTCTATCGTGCGCTCCTTTCCAGCTGCATTTTCCCATGCCCCGACAGCAGGTAGTACAATTGGTGGAAAATCGCTTGAGGCAGCTACTGCTTTTTCTGCTGGCCTGGTAGAACAATTATCCATTGCTGCGATTGGGCTGTAAAATTCACACGATCCTTGGGCACAGGATAACTTTCCCACGCAGCTGCTCCTGCTGCAACTCCCAAAGCGTTTACGCTTGTTCAAGGCACAATGCAGCCATGGGAAAAAAGGGAGGAGATCTCTTTTCAAAAGCAACAGGTTGCCGGAAAATGTTAATCGCTGTATCGTGTGCTCGGTTCCAGCTGCCGCTTCCCAGGCCAGTCGCTGGCTGCAGGTAAAATTCCTTTCTTTTTGGGAAAACTCGATGGCTTGTGCTGCTGTTTACGTTGTTGGCCTGGTAGAATAGTTTTCCATTTTCACACACGCTCTGGGAATTTCACACGCTATGGAATGCGCTACCTAGGACCAACTGCTCGGCAGATGAAGATTTTTCCCACACCTGCTCCGGCTGCAAAAGGTTATTCTTTATCCACATTTTTTTAAGAATCCCAAAGAATCAATTGTATGGCTTACATTTGTAGGTGGCAGATGCCTAAAAACAGGTAGAATTCTCCACAATTCTTCTTGGTGTTAGCTACTGAAACCGCTGATCACCTGTTCAGCGGTTCTCCCGAGCTGGAAAAATTGACACGTTCCAAAGAAGCTTGAGGTCCAGTGAGTACTTTCCACCAGTTGCTATTCTTCGGGATCGTTGTCCTTGTTCTACAATTCCTCTGGTACATCCATCCAGGATCTTCTGCATCGTTCATTTATGATCTCCTGTTCGGTTGTTCAACAAAATTGACAAACATTTGACAATTTTCACACGATAAAAAACAGCTTCTAAAGAATCTTCTCATCTCTCCCATCGTAATTTTCCCACAAAGAAAAGGATCGTTTTCCCAAATCAAAGAGATTTCCTAGGCATCTGCTCATGGAACGACATGTGTGGACTACCTGCTCGTGCTGCTTTTCCGCAGTTTTTCCGACTTCACCTACTGCACTCTCTGCGGGCCTGTCAACAATATTGGCGTGCAGCCACAACAGTTGCAACATTTCACACGTTCAGCCCGTGTCAAGCTCGGCATCAAGCCAAGAGGCACCGCATTTTCCCATCCACACAAAGGATCGGCTTACAGTGCGTCGAGTCGTAGTCTGTGCCGATCTTTGATCTGTGCTCAGGCATTTATCCGGAGATAAAGAAGTGAATGAATAGAACATGTTCTTAGGAAAAAAACACACTCACACACAGATTCGATGTGATACCAAATTCTGGGAATGGAATGAATGAGGATGGTATGGGATGGAATGCGGTGCCTTTGGAGTTGCTTCACATTCCAGAGCTACCTGGAATGCTGCTGTACAATGTTCTAAAATGTTAAGTCAGCTACAGATTGATGCTGAGCTCCTGATAGATCGTTTGGCTTGAGGCGACAAAAAGGGTTATGGAAACTGCATAAACTATTGATTTTGTACTCTTCATGAAAGAGAAAACTTGTTCTGTGGGTATATCTGTATACATCTGTTCCCCATTCAATTTGTATCAGTTCTCAATCTTTGCTCAGCTGTCGCGGCTTCATACGAGTAGAATAAGTACACAAATACCCAAATGAATGCTCAACATATTCCACTATTTACTTTGGTAGAACTGTGCTAAAAGGTGGACAAAAATCTCTTGAAGAGAATAAGTATCTGAGATATTTCCTTATCTATTGAATACAACTCCCATTCCTCGGGTGCTAGAATACTCGTTCCTCCAGACTCGTTTCATCCGTGCAAGACTCTACTTGAATCGGAACTCCCTGCAGCCAGCTTGGGCGCTCAGACCGCGGAAGGGATTTCTGACGGTCTCATTGCGGAAGTCAACCTCCGTTAGACTTATGGTGGAAACATTGGGGCAGCCAGCCGAGCAGGACACGGATCCGCACACGAGTTGGTTGTCAATGCAGCTGTCTATGAGCCGCAGGGCGGTTTCGACGGCAGCGCTGGTGGAATACACTAGCCTGGAGGAGCATGTCCAGGCTGCTCTGATGCGCGAGTCCGCGGTGCAATCGGCATCCTTGATGTAGGTGTTGAAACTGTTTTGGCTGGTAATCGAGTACGCATTGGCGGCGGCAATCTGTAGGCGGATATGGGCAGCATCTGAGTACGGATTGTTGAGGGGTAAGATCGGGAGGGCGTACTCACCACTTTGGTCACACAGAGAGTGTAGTTTAGCTGGGCACTGGGGAAGTTCTTCACACAGTCCGCCAAGGAGTTCTTCAGATTGGTGTTGTAGTATTTATTCAGCGTGTTGTACGCACTCTCGGCGTTGTTCAGAATAGTACTGATGATCGCCTGGCAGTTGGCCACTCCCGATCGGGCAGTGGCTATCGTTGGGATGCTGGAGCTGTAGTTCTGGACGCACTGCCTGTGCCAGGGGTCGATCAGCGAGAGGGGGTTGATGCGAGCGGAGGCCTCCTCCAGCTTCTGTTGCAGCAGATCGGCCTGCACATCGGTGAGCTGCTGCCGTTTGCTGAACAGCGTCTTAAAGTTGGCCAACGCCTCCTCATACTGCCTGATTCGCGCGGCGTACTGCCGCTGATTCTGTTCTATATAATCATCCAGGGAATTGGCTACAGTCGACGACTGTGCAGCGGCCAGACCCACAATTACCAGGCTGATGGCGGTGGCTATGAGAAAGCTCTGCATCTTGACTGCGAAGTGACTGTGGATCGAACCAATTCTGAGCTACAGTTTATATAGACGCTCGCCTGCTCGCATTCTTATCGGGGGGCCGTGCTTCCCCTGTGACAAAAGCCTTAATCAGCGGCGACCTCTATAAACTCTCCATGCTGTATATTTTTTTTCAACACAACCAAATCTTCCTCTGTATATCGTCAGAGGGGGAATTGCTCCAGCTGGCAAAGTGTTTGCGCAAGGCTCACAATTGGATTCACCATTCGCGGAATCCACTTGAGTTCTGTATTTGCTAAAGAGTGAAATTAATTTATTTCCTAAACGAAAAGCTTTTAACGGGGCGACACATGGCGTGGAGTAAGCACTGCAATTAACTAATAAACATTTTGGGAGTAAATAGAGTAGAGAGTGAGATTAGCTTTCCCTCGAAAATTGCTTTAGTTGAGGGATTTTCTTGAGGTGTTTTCGTGCCAAAGATCAAGCAGATTGCGAGATTCATTTTGAGTTCCCCAAGAAGGAGGCATTGAAATAAATATTATAATTATGAGGCAAAAACACGATCACAATATATCGCCATAAAAGGCCACGGAATATCTGGAGGGGGAGACACGCCTACACCCACGTAGCCTCAGGCCACACCGAAGGTGATTGCACAACGGAACTTTCTAGCAATGAATTGAGTTTTGTTGCTTTGTTTATTAGGTGTACGAATAAATATCTATAACAATAAAAATACAACGAACGAACGCTTAGGTTAGAGTACAATGCGAAACCGAACTAAACAAATTGGGGAATACGTATGCTGATTGCAGAGTTAGTTTGATTGCTCACGAAATGTAATAGAAGATCGGCATAGGGATAGGATCTCTCTCTCTCTCTCTCAATGCTGGACCAGCTTGAAGCGACTCGCCTCGGCATAGTCCCGGGCATCGGAGAAGTTTCTCTCTGGCTTAATGCGCACATCGTTGGGATCGGTGACGAACTCGCCGCTCCAGGTCGGTGGCAGCACTGTCGGATCCGAGTTGTAATCGTAATAGTCCTGATCGTCCGACCGATTGCGTTCGGGCTTGATGCGCGATTCGCCGCTTTTCACGAAGGTGCCATCCCAGGCGGTGGGCAGCACAGTGGGCTCCGAGCTGCAGCCGTAGAAGTTGTTGGTGTTGGTCACATTCTGATTGTGGCGCCGCACCTTGGACACGTTGTTCACGGCCCCATCCTGATAGACGAACTTGCCGTCCCAGCCCTCGCACTTGATGGGTATGTAGTCCTCTTTCTTGCGTAGCGGCATCTCTGGATTATCTGGAGTCTCTGTTCTTTCCTGTTCGATGTGTTCACTGCGCGTTCCAATACACGATTGAGCCAACTCAGTGCTGGTCGTATTCTAAAATATGATTTCACCTGGTTTGAGCGAAAAACTCGTCATGTAAATGATTGTTTTCTGCCAGCAGATCAGCTCAGACCCGAACCGACCCCCACATTGTGCAGCTCGTGTTTGTAGCTTGGCTTATTTGAATCGCTGACGTCAGGGGCATGTCGCCGGCTGAGCGACTGTTTCTTCCGTCTGTTTTTCGAACGGGTTTGCAGCGTCAGTCTCCAGGTCGCCTCCTCCACAAGTTCGCACTCCGTTCGCAATCCGGTGGCAGACAATGGCGCGTCGCTTGGCGCTTTGCCATATAAAGTCATCTTGTCTAACAGCTCAATGGCAGCCGACCCTCGCCGGAAAGTTATTGCGACCAAGCTGTCATAGGCGTCTTACAAAAAGAAATATTTATATAAATGTATGTACATAGTTGATCTTGATTGCCGTTGGATTAACGTGATTCATTCGACATGTTCGGGAAATCAATTAGAATGTTTCCCCATTGCCGCATTCGGTTTGTTGTGCTGTTATTTTTGGAAGCTCTCCAATCTATTTCTGTAAATCAGTTGAGTATGGAAATACTCATAGGAATAATTATTATGAAAGTAGATTGCGGCCTTAGAAGGAATTTGCTATTTAATTTGTTATCTATGGGCGTTGGGAGAACCTTGTAGGGCGATTTATTGCTTGTGTTTTGTGTGGGCTTAACTTTTCCCAACCTTACCGCACATAAACCTACCTTGCTTACCTTACAAAAATCTCAGAGAACGAAACCTCCACCTCCACAGCCGTGACCATACTCAATCGCAGACGGCAACCTGCTACTGGGCAACTGTCTGCCCCATTCATCATTTCTGGTTCGTGTCCATGCTAATTGCTCGACTCATCGCTGCACTAATTAAGCCCCAGCCGCACAGACAACCAGCACAAACTTTTTCCCACCGCAGCAAGTCGGAGTCGGAGGCGAGGCGGGGACGATGCGTGGTTGGCTTACCTGCTGGATGGACTCCCTAGGCGGGAGTCTCTCTTGCGCTGGCGCTGCTTCCCTTTCCGCTCCACGCTGCTCGGTTCTCTGCTATGCCCTTGCCCCATGCCCCATGCCAGCGATGGGTGAGCTCCTGCGCCGCTGCCTCGTTAGAAGAAGCAACGACGACGGCGACGACGATGAGGAGGGCAACAGTTTGAAACTTTCTCATTTCGGTTTTGTTGGCCTGGCAGAATTGCCAGCCTGTCGGCCCGGCCAGGTCTGGCCTTGCCTTGCCTTGCCTCCGCCTGTTTGCCAGTTTCAACGTCTGCTTGTTTTCTGTGCGCCTAGTCGAAAATCCAACTAATTGCTTATTTTAACCCCTTCAAAACTGGGTACACACATCCATCCACACACACACACACACACACAATGGAAGGTACGGGGTCTCTCTCTGGGCTTTCGTGTTTATTAATTAACAACACAAAACCCCAAACCAACAAAAGGCCCAACACACACACACACACACTTAGAGAGAGAGAGAGAGAGGGAAAGAGAGAGAACGGAGTCCGTGCCTTAATCCAAGTGCTGTCTCTCTGACTGGGCTGGCTGGCATTCATTAGTGTTCATTAGTGAAACAAAATGCTCATTTACTTAACTACCGGGAGGGGAGAGTCGTCCGCCCTGCTCCGTTCCATCGTTCGCCTTCCCGGACTCACGGCAACCGTACACACAAACATACATACTTACATACATATAACGAGAATACATATAAACCCCCCCGCAAACCGTGGGTCGTCTCTGTCATGCTCCTCCACCACCCTACCTAACCCACAGACTCGAATCTCCACGGCGTTGCACTTATCGGCACTCGGCAAGTCACTCGGCTCCCGGCCATCTCTCTCTCGTGTTGCCAATTAAAATTCCACTTATGCCAAGTTAACTCACTTGGCTCCCCGTTAATTGTCGTGGTTTTTTAATTGGACCCTTTTTTGTTGCTGCTGTGGGGCTGCCATTGCCTGCCTGCTGTCTGCATCGAATAAAGCAACTACAACAACGTTTATAATGACTGGCAAAAAGCAGAACTTGTGGGTGCCGTAGTACTCGTACTACAGCCCATTCAGGAGAAAGAGATAGAGATAGACAGAGAGAGAGAGGGAGAGCCTATCGTATTGTATCCCATCCCCCTCCAACTGAGAGCCTGCCTGGGTGCACTTTGCTGGCCAAACTTTTGTTTCGCTTCGTTTTCATTGTCCCGTTGGGTTCGCTTATCGCCTGGGCTTGTCCAGGGTTGTCGAGTCAGTGTCTGAATTCAGCTGAAAGGGAAATTTTGGAGAGACTATTAAATGTAATCCTGAATAGGGTATGGCGAATCATTGGTTTGGATTTCAGACTCTGAAAGTAACATGTGGACTGGCCGATTCACGTTGAACTTTTAACTTTCATTAAAAATGCGAATTAAATCGTTTATCCAACGCCTCATTCACATAATTGTTTCCCATTTTTATACACTCGGCAACCCTGTTGAGCATCCATGACTCGATTCAACTAATGAATGAATGAAACCCCCTCCCCCATGGACACAGCCAGGCCAGAAGCAGCAGCAGCAGCGGCTACAACAAGAACAAAAATGAACTTAAAACAAAAGCCAACAAAACCCCTAATTAAAATGCATTTTCATTTGGGACGCCAGTGCTGGCTGCCACCCGACTCACTTCCCCTGCCGACAGCAGTCAACCACAGCCGCTCCTTCTCTCTTTTCCTTCTCTCCACTGGAATACCCATTCGAGTGGGGCGTCCGCTGAGGGGGGATTTCGTATACTATTGTCTGCGTTTATTAGCTAAGTCAAGTGGCCCCGGCAGAGACGCCGCTGTGCGTCACATGAACCGTTATACCATTGTACATGCCCACACACATACGCACCCTCCCTCCCTTTCGCTCTTTCGACTACCACACGAATGTGTGTGTGTGAGTTTGTATGGCTGCGGGCATATTTAATTACAAAAGCTGCTAATTAGGAAACGTACACACCCACGTTGGTTAATTTGTTTGCAAACCAATTAACTCGGCGCATAGTATCAGGCGCACAGAAAACCGCAGATAGTCGACAGGCAACTACGACGACGACAGCAGCAGCAGCAGCAGCAGCAACAGCAGCGTCGACAGCAGCAGTAGCGGGAGCAACGCCAGCAGCAGCAGCAGCAACAGCAAATGGAATATTGGTCGGACGGTCGCTTGGACAGGGCCAGTCGTCCCTCAATGATGGAGGGGGGTCGGTCGGAAGCCATGAAAACGGTCCCGTTGCAGGCGAGCAAAAGAAAGACCAAATGAAAGAAAGAACTTTCCAATCAGAGTGAGTGGGGTGATGGTGCGGGTGTGCGTGGGGGGTGCAGAATAGAACTAACTAACAACTGTTAACGCAGAGAAACCACAAAAGATAAGGCGCAGTGCCGGGAGTTGTGCTATCTGAGAGGGGAGGCCTGTTCTGGGGATGAGGTTCAAGAAAAATGTCTAATAAATGAAAGCGAAATTTTAATGAAAAAGTTCTCGTGTGTGTGTGTGTTTGCGTGTGTGCGGATGGGGTTCGGTTCTTAATAAATGAGCTTAAGTTTGAGCAAAAGTTTTTGCTTCTGATTCTGATTCTCTCCTCAGCAGTGCTGACGGGACGGGACGGGACGGAAAGTTGTGCGTGCTAATGAGTAATAAACTTGGGTGAAGGGGGTGTTTGCCTCCCACACACTGCACTCACACACACGACTAATCCAGTGCCCAACCCATGGAGCCGGGACCAGCAGCAGCAGCAGACGTTCATGTCAGGCGAACAGAAACAGAACCGTAGAGACCGCACTCTCACTCACTCTCTTTGACCCAATGAACGCGTGGCGGGAGAGAGAGAGAATGTGGAAAACGGCCAAAACATTGAGCGGAAGGCAGAAGTGCCGAAGGGGAGGTTAGATGGTGCCTTCAGTTCCGGCTTTGCTTTTGCGTTAATTAGTTTTGAGCGTTTCCATTATGCAGGGTCATGTGGCGGCAAGCCATGCAGAGAGCGTCAGGCAGAGATAGAGAGAGAAAGTGAGAGAGATGCTAAAATAGAAAATGTCTCCCTCACCACTAATGAGAGAGCTTTGTTTCCAATTATTTAATACTAATGCAAATTTAATGAAGATTGGGAGTAGTTAGGGTATATAGGGATATTAAAGTTAGTGTACACCTTGAAACAGGTGAATATCAGTAAATTGTTAAGTCGTTACTCAACTTAGGGCATTTGAATGGTCGCACCAACTCTCTTAGAGTTCGTCCCCCATTAAATTGTGCTGATAGGAGCAAAAGCAAAATGCGATTGCAACGCATTACACACACACACTCTCTGTATGTATGTAATTCTACACTAGCAAAGCCAATTATTACAAGGTAAGGCAATTACCCTGATTTGAGTTGCCTATTTTGTTGTCCACCATTTCACTTGCTCTACCCAACATGATAAATAAGTAAACAAATCATTAGTATTGTCAGATCGCTCACTGGGAATGCCTCACCTCGTGCTCAAACACCTTGTGTCGTAGCGACCTCTGCCCGTTTTCTGGCTGCCCGAAAAGCTTTTAGCTACAACACATATGAATGCTTATCACAAAAGAGTTAACGGATGGCACCAACAACCACACACAAAGAAAAACCCAACAAAACGCAACGTGCATAGCTCTTTCCGCTCCCCGACGTGCCGCGTAGGTTCCCCTCTTGGGGCACACGTGTGCTGGTGCTGGTGCTGGCCCGTATTTTTTCGGGCTATCGCGGGTTAGAGAACTCTTTTTTTGTCGTGTCTGCCACCTGTTGTCGACTGCTGTGCCCCTGTTGCGCCGACAAATAATCGATCGTAAGTAATTTATTGATTTCTGATTGATGGGGCCATCATCAGTATCATTCAACTGTCAAGCCAATCAATAATTTCCGTGGCGATGCGACTTGGGGTTTTCGTGGGATCTTCGACCCTGTCCGGTCGGATTAGCCAGCTTTGGGCACGCGGCCAACAGCAAACAGCAATAGGCAGAGATCGTCGATGTGGAAATTTGAATAAAATTAACATTACAGCAACAGCACAAGCAGTAGCAGTGGCTGCGACAACAAAATGTTGATAAGAGCTCAGCTTATCACTGCATAAATTAGCGTTTAACGTTATTGGTTTTTTGATTAAGTTAAGTTTATTCATTTTTGAAATGTCAATAACAGAAAACCCAAGAAAAACATATGTAACTTTCCTAAAAACACTTATGAATCTAAGGATTATGAAATTGTGGGGGTATTTGTATGTACTATGTATGTATGTAGGTCATTTTTTTTTTCTTTTATAACTTTTTTTGTAGTACAACTTATTCTATGTAATTCTATGTATATGTAATATAATAAGCACGATAACCGCATATGTATTGTATGAATCTACTCGCGTTGCAGTTTGATAAGCCAAAGGGCTGCACTTGGAGGTCTTGAGAGCCTAATATTTTTCGCATGCTCGATCAAATCCTAAATGGATAGTATATAGAATATTGCAATCAGGGTTTTCTGATGTGTTGATGTTTTACGGATTGAATTGAATAAATATTGATTTTGTTTCTTTATGCAAAAAGAATGTGTTACTGTGGTTTGTTCAAATATGTTCTATTGTGGTTCCTTTATCTTGTGGAGTACACGGAGTAGTAGCCCCGCCTAACTTCAATCAAATCCCGCTGTGACATACCCCATAGAAGAACAAACATTTCGGCCAAAGAAAACCGTACACTCCACAAGTTGTTCTTTTGCTACAGAAGATCTACATGTCAAAAACATTTCTATGTGGCGACACCTACATATACATATGCACTCTACATGAACTCATTGGATATAGTGGCGCCACTGAAATCAGCGATCTCTTCTTGAACTAACGATTTGTTGTTTTTGGTCGAAATAATGTCTCCCACGTCTCGCCCTACTTGCGACTACCGGTGCGACGAAGATGCTGTTTGGTGGTGGCCGCCGCTGTCGCCACCACCTGCGCTGCTGCCAACAAAGTGTTTTCGGCGCAGCGCCGAGGCCAATTCTAGGACTCGTAGAGGAGCCGCTGGTAATGCGGCAGGACCTCGTGCATGGGCACATGCAGGCTGAACTCCAAGGCGACGAGCACCGCAAACTCGGACGATATCAGCTCCTTGCGATTCAGCCGAAACACGCTCTCCGTCTTCTCGATGAGGCTCTTGAGGGAGTCGCCCTTCACATCGTTCATCTTGGCGCTGAGAAGCAGACAGGCGCCAGCGCACAGTTTGCGGTTGCTCTTGTTGATCAGATTGCCCAGAATTAGCTTCTCAAAGTAGACGTAGGCCTGCGAAATTGTCACCAGATCGATGCGAGTGTCCAGCTTGTTGATCCTGCGCATCTCGCGCTTGATGCTGTGGGCAAAAGGTAAACAATTAATAGAGATTCATGAAAGATTGATGCCTACTCAGGATAATACCTCCTCAACTTGCTCAGGGTTAGCTGAATGGTGGGGAACTTCTCGCGAAACTTATCGTTCAGCTCCTTCTTCAGATCCGATGGCCGCACATAGTCTATCACCGACGTCATGTAGGATGTAAAGGTCAACAGAGTGCGATGCTTGCCGGCAATCAGCTCTGGATCATCCAAGATGTTGGCCGAGTACTGATTCTGCCGAAGATCAATGGATATTAAATAAAGAAATTCCCTGTGCAAATATATTCACTTACGGTCTGACCACGGGGTGTGTCACCACCCAGCACAATGCTATCCATGTCCAGATCCAGCTTGTTCTCGGGCGTGGGACTGGCCGCGCTATTCCGATTGTTATTCTCATACGTAAAGCACCTGGGGAGAGGAGGGGAACTTTATTATTTGTAGGAACAATATCTACTAAGAAAAGTGTCTTAAGGCAGAGCGTGAGAGAAGGCGGAATCGGGTTAGTTGAAGCAATGTTCTTCTGTTGGATGTTTGTGTGTGCGAGGAGTGGGTGTGTGCGTACGTGTGTGTGTGTGTGAAATTGGTTAGTGGACTAAAAGCGTTTGGCAGCAAGAACCCAGCCATGGGCCACAGGCCTCGGGTCTTTAGGATAGCGACATCATGGCTGGATTGGCTGGTATTTATTTATTTTTTTGTCATATTAGCTGCTTTCATAAATTTACCATTTGCCTTGACGTTTGGTTATGGTTTTTGTGCTGAAACGAAGTAGTGCAAAGCGTTAAATGAATTAGCAACAAGTTAATGCCACAAAATGTATTCAAATGTACGAGTTGGATCGACCAATACAAAGAAATACAAACTAAACTGAGAGTTTCGTGGCTGATTGGATTACTACATAAATATTTCCCTGCTCATACAAATTCAAGATTATACAAAGTTTGGAAACATGCCGAGTGTGGACTTTACCAAACACTTGGATTATTGGGTTATAACAGACTCGATTCGACTCATGATGACGCAAAGTGTTTGCAATTTGTTTGCTCAGCCAAGTGCCTCAATTCTCGGCTACAAGTTGGGCCCCAAAACAAAAAAACGGAGCAGGATCTGATTACAAAGCAATATGAGAAATGTTTTCGTTTCTCTTGTTGACTTCCTTCTAGCTTACATTGTACATATAATTGGACTATTTGGACTATGCTAACAAAATAAATCATTCGGTATGGCGGGCCATGCACAATGACGGTTGAGATGTATGTTTGTGGCAATGGTACATGGTGTATGACGAAATGGAACCGAACGAATGTGTTCAATATAATTAATACAAAAGTAGATCCTAAACGTGGTGGTATGGGATGGCCGCAACCTGGCACGAACCTTGCTATGCCGTGATTCTTGAGCGCAGCTGTGCTGGTGATTTCCATTTGATTCTCGAAGATTGAGGCATTCGCCGAGGCATTGCCATACTTCTTGCGCTCCTTTTCGTACTGTCGCGACGGTATCAAGAGATGGCCATAGGATATATCCTGAGAACAAAGAATGCAGAGAGATGTTGGTAAGGAAATCTTTTCGAGAATCCAAATTGACGGACTCACCTGACCACTCTCGGCCTTTTGCATGCCCATCAAATCAAAGGGATCGAATGGGGCATCATTGATGGAGCTCAGAGGACGTGATGTGGAAGGATTACGCCGACGACGATCCTCCTTGCGGAATTCGGTTCTAGAAATGATTAATTTCTTAGACTTTATATTATATACCCATATTATTTATACACACCTTCCATTCTTGCCCTTGTAGTAGGGCAGGGCTGAGAATATGAAGAATGGTATCTTGCGGGACACCAGCACCATCCGCTCATCCCGCTGTCCCAGTCCCAATCCCTGGACATTCGTCGTCCCTCTGCGGCTGTCAGTGATCTGCACTGACTTGCTCAGGCTGTTCCGGAAGCTGCCCGAAAAGTTGCCAGCCGGCGCGAGGCTCTCCGTGCTGCTGTCATCCGTGATGTGGCTCACACTCGATCCACTCAGTATGTACGTTCGCTTGAGGCCGCCGCCCACCACGATGCTGGAATTGGAGCCAGCCCGCATCCCAGGCGCCGTGTTCAAGCGCGCCCGCCGCTCGGGCTGCATGCTCGTCTGATCGCTTGCTCCATTGCTGAAGGTGCTGTGGAGATACAGAAGATGAGGATCGGTTAGAATCGAAGTGATCTAAGGGGCAACAGGCGCTCAAAGATGCGAGACAAGTGGAAAACGTGCGTAAAAAACCTCAGCAAAATCCAAAAACTTTGTTCGAATGGACCTTGAAGGCGTTTTTTATACTCTATAGCTCAGGGAATGCTAACTATTTCATTAGCTTTGAAGCGTCTTTTAGAGAAGATTGGATCCGTTTATCATAAAGTTTTCAGGAATTTAGGAAGCTTTAATTTCAGTGAAACTATTTACAAGAGTATCTTAATTGTGTGCTCTAAAGCTTTTTTTCACTCTTGTTATTTTATGTGCGGTTGTTTTTGGTATAAAAATACATATTTTTTCTCGTTGGTATTTATAAATTCAATGACAAACATGTGCGCTGCCAGGCGGGTCGTCTCGTCACACCCCTCATGCAATGATCGATATTTTCACAGGGAATCAGAAAACTATGCTGCACACACAAGATTTTCATTCATTCATTTGGTTTTCTAAGGGCGATCAGAGCTGCTTATCGCGTGGTGGTGGGGGGCTCCAGCTCCGTCACCGAAGCATGGGTATTTTTGGAAAACAAATATCTACACACAAGTGAAAAATACCGACATTTACGCACACACACACAGCGTCGAAGGGCAAAGCAACAGAAGTCAACGTCTCTGTGCTGCTTTCTCTGAGCGCCTGGCATATTACCTTGGGATAATTGGTCTAGGTCGAGGTTACAACTCGACAAATAAAGAGCACCGCACGTGGAGAGGGGGGGCACCAAACCAAGCAAGTGGCGTGAGTGCCACAGAAGCAGAAGTCAGACAGTGAGAGAGTCAAATGAACTGTAAACTAATTGGGGATTATAAGAAGAACACGTATAAGATGCTAATTAGTTTCAAAATGTGCAACCCCACTCCCATTGGAATTATGATGGAGGTGGCGCCAAGCCTGTCATAACCCGTTAATTAGTTGGAGCATTCTAACAGGCGCACAGCAAGCGAAGCACGAATCTTTCCGCTTACAAATGTAAGAGCAAGTAGAAGGAGGAGGTCAGAGACAGGAGAAGCCTCCAAAATGTTAATGTAATAAGGGCCCCCGGTCGGCCGCAACGCAACAAACATTTTTGTGCGTTTGCTTTTGTGTTTCTCTTTCGCCTAACTTATTGACTCGCTAATGAGTGTGTGTGTGTGTGCGTGCGTATGAGAGAGCTGATAAGAGTGCCCGATTAGGGCAGAGCGAGACCAAGCATACGCTGCAGCTATCGCACACAAATGCAACTCTCGGACCTTGACTGTACGTGTGTGGGTGTGTGTTTGTGCGGCAGAGGTTTTTTGATAGTTTTCGGATTATATTTTTTTTTTGGAAACTCCAACTTTCCATAGCTGGGCGCCTGTTATTTAAACAAACAAAATTTCCATATTTAACAATAGGTTTTTGACGAATTCGAAATGGGATTATCTCAAGCTTCTAGCTTCGAAAAGGAAAAATGCATTCAAAATAAACTTTTCATCATCACTGAGCATTGTTATGTTATTGAGGCGTTAGTGTAAATATTTTTCAGAAGAAAAATCCCATTAACAGATCTATTAGCAGCCACGGGAACGTAACATCGTGTTAACAGAAGACAAGCCTTAAAAGTATGTAGACGATCTTTACAGCCCATGCGTTAACATAAATCTTTTAGTCTCTCTCCACAAGTAGCACTGCTTCCCCCTGTACAAACAACAGATACAAATCTTGGGACAAGACTACAAACTTTCGAAATCTCTAAGGCAAAACCATCTTGCTCAACCCATACAGTCGTATTTCATTGCAGCCCAGCTGTGCCACGATCTTTAATCTAAGAGTATCTCGGACTTGCAAATATTGACCGAAATGCTACTAAACGCTTGCGTAAATATACTTTTCACATCTGTAGACGACCCAGGGCAAATAAATCATGCTGGGGAGAGGCATATGTACATATGTACATTTATAAGCTCCAAGAATTGAAAGTTTAATGTTTTAATTGCGCTATCTGTACCGTCCCCCCGCCCGTTCCCCTTAATGGTAAATTTATCAGTCACAGGCTTTGTTCATTGTCATCGCTGACTTCTTGGTTTTGCGGTTATCAGCGAATAAACAGACGACGGTAATGGCAGTACGCTCTTTATACATATAAGGCTGCCCCCTCACATTTGACTAGATCACGTGCCTCAGATGGAATGCAAGTTTGTCGAAACATGGCCAAAAGTCTGGGGTATATACATATACAAGAAAATGGTAGACATAGATGGAGAATAATAATAATAGTAGACAGACAGATACAAACATATGCAAAAATGCAAATCGAAAACATGTTTTATGTGTACGAAACGAAAATATGTACTTGCAAGACGCGCAATCAAAAGTTCAAAGCTTTAGCAGAGCATTACATGTGTATGTATGTATGTACATATGATGATTCCTCCATGAGAATGACGCACATTGCTCCTCGGCTGTAAGGCCAAAATCAATTAATCTCTCAGCTCGAAACAAAGGTGAGTTATCGATAAGGTGAAACCAAAAAGCGAAAGACCAAGAGAGAGAGAGAGAAACGGAAAACAACAATAATAATAATCGTGTTAGGAAAGGCTAGGCGAAGCAGAAACCGGACAAACAGAGAAACGGAGAAACACCAACTTGTAAACAAATAATCAGCACAAAAGGTAGAGTGGAAGAACGATTGTGAGCTTTTTGGATCAGCAAAAAGAAAAATTAAATACAAACCAAAGAGGGCAGACCTCGAACAGTTTGTTTATAAAGGGAATAAATTAGGGCAAATAAATGAATTTTTGTATTTTTATAAGATATAAGGTATTGAAGATCATGTACATACATACATACATACATAAATATGTATAGTAAATAGAAGCTCTTAGCCATGGAAAGCTTTCACTGCCAGCAACTTCAAACTTGCTCGTTGTTAAATTTTTTGTATGAATAAACTGCACAGCAAAGAGTGGAAGTGAATAACAAAATACCATAGCAAAAGAGAACACCCATCAAAACCGCTTCGAACCGCTTTGATTTTTAATATGAGAAAAGAGTGACAGAGAGAGAGAGAGAGGGGAAACAACAAAACGAAACGATTAAGCACTTTAAAGAGAAGCCTGCCTGGTCACAGCCTGTACCATTTGGTGTTTCGAATGATAAGGCACTACTACGGGCTTTGTTTTGGGTAGTGTCGTAGCTTGCGCAACGAACGGTCGATGGGGGAATGGATAATGGGCGTGAGTGAGTGATAGGCAAACAAATTGCCATACAAATACGTGGTCTAGTATACGCTCTTCTTATCGTTCAGTTCTTTGTTAGCATCCATAAATGTTGAGCTTTATGGATTGTCTGTGTTGATCTTTCATTCTCTAGGGAACTTTGTGGTGTTGTAAATGTGGAAACGGGTTATTTGGGAGCAGGCTTCCAATGCAAATTGCATCCTTTGTGCATATAAACTTGTTGCACCACTGACACACTTATTTGCAACCCCAATATAACTCACAGAACAACCCCGAGGCTATGCCAAGACATATTTTCACGACCTTGAACACAAAAGAATGCAATAATCAGAGCTGCTGCTGTTGCTGCTACTGCCTGTTTCAAGGATTAGAACCTCAAAAGCACAACGAAAACAAACAGCAACCGGCGCGGCGGCAGGAGTAACCGGTTCTTATTACGTCTTCGATTGCATAAAACTCTGGCCTCAAGGTTACCCACTTTGGTGGAGTGCCTCGCCCTGCTGCAGGGTTGCTCAGCAATTTGGAGGAGGGGAGTAGGAGGAGACTTCGGCCTGGACAGGTTTGCCGAACCCTGGCATTGACATTGACATTGCTGCCATTGCCATTGAAACGAGACGGCCCAGGCGCAACCAATGCGTGCAAGCGTTGCCATATGGCCGCAGGATGGAAAGCTTTTGCCTTCTCAAGTTCAATGCTAAGTTTCAGATATTTTACCGGCTGGCTGGGCTGTCCTTGAATTAGCTTCCGCAAGAGCACGCAAGAGAAAGAGACAGAGAGAGATAGAGACGCCGGGGGGACCAGGCTAAGGTATTAAATTAAATAAAAGGGCATGACGCAATTTCTGAATGAGTGACGAGCCTTCGAGGGTCTCGGGTCGCGAGTCTCCCCGCAGAGGAAGTGAGCGAGAAGGCAAAAAATTGTTTACGTTTTTCGGCAAGGCATTTTAAATGTTTTTGCCTGCTCAACTCTTTCATTCATCAACATTGCCAAACTCCACTCCACTCCAAGATTTACTCAAATTTCAAAACAAAAACTGGACTTAAGTAGTTTGTTGTTGATTTTCAATTTGCGTCGTAGTTTTCAGCGCTTTGCCTTTTATGACCATGCGCGACTTTTTGCTGCAAGAATGTTCCCACAGAGAGGGAGAGACAACTGTGAGGGAGTCTCGCATAGCAAAATATTTTCGTTTTGCAACAATTTGTGGGCTCTTGGAAATTTGCTGAGGCTCACATTTTGGAGCGGAAATAATAATGTAATTGAAGATTGGTGGGTAAAAATGAACTCTTTCCATAAACAGGAAGCGAAATGAAGCTTTGATGATGATGATGCTTCTAAATGGAACTTAAAATGTCGCAAGAGAAGTCTTTGTATGGTTATGTTATTACTGAAAGAGAGATATTCCAGAATTAATGTTCACTTGCGGTTTATTTGCTGGCCAACAATTGAATCATGAATCACCATCATTTTGGCACTGCGCTGGTATCAGAAGTGCCAAAGTACAAACCAAAGTACAAGAGAACATTAATTAAACATCAAGCTCCCAACAATTATAGATGTACGATAGAATATGTACATATGTATGTACATATACATATGTAGATTTGTATTATTAGAATAATCATTTCTCTGTCGCCTGACTTCATAGCTTAAGTACTTTCGGAGTACAAGCATAGCCAAATTGTCTATCACGTCAATGCCGTTATCTTAAGTAATCTCTAAAGTTAAGATCGCTTTCAAGTACAGCTGTGACTATGGATCTTTGGGAAATAATCTAATCGGCAACACGATAAGGCAGCTAAAATTGTACGAAATTGATCAACATCAACAACCTATCCCTTTGGTTTAAAATGTAAAGTTTTAATGGATCCTGCTGTTGTAATTAGCCCAAGCGGCAGGTAACTTAAAATGATTTACCCGAACAAATGCTCTGACAGGTCGATGAAAAGCCAATTGGCTTAAGGCCAACTGCATATTTTGTGAGGGATATGTGAACAAACAATATAAAAGCCTAACCCAATTAGAGAGGCCTCTGCCCCTGCCACAAAGGGCTACCGGGGTGGTGCCGACACCAGTTGAGTGAGTAGGCGAAAAGAAACTGAAACCGAAACTGTACTACGTGAAAAGAAGCAGAGTGCCGCGCAGTCAGCCGAGCGGTAAGGCGAATAGAGGGGCATGTGGTATGCGGGGTGCTGTGGGGGGTCAGAAACAAGGTCAGTTTGCCAAAGCGCAACGGGT
Organism: Drosophila subobscura; assembly: GCF_008121235.1. Classification (NCBI taxonomy): domain Eukaryota; kingdom Metazoa; phylum Arthropoda; class Insecta; order Diptera; family Drosophilidae; genus Drosophila; species Drosophila subobscura. The sequence goes on from NC_048531.1 coordinate 7,120,686, forward strand.
GCAAGCAGCAATTGCAAAAGCACCTGCTGCCAGAGTGCGGCGGCGGGTTCAATGTAACTTGTCGCATGCGTTGGCATTGAAGTGAAAGCTTTGCAAAGCTTTCCAAGGAGAGAATAAGAAATAATGCACCGGTTCAAGCTTACAAGAGAGTGTGAATGAAGAGAGTGCGTGCGAGAGAGTGTTACGCAGACAGCGAGAGAGAGAGAGAGAGTGGGACACACAGAGAAAGGCCACGTGGGAGAGTGTGTAGGGTAGTTCGAGTCCCTGCGAGAGCGGCAGTTCAAGGAAGTTTAAAGTCGTTCAATGTTCCCCCTCCATGCTCTTTGTTTCCCTCTTCCCATTATTGTTTTTTTTGCACAAATTATTGCGTAATTGTTTTGTGTCTAGCAGTATCGATGATTCACAGCTAAACGCTGCGTGTCAACGCCTGACCAAAGACAATGACTAGTTATAGTTACAGTTACAGCAAGAGCCGTTTAACGATTGACAGAACGTTTAAAGTGCGTGACGAAACCGCAAAGCCGCTGCTAGGGGGTGTGTTCTGTGTGGGCTGGAACGGCACACGAATTGTGGCACAATAAAAGCTTTAGATTCAAATTAAGTGAACGCCGCCGCCTCGCTCATGCACAATTGTTGTTTGGACAATTTTGCGGGGCACGCTGTCCAATTTACGTTAATTGAAGAGGCACACGTCTCTCGTTGCAATTGTGGGCGCCACACAATCAACGAATCGCTTCTACAATGCCCGCCACACACATCTTTGGATACATTCTAATTATAGCCCCAAGCAACAGAGAGGAGAGCCAACCAGCCCCACTGGCGTTTGTTCATAATCAGGCGACGAAAACGTGAAACACTTCAACACAATGTGCATATATTTCTATAGTTTCGCTACAAAGTATATTTCTAATAGATATTATTCCATCGCAAAAACACCTTTTTGGCCCACTGTATATGCGCACACATAAATATTGTCCATGCGTCAGTAACGAAAGATGAGGAAAAAATATTCGAAAAAAAAATATATATTTAAATTTCACAAATGTGTTGAAAATTCTGAAATAATAATGCACCTGCTGTGTGGATCATTGTTTCTCCGAGTGCTTGTTTGTTTGTTTGTTTGTCCACCTTGTCAACCTGTGTTCGCCGCATTTGAACAATTTGAGCCTTTTGTAAACTAATTAGATATCAAGCGTCAATTGGCGAGTGCAAACTTGCGCGGATATCTCAATCATTTACAGCGAATTAGTGCCCAAAATAACAAATAGCAACAGATGAAACCAACAATTGTGCCACATAAATTATTGAATTCAAAAAGTAACCCCAATCACACCCCGAATCGAATTAACAAGTTTCCCAGCGATGATATATGTAGTATGATTCATAAATAAGTGCCCAAAGCAGGAAATATCTTTACAAAGAGAAATATGTTTGAATATGCGAACGGACCAAAGTCTTTTCTTTGACGTCAACTTGGCTGTCAATCAATGGTTGCATTTCAGGTGGATTTTAAACAATAATAAAATTATGGAAAATTCTAATTAATTCTGAATAAGGAAATTTGGCATTTGAAGAACTAAAAATGTTCACTTACCGCTCTCTGAGGGGCAATAGCTTTGCCCCTGCTCCTCCGACGCCACCGCCGCTGCCCAGATTGGACACCTTGAGCGGTATTTTGACGCTATCCGAATCGCTGCCGCTTTCGGCACCAGATCCTCCGCTACCGGCGGGACATGCCCGCGCCTGCTGCTGATGCTGCTGCTTCTGCTGCTGCCGAATGCTCATATTGCCACTGCCCGGAGCCTGTCGCTTTATGTTGCGTCTCTCAGCCGACACAGCGGGACTGATGGTCGCCGCACTGTGGTCGGTAGGCAGGACATTCATCAAGTATTGACCCATATTTTCAGTTTCACTAAAATGCCCATCGCCATCACTGCCACCGCCAGCAGCGGCGGCGGTGGTGCACTCGTCCAGCAGCATTCCAAAGTCCCCGAGGCCGCCACCGATGTGCACATCGATGGCGGTGCAGAGGATGGGTATGGAGGTGCCACCATTCTGATGATGATGGGGTGGCTGCTGATGTTGCTGATACTGGTGGTTCTGCTGCTGCTGCTGTTGCTGCTGCTTCGCCTGCTGCTGGGCCGAGTGGCCGCGCTGCTGATGATGCTGCTGATAGTGCTGATGGTAGCCTCCGGCGCCCAGTCCCAACGCCGACGTGGCGTGGCCGTTGCTGTAGGTCGGGGTCGGGTTCTTATTCTGGTTGCAGATAATGCTGCTGCCGAATGTTGCGCCAAATTTTGTGTCCCGGTGTGTGCCATCTAATGAGATATTCGATAGGAACGAGATCGCAGCCAATCTGCGCCTGTGTCTCGTCTTATTAAGCGATGTTGCCATTAGGCAGTAAACCGATTTCTTCACTTGCAAAATGTTACCGACTCGAGGGTTTTGAGCTGGGGGAGGGTTGCTTGGAATGTGTTTTTTTTTGTTTCTTCTGGAATGTCTTCCTTCCCCTCTCTCTGGTGTGGAATTGTCAACCTGCTGCTGCACTCTCTCGCTCTCTCTCTCTCTCTCTGTCTGTTGACTCTTCTGGAACAATCGCTCTCTCTCTCACTCGCAAACGGGTTTTATTTTTTGTAGGTTTCGTTTATTTAAACTTTTATTTTATTTTTTTGTGGTGTGGGTTTGTTGCTGTTGTTGTTTCGTATCAACAATTACTCTTTTTAGTCTCTAAACTCACCGATGAATTGAAAAACAAATTACTTGTACGCGACATGGTGGCAATTTTCAATACTTCGCACCTATTTATGGGACAACTGTTTTTTTATGGAAGAACAAAGCTCTTTTTATACAATTATTATTATTAATACTTTTTATTATGCACTTTTATTGGTTACCGCTGATGCGTTGTTGTTGCGTTGCTTTGGCTGAAAGTAAGGTAGGAGAATAATAGAAAAATGGAATCAATAAAACACTTTGATCAAAAGCAACACACGAGGGGGAGGAAAGGTAAAAGCTTTGGCAGTGTATGGTTGTGCGTATGTGTGGGAGATTCGACAGTTAAGGGGGTAAAGCCATCATAAAACTAAGTTTTCTGTGGAAAAAACTCTTAAATGTTAAGCAGAAAATTTTAAGATTATTTGCTCACTTTGGATCATAAAAGACTTGTATTAAATTACTTTTTAATGCAGAACTGTGCAAAGATGCTTATGAACCTCCTGTTCTTTTCAATCTGTTATGTTCTTTTTTAATTATGGTGCTGAAAAATGAGCTTTCGGTGGCTGCAAAAGCTGCATGCAGCTAAAAGCTTCGTTTGCAGTTGCGTTGCTGCTGCTGCTGCTGTTGTCAGTGTGTCAATTGTGTGGGTGGGAAACCGGCTCGCCGAAGGCCATCCATCTAACACTTGCAGGCTGCTTCGGACCTCTCTTTACTGCCAAGGAACAAGGAAGCGCAGAGCCCTAAAAGACCGGAAAATTTTCCGCTGGCAGATCACAAAAAGAGCATGGAAAATTTCGATACCAAAACAGCTGATGGACAGACAGTGTTAGGGGGTGGGAGAGCGGCCATGTAGCGGGGTTTAATTGGAATATGTGTGGACCAATTGGAATGCCGTTCCGCTCATAAGAACGGGTCTTGGTTTTAAGGGAAAGCGGGAAAATCAATGCGAGGGGGGGAACAATTTAACTGTGTGTGTGTTTGGTTGTGTTGGGTGTGTGGTTTTTAGAGTGTGCGAAAATATTTCAGGCACACGTACACACACATTCATACATAAGCATGACTATATCTGAATGAATATTGATATTTACCACTAAAAAAATACGAAGACTTCTTATGTTTAATGAACTTTTTTAGAAATGTTTCAAGCGCGTCATTTTGAGCTATTTATAGAATTTTCAACTAATTTTTTTACAGACTTTGATTTTCGCTTGCCAACGCGCCTCTTTTCTCTTCTCCACTTCTCCTTCTCTTGCTTTTTCTCTCTATCTCTCTCTCTCTTTTTCTTCGCGACCGTAGCGTAGCAGCTGCTTTCGTTGCGTTGCGTAAAATTGCTAAATTAAATATGTCAACACTCGGAGGATTTTTTTAGTTGTTTGATTCTTTTTTTTTGCGAACCGAACTTACTTACAGTGTGACTGTGGAATTAACGATACAATAAACCTTCTGACCATCAAAAATATACCAAAATATACCATTTCACTTTAAAAATATACCGTAATCTTAAACCATATTCCTCGCTTTTGATGTTCTATTTGATTTTACTATCTTGCAAAAACTTTAAACAATGACACAATGATTAAATCCGTTTGAAGAATCAATTTGCTATATAAATGTAAGCATTTTATTGTATTCACTCTGATTTGAGTGTGATTGTTATTTAAAGCACCGCGAGCAGCGGTTTTTGTCTTCAGTATGTGAATGTATGTAAACTATTAACAGAGCCACATTTGGATGAGTCATGTTAACTGATAATATTGAAAATTATTCCTGATACCTAATAATACCTAATGTAACCTAAAAACATTGATATTCAAAGTTATGTAGTTCAAAATGTAACAGAGCTGTTACACTGTTAGGTTAGCAGCTTTTTAACAGAGCTGTTAGCCAACGAGAGTTTTTGGTCGATATCTAGGGCGATAGCTTCGATATCTGTTTCCGCAACTCCTCGCAACCAGTTCGGAATAAAAATCTCGAAGTAAAAAGCCAAGTGCTGCTGGTTCGACCGAGTCGGAATTCAATCAATTTAATACTCTCCTTCTTTCAATTTCGCTATTCACCTATTACATGCATGTTCTTCCTCTTTCTCTATCGATATTCACATATTACATGTATGTTCTATAGCACCAAACTTCTGTGAGCATGTCAAAATGCAACAATTCAATATCTTAATGCTACAAATTCATTTTACTTACTAATTGCTCCCGGCCATAAGCCCTTAGCGCAAATTTGGCGTAAACAAAATCTAATAAAAATACCGATATTGCCGATGTATCGATAGTCACGCACGAACAGCTGTTTTCAGAGACGCGCACGAAAAACGTTTTGCGGCATTTGGTGTTTTTGTGAAATTTGCTAATTTAGGCCGCGAAAATGGTGGCAAAACCACTAAAACCTCAAATGCGGAACTCAACTTTGTAAGTATTGCCAAGTACAAAACAGTTTGACACTCGCTTATGGTGGGATGTGTGTGTTTTGCAGGAAGAGGAAGATGTGCCCTATGAGGAGGAGATTCTGAGGAATGCGTACTCGGTGAAGCACTGGCTACGCTACATAGATCACAAGGCGAAGGCGCCCAATAATGGTGTGAATCTGGTGTACGAGCGGGCCCTGAAGGAGCTGCCCGGCAGCTACAAGATTTGGTACAACTATCTGCGAACGCGCAGGAAGCAGGTGCGGGGCAAGATACCCACGGATCCCATGTACGAGCAGGTGAACAACACGTTCGAGCGGGCCCTCGTCTTCATGCACAAGATGCCGCGCATCTGGATCGACTATGGAGTGTTCATGACCACCCAATGCAAGGTGACGCGCACGCGGCACGTCTTCGATCGGGCGATGAGGGCGCTGCCCATCACACAGCACGGCAGGATTTGGCCGCTGTTCCTGAAGTTCGTGCAACGCTTTGACATGCCCGAGACGGCGCTGAGGGTGTACAGGCGCTATCTGAAGCTGTTTCCGGAGGACGCCGAGGAGTATGTGGAGTACCTGCAGCAGGTGGAGAAGCTGGACGAGGCGGCCCAGCAGCTGGCCGACATAGTGGACAACGAGCACTTCGTGTCGAAGCACGGCAAGTCGAACCATCAGCTGTGGAACGAGCTGTGCGACCTCATCTCGAAGAATCCGCACAAGGTGCACTCCCTGAATGTGGACGCCATCATCAGGGGCGGCCTGCGGCGGTACACGGACCAGCTGGGACACCTGTGGAACTCCCTGGCCGACTACTATGTGCGCTCGGGCCTGTTCGACCGTGCCAGGGACATCTACGAGGAGGCAATCCAAACGGTGACCACAGTGCGGGACTTCACTCAAGTCTTTGACGAGTACGCGCAGTTCGAGGAGCTGTCGCTGAACAAGCGCATGGAGGAGGTGGCCAAGAACGAAGAGGCCACCGAGGAGGACGACATCGATGTGGAGCTGCGCCTCTCACGCTTCGAATACCTCATGGAGCGGCGTCTGCTGCTGCTGAACAGCGTCCTGCTGCGGCAGAATCCGCACAACGTTCACGAGTGGCACAAGCGGGTGAATCTGTACGAGGACAAGCCCACGGAGATCATCAACACCTACACGGAGGCCGTGCAGACAGTGCAGCCCAAGCTGGCGGTGGGAAAGCTGCACACCCTCTGGGTGGAGTTTGCCAAGTTCTACGAGTCCAATGGCCAGGTGGAGGATGCTCGCGTGGTCTTCGAGCGGGGCACCGAGGTGGAGTACGTCAAGGTGGAGGATCTGGCCGCGGTGTGGTGCGAGTGGGCGGAGATGGAGCTGCGCCAGCAGCAGTTCGAGGCCGCGCTCAAGCTGATGCAGCGCGCCACGGCCATGCCCAAGCGGAAGGTGGCCTATCACGACGATTCGGAGACGGTGCAGTCGCGCCTCCACAGATCCCTGAAGGTGTGGTCGATGTACGCGGACTTAGAGGAGTCATTTGGCACCTTCAAGACCTGCAAGGCCGTGTACGAGCGCATCATTGACCTGAAGATCTGCACGCCGCAGGTGATCATCAACTATGGCATGTTCCTCGAGGAGCACAACTACTTCGAGGAGGCGTACCGGGCCTACGAGAAGGGCATTTCCCTCTTCAAGTGGCCCAACGTGTATGACATCTGGAACTCGTATCTGAGCAAGTTCCTGGCACGGTACGGAGGCACGAAGCTGGAGCGTGCCCGCGACCTCTTCGAGCAGTGCCTGGACCAGTGTCCCGCCGAGCACGCCAAGTACTTTTATCTGCTCTACGCCAAGCTGGAGGAGGAGCACGGACTGGCGCGGCATGCCATGTCCGTGTACGATCGCGCCACGTCCGCCGTCAAGGAGGAGGAAATGTTCGACATGTACAACATATTCGTGAAGAAGGCGGCCGAGATCTACGGCCTGCCACGCACCAGGGAGATCTACGAGAAGGCCATCGAGGCGCTGCCCGAGCAGCATATGCGTCACATGTGCGTGAAGTTCGCCGAACTGGAGACGAAGCTGGGCGAGGTGGATCGCGCCAGAGCCATCTATGCCCACTGCTCGCAGGTGAGTTCACATTTAACCATTCGATGGGCAATATTTGAAGCTCCTTCTGCTGTGTCTCCCCGAATAGGTGTGCGATCCCCGCATCACGGCTGACTTCTGGCAGACCTGGAAGGAGTTCGAGGTGCGTCATGGCAACGAGGACACGATGCGGGAAATGCTGCGCATCAAGCGCTCTATTCAGGCCACCTACAACACTCAGGTCAACATGATGGCTGCCCAGTTCGTCAACACGAACACGAATGGCGTGGCAGCCGATGCTGGTGCTGGCTCCGGACCGGATGCCATGCGATTGCTCGAGGAGAAGGCCCGCCAGGCGGCAGCCGAGGCCAAGCAAAAGCCCACCGAGAAGGCTGCCAGCAATATCATGTTCGTGCGCGGCGAGACCCAGGGCGGAGCCAAGGATAAGCACAATACAGTTGTCAATCCGGATGAGATTGATATCGGCGACAGCGAGGAAGACGACGACGATGACGATGAAGAGGAGGAGCAGCAGCAGCAACCACCGAATGGAGAGCAAGCTGAGGCGGCTGGCCAGGCCACAACTAAAACCGACGACGAGGGTCTCATCATGAAGAAACTGCGCTTCGAACAGAAGGCCATACCGGCCAAGGTCTTTGGCAGCCTCAAGCCAGCAAATAAGTCCGATTCCGATGAGGAATGAACGCGTTTTGTCACCTCTGCTTAAGCGAAGTATATAACTACTCTCGATTTCTATAAACTATAAACTAAGTTCGTTTCAAATTGTAATTATTTATCGCATCGCAGCAGGCGGTTTGGCATAACATTTCCCTACAATTTCATTTGAGCCCTGGAATATCTCAGTCTTTTCGCAGCAGCGTCTGGATCAGGCCAGATTTGTATTTTAAATTTTTTATATTCGGAAAAAATCCTAAAATTTGTTTGGAACCAGCTGTCAAAAAAAGAGATCTTGAGCTATCATTAAGCGATGCATTCTGTACGCTTGTTGAGCGCCCTGTGCGGGCGCTTCCAGTGCACAGCGCCCGCCCGATGTGGAGCCTTGGCACAGCTGCAGCTACGCCAATACGCCGCCGAGAAGTGTGACTCAGTCATCAAGGGCGTTGTGGTGGGTGTGTACGCGAAGGAGGGCGATCGGCCGCCTAAGATGACCTCGTCGGGCGAGAAGTTTGATGATCGTGTGCAGGGCAAGATAACCGAACTCATCCGAGAGACTGGACTCAAGGGAGAGCTGGGCAAGGGCCGCGTCTTCATGAATGTGGACGCAGAGTTTCGCGCAGTGGCTGTTGTTGGCTTGGGGCAGGAGGGCGTTGGCTTCAACGACCTGGAGATGATCGATGAGGGAATGGAGAACGCACGCGTCGCTGCCGGCGTGGGAGCACGTGCCCTGCAGCTGCAGGGCTGCACAGATGTCTTCGTGGACTCGATGGAGTATGCCGAGCAGGCGGCCGAGGGCAGCGCCTTGGCCATTTATCGATACAATACCAATCGGCGCCGCCGGGATCGCACTCACATTCCCAAATTGGAGTTGTACGACTCTCCCGACTCGGATGCCTGGACCCGCGGCCTCTTCAAGGCCGAATCACAGAATCTGGCACGCCGCCTGGCCGATACGCCGGCCAACCAGATGACGCCCTCAATATTTGCACAGTCGACGGTGGATGCCCTGTGCCCCTGCGGCATCTCCGTGGAGGTACGCGGCATGGACTGGATTGAGTCCAAGAACTTGAGCAGCTTCCTCATGGTGGCCAAGGGTAGCTGTGAGCCGCCAGTAATTCTAGAAATCAGCTACTGCGGCACCGCCCCGGAGGACAAGCCGATTCTCCTTCTCGGCAAAGGACTCACATTCAACAGCGGTGGCCTCTGCCTTCGCCCTAAAAACTGTCTATCCATGTACCGCGGCTGCATGGCCGGTGCAGCCTCCTGCGTGGGCGTCATCCGTGCCGCCGCCGCTCTCTCGCTGCCCGTAAACGTGACGGCAGTGTTGCCACTGTGCGAAAATATGGCCTCCGGCATGGCGGCCAAGCCTGGCGATATAGTGTCCCTTTTGAATGGCAAGACGCTTGGCTTCGTGGACGTCAGCAAGGCGGGAGTAGTAGCCATGGCCGATCCTCTGCTCTATGCTCAGACCACGTTCAAGCCGCGCATGGTCGTGGATGTTGCCACTGTGGGCTATGCCGTCTGTCCAGCGCTGGGGGGAGCAGCCGCCGGAATCTTCAGCAATTCCAATTTCGTATACAAGCAGTTCGAGAAGGCTGGCGGCCTCACGGGTGATCGTGTGTGGCGCCTGCCCTTGTGGCGCTATTACAAGGAGCTGATCTCGCCCAATGAGACCTTCGACATCAGCAATCGTGGACGTGGTCCTGCATCCAGCTGCATAGCCGCCGCCGTGCTACACGAGCTGGTCCCTTGCGTCGATTGGGCACATCTTGACATCCGCAACGTGGGAATGTTGACACGCTACAATCCTTTGCCTTATTTGCTGAAGGACCGCATGACTGGCCGACCAACGCGCACCATCGTGCAATTCCTGTTCCAGATGGCCTGCCCTGACCGCAAATAATTTTACTTGTTTTTCTTTGTTTATGTTCCGCGTTTATCCAAATTTGTTGTTCACTGAGGTCCCCTAACATTTTAACACAAATTGCCAAGAGGTGCCCCCCAAGAGGTAACACCAACACCATCACACAAGACATTTACAATATTGTTAAATTTTAAACCAGAGCTGACCAGGCGAAAAGGTTCTACATTTTATTGTTTAAATGCATTGAAAATCGAGAATATATTTAATATTTGAGACCAATCATCTTGACTTATGCGAACACAAATGGCTGCTTTTAAAATCTCTTCTATTACTTCTTTGTTCTTCAATATCTTTTCGTGAGAGAAGCCCTGTATTGCTTTACCGTTGCTTGTGCACGTTGCTGGAGCTGCACATAACCGTAGAGTTTGCACTAGGCATATTCCGTTACAATTCATGCAAAGCAAAACTGTTAATGTGCTCCGCCTCGACTACTTGAATTCAGCGGCGTCTTTTCCTTCGCCTCTTACGCGAAATACCCTTCTACATATGTACATATGCATGAGAGCTCCCTGGACACATCTGATCAGCTTATTTGGTCTGCATGTTCCAAGTGCACAGCTGAGCCTATGGACTCTTTTAGCGGCATGCCGACGAGCAAGCAATGAAGAAGACAAAGAAGAAAGGAGAGAATGGAAAGAGCGGAGATTTGTGCGCTCTCGATCGCCGTTACAAATGCTGGCAGTGTGGATTCTGTTTCGTTCGGTGCGGGTGTGTCTAGTTTTTTTTTATTCGTTTTATTTTATTGTTTGTGTTTTAGTGTTTTATTTGTTTTATTTTATTCGTTGTGTTTTAGTGTTTTATTTGTTTTATTTTATTCGTTGTGTTCTAGTGTTTTATTTATTTGCAATCGTGAAAAAACTGCAAATTTGCGCGCGAAGAAGCCAATCGGACAATATGGAAACGGCTACAAAAGAAACGAAAGAAAATTGCGTGAGAAAAGAAAAGGTAAGAGAAATATAACATACATATGTATGTACACATTTGATTATGTATATTGTTTTTGGGTTTCTTTGCTGTTAATACTGTTTATTCTCAGTGTAAGCTGTGTGTCCTTCCATATTGTCTTCTCTTTGTATAGTTTGCTGCTTATTGTGTGTTTTGTTGTTGATTTTATTTTGGGTTAAGTGCTGTGAAGAGGAGAAACTTGTAAAATGCATCCTTTTATTAGATTATCCTGTTGAAGTTTGTGTAGTTTACAACTCTAGTGCTTATGTAAATCACATTCGATGCAAAGGTTTCTCCTTGAAGGCCAAAGTTTCAACTATGCAAACTGTTTTCCAACGTAGAGGTTGCAGGTTAGATTAACATTTATGTACATATGTATGTATGTATGTACATATACATGGCTGTATGTACATATGTACAGTTGTGTTCAATGAAATAGTAGTGCCGCGCAACACAATTTTCACAACTATTTTTGAGACCCTTCCAGTCTTTCGAATTGAACAAGTGATACCTTTTTGGAAAGCCTAATATGTACACATTATAACCCAGAAAGAATCCTGGAACATTAGCATTCCATCTTCCTGTTTTACATGACTTTAGAAAAATACCCATGAAAAATGCTGTTCAATAAAATAGTAGTGTTTATTTTAGAAAATTAAAAAAAAACAACGAAACTGGAATTAGTGCATATGTTTCATGTTCTATATGTTTCTTGAGGTTTAATATGTAGTTTTTAATCAAATTTGTTTTCACTATGGCCTTACGCCCACCTGTCATGTGTAAATAAGGTACTGCCCAAGCTTAAATAAGATCTGAGACTATAATTCTTAAACACCTTGGCAAAACTGTGCTCTGGTTGACGGATTTGTAATAGTAATAACACATTTCACATTTTACAATAAGATTTCGTTGGGATTTTGGTCTAGAGACTGAGCAAGACATGGAAAAGTGTCGACCTCTTCGGATAAAATTCCATTCCTAGCGAGCTTTCTTGCGTGTTTCAGATCATTACCTTGATGACAGATTCTTTTGATAGGCATTTTTCAATAGTAATATTACTATATTGTATTAAAAAGTATGTTGGCACACACCACTTTATGAAATACGTCAGTATAAGGCTAGGAAGTAAGAGTTTATGTGGGCTGTAGCCCATAAGGGTCAACCCAACATGCCCAATGTTGTTTTTTTCAAGAATTTGGGCAGTTATCAGATATCTGTGAACACCAAACATATTCTTTTGAGTCTTTCTTACCATATAAAACAACTTTACACTCATCTGTCAAAAGTATTTTTCGGACTGTGACACGGCCCAGTCCACATGCCTCATGTCCTCATTTTTCAAAACATGAGTCGTGTACCCATGTGCTTTTATTCTCAAACGCGTACCTTCCGGTGACCTCTTGCAACTAAATAATGTGTAATCAGTCGTGTATTAACTAGCAAAACACTTTCAGAGCGATATAAAATTTTTTTCATAACTTTTGAGGATATTGAAGACCTTGGTCTTGCCTTCAACCATCTTCGACCATCTACTAAAAGACAATTTTTTCGCATAAAAAATCATTTTTCAGGGTGCTTCTTTTAGTTTGAACTATTTAATATAACAGTAAAAGCACATTCAAATTAGTTTTGAATTTCATTATACCTCCTGATTTTAGTTTTTAGTCGAATTCTAAAGTCTCCCATATTGGACCGTTCATTGATTACTTCTACGCTCCAAAAACAAAAGTACCGCTATATTCAAACATTTCTTTCATCAAAATATTCAATATATAAACTAAGCTTACTGATGGTAACTTTTTTGAATTGATTTAATTTGTTTTTTAATATTTTTTTAATACTTGCACCCAGCACTACTATTTTATTGAACAGCATTTTTTATAGGTATTTTTCTCATGTCATGTAAAACAAGAAGATGGAATGCAAATGTTCCAGGATTCTTTCTGGGTTATAATGTGTACATTTTAGGCTTTCCAAAAAGGTATCACTTGTTCAATTCGAAAGACTGGAAGGGTCTCAAAAACAGTGGTGAAAATTGAGTGGCTCGGCACTACTATTTCATTGAACACAACTGTACGTCTGTATGTATAAATAGTTTGCTGCTGAGCTCTTTACGTGTGTACTGCATACATATGTACATATGTTTTCCCTCTCACCACATGTATTTCAAATGTCAATTAATTGAGTTAATTGAGCGAAAGTGCAAAATGTGAACCACAATAACGTTTTATATACAGTTACGGAATTGTTACTGACTCCCTCTGCACTCTCAATCTTGTTCTCTCTCACTCTCCCTTTCGCCTCATGATTCGCTGCCTTTTGGCTTTTGTTGTTGGGGCCAGCAGCCTTTTGCGAGGGCAGCTTATTAGGCTAATTGCGTGAAGTTGGCTTTAATGAGTCGAAAAACGGTGCCAAGTCGGGCCCTCTCAAAAGGCCACAAAGGCAGCCGCGTCAACTGTTGTTGTTGCTGTTGTTGGGGGTCTGTTGTGGCTTTGAATTTATGAGGCGGCTTTAATGGGTTAACTGGGTTAATGCTCATCCCTCAGCTCATCAACTATCCACCCAGGCTCCTACTCACCCGCTACCCACTCCTTCTCCTTCTCCAGTCATTGTCGTGCCCTTTCATAGTTCTCTGGCCTGCAGCTCTTTCTGTCCTTTTTCATCTCTTGAATTTTTGACAATTAAGCAAACATTTTGCTCCCAAAAATGGCTACATTTTCGTATCAGCTAAGGGATGGGCAAGCCACGTCTCTCTCTCCCTCTCTCTCTCTTATATTTGGGAGTCGAAGTATCTTTCGACTTTTTGCACAACTCATTAGGCCATGCAAAATGATAATTTTTTGAAGTATTTTTGCATTTTCCAATTTGGTAGATGCTCTGACAGGGAAATGGAGCATTTACGAAGCAGTCAACAGAGGGTTTCAGGACAAAACTCAATCAAAGACAATTCGAGTGGAGAGTCTCTCCATTGGGAAATCATTCTTTGTCCCTCTCACCCCTTGGACGGCAATCGAACAGAACAGCTTTCGTTTATTAGAAAAGTGTATTGCCACTTCGTACTGAATTTCTGCAATTTGCATTTGAATGGATATTTTCTATGGCTCTTCCTACTGATAAGTCACAGAGGCTAAAGAGAAATGGCGCGCCCCATCACCACCACCAATTCCCTGCAGTTGGAGTGCAGCCAAATGAATTTGCTAATGAGCAATTGGGCTTGAAACTGAATGCAAGCTTTCGGTGAGAGCACTTTAAAGTGCCTTCCGCCGCTTAGAAGGGATCGGGACCAGAGAACGCGTTAATCATCTACAGCATCAGTGCAGGGAAGCCACAAAAGACCAAATTATGATTATTTAAGGCCAAAAACGTGGAAATTAGAGGCGCGAAATCGGAATTTCGGACTGTTGCCAGGGCAGCTGGCCAGAGCCGCCTCCAACAGAATGGCAGAACCAGTCGAAAAGATACGAATAAATGATTATTTTCGAGGCGGGGGGTCTGGGTCTGGGTCTGGGCGTGGGTGTTCTCGACTAGAAAGAATTGCAATTGTGATAAAATTCAGCGTAACTAATGCCGACCACAGCAAAATGCGATAAATCGCTGGTTGGGTTTCACCTCGATACCCTACACCATTAAAGGTACATTAAATGGGTTACATTTTGATAGACTTGGAATGCTTGCAGAAGTAATTCTTTGAAGAGTAAACAGCAGAAGAGAGGGTAGATAAAACGTGCCTAGATATAAGCATTCTCCCTCATTGTATATTTTTATTGCTCAATTTCTTTATCCGTTATCCATGCCTGGGTTAATCAATGTTCTTCTAGAGCATCTAGGCTGTCGCTTAATGAGAGTCAACATCTTTTGCTTCCTGGCTATCTTTTTTTTTTGGTTGGATATCGTCTCGCTAGAGCGAAGGAGAAGGGTTGGGTCGTGTAGGAGATGGGCAGAGCAGACAGACTTCTGTTGCCTTTTGCGGTCGTCCTGGATGGTTTGTCCCCGGCTAAACTTTTGTCGACTTTCGCGCGGCTTTTTATTCCTCTATTGCCTCCCCTCCCCCTGCTCCACCATCTTTATACTCTCCGTCCTTTCGCTTTTTTCGCCTTGCCTTCGTTTGCACTCTTTCCACTCTTTCCACTCTATTTTTTTGTGTTTTGTTTTGTCTTTTGGTTTTGTTTTTTTTTGGACTGGTGTTTTGTGTGGGTGTCTCTTGCTTTCTCTGTACATTTTTATGGCATTGCCTTTTGCTTTGTTTCGTTTTAGCTGTTTTTAGGGATTCGTGTGTGGAGGAATGGGTGGATAGCGGGGACCAAGGCAATTTAGTTTCGCTGGAAATGATAATTTTCACTTGAGCGAGCACGTGAAAATGAAGAGAGAGACAGTTTGGGTCTCTGCTATAAATTGCCAATTAATGGCAGGAACGCAGCGGCTCTCATTTTGGGCATTGGGCTACAAATTCATTTACATAAAGTATTCGACATGGGAATTGACAGAATAATCTAAAAATAATTCCTAGTTCCCTGGGTGTATGGGTAATGCATGTATTGAATTTCTCCTGAGTTATTTTTGTCTGATTTCAATGCATTCTTTGGCCACTGTTCCAGATCTCTCGCTCTGTCTTTCGCCTTCTCCCTGTTGCCTGTCACGCTTCAGTTGGCTGTCGAGCGCCGCATTCAAATGCACTCGATCTAAGCAAAACTCCAACCCACCCGCTCCGCTCCCCCCGTTCTGGTCAAGCTTCGTGCTAAATTCGTTGCGGTTTTTGTGGTTTCCTTGCAGGATGCTCTTTCCTCCTTCACTGGAAAAGAAAAACAAATACGCCTCGAATTTTCAGTTCATCCAAACAAACAAAAAGAAGCAAATGAATAATTGAGCGTATGTGGTGAATAGGAATGAGTGTGCTCATTGCTGATGCACACACACACACACACACACACACACACACACACACACACACACAAACACACAGAGGGAGAGTGCTTTCAGGTAGTCCTTAAGCATTGACCAATCTAATCGAAATTAAATTTAAATATAAATGTTCAAATATACATAGATTTTTAAATATATATTTATTTGATAATATTTGAGCTGTATATTTCTATGTTTTTCTCGCTTATCTCTCACTATTTTGCGAGTCTTTTTCTATGAGCACTTTAATCCTAATCACATTTCGTGTATCATCAGTTTTATTGGGAGGAGGGGCGGGGGCTAAGCTATTGCTTGTTAAACAACCAGCGGCGAGGCAGACAAATAAATCACACGCACATCTAACGTTCCATCGAGCCATCGTACATTTTGCATTGCCTCTTCCTCCATATCTGGCGGTGCATAAAACTGTCTAGGCAAAATGCTAAAACAAATAGCCAACAACAACAATAGCAATATCAAGAGCTCGGACAGTGCATAAACATGGCATAATATTAGATGCTCTCCGCTGCCAACAATCCCCTCGCAGCCAAATGGCAAAATCAAATTATGTTTATTTATTTATTTTTAACACTCCTCCACTCAGTAGCCTTCCTACCCCTTCCCACCGTTTCCCGGTCTTCCCGGACTATTGGC
The DNA here is from genome assembly GCF_008121235.1 of Drosophila subobscura. Classification (NCBI taxonomy): domain Eukaryota; kingdom Metazoa; phylum Arthropoda; class Insecta; order Diptera; family Drosophilidae; genus Drosophila; species Drosophila subobscura. Next base: position 7,136,968 of record NC_048531.1, read on the forward strand.
AGATAATGCGGGTGGCAAGCAGGCCCACAGGATGATTCGATTTATGCATAAAACGAATATATTGGCCATATACTCGTTGCGTACTCGTACCCATACGGTGCATTTCATTATGCTATTGCTGACATCGAATGAATAAATAATAAATGAGCATAATAATGTGAAAGAAAAGTATCGACATGCAGCAAAACGCTGCTCTGACTTCGTACATATTTAATAACAAAAAACTAGTTTCACATAATAATTGCTCTCCTATTAACTTTCTGTTATTTATGATGTTTAAAACTGCAACTACTAAAAGCGTAATTTGTACAAAGTATAATCTGATTTATGCATTTTTAGCCATTATTTTTTAGCCTTTTTTTCTCTCTGTTTTAGTTGTTGCGGAGAGCAAACACAAACCAATTTAATACTAAGAATCTCTCGAAGTTGGCAGAGAACTTAGGCATTGAAACGGACTGTATATTGGCTGCTTGTTATAAATACAATTGGCAAATTAAAGTGCCGTGGCCGTGTCTGTGGCTGTGGCTGTGCCTGCTGCTGGTCGCCTACACCAGTCTCCGGCCGCAGCTCAATTGCATTTTTGGCATTTTCGTTTATTGTGCAAATTTCTTCGTTAAGGCCAAATGTGTTCTCAGAAACGATTTCGCTGGAATAACTATGAACCAAAAATAGAGCAATAAAGAGAACTCTAATTGCCTATTTTATAGAAAATATTCTCTGAAAATTAAAAAGAATTTTAGAATTCAAAAGCAAAGCAGCGACGAATAAATTAGGTTTAAAAAAAATATAAACTAAAATCGATTGAATGGTGCAAAAATGCTCCGAACTATTGTTGTTCATTCAATCTGGAATGTAACATACCCATTAAACTTCTTCTTCCAGTGGATAAAAAACTTCTTGTCGGCTTTCGAGTGTTAATATTCGTTGGCATAACGGCATAATTTACAAATGGCTGTTGAAATTTTTCTGATTTTTGTGTACATTTCCATTTTGCATTGCAAATAAAAGAGAGCGAGTGAGGGGCACGAACACGGAATCGAATTTCGAGCATAAATATATGCGAGAATAAAAAAATAAATATGCGAATATCTTGTGCATATCGAGAGATGAAAGCCTCTCTCTCCCCCGCTCCCTCTCCCTCTCCGTCTCTCTAGCCGGCAGATGCAATTGACCAACGCCTGGACATGCTTCGTGTGCCGTACCCCCGCACCCAGGATCTTCTGCCACCTCTCGCATTTCCTGAAATTCTGTGTGCCGATGCCGATGCCGATTCCGATGCAACTGCTGCCATTTGCATCCCAATTGAGCTGCATTGCGTGCTCTGGCCACAATGCAAGGCATTAAAATTAGTTTATTTGAGCCCCGGCTGTGCCAATGGGCATTGCCAATCTGTGGTGGTTCCACTCCGCTCCCCGCCCCCAGCCCCGCCTATCCCCACACCCCACAAAAACGGAATCTCTGGCTGGTGCACTCATTGGCATTGCTCATACGCAGTGTGTGTCCCATCAGCCATTGTGTGCCAGTGCCTGTGTGTGTGCTCTGTTGTGTTTCGTTTATCGCCTATATTGTTTACTGTCACCCCTGTCGCCCAGTCTCTATTGGTCTGTGATTATGGTGTGCTCTCGGTCCGTGTCCGTTGATTTATTTTTGTTAGGATTTTGATTTTGATTTAACACAGCATTTAATTTATTTTAAATTATTAAGCAAATGGAAGAAATGTAAACGGAAAATTATGACTTAGAAATGGAATTATTTCAGGAAATATTTTACAATATTTTCCTACAAATTATTCTCAATCAAAAAATACCACCACAATACTGTGATTTATGTGCAAATTGTAGTTTATTTATTCAACAAAACGTTGAGGAGTTTTCATAGACAGTGCAGCGTCAGCAACGTCATTGTCATCATCAGCACTGGATGTGTGATTAATGGGCGGGCAAATAAATTATGGCACTTCATTTGGCCACAGCGGTTGGCCTCATACACAACAACAAACAGCAAAAAACCAGTAAGGAAGGGCCATTAAAAACGGCTTGTCAATGGCCCATAATGAGTGGACATAATTTCCATGAAACTAGTTAAAAGTCCACATTGCCCGGAAATGTCACATTACGCTGGGGTGGGCCCCGGAGTGTGTCAAACTATTCGATATTTATTCAGCAATTGATAAACGTTGAGCAAACAGAGGGCCAAGCCCAGTACATGGACGGACTGAGTGCTTGTGGAGCAGCCATTACAGGGTATCAAACCGACACGGGAGGTGCACACACAGGCCTCGACCTGCATGCCGGTGGGATGGGTCTGTCGATAGCAACCATTGCTGCTGTTCACCCTGGCGCACATGTACGTGATGTTCTGGACTGCAAAAGGGAGCGGGAGGGAGGAGGTTATCATTGCCATTCGAGGACGCAAACTCATACTTACTGCCGCCTTTGAATATGTAGGAGTACTTGACACACGAGAAGCCCGGCGACATTTGGCAGAGGAAGTTCTCGCGATCCTCCGTCATATTGTGCCACAGTGCCTTCACATCCGGCACCGTATCGTTGGCTAAAAAGCGTTTGTTTTCATATTGTTTAACCGCCAGAGCCAGTGGTTCTACTCACCTGTCACGACCAGCGGCATTTCACAGGGAATATCATTGAAGTCACCGACCCTCGAGTCGCAGGTCTCTGTGTGAATATTCGAGTGATTCTCATAGGCACCCACCCACGTGAAGTGAAAGCACTGTGGAGCTGCGGGGAGAATCAAAGTTATAATATATTTGCCAGAGATCTTTGGCCATTTAAAATCTTGAAACACCTTCGGCATGCAGGTGGTGGCAGAACAGAAGCAACAGTAGCCACAATCTCAACAGTTTCAGTGGCATTGCCGATAAGGTGTTTTATTTATGTATTTCTGTTCTTTTTCGGGTGGAGTAAGCTGTCGTCGGTTGCCACTGACAAAGGCACACTGATATTGAGGAGAGATGCCAAACGATAGCGAGCCTCGATCGAGGGGTAGAGATTGCAGGTAGAGTCTTATCAATACGTTTACTGTCACTACCCGGTGGGGAGTGGTGCAAGGAGAAGAGCAGACGCTCTCCCTAATTACTTGAAATGGCATTAAAATTAAGTAAGAAATGCTCCAAACTAAGTGTGGATACATCAGATCGATTCAATTGATGGTTGATTATGAGCTTTGCTTTACGAGTGTGAATGATGATCTTTGTGGGGTCAGTCCGCACCAAGAAGTGCCTTTGGTTCTTCGATTTTTCGAGTAGTATTTCCGAGTCTCTTTGATTGCAATCAGCCATCGATAAGCATTGTTATCTCCCTCTCTCTCTCTCTCTCTTTTTTCCTGTTGGCATTTTGATAAGCAAAGAAAGTGTCATAAATTGTTTTAATATCATTTTTGTGCAACTTATTTTAACCCCAGAAATGCTAGAGTAAAATGTGTTTAGATGTCGCCACTGTTCGCTCCTTATGCAAATGGCATTTAATTAAAAACTCACAATGGTGGGTCGGTTGGGAGGGGGCAACAATTAAACAGAAGCAGTTGCTGGTCAAATATTTTGTGAACGAAAGTCTGCAAATTGTATTTGTTGTTAATTGTTCAAATGTCCTGTTCGGGCTTCAGTTTGGAGCCTCCTCGAGTTCCTCCTCTGGCAAAATGAGTTTGAAAACAAATAAAAATGTCAAACGAATGAATAAAAGTTGTCTAATTTAATTTGTTTAGCAGCAGCAGCAGCGGCAGCAGCAGCAGTGGCATCAGGACAGTGCCCCACGCCAGTATGCACACACACTCACGTAGTTTGGAAAACATTTGCACAAATTGAATAAGAGAGCTAGAGAGCGAGAGATAGAAAATTTGTGTGCCACTTGTGTATTATTTTTTTAATTTATTTTTTAATTGTTCAAAACAATTAAAATTTATTTACAATTTGGTGTGCTGTGCTCGTGTGTCTGTATGTGTGTGCGTGTGCAAACTTTTGGTAGCGAGAGCAGCTGCCATCGAGCTACGTGTTCCAAAAACTTTGTTCGATTGTGTAAATTGCACAAGCAAGGGAAAGAGAAAGAGAGAGAGAGAGATGGGAGAGAGCGAAAGAGTACATCCATACATTCGGCTTTCAACTGCATTCGATCCATCAAACTCGAACTTTTCTTTGACTCTACGCTCCAGTTAATTCTCGATTAACCTGCAACATGATAAGCGTCTTTTACCGGCTTCTCCTTTGGCTCATTGCTGATTGGGTTCTTTGTCCAGCCATGATGGATCATATTTATTGACACGAAACGGAAATTAGCGTCGTGTGGGGCCATGAAAACTGTCAGTGATGGCCAAGGAACCGCGTAACTTAGGCATTTCCCAATACACTCCAAAAACTCCAAGAAGCAAACCCAAACTATAACTTCTACACACCAAAACGACAGTTCTTCGGGCGTTGAATTCATTAATTATGCAAATGCCTTTGATTCGGTCATGTTTTGTGGCTTCGACCAAAAAATATGTCGCTAAAATGCAAATGTTACGCAAGAGATTGAGTATGATGTGAGTGGGGTGGAGAGCAATCACAAAGAGTGCCATGTGATTAGCAAAAGCCGTTAGAGCAGCCGCCAAAAGTCCCAAAAAGTTAACAACAACTAAGCATAACCAAACGCATATTCGTTTGTGGTAGATTTATGCTTGAATGTAAGCAAATATCGCTGGGGTCTTATGGCGAAGCCTGCATAAAATTTGCATGCGATTAAAGTTGAGAAATGGGAAGGCAGGGAAAGGGCTGTGGTCTTTGGGTTCATGTTCCACACAAGGATTTATGCACGCATCTACCTGCCCTGCACTGGGCATACTTACATATGTACATATGTACATACATGTGTATGTACATATCGACAGTAGTAAAGCTTCGATCACTCAAGCAGCTACCGCGACGAAAGCTCAAGCTCCATATATACGCACGCATGCATGCATCTACCTGCTCTGCATTGGGCATACATAAATATGTACATATCGACAGTAGTAAAGCTTCGATCACTCAAGCAGCTACCGCGACGAAAGCTCACTCCCAATTCTTGAGCGAGAACGAGAGTGCAATATGTGCATCTGTGTATGTGTGGCTTCAGGCACGCACAGCTCACGGCAGATCAGTTGATGGAAGAACTTACTGTAAATTGCAAAAACAATTTTGCATCGTTTGTTCTCTCCTTCTGTTCGCGCATGCAAGATTGACGAATGGGCAGAGCGTTCCATCAGGTAACTGTTTTTCTGTCTGTGAGCTAGTCCCACAGTAGCTGCGTAAAGTATTTGTACATGTTGCACCTGGTAACAGCAACTAATGAACGACACTTTCTAGTGAAAGTAGAAGGCGAGGCTAATGTCGTGTCGGCATTTCAAATTTAATAAGGCAGAGAATGTAAAGGAACGTTGATGCTGCTGCTGCTACTGTGTCGCCTTTTCCCAATGACTTGCTAAAGCGATTTGCTAAATTACCAAGTTGCCTCTCGGAACGAGGGCACAGCATCGCATCTTTTGTCCAACGCACACACAGGATGCTGTCTCTCTTCTCTCTTCGCTTCCCTCTAATTACAGCTGCGAAGCGATGGCCGATTGCGAGTCCGGATCATTATGTCACCTGTACGAAAAATGTCTCACGTAAGCCGGAAACGAGGGGACCCAGGCCCGGGCCCGGGCCCAGGCCCAGCATTGAATGTCGCTCCCAAAGTGTGCAGCACATTCTGCGGAAATGGCATTTGGGGCTGCTGCTGGTCGTTAGTTTGCCTCTGCAATTCCGAAAACAAGGACCTACATATCTGGTCCTTCCGCTCTTAACCAACGAGCCTCCCCTACTAATACGATTAGTGTCATAATGCGCCACCATCGAAGCTGGAGCAGGAGTTGACAGGGGTAGGGTTTGGGCTTATTTGCAATCTGTGCCTGCCTTCTGCTTTAGCATGGCGACAACCGCTTTCAAGTCGTAGTAGGAGTAGCGATGATAGCTGAAGTACTCCTGATTCTTGCACTTCTTGGGACCCGGTAGCTCGTCCTCCTCCATCAGTCTGAACACGGAGGCTGGCATATAGGAGGGCAATGTGAATGCCTTTGTATGCCATACTTCCGGCTTACAGCCCGTCGGGAAATCGCGCTCATTCCTGGGACTGGGGCCAAGTCGACCGAGCTCCTTGCATAAACAGTCTTTGCTGCAGGTGCAACAACCGCCTGCATTTTGGCAGCCACAACCACAACTAGAGAATCGAATGCTATGGCTTGCTGCAGGTGATCGTGTCAGTTTCAGGCTCCACAAATTTACAGGGCAGCGTAGACACATTGCGGATCGGGTCTGGGCAGGAACAGAGAATTTTGACAATCAAAAATGTGTAAAGAAACTATAAATAAAGCCCTCTAGCCTCATGGATCACTTGGATAAGGATGAATGGGGGGAATGAGCACCAGGTTAATCCCCAAAGAGAACCCCGAATGAATATGTTTATTTGGCAATCCCACAGCGGCAAGCGGAGAGTGTCATAAACATAAGCTTGTTCTCTGCTGTAAGCTGTAAGCCTGGCCATAAACCAGAGAGCATAAAGCCAAAGCATGTTGAATAATTTCGATCATTAAACTTCTTCCACTTAAAATCCATTCAGGACTTGCCAACGTGCAAAACTTTAAGGACACGAACAGAGATAAATGCCTCAACAACCCAAAATGTTCAGCCCTCGACAATCAACCATTCAACCTCGTTCCGTATCACCCGCATCTAAGCAGCGGGGTAAAGTTTTTAAAACTAGCGTTAGAAACAACAACAATGGCAATAAAAATCAGCAACAACAACAACAGCAAGAAGAGAAACCACAGCAAAAGCAACAAAACATTGGGTTAAATAAACGCTGAAGCGGTGAACGGAGCGGCAGGCAGGCTCACTGTGCACCAGAATGGTTTTTAATACACTCTCAAGGCTCACGCAACACCAAAAACTTTCTCACCTGCCACCCACATACACACCCACAAACACACACACACACACATACACACACACACACAATGAGTGCGCACATAACGGTAACTCGATGTCGACGCCCAGCGTCTCCATTGCGGCCATGATTGTGGCTTGTAAATTTATAGTTTTACCAAGAAAATCGCGTTGGCAAAACTTTTTACTACTACAACATGTACATGTGTATGTGTGTGTGTGTATGTGTGTCTGCCACACACACGGGCCCTGCCATCTGCCCTCGGCCCCACCGTTGCTGCCAGCTGCAACATCCAACTACATTCACAATCACAATCCCAGTCAGCCAGTTGGCGACATCTAATTGCTTTTGTTTTGGGGGCAGCATAAAAGTGCCACACACACCCAGAGACACCCAGAGACAGACGGGGTACAGTTGTGTCAAAGAGGTTATACGGAAGCCCTTTCGTTAAGGTAATTTTCCGCTATAATTTGTATGACTTTGTTGTGTGTGTCTTTGCCTGTGTCTCTGTGCAATGTTTTTTCTTTTCTCTGTTCCACTTAAGGTTAAAAGTTGAGAGTGTTGTAAAAGTGTGCTCGAGCTCTATGCTTGAATGAAATTGAGGTTAGTTCTTGCTAATGCTTCAGGGGAAGGATGTGCTCCGATGGGGGAATAAATATAAACAAATTAGGAAATTACAATTTAATTATACCCGGTACTCGAAGAGTAAATAGGGTATATTGTATATGTGCACAAAGTGAATGTATGTAACGCACAGAAGGAAACGTTTCCGACCCCATAAAGTATATATATTCTTGATCAGCATCAATAGCCGAGTCGATTGAGAAATGTCTGTCTGTCCGTCCGTCCGTCTGTCCGTCTGTCCGTCTTGTTTGTCGGCTAGTTCTCAGAGACTATAAGAGCTAGAGCCACCAAATTTTGGCTCCAGACTGCTGTATGCTCACACTGAAACCAGTGTATTTCAAAAATGAGCCACGCCCCCTTCCGCCTCCGCAAAAGGGCGGAAACCTCCCAAATCGACAATTTTGAAGATAGCAGAAAACTAAAAACGCCATTCCGTAGGGAATGACCATATCTATCAGATCACCAATTGGGATCCGATTGGACCATTATTATAGCCAGAATGATTAATTTGCAGTAGCTAAACCCAGCAGCGCATCTTCTTCATCACCCCCCTTTTTACTGACAATTCCAGAGACCGATAATCAAAGTGCTAGACACAATAAATGTACAGTGGGGAGCAATGATGAGTACATGTTTACATTAACTGACTTTCGTCGCCCATAACTTCTAAACGCATAATGCAAACGTAACCAATTTTTTTGTAGATATCAATCACTTTATCCTTAACAAATAGGCAATAACAGAAAAATACAAATGTGAAGCTTTTAAATAGCGAAAAATAAAAAACTAAAAAAATTCGCATGTACTCATTTATGCACTTTTCGTTGTTTTCACTTATTTAATATTTCAAAATTTTCTAATCAACAATATGCCTGCAGATTTGATTTTAAATATTTTTTTGGTTATATTCTAGTAATACTAACATCAAATTAAGACATTTCTCATAATAATCGAAGCAGATTTCATGAATTTATTATATAGTGCCTATGTTGTACCTGAGGCTGAAGAAACAATATCTAGAAAATGTAAATACTATTGTGTAGCTCACTAAAAATGACTATACGACAGCTAATACTGCTGAAAAACATGGCATTAGTCAATCGGTGGTGATCAGAGTGGAAAAGACGCGAAATTTTGTCCCGAAACAGCAAAGCCAATGTCGCCCTAAGCCGTTAGCAGACCCAAAAGCCGCACTTATAATGTCGCAATTTAGTAACAAGGACTTTCTGAGGGCCAACGAGGTTCTTTTCGCATAATACTATCAATGTTGTTCTAGATGGCTAAGTTTGGCCATCGTTCCACCGCCTAAAACATACTTACACCATTTTACATCTTTTTTTTTTTAGTTTTTTATTTTTCGCTATTTAAAAGCTTCACATTTGTATTTTTCTGTTATTGCCTATTTGTTAAGGATAAAGTGATTGATATCTACAAAAAAATTGGTTACGTTTGCATTATGCGTTTAGAAGTTATGGGCGACGAAAGTCAGTTAATGTGAACATGTACTCATCATTGCTCCCCACTGTACATCCGATTTGCAAGTAGGAGAGCGAGTCATAATCCACCAACACCAAGAATCCAATTGTCTTTCCTATTCACTCATATAAGGAAAGAAGAACGAGAGAGCTCAGTCTTGTGTTGTTTTTACAGTTACTTTGCTATCTCACTCTCACACGAAAACCAGAGAAAAGCAAAAAGAAGAAACGGCGCATTATGATGGTTTCTGTATAACAAATCTTAAATGTAACTCCCTTTACAATTTCCGAGTCAAAAGTAGGAGAGCGACTCATAATCCACCAACACCAAGAATCCAAGTGTATCTCCTATTCACTCATACAAGGCAAAAAGAACGACAGCTCAGTCTCGCAATCTTTCGCCGTTACTTTGCTCTCTCGCTCTCAATGTTTTCGTATTCTTTCTCCTCTTCACTTCCTCATTAGCTAAATGTAAAGAGAGCGCAAATCCCATGCAAAAACGTAGATTCACCCTACACTGATCTGGTCTGGTCGGCTAGCTCAAAATCCCAGAGAGCAGTAGGCCCAGGTGCACGTCACAATGTTTGTGCATTAGATTTGAGAGTAGGGGAGCGCGGCCCAAGCCACCAACACCTACGCAGTTTACTTTTTTTGCAGCTTCCTCATCCCCACTCAGTAGTTAAAAATTTGTCAGCGCGTTCGGTCCGGTACGGATTCGGTCCGCGAAAAATCGGGTAAAATCGGGAAATTAAGGGAAAATTCGGGAAAAAGTATCGTGCAGTTTGTGCAGTGTACAACAACAAGTGTGTGTTAGTGAAATCAATAAAAAATCAAGATCATTTGCGGAGGAGCACAGCAGCGAGGCTAGAAGCAGATCGTCGATGGAAATATGCGGCAATATGTGAAAGTGAAGTGTGTGTTAGTGAAGTGAAATAAAATGTGGTGCAATGGTTGAACATTTTGTGGACAAAAAATGCGAGATCAAATGCGAAATATACGACAATATGTGAAAGTGAAGTGTGTGTTAGTGAAGTGCAGTGAAATATGGTGAAATGGTTGAACATTTTGTGGACAAAAAATGCGAGATCAATTGTGAAATATGTGAAAGTGAAGTGTGTGTTAGTGAAATATGGTGAAATGGTTGAGCATTTAATGGGCAAAAAAAATGAGATCAATTGCGGAGGAGCACAACAAGGCTAAAAGCAGATCGGCGTTGGAAATATGCGGCAATATGTGAAAGTGAAGTGTTAAATGTGTTTTTTTTTCGTACAAATGTATGTACATATGTACGTACATAGAGCTAAAATGTTCTAAATTTGCACCAAGGGCTTGCAATGTGTGTGTGTGAAAATGTGCCAAAAAAGGCGTGAAGTTGTCCCCTCCCTTTACCGTGCAGTCATATAAAAGCGCAAGAAAAAAAAGAGGCGCAAAAGCAAAGAGAAGAGCGAGTGTCAGCGCTCTCATTTCAAGTGTCCCCTAATAGGGTGAGGCAACCCAATTCGTGCAAGTCTGACTCTCTCTCGTTGAGAGTGTGTGCGTACGAACATCCGTCCCAATGCCTCACCCTAAATTAATGTGCCCAAAATCTGTGCTCTTATTAGAATCTCTCGCTCGATCCCGTTACATTTATTTCGTTTCGTTCGTTTCGTCGTATCGTCGCGCGGGTTACGTATGCATGTGTGTAAAGAGGACAATAAGTGCTTCACGGCACATGCGAAAAGAAGAAGCGCAATGAGGAAAAGAAGAATGTAAAAGGCAAGTGAAAATTGATGTTTTATGTTTGCTTTACAGTTTATACTTTGTTTTCGCAAATGCTCGTATATTTTTCTCAGTGACGATCATTTTTTTCCTTTACTTATTTTTGTTTTGTTTATTGCCGTACCCTATGGCTTTACGCTCTCGAAATTAACCAAAAACAATTCTCCTTACACTTGCACCTCTCGATAAGTGAGTGTGGGTGCACGCAAAGGCAGTTTTTCTCTCCTTGCATAATTTTTATACCCGGTACTCGAAGAGTGAATAGGGTATTTTGTATTTGTGCACAAAGTGGATATATGTACATACATACATATGTAACGAAGTACACGTTTCCGATCCCATAAAGTATATATATTCTTGATCAGCATCAATAGCCGCGTCGATTGAACCATGTCTGTCTGTCCGTCCGTCCGTATTGTTGAGCGCCTTGATCTCAGAGACCATAAAAGCTAGAGCCACTAAATGTTGCATCCAGCCTTCTGTATGCTCACACTGTTATAAGTGTATTTCAAAAATGAGCCCCGCCTCCTTAACAAAAAACGCCATTCCGTAGGGAATGACCATATCTATCAGATCACCAAAATGGGATCCGATTGGATCATTATTATAGCCACAATGGAGAAATTAATTTTCAGTGGCCAAACCCACCCCGTCCCGCAGCATTCACACTCTGCTTCGCGCTGTTTATGGCCTCTGCCCCTGACACATCTCTGCCGCTGCCTCTGCATCTGCCGCTGCCTCTGCCGCTGCCTCTGCCTCTGCCGCAACTCTGCAGTGTGTGTCTATAGGGGAGGTTGGCGAGCTAAAGGAGCGTGTTGGCGTGAGCAGTGTTGTTGATGTAGATGACAGATGAAGAAAAAATGTAAAATTTGACAAATAACCGCTAAAGTGCAGATGTAGTACTGAGTGCCGGGTATAAAAGTTGTGACGCGTAAGAAGCGTCTCACACGTCCCTTCTCGTTTTTTATGTAAAAGACTACTTCGAGCGCTTGCAAACCAAAGTATGACCTAGAACTAGTAGTGATAATAATTACCTTTGAACCAGTACTAACTTAAACTCAAACAGCAGCAGGATTTGTTCTGTTTCTATAAGCAAATAATAATTACTCAGAACTCTATCTAATGTCGATTTTCCTTCTAATTCCCACCTAATGTTATTTAAAGCATGACGTAAATCGAATCAAATCGAATCCTTACAATTTGCGAGAATTTCTCAAGACATTCGTTTGACATTCGTGGCGGTGGGCTGCACATTAAACGTGAAACGTGAAATGAAACAAAGCTGCAGCTGCAGATGAACTTTATGCAAATGTTACGGGAATTTTGGTATTTTCCGCTGCCCTGCCCTGCCCCGACCCAGCCTCAGCTTCAGCGTCAGCCTCAACTTCGCTGCGATGATTACTCATTGCCGAGTGGGTGGGTGGGTTGGGTGCAGCTTTTGTGCCATTTTTAGCACCAAGCAGCCGGCATCGGAAGTCGCAACTTTGATGCTCTCTCCTGGTTTTGTGGGCGTGGAGAAGGGATCTTTTGGTGTAACCTCTGCCCGAAAGGGTATGGCAACAGTGTAGTCGACTATTTGGCTGCTTGCTTAATTAAAATGCGGAGGCAGTGCGAGCGCTTCATTTGGCCCGCTTAATCGCCCTACCACAGATTCGCATCTCTTCACCCACTTCCACGCCCACTCACAGAGGCAGACCCAAATCCAGAAGCAGAACCAGGACCCAGGACCCAGCCTCAGCCTCCGCTTCGTGTGCCTGTTGTTGCTTTGCATGTAAAGTGTCAAGTTTTTCATTATAATTTGCATATTTTTCGCCAACTTTTCGTCTGCACCTCCCCGCCCACCGCCTCCATGCCGTGGCAGCAGCGCAAATGACAACAATAAGCATTATGGCAAGAGCCCGGCCGTGCCCGACTGCCCCTCTCTGCACGATTCCTGTGGCTGTGGTGGTTCTAGACAACAATCCCAGGCTACGGGGCAGGACCTAGGCTACACTCTCTCCCGTCTATCTGCTAGATACACAGAATGTATCTCTTAAGCTATTTTCAAGTTTAATTCCTTGACTCCTCGGCCCTCTCCCTCCACCGCGTCCCAAGGATGTTGCCGAGCCGCGGCGCATAATCACGCGAAATCTGAAAACGTGTCTGGTATAATAATGAGCACTGATTATAACTTGAAATTGTGTGTGAAAGTACAGTTGTGTGCACAAGTTATGCTACGTGCGGATACAAAAATGAAACAGCAACAACAAAAAATATACACACAGACTCCCAATGAAAATTCGCACAACTTTGATGAAAAACAAAAGGCAGAAGCCAGTGGGTAAAAAGGAAAAAGCATTGAGACAAGAGGAAAATCATTACTCTCATCGAAGAGAGAGAGAGAGCTAAAATCTATTTCCAGCAGTACCCATACATTTCTCACCCACTGTGCCGCAGTCTTCACCTCGAGTCTTTTCTTTCTTTACATCCTTCCTTCCTCCCTCTCTCTCCCGCTTCTTGCATTCGATTTGATGCGTATTTAAACTAAAAATGAACTCTTCTTAATCAACTTGCAAGCGGCAGGCGCTGTGTGTCCAGGGCAGAAAGAACTACCAGTAGCCTTCACCTCAATCAGCGCCGTCTGCCTGCTCGTCCCTGGATGGATGCCCCGTGGCACCATTGTTATGTGGTATTGTGCCAACATGGCTGATGGCTGATGGCATGTCCTCACTCATCCTACACGTCGTCTTGCTCCATCCTGCAGTACGTGCGGAGAGCCTGCAGGATATTATATAATGTGTAGTAATTTGAATTTGAAGTGTGTGGCATGGCTGGGAATGGAGAAGCTTATAAGGGGGACAGAGACGAGGCAGACGACTGACGCGTCATGCCCTCTGTCGATTTTTCTTACTTTCTTCCCCTTCCCTGTTCTCTGCTTTCGCCCTAGCCCTCTGGCATCGGCGATGGGGAAACATCAAAAATGTTCACCCATCCACCAGGAGCATGTGGAGTGTGGGTTGTGCGGACGGATTAATGAGATTTTCTTTTATGGATTTATGATGATTATTTTGCTGTTATTAGAGTTTAGAAGCGTGACAGTCGATTCTCCATTTTAAAGTAATCCTTTGATATATGACTCAGGCACGAGAGGGATCCCAGACACTGGCTGGTTCCACTTCACTCCACTTTAGTCCCCAAAAGCCCCCACTAAATCACAAAAATTGCATGCAACCGCCGCCCCATTAGCCGGCTCTTATTTATGGCAACGCGACATTCAATGACAATTCAATATATTTTTGGGTATATTCCTTACAAAAAAACAACAAAAAAACCAGCAAAGGACATGGTGAAAAAAGTCGAAATCAAATGAAATTTGTATCTGGTCGTCGGTCATTTTTGGTTGGTTGGCCTCTGCCTCTGCTGGTCGTGGCCATTTTTGGCCTGGCCATCTCCACAATCGCCGCGCACAATAAACCATTACAGACGATTAATTTCATTATCCGCGCGCCCCCCGCTAACGGGAGATCAAAAACAGCAACAGATTTATGCGTACGACCGCAGAAATATCTCTCTCGCCTCTTCTCTCTCTCTCTCACTCTCTCTCCATCAAAAGTGATTGCAATTTTGCAATCTTTCATGTTTCTTATTTGTAGAAATTTTTGCTTTTTGGATAAATGGCTTGATAAAACTGTTGATAATTTTGGTGGCTGTTTTGTGTGGTTTTATGTAGTCCAGCCCAATCTTTTGTGCTTTGTTCCCATGATGGATTGATCGAAGCGATAGAGCGTAAATTCTTTTTTATGTCCTAACAAAAATGAACAAAAAATAGGCAATGAAATGGGTCCCAACAGAATTTGAATGCCATCCTAAATCCATAAATTTTGTAGCTTTTCTTTTCTCTCTTTTTTGCTGAAATAAAAGTTGTTTTATTGCCATGAAAGATAGGAATTTCTTATATTTAATTATGATTTATTTAGAAAGCCTTTTAAATTTTAATTATTTTTGAGGGCAAATTCTTTTGTTGGTAAATAAGTTTTATGTGCGAGATTGCCAAGTAAAGGGTATTAAAGCAAATGTAAATGTATGGATTAAGAAATTGAGAAGAGGGAAAACACAAAGAGCAAGGTAGAGTCCCGTTTGTTATTGCTTTTGGTGTGAGCAAGGCCGCCAGAGAGCGTAGGAGACTGTCATGTTGTTGTTGTTGTTGTTGCTGAGAGAGGGCAATGCAACGAGGCAATTGGAGAGAGAGCGTTTGATTTCGTGTGAGCAGCAAAGCTCGTAAATTAATTTGAGATCAAGAGATAAAAGAACCCTCTTGCCTTTGCCAAATATTTGCACGATGCAGGTGACGGGCAGACATGTCCCTCTCACTCGCACTCAGCAATAACTGGGGAATGCGTACGATAACAGCAGCGAGCGCTGGTCGCTTCGCTCTTTACTTCCTCTCTCACTCTCACTCTCCTCTCCACACAGAACAACGAAGAAGCAAACTAACGGAAACCAAAGCTCAAAAGCAAAGAGAATGCACAGCCAACAGAAAAGAATAAACACAGAAAAGCACAACTTCTTGTCGATCTCAGTAATTTTGCTTTAATCAGCAAAGGAAAATAATTATAATGAAGAAACGTACTGTGAGCAATGGTTCGCTTTCCCCACGAAGGTGTTATAACCTTTGATCATTTGATCAGTTCAAGCTGTGCCAAGCTGAGCCAATGGGACATTTTGGACAAACCCACAGCCAGTTTTTGGAAGCAAGAAAGAAAAGCAAAGAGGTAGAGAGAGAGAGAGAGAGAGAGAGAGAGAGAGAGAGAGAGAGAGAGAGAGAGAGAGAGAGAGAGTGAGGAATCATACACAGCCAGAGCATTTATTTTGCACTCCCTGGGGTGCATTTTATTTTAATTGCTTCTCTTGTTTGTTTTTTTACACTTTTACCCTTTTTGTGTGTGTTTTGTGCATTGAAAAATTGAAGCAAATAAATAGAAGATTCAATTCATTAATGCAAACAGATCGAATCGACAGCTGGAGAGAGCATGGGAATCCGACTCGCTAGACGCATTTTTCATGCTTCCGTTTCCGATGCCTTCGCAACAGATACACACACACAGAGATACAAAGATACAAAGATACAGTTTGACTTATTTCTATTTGTATTTGCCACGCTTTTATTTTCGTGGTCGATGGCCGCCACAGGAGACATGAAAGGAGTATTTCTCCACTTTGCTGGCATTTCTCTTCCTTTCTCTGTACTTTCTCTCTTTGTGTGTGTGTGTGTGTGTGTGTGTGTGGATTGCTGGGGGTCATGTTTAGCTTTTTCACCCCTTTTTGAATTGCTTGGCGCTCTGGCGCGCCGACCCCTGAGGGGGTTTTCTGTGCCATGCAGCATCGGTTCGGTCTGTATGGGTGTTGCTGTTGCTTCTTGTTTGTTTGTGTCTCATTGAGCGTGGAGCGAAGCCAGGAGGTCTTATAGAAAGAGACAACACATACACAAAGAAAGCCAGAGGGAGAGGGCGAGTGCGAGGGAGAGGGCGAGTGGTGAGTGAGAGCTGGAAAACGTTTTCGTTTCGGATTTATTTGCTTAAAGCCCAGAGTAAAAAGTTCTCTTTGGGTTTTTGGCTGGCTGCTGCCATGACGGGCGATGGGTAACTGTAATTGTCATTATGGCCCTGGGCAGTCCCAGCCCCAGTTACTTACTAACCTCTAACCTAAACCCTTTACCACTCTATAGCAATGTTCCTCTCGCCGCCCCCCCAGCCTTACACTTTCATACATTGCCCGTGCAGGCGGGCATTACCATTTGCAGCTGAGGTTTGCCATGCACAGAAGAAAGTATCTGGAGGAAGATAAAAGTAGAAATTTATATGGAATAAGAGCATTATAAAAGGGCCTTTTGCCCATTCATTTCGACTCCTTGCAAATGTTTGTCTTTGGCTTGGAAGTGAAACGAAGGCGACTTGAGGCTGGGGGGGTGGCCCGTGCTTTTCCAAGTGCTTTTCATATTTAGACGAGCCACTTACGACCATGCCCACTGCCTGCAGTGGTCTCCCCCATCATCATAATCATTTAGAGGAAGTTCTCCGCGGAGCAGGCACACGGCACACTCCACAAAGTATCTATCAATATTTGCCTTTGGAAGGAAGTTCAGTTGAGTTCCTTTTGCCTTTTGGCGTTATTTGTTGAGTTATTAACTGAAATTAAGGAAATTGAAATGCGTTTTCCGCATAAGAGCGTGAAATTAAGGTTACTCCCTCTACTGTCTCCCAACACTTGGAACTTTTCTAATTATGCGACAAGATAATTAACTCAATTCTCGAGCCTTACGTAGTGGCATGCTCTGGCATCCATGGACCACAAATGGGATATTTTCGTAGCGGCAACAAAGGGCACACAAATGTTTGAATATTTCGATGTTGCAATGTGGCAATGGCCATGGCCCCAAAACAGTTGGCAAGCCGCCGAGAGCTGCCCTGTCTCTGGGCTATCTCTGGGGATGGAAAGTGCCATAAAAACCGCCGCCGAATGATGCTAAAGTTTTCAAATTGCTGGCCAATGTGGTCGTGGCGGGAGGGGGGTGGGGGGTGGAGTGGAATGTACACATAAAGCCATTGTTGGAGGGGTGCGGGGGCTTTGTTGGGGTGCCAGCTAATATGGCGTCCAATGTCAATTGTGAAATGCTTTTGTTTGATTTTATTTGCCCAAAAATGTTGCAAATCGTCGCAGAGATAAATGTTTTTGCGGCTACACATAATGACGGTGCAATCCACGGTTAAATGTAAAGCTTTGGTAGAGTCTGCATATTAGAGGGATGCAAATAGAGTCACACGTTCTGCAGGCATCACTTGAAACACTCCTCAAGTCTGTCATCAGCTGGAATTTGAATGTATTTGTGTGCACCTGCCATCACGCTGCCAGCACAGATCTGAAGTCATTATCTAACAAATAGCCATGTATCATATCAAAGAGCAGCCACTGATAATGCGCCCTGATTAAGGGCTCTATAAGCTCTCGTACACCCCCAAGCCACACGCTGTTAGAGGCTTAGCAGGAGCGGTGCTTGATCTGCTGACTTTCGCTTCCCATTGTGTGTGTGGTGTGTATTTGCATGTACACCGCGTAGCGTACGCGTCATCATAATCGTCATCATCCTGTCATCATCATCAAAGTAATTGCAGACACACTCCCGCCCCAATGGAGCTGAGCTGCTCCACTGGAGCGGAGCGTCGTCTGCTTTGCAAATTACTTTCACAATTTTCAAATAGCTTCAGCTCTGGCATCGTTGTGACTGCGCTAATTTTAGATTTCTGTGTTTGGTTTCGTTTCATTTTGGAGACAGGCTAGGACTCTGATGAGGCACATTAGCAGTTGAGTGAAATAAAATAAATGTAAGGAAACATATTTAGGGTAAGGGAAGTACAAGTAACTCTTAAAAACCATCTGAATCAACGAGTAATACAAATTAAAATGTGCTTCGGTACATGCAACTCACGTTGAGCGGCACACGGCATCGTGTGAACTCCGCATGCAACATGCATCTTACGTGCCAAGCTGCTTCCTCTCAATTTTCCTCGATAATTATGTGCGCGCGTACTTTAAGATGATTTAAGGGCGGCTGCCAGGGGAAAGGAAAAGGAAAAGGCGCAGCAGCCAGTGAAATATCAGATCACAAAGGGAAAATGCTCTCACAACCCAGCCCAGCCATCGCCCGCCACCCAAGAGAGGTGTCAGAACAACGAGCAGCCAACCCCTCCCCACCCAGCTCCCCACCCAAAGAAGCTGTCAAGCGTTGAATGTAAATGCCAGGCAGCCAAGAGATAAGCCTCGCCAAGCCGAGCCGAGCCAAGCCAAGCCGAGCCCAGGCATCAGGCACCAGGAACAGCAAACAAGCCAAAGTGTCGTCCTTCCCATTGTCCTTCTTTCTTGCCACTCGTCTTCGTTGTCTTGAAGCCATCCTACGCATACTCTGGCAGGGGCGGGTACTGCGATAATGTGGAGAGGAGTGAGAACAAGTTGCCGGAATACCCATAATGAGTCACTAAATTTGCCAAAGTTCCCATTTTGTTTCCTGCACGCCGAGTCTTTCAACGAAACTTTTACTAAAATCTTTGAAAGGGTATCTGCAGCTTCGGCTCGCATTTCCTTTGCGTCTCTTTGTTGGTTTTTTTTTTGTTGGTTCGCATTGTCAGTGCGCGACTAAAATTAAAAGAAGGAACAAAAAAAAATGTGAACAAAAAATGATAAGGCATCGGCGCTGCCAACTTGACACAATGAACTTAATATTAATATGAAGTAAATAAGGGCCAGCAGCGCCGCCAAGTGTTGAAGCTGAAGTGTAAAGTGGAGAGGGGCAAGGGGAGTGAGCACTCCACTCCACTCCACTCTCCTTTAGTCCTTTATGTGTGTGCGGTTCGAATGTGTTGAAAAGATTTACGAGCCCCGAAAAATTCGAACAAAACTTTAAGAGAGCGACCGAGCCATAAATTAGGCGGCAAGCAGCAAGCAGTCTCCGTATTTTGACAAGGCCCAGCAACGCCTCTCACTTGTGGATGTGGATGTGGACTCTCCGCCTCACCGCACCCTTTGGACAGCTTCCGCTATCCTTTATTGGTGGTGGGCCTCACCTTTGTGTCCGCCAAAGGGTTTTCCCGCGCTTATTGTTATTGTTATTGATGCTCTTATCAGTTGCAATTATTTTTTTGATTTACACAATTCGATGTTGGCTGCTGCTGCTGTTTGTTCCTTCTGCTTTTTGTGCGCTTTGTTTGCAATTTTCTCGCCTCGCTTTGCGGCTACCCAAAGGCCACAGAAGGCAGAGCATGGGCAGATCGAGAGGACAGGATGGCGGCAGTGGGTAGCAGGTAGGCATTCATCCGCTCATTTGGCCAGGGCTTAGTCCCGGGGAGAAAGTCCCTTTTGCTTCCCTCTCTCTCTCTCGCACTCTCTCTCTTTCTGCGTTAGCATTATTGACAGTTGTTGTGGAATAATCAGATTTAAAACGTTAAATGTCGTCGCTACTTGGGTGGGTCGTTTCTCCTTTCTCCTTTCTCCTCGCCAACTGCTCATCTCCTCCTCCCACAGTCCGCCCGTTGTGCCCGTGTTTTGTGCTTGGGCCCTCCATTGTTCCTCGTCTTTTATCTTTCTGTTGTATTTTCTGTTTTGGGAACATTCTGCAGCCAACACCCGAGGATTGGCTTTGCATTTAAGTAGCAATTTCCTGTTTCGTTTCGTTTTGTTTCTCCCGCTCCTTGCTGCTCTCCTGGGCCATGTAATGAGAGGTGGAAAATGTGGAAAATTGTTGCTCGGGAAACGTTTACAAACTGTAGTGATAATATGAGGATTATCAAGTGAGTTCTCTGTCCTATAAAGGTGGTTGGTTGGTGTTTACTTCATGCATGAAGAAAATACGCAATTTCTTGAAGTTTATGCTGGAAAATTATGAGTTTATTTAGGTGCAAAATGTGTTTAAGCTCACAGATTCATGGAACTCGCTCACCATCAAAATGTAATCCCTGCAAAAGGACCATCCATAATGCATAATTGCTGACTTTACAACGTAATAGCCGGCAAATTAATCCGACGTAAGGTGTTGTGTTATTTCACGTAAGCCGATTGCCCCGATTTGCTCCATCCATGGGGCCCCAATATTTCCTAGGCTGCCATTACCTAATGCACTTGTGTGCGCTGCTCTACATCGATGTCTTCATTTGGAACGGAATACGAGCCCATCCTTGGAGACCCAAACACACGCACACAAACAGACACACACCCACTCGTACACCGCCTACCCACTCTGCTGCATAATCAAATTCAATTGCTCATTCAAAACATTAAACTGTTTATTTTTGGATGGAAGACGGTATTCGGTGGCAGCCAGAGCCAGAGGCAGAGGCAGATGCAGAGCCCGAGGCAGATGCCAAGGCAGAAGCGGGTTCAAGTGGCAAGGCACTTCATCATGCCGCCTAATCATTTGACCCACTTGAGAGTTGTGCAAATACTTTTTACGTCCCCGTCCCCTGCTTACACACCCACTCGCTGTCTCTCTCTCTGTCTCTCCTTCAATGGCACCACTCTATTCCAATCTGTCGCCCCCATTCTGCCCCACACACACACACTGCCCCAACCAGACTCGGGGACACATGAGCTGGTCTAATCCTTTCAACTGTCGTAGTCGCAGTAGCAGTAGCAGTCGGAGATGGAGATGGAGATGAAGACCCGGACAGAGTCTCAGTCGGAGATGGAGACCTGGAGACCTGGAGACGGAGTCGAGCAGTTTTGCATGCATGCAGCAATCGTTTGGTGGCAGGAGGCAGAGGGAAGGAGCCGGAGCTGGAGCTGGAGCTGGATGGGCGTTGCACACAAGTGAAGACAAGGAATTTGGAAAATCTCAGCTCAGTGTCAGGTTGCACGTTGAAAATTTGTCGTCATCGTGTCTCGCACACAAAAAATGGCGTTAAGCATAGAATTTTACCCAAGACAAGGTAAAGGGCGAAGCAGATGCCGAGGGTAGGGATACGAATGGGGATATGGAAGGGCTGCAGAGAATGAAGGAGCCAGGGACTATGGACTAGGGCCAAAGACAAACATATCAGAGACAGAGAGTGAAAGAGAGAGAGAGAGAGAGAGAGAGAGAGAAGATGCGCCTTGGCTGTGGCTCAAGGATAAGGCAAGAAATAATAAATTATATTTTCCGTGATTTGTGTGTCGCTTCCTTGTTGCTGATTTTCCTTCAACACTCTTCTCATTGTTCTTCCTCTCTCTCTCTCTCTCTCTCTCTCTCTGTCTCTCTTGCTATGGTCTTGGGATGTAATTTTCGAAAATTTAGTTTACTTTACTCAAAAGAAAAACCGCAACGAGAATGGTTGCTGCCCCTCCCCCCCTTAGGGCTGAACTTGGGACTTGAATTTCGATTCGGAATGAAATGTTTTTTCTGTTCTGTCCCATTCTATGTGTCAAATGCAAAGAGAAAACTCTCTTCCACTGGAAATAAAATATGTTGCGCAGAGAGAGAGAGCGCGAGAGTGCGCATCCGAAGAGAGCCAGAGTGCGCGTTCGAAGAGAGCCGCTGTCTCTCTTAGCGGGCTGGCCAGGGTTGACAGCTGCATTTGGGACAGCGATGACGACGAAACTTAATTTCAATTAAATGCTGATAAATGTTGTCTAAGGTGGTTATTATCGGGCGCCCAAGTTCAACCACCCCATGAGCAGCACATCATCATCATCATCATCGCCGCCGTCGTCATATTTATTTCCACATGACTTGACACTATTGAATCCTTATTAGTTGCGCTTTTAAGAACGTTTAAACTGAATGCACATCACAAATATCCTTTGGGGAGGGGGTTAAGGGGATCAGGGTTCATGGCAAAGCAAACAACATGCGAGTAAACACTTTAGGAAGCCACCGTGCCCCCTCACCCGAACCGCACGCGCCAAATCTAATTTCGAATCCAAGTTTTTAGCCCAGTCACTGGGGTTTATCGGTGGGCACGGGTAGGGGGTGCGGGCATTGCTGCAAGTCATTGCGAAAGTGTGCGAAAAGTAAATAAAAATTGCATTCACACTCTCCTCTCTGTACTCCACTCTCCCTCTCTCTCTCTCTCTCCTCCTTTTCCCTTCTGCAGATCTCAGCAGCGAGATTAACCGAGAGCAAAACAAAACAACACACACAAGAAAAAAACGGTAAATGGAAACAATTGTCAAGCAGATGCAGGGCCAGAGGAAGAGCTGTGCGAAGCAGAATAGCAACAACAACCCCCGGGGAGAGGAGTTGAATTGAACCCGAAATGCGAACCCCATTCGCCTTCTCGTTTTGTCTCACTGCAACCGCAACAAGAACCCAAGCAACAGCAGCAGCAGCAGCAACAACTACAGCACCGTTATGACAATCTGTGACTGCAATGGCAATGACACTCGGCTTACCCTCCCCTCCCTGCACTCCACACCACTCCACTCCAGCATTGTGTGGCTCATTTTTCATACATACTCGTACAATATATTTTTGCAAACTATTTTTGGTAACGCACTCACCGAAAGATTGAGAGAGAGAGAGAGAGAGAGAGCGGGGTTGTTGGTTGTTGTTTCCCCTCCTCCTATGCTGCCCATCCACTCGGGCAGGCGACAGGCACTCGAAACCGTTAATTGGTTTTATTTTTAATGATGTTTAGGCGAGACACAAGCTGAGAGTCCCAGGGTCCAGAGTGACACCAGAACTAAGGGCCATAAGCATCCGTAGCAAATCTCTTTGTTCCCTCGACCCACGCCCTTCGCTCGGGACGGGACGGGACGGAACGGAACGGGACGGGCCGTGGTATTATTTATGTAAATTCTGGGCGGCTGCACTGACGTGATTTATGTTGCCTTTCTTTTCATCGGATTGCACCCCCCAACCCCACATGCTCTCTTCTGGTTGCGAGTCTGCTGTAAAAACAATTAAACAGCTAATTGACTTATGCATTTTGAGGATAACAGACAGTGAAAGAGAAAGACAGAGAGAGAGAGAGAGAAAGGCGGGCCAATTGATTCCAGTCGAGTGTCTCCTCTAAGAGATGCATGCGCTCAAAAGTGTTCCCTAATGAACTTCCGGCAGCGGGTAACTATTTTCAAGTGGCATTTATTTTGGAGGTACATATGTATGTACATACAGATGTATGTACATATGTGCATATGTATATACAAATGAATTTATTAAATTCTCTAATGGAGAAAAGGAAAGGAGTATTTCGAGATGAATAGTTTGAAGTGAGAACTCCCCCCACTTTAATTCGTCTTTACCTGCACTCGTGGTGGGCACAACAGGTGTGCCCTTGTGCCCTTGTTGCAGGGCGCCTCTGTGTCACACCAAGACCAAAACCAGAAACATCCCAAAAAACCAGTCAAGCCCTCAGCTCGTCAGTATGTCAATCTGTCGGTCGGTGTTAGTACCGAAAAGACCCCATAGTCGCCAGGCGGCGGGAGCATAATTTATAAGGAATTGCAGTTAAATGTCCTCTAGAGGATCTCGGGAGCCGGCAAAATGCCGACAAACAAACCAAAGCCGGCATCAGAACGAAAGAGTGGCGAGAACGCTGAGAGCATTACCATTAAGAGCGGGAGGCAGCGTAAGAGAGTCGCTCGCGCTCTTACTGGAAGCAGCAGCTGAGAGCCGATGGTGAGGCCTGCCGCCCTTCCATTCCGAGTGGCATGTTAACAATTCGGGTGGATTTTACCTAGCATTCGTTGAATTTGTTGAGCCTCATTGCATGTGGGCCATACCTTTTCCGGGCTCAGCAACGACACTTTTGGCCAGCAGAAACACTTGAAGCCGGGAGGATTTGGAGGAACGGCCTTGCCGACCGAATGCATCTCACAGTACAAAAGTTTTTCGTAACCATCGGACGTGCGTCGCGGATCAACGTGACACCCAGAGCCCCGGGCCCTATAGCGTGCGTAACATTTTCGTAGCCAAAACCTAAGGGCACATCGCAGTTCCTCGATTCTGGCATAAACCGAAAGAGAAACTTGAGGAAAATCCACACACACGGAAAGTGCAAATGAAAGGCACAGCTGAAACAGCTTAAAACTGAAGTTCGGTGGAGCAAAAGCTGCTGCTTGCTGGTGGGCTTGGTGGCCATAATAAATGCGAACCACAGTAAAACAAACAATTATTAATTGCACCGCCAGTCAGAGTACACGGCGCAGGGTAGTGGTGTGAGTGCGCGGACGTGTGTGTGTACGTGTGTGTGTGTTTGTGTGTTAATTCAATAAATATCATAATTAATTGCATTTCGAGCATATTTCAAGAGTAGATTGGAAAAACGTGAAAAGGAGTAGCCCCAGTTTTGAAGCGGTTTCGAATCGGGCGTTGACTGCTGTTGCTGTTGGTTGTGCGCGCAATTTCCGGTTTCCGTTTCCGCCAAAACCAACATCCGTGGGGGCACCCCCACCAATTTGCCCAAAACGGAGGCCCAAAAGTGTTAATTATTCAGGCAACTAATTTCGCGTGTGCAAAGCACCAAGAAAACTCCACAGAAAGTGAAAGAAAACTTCTTTAAAGTGATAATTTTCAAGCAAAGGAAAGTGTTGGCAGCATCCACAGCACAGGACGACAAAACAGACAACAGAACAGGTTCGTGAATATATCTGAATGGGTTATGCAGCTTTAAGAGTTGTATCCTTTGGCCTGTCCGCTAGTTGCTTGAATTATTATGCTCCCAGGCAACTTTGGCGTTTAATTTTATGCCCCATGCCGTAAGCATAATCGTATTTCGTGGCAGATTGTTGGCACAGAGGCAGAAACCAAAAAAACTATAACGAAACGAAACGAAATGGAATGACAATAGAAACGGCACCAGCTCTCTCTCCCTCTCCCTCTCCCTCTCTCTCTCTCTTTCTTTGTATGTTTCTGTGTGTGTATGACAAGCAATAAAATGGCTAGAAAGCGCCAAGTTTTTGCGCGCCAAAAGGCGTGCAGGAAGAGGTGTCGCGGGGCCAACAATGTTTATGTGGCACATAAAACTAGTGCGCGGCCATGTTCGCGTTGTTGGCTAAGAACTGGGTGCTGGGTGCCACATCCAGAACAGATCCAGAATGCAGGGTCGACAGCTTGATGCTCTCTCAGGAGGTGTTAAGGCTTTGATTTCAGGAAGGGATATGCAGATATTTTTGCTCAGTTAATCTGTTCTTTTGTTTGTTGAGATTTGATTACTGCAGATACTCCAGCAATCTAGATAAAGATTTATACAATTTTCGCTTAGTTAAATTAATCCAAAATCAAAGTTATTTTGTTTTATAATGATTTTAGCTTGTTCCCTTGCCGTTTGCTCTTTTCTGCGCCACTGGCTTTTGCCGGCCACGCCTCGCCGCCCTTTGCTGTGCTAAACAATAATCATAATAATCGCAATCACAGAGCAAGAGAGAGCACAGAGGGGATGGGCAGCAGAGCAAACAATGAGGGACCCGACCCTCCTCGTAGCTGGCCTTTTTGCGTTGCCTGTTTTTAGGCGCCGCTTTTCACGTGTTTGTTCGCACCTAGTCAGGCGTAGACACACACATGCACACGAAGCACATACATACATACAAGCCGAAACACATACAGACACACAGTGAAACAGAGGGGTTATGGGCGTGGGTCCTTTGTTGTCGCTCTGTCGCACTAAATTGCGCACAATTGAAAGCATACTTGCCGGCGCCCGAGCATTTAGTGTGCAGCTTTCGCTCGACCTCTTACTCCGCCGTCTCCCCTTTGCCTTTGCCCTCGCCATCATCCAAATTCCAGAATGCCCTGCACTCGCTCTCGCAGTCCTGCCCTCGCCTCAGCCTTATTTATCACACTTCTATTGTGCTCTCCACTCGAGCTTTCTGTAGCAAGAATATTTGTTTGTTGTTTGTTGTTGTTGTGTTTTTTTTTTGGCCGTTTGTCCGCTTAGCGGCGTACGGCAGAAGGTTCTTTTTTCTCTTCCCTCGGTATGTGCTTTTTTCTCTTCTTATTTTTAAATATGGCAGCTGGCATTAAATATTTATTCGGCTCTTCTCGGGTTCAGTCACAAGACCTGCCGCTGGGCTGCAAGGTCTGCAGCCTTTGGGAGAAATATTTTGGGTTTTATATTTAGAAAATTTGCGGTGAAGGATGCCAGTGTGTGTCCTTAAGCTGAATTAATGCCAAAACACAGACACACACACTGGAAATCCAATTAAAGGAAAGTCTTGCACATCCACTTGGCCGGCCACTAATTGACCTCAATATTATCAATCAATAATCTTTGAGAGCTGCATTCCGGCAGGGGGTGGCAGTAATTTCATTAGAATGCGTCTTTCGCCTTTCACCGCAAAAGGCTTTCTCTTTCTAATTGGATTAATGGAAACTGGGATTAGGTTCCAGTCAAAGGCAAAGACAAAGACAAAGACGTGGGTGGCGACCAACCCAAGCGGCTGGCATCAGTCGGAGTGTTTGTGTATTTATTTGACTGACTGTTAACGTGTCTTCTCTTGGAGCTGCTGCTTTTGCTGGGGCTGGCGGCAACCGCAAAAAGTCCCAAAGTCGAGTGTTCCGTCGAGTATTTATTATGCCCGTCGCTTAGCTGCCATTTGACGGGAAATATGGCCCCCAGGAAGAAAAGGAAAAATAAAAAACAACATTTTTCCATGCTGCACGGGAAAACTCCTCCGACTGGCCGTGGCACACAACAAAACGCACAGCCATTTTTCAACCCCTGCCCCTGCCCCTGCCCCTGCGCTCTGCTCATTTTTCTACAGCTTTTCTTTTCGTTTTTTTTTATTTTCTCAAATTAATTTCAATGAATTGTCGCCATTTTGTTGTTGTCCAAATTTGGTTCCGTTTGTTGATAAGAGCTTCATCATAATTGCGTCTTAGAAACTTGTTCGGCTCTGGGGGGAGTGACGCTTTTAATTGTGGGCGTGTCACGACTTAATGAGATCTCTCGCATGCCCAGTCGAAAGACAATTTGGAGTGTCCTTATGTAGCTGTGGCAGCTGTGGGTGGCTGCCATTCCAGTGTGGGGTATGCAGGGAGGTCACATGTCAGCCCCAATAAATCAACGAAAATTCACAAAAAAGTTACCTTGCCAAATCCATCCAAGTGGCAAGGTTGCGCTTGCTACCCCACCACTCTCACTCTCACATAGGACACATGACAGTGACTTATTGAGGCGTTTATTTATGTGCGTGTGTGTGTGTGTGTGTGTGTCATAGATATCATAAAACCAGAACTTAAGCAGCTTTGCAAATCAGTGTGTGTGTGTGAATGAGAAAGGATGTGTTCAGAGATGCCTGGCATAAAGTTTAAAATGTATGAAAATAAAATATAACTTGGATATGTGAATGTACACAATGTATAGTTATGCCAACAACAAATTTTACATTAGTGGCGAGTCTGTGTAAGAAGCCTTTACACTTATTTGTATATAACTTGAGACAGGATCTGGCAATGCATTAATATAAAAATGAGCCATCTAGCAGATTTGTGTGCCTTCGGTTTTCTTTAATTGTTCGTACCATTTTGTTTCTATAATTAACGCAAATGAGCAGTTCAAATCCTGCATATTTCCACGTGCATTTACCATCGATATTCAACAGTTTTCAAATGTACTTTTTCCTTATTTCAAATACAACTATTCCCATCGCACATATTCATTTCGAATACATATTTTTGGAAACGGGTAAACTAAGTCTATGGTTGGCATATTTTGGCAATTTCGTTGTTGTTCAAGGCGAACTTTAACCTCTTCGGTCCCCTGCAGCTGGGTATCCTTCTGCTCTTCACTGGTCACCGCCTCTGTCACTCTTTTAGCCATGGCCTTAATGCTTTTAGCTTAAAATTGTTGCCAGTTTCGGTGCCAAAAAATGCAAATTTAAAATGCTTTGGCATGTCAAAAATCCACAAGAACACACACACACACACACAGGGTGCAGGGTGCAGGGTGCATGCTGCAGACGGCAGAGGTTAGGGCAGGGTGTGTGTGCCGAGGAGGGTGTGGAAAATCGATAAACGAGACATGTGTGTGTGTGAGCTTTTAGTATCATTTTGCAATGCAACTGCCATCCACGATATTTTGGCAAGATTCTGGCACACACAGAGCTCAAAAAGGGGGGAATAAAGCGACACAAATGCTGCGGAGGGAAGGAAACGCGAGAGGGAAAACAGGAGAAAGAGAGAGATAGAGAGAGAGAGCGCGAACGAGAGACTTAAAGCGATAAAAGGGAGCTAGCAACAAATAGCTTAATAGGAAATATCATAAAAGCGTCGCTATACACTCCGCTCCCCGCTCCCCGCTTCCCCAGCTCCACTGTGCCCCTTGGAGTAATCTTCCTCCAAGTTTTTTTCTTCTTTTGGAAGCGAAAAGGAAAATCTTTGCACGTATCACACTCGAAAAATCAGTAAACGCATCGGCATCCTCCCTCCTTCGGCAGTGCCATTGTTGTTGCTGTTGCTGTCTCGTTCTTCTTTTTTTTTGTTTTGCTTTTTCTTCTTGTAAGGGTTGAGGCATGGCCTGACTGGGGTAGCTGGTGTCTGGTGGGATGGGGCGATGCTTACGCTTATCGGATGGCTCCGCTACGGCACCCGCTTTAGCTCCATCGTCTCTGAATATTTGGCATTAGTCAAATGCAAATTTTTATAGCTGCCTGCCTGTCTCCCTGTCTGTTTACTCGAAAGCGCCCGATAAGCCCGCGCGCATCAGCATTCCATATACCAAAATGGAGCTTCCATTGGAAGTTATTCGAGTGGGAAATGGATAGAATTTGGGCAGAAGAGCTGCACACATTTAAAGGGATTTCACCATTATTATCCAAATGTATTGGTAAACTAATGACAGATGTTGTATACCCACAAAGTGAGGCAGGGCACTGCTCCCTCTCGCTGCTAAGAGTCCCCAGGGAGCAGCATAATTTTTTAAAGCAACAAACTTTAATACAGAACGAGGAGACAGGAGGCTGGGCATCATCAGCATTAGCGCCTAACGGAAGCCGCAGCAAATGAACACACACACACAGCTATAAATACAGTGTACACACACACACACACACACACATGCACGGCATATCTTCTCTCTTGTGCTGCTGCTGCTGTTGCTCCCGAAAGTAGGCAATAAGCATCGTGTTTATGTGTGTGATACAAACATTTTAGCGTATTTTTATTACACACACACACAGCCAGAAAGAGAGAGAGAGAGAGTTTGTGAGAGCCGACAGAGCCTCGTTTCAGAATTTATGAAAATTTGGCGATGTCTGATGTTGGGGGGAGCAGGCAGCAGGCAGCAGGAAGCAGGATGTTGTCGGCTGATGGGGGAAGAAAAAACATTAGCACCCAATAGAGTTTAATGCGTGCGTGTCAGACCTTCGCTCTCACTGCCTCTCTGCCTCTCTCTTTCGCTCTGTAACCCCATACGGATGTATATTTCCTGTCTGCATTTTGGCCCCCATCTGTGTGCCACTTGCCACATCCACAGTTCCAACCTCTCTTGCCACCACAGTCACTGCCACAGCCACAGCCACTGCCACTGCCACAGCCAGTGCTGCCTCTGGGTCCTGCCAATGCCAATTTGCGGCTTAACATCTTTGAATTATTGAGGCGCGCCGAGGTCGCAGCCTCCAGATCTCTCCTACGGCCCGCCCGCCCGCTCGTCCCTCACATCCGGGGACAGACTCTGTCGGCTGTGTGGCTCTTGGCCAAATTAAAATTTTATCAAAATGAAATTTGCGGTTTTTGTGTGTTTAGTTTCACATTTTTGGAAGTGATTTTTTGTTGGGTGCGTTTTGGGTTTCCTGGAATTGAGCGGAAGCTTCCGTGGATGTGGCATTAAGGGTCGTCCTCATCGACAGATTTATCCTTAAAGAGGTCAGAGGGGCTGAGCATACTTTAGCAGGTAACTCAACAAGACACCTGCCTTGCCAAAAGAACTATTCGTATTCCCATTTGGATGTGAATAAAAGATTCCCTGGCATATTTTCATATAATCTGAGACTTTTATTGTCTCTCCATCTGCCGGCTTTGCTTTCTTCCCTGCCTGCCGCCCGCTTATGTCTTTCTTCCTCACCCTGCTTGGCATTTGTGTTGTTTACATTACACTTGAACTAAGCCGCTGAAAATTATGCAATAAACTTTTACGTTTACGTGTCTCCACAGCCACTTGTGTGCTTCCCGCGCGCTCTCTCTCTCTCTCTCTCTTGGTCCGTCTTGCCGCTCTGCTTTTGCAATTATTTATTATGCGAGCACTCTGGCAGAGAGGGTATTATGATTAGCAGAAGCTGCTTGCAAGCCAATCACAGAGACTGCTCTCGAGTGCAGGCATTTATACTCAGTGCACGATCTCCTTGCAATTTTTGTTTGTTTCTCTAATCTCTCGATCTTCGTTACTTCATTGCATTGCTCTCTCCCTCTCTCTCTCTCTCTCTATCTTTATCTGTTTCTCTTTCGGTCCCTGCCAAGTGTATTCATATATTCGGCATTTGTTTTCTTTGCTGTTATTTTTCTCCGGCTTTTACTTTTGTTTTCTCTACGAACTTTCCAGTGAGTTTTGCCAGCGATTTTTGATGTTCGCGCAATGTACATTGCCCTAGAGAGGGGTGAGGGGTGGTGTGGTGGTGGGGCAGTGTTGCAAATCTTATTTGATGATGCCACGGCAAATACTTTAATTTATGCAGTAATCCTATTACAAAAACAACAACAGCAACAACAGCAATGGGAGGCTCTGACGGAGGGACCTGAAATGAAAGAAAGACGAGAACAGCGACAAGTAAGGGGCACGGGGGGAGGACGCCGCCTGGGGGAATGGCATCCATAAAACCAGGAGAAACAACAATGCATTTATTTTTTAGCATTTTCTTCGTGGCTCGTTGAGCATTTCTCTCTCTCCTTCGCTCCCTATCGTCTCTCTGCTGTCTTTCTCGTTTATTTCTTCGTTTTATTTTGTTTTCATTGCGTGGGCCCGCGGAATCGCTTGGAAAAATCAAGTGAACCTATCCCCCGAAAACCTCCTTTTCTTCTCTGTGTCCTCTGTGTGACTCATTTGCATTTTCCTTTCGTTTTCCCAGTGCTTTTGCTGCTTCTCCTCCATCTTTGCCGTCGTCTTTGGCATTGTTGGTATATTATTGGTCTTAGCAGCAATTCAATTTATTTTAATTTCTCCTTTTAACACAAAAAATTACCAATTCAATTTTATGACTTTATTCCTTTGCCGCCGCTCTGCTCCCTCGTGGCCCGTGCCACGTGGCGCAGTTCACAGTGGCAGCTGCCGCTTGGCGAGGCGCCTCTCCCCGAGAGGGGAGATAGATCTGCACTTTCCTCACACAAAATCGAAATGCTGTGAAACTGGGGGAAGCGGCCAAAAGAAAACAAGAAGCGCCAACTGGGGACACTTTACCCCACCACGCCCCGCCCCCTGCTGGATTGCCCATATCTTTCAGCTTGTATTTTTTGTGCTCTATTCTGGTACATATTTTAAACTATATATAGTTTATATATGTGTACGCAAACAGCTTAACCCAACATTGGAAGCATTGTCGTCGTCTTTCGGAATATGCAAATCCGTTTATAAATACATTTTCCCCGAGACTTTTTTTGCCAGCGCCTCCTCTCGCATCGATGGCACAATAAATGGGTCTTCAAATGCTAATTTATAGTGAATATTTTCACCCAATTATTACAATATTTATGGTCTTGCTATTCATCAAGATTCGGAAGACTTTTACACAATGAAAAACATTTGTCTTTATTAACTTTATGCACAACTGTACTTTTATGGAAGACTCGGAATAGCGTAATAAATTTTGGGGCAAATCTTCAATGGTATTCAAACCAATTTCCGTTCCCTTTTTGTTTTGTTGTTGCTCCAGGCCAGCCAGCCAGCCAGCCAGCCAGCGAAGTCAATTTCATTGGCTTAACGTTAGTTTTGGTTATCTTTTCGTATCGGCATTCGTGTGCCATAAAAAGCAGTTCAGTTTCTACAGATTTTGTGTCACATAAAAATCGCATTCGATGAAAACTGAAGCTGTGGCAGTCATCCGCCCCTATCTGTATCTGTGTGTCTTCTGTGCTCAGCCATTTAACGTTGAGATACAATTTACATTTGCAGCCGAGGAAGGAAGCGGCAGCAGGTGGACAGGGTGCAAGGCGGTGAAGCCTCTCCAGTACATTTAAGGACCAAAATGAAATTGGTTTTCGCTTTTCTCTATGTGGATTTTGGGGAGAACAATATTTGAGCTGCAGCTTTAACTTGATTGTCGACAAAGATTATTTACATAAAAATTGCATAATTCTTAGCATTTGTTAAGGAATCTTGCGCCACTAATAGGTATCCTCTGGCCGAAATGCCCATTAAATTTCTTCCAATTTGTTGTTTTCCACTGTTTGTCACTGACTTTCTGTTGTTTTCTAGAGACTCGGGTACGAGATGTTTTGACTGGCCAGTCGACCGCCCATGGGCATATTCAATCTTCTTATTATACATTCTTCTCTTCTCTGTCTCCCTCTCTGTTTCTTGTTTCTGTTTCTTGTTTCCTTTTGGCAGGGTTTCTCGCTGTTTTCGTTCTGCTTTGGGTGTATCCCATTGGTTAGGGGGGCAATGGCAATGGCAATGGCATTGGAATGTGGGGGAAATACTCCAGGCGAGCTTTCAATTTTATGACTTCTGGGTTCATTTTTACTGCGCTCTGCGCGGGGCTCTCGTGTTACTCTGATAAACGCTGCCAGTTGTCCCCTGTTTTATTCCCTACCCTGCCCTGCGTTATTTTTTGTTGTTCTTTGTTGCGTCTTCAATGAAATGTTTACGGCCGGAGTGTACTTTTATGCGTCCTTCCCCCACCAACTGCCCACTCGCATTCATGGCTGGGAACTGCCCCTTTTGCTCTTGCTAATACTTGATATTGTGGGGATGATATCCAGGGATGTGGAACGCTTTTGCAGCCCCTTTTTGTATGATAGATTTTACCATGCGAATATCTTTGTCGAATTTCTAATATAATCCGCTCTCGAAATCTTTATTACATGTACATTTTTCAGTTTGCCATTTTTTTGTTATGTGATTATAGTGTTGTCCACTTTCAGGCTTAATTCAGTTTGTGCCACACACACAGATACATAAATGTGTATGTACATTTAATCTATTGCATCTGTGTGTTGTCTTGAGAGCTTTTCTCATTCGCCAAGAGTGCCACTGGGCTGTGGTCGCTCGCACTGATGTTTGTTTTCTGATTTTACTACCATTTGTTTCAGAAATCCGCCCGTTCCTTTCTACGGTCTGGTCTCCATTTAGTAAATGAAAATCCCAAAATTAGAAATCCTCGATTTTCTCAAGCAACTATTTTTTTTACACTACGGGGGGTTTATTTCTCATTTGTTTTTGTTTTATTTTTGCCTTGCAGACAATTAGTAGAGAAGCGTCCACGCGCAGGGAGTTAAACTTTAGTACAATGGGCTTAATAGCTAAAACTGTTTAAATGAATACAAGGTACCTTGTGTTTATTTTCGATTATAATCCGCTTCAAAGTCTCATACTATTTGCCTAAAGATCAGAAAAAAGCATTCAGTTCGATCGAGCAGTTCGTTGCAGCTCCGATCACACGAACCGTTCGAACAGACTTCGAGATCATACATGCTCGAGTGCCAACTTCCTTTGGGCTTTAAGGTGTTAGAAATTCTTCTATTTTATTGGTTTTGAACTTCGTTCAACCTTGGTCGAGTTCGATGAACAAATTGGAATGTGGACACCCACCATAACCAAAAACAAATACATACATACATATGTACATATGTGCTATATGCACACCATTGCAGCTCCCTGCTATATGTAAATATAAATTCATATTTTTGAGGGGTAAATATTCATTCATTTTTTATTTAATTCCATAGAAACACACTGTAAAATGAGTTTGCATATATGCATGTACAGACAGTCTCTTAATTTCATCACAGTAGCCATCCGGAATACCACATCTTCAGTTGTTTTCCTGAATTTCCAAATAAATACATTGCTTTAATATGTGCTCTTAATTAAATTCGAGCTCTCTCAAGCAGAAAGTCGAGCTGTGCAAAAAAGAGTAGCAAACAAATAAGAGTGTTTTGCCAGAGAGAGGCAAGGAGTGGGTGAGAGAGACAGAGAGAGTGGGAAAGGAGTGGAATCTCTATGGTGGTAAGCCCACTTAATCCAATTTAAGAATGCAACCACTTGAGAGCATATATGCATAAAGCACTCCATGGTATTTGTGTATCTATTGCATGCTATGGATGATGCACTGCTGCTGCTGCTCCTGCTGCTGGAAATTTATTTGTGCTCCCAAAAGTATGCTCCGATTTCTCGCTTTACAATTATTTTCGTTGTTGCCGGTTTGCCTATTTATATACCCCACAAAAAATGCATGAAAAACACACAAAAAATTACTCTTTTAAAATATTAGCAGCCACTGAAAATTGGGCTATATATTTGCCAGAGAATGTGCAAGTGTGTGTGTTCTTCTGTGTTTTTATGTGTGTGGGGCGGGCTGGCATTTCCCTATCATAAATTAGAGGCAATTTCTTTATTTGGATTTTTTCCTCTACTACTTTCGGTGTCCCTGCGACCCAGATAATGGTACGCACAACACGACAATGAGGAAAATGGTATACATATTTTGCTTGTTCCATTGTCCGCCAGTGCCCCTGTCCCTGTCCCACTGCTACCTCCCTTGCAAATCTTATCAGCAAGGGATGTTAGGCACACACACCAACACCCACACCGCCCGATCCCTGCTGAAATTTATATATTGGGTCATTAGGTTTGTAATAATTTGTTTGGGCCACATGTAAAATGCTCTTGTTCTTGCTGCTGCTGCTGTTTGCTTATTGGCATCATTATTATGGGGCGCTTAATGGCCCAATTGGGGGGCAAAAGGAATGGGTCAGAACATAAGCAGTCGTAGGAGCATGTGTGACTATTTGTGCGGGCCAATGTTTTGTGCCCAAGTGGCCTATTTGAGTGAAATTCCATTTTAATTAAGTTTCCAGACCCACAACCCTACCCCCACCACACCCTGGAGAGCATACGGCATGCATTTTTAATGCTCCTCTTTGGCTCAATTAGCAATTTGGCCTGAAACTATTCAGGCAGCACAACTTTCGGCCCAGAAATGCATTTTTGATAAGTTCGCAGGCAACTAAACAATTTTCTAATTAAATCATTCGGCAGGCGCCTAAAAGTATGCCCAACTATTTTCCATTTTCTATTTTCTACCAAACATTCAATAGTTTTCCGCAATGCCCCATGCCTTCCGAGAGCCGAACACTTAATTATCTTTTGTTGCTGGGTGGAAATTGAATTTTCAACTTTGACTTTAGTTTTCGTTGGTGTTTCGTTGCTGGTTAATTCTCATGCTAATGCCCCCGAAAAGTGGGCCCACAGCCCACAACAATCCGCTCTCTGTCTCTTGCTCTATCTCTGTTGCTCCACCGATTCCTTCCGGATTACCATTCGGTACGGTTTCGGTGCTGCTCTGCTCTGCTCTCATTTTCTGTTGAGCTCAGCACAAAATTTGTGCCAAGCGGAAATGTCTTCAGTTTCAGTGCGTAATTTTCTACCCAAAAACACATTCACAGATACAATCCACTATTTGTGTGTGTATGTATGTGTGTGGGGGCAGAGTGTCTCCCGTCTTTTTGCTATTTATGTACATTCACATGTCCATGAGCGCATGACCTCCATATAAAATAAATTACTTTAGTTATCTAAATGCTGTATATGCGAGCGGGTGTGTGTGTGTGTGTGTGTGTGTATCTCTCTCTCCTCTTTCCACTCTATTCTGTTCTCAGTCTTTCCCCAATTCTCTGTTTTGTGTCCGTCCCAACCCCCCTCTGATTTCTGTCATCCTTTTCGCTCTTTATTCGTGGGTTCGTATATTTTTCTCCTTTTGGAACACAATCGCTGGGTATACACTTTCATAAAAGTCTTTCCAACACTTTGTTTTATTTTACATTAGTTTCCAGCGCTTACCAACACATTGCTTTTATGCTGCGGTGCCATGCAACACTGTCTTTGATGAAAGAAAGTCTTCCCTGTGTGCAACTCTTTTCCCACCATTAAATGCCAGCACCAGCCTCTTCCATTCCCTTTTATCATTGCTTCCTCTCCAATACGCTCTTTGATTGTCCAACACTAGTTTTCATCCTTGACTATTCTTTGGCGGGAAAAAAGAGCATCCACTCAGCTGCCAGTGCTCTCGTTTCGATTTCCCTCTTGGCATATCTGTGCTCTCCTTTCAACCCTGGGCCTTGCGTCCTGCGTTTGGGTTCGGTTCTTGGCGTCTTTTTTTTGGGTGTTTTTTCGTTTTTGCTTTTAGCCACACAAATGATAACAATAAATTACACTCTCGAGATTTGGACGAGCTTAAGCATGAAGTGCAGCCCCAGTCGATGTCGATGCGCCTGGTCCACAAATAATGAAGGCAGAATGAGGACCAGCTTGGGTCGAGGCGGACGGCAGCAACTTCGGGTTTCCTTAGATGCCACATCAAGTGGCAAACGCACTTGGGGGAATATTTTTTCTCCTTTCTGCTTTCGGCAAGGTCTCTCGTTCGTTCTTTTTTTTTTTGTTCAGGGCCAAGAATAAATGTTCTAATTTAGCGACTCAATTTGTGTAGTAAATTTATCAAAGGGCGTCGTCCAGCAGCAGCAGCAGCAGCAGCGCCCATTCACTGGATGTCCAGGCCACACCCATCACTTAACTGTACATATGGCAGATATGTATGGATCTGTGCCTGTATGCTGCTGGCTACCTGTTTGTTTAGCTGCTAACGTGTGTCTTGTGTGTGTGTGGGCCTTGGTGGTATATTAATTTTTGGTCTGTTGCGGTCATCAGGTGATAAATCCACTGAGAGGTGATAACAAGATACATTTGGCAGCGATTTGTTTGGCTTTTTATTGCATACATTTAGGCCAGTGGCCAGTGGGCAGTGGGCGTGGCTACTTAACTGCCACTGGAGTAGCAGCAGTAAGCCATAAAGCCCATGTTCTGCCTCTTATTAGGGGGCGAGACGAATGGCAATCAAAATATCGCCATAAAACTAAACTTGCATGCCCCGCCGCTCCCGGCTTTTGGACAATGGCCGCTCACAGCGCTCTTAACCCAGTTAAGCCGCCGGGGCTCAACTCGGCTAACGAAAAGTTTTAAGAAACATTTCGCCTTTGCGCCATAAAGCAGGCTTTAAAAAATACTTGCCACAACCGCAGCTGAAAGTTTCACATGAAACTTATGGACCCACCTCTGACGGGCATTAAATGCCCATATACTCGGGGCAGAGGGGGAAAAGCTCCTCGAAAGTATGCGCTCAACAAGTGCACTTTGGCGCCTGCTTAGCGCCTATTCGACTCGACTACTGGGGCTTTAAATAATTTGATGGCACGCAAAAACCGCAGCCGGGCGGCCTCAATAAAAGTTCCGGAAGGAGTGCTTCATTATGTTTGGATGGCCTTTGATTCTGAAGCTGCTTTAATATCAGAATGGGTAGAAATACTCCTCGTGTGTGCGTACGTACGTGTGGCATCGTTCACTTCCAAATTCTCACATTATGGAGTATACCCGAAAGTGCCATAATTTGTTATCCTCTCTGGCGCTGGTGCAGCGGATCGTAAAGCCCGGACCAGGACCCGGACTTGGGCTAATAAACTTTCCCATGGAGCCTGGCTATCTGGGTCAGTCAGCAGCGGCTCCTCCGAAATGCCTGAGCTGCGTTGGCAGCCGCTTTGGCGCCCCGTTTCCTGGTTTCCTGCGTCCATTGTTCGCGCATATCAATGCATCTCCCCCGACTATGTGGGGGTGGTCGGGGGGAGCATTCGTAAACGCATTCTTTCGATGCTTTCTGGTGCATTGTTTTGGTGGGGCGGGGTGAGCAGGGAGTGCGGGGTGTGTGGGGTTTTCCTTCACGATTTTTCTCTCGCTTTGGATAAAATATTATTTTTATTTGCTTCGCTGGGCACATTTGCAGCATCAGCGGTCGTCGAAAGAGGAAACTGCTGACTTCAACTTGATGCATGCACTTTTCATTGCAATTTCCCCCCACCCACACACACACACACTCGAGCATTCATGGACATGCAATTTTCTTTCTTTTTGTGTTTTTTTTTTGGCAACGTTGGCAAAACATTTCCTCTCCTCTCTGCGACGCTGGCACTGAAATCAATATGCTTTCGACGCCAGCCAGCGCTCTCTTTTCGCCAGTTAGTAAACTGCCACAGTTGCAGTTGCTGCCACACACACACAAGCAGCCCCTCCCCGCTCCACCCTCTACGCCCTACTTGCTGCTGAAGCGAATTTTCTTGTCATATTTTCAATTTGTGTCGAAAAATGGAAAAAGCGAACGCAGAGCAAAGCGATTGTAGGTGTCAGGAGGATGCTGCCTGCCTGCCTGTGTGTGCTTTATGGCCCGGGTTGACAATTGCAATAAAAATGTTGCCAGGGATTATAACAAGCATATAATGTCGTGTCACCGCCCCCCACCTCTGTACCCCCACCCATGCCATGGGCCAGGGTCAACCAGCGATGGGAGTGGGGGTGATGTGTGTCATCGGGCAGCATCGGATTTCAACGTGCAATGTTTCGCTTTTCTTTGATTTCGTTTCTGTTTCTGTTTTGTTGTTATTTTTTTGTTCGCTTTTTCCTTTTGCCATGTCATGTGCGAAATGTCAATTGTGCTTAAGGGCCAAGGTAGTATTTGATTTCAGTTTCAGTTGAAGGGATGCGAGCTGGTGGGTGCTGGTTTGGCTCCCTGCTCACACGGCGAGGCATTCTTAGGCGCCGATGCATGGGATTTCCTCTGTGCCAACATTTGTTTGCTTATTTTAAAATGCATTCATGGTATGTGTAAATACAATAGAGATGTCCATGGTAGCAACATTCGTACATATGTACATATTTGAGTATGATATTTAGGGCGTCTTTATTTTCTTTGTGTTATTTAGGAACCCACTCTTCAACTTAATATTTGTGCGAGAAAACTGCATGGCTTAGGTTCGAGCCTGTTCGATACTTATCTTACGTATGTTCGGCCGTGTTGGGCTTAAGCAAGGCGATCTGGATCATGCATGCTCGAGAGGCAACATTCAATGTTCGATTCGTTTCCGTTTGCCAGTTGGTTCGATGTGTTTGAAGTAGAGATGGGCATAAAGCGAAATTAAGTATCTCTCTCTCACTCGTTCTTTAAGCCAACAATTTATTTAATGTTTGTTTAGAATTTTCTTCACGGGAATTCGTTTCAAAAGGAATTCGTTTTGTGCGTCAAAGATCATGTGCGCGTTGGCATTTCGGTGCAAAAACCACTCGACGAGGCAGATAATAAAGAGCTTCATTCATGGCTAAATGAACTTTCCTCCTCTTTGCTGTTTTTGTTGTTTGCTGTTTGTGTGGCAGCAAAATGAGGAAAAATTCCAAGCCAAATGAATTCCCCGCTTGTGGCACAGCGGAAAAAAAACGAGACGTGGGTGAGTGAAGAAGAAAAAAAAACATTTAACAAGCCAGGCACAAAATTAGAAACGTGCGTGTTGCACACGCCCATCCACCATCCGGCAAAAGTGGGAGCAGAGTGGTGGTGGGGGGGGGGGAGACTGACAACTGGAGTGGCATGTTTTAGTCAAGCCAATACAATTGCAAGGGGGGTCTGGTGGGGAACAACCCTTTCGGCGTGTAATACGCACGTAGTGACCAACAACTCTGCCGCCTGCTGGCTGTCCCACCCGCGGCACCAGTGCCACTGACCACTTGCACCCCACTTTCACCACAAGGCCCAAACCAACGGACACCATTCGAAAGGCCTAAAGCATACACACGCACAAACAGACACACACACAATACGTGGTCAACTAAATTGACGCCAGAGTGTGCGAGAGAGAGAAAGAATAGCGATGGGTATATGTATACCTGGGAACGCACCACAGAATTCAATTACAAGTACAATTCTGGTGTTTTTTGGGTGAAAGAAATCCTCCAATCCATCTGCCGCTTATGCCTTTCTTGTGTTCATTTGTGCCCCACTCACTCTCAGGCATTAAGTATATAGAGCGCTTGAGGATGCAACTTCAAGTTGAAGCTGAAACTCAATAGAAGCCTCTCTGCCCTGCCCCATGCTGGTAATGGGATTACTGTCTTCAGCCCTCACTCCAACAGCAACACTGAACAGATCTAGTTATTATTAATATTCTACGGGTATATGTACATACATATATGTATACATGGTTGTGTGAGTGTCTCTCTCCTCTCTACTACTTAGTCGAGAGCTTACAGTCCAGTCGGTTGCTCTGGCTGGAAAGGGTTTAGACCGAAAGGAGCTCTTATGGAATCAGTGCATACGCTTCGATTGCTCTCGTCTGTATTATCCCGTTAGACAGTCCAACCCCAGAAAATTGCACGTCTTTAGTCCGCTTGCCCCTTGGCCTTCGAGTTGCGGGGCGAACAAAAAGAAAACAATAAATATTTTCCTCCTTTGCTGTAGTTTTGATCTTTTCCTTTGTTGCTGCAAGGAAAGTGCTTGTGCGGAATTGGGACTCGTCTTGTGTGACGTTGAGCAATTTTAATGATTTTTTATTGGACAATTCTGTATCCACTAAGCCCCGGGCGTGTCATCTAAATGATTGTAGTGCAAATATTTTAATTTAATTTTCAACTAAAATCGGTGCATGTGCGACCATTCCGTTGTCCATTCGCAAATGCGAAATATTTTAATTGGAAAAACTACAATTTACTATCTAAATAAATAAGCCAGCCACACATCGCTCTAGCAAAAAGTGTGCCCACAGCTCCATGGAAGTACTAGAACAATGAAGACCAATTAATGCTAGCATTATTTGGGGTTTTTGCAATTTTATTGTCGGCTCAATCTCTCAATTGGTGCCGCACACAAAAACTCCGGCAATCAAATGCGAATTATATGGCCCAAAATGGCAGGGAATGTGCGGGGTATTTGCGGAGTAGTGCGCGATTTCAAAGCCACACAATTGAGAAAGAAAAACCCCTCGCATCCAGTGCAATTTAAATAGGAAACCAATTAAAATTAAGCACAACAAAAAAGAGGAGAGCTAAAGGCTGTCCAATTGCCAA
This sequence comes from Drosophila subobscura, assembly GCF_008121235.1. Lineage (NCBI taxonomy): Eukaryota > Metazoa > Arthropoda > Insecta > Diptera > Drosophilidae > Drosophila > Drosophila subobscura. The sequence goes on from NC_048531.1 coordinate 7,178,296, forward strand.
AGCCGAAGCTTTAGATACACTTGGACATGCACTAGCATGTGCATCATTTTGAGGATTCTCAGGGATTGCATGAGGCAAGAGTACTGTGGACTCAGACTCGCGCTCTCTAACATTTACGCTTTCTTTTATTGGGTTGTAAATCGCAGAATATTCTGCTGGTTGAAGTCGTAAATACCCTCCGAATGCGCATGAGAAACGTGCAAACACAAATGTGAAATGAGAAAGAGGGGGGCTGGCGATCACTGACCGAATGATTGTGGAGGTGGTCAGACGGGGGGCGGGGGATTGAATGTGTTGGACGGTGGGCGGTGGGCAGCCCTAGCAATGCAGTCAATTGAATTTGCGTGTCGCCGGACTCGCATTCATTTGGCTGTTTTCGAGGAGGGCTTTTGTTTGATTGTGTTTGCTTTCGGTGAGTGGCGGGCGAGTGACAGAGGAAGAGCGAGAGGCGACCGAAAAGTATACAATGGATTTCCTCTGGACTCTTGCTGCTTGCTCTAGTCATTAGCTATGCAAACGTGTTGATTAAACAACCGTCCGTCCAGTCCACAACTCGGGAATCCTGCAATTCAGGGAGAGGAATACATCTAGCCGAGATTCACAGACTGGAGCACCAGATGGCATCCATCTTCGGGCAGAGGCAGTGCGATATGTTGGGCCCAAACACAGTCACAAAACAGAACCAGTAGTCAACATGCATTCCACACTAGATTATAATTTCAAATTGGCAAATGTGCGAGTGTGTGTGTGTGTGTGTGTACGAGAATGTGTGCCAACAAAACCATAAAACAGAAATGCAAAAGGCTTAAAAACAAAAGGAAAGCGAACGGGCAAAAGGACCTGAAATCGTTGTCGAGCCCTTGCTAATGGAACATACACATTTGTGTCGTTGAAAAGGGTCCTCTTTCTCTCTCTCTCACTCTCGTTCTCTCTTTCTCTGTGTGTATGTGTATGTGGCCAAAACAATAACAAGCCATGAAGCAAAAAAAAAACCACCCGACTATGCGTCGGATTCCGCATGAATAAGCCCCAGAACAGGGCAAAAAAAAAAAAATTGAAGAATAGAGGGAAAAATTCGTAGCATTCATAAAAATGTCACAAACAAAAAAAAACACACACACAGAAGCAAAACGAAGCTAAAATAAAAAGAACTTTATGTGTCATTCATTCAAAACCATGTGAAAAGCATCAGCCACAGAGCCACACACACAGAAAGGGGATACCCAAGCTGGTCCAGAGTCCAGGCAGGTCCCAAAGTAGCCAACGGAAAAGTGGAATTGAAAAGCGGCGAGTTCAGCGACACACAAAACAACAAAAAAATACAACAATTTGGAATGTGAATGTGTGAAAATATATGAATAAAGTATGTCCCACTCCAACTCTTCCCACTCTTCCCCCTCCTGCCCGGCCATATGCGGTTATTGTTATTCTATTCTGACAATAGAATTTTTAATAAATTAAAAGTGTGCGTCCGTCGCTTTGGCGACTGACGTATTTATGTATGTTTTCGAGTGCAATAATAAATTGATATTCCACTATTTTTTATACGCTTTTGAATGCGAGTTTTTTGTTTCCATTTGCGGTCGGTTTGAAGAGTTTTTTGGCGACCATAAATAATATGGTAAAATATGTATATACGTATGCCGACTGTTTCTGGCGTTGGCCCAGAAATGGAATAAATGAAATAAGAGAATTAGTGGCTCTGTGTCAGCGGCAGGACCGGGGAAAGAGGCAGTAATGGGCGGCGGGAGGGTGGCTCTGCCTGATGGATGCCCGGGGTGGTCATCAAGTGGGTCAAAGCTCGAAATAGTTTCTGCGGTCGCATAATGTCAGCAAATGATTCGAAATGTGTGTGTGTGTGTGTGTGGTGTGTGTGGGTTTGTTTGCGTTGAAGAAGTGGAAAGGCATTTGCCGGTGCTTACCGTATTTATACCGAATACTGCTAGCCTCTGGCTATACACACACAATCCGCAATATGTGGATACATCAGAGGTCCTTTTGCCCATCAATAACTCATAAATCCAAAATATCCAAAAAGAGCCAGATAGCTCGGCGCTAATGCATTTCAATTAAAACGCTCGTCAATGGCGACACATCAGATGGCTTAATGCAACACATTATGACACGCACTGTATCGCTATCTCTCTCTCTGTCTCTCGTTCTGCCCACATACTTATATAAATCACTTTTAATGCCTGCTGGAAAAGGGGAGAAATCAAAAATCTGCCAAATGCCAAATGAAAATCCATCTGCCATTTGGCCATGACATACATGCAGACATAAATACATACATACAGTACATGTGCAGTATAATTGGGTGCTGAAGTCAAAAACAAATACAGATTTTCTTATACAAACATCAAAGAGAAAACAAATATCGCAAAAAAGGAAACCCTGATGATTCAGAGCCGAAGCTTCAGATACCCTGGCAGATTAAAAAGTTTCTATCCAACGCAAACGCGATCAGCGATCAGTCAAGAAACCCCAAACCAAGTTTGGTTCGAGCCGATTGGCAAGCTACCAGAGACGAACATGTTTGATCCTGAACCTGCTTGAGCACTCGCTCGCTTGTTCGATCATCCTTGCATGAAGTTCGCTGTTGGAAATGAAAACTTCCCGCAATCACAGAGTATACGCTTTCCTCCTCGTCGCATGCGCAATCAGCGATGGCATTTATTTAATATTAAAATCGGCGCGATGTCAACAAAAACTATGGCATCAAAAAATACGTGTGTATGCCAAAGGCCGAGCTGGTTTTTGTGCATGTATTTCGCTCTGACTGTGTTTATTTTTTGTTTTTTGCCTTTCGTATGCGTGCCGCTGTTGGTTCTGTGCACCATTCGAATGCATTCCAACGTCGAGTTTACGCCATTTTCGACACGTGATTTTCACACCGCCGCTCGTTTCCACACAACGAGATCCACACGAAAACGAACATGAACGGGGGTGGGGTGGTGGGGTAGAGTGGCAAATGGAAAATGGCAAATGTTTTTGCATACATTGAGGAGCTTAATTAATCATTTAAGCCTTGCTCCATTCGGGACACGATACAGTCTCTGCCCACCCCGCATGGAAAAAGATGTGCAAAGAGCATTGAGAGTGCTGCTGTTGTGTGTTGTTTGCTTTGGACTGAACTCTCTGTGTCTGCTAATCAAATGTTAATTACTCGAGTAGTTTTAATGCTGTTACTAATGCTGCATCAACCTTAATTCATCTCTTTGCAGGTAAGCCATTAATGGATAGTGGATCTGCTGGATCTGCAAAGTAAACAAAAGAACGGGAACTCATCCAAACTACAGACTGTCGAGTATTCGGAATATTTAAATGATATCTTAATGGGAAATCTATGGGCTGTCATTTTGTGTGCCTATCAGGGCACATCTAACGATTGCCGGCAACACCTTTCTTTGGTATTGTCACATAATTAACATGGCACGCACTCGCACTTGACCCACACACACACACACCACGCCGCACCTGTGCGGCACTGCGACTGTGACTGTGGCACGCAATGTTGCTTGTACAGGTTGTAGTTCTACTCCCCACCCCGCAGCCCGCAGCCATTCGGCAGAGAAGGAAAACGACAAAACATTTATGGCGCTAAATTGTAAATTATACTACAACCAGCACTGAACACGCGTCCAGGTTAAATGCCAAGGGGAACTTGGCCAACAGCAGCGGAAACGGAAGTCGCCTGTCACACGGCTGGCCAGGAGGCGGGAGGTTAGGAGGGTGAATACCATACCCAACTGCCTGTTGCCTGTTGGCTGTTGGCTGTTGCCTGCTGCCTGCTGCGTGTGGCATTTAAATATGTCATAATTTCATTTATGTGCCACAAAGGGAGGAGGAGACGCAGACGCAGACGGAGACACATGTGTGGGAGCGAAAGTTTTGTGTGTGTTTTTGGGTTATTTTTATGGCATGCACGAAATGTTGTTGAAACACCTGTCGCCATTTGCTGCCACTGATGAGACGTCATATTTCATGGGGACAACAAAAAATGGCATCTTGCCTGTGACTTTTCCGCACTAACAGTCTGTGGCTGCCGCCGCTTGTGTTTGCCCTTTAATGAGTGCCTTTCCTTGACTTGTTTTGGCTTGGCTGCAAATTATTTAATTAAGTGCCACCTACCACGGTAATTGTTTAATTGAAGCCAAGCACCTTCACCTCTCTCTGACACACATGAGGCCGCGTTGCCGCGTTTCCTTCCTGCCTGCCTGCCTGCCTGCCTGCCCCACTGCCACATGCTAATATTTTGTTGGGGAAAACTTTCAGCAAACTGTGTTATAATTGACAGCTTGCAACCACTGACGACGTCGTCAGCGTGTTAGAGCCGCGCAGAACCGATCCATCACGCCCTCGCACCGCACCGCACCGCCCCCCCGTTTGTTAAACCAGCTGGCAGCTGTGTGGCTTGTCTTGTCTTGGGCTGCGGCAAGCGCTAATTGCCGCCATTTTGGCCATCCGCGAAGCATGCAACAGCGCGAAATGCGTGAGAGCGAGCGGCTTCAATATCCAGCTGGGAAATTGCCCCATTTTTGTGCATCATTTCATTAGCGCAGTCATTCATTTAATAATAGAGTCGAGTCCGTGGGTGCCCGCTCGAAATTATGTAAAATGCAATTTTATCTAATTAAAATGGACGCCCGCAATGGAGGACTAAGCCTTTAATGAGCTTATATTTATAATTTTTCGCTTGCTCTCTCCCACTCTCTCGCTTGTTACTCTCTTCTCGCTTTGCATGTGTGTGTGTGGATTGCCCAGCGCATAATTCATTGCATAGTGTTGGGCGCGCTTCGCTTTTAATTAACCTCGATGGCGGGTTAAACGCTTCGACATGGCCACAAAGCCCAGCACAAAGCAACACACACCCAAAATAAATGCAGATACATGGCCTTAGCTCTCGTTTAGCCTGTGTGTGTGTGTGTGTGTGGCCTGCCACAGAGAGGGCCATCAAGGGGCGAAAGCAGACATGAAACTCTTTTTTGTTCTGCCATTTTCATTGGGCCAGATATCCACTTAGGTCTATTAAAAAGCGTATCACTCGCTGATGGGAAAATAGGCTAAAAATGAAAAAAGGAGCCACAGGAGGACTCAAAGAGAGCGACATCCATGGGCTGGAGTGTCTTCATATGTTCAGAAGCAACTTTCAATGCATCTTCTGGTCTCGATACTTGCCGCTTGTCAGCCAACACTTAACGTGCCTCAAACTGTCATTCGTGTTGCGCGTGTTGCAAGCGTCTCTTGTTTCAAGTGTGCTTCCTGCCATTCGATCGGCCATAAGCCATAAGCGTGAATCTAGAATATCCGCTGTGAAGGATAATAATGATTTTTTAAATGTTTGCCGTAGCGCTTCATGTGGCATGCATGCAGCCGTGCCACCTCTCGTGTGGCATGACATGACATGCCTCGCCGCTGCCTTTGATTTTTCCCTCAGTGACTTTTTCGCTTTCAGATTTTTCACCTTTCACCTGCTCCCAGCACTACACACGCTCTCCCTTGTCTTTGTGTGTGTGTGTGTGTGTGAGTATCTGTGTGTTTTGTTTGGCACGCAAACTTCTGCCGCCTGCTGAATCCGCAGGGTCGTGTTGCATGTGGCTTCCGCTCTGTTCCGTCAGTTGCTGTTGCTGGCGTTGCCTACTTTCTGGCGGGCCAACAGACAGTTCTTGTGTGTGATTGTGTGTGTGTTTGTGTGTGTGTGTGTTGGCTGCCTCTCAACTCGTACAATATTTATGATGACAATCGTGTCGCATCATAAGAATCACAATTTAACCGCGCTGATGAATTGCCTGAAAGGTTCGGGGCCATGTGTGCACTTTTTGAGAAGCCAAACACAATGCCATTCCTAATCCTCCATCTCGCTCAGTGTCTCTCTCTCTCTCTCTCTCTCTCCTTTGCACTTAATTGAAGCACACAAATGGGAAATTCTTGTTGCCAGCAGAGTTTTGCGCCCAAAGAGTCGCTGGGACATGCATTTGGCCTCATTTTCATTGTGTTGCACCCAGGCAGGCAGGCAGGCAGTCTGGCAGGCAGTCTGGCAGACTGGCAGCCAGCACTCCCCAAAAGTAGCCTGCGTCAAATGTAATGCACTCACACATGCAGCAGCAGCAGCAGCAGCAGCAGCAGCAGCAACAGCGGGTGGCTGGGGTTGGCAGACATTGCGGGAAGCTGCGTCATTTGGTGTCCATTAAATCGTTTCGCTCTCACAATCCGTGATGCTCGGCTCTGCCCCCACGTTGAGTGGTTATTGATTAATCGCACTGCCGCAGCACAGACACCCCCCCCCCGACTGTGTGTGTGCAGTCAAGTGTGCACGGAAGCGCCAGATAGCTGACGTTCCCCTGCGGTGGGGCGCCTGCTTTAAGTCGCGCAGCCCTTGAGTTAACCCGTTAATGTCGATGGGGGCGATGCCGGAGGAGAAATGTTGCTTTAACACGCAGCAGGGCAGAGATTTTTCACACAAATTAAGGTTCCTTCATACATAGATACATCCTTGCCACTCCCATTGTCGATTGGCGGCAATCAGCGAGGTTGGCCCCTCCTGCCGCTGACCCAATGTGCAACATGCAACATGCATTCTTCACTCGCCACATAACCATGATTGCCATTGTTTTGTTGCGTTGTTGATTTACTACTGACCCGATTTTCGGGCTTGTCAACACAATGGGCAGGGGCGGCGGGGTCTGCTGTGCCCCGCACTCTCTCACGTGGCTGGGGCTTGGGCTCGGGCTCGGGAATTTGACGCCGCTGCCCTCCAACTATGTGCAACTAATGGTTACACTTTGTCACCCACACGGCGCGCCCACTTGCATAACTTCAGGCGCCATACATACATATATGCAGGCCTTTGTTTTTGTAGTTTTTGGAGGGTACGAAAGGGAGGGACGTGCAACAGACAGACAGCCACCGCCACCCACTCCAGGCCCACTAAAGTTGAAGGCATGTCAGGCGCAGGAACCAGCACCAGGCATGTGCCTAAAGTTATGCGCCCACATGCACATTTTTTGTGCTCGTTTTGCTGCAATTTTTCGGTTGCTTTCTTTTTGCTTCTGCTGCGCGCTGCCTTCGCCGAATTGTTGCATACTTTTTGGAGCATGTGTGGCCGTAATTTGCTTTCCTGGGGCAGGGGCAGAGACTCCGTTGCGATCCTTCCGCGGCCATATTGCACTTTAATTTGACTCTTGCCTTGCCCTAGAACCATCTATCCATCATTTCAAATCAGTGGAAGTGTTCCAGCTGGGGAATTGACTCTCAATGGGGCATCAGAGTCCCTCAATCAAATATCCTTATCGCTGCGCATACACTTTTTCGTGTGCTATTATTTCGCATCTAATAAAAAAGGAACTCTCGCCTTTTGTATTCAGTGATTTTTCATTCAAACACGACAATCCCCCCCCCCCACAATCCCACTCGAACACTCTCTCCTTCACTCTCCACTCGGGAACGGCATGGACATGGACCCTCCTTCAGCGCTCTCTTTGGGGCTTGATATTGAGTGCACTTTGTCAAAAGTTATTTTGCAACATTTGCTATTATGCGCTCGATAACAATTTTATAACATTTTCTTCCCCTTCGCCCACACCCTGGCCACCCTGGCCACCCTGGCCACCCTTGGGTGCAGTGCCGTGTTGAGGCCATCGCAATTTATTGTGTTACATATATTATAATTGTGTACTGAAAAATGCATTTTTCATGACATAACCAACGACCCGGCATCGGCATTGGCATTGACAGCACCCCCCGAACCCTCCTCCTGCTGCTGCAGCGTGAGTGGTGCATCTCTCTCGGGCTCCTGCCCAACTTTTGGTTGTATATTTTTTTGGGTTGAAAAATTGCTTTTCCCCCAGCAAGCCGACTCAGTGTCTGTCTGTCTGTCGCGCTCTCTCTGCGGCCTGCGTACGCACCGAACTCGTGTATATTGGATGTACTCGTAGATTGTTTGCGACAGTAATTGGAACACAATGTTAAAGAATGAAATTTTAATTCGATTGCCGATCGGAGGTCACCATGAAATCCTGAAGGGCAGCAGCGCTCGAAGGAGTGGCAAGACAGGGTACAGCCATGGCCAAACCATTGCAAATTCTATGCATAATCGCTTAATCCTTCGCATTGATGGTTGAACGTATTCGATCAGTCTTTTTGCCTGTAGGTTTTGAAAAAAAAAGAAATTCCCAACATTTAGGTTGCATTTCCCTTCATTGGCCCTTGGGCTTGTGTGTATTTTGCTGCCCACCAATGGGCTTCCCTCCCTGCCATTATTATTATTGTTTTGCCAGCGAGTGACATTCCAGGCGCAGGAACTGGCTGTAACCCACATGGCACAGTGCCAGTTGTGGCTGGCCATTGTCTCCAGGCTCGACTTGGCCTTGTTTCGAGCCCACTTGATGACATCGAGGCGAAGCAACTTAAAGCCGCTCAGCCGTTTGCAATTTTCTCTTTAGATTGTTGTCCCATCCAAGGCTGGAAGTAAATCGAATTAATCACAAATCCCTCAAAGGGAAGAGCCTGGAACATCTATCATTTTCGATGTGGGAGTGTTTATCGGACCTGCTTATCGATTAGAATGGAACCAAACACACACGCGTAGGAGTGTGTGTGTGTGGATGAAACTGAAAAATTATATTAAAATTGATAGGGCCTGTTTTGCTGGGCGGAAACAATAAAAACGAAGCAGGGGAGCGGCAGGACAGAGCAGAGCAGGCTGCTGAAGGATACACAGATGGGCATAAAGAAGAGCAGCAGATTATCGCATACACAAAGGCAGAGAGAGAGTGGAGAGAGGAGAGGGAGAGAGGAGAGGGAGAGGGGCGTAACTATGGGGGAAAACTCATTCCGAACTGTGGGTGGCGGAAAGAGTCTCCCAGTTCCTGGTTTTCCTCTCTCTCTCTCTCTTTCGCCCACCAATCATTATTCAATATGTTGACTTTTGTGCTATCCGCATTTGTTTCGCTCCATGCCACATAAGTCATGCGGCTGGGGGCAGGGGCGCTGGGGCAGGCATGCCAAAGACAATGAAAAATTTGTTCAAGTGGCTTACAGTACAAGCTCCACACCCCCCCAACCACCCAACCACCCCAGCAGAGGGCGCGTCGATGTGGAAAGTGTGATATTGAAAGGCTGGAGCCAGCTCCTGGCCCTTTCCTTTGCGCTCTCCTTCACGTTTCACTTCATAAACCGTCGAAGTTGTTTAACTTTGCATTTGTCGAGCTGGGCCCATGGCTCTGCAGCGACTCCAGCTGGGCAGCTGCAAGAAAAGTCGCTCTTTAAATCTATAATTTGTTGCCTGCTCTGACCTCTGAATGTACGCTGCAAATCTCTCAATAATCTCTCAATAAATCAGGTCATGGGACACCACAGAACATGCATTTTTGGCACGGATTAGATTCGTCTTTGTCAGCGGTGCAGCAATTAAAATTTATGAAATTAAAAACAAATAAATGCTACGACAAATTTAATTATGCAAATACATACACAAATGTTGGGAAAAAGTAGCAAACTTTTCCTTCGCTCGCTCTGTGTTCGCTCGGCTTATTTATCTGTATTTATTTTCCGTTGAGCGCTTTTAATTTTGCCGCAGCCACAGGAATCAATAAAACGACCGCAGATGAATAACGATTTGCCCTGGCACAGCATCGAATCCAGCAACCCAACCTCATTGATGCGAAACATCCATAATGTATTAATTTTACTGGCGGGGCAAGCAACAAATGAACTTGCCCCGCACGTTGTTCGCCCATTGCTCTTGTTTTGTGAATTTAATTTTCCTTATGTCCCCTCGTCCCTGCCCGCCTCATTCCTGTTGCTGTTTTGTGGCAAACCGAACAAAGTTTTCGTATGCAAAAGCAGCAGCAATGATTTCATTTGTATCTGTGTCGCTGTAACTGTATCTGCAGTGGCCAGTGGCCAGTGGCCCTCCGATAGTTTAGCATTGTTGCGGCAAATTGGTAAAATTTGCATACCATTGGCATTTATTGTTTATGCATTGCTGCCATCAACATTCCCATCATCATCATCATCATCATCATTCTGCTCGGACGCCATTTAAATTGTGCCAATTACATTTTCTGGTTTTTCTGTACGCAGCCACCTACCCTCCTCTCAGGTGCAGTCGTTGCTTTTATTTTAATTGGTATTTGAATGCTGGCAAATGCTAAAGGGGGAAAATTAGTGAGAGCTCTTATAATTGCATAGATATTTTCCACTGCATAGAGATGTGGTCAGGTCATGATTACCCTGATCTGACTTGTGCACTAATGAAGAAGAAAAACTAATTGAAGGTTTTCACTTGTATAGCATCGAAGGGGGTAAATGTCGGAGAATGCAAAGAGCAAAAGAGTAGCAGCAATGCAAAGCAATGAAGCAATGAGGAGTTCGAGTGCGTGTTCGTTATTGTGGATCGTGAGTTCGAGTTCGATCGCTGTCGGATAGCGCTAACAGTAAGCGGTAACAGGCTGTTAACATTGGGCTTTAACAGCGTCGTTTCTCTGCTTGTGCGTCTGTATGGCTCTTCTCGCAGCACTGAAGTAACTGCTGTTCTACATTAAATTCAGTTTTAATATATGCTAGACACAGTCCCTTGGTGCTAGCACACTCTGCCCCACTCGTGACCTCATACAGTGTCCAAACAATTGGCTTGTGATACAAAACATAGTTTGTCGCTTGCATAATGACAGCTCTGTTACATGTTACATGTCATAAGCTGCACAGACAACAGACAACAGACAGCAGACAACAGACAGCCAACAAGAACAACAGTCAATAGATTCTGAGGGAGTCGCTTCGCCACATATGCATTGATGATGTGCGTCAAATGTTGTCCTTGCTGTTGGGCAACAAGGCGGCTGCCTGTCCTGTGATTTGGCCTATGTATGCGGAATCTCTATGCTTCCCTCCCCTTCCCTTCCCTTTCCTGCTACTGCTGTGCCACTTGTCGTTGCCGCAGATTGCTCGCCTGTTGGCTTGTCATTTTGTCCAGCCAGCGGTTCGGTTCGGCTCCTCTCCTTCATTTGCGAGTATTTGTTGCCGCTTGTTTGACAAATTGATCGCGTGATATGTTTGCCCAATGGCTGCCATTGTTTTTGTTTTTGTTGCTGTTGTGGTGCGTGTGGGGGCAGAGGCAGAGGACCGTTACATGGGCCACCATTTTGGAACTGGCGCAGCAACAGCAACAATCACAACTTGCCAACGGTTAAATCCTTGTTACGAACACAAAGGAGAACAGGAACATTTGACTTTGACTCCGAGGCTGCCTCTTGCTAGCTACAGTTCACAGCTCACAGCTCACAGCAACGTAACGGTTATGAGTGGCGAGTGGCGAGTGGCGAGCGGCGAGAGAGTGGAGGCCGTGGAGGCGACGTCCTGGCAACGCCAATTCGTTAAAATTCTCCCTCAGCTTTGCTACTAATTTTGTTTGCACACATGCACGGGACACACAGTGTTTGAGAAAAGTATGTGTACGTTCGCTGTCTCTGTGTGTGTGGAGTCCAAGTACCACAATCCTCTCTCTCTGTCTCTCTCTCTCTCTCTGTCTCGTTGTCTGCATCCCCGTGCTCTTTCCCTCGCTGTTTGCTGTGCACTCCAAACACTGCAGACAAAATGCTGTCGAAATTTCTCGTCGACTGATGTCTCTATTCTGTGTGTACCCCAGTACCAGTCCCAGTCCCCCACTCCTTGCTCGCAGTTAATCCGCCCAGCGTTATGCAACTAAGTTTCTCTCTCCATGTGTGTGTGTGTGTGTGTGTGTGGAAAATTAATTAATTTCATGTGCAAACAATTGCATGAACATTGTGCTTTACCTTTCCTTTTCCTCTTTCTTTATTTTTTGTTTGTTTTTCTGTTGGTGTTTTGGCCCCATCTCCTCAGACTCTCGAAACGAATGGGTTAACTCTGTCGCTCTCTGGTGTTTGGGCATCACTTTAATTGGCTTAAGGATAACCATTTGCTAACCATTCTCCATTCTCCATTCACAGATCTCTTCCACATGTGCCAATTGCGTGAGAGCTGAGGAGGGAAACAACTCCAAGGATTGAGACGAGCCGAAGGATTGGAGCATCGAAATCCATACAAAAACACACACACAACTCCTTGGATAAGTGATGAAGTCATGAGACCGACATTCGATCGACGCCTCTGGATATTATTGTTCATTATTTCAGTACAATGTAAGTGCACGAAAAACTGTTGGAAAATCTGCGCACCCCGCACCCCTAAGCCGCCAATCTCATTTCATATGTGTGGGTGGGTGTGGCATAGAAATGAATGGCCCAAGTGGCCTTTGGAGGGCAAGTAGCTCGTATATTCTGGCAAAGGCAAGGGCGGAGGCAGTGCCGGCCACTTTGTATGCCGGCAACGTGTGAAAAATAGTTCACAGATAATCGCAGTCAGGCAGGTCACATTATTTATGCGCCAGCACACACACACACACACACACACACACACAAACACAGCCTCAGGGCCACCCCGCCGCACCCCCCTTTATCAGCTTGATATTCCATGCCACATACAGCAAACAAAGCCATTTCTTTTGTGCCGAAAAACAGGGTCCGCATATCAATGGCAATGGTCGGTAAATAAGCCAGAGGACAGGGGCCCTCTCTGCAGCCGTCTAATCCGTGAGTAATATGCGATTGTCAATGTCTATTAGGTGCATGCGGCGTATGAGTAATATGCCACAGAGACAGAGAGAGAGAGAGAGAGAGAGATGCGCCCATGTGGCATCACTGAAATATTGCCAGAAATTGCTCGCTTAAAGATTGCTTTTCAAGCTATTTTCATTGGACATTTAACCGGTCTGCGTGGGGTCACTTGAAGGTTGCACTCCAAACAGAGGGACACCAAGAGCACCCGCCCACCCACAGCAATGCGTGCAACGAGAGGGGAGAGGGGCAACACGAGTCGGAAAGAAAATGCCACAGAATGAAGGGAAACTGAAACGGAAACGGAAATGCGCGTTCAAGAATTTTAATCTGAATGCGCAATTTCGCGTGTGATGTGAGCTGTATGCCAAAAAAATGGGGCGCACACACACACACACACACACGCACACACACACATGTGTCAGCCTGCATGCCCCGCTGCGGTACTCCTTGGAATTTCACGCGTTTATTTGCAAAGATTACGAAATGCGACCGCCGGTTTGCCGGCTGCTAAAGTTTTTGTATGCGTTTCCTGCGAGCTGCCGGCACTGGCGGCGCTGCCTTTTTCCGGCTCTGCACCAAGTCCCTCTCCATCGTTCTGCCACCCTTCTGTGTGTGTGTGTGTGTGTTTTTGTTGCCCCTGTTTGTTTGTCCCTCCGTCCGTCTGCTGACTTGTTATGCATGCAAAAGTCTGTGGCAAATACACAAACCGAACCAGGGGCGCTTCTTCACCCACGTTGCACGATTCCACGGCAGATGGAAGTGACATGCGAAATATTTTTGCATAAAAATGTTTGTGCCCCACCACACCAGGGGCAGGGAGTGGGTATTCCTTGCCACATTCTGCCAGCTGCATCTACGTTTCTGTAAAAGCGAAGAAAGTTTTTAAATTTTAAAGCATTTCAATTTGCGTATTTTTGACGCACACGCAGGTCGAGCATGAAATTTGTCAGATAAATAAATGGAAATTTGTTGCCAGCATTCCCTCTGCCACTCCGTTGAGCAGGAGTCCTGCTCCTACAGGCTGCTGGGACTGGGACAGGGGCTGGGGACTTAATGTCCGGCATTTTATCTCATGTATTTAAGCGTCGAGCGTTTGCTACGTGCCCCAAATGCTAAGGATTCTCTCCGTCCATGGTACTGCGTGCAGTTCAAGGCGACAGCGAACATCATCATCGGCAGGAGCATATTTCATATTTAATAAAGTGGTGTTTTGGGTCCTCTTTTATGTGGGGGAGCAGCCATTCCGCCGATGAAATCAAAAGATGATCTCCCTTGGCCCATTCCAGGGACCATCTCTGGGCTAGGTAATAGCTCGTAGGTTGTTGCTGGCCTGCTTTAATGTTGCCAGCTCGCTGTATTTTCGATCAATGGAATTGTGTTTTTGTGTGTGCCTGTTAAAGTTACAGTGTAAATTCAAGAACACGAAGAACCGCAGCCGCAGCTCCACCAAAAGTCGAGAGTAGCGTCGGCCCTCGAGTCGGCCACTCGATGGGAAACTGCAACGATGATGATAGGATTGGGAAACGAGCTGCCCGAGTCTGTGTCTTAGTTAGCCACTTTTCTTTTATATCAAATGCGGCTTTTGTGTGCCTCAAGTGGGCGCCCCCCCCCCAACCAGCCCCCGACTTTTGTCTGCACGCTAACCAACTCCGGCGGCGCCTGCCCCATGCCCGACAAAAAGGGAACGAAATATATACTGGCGCTGGCTGCAAGTTTATTTTAAAAGTCGACTTTTGTGCGCTCAAGTTTACTTTTGTGGCGGAATTACTTTTCGGTTATTTTTGTGGCCCAGTCATCGCCTTTTCCCCACCCCCGCCCAGCATAAGCATCAGCATCAGTATCCTCTTGCAATCCCTCTCCAGTGGCGCAGTGGCCGAGGCAGCATTGTGAAGATCTTGGGATGAGACTCGTCTCTGAGCGGAGTTTATTATGTCCAACAGTTTGGGAGTCGATGCTGCCGCTGCTGCAGCTCCTTCTTGGTCGAAATGCAATTATTAAAACTTTTTCAAGTTGCTCTCTCTTTTGTCCTGAACTGAAAATTATAGCCGGAGCGGCGCCACTTCGCTGTCCATAGTTGTGCTCCCCCCCCCGGTCATCCCTTGGCTTTTCTTGGCCTTCTTTCTTTTTGCTCTTGCTGTTTAACATGGCATAGCAAATGTAGTCCATTGAAAAGTTCTCCTGCCGAAAGTTCCACTCAAAGTTTTCGTTAAAGATGTGCCACGAGTTCTTTGGTAAATGGAAAAATGTTGCTTTAAGAGCGGGTTTTGTTTTAGCCGGAAATGTGCAAGGCATACGGTGGAGGGGGGAGCGGGGGAGCGGGGGAACCCGAAAACACGAAAGGCGGAAACGCAGCTAACAATAAAAGCCAAAAGGGGCATAAAACTCGAACTTCCGTTTAGAATTTCGCAACATTTCCAACCTCCTTTCTGGACCCCTTCCTGCTGCCAGCCATGTGGTCAACATAACATAACAGACGCTGGCAGCAGCAGCGCCCCCGGGGGCAGGGCAGGGCAGGGCAGGCTCTTCCTCTGCCACAGACCGACAAAAATTGGCCGCACACTAAATTGCACACCTGGGAATTAATGCGGCGGGCACTCGAAAGGCGTTTTCCGAAGTTGAATTGCACGCGGAAGTGGGAAAGTGAAAGAGTGGAGGAGTGGATAGCGGATAGAGAACAGAGGGTGTGCAGCAACAGCAACAAACTTGCAGAAGGTGTGAAGGCCAACAGCGTGAAAGAAACAGCCTGCTGCTGCTCCTGCTGCAAAGTAAAAGTCAAATGCCTTTTCACTTCGTCTGGAGAGAGCCCCATTGAAATACGCCGCCGCTGCAGGCCGTGCTCTTCTTTTAGCCCAACAAAAAGTAAAGAAGAGAATTTGCACTTAAACATGGAAAACAGTGGGCTACAAAAGATTGTGCACGGTCAGAGCTAGACAACTGCCTCTTACGATAGGCTTCTTCTGCTGTTTACCAAATGGAATAAGAGAGTATCAGAACTTGCAAACACAAAAACAAATACAGTACACAAAGAGAGAGGGAGACGAGACTCACATTTCGCTCACTAAGCAATGGACCCTCTCTTTTTTTTGCGATCCTCTTTGATGCCCTGCGTGTTCGTTCTCTTCATCGCAACCGTAAATACAACAAAAATTGCAGCCCTTTTGTGTGTTGCTTGCGTTCGAGTTCGATCAAATGTAAATTGAAAGCAGCTTGTGGTTGCAGCTCTTCTGTGTTTGGTTGCGCTCGAGTTCGATCAAATGGGAATTGAAAGCAGGTTGTTGTTGTTGCGTTCCTTTGATTTCAGTATTGATTACTTGCGAGTCGTATCCACCGTTAAATATTCCTTATTTTGCTGTGTGCGATGACTGTATTGACCGACTGTGGACACAGACAATGTGTCTTCTTATTTGGGATTTTTCTTTTGGCTTTCTTTGTGCTTGTTCCCCGCCTCTTTTCGGCGTTCTTTTCGTCTTATGTACGCAAGAGGCAACTGAAAATAAATTAAGTGGAAGTAAGTCGGCAACGAAGTGATACATAATTCTTTGTGCTTTTACATTTCCCTTCATTTCTGTGTGTCCTTTTGGGAGGGCAGGAAAGTCTCTTTGCTTTAATCGTGGGCTGGCCTTTTGAGGATGTTAATTAGTCGCCTTTCGCTCTCTGAGATCTTCCGACTATTAGCCGTAGGCCGAAAATTCAGATATAAATCAAGGCGAAACTTTAATTGAACTTCGGTGTCCTTCGCCTTTGAAACTGTATACCTCAACAGGAGAGAGCGAGTGCCGAAAGAGACAGGGAAATTGGCACCCAAACTAAAAGGTAACTTAATATACCGTAATTTGGCTTTAATGACCAGCCTACGGGTGGAGTGGAGGAGAGTCCACTTGGCGCCTAAATAGCCTAAATAACTTAATATCAACCTGAAACGCCGTGATTGAGAGGACTGCGCCGAGGACTGCTCTGGGGGCGGTTGTTGGAGGGGGCCGGTGGCTGCCTTTTTCCACCTTATTGCTACTTAACTAAGCCAACGATATCATTTTATTACAAACGAGGCCAGGACCGGCCAACTTGCCAAGGCTCTCAGTCGGGAATTTCACTTTCAACGGAGCTGTTCGAGCTTTAACAGCATCGCGCCCGCTCCTTGGAGCTTACTCTGGTTTCTCTCTCTCTCTCTCTCTCTCTCTGTGCTCTCCATCCAGCCAGACTCTCAGAGGCCATTAACGTGTTTCGTTTCATTTAACTTTTACGCTCTGCTTCCCCACTGGGCGCCAGGAATCCCACTGGTCCCACGTCCTACGTCCTGTTTCTGCGTCCACGCTGTGCGCTGCTATTTAGCACGGGGACCGGCACCGTTGTGTAAGAACCTCCCCCCTCCCATGCTCCACGCTCTTAGTCGTATCTGTGGCACACGAAACTTTTACCTGCTGCACGCTTGACCCAACAAAGGACAGCGACAGCGACAGGGACAGAGACAGGGGACAGGGGACAGGGGAATGGGAGACTGCCACTGGCAGTCGCTGGGGTACGTGGGAGTGGGTGACCTTCGCCGCTGACAGCAGCCGTCATTAACCTTTCATGCTGAGGGAGCGAGCAGAAACAGGTGGCAAGCAGGGGCTGTGCTTCTCTCCACTTCTGTGGAAATCAGCAGCCATCGGAAGTTGGGACAACAAAACTGAAGCCAAAACTTTCTCAAGTGCTGCGAGACGATGTAACATTCCCCCCCCGCCCCCAATGGCATGGGTCTCTCTGCTTGTTGTTTCGCTGAACTTTTGACTGCTGTTGTGGGCTTCGTACCACACCGCTCTTAGGTGGGGCTCACAACTGTATTTTAGGTAATTCTGCTTTAATGCGTCTGCTGGCACTGTGACAGTTTCCAGTTGGTGCATTGACCCACTTTTCGTTCGCTCTCTGCCCCTGTCCCCCTCTCCCCGCTCTCTCTTTCTGTGAGCAAACCGCAGGCCGCAGCGGCATATAATTTTTGGCAACCACAACTGTGTCTGTGTCCGGGTGCTGGCTGTGGTGCCGCCTTTTCTGGTGTAGTTTTTGCCATTAGCCAAAATGAAATGATAGAAAATCGAGGTCAGACCTCGCAAAACGATTCATAATCTGAGCACAACCTTGGGGCAGCTCTTTAATGTGGCAAAGCGCTTAAACTCGCAACAGCAGCCCCACTCCGGGGCAATGTGCATGCACATAATATCCAGTCAGGGCCCAAGGCCATACACACTGCACTTAGGATCGCATTTGGATGCATTTCTTGGTGCAAAATCGATAACCAACGCGGGGGGGAAGAATGACAATGTGTTTGAGGGGAAGCGGGTTGGCTGAGAGTGTAGAAACGAGTAACAACTGTCGTGTCCCGCTACATACTCATAAACGTAATCATGATGAAGCAAAGACAACTACAATGTCGACTGACTGCCCTCGAGTGTTTTATCCTTGACAAATCCTTGTGCAACAATCAGTCGCAACAGCACAAAATGGAAAAAATCCACACAGGCAGAGACAGAGAGAGAGAGAGAGAGAGAGCGAGAGAACAAAAGAGAGGCAGTGAAGAGAGGGAAAAGGCAATGCCAAATGCGCAGCAGAATGTCTAAATGAGTGCCAGGACGCCCAGGATCCGAGGAAAGGGAATCTCTCTGGCTGGTGGCACTGACAATGGCGACCACAAATCGCTTGATGGTGGTCCGGGCGGGGGTGTGGTTGGGCTTTAAGACACAACCCCACCTTCGGGCCACCGGGGGCCCTTGCCTTGTCCAACCCTGCAGCTCGGTGATGGATGACAATAAACCAGACAAGCGATGACGACAATTGTTTGTTGCCAGTCTCTTTCGCCCTCTCTCTCTCTCTCCCTCTCTCTCTGTGGCTCTCTTCCCATCATTATCCCGCTTGGGCACTACTTAGCGGAGCATTTGTTAGCCCCAAACAATGGCAGTGCCGTGGCTCATGGAGCCACAAGGCCTGACTTTTTCCACCATTAAAGTTGTGCTTTAAAATGCGTAAAATATTAAGGCGAAATCGTTAACTTAAAGCAATAGAATTTATATTTAATATATGGATACATATATGGAAATGGATTACGCTGAAGCTGGCGACTGCTTCCGCTGCGCTGTCGATCCATAAACTGCTTTCGATGCGCTCCTTTTCCTGCACTGCTTCATCGGCTCGTCTTCCCTCGCTTTTCTATTTGTTCCCCTTTTTCTCAGTTTTGTGAAATTTGTTCTGCCGCAGTTTAGCATCGTGGGGGGGCTCCATAACGGCACCTTCTGCGCATTTGATGTTCTGTGCTGCTTCCTCGTCGTCCAGCCTTCGTTCGCGTGCCGCCACCAATTTGTCGAACATTTTCCTCTGCTCGTGGGTGACGCAGGCCACCTTCACGCCGCTTATCATGCAGTTCAGGAGACTCTCCATTGCATTCCAGTCCACCGGCTGTCTTACTTCACTGGACTGCGGCGGCGGCGGCTGGCTTTTGGTGATCTGACTCTTTGGTTGTGGCTGCTCTGCGGCCACCGCTGACTCACAGCCCGACGCTTGGGCATTGTTTGGCTTCTGCGCCTTGGCATCGGTCAAGAACTTTTTGTACGCGGCGCAGGGGCCTTGCTCCTTTCCCTTGTCGCAAGAGCTGTTCTTCGAAGCTTTCGGCTCTGTCTTGCCGCAAGAGTTCTCCTTGGAAGCCTGCTCCTTCGCTTTAGCACAGTGGTTCGGCGGCTTTGGCGTCTTCTCTTTCGCCGCCTTCTTTTTCTGCATCTCCTGCAAATGCTTGCGCCTCCTGTCGAGCCTCGTATTGGAAGCCTGCTTTGATGGTTTCCGCTCCTTCTTCGGGCTCCTCTCCCCAACACAGCTCTTGTCGGACTCCTGGCTGAACGTCTGCTGAGGCTGCAGCAAGTGCGTTTTGGGTTCCAGCCTAAAGTGCTTCCATCTGGACAGCTGCAGCTGGGGCAGCAGCAGGCGCCCGACTCGGCCACCAAACATTGTAAATTTTGGACAATATTTAGGAATAATTTCTGTGAAAAGTTAAGCCCAAAATGTGGCAACGTTGAAGGCAGCGGCTACTACATAAGTTCAGGGACGCTGCCTCAGAGATTCCCCCTCTGAGATTTGCATAGACAATCAAATGAGCATTTTTCCTGGCAGGTGGCTGCTGGTTGGTGGCTGCTCGCATGTGGCATGTGGCATGTGGCCCATTAAAACATAACCGTGTCGAGCACCAGCCCGACTGCCGCTTAAAAATTAACAGCTACAACGCCGGAACAAGTTGCACGCAAATTAATGACAACATGAAGGAATTTAAATATAAAATGTAACAACTCCTCCAGCTGGATGGGGGGAGGCCAGGTACACACACACACACACACACACTCGCAATTGCGGGGGAGGGAGGTACTCTCTGTGTGTGTGTGTCTGTGTGGCAGAGAGCCTGCTGTGTGCTGTGTGCTGTCTGCTGTTGTCTGCTTGGCGGCGCATGAAGTGAAAATTAATTTCTAAATGCGGGAAATTAACAAATTACAAACAACGGAATGACGATGGTCGGGTGGCGGTGTGGCAGGTGGCAGGCGGATGGCAGACATGCCATAATTTACCACACACACACACAGTCACACACACAGTTCATGGCTACTCGTGCCACTCTGAAGGCACTCGGGGGCACATTCATGATGAGCCAAAGTTCGTACAGCAACTTCCTCAAGGGGGTTGGGTGGCGGCGGTGGCGGCGGTGGCGGCAAGGTGTTGAAGCACAGGTGAGAGACGACGCATTGTCTTGTGCCACTGCCACTTGCCTCCTGCCTCCTGCCACTTGCCTGGGAGCAGTTGACAGGTTTGCTAATTTCCAACCGCGCCTCGACTTCCCACCCACCGAAAGGTGAAGTTGGCGTGTGGCAGTGCCTGTCAGCATCCTGCTGGGTGATAAGAGCACTTGCACCTCACTCCCCTGGCAGTGCCACACACACACACACACTCGCTGTCTACCCCTTCACACCTTTGGCCTGCCACAGAAGCGCTGCGGTCGCGCTTTTAACATTTAATTAAGTTGTTGCTCCATTTTATGTTCGACAAAATGCTAGCAATGCCTGCCACCCACCCCTGCCACATGCCACATGCCACATGCCTCACCTGCGTGTCTCTGTGTGTGTGCGTCCTTTGCTTTCGTTTGTTGTCATTCCTGAGGCTTCACTTTGCGTTGCAAAGATTTGAAATAACAACAAAAAAACGCTGAAAATTATTTGTCAAATTTCAATTTTTCCAAATTCGTTGTGAAAAAAATTCTAGAAGTATTTCGAGCTCCAGTTCCAGCCACCAAAAGGGCGGAGGATGAGAAGAATGAACGGCCTGCTGCGGAACAGCTGGTGGCCGGGCTCTCTGGTCAAGCGGCAGCACCAGACGAGCGGCGGCAAGCAGCCCGGGGAGGACATTTGTCAGCTCCGCAAGGAGATGGACCTGGCCGCGGAGAGGCGCAAAGAGGCCAGGGCCACGGAGGCGGCCGAACAGGAGGCGGCGATGCTGAAGACTCGTGTGCACAGGTGCATCGAGGAGAGGGAGAAGCTGCTGCAGAAGAGCATCGAGAGCGGCGCCAATGAGCAGCAGAAGGAAACGCTGCGATCATTGATGGGCTGCCTGCTGACGGGCATCCGGAAGAGGTGCGCTGAGAGTGTGATGGCCGCCTTCTGCAAGGCCAAGGCGCAGGCGGGCGAGAATAAAATCAGGAAAATGCTGAAGAAATGCGCCGAAAAGTGTTCGCAGGGGGCAAGGCGATCCGATGGCATGGATAAGATGAGCTTTGAGTTGCCTAGAAATAAGGATAAGAAGCAGCCAAAGCGCAACCGATATGCCGAGAAGCTGGAGCAGTGCATGGCCAGTGAGTGGCGGGAGGTGTGCGCCGCCCGCAAGAATCTCAGCGAGGAGGAGCAGGCGGAGATGGTGCGAATGCACGAATGTTTATGCAATCAAGTCAAGGAGAACTGCCGCCAGATGGTCATCAAGGAGATGTGCCGCGAGGCTGGCGGGGAGCATCCCAGGAAGCGGAGATCCGCCCGCAAGTCGCAAAAGAAAAGCAAGAAACCCGAAGCCCAAATCGCCGCCAAAGCAACGACATGCCCGCCGAGTCCCCAGGTGGAAAAGTGCGTGGACGCCCAGCTGCAGAGTGTGCAGAGCTTCATGAAGTCCTTGAGCGAGAATGATGGCACCAGTGTCCAGGATATATCCGAATGTGCCCGGATCAGGCTGCGGAAAAAGTGCGAGGCGGAGATACAGCAAAGGAAAGCCCAGCAGGAGGCGGCACAGAAGGGCACCGCAGCCACCGTCAATCAGGAATTGCTGAAGAAGTTCCGCGAATGTTTGTACAAAAAACTCGGCGGACCGCACGAAATCCAACCGGGCCGCAAGGTGACCATTGCGGGCGCCGGTGCCGTGGGCATGGGCTGTGCCATGGCCCTGCTCTGCCAGGGCGTCACCAATCACCTGGCCCTCTACGATGTGAAGGAGGATTGGATGGCGGCAGAGCGCCTGGATCTGCTGCACGGATCGCTGTTTGTCAATAATCCGCGCATCGAGCAGTGCACGGGCGTGGCGGCCACCAAGGACTCGCGCGTGGTGGTGGTGACGGCTGGGGCCCGTCCCACGGGCAACGAGACGCGCCTGGATGTCGCCCAGAAGTCGGCGGACATTGTCAAGTCGCTGATGCCACCGCTGCTGGAGCACAGTCCCAGGGCCACCTTCGTGATTGTCTCCAATCCCTCCGATGTGATGGCCTGGGTGGCCCGCAAGGTGACGAATCTGCCGCCAGAGCGTTGCTTCAGCACCGGCTGCCACCTGGACACGGCGCGCTTTCGGCTGTTCATCGGCCAGCTGCTGGGGATCGCACCGCGCTCCGTCCATGGCTTTGTGATCGGGGAGCATGGCGGCAGCTCGGTGCCGCTTTGGTCTACGGTGAGCGTCGGGGGGGTGCGCCTGCAGGAGATCCTGCCCGTCATTGGCACGCAGCAGGATCCCATGCACTGGTCAACGGTGCACAAGGATGTGGTGGCGGCGGCCTTCAAGGTGAGCGCCGTCAAGGGATACACCAACTGGGCCATCGGCCTCACCATCGCCGATGTCGTTTCGGCCATGTTCGAGGACAGCAATCGGGTGCTCTCGCTGGCCACCAATGTCCAGGGCATCTGCGGTGTCCAGGAGGAGGTGTTCATGTCCATTCCCTGCTTGGTTTGCGCCCACGGCATTGCGGCCATCGTTCGGCCCCATCTCAGCGACTGGGAGAAGGAGCAGCTGCAGAAATCGGCCAACATCCTGCTGGAGGCGCAGCGTGGCATCAAAATGTGATCCACGATCCAGTCAGCCCTGAGAAATTAGTCAATTTGATTTTCATTTTCAGTTTTTCAGTTTTTAGAATTAAAATTCTCCGTTGTATGCCCCACCCCACACTCTGATTCGTTTCCACGCTGAAATCGTTGTCCAATGTTGAAGCCGGTATGTGCCGCAATCGCCTTTGCTTGCAGCTCCAGCGATTTCTCGGAAGATTCAGAAGTTTCCCCAGCATCTGCAGGGATCCTGCGCCCCCTGCCCCCTGGCATCCTACGAAAATGTCGGAGCTGCGATCCAGGATGCCGTCCATCAGCGAAAGGGAACTGGAACCGCCCATGGCCTGCGACATCCTCAACAGCGAACTCAACAAAGCGGACAGGCGGCAGTGGTCTGCGTGGAGCGTGCCCCTTGTGGCAGTGCCACCAGCTGACGCTGCGACGAGTTGCAGATTTCGCTGCTTTCCCAAGTTGCCGCCGACCAACTGCCGCAGCCTGCAAGAGCGCAACGAGGGACTCTGCCTCGAGATGAGGGCCATGGATAACACCGCTCTCTGGTTGAAGGAACCTCAGCCTGTCCAGGGAGGAGTCTGCACGGCAGAGGGAGCGCTGCAAGTGCTGGGACAGCTGGAGAAGCTTCCCAAATATAGTTGCAAGGATTTCGTTAGCATTTCCGAGGCATCCATGAAGCCAGAGCTGACGCCAAGATCCAAAACGGCAGCTCCATTCAGCCTTCGAGCAGCTGCTCCATCCATCTCAGAGGCGATGAGGAAACGCGAGGAGAAGCTGCTCGAAAGTATCAAGCGGGAGACCACCAGCCACTGGAGCCAGCAGAAGGAGCGATTGCCCAGCAGGCAGTTCGCGGAGGATTTCGGCAATCTGCGGCGGTGGCAGCAGCAAAGGAAGAAGCTGAAGTACAAGGATATCCCAGAGGAGCAGGCCCCACAGGAGCTACGAAAGCTGAAAAGGATGTCCAAGGACTTGAACCCCATCCAACTGAAGATGATCCTGGAAATGCGGAACAAATCCAACTGCAAACAGGACGAAAAGCGTCTGGAGACTAGGGAAAAACAGGAGTTGACCCAGAAAAATGAGAATCGAGTGACTGACAGCGACTCTGGCGGCTGTGAGGCTAATCCCTGCGGGACGTTTAAGCATGCAGAAAGAAAGAAGAAAGATGCGGCAATCCAAAGGATGCTTTTACTCTCCGATCTGAAGCAAAAGCGCAGCGAAATCGTAGCCAAACAGCAGCTGCTGAAGGAGAAGTCAAAGCAGACGCAGGCTGAGGACAAGCAGAAGCTCAGGGAAGTGAAACGAACGGTGAGGCGACGTCGGCTTAGCCTGACGCAGTGCACCACGAGCAGCCACAGTCTCATGGTGACGCCCGCCATCTCAAAGTGGAGGAATATGGAGGTGCCGCGTGGCCTGGAGGACGCGTTCGGTGATCCTTTCCCAGAACGTTTGGAGGATAGCCCCAAACTTCTGGGGAAGACTCACCCGACGCAGATCGTGGCACAGAGCAACCGCAGCTCCGCCTTTGGATCCACCATCATATTGCGCAAGTGCCTGTCCAGTCTGAAAGGAAATGGCACCAATGCAGACGCTCTGGTGGTCTATTGGCTGCGGCAAGCTGCATTCCCCCCTGATGCTGACACGAAGAAGGAGGGGACAAGAACGAGCACGAGCATGACCACGACAACGACCCTGTGGCCCAGCACCACCAAAAACGAGAAGACTCCCAGCGACGATGGGTCGCAGTAATGGGTTCCACCTGCGAAATGGCATTTAAATTTCTACTTGTGTGATGCGATAGCAAAATTAAAACCATTCTGTTTTTATATGAAACGTTTGTTCGGTTTCTATTCTCTTTTCTGTATGTACAGTTGACTTTATGTGGCTGCCCTGCCTACCTCGATGTGCACAAGAACCAAAAGCATAAAGCAAACGATGCAAAATTGTTTTTGCAATTAGAATTTGCGTCTGATCTCTGCGCTGATAAATATTTACAAGCAGAAGCCGAAACAAAAGCAATGCACTCGGTGTGTGAAGCAACACGTTCGATTACGGTTCTTTTTACTCTCAAGCTGAAATCGTTCTCTCCCTCAGCATGGCACAATGTGGGAGTGTGACAGAGAGCGACTCTTGGGGTGGGAAGCGACATGTTCGATTACGGTTCTTTCTACGCTCACGCAGAAATCGTATTCTTCATCAGCATGGCAAATGGTGGGAGTGTGACAGAGAGCGACTCTTGGAGTGGGAAGCGACATGTTCGATTACGGTTCTTTCTACGCTCGCGCAGAAATCGTATTCTTCATCAGCATGGCAAATGGTGGGAGAGGGAAAAACAGAGAGGTGGTGTGGGAAGCGACATGTTCGTTCACGTTCTGCTGGAGGAATGAAAGAAAAAAACAGAATCAAAGAACTGAGTATGGAACTGCCGTTGAGATTATGACACAAATTGGCAATAAATACTTTGTCTTAAAGGGAATTCAGCCAAGAGATAAACCTTCTCATGGCATTCAAACATTAGCACTGGTTCTTGTAAGGATAACTGAGCCTGAGCAAACAAAAAGGACATGCATGCCTCAAGTTGATTGCCGCACTGTATTATTGATGAAATAATGAAATTGCCACCAAACACACAGCATGGACATCTCTGAATATAAACTTGCATACTCGTACATAAAGATTCATAGACATTCGTCCAGTTGGATGGGGCAGCCACTCAATGTCTGTCAGGGACTCGGCTATGAATTTTATGCCTTGATAACGAGAAAGAGAGAGAGAGAGAGAGAGAGAGAGAGAGAGTAAAGACAGCAGCAAACAAGCTTGAGGAGGTGCTGGGCTGGCCTTGTGTTTGATCAGGGCGGTATTTGGTTTTCATTTCGTATTGATTCCGAGTTAGCCTTTGCATTGCTTCCCCCTTGCCCCAGTCCCCCGTCCCCCTCCACACATATTGGCAGAGCACACATTTGCAGATGCCTCATGTTTCTTGCTGTCGTGCAGTCCTGCCCTGTCCTGTCCTGCCCGGGGCCGGCCATCATCAACAGCCATCCGTTTAAATTATTAACGTATGAGTAATTTTTATGACATATAAACAAAAGTCCTGTGTTGGTGCCACGGCTCACTGGTTCCTGCAGCTCCTTCTGCCGTTTTAGCTTCTGCTCTGTGTCATGTGTCGTCTCTGGTTGCTGTCTCGTTTTTTTGGGGTTTCCCATTTCCACACACAACCACAGACAAGACAGCAAGCAGGCAGGCAGGCAGGCACGCGGGGCAGGGAGAGTGTGTCCCTCGTGGCATGGGGCATGTGCATTCGGGGAGTGGTTTTTGTGTGTGCGACAAATGAGTTTTGTGTGTGCAATTAAGTCCTGGCCAGGAGCTCCATTCCACTCCACTCCACTTCGATATTTGTCAGCTGAAGACGAACCGCAAATTGATTAAAACTTTAAAAATATTCTTTAATCCCACAAATAATTCAAATAAATGCAGATTTTAAATAACATTTTCTCTCTCTCTTTTTTCTCTCTTTCCAGGTAAGCATCTCCCTCAACTCAATCACTAAACATTGGCGGACTCCCGAACCCCGCCCACTATCACAGACTTTTGATCCGCAACCGCAGAACTTTTTCAGAGGCCAGTGGACCGGCCGAATGCCTTTAATTTGAAAACTTTGCCGGGGCGGGGGGGTCATATCCAAAAGCATGAAATGTACATGCATACATATAGATCAAGCCAAAAAGTCCACTCTTCGGGGGGGTGTGGGGACGTGGGGCACAAACAATTCGAACACTGCATTCCACGCAACGCAACGGTCAAGCATGCCGGAGCCGAAAATCAAAGCCAAAGCATACTTCCAGCAACCGCTAAGCTATCCGCCGGCCGAACGAGAGAGAGAGAGAGAGAGAGAGAGTATGAGAGAGCTGCCAGCTCGTCTGTGTGGCTGCCCCGACAGACCCCCTTCCCGGCCACATAGTTTAAACAAACTTTCCTTCGTTGCCAAAGCATTAAAAAGCGGGGTAGGGGGCAGTGGCTGGGGCTGCCGCCCCACTATTACATTAGAACAGAAAAATAATTGCGAAAACTTCTCTGAGAACTTTTTCAACTTTTCGCTGCGTTCATTCGATGCTTTTTTCCCCCTTTATGCTCGTGCCACTTGCTGTTCTTTTTTCTCCGTTTCTTTTTTCGGGTTGCACGCATTTTTTGAATAGCTGGCTGCCCCCGTGCCATTTTGGCCACGCCTCAAAACCCGCTGACGACGCTCATTATACGTACAACTAATAATCATTAATGTGCCGCATTCTGTGATTATTTCGGGCAGAGACTGGCTGGCTGGCTGGCTGCCCCCTGCTTGAGCCCGCCGCCTTGTGCCACACAAATTGCAAAAATTAAAATACTTTTCAAAACTAATTAAAATCGTGTTGCATACTTTCGAGGAGCCCCGCCAAAGGCTGCCTTTCCCGGAACTCCACCAATCCCTCTCCCATCGCCATTTTCCTTTCGAGTCTCTTTCAGATTCTTAAGCCCTTTTCTTACCCGGAAAAGGCCAATCCGCGGACTCCAGCCATCGATTATTGCCTGTCTTGGGCAGAAAACTTTTGCCCATTTTTCACTTGTGTTTCTCTTGGGGCTCCCGTGATGCCAGCGGCTAATGCTGTGGTCAAAAACAACTCCTAAGGATCTTAAAGTGTTCTTAAATTCGTAACAGCCGTAAACTCGAAAATTTACACAATTTAAAAGTCAGTTTTCCCTCTGCGTTTGAGCTTAACACCTAAAAATCTGAATCCTGCCACGCCTCACTGGCTCCAAAGTTAAAGATGTCCCTGCTGCCTGCGAAATGGGGGGGTGCAGGGTAGGCAGGTGCTGGCTGACTGGCAGGCAGCAAACATCAAAAGCGTTAAGCAACTTAAAAGCCCAGCCAAGTGCATGAAATGCGTCCCCATTCGGTGGGGCCCTCTGCCATTCAACACGCGACGACGACGACGACGACGACGACGACGACGACGACGACGACGACGACTTTTCCCAGCCAAAGCAAATCAAAGGGAAATAATGGCGCACAGAGGCTGCTGCTGGGCCTGCTTCTAGGACCAAGGGGTAAGGGAAATGCTCTGGGGGCAAATGGCGCGCACGAAGTGCTCACATGCACCTGCCAGAATGCATTCGTGGGGCACAGAGAGAGGGCGAAAGAGAGACAGAGAGCGCCGGGATGCTATTGCTGGAGCGGCTGAATGCTGATGCCGGATCCTGAATGCTGATGCCGATGTCGGCAATTAATTAGGATTATGTGTGTCGTCTGAGCGGAGGCTAAAAGCATGCAACACATGTGCGGCCGTCCTTGCTCCTTCCGTCCATCCATTCACCACGTTCTAATGGCCCCACAAATGCAGTGGCTGTGGCACTGCCACTGCCAGTTGCCGCAGCAGCTTCACTTCCACTGCGTGACATCCACACAGGCCTAAATAGTTTGATTAAGAAAATTTATGGCAGCGGCGAGCTGCTCAGGCGCACTTAATGCCAGCCGCAGCCTGAATGCTCCAATGCTCCAGTGCACCAAAGCTTCAATGAGTAGAAACTCAATCAATCATCAGAAACCGCAGCTTGCGTATTTTTTAATTGATGACGAAGCTCAGGGAGAGCTCAGGGAGCTGCTCATTAAAATCTAACGCTAAAATGGAGAATATTTCTGCACCTTTTGGCAGTTTCCACTTGCGAGTATCCTTTGGCCGTGTCCGTGTCCAGTCCTAACGACTTTTTAAGCACATATTTACACACAATTTGGCATCAGCTTTTATCGCACAATTTCCCCCTCAAGAAATGGTTCACTTTTCTTCCGAACTTTACGCTTCATTATCTCAAAGAGGGATGGAGAGAGACAGAACTGCAAGTGGCAGGACACCACCAGGTCACATGTCCTGCGGCTGAATGCACTCATTTCTAGACTTTAGGTCTAAGAACCGAACTCTGTTTGTGGTTGGCAGTGGGCGGGGGATGAGGCTCTTGCCTGATAAGCCTCTCCCTATCTCTCGCCTGTCGCTCACTTGTCCCTCTGTCTCTCTCTCTATCTCTCTCTTTGTGCGCCTCAAGGTGTGTTGCAGGTTGCAGCCAGCTCTGCTCTTGTTATCGCAAAACTTTGAGACTGTTTGCAGGTCTCTGCGTGTGACAGTCGTGGCCGTGGCCTGCAGCCATTTTATGAACACTTTATGTACGACTTTGGTCAGTTTCCGATGGTGCATGAAGATGTTGCAGCTGCCACTCAGGTCGCTCAGGACTATGCAAACAGCGCAGCATTCCGTGACATTTGTCTGGCAGCAGGACGAACGAAATATCCTCTCCATCTGCTGCTGCTGCTCCCTGCTGCTGGCACATCAAAGTGAAAGTCACGCGTTTTTCGTCTATTTACCACTTTGTCTGGCATTTGGCTGAAACTACAGAAAGCCAGCAGCAGAGAAGCCAGTCTCGCTGTCTCCTCAGTGTCTGGATGCCCCATCCCACCGTGGACTGTTGTTGTCTGCCTCATTATGTTTTTTTCCTCACTTCTTTTGGCCCGCCTTCTGCTCGTGTATTTGTATGTAAACAAGCCCCAGACGAAATTGGCAAATCATTGGGATAGACGCGTACAAAAGGCCAGACACCCCGCCTCGCCCCGACAGTTGTCCTAACGAAGCGAGAGTCCTGGCTGGCTCCTTTGGCTTTGTGCAATTATGATGGCCGGGAGTCTGTCATACTCTTTCTAGAGTTTCGAATCGATTCGTGACCTTCGCCTGCAACTTACGGATACACTTTTACTGGGGGGATCAGAATTTATTGGGGTTTGGGCAACCTTTTTGGCGGAGTTTTGGTTACCTTTTGTGGCAGGTCTCTTGGGGATCATACTTTTAGCATAAAGTGCACATAAAATTTTGCTACAGCCCTGGGACAACCCTGCTGGCAACGCCTTGGGTAAACACACACACACACACACACACACACTCGATCGCCGGCGAGGAGTTTCGCGTGTAAAAGCCCTTGCCGGAATTTGTGTTTCTGCTGCTGCTGCTGCTTGTTTATTTACGCACATGCGAGGCGAAAACTTATTTCATATTCATAGAAAAATCGCAAAACACATGTGCTTGCTTGGCGAAGGTCCTTGCCAGGATACACACTCACACACACGCACACAGAGACACTCGGAATGGGGAGTAAATCAGCAGCTAAGTAAGTAAAATGCTTCATAAATTGCTTCAAGTGGCACAGCTGTGCGGGGCAAGATGGCAGCTTTCGCAGGCTCAGTGTGCCGGGATCGAGGACCCAGCTAGGATACATGTATCTTCCTCTTCTCTCTCCCTCTCGCTTTTGCACGCTTCAGCTGGCTTCCGGTTTAAAGTCTAGCCTCATGCATAAATCTAAATCAAAGCGCAAAATGAAGAAATACAAATGAGAATCAAAATCATCATCATCTTTAGCATCATCATGCTGAGTGGCAGTCCTTACGCACATCCTTGCGCACATGTGGCTCCACACATACTCCTCCAACTACAGCCACATCTGTCTCTGTCTCTGTCTCTGTGTCTGTATCTGTGGCAATATCCAGGCAAGCGTTAAATTTACGCACCAGCCTTGCCACATTTTTGTGCTTTTGCTTCCAGAAATATTTCCACAAAAGTCCACACAATCTTTTTGCTAGTTCCCTGGTCTCGCCCTCGCCTTGACTCAGAACAATTCACAAAATTGTGACAGATTTTGCTACAAAATATTTTACGTATTTGTTTATTCACGGCTGCATAAATACAACAACATTTTTGGCAGGCATTTAATAAGCGGAACGTGTTGATAATTTTGCTAAGAACTCCCTTGTTCGGGCTTAATTGCTTGTAAAACATTTAATGGAAAATTAATAACTTGAGAAATGTGTGTGCTGTATGTGTGTGTGTGTGTGTGGCAGAGCTGCAGAGGAAGTGCGAGCAATTTGAGACCGAAAACTCCTCATTCACAGGGTGAAAATGTATCAGGGGAAATGTAAAATGTTCAGCATTGAAAATCTTTTTTTTTTGTTGCCTGCTTGATTTTGGTCCGCTATCAATTTACCAATTAGTTTAAATACAAATAGATAATAGAATAAGAGGCATGCCTCACACACACACACACACACACACACATTGCATTTATCATCATCCTTCACTCGATTTGGTGCCTCCTCGAGGCATTGCATCATCCAACACGTTGGCACTCTCTCTCTACCCCCCCTCTCTCTCTCTCTCTCTCTTTCTTATTACATAATTGCGCCTAACTAAAATTGAATTTCCTGCCAGCCAACGCCGATCCCTGGCAACAATAAGATAATTATTATGCAGACCATTGGGGCGGGTGGAGTGTTAGGACAGTCTCTGACACTCGGACACTCTGTGTCTGTGGCCTCTTAATGGAAATTTAATTGCCGATATAATTGAGTTCGTTGCTGAGCATAGAACGTCAGAATTATATCGAATGATTAACCCTGCGCTGCTCGCATGCAAGAACGCAAAATCAACTCGAGTTGCAGCACCTGCTTTTTGTGTGTGGCCCACAAGCCAAGTCTCCTCCCATTGATTTATGGTAAGTATTTTGTGACAATTATTCAGCTTCTCGGCATGAAGCAGCCAAGAAATAATAAAGCTGCCGCAGAGCACACAATCAAAAGGGTTAGACAAGTTTTTGTTCGATGTTCGAGTTCGATGAAATGTTTCCGGGATCGGGTTGGGTTCGGGTTCGTGTTCGAGTTCTGTAAGAGATCGGCGAATTTATTGTCTCTTCTTTTGTTTTTGTTCCACCATTTAAATTGCATTGAAAATTAAAAGCGTTGACGATATTTGGCGAGCTGTGTGGATGCTGAAAATGCTGTGAAGAACTATGCCAAAGGCAAAAGAACTTTCCTGGCGCCCAGGCATTCGGCCAAGAATGTTTTTGTGCACATGATTTATTATATTATTTTTGAAAAGGAAGAGGGACACACCACCTAATGTGCAAACTGACCCAGTGACAAATTGTGTGGCCATCTTTTGGGGCAGTTTTCACTCTCCACCAAGGGGGTGGAAAACTCTTGTAATACACTCGCGCGTTAACCGGACACTTGTCGAGCGAAATTTATGTGAAGTCTCAGTCTGATTTATGAATGTTTTTGCTCTGGCACTGTATAAATTATTGCTTAAATTTGTTGTAGCTTCCAATCATCAGGAAGGGAAACCACATTTAAGCTCCGATTCCTAATGAACCCCACAAAAGAGTACAGATAATTGTTTATATTTTCGAAGGTATTTCCGAGAAGTATCTCGTTAAAAATCAATTTCCAGACCAAAATCAAAAATTCATCTGCCCATTTCTTATATGAACATTTTCGTTCAACTTTTGATTGTAATTTTAATGCAAATACGTTTTGACGTCATTATTGAGGGGCTTTGGCAGCCATTTAATCATGCTTTTCCACTGAGGAGGAGTGCCAGTCGAGGAAATATGCAGATGAGTTCCGAGTCCCTTCGTCCTTCGTCCTGTTCGGCTTTGCCGCAGTAATTTCTTTTGGGTTTTTGTGAGCGGGCGGGAATGCAAATGCCAAACAAAAGTAGTTTAGAATTTTGCGGCTCGTTCGGGGGATGTTTTCGCATCCCCTCCCTCTCCTGCTTCTGTGGCTGCAGGAGCTTCAAAGCAACGCCAGAAGGATCCATCTCCAGAGTCGTGTATCTATGGGACTCTCTGTGTCGGCACGACATTAAAATTCAATATGTTAATGAGCGGCATGGCATGCTGATGCCCCAGTACCAGCCCCAGCCCCAGCCCCAGCTTCAGCTCTGTGAATGGTCGCTGCCGGCCAGGTGCTCCCGGCCAGAGGACAGTCGCAAGGTCAGGCTGAGAGAGAGGTTCGTTCGTTAAGCTCACGGGATATTTAAATTTGTTGCCGGAATTCTTGGAGAAAGTGTGTGGCAGAGCTGATGCCGGAACGCCGTTAACTGCCATTTCTTTCCCTCTTTATACTTAAATTTATACATTTTACGGCGTTTGTAATTCTACTTGGTGGCATAATTATGTATGCGAGATCCATGCATTTGATTGTATTCCGATTCACGTTTTTTATTTGCCTCTTTACTTTGATAATTATTGTAAATCAATTCGCGGTGGCTAATTGTGATTCATTGCCACAGTTCAGTGGAGTCTAACGTCGCTTAATTAACAAGCGACATAAATTACAACGTGACCCCGAGCACTGGCAAAAACTATTATTATTTTATAATAAAGCAATCCGTTCTTTTGTCCTTTGACGACAAAACAAAATAGGTATGGAAATGCATCGAATGGCAGAGAGCAAAAACTAAATAGAATATTACAATAAATGACAGTCGATGCAATCAAAATGCAAATGTTCGCATCGGACATTTATGTACCCAACTTCAGATGAAAAAGAAAACAGTTTTTGGGAATGGCAGCAGCACACGTGTCGCGATACCAACATAACTGATGCTCGGGAATCTACAACTTACCAAATCTACATGCAGCTTTTTGAATGGTTGCTTCTTTTTTTGAAATAGTTCATTAAAATAGTTCGAAATACCTGAGTGCTGTAGTGCTGTAGTTCCGACATCTTTCATTAATAAAAAGGAATCAAAGCGAGCTCTAGGCGGAAAACTGTCATGAACTGCACTGCCAATCGCTTTCAATAAAACATAAAAGCAAATAGTGGAACAGCACAAAAAAAGGGAAAAACCAGAAACATTTGTCAATAAAAAGATCTAAAAAAAGCTAAAGCAAATGAAAATGGAAATAGAAAATCGAAATCAAATCGAATCGAATGGAATAGAATAGAATCGTGTCCGAGCGGCGAGATGAGGCAGTAAAAAGTGCAAGCGCCGTGGCAGGGGCAGGGGCAGGGGCAGGAGCTGGAACATGCGGAAATGGCCTTTTGCGGAAATCCGTTTAATTTGCAAAATGCCAACAATGCAATGGCAATAAATGTGACAAAAGCACAAAGGGAGAGAGAGAGAGAGAGAGAGAGATAGAGTCAAAGTGACTAAAAAACGAGCGGCAGCGGTGGCATGCCCCACTTTAAAGTGTTGCATGAGCCTGCTATTTGGGTTATATTTAAATAAACTCGTAAATCATCAGTGGAAACCCTTTTTTTTATGCTTAGGCAGTTCGTAATGACAACAGGCAGTGGCCAATAAAACAATCAACGCGCGGAAACAGTCGGCAAATTATTATTTTTATTTGAATTTACAGAGGCAAAATCTGTAATCCATTTCTTGACACTCGGCATTTGCTTTAAATGAAATTCATTCGGCAATCGATTCGGGATTGTGTCCAGCAGAAGTCATTGAACGGCGCAGGTTCCCTTCCGCCTTACCCCTTGCTCTGCTACTCCATAAATAAAGAGAAAAAAAATCGTGGCAGTGCATCTGGTTTTTGCAGGCTGTTGAACAATTTTAATGGCGCCTGCAACATCAGCAGGAGCAGAATGTGGCAACCACAACAACGGACCAGACCATAGAGAAGAGTCGGACGTGGGTTTGGGCACGCAGACAGTTAGTCGCCCGCCTGAGTGTTGCATCTTGTTTAATTTTTATGCACACACCCCACACACACACCCACACACACCCTCCAGCCCTTGCACGGGCAGACTTGCATAATATTTCATCCGAATACCCATTGCTCGAGGTTGCCAGGGGTATGCTGGAGCAACGTGGAACTGTGAGTGCCAAATGGCCATTTCCATCTGCATTTGGTGGAGCCCAAGACTCAACTTTGCATACAACTCATAAATCTATTAGAATTACAAACATTTATATGTGTTCCTTGGACAATTAACGACTGGGCATCCCATTGGTCGTGTCATCCTTGTTGCGTTTCTACTTTTTTTTTTGTCAGGGGCGAAATTTCCATGTTGTGTCTGTGCGGCCGCCGTGTTGTTATTTCTGTGATTGTGCTGTCGCTGCTGTGCTTTTTATTGTTATATAAATAAGCTATAAATTTCACTATGAAAGCAGCCACACACACACACACACAGACATGAATGCAGATACATATATATATATGTATATGTATATGTAAAATGCAATATTTATACATTGAAGATTCAACAACAAAAGCTTGGGGATGGGTCGACTGACAAAGACAGACATTTGATTATTCGTTTGCGTATTGAATGCCGGCAAATTGAATGAAAATCGGCAGACAGATTTGAACGGGGAACACGTGGAAAGTGGATTGAAAAGTCTGTTGTAACTCCCGTTCCCTTTCCAGCAACATTTCGACCATAAATCAAGTCCGGATAACCCAAAAGTGACATCCCTGCAGCGCTCGACAGAACGAAAATCTGGTTACGTTTCCCTCGAAAGCCCCGTCCAAATCTGTCACATTAAATGCGGATGCGGATTGTGCAACTCAATTTTATGCTTAATGGAAAAGGTCCTTTGTTGCGGGGTCCTTTCGCCGTATCTAATCCCAGAGGTGCAGCGTGAAGAAGCGCCCACCCTGACCTCACCTTTTGGGTGCCCGTGTGCATTGCGCAAGCAACACGTGGCACAGCCGCCCACCTCTCGGCACTTGCCACCCCCAAGCCCAGCCCTGTGCCATGACGCTAATAAAGTTAATTTTCCACAGTGCCACACGACAACTTTTCAATGTCACGGTCCCGGACATGTGGGGCTGGGAGGTGGCTGGAAGGATGAGTCCTTGTGTTGGCATTGACATTTTTCTAATTACATGCACGAACCCATTGAACAAGCAGCAAAATAAAGGGGTAGCTGCCACGTGCCACATGCTTCCCGACACCCGCCACACGCCTGCAACTATGCAACACTGTGTGGTGTCTGTGTAATCTGTGCATCAATCAACATTATTTACATTGCAAATAAATATTGCCCCGAATGCAAATTAAGTTTCTTTTCTCCTGTCATTTACATACTCGGCTATTTTTTCATTGTACGTTTTTTTGTCAGTTTTTTGCTTTGGTTTCAGTTTGAATTTGAATACGAGGATGACTGTAATTTTTGGCGTAATTTATTAAGCAAAGTTATCTGATTTGGTACCTATTATGTATGCCCATTCGCTGGAATGATTAAAAGGTTTATCACTACTGTAATTTTTAGTATTTTAAAGCCTTTCTTTAAGAGAAGAGAAACCCTTTAATCATCACATAGTGTATGATCCCTTCAGGCTGATGAATCCTCCTCAATCGCTCTTTTATTGAATCAGACATGTTCGAAACGCTTGGCGAATGAATGCTCGTACGTTTTGTTCAGACAGAAGATCTGATCGAACATGATATTCGTCATCAAACTTGTTGGACCATAATGTTCGCTTGGACAAGAGCGAACCAACGCCACGCTCTGGCTTGGTGCTGCATTTAACATTAATAAAATTTTAAGCATTGAGGGACAAGCGCGTGCCAACTCCCAGTTACGGGATATCCAATGGTCTTGCAGCACTCACCTGGCGTTGTTTGATTTTGGTTTGTCATATGCAAATGCATAAATTGGTTTGTTTTTTCCATTCAAGCACACTGCCACTGTGTGTATGTGTTTTTTTTTTATGTTTACATATCCCTTATGCCCACTATGCGTCTCTATCTGACCGCAAATGTATTGCATAAATGCGGTGATTTAATTAATATGCGTATGACTAATGAGCTGCAATTAAACGCAATAAAAAAACGGGAAAATTCGAAAGAAAAACCCATTGAAAACGTATACAAAATTAAGATAATTTATAGACAATCAAGAGGAGTGAAGAGGATGAAGCACAAATCGAAGTCGATCAAAGTAAACAAGCAAACAATGTTAATTTAAATTCAATTATATCGCAAGAGTTACTCAAAGGACAAATGGCAATAAATCCTATGAAATCGGCTGGATGGTTGTCCAACCGATTTCCCCTTCAAGTCAATTCCAACAACCCGGCAACGGCATCTGGCTTAATCAACCCTATAGATGCAAATTCATTTTCCTGTTGTGGCAGGCTGTGTGCCTCCGCCATTTCCTTTGCCGCCGATCTGCGATCTGCCTAAGTCCTTTCAAGCCTCTGGCCGGCCGAGCCAAACTTTGCATTTGCCAATCAAAAAAATTGATTAGAGCAGAAATGGCTATCGCTGGCGGCTCACGCGGATGCTGAAGAGGATTTCCTCCAACAACACACACAGCCTGAGGGGCATATTCGGGAGCCTGGCCGATGGCCACTGAAGCTGGACACTTGTGCAGCCAATTGGCAAAATGGTAGCCCAGCACAATCCTCCCAATCTTCCCAGCACCAGGCCCACTTTTGGGCAAGCCCCAAAAAAATTGCTGGCAAAATAAACTCTTCCAAAAACAGAACCGAACCCGTACCCAAACCCAAATCCAAAGCAACGAAAGGCAAAAGCGAAACTATGCAACTCAATTGCAGGCTAGTGGCAAGTGGCGAGTGGCAGGAGGCAAGTTCCGTGCCACAGGATTGAAACTATTTTTTGGGGTTTATTTTCCCCAGAGATCCCAGACGGAGGGGCCCCGCTGGTGGAGGGACTGGAACATCATCAATATGAAACAGGGGACATGCATAATCGGGCGGATGGAATGGCTATGGCTACCCCACCACCCCCTCCACCTCTCGCCCTCCCCCCTCGACAGTTGCTGCATTTATGCGTTGCGTTCGTAGGAAATCCCGTCCAGACAGGAATTTTCCAACGCCAGCAGTACCCGGAATGGGTCTACTGCCAGTCCCCAAAAATTCCCCCAAATGCAGTTCAGTCGCAGGCAATTCTCGTTGTTGTTTTCGACTAGTTTCGTTGGCTGCTGAAGATACATAATACAACAGAATTTGCATCCGTCTGACATGGCAATCCATTGAAGATGAAACAAGAACAAAGAGCACACTAAATTAGGGTACAAACAATGTTGGAGGGACAGCACAGCACAGCGAGCTTTATAATCTCTAAAGGAGTAGCGTAATCGGTGTCTAGTTAGTTCTAGAAATTCTCAGAAATGTTGCTCAGAAGGTGCTTTCTGTTTATATAGCCTTGGGCTATTATTAGTGCTCTAATTACTCCCCAGGGATTTTCTTGCCAATCCGAAGCGAACACTTACACGAGCGGGATGGAAGGGCACACTCAAAGTATCGATTAAATGGTGTGATTAACATTTAACAAAAAAGAAAAACCAAAACACTCATAGGAGGAATGAAATATCATAGCTTGATTGTGTGCCATGACTTCCCAATTAGTATCTAAAAACTCTTGGCAAAAGATGAATGATGGATGATGCACATACATATGTATGTTGCATTCAAATCATGCAAGTTTCTGTGCTTGGAAATACATATCGCTGTTTCGTTTACCTTAAACACACGGTAAGACATTCTTCTCAGCCAAAAACTGTCGTAAATGCATCAGAGTGTCCAAATATTTGCATGAATGCGAGTCGGGGCAGGCTGCAAAAGGGCTTTAGCTCGGAAATTAATACCTCTCAATGTCATTGAGTACACACACACTGAGAACTGTGTTCAAAATGGAAGTTTCCCTTAATTAAATGCTCCAACCCAGTCCACTCCACTCCACCCACTCGCAGGCATGGGCGTGTTGAGTTTCATGTGGGATTTTCTACCCCCTCAGATGCCGTCAAAGATTTGTGAGATTCTCGACAAAAGTTGGCTTCAAGTTAACATATTCCAAGGATTTGAGTATCGGAAAACTTTGCAAATGTTGTGTGTGGCAGAAAGAACAGTTGAGAATAAGTTGTCATCTCCCTGCCCGCTTCCCTCTGCTCTGGCTGGAGGGAGAAGTGAATTTCAGTTAATTATAGAGACATTTGTGTCTGCACAACGTGTTACACAACCTCCACAATTAGGCGTGGCTGCGGGGTACGTTGCCTGGTGGGTGTGGTGTTTCGATGAATGGAAAAGGAACACCATGGAGGAGGGCAAACTTCATCCAGATAATGCTGACAAAGTGCAGCTTTGGCACAAAATTGTTGCAGAAATTTATTATTGGCTTAAGGGAGCATCAATGGACAGCAGCAGCAGCAGCAGCAGGAGCAGGAGCAGCCGCGGTAAAAGGGAAAGAAAGAGCCAAAGAAAGAGGAAAATGAAACTGAAGAGTGTGAGTGCACTTTGGCGCTGAAAACCGTGAGTTATGCCCCCAGGCGCTGCCTCGACCAGCTCCGCTTCCACCTCTCATCTACTACGTGTCCTGTGGCAAGTCCCTTCGGTTTCTCGGTTTCTCCGTTTCTCGGTTCTCGCTAGAGCATAAAACGGAGCCACCAAAAAGATACTTTACGACATTAAGCCGAAGAGTTAAAGCTCCGCCACGCCAGAGCTGCACAAAATGCGAGCAAACTACCAAATGCAAACTGATGGCAAAATTAATCTACTAGAAGAATGCGATATGGAATCTCGGATGCGGCCGCTCCCAAGAGCCAAGCATCGATTTATGCGTGTGCCAGGTCTTAGGTGTTTGCTCCCAGTGAATTTGCTGAGCCACAAATTTAATTATTTTAATTAAAAAAGCAATTTGTTGTTTGCTGGGCGACATGTGAGACCGATTTCTGGGTAAGAAGACAGCCTCAACAATTGCCAACAATTAGCCATAGCAAAAAATGTTAATAAAAGTGCGGTCATTGTTGTTGCACCACATTGTTTGTGGCGCCGCACTGTGTTAAGCTGCGCTGCCAACGCCACTTTGGCCAGTGACTTGTCCAATTATTATAACAACGGGAGAGGACAGCACAGAACGGAGCAGAATGGAGCAGCAGAGTGGTGAAAGGGAAACGGCATTCAAAATGGTATGCCGCAGGACACACTCGCACAGGCAGGTTGTCGTTGTCGTTGTCGTTCTCGGTGTCGGTGTCCTTGCAGCCAAGAGCCAACCAAACGGGAGCGTCAACTACAAACTTTTTTCATATCCTTTGACAATTATGCGACCAGCAGACGACACATACGCACATCTAAATACAAATATATGTAATATACGTGTGCGTGTGTGTGTGTGTGTGTGTGTGGTGTCTATAATGGAAGTGCACTTTTGACCAGGATGCAAGGGAGGACAGAACAATGTCCCCATTCGACAGTTGCCATTCCGACTGCCAAAAGGGAAGTGGGAGGGCCACAACTTTTGTCAAATTGGGTTTTTTATGTGTGTAACACACACGCACATAGCCACACACACACTCACACTCACACTCTGACTCTTTTAACGCTAACTTTTGTGCAACTCTCTCTACCGCTCGCTCTCTGTTGCTGCAACAGCTTGTGGCCGAACATTGTCAGCGTTAGTTTTAATGGGGAAGCGAAATACATATTGCAAAAATTATGAAAAATAAATGGAAAAAGTTGCGAGTGCAGTCAAAATTCTGGATATAAACTGGAATACATAAATAAATACACTCGTACTCATCGAATATTCCTTATTAAAAGTGTCCTTTTGTCTCTTTCAGGTAAGTTCCCATTAATCGCAATATTCTCAACAAGTTCGTAAGTAAATGCCACAAATTTCCCATAAGTAAACTGACTCTAATCATTGAAACCCGTTGAAAACATGCGAATTGTTGGGGTTTTAAGATATTTTGGCAACCCGAAATAAAGGTTGTTGGAAGCCCTAAAGAGCCTGACTGTCGGAATGAACTTGAATCATTTTTCAAAATGCATTTAATTTCGTTCCATTTTGTCGTTTTTCACTTTTGGAGGCGCACAGAGTCGGCCTCTGCCGCTGTCAACGTGTCCGCTCTCAGACCTTTGACAAATCAAATGGAGAAAAAGTTATAAAACTTCATTTGTAAAAGTGCTGCGTCATGCCGGGAAGAGACAGAGAGAGAGAGAGAGAGAGAGAGAGGCAGAGGCAGTGGCATGACTGGAAGGATGTGTGAGTGAAAAGCACGAGTTAGACAAGTCATCAAATAAATCCCTTTTAGGTATAAAGTTCTTTACTTTACTTTACTCCACTTTGCTTTGCTTACACCACCCACCACCAGCTCTGTCTGTCTGCCACATTGCCCCATGCCCCATGCCGCATGCCCCATGCCTGGCGTCTGGCGTGTCTCCGCTCTCTCTCTCTCTCTCTACATTTCTGTATGCTGCAACTGTTTGAGCCGAGAATTTAGCAAGTTTTTTGTCTTGTTTGACAAACGCCAAGGACAATGACAAGCCATTGAGACGGAGAAGGATACACGCAAAGAGCGAAAGAGATAGGGATAGGGGTAGGGGGAGTGGGGAGTGGGGGAGCAAAGGAAACGGAAGTTGATTCTTTGACTGCGAGATTTCCACTCTGCTCCATTGATTAGTTGGCAAACATTGCAGTGGAGTTTAAATTGTTGGATAATCATATCATGGCATGTCATCGCAGTGCTCTCTCCCTCTCTCTTTCCCTCTCCCTCTCTCTCTCCCTCTCTCTCTTTGTCTCTTTGTTTATCTCTCCTTTAGCATTTCTGCTCCATTTAGCCCCCCAATGTCATCAATCACGGGCATTATAGCCAATTGAGCAAACATTGTGAATTTGTCATGGTTAAAAATCGTTTTGTTCAAAGCTAATTTTCTTGCCATGACTTTTAATTGGCTTTCAATGCGGTCTGCTATCGGTTCTCGCTCTCCGCTGCACTGTTCTGCAATGATTCTCGAATGTCTATCCACTATCTCGTTTCCCTGTCAATTTCCATTTGAGCGGATGTGTGCCGAACAAACTCAATTGATTTCCCTTTGCCCTGCCTCAAGGTGGGGGCGCTGCCTCTTGCTGCCTCTTTCCACTTCCACTTCTCCATGGCTCATAAGCCACAAAATGCATTTCTCTGGCAATTTCCTTGTTTGGCCTCATTTTTATGCTGCATGTTGCATGCTTTACGGCGCCACTGTGTTGCCACATACTTCTTTCCGCACACACACACACACTCGCATTTGCCACTTCATCTGCTTAGTTTCTTCTTCATTCTCGCATCAGCCTTGAATCAAGTTCTGCAGGAAATCATTGCACCCAAGAGCGGATATATGTATGTATCCTTGCCTCCTGCCACACTGCCACACACACACACACACACACACGTACACACTCTTTTCTGTGTGTTTTTTTTTTTGCCAGCTGTCTTCGCCACTTCAGCCCGCCGCTTAAGTTGCACAAAATGTAATACATTTGATTGCACTCATGTTCAAGTTCTGCTGCCAAAGTGGCTGCCTGCCTCCGTCGCTCTCCCGAAAAAGCAAAAAAAGAGTAAAAAGAAAAGAGTGGATAGAGTCGAGAGTAAAGCGAAACGGATGCATGGCGATGCCCCCAGACCATGCTCCAGTTTGCCAGCTCCTTCGCTCCGGCATTCCTCCTACAGCATCTTGGCCAAGTTTTCAATGTGGCCATCAGGCTGCCATCTCTCTCTCTCTCTCTCTCTCTCTGGAGTGTGTATCTGTGGTGTGGCTTATATAAGCTTGAAAATGCTACAAATTGATAGATCCGCCAACACATTGGCCACACCAAGAGCAACAGCTATCTGGTTATTAGAGCCAAAAGACTGCTGCATGGATGAGCAAGGAATAAGACCTGTCTGAAAATCCCAACTTAAAGCGATATTCAGACTCGGATTTAAGGCAGATTCACAGCTGGAAATATCCATAGATACATCTCAAATGGATTACCCTACACAGAACACACTTTGCCATTCATTAGTGGTGCTGCAGCGCCACTCCATTCCATTTCGCTTTCATTAGCTGGCATTAATAACCATTAGACCGGCTCCATCCAATCCATCCACCGCAAATACTCCAATACTGTCTCTGTGGCTGCTCTTCTCTCTCTCGCATCATTCACAATTAAATGGCATTACGAGGCGGCGGCGTGTGGCATCCATCGAGCTCAATCAAAACTGACATGCCAAGTGGCCCAAAGCACCGAGAAGTTCGGCCTCAACGTCACGCAACAAAAATGGATGGTTAGCAAAGGGCAGGGTCCGAGTCCTTGCCTACAACACCGCTAATAGCTCCTAACTGCCCGGACAGTTGCATCATTAGACTGCGAGCAACAGCAGGGGGACGGGGACTCTGCTCTGCGATGCGTTGGGGCAGAAGGAGGAGGCGGAAATTCCGTCTCCGGCAAACGGCAAGCGGCAATCCACACCCGCATGGAACATCGTCCTTTCACATTGGGCCAGGTCAAAGCATCGACATGTTAATAGCTTTGAACTTTTCGCAAATTGCAAGCACTGTACCCGGAGCCAGAGCCAGAGCCATGGCCCATACCCCACTGCACCCCGCACCCCACCTGCAGGACTCTGCTCGAACTGCATTTACCGTTGGACTGTTAATTACCGTTATTGAACTTGTTTGATTGGCACAAGTTGAAAAGTTGGACGAGCGCTGACCGCACCAGCAATACTCCCACTCCTCCACCCACTCCCACTCCCACTTCCAATCCCTTCTCGCTGAATCGTGAGGATGAGTGTGCGAATGGTTGTGGATGCCACAGTTTTGCTGTGGCACTTGTAACTGCGAAATACATGTACTCGTACGAATCATTTTCGTGTTCGTTTGGAGGGAAACTCTCTGCCTGGCTGCACTCGCCCTGCCCCCCAGCCTCTCCGGCCAATTACGCTCTTTGTATATGCACTTTTCATTAATGGAATGAAATCTTTAAGGATTGCTACACAAATTATGGACTGCCAGAAAAAGCTGTGGAAAGTGCATTCAGCGGACAGAGACAAGAAGTGCATTCAATGCTCGATGGCTGGCTGGCTGGCCGACTGGCTGGCAGGCAATTGGCAGGCGAAGGAAAGAAAAGCCAAACAAAATGGCGGCGGACATGCGAAAAGTTCTTAGAAATTGTCCTGCTTGTCCCCTGTCAGCGCAGTGCTTTTGCTCTGTCTGCTGTCTTCTGTCTTCTGTCCTCTGTGGACGTGTACGTGTACGTGTAGCTTGCACTGTTCTCATTGCTTTTCCCACTTGGCAAACTGCAACTTCTCGCGTGTGCCCCACTGTGGCACTAGCATTTGATGTTTAACTTGACTTTTTACTGGGATGTGTATGTACTGCAGAACTTTGCCACAACTCTGCTTTTCCCTC
Organism: Drosophila subobscura; assembly: GCF_008121235.1. Lineage (NCBI taxonomy): Eukaryota > Metazoa > Arthropoda > Insecta > Diptera > Drosophilidae > Drosophila > Drosophila subobscura. Next base: position 7,222,214 of record NC_048531.1, read on the forward strand.
ACCACGAATTGGAGTTGGAGTTGGAATTGTGGAACGGATGGGGGATTTATGGTGCCCGCAGCTCGACTGCCAGTTCGTCGCACGGGTGTGATGCCAAAGAAACTTTATCCTGCCGCCATATGCTCATGGATCCTGGCTTCGAGCACTTGCCAGCGCATATGTAATCAGTTTTAAGTCGCCTGTAATGCCACCAGATGATAGACATCCTTTCAATTTCGCACACACACTTAAACCAATCATTTGCAAAGAAAAATCCCAATAATGAAGACAATTCATGAGTTTCCACTGCATTGGCAATTAATGCAAACTCTTCAAAGAATAAAGTGTAGAGACAATAAAATCTTGTTTGCAATTGAATTCACTTTGGCAGCGGCCTTTCGGGGACAAAAAGGTGGAGAATTTATGGCAGCTTTTCCTGGATTTATAGCTGCTGCTGTTCAGTTGCTAAACATAAGGGAGAGGATCTAAGGATCTCCTTAATTGCCGCTCCAGAGTCTCATACATCTACACTTTCATCTCAATGATGTGTAATCCAAACTTTGCCCTGCCCTGCCCTATTTTTGCCCCACTCCTCGATTTTATATTTATCTTCTTTTTGTTCGTCGCCCGAATTCAATTTCTCTTCAATTTTCTACTTTCACTCTGGTTCAATTTACAAAATTGAATACTGGCGACGGAACTCGATTTTCTCACACATGTCTCCTCCCCCTGCCCTTCTCCGGAGAGAGACGTTGGGTCGCGGGACCTGCCTTTGTCTTGGCCGGGTTGCGTAAGTTGGCGAATTATCTGTTATCTGTTGGCCAGTTGAAAGGGGAGCTGACGGGAGGCTGGATGCCGGCTGGAGCCAGTAAGTGGCTGAAGCTAGTAAGTAGCAAGACAGACAATGGGATGAAATAAGGTTAAAGTGCTTACAAAATTCTGAAAGAAGAGCAGTCTGAAGTCTGATCTGTAATAAAATTAAACTCCAATCTAAAGAAGAAATCTGGTGAACATTTATCTTTAGTCGTTTCCCGAATCTTTATTTTTAATCACTCGTCTTGGTTTGTGTTTTTTTTTGTAGAATTCTTACACTTTTTTCCACTGTGGCGTCATCAGTTGGTCCCTTGCCTTTGTCTCAAACCTTCATCGACTGTCAATTGCTTCATATCCTACCTTAAACCCACACACACACACTCTGACACACAAACACCAACGCATACAATTGCCTTGGCACGCATTTTCATTTAAATACACACATATGTATGTATACATATTCACACATACATATATGAAAATTGCCATTTTCCTTCAGTGATTTTTATTGGTTTCCTCCACCCATTCTAAGCCTCGGCTTTTTCCGTGCTGCCACACCCGCACCCACACACACATCATTGCCAGCATCGTTGACAGTTTTACGTTGTGTGTGGGTGAGGGACGTACAGTGACTTACATAAGTAGGTATACATACATACTCAGGCAGCAACGGCTCCTTTGTGTGTCATTTAGCTTTTGTCTCACGCGTGCCACCAACCCTGCTGCCGGCTGCTGCCGTCTGCTGCCAGCCCCCCGCCCCCCTTTAATGACTGCTCTTCAATTTCCCTTTCTTTTTTGTGCCAAGTTTGCAGTTTTTGCAGCATTTTTATATGAATTTTATAGATACGTGATATATTTTTCTGATGCGCTCATCCCCTTCTCACATTTTATTATCGAAGTAATATCTCTACCCATTCCATCCCCGTGCCGCCCACAAACATTTTTTCTGTCTTTTTATTGTGTGTTGTGTAACTGTTTGCCGCAAAAAGTAAGCCGTCTGCTTGCCTTAGGTTCGAACATCTTTGTCCAACATCCGGCCCTAGGTGCGCCCCGTTATGTTCGAGGGCAGATTCTCTATTTTTACTTTGCATTGCGCTTTCCGCAACACCAACAATACACGTTTGATGTTGGCTGTGCCCGCAAACAAAGCTCTTGCTTATCTCTCAACACGATCTCCGTTGCTTTACCTGCTTCGCCCTCTCAGCAAAAACAACAACAACAGCAATACACGTTTCGCATCTTTGTCCAACATCCATTGCCAGATGCGGCCCAAGCTGCGCCCCGTTATGTTCGAGAGAGTCTCGCTCAGGGAGAGGATCGTAGAGCGAGACGACAAGAGCAGATGCTCTATTTCTACTTTGCATTGCGCTCTCCGCAACACCAACAATACACGTTTGATGTTGGCTGTGCCCGCAAACAAAGCTCTTGCTTATCTCTCAACACGATCTCCGTTGCTTTACCTGCTTCGCCCTCTCAGCAAAAACAACAACAACAGCAATACACGTTTCGCGTCTGCCCATGCATGGCGTTGTGTAAACATTTGGCGAAAGAATAAAGTAGAAAGCAGTCCCGTTATTGTCTCAGCACTCACAAGCGAATGAGTTTCTTGGCGGCGCTGGCGACACAATAATTAAGAACCGGATAAAGAGTAATGTAAACTTTAACTATCTTTATTTTCCACATATATTGAATGGTACAAAGACATAAAGTGATTTTGTGTAGTGGAAAAACTTTTCGAAAATCACTTTTCCATCAATTATTACGAGTACTATCATTTTCTGTCTTTCTCTCTCTTTCTCCCTTTTGTCTTATTCGCTTGACTTTACTGAGATATATGTAAAAAACGCATAAATATTCAAACTTTTTCGATGGCTTCGTTTATTCTTGCTCAAAGAAATTATTTATTTTTATTGCCTTGCTTTTGGTGGCTCTGTCGCTGCCGCCCCTTTTGATTATTTTTATTTTTCCGCCTCGAGTTGCTTTTATTTGCAAGCTATTTTCATTTGACAAAAAAGTTTCATCGGGACACCGAACACCCCCGCTCCGCAGCTGATGGAATGCCCTTCCCAGCCACCGCCACCGCCACCGCCACCGCCACTAGCTTTATGTTATTGACTTTAATAACATTTTAGCTGCAGGGCATGAGAAAATATTTGTATAAAGCGTGTTTTTTGTCCTTTCTGCATTTTTTGTTGTCCTCCCTTAAGGAGCACAATCGGGAGTTTATTCCGATTCGGTTTGACTTTGTTTTTTGCCGGCTGTGTCGATACAGCAGCATCAGGAGACCTGAAATTGATTTCTGTTGACGTTACCGTTCCACTCCCCCCCCGCCCGTATAATTTATGCAGCCAGCCGGCCAGACTCCAAAGCTATTAGCTGGGGTCTCGCTCCCCCAAGGATACTCGTAATTGCTCAAGCGAAATTTCATTACCAAAAACGAGAAAACGAGACAAAATGCAGTCGCGGCAGACAGGCAGGACAGGGTTCGCGTGTGATAAATTCCAAAAGAGGTCGAGTCCATGTCGCAAATTTTCATCCCAGTCTTGTGCGGCAGCCATTTTGTTGGCGCTGCACTAGAAAATGGCGAAATGGTAAACTGGCTGGCGGCTGTGGCAGCGGCAGCGGCATCGTTGTCGCCATTTTTGTTTATGGCCGCATTTGTCACGGAAAATTGTACTGCCAACTGGCAGAGATGGCAGCCCCATCTCCAGCTCTTGTGTGCTCCTCTTACGCCTCTTTTTTCACGTTAACAATGGGCGCGTAAAAAATGTGAATGAACCGAGAACACTCACCTTACGTCTGCCCGCGGGGGGAAGGAGTTCGGATCTTCTGGCACGTTAATGAAGCTGCCCGAAAACGAATAGATTGAGGGCACGAGGGAAAAGGCTGTAGCTCGTCTGACTACTCATTAGAATTTCCAAAATGTGGCTTGAGCTTAGAATATTGAATTACTTGGAAAATCAATAAACTGCCGCAGGCCTTCCCCCCACAGCACTAAGATGAGAGGAAAAGAAATGAATGGAAATTGATAACAAAAGCATAACTGACACAGATATGGAGTGCATTCCAACGAGTCCCATTCACGTTTGCATTTCGCATTCACATTCACATTCGCATTCGCATTTTCATTTGCCATTCTTTTGTGTATGTGTATGTGTGGGAAATTCAGCGAAGCGAATGCCCAAAACGAATGCATAACTTCAGATTTCATCAGAGAAGAATGCAAAAAAAACACACGCATTGCCATTGGCATTGCCATGCCCCCTGTGCCGCCGGGGAGCGGCAGCACCGAGAAGGAAATGAAAATGACGGCTTTTCCACTGCCCATCGGCCGCAGTGGAGTGCAGAGAATTGGAAAAAGTCTCTCTCTCGCGGGTTAGGGATACATTTTGCAAGCCAAAACTAAAAATTTCATATCTTGTGTCGGCAGAAAACTAATTCGCCGTCAGAGACAGGGACAAGGCCATAACAGGAGCAGCCCAGCCCAGCCCTCTCTCTCTCTCTCCAACTTTTGTCTGTCTGTTTTGGCTGAGCCAATTATTGTTTTGTGGCTCTTTCGTTTTATTACGTAGCCGCAGCGTTGGCCCATTTACGGTACACGAGCCTCCACGGAGAAGAGCATTTAATGTGCAACCAGAGAGAGAGAGAGTGTGGGAGAGCGAGCGAAAGAGAAAACAATTTTGTCAGCTTATAAACAGTAAAAATGAAACGGCAAGCAAGCCACACACACACGCATACACACACAAGGAAAGGCCGCCGCCGCCGCCGCCTGAAGGCGCCATTCCCACATCACAATAAAGCGCCATTGAGACACAGAAAAAACACATACACATACACCCATGCAGAGCACATAAACACCTACACACCAATCACATGTGTGTGTGCGTGTGTGTGTCTTGCCTTCAAGGCTGCCTCTTTATTACATTCACTGGCGTATTATTTTCATTATTTTCTCCGTGCCAAGGGATCCATGGCATGGGGCTGGACAATTTAATGAAAATCTGCCAAGGAAAATATGAGGGAAGGTTGTGCTGCTGACTGATTGAGATGCCAGGGAAATATTTAAATCTGAAAGCAACGTTTTGGGCTGGAGACTTCTTCATCAGCTATCGAATGCACGGAGCACGGAGTAAGGTTGAACGCTTAATTTCATTGACCCACTCACGTCCGTCTGCTGTCATCCGGCATTCACAGTGCGAACCGGAGTCTCCGATCAAGCACATCGAGGAGCGTCTTCAAATGGGAATGACAGCGCGCAACGGATATGAGCTGCAAGTGCTGCAGTGTCCACAGCATTCCTGCTGTAGTTGTGTCACGTTGATGAGCTTGTTGTCGAGTGTTGTCCCGAGTGGAAGTCCGGCAAGTTCGGGCCACTGGTAGTCCCTGAACTGTTGGCCGTCTGAAAGCTGTTCAAACAACTTGGCCAACAGTGGCAGTGGCAGAGGCAGAGGCAGAGGCAGTCGCTTCTTTTGCCATTCTTGAACCGCGTCCACTTCCTCCATGTCTCTCCGTGCTGCTTGCACTTTTGTGATGTCTGTTTGATGTGCAACAGTTGCACTTGAAGTGGCCATTCGAGATGCAGTTGCAGTTGCAGCTGCAGTTCCCGTTGCTGTGGCAGTTGCAGGCAGCTCGAGTGGAGAACTAATACATGAATAGAGTGAAGAGCAAGCCATGGAAGAGCAAGGACCCTTGAGGAATATCCCCCGTTTTCATTTCAATCATCCGTGGAGAATGAGAGAATGCTGCCAGCTGTTGCAGTTGTCTCGAGAGATGCCATCAAAATTGAATTCAAAGCCGGGCGATGGGGGGAAATTAAGCGGAAACTCTGCTCGCGATTTATAACAGATGAAATATATGGCAAAAAATATTTAGAGTGGAAAAACGATTCTTGAATCTGTGCCGTAATGTGGGCCACTTGCCACATGTCTCCAGCCATGGCACACATACAGGGATTTTCCATTAAGTCTCGGAGCAGAAGAAAGCGGACGGGTGAGCCGCTCAGCTGCCACTAAGCGGAACAGAGCAGAACGGAGCCAACCGGCTCTCCTCCATCTCGGAGCTTATGGAGGCAATCAGCGAGTGCCACCACTCTCGACTGACGCACGGGCTGACAGAGGCAGGGGCAGGGACAGGGGCAGGGACAGGTGCATGTGTATTTGCATGACATTTCGCCAAGAGATGCCAGGAGATGCTGCACTTCAAACGGAAATTGCGACATACATATTGCCCTTTTGCCATGCCACACACACCCGCACACCCCCGCACACCCACCGCTGCTTCCGTTTTCGTTTCTGTTTCTGTTTCTGTTGCTGCCACTTTCTGCTGCTCCCCAATATGTGTGGCACGTCTGTCTAGTTTTCGTTTTCGCTCGCTCTTTCGCTCTTTCGCTCCTTCGCTCTTTCCATTTCTTTTCGTTTTCTTTGTTAAGGGGTGGGGGGTGTGCCTACTAAGTGTTTTCTAAATTACAGTAATTTATTACAGCATGTGCTCCGCTCATGCCTGGTGCTGCTCCTGTGTGCTCGTCTTCAAATGCATTGCAATTGCAAATGTGTGTCAGAAGTTGCATCGCTTTTGGCATTGGCTTTTTGCCGGCTCACCTGCCGCCTCGCTGCTGCAGCAACAACTCCTCATGCCACTTGTTTTTAGTCCTTCTTTGCATCTGCCAGTTGTTGCACATCTGACGCTTAATACTTTGAAGAGCCCCAGACAGACGCTGACTGACAGAGTGGCTGACTGGCTGACTGGCTGCTGCCTGCAAAATGGTTAGCTCTAAAATTCTACTAATTGTTTTGCCGCCAATTACGTGCACGAACGTGTGGTTCTCCCTCACTCTCTCCCTGCGTGTGTTTCTCTTTATTAGAATTTATTTTCTACACCCGTTGTACCTGACATTTCAGACACGGAAACTCCCAACACTCGACACTCACCTTGCATGTAATTTGTGAACATTTCTCGACAGCTAGTGCCACATTTTGTGGCGTCTATGTGGGCTGCTGTGGCAGCTGTGTGCCTCCGACGAATACTTTAGCTCAGACTGACAGAGTGGCAGACTGGCAGTTGAATGTGGAATCAATATTCGACGCTCATGTTCAAGAGTTGCAAAGATAAAATAATATTTGTGTAAATAAATAAAGTCATCTGTTCTGTCCATACATTTCGCATCTTACGGCATAACGCGCATACGCAGCGTTGAGCAGTGCCGAGAGAGAGAGAAAGAAAGAAAAATAAGTAAATGATTATTTAATATTTATGTTTTAATGTTGAGTAGCGGGGTGGGCGTACTGGGAGGCAACTTGCATCATTTTTCATGCCCGGCAGTCGTAAGTGCCGCACAGGTCCGTGGCTATTAATGCCAGTTGATTGGTCAGCAGAGGGTGCCCACAGCAGGAGCCAGACACAATGAACACAGACACGATACAGCCGGCACACACATGTATTTATTATTTGGCCAACGTTAGTGATTATTTACGCCTGATAAGGCAAAGAGGGGCTGGGGCTGAGGCTGAGGCTGTTTTGCAGGGTGTAAAAATGATTGAATGCGGCGAACTGGACTCGCCATGCCGAGATCTCAAATTGGAATTGAATGTGGATGTGGATGTGAATGTGTATTGCTTTCTTCTCTCATATATGTACATATATTCAGTCGAGTGTGTGTGTGCGGGTCCAAATGGATATTTTTTTGCTTAGACAAACGAATAACCCAATGTCCTGAGTGATTTATTTACTGAAATGCCAGAAATGGAAAAGCTGTACTTGGCGAGGGAAAAGGTTTTTTGTGGTTGTTGTATTTTTTGGTGGTTTTCAGTTTCATATAAAAGCAAGTAAAATGTTAACTTTAAGTTCAAAACTCGTACGTAAATCTGTATTTATTTTATCAATCATCCCATTGAGCGTCCGAGTGCCGAGTGCCGAGTCCACTCGCATTTTCCTTACTTCTTCCACCACAACATGCCAAAAATAAGTAAGGAAGAAAGAAAAACAACCCATTGAACCGTAGAGACAATCAAAACACACACACAATACCTCCCCTCCCGTCCTCCCACCCACAATCCCACACAAAGGGGGAAAGGAAAAGCCCTCTCTCTCTCGCTCTCTCTTTTGCGCTTTCCACATCAATGGAAAAGTGAAAAAGGGCTGTCCACTCGTGGCGAGAAGGGAAGCGGGCCATAGATGGATGGGGCTGAGTGGTTGGTTGGCTGGTCGGCTGGTCGGCTTGACGGCACGTTTAATGAATTGGAAGGTAATAAGCAAAGCATTAAGGCTATTTCTTCATCATCTCTCACCCGTCTACCGTCGACCATCTCCCTTCGATGGCCGATGGCTGGCCTTCACTTTGATTATTGATTTTCATTGAAGGCGTGGAGCAGAGCATTTTTTTGCTCTTGGATTTTGCTGTCTTATTGGATTTGTGTCTGAAGCAAGGGGCAGGGCAGGGGCTGAAGGAGCTGCCAAAGTTAATAAGATTTGCTTTTTGTGTGTGTTTCCCTTGCGTTCCCTTTCATTCCCATTTTTTTTGCTGTTATTAGGGCGTTGGTGCGGGGGAGGGAATTAATTAAAGCCCATAAAAAATGGTCGAGTGCCAGGAATGCAATAAAGTCAACGAGAATTGAGAATGGAGAATGGAGGAAGGGCAAAATGGAACATGGGAGAGTGAGGGAGAGAGAGTAGCCGCAAAAAACTATCCGGTGGCCAAGTGGACTCTGTGGGGCGGCACGGAGCGAGCACGCATCATTTAAGCGCTAAATTATAGCATACTTTTATGCGGCAGGTTATAATTCACAGTACGTGCGAAATGCACTTGCACGGGCCCAGTGCAAAATTATCATTTTAATTGCGCATTTCCCGACGCCACTTCGACAAACAGAAAAAAAAGAACGGAATAGTTTGGGGAAGACCGGGAAAAGCGGCGGCAAAGTCAAAGCAAAAGCAAATAAATTATGCTGCAGCCAGAAACAACATTTTATTGCCCTGCGCCTCATTTTATTTGCATTCATTTGCCGCTCCCCTGCCGGGCGCTGCAACTGTGGCAGCGAAACTTCTATAGGAAGTGCAACGCCCCCGCGCGTCTGCCCCGCCGTTAAATGTGGAAAATTAAAAAGCCAGCGCCTCGAAATGAAAACATGATAGAGTCGCACAAGAGGCCAGCGAGGAACAGGAAATGGAAGCATGCCCCACAAAGTTGCCATCGAAATTTGGTCACGTCACGTGCTGTGGAACGCGCTCTCTCCATTGCCCTCTGTGCGGAGTTATTTACGTGCCGCGCACATTTTTTGGCGCTTAATTCATGTTCATAGAGAAAGAGAGGCCAACAAACAAACGGAGGGAAAGATAAAGAGATAGAGGAAGAGAGAGAGAGAGAGGGGGAGGGAGAGATTGGCAAACAAACAGAATGAAATTTGTTCGCTGGCTGACTTTTTGCTTGTTTGTTGACTGTTGACTGTGTGTGTGCGGGGCGCAAAACTGCAGCCATGTCCCGCCAGAGTTGTCGTTGGAGGCGCAACGCGACGTATACTTAATTTGCGGTTGGCACTGGTCACACAGCACGTCGACGGGGCTAAGTGCGCTACGCCTAATGACCATCAGCAAGCAACGAACAGTGCATAGGAGAGGCCAGCTTAGGGCCTAGAAGTAGGTGAAGCGCGGATACGCTTTCGTTTTGTTGCAAGAGCCTCAATGGGGAGACGCAAGGCCACTCAGGCATACCCTTGCCACATTGCAGGGTCTCTCTCTCTCACTCTCGAATGATGATGGAACAAAGTGCCGACCTTTTTGGCAAAGTCGCCAAGCGACATAAATATTACGAAAGAAGTCACGAAAGCAGCAGGCAGCCTCGGGCCAGCCAGGCGGGCACAGAGGCGCTTCCTCCCCTTTTTATAGATGGTAAATGACCTACGAAACGAGTTTCTTGCATTAAATACGAGCTATATACGGAGCAGCCGTAATGTTTTATCTAATTTTTGTAATGCTGCGCGTGCTGAAGTGAGAAATATGGCCAGGCAACGTGGTCAACAGGAGGGACGGAGGGATCCTCCATGGTGGGTAGGGAGACAGACCTAAGGCAGGGCTATCAATTTCTATTAGGCCCAGGCCATTCCCGCTTGCCACTCGTTTCAAGTGCAGCCTCAGAGTGGAGCAAGGGGATGGATGGTAAAGGGTTTGCCGCAAGAGCGGAAAAAACAAAACGGCGAAGCTGCAACGGCAACAGCAACAGCAGCGGCAGAGCAAAAATTGCTCTTAATTGGCGGCAACCATTAAATGCAATTTATCAAACAGACGACAGACCCACACACACACACGCACACACACAAGAGAGAGAGAGAACGAGCAGAAGAGAGACAACAGTTGACAATTAATTTGACACAATTGCAAAGCAGAGAAACGGCACAGAGACAGTGTCGAGAGTGGAGAGGCAAGAGGCCACAGAACCGAGCGCACCTGACCGAAGGTGTCCCCAATTGCACCTGACTACCAGCCTTTCCCCTTCCTACCTTCCCCTTCTTCCGTTTAAAGTTGACATTGTGTAAATGCCGCTGACATCTCCTCTCTCTCTCTCTCTCTCTCTGTGTTTGTGTGTGTGTAATGAAGCATTATGTGGCATGAGCTAGAGGGGCAGCAGCGGGGGAAAGTTGTTGAAACATTAGATGCGGCGCGAGGCACTGCAGAAGCACAGCAATGGAAAAGGAACTTCAATATTCAACTAACGAATTAATTAATAATCAGCAAAAATCGATGCATATTGCCTGCAACCTCTGTGTGCACTCAAATGAAGACAATCATTTTGTAGACCGAATGGGGAGCCGATTAAAAGGCTTTTAGTTTCCAATGGCAGTAATGAGGATGCCGCACACGCTGCTGGCGGCGTTCCTGCTCGTGCTGTTTACTGGCTAGCCACGCAGCATTGCCACAACAGCCGCACCACTGCCACCGCCACCGCATGCCAGGCAAAGTGCAGCCCCATGCCACATGGCACATGGCCCGACCCCAGGCAGCCACGCAGCTCCTGCCACTCGGCGCTTGCATTAAGTGGCGGTTGGCAAAGTTGTCGACGTTGTGGAACTCGCACAATGCACACGCCAAGAGACTGCATATAGCCGTAAGGTGGAGGCTCCTCTCGTTCAGGTGCAAGTTGCAGCTGCCACACGGAACAGGGGCAGGGGCAGGGGCGGCAGTACTTGGAGTTGCTCTGGGAGGCGGGCCAAGAGACCTGCCAGCTGCTCGTATGTATAAATGCCTTAAGGGCATTAACCTAATCAACGCTCAGTGCGTGGCACAAAGCTCTCAAGCAGTTTCGTGGTGTGTCGGGCTTAGGGTTGGGCTGGGGAAGTGTGTTGACAGTTGACTTCCGTGATGGGTGGAGGTATTGACTAGCCCTGTGAGTTATTGTTTAATGTTTGGACTGCAAGTCCACGAGGATACTGTGACGTAGAGCCACATCCATGCACATATCAAAGTGGAGCCGTGGGAGACAGCAAACCGTTGAGCAAACAAATGCGGATTACGAGCATTCTGATGCCTCGAATGAAACGTAAAACAAAGCCAAAAGTTGTGTGAAAAAACGATAAATGGAATGCGAATCAGTGGATCGAGGGGAGGCACTTCCCTGGCCAATCCCTCTGACAACGTCTAATGAGCGAATGAATGGAGTGAATGCCATGCATATGATTTGTGGAGTCTTCAAAAACTAATTGACAAGCAACCTCTGCAGTGGCCTCCAGTCTTCGCTCTCAGGGAGGGAGAGGTGGCTGCCCTGTCCTCGAGTGTGTGTGTGTGTGTGTGTGTGTGCGTGAGTGGGCGTGGCAACATCATTAAGCTTACACGCACAGCTCGAAAAGCTCGAAAGGTGGCTGCAGCCTCGCCCGGCGAGGCGAAGTGAGTGCAGGAGGAGGCTGATGAGGCCAAAGCCAAAGCCAACGTCAGTTTTGTGTAATTTCCGGCACAATCTTCACTTACAACTTAAGTTACAGCACAAATACAAACACAGCTACAACTACACACGCAAACAGAACCCATACAGGCGCACACAGGAGGACCGGGCATAAAGTGCTGCATACTTTTAAGCTGTTGCGAAAACATTTTAGCGCATGTGGTCTGTCTGTGTGTGTGTGTGTGTCTGTGTGTGTGTGGGTGGGAGAAGCCTCGACTAGCCTCTAACTAACTTCAAGTTAGCAGTATGGTTGGGCGTACAGGGAGGCGGCACAGGATGTGCCAGGCAGAAATTTATTAGGCACATTGCATACTTTTGTGCGTTCACTTGAAAAATGACAACTTTAATTTAGAGAGATGAAGGGCCACCCCGTACTTCATCACCACCACCACCACCCAGAAAACAGGAAAAGGGCTGGAAGACAAAAGCGTCAAGCAGACAATGACAACGAAAGTCTACTGCCAGCACTCCGCTTCCAGCCGCTGCTTTTGTCAGGCAACGGCAACAAGCAAGCAGCAACCAGCCGAGAGACACCAGCACACACACAGACACGCAGTGGCACGCCCGGCTACAGTTGGCTCCCAGACAGGCACAAGGATGAGCTGGAGCTGGAGCTGGAGCTGGAGCTATAGTTGTCCTTTGATGGGATCACCCCTGCGCGCCCACACACTCTGCTGTCTCGTCTCAGATGAATATTAATTACCATTTGAAAGCTTGTCATACACTTGTGTAAATTTATCAACAACAACAACAACAGCAGCAGCAGTAGAGTGGAGTGCAGGCAGGAAAACAGGAACCACACACCAACGACAATAGGATCGGGGAGCGATAAGGGCGGGGGGTTGTCAGAGTAACAAGTCGTAGAAAGTTAGGCATGAAAATAGCTTTGGCTGTGTGTGTGCAGACGGGGGATTACCAGGGGATTTGCATGCACAGAGAAAACATTTCGAAAGAGATTTATTCGCAGCCCAAACGCCCCCCATCCCCCACCCCTGCCCCTGTCCCACTTTGATCGCATCCTAAAATGTGCATAAATAAATGCATGAGCTGTGCCGCCAGGAGCGTATGTCCTCGACTGTCCTCGTCTTTGGGAGACAACAATGCAATGTAATTGATACGCCCATTCCCATTCCCATTCCCATTCCTATTTGCATTCCCATTCGCATGGATCTAGTCCTGCCTGCCTTTGTCCTTTGGGATTCTTTCCACCTTGGAATCCCTAAAACTGACTCTTTGCTCGTTACTAATCGAATGGAATATCCTTTGTGTCGTTGCCGCAGGTACCACCTATACACAACCACAGAATATCAATGGCAAGCCCATGCAGAAGCCAAAGCCCGCCGAGCACCGAGCAGTCAGCAAGTGGCTGAGCATATCCAGGCAGGAGCCGCACAGCGTCCAGCTGCACGAGCAGCGGCTGGCGGAGCCAGTTGACCATAAGCCGAGCAGATGTGCGGCCAGGAACTGCAGCAAGGCCAAGTCGAAGTTGGCCCGGTGGAAGGACCAGCTGAAGGTCCATCAGGCCCATCGCGCGGCCCCCCATGTGGAGGCCAGGCGACGGCAGCGACGCGAGACCCAGGAGGAGGAGGAGCTGCTGGAGCCGGCGGCATCTAGGCCCACCTTGGTCGCGTCCACGTCCACATCGGCGGCTGCCACTACGGCAACGGCGGCCACCACCTGGAGCTCCACGAGAAGCGCCCATGGCTATGGCAATGCGTCGTCGGGGCCGGGTCTGGCGCTAACCACGCCCAAGGCCAAGCGGGTGCGCTCCACGCTCCACCTGGCGCCCGAGGATCTCAAGCCCAAGACCAAGGAGCCTGTCGTCATCATCGACGATGTGGAGGAGTTCGACAGCGGCGCTGGGCCGCGGGACGCATTCGGGCAAAAGACGACACGCGAGGAGGCGGAGGCGGACAACAGCGAGGATGAGGAGCCGCTGGAGCCGCGAGTGCTGCCGCTGCGGCCAGTGCCGCCGAATCCGTACGAGGATGAGGAGATGTCCGTCGTGTATGCCGAGCAGCACTCGGAGATTCGGCTGATGTGCGAGGTGGATCTGGACATTGCCTCCAGCATGTGGTACAAGAACGGCCAGGTGAGTGCTTCCATCTCTATTTCCATCTCTTTGCCTCTTTGTGTCTCGCTCTCCATCTCTTTCTCAAGTGGGGCTGTCAGGGCTGCCAACTTGTCCAGTGCTTTTTGACTTTAATTGCATTCTTAGCCTTTCACTTTAGCACTTGTCCCCTCCGCATCTGCATTCCACTGTTTCCTCTGTTTGCTCTTTGTTCGTTCTCCATCCGGGGAATGTCCTTCAAGGCCCAAGGTTCCTGCGCCCCGTCTCTGGAAGCACCATTTGTGCGAGTATTCTTCTGCCCGAGACGTCTCGAGTGGCAGTTTTTGCTCCTCTATTTGCCCCCAGCTCGCATCTGTGTGTCGTCTGCCGGCCATCGCTTATTTGTCGCGCTAACTGCCGCATTATGCAAATGGGATAATCGCCATTATTCCATAGTTTCTGATGTCAAAAGCGCTCGAGCTCGAGCTCGTTCGTGCAGGAGTTAAGTCTTTCAGTCTCCCGTCTGCCGTTTCTCATTATGATGCAGCGACTTTGAAGGCGGTGCAGCTGCAGTTGGAGGCTTCTTATGGGACAACTTATTGAGTAGGCAAAAATCGTAGTCTACCTTCGAGCGTCATGCAATTATAACGCTACAACAGGGCTGCCAACTCGCACTCAAAGTGCGTTGATTACACCCCAAGGGGAGGACTAACAGGCTAACATTTGTACAACTTTTAACAAAACAAAAAAGCAGAAAAAGAGAACAAAAAACCACTCGTACATAGTATGTATACATATGTACATGGTATGTATGTATTTATGTAGTTTTTCCTGTTGCTGTGGGAGTGTTTCTCTCTCTATCTGTGTGTCTGTGTCTGTTGTTCTTGCAGCTGTTTTCCTGTAAATACAACAAGTTGGCTGGCCAAGTTGTTGATGGGCAAATAATACTCGTAGTTGCAACACTTTCTGCACGTGCCCTCTCCCACTTGTAGGTTACACCTGCCCCAGCAGCAGCAGAGAGAGAGAGGGCAAAAGATGTGTGTGTTGCCGCACTCGTGAGGGCCAACGCATGCCAGCATTGTTGCAGCTACAAATGGAGATGGGAGAAGGAAGAGAGTGGGAGAGTGGGTTGGTGTGGAGTGGAATGGAATGGAATGGAAGCTGCTGTTGTTTGTCTACTCGTTGCGGTTGCATTTGCATTCTATATTAGATTCCGTTTGCTGGCACTAAATTGCCTGTCAGCAGCTTGCAACAGGATGCGAAAGACTGTGACTCTGTCCCGTCTGATTGCATTCTCTGGCATCTCTGGCTGCGGATTTTATTTGATCGCTAACAACTTGCACTCGCTCGCCGAAAATGATGCAATTGCTGCATCGATTGCGGGCTGTCAAATCTTCCAAGGACTCCAAGGACTCCATCCTGGGTTGCCACTTGCCGGGCTTTTGTTTTTGCTGCAGTTTGTTGGCTTTATTGTGCGATATTTCTCCCGCCTGGCGACAACTGCCAGACATAAACTTTAACCCCACCCACACCCCCACCCCTGTCCTCAAGGAGCATGCGGCTGGCATGGCACGGAGGCAAAGAGCCAACTGATATGGCGGTTTTATGGTTGCTGCCGTGTTGCATACTTTGTGGCGCTGGCAAACAGATTTATGGCTCGTGGCTCAGGTTTAAGTTCAACAAACTGTGCGCCTGTGTCTCGCAGACAGGGCTTCCTCCCCTGCCCACCGCCCACCGCCCCATGCCCTGCCCCTGACTCTTGGTTACCATAAATTGCATCACAGAGCACAGCGCCCTGGCCTGTCAAAAGCCGCACTAAGCCTCCATTAGTCAATTAGGAGCAAACTTAAGATGCAACATTAATAGACAGCTGGCTCTCTGCCTCTCCCTTCTCCATCTCCCGGGAGTGGAGCTGCAGCTGCAGCTGCAGCTTCAAGTAAATCACATCAAGTCCGCAAATTAATCACTCGGCGTCTCGGGTTGCCGCTGCCAAATGAAGAAAAGCCACAGTGCGGCACCACTTAGGGGCGGAAGAAGGCGGCAAGTTGCCTACTTTGTACCTTTGACAAGTTTATTGAGTTACGTACATTGTCGAGCGGTGGAGCCGTGGAGCCGTGGAGCAGGGGAGCGGTTGATCTCCGCGCTGCTCGGACGGACGCTGCGATGGCAAATAAAATCAACGCCATTGCAGCGAGAGCAGCAGCCACCTCTGGCCGCCATCGCGGCAAGCATTTCCCAGCGGTGCAATTGTATTAGTTGTGTTAAAACAAAAGCCAGCCATGTGTAAGAGCAGCAGCAGCAGCAGCAGCAGCAGAGACACGAGCCACGAGGCTGTGGCAATTACAACAATGATGCAGCAAGCAGGGCCGTGGCCGGGATGGGGCGTATGTGCAGACAAAAGCCAAAAGGGAAAGGCGGAATGGGGGAATGGGGGAATGGGGGAAGTAGATCCCCTTACACACCGCCAGGCGAATGCCCTGCTTATCTGCTCTGTTTGGAAGCAACATACACGGCAGGACTCTCTCTCTCTCACTCTTCTCTTTGTGCTAATGAAGATTTCTCGGAGGGTAAGAGCATTGCTCTTTCCGCTACGGATCCCGTGGCCCAAGGACATTATCCCCAGCTGTCGCTCTCTCTGCAGAAACAGGACTAGGACCAGGCCCACCGCCCAGCCTCCTTCTCCATTGACTTTTGTCTGATGCTCCCACACACAGACACAGACACAGACAAGACTCCTGCGTGCTATGGCTCTACGCTGCTTTCTGCTGCTCTCTGCTGCAAGTGCAACTGCGGCAATGACATGCGACAAGTGTTGCACTGACAGCTTGCAACATGAGCGACTTTTGTTGTACTTTCTGGAGCGTTGCACAATGCATTAGAGAGTTCCCGAGAGCATGCAGCATGCCCCCCCTCGCTGTGTGTTTGGGTGTGTGGCAAGGAATTTATTGTTGAAAATTATCAAGAGGCTAATATATTTGGCGAAAGCAATTTCAAGTTAGTAGCTTTGGGGGCAGCCATCACCCACAGGAGCTGCAAGGAGTGCAAGGCATGTGGCATGAGGATGGGGGGTGTGCGGAGCAGGGGCAGGGGAAGTGAGCAATGTTTGCTGACAAGATTTTTGCAATTCCGAGCAAGTGAAACATATAAGTAGCTATTTCTCCTGACAGAAGCAAACACAGAGAGAGACAGACCGAAAGGCGGAGAGAAAGGGATGCTCTTCTCTTCTCTCTCCCTCTCTTCATTTGATGGAAAAACGAATGCCGAAAGCAGCCAGCTAATTAAGAGAGAATAATCCTCACTCCGTATAGCCAAAATTTATACCTTTAAATTTAATTTAAAGCCACAAAAGAGAACCCCACTCCACCCCACCCCGGCCCATGCATAATTTGCATTTTTGTTCAGACAAAAACAGAAAATTCCCACAAATATTGAAGCGCATGCAAAAGCTGTGTTTGGTGGCCCAAAAATTAAATGTAAATCGGAAAATAGCCAAAAGTTGAACCAAACAGAAAATGCAATTAGAATATTACCAAAAAAAAGCACAATCGAGAGAGAGGGAGGGAGAGAGAGAGAGCTACACCTTGCTGCCTGCCCCTTGCTGATTCCCACAAATTATGCAAATTTATGCGTGTTCGCGTGCTCGAATATGCAACAATTTATGCGAATCAAGGCAGCTGACATCACACAGATACCACCAGATACAGCGCCAAAAAACAAAAGGCAGGCGGAGGCAGCATTCATAATCACATGGAGCCAGTACCCGTGCCCATACAGTTCGTCCTTTTTGGCCAATGCATGGGGCACAATGGACCAGGGACAATCGAGCGTGTAATCCGGCGGCAAGCGCTTGGCGCTGTAAACAAGGATTTGCCACGCTCATTTAACGCTTTTGTTCCCGAGGCCATGTTGCCAAGCCAGAAATAAAACCCCCCCACACACACACACACCCACACACACACACACACACACACACACCACAGGCAGACAGACACGCAGACAGGTGGCAAGGGCCTAGGCCTAGGCCGAGCCTGAGCCCTGAGCCTGGTTTGAATCTGCGCTCTGTCGGATCGACAGCGACATTCGGGACCTGCCGGCATCGACCTCATAAATTTCCAACTGAATGCCCCGCTGCACTGCCCCAGCAGCCACACACAAAATCCAGTTGCCATTTGGCCAGTCAGTCGCCAGTCGCCAGTCGCCTGTTTTCCCAGCATTTCCAGCTGCCCAGCCAGTTGCCAGTTGCCAGTCGCTGGTTAATAAATTTCCAGCAAATAGCCGCCGCGGCGACTGCGGCAAATGCTCAACGGAAGTTGCACACAACGTTGCCGCGTAGGATATCCACGGGGGTCGGGCCGGGGGCGGAGGGAGCTGAAATTCATATACGCATAAATATTTGCACTGCATTTGGGGGAAAGTGTCCATGGAAAAATCATAAAACTGGAGGCGCAAACCGAAACAGAACTGCCCCAAAAAAAAACGCAACGGAAGCGGAAGTACAGCAAACAAATACGAATCTGCATGCACTTTTGTTTGTTTGCATATTTCAATAGAATTTCTATATCCCCGGAATCCCCCGCTCCCCTGATCCTGAGCCTTCCTGTTCCTATTCAACGGATTGTGTTTTTGTTTTGGCAACCGACATTCAATGGCCAATGGAGTCTCGGATAGCAGCATTTCCATTGATCCACCTCTTCGAATAGCTTTTGTATCCCATCTCCTTGCCCTATGCCTTCATCCAAAGCCAAAAGTTAATCATTTCACCTACAAAATGGAATTAAAATTATGTTTTGCCTCTCACACTTTTTGCCAGACATTTAATTGGCACTTAAACGCATTAAGCACGTGCAGCTTCGCTTTCCCCATAAATTTATTTATATAAAATTGCCTTTTGTTGCTGGGTTTTGAGAAGCATTTGAATGCGGTCATAAATTTCCGCTTGCATTAAGCTCTCCGAACGGGCGGGGAGACGGGGGGCCAGGCATTGCGACTATTGGTTGCAGTTTTTAAGCCACCAGTTCATTGTTGCCACATTATCAGTGGATAAAACCACCAGGGGGAAGGGGAGGGGGAATGTATGGTGTGGGCCTCATTTAATTGTCATTATTGTGTATGGCTGTCCGTGTGTGATGTTTGTTTGTTTGTTTCGCAGCGAAACGAAACGAAAAAGGAAATGTAATAAAAAGCCAACGATGCCCGAGTGCAAATAAATGGATATGAAAATATTAAAAGCAATTGTTTTGCTCAGGCCCGGCCCCAACATGAAAGAGACAGCTAGCAGACAGGGAGAAAGGGAGGGAGGGAGATGGGGAATGTTGCATTTAACATCAAATTTATGAGCATTTAATGCGCTGCATTAAAAGTTTCACAAAAGGCGTTCTGCATAATTCCGCCAGTGACATTAGTTTTTATGCCGCAAAGCAACAGCAAGGAGAGGGAAAAAGTAAAACTTATTTCCCCATCTTATTCTCATCCAACTGCAGGTCGTCCATGCCATGGACCGCACCAGCCGAGTCACCGACTACCGCTTCATCAAGGAGGCTAATGGGGCGCTAACCATCACCAATGTCATGCTGGAGGACGATGGCAAGTGGCAGTGCGAGGCGGAGAATACGCGACGCTACACGGAGAATGCTCGACCCGTCAAGCTGGTGGTTCTGGGTAAGTACCAACAGAGCTGAGCATCATGGCAGCCACTTGGAGGGCCATAAAAGCTTAGACAAACATTAAAAAAAGCAAAAAAGGCCATCAAATGAGCTGGGAAAAGTGCCCACAGTTGTGCTGGGGAAGAAGTTGACACTCGCAATCCCCCTTAACCCCATCATCTCTTCATCTGTGCATTTTCAGATCGCCCCAAGCCGCCTTATCTGCTCATCGACTCGCGTCGCCTCGACGCTGGCAATATCTTTGTGCCCGTCAAGGAGAACTCTGAGCTGAACTTGGCCTGCATCAGCGAGGGCGGCAATCCACGGCCCACACTCACCTGGGAGGTGCTCCTCAGTCCGGGCGTGGATCGGCATGCCCAGAAGGTGTCCGCCGAAGTGCTTGAGCTGGAGGAGATCAAGAACGAGAAGGTAAGGCAACTGGCATCCCGGCATCCCAGTCGATTACGCAAATTGAGTGGCAACTGTCGGCCGTACAAGTGCTTAGGCTGGCCATGGGTCATGTCAGCCGCACAGCAGACGGCTGGTAAACACACACATAAACACACGCACACACCGAGACAAACACAGAGTGTGGATAACAGCGGCTCTTGGCTCAAATAATGGATCTTCCGGGCGGTTGCTTTGGGCTGGCCAGGACTTGGCTTGGCTTGGCTTGGACTTGCTTCTGCACTGCTGGATTAACGGACTGCGGTTTGGGGGCCAAAATTTGTTTGTCTGCCACTCGAGCATAATGAAAAGCAGACATTTTGGTCAAGCAGTGTCCCCGCCCCACCACCCCACCTGTCAGACACATCGAAGTGTGTCTCTGTGCGGGTGCGGGTGCGGTGTGTGTTTGTCGTTTAGACCCTAAATGCCACAAATTTGCGTGTTTAGCTGGTCATACTCCCACACCGCACCGCACCGCATCGCACCGCAACGGACCACACTCGAATGATCTGATGATTGATTGAAAACTTTGCCAACAAAATTCCCCCATAAATACTCTGTGGCAGCGGGCAGGGGGTGGTGGAGGGCACTTTAATTTAAATTAATGATGTCGCTGCCTGATAACAGGGCTGACTAATTGGCTCTCACCATCACCACCCACACACCTCGCCAGATATCGCCACACCACAAAAGACAACACAGCCACCTTGGGTTTGGTGCTTAGCCTTAAATTGAAATGGAATTTTAATCACTCTCCCCCACTCTCTCTCTCTCTCTCTCTCTCTCTCCCTCTTTCACCCGACGACTCTTAGCAGGACAAGAATGGCTACAAAATCAACAGCGGGGCCAAGAGCGAGGCCCGTCTGGCGGCCGTTTATCGAGCGCATCACAACGCCCGAATTTTGTGCGTGATGGAGCATCCCACCCTGAAGATACGCCAGAACGCCTCTCTGCTGCTGGACGTGCAATGTAAGTTATAAAAATAAAAATTAATAATAACTAATAGATAGGAGCAATGCAGGCTATATAGTTTATATGGAATAATTTATCTGCTATTTTTGGGGGTAATCCGAAAATCAATTAATGTTCGAAGCAAGCCGTCTTGTCTCATACCAGAAGTTGGATTAGTCCAGCATTAGATAGAACACAGATCGAGCCTGCTTCGAACATGTTCGCGCAACTGGAACGAACACACGCCAGTGTAAAATAAAGCATGTGTATAAAGCATGTTCGATCATGAAGTTTTGTATGTACATTTTTATTTCATAATGAGAGTCGGGACCCACTGCATCTTCCTTTTCTTTGGCCCATAAAGAGCAAGGCCTCTCTTTCACTTTGATTAAGAGTCGCAGTAACTCTATTAAATGTTTCATAATTAAATCACATTTAACTTTGACTAAAAAATGTCCAACAAGTCAGTCAGTCAGTCATTTGTTCAGTGAGCATATTTATGTTTTGGGTAGGAGAAAAGTTCTGAATAAAAGTCAAACAAAGTGAATATCTCACCTTGTTTAATTAGCAGATGCAGAAGCCGAAGCTGATGCAGAATCAGGAGAAAGGGAACAGTAAAGAGAACGTGAACATAAATGAGAACGAGAGTGGACTGCTGCTGATGTAAATAAACAAAAGTAAAAACCGAAAAGCAAATGTTGATTAAAAAGTTAAATTGCTAAAGTTAACACACGCCAGCAGCCAGCAGCCAGCAGCCACCTACCAGGCCAACACGAGAGGGGGGCAGCCCACCCCTTAGGGGTCACCATGCCGGATGGGGCAGCAAAATATTATGCAGCTGCAGCGAGGAGTACAAAGGAGAGAAAGAAAGCAAAGGTGAAATTATATTAATTGAAAGTGCAGCGGAAAACGGAAAACGGTGAGAAAACAGTGAAAGGCTCACACGATGGAGTGGGATGAAGGACATTGCTATAAATGCACGTCCCAATGTGAGAGGATTGCAAAAGAATCCACAAAGTGATGTCATTATTATATGGCCACTATATTAGAAAATGTAGCAGAAAAGCTACAGAAAAACAACTGAGAAATCGACAAAGAATGAATGCACTTCGAAGCGGGAGGACATCATTTATATATTTACGTCTAAAATGGCAAGTGGTTCATTGAAATCCTTCTAGACATCTCACAATACAAAATCAGAGCTATGTACATACGTACATTGAATACTCCACTCTTTGGACGATCAAAACTTTGCTTCGTTTCACGTGTGTTTTTCCCTCTTCGAGGCTCTTCCAGCTGTCCCCCTCAATAAGCCATCAATCAATGTTCTGAACCATTCAGCAGAGCTATGTGCCAATCGCATATGAAATCGAATCAAAGCTGAATCCCAACCAGTTGTAATCCCCTCCCCTCCACTCGAAACTAAAAAAAAACCACAATAAAACGGAAATGCAGCAGCTGCCACCGCAACTAGAAAAAGGGAAACCAATGGCCGGTAACCGGGATTGAGGATGAGGATGACGATGACGATGACGCTGTCGAGGTGAGGCGACAATTAGAAGGACTCACACTAATTGGCAGTAACAAAGCCGCAGCCACGTCCCAATCCAGTGCAGACCAGGTACGGACGGCCGACGATCGGTTTGGCCGTGCCCATAGAACAAAGTGCCACAGTTATTTGCTTTATTAATGCCCGACAAGCCACATAATGCCATGACAAATGCCAAGGTATGCGGGGAGTGGTTGGGGCTGATGCCCAGCAAAATGATTGGAAAAAGTAGAAAAGCCGTAAGGGATTCGCCAGGGACTATGACGTGTATGCGCTCCCAGCTCTGTCTGTATGTGGCTGTGTGTGTTTCTGTGTGTGTTTGCGGGCTTTATCCAGGCATGAAAATTGTAAAAACCGCAATAACAACAGCAAAAGGATCCCCTCTGCCACGACCACAACATTTAACAACAAAAGAAGAAACAAGTTGCCCCGATTCATTCAGTTTCTCCCTTTTATTATGCGAGGGGTTTGGGGCATTGCTTTTGCTGTTGCCGTTGCCGTTGCCGCTGCCGCTGCCGTCGTATAAATTAAAATGCACACACATGAAAGCATTTTGCCTGCCACCAGTCGGCGGAGGAGGAGGACTGCTGCTCTGTATCTGAATTTGCATTCATTTGTATCTGTAACTGTAATTTTTGTTGCGTTTAATTTGCGTTTTTTTTGCATTTTTATGCAGACAGATGACAGACAAGAACAAAACAAAATCTATGTATGTGTAGGCCCAGTTTGTGGTACAGCACAGGAATGTGCCCCAAAAATGTAATCTGGCAAAGGCCAAGGAAATATTTGGGGTTTCCATTCAAATGTAGCTTCCATTTGGTGTTGGGGCTTTGTTCAGCCTTATGGATAGGTGGCCAGCTTTCGTTTTCAATCAAATTGATTCATAAGATGAGATTGAAATTTGTTTGAAAACAATCTGCCCAAAAGGCACATCAAGGGCCTGGAAGTTGAGCAATTTTTGGCTCTCTTTTTTTGCGTATATTTTGAGCCATCAGACACACTTCTGCCCGCCTCTGTTTCCCCTTGGTTAACCACACAAAGAGGATACATGCTGAGGATGCTGCCCCCCAAAAAGGGCCATTCATACATATGTATGATGTCTGACGACTGATGGCTGTCTGCATGTCACAGACACTGCCACTGCCACTGCCACTGCCACAAAAACAGACACAGACACGAACCGAAACGAGCTGAACTGAATCTCTATTGAATAGTTTGGCAAACAACCGACAAACAAATTTCATTTGTCCTTTGCCCCCTGCTGTCCATGGCCATGTCCTGCCCATTTACTGACCTGCTCTCGGGGAGGAAACCTAATCAAATTGTATTAGTTACAAAAGCCCACAAAGGCGACTGATGCGCCGAAAAATTGAAAAGATTGAAATCAATGCGAGGCACATACTCGTTTTATTTTTGGCAGCCAGGCAGCCAGGCGGCCAGGCACCCGGGCACCCGGACAGCCGTCCAGTCTGGCTGTCTCTGCACTACACAAATGGCAGATTCTAATTAAAAAACATTTGATTTATGCCCATGCATATGCAATGAATCGAAACACAATCCATATGGGAAAATAGCTGCAGAATAGATGGAAAGGGGCCTTGTCGATGGCTTTTTGACATGCCTCGAATGGATTTTAGATTGGCATTTCGGGACTCTAATTTGTGACTACAAAATCGAGTAGAAGCCTGCTGAATGGAGAAGCACTCTAATGAGGCCAGTTGTAATTAACTTATAGCAAACATTCTACACTATCTGCTGTAATTATTCGCTCAGCCTCAGCCTCAGCATCGACTCTTGCGAATGGCTGGTGGGTGGGTGGCCATCCTTCCTGTTTGCATTCTTTCTGCCTTGTGGTGTGTCTCCACTCAGGAGGAGACCAGACATTTGCATTTAGTTTAATTATAAAAGTTTCTCTCCATCCTGGCAGTGCAATTTTTTAATTAAAAAACTATTCTGTTGATGTTGCCACAGAGTCTCAGTAGAATCAGCCGAAAATCTTGAGCCAAAGTCAAAGTTAAACTAAAATAAGCACCTGCCATCTCCATGCTCTAAGCCATCTACTATACCCTCTACGTATCCTCTGTATATTGCAGATACGCCGTCATTTGCCATCTCGCGCACACCTGGCTTTGGCTATCCGCTCCGCGAGGGCATCGAAGTTAGCCTCAAGTGCGACGTCGACTCGAATCCCCCAAGCACGCCGCGCTGGCAGAAGGATGACGGTGACACGCCGGTAAGTTTGGCTAGAAGGCCGCTAAAAATTCTCCCCAAAACTTGGAACATACACACACACATACATACATATGTAGGCTTCGGCCTTTTGTGTGTTGATTTTTGTCAGCGGCAAAGGAGAAAGTTTTAAATGGATTTTGGGTGCAGTTGTCGCCGCTTACCTTGACTAAACTTGGGCAAAACTATTTGCCTTGCCTTAATTACCAAAAATTGTTTACGCATAACGAGCCAAAACTCTCACTCCCCCATCCCCCCCATTCCCCCTGTACGACATTTACCGATTTTCTGATTCTCTGATATTTTTGCAGGTGCCGCAGACCGGCGATGGCTTCCTCAACTTCACATCGATACGGCGGGAGCATTCCGGCTGGTACAAGTGCACATCGCGTCATCTGAACTTTCAGTACTCCTCGATTGGCTATTACCTCAGCGTGCGATGTGAGTAGTCCTTAGTCCTTGGTCCTTGCTCCTCTTGTGGGTGGGGAGCATAAGTATAAATTAGATTCGCGAATGCGTGAAATTGCCTTAAAAATGGCGCGTGATAATATTTTTCCCATTAGTTTTTCTCACACCCCAGACCACAACAGAAAAAACATTTTACGGCATTCGCACATGGCGTTTTGGTTTTTTTGTTCGATTTTCGTCGATTCGGGGATGTTGTGGCACTGCTTGTGGCGCCACCCTCAGAGCCATATGCAAAATGTGGCAAATTTCATTGGCATTGGCATTGGCATTGAGTGGGTGCCCGTGCCGTTGCCTTGTGTCGACAACCCCCTGTCTGTGCCTCAGTCCTGCTCTTACTCTATTTATGCTTACGCGCCATTTTGGTGTCAATATTTTCCCGTTTCTTGGGAGAGGGAAATTTTACGCGCCCAACGCGTGTTAATGCTTGTAAATATTTTTATTGGATTTGCCCTGCTGACAGGCGCGACTTTGTTTCGAAAATATGCCTAAAAGCAGTGCAAATCGAATCAATTTTCGGCTGGAGGGAAACTCATTTGCAGCCTCATTAGACGGCAAATGCAATCGGGCCGAGAACTGCCATCAGAACTAACTTCAATCGCCCCTGGGACTGGGAGTCCAATCTTCCAGTCGCCCCGAAGGCCGAGCTCATCAATCAATCGGAATGCAGGCGGCGAAATCCCAACTAGACAAACGCCAAAAAATGGAATAAAATATTGGTAATAACAACTTGACAAAGTGCTGCTGCCAGTTCTACTTTTTATTTTTGAGCCCAGCCTCCCCAGCCGCCTCCCTGGGGAGGGATCTTTTCGTTTACTTATTTCCACTTCTTTTTTTTTGTGGCACTTCTGACAGCCGCCTGTCGCTGCTCATTATGGGGAAAACAAATGCTTTATTAATACAACAAAAAAAAGTAAAAGAACAAAAAACAAAAAGGGAGCCCAAGGAGGCCAAGAAGTGACGGAGAGCGCCGGTCGGCCATATCGACATTATCGATGATTGATGGCAGCGGCAGCGGCGTTGCCATCCCCTTTCACGACGAAGGAACAACTTTTCCAGTGGATTTTCCACCGAAATCTAATTGTGGGATGCGCAGGATTTTAGGGGGGAGAGACTGGGAGCTGAGCTGGCAACATGTTAAGCACATAAATCAATTTGTAAAACGTTTTATCGAAGTCGAGAGCGCCGAAGGAGCAGGCAGACTGAGGACTGGCGGAGGAACTGCCGAAATGGCAAATCCAACTGGCAACAGTCGGCATATAAACCCCATTTACGACACCGGTCGTCCTGCTCTCGTATGTGTGTGTGAAGGGAATATCTATAAGATATATTAAGGGGATGGCAGAGAGAGAGAGAGAGACGACTTGCCTGTCATAAACTATAAAACAGCTGCCCCAACCCATGATAAATGGCTGCGAGAAGAAAAATATTTTTGAAGAAAATTGCAAAGAATTTAAGGCGCTTTTCTACCTCTTACACTGGGGTTTTTCCTGCATCAACTCCACACAGAGCGAGATATAGAGCGGGGCAGAGATAAAAAACTGATAAATCTCATTCAAGTGGGTGGAAGGAGGAGAAGTAGGTGTAGGGGGGGTAAGCGCCACCAAAATCCCAGACAGAAGTTTGAATGCTGGCTTAATTGCTGACGATATGTTCGTCCTGCCGAGCCAGCTCCCACCTCCCACCTCCCTCCCGCTGCCAATCAGGCACCCGGAAAAGCTTCAGCCATTGAGCTGGAAAATGGAGGCGAAAACAGGTAGCGGGCGAAAAGAAAAACTTTGCCGTCGACAAAAACCGGAGGACAACGCTGACAAAATGCAATGAAAAAGCAATCAGCGATGCCAAACCAAAGGCTGCAGGACACCAAGCGGTTGCCGAATGGTGGGCCAGAGGGGAGCCTGTACGACATGACGTGCCACAAAAGTAGGCAATTCGAGGCGGTGGCTCGAACTTTTCTGCGCTTCGGCCACTTCCACGTGATTGATTTGGCTGCCCGTCTGAAGGCTGCCGGACGCACAGAGCTTGTTAAAACGTCGCTAATTTGACACGTACGTCAACATGGGCACTCGAGCCAGGGACTGCTGCTGCTGACTTGGCCGGCACACCTGGTCCAACTGCCATAAGTCAAAGTAAGAGCCTGAGCCTGAGCCTCAGTCTGTGCCCTCCACCGAAGTTTTGTTTGCCTGCCTCATTAATGAGTTGAAGTTAACATTGAGGCTAATTAATGCTGAGTGAGCCACTCCTTCATCCCCTCCATCTCCTCCTCCTGCTAGCCTCAAAACAAAGTGCAATTAGTGAAAGTTTTGTGGCCTTGCCAGGGGGGGGAGAGTGGCTTGGGTATCGATTTGCCGGCAACGCTGCATATGGTTCAAGCGGTAAGAACTTTATTAATGGCCTTCAAGTGGCTGTAGCTGCCTCATTGACGTATGAAATCAAAATATTGTTGAGTGTTGAGTGGGAAAATGCACGTGGAAATTGCATTCTGCGACAACTGCTGGGAAAGTGAATTCCACTTCCACTTTCCCCCAAGCAAAAAGAGCAAACAGAAACAAAACAATTTAAAGAAACAGCGTGAAGCTGTAAGGAGTCCCCCCAAATGGCCAAGGACATTTGTCCGCCGAAGCAGCAGCAGCAGGAGCAGAAGAATTACAATAAAATTTAATTTTACACGCTATCGTAAGCATTCGCAAAGGGCCCCAGAGCGTCCGCACACAGACTGTGGCATTCCTTTGGCTAATCGGAAATGTCCTGGCTCGTATTATACATTATCCTTTGTCGTGCCGGTTATCGCGGTTTAACTTTATTGTTTATTCCGCTGCTGCTGCTGCTGCTGCGACAACGACAACGACAACGATATGAGCCACGCATCCCCTTTTCCTGCTTATCCCTTGTGCTCCGCCTCCCCCCTCCTCCACCATCACCCTGGTCCCTGCTCCCTGGTCCCTGGTCCGAGTCTCGAATTCCAGTGTTTATCGGGGCGCACGATTATTAGTTTTTCTGTTTGCTCTGCCTTTGTTTTTATCGCTGGGCGATTATGTTTTCGGGCTCTGAGAGAGGGACTTTCGATAAAATTTTATTTGTTGTTGGCTCAAATGAAACGCGAGAATCTCATTTCGGGGCCCCAAACAAATGCCCGTATTAAAAAGTCATTGCGGACAAATGTCTCGGCACTGCTTATGGCCACAAGTTTTTGTGGAGTTTTGGACTTGGATAAGCATGCATAAGCATTTGTCAAGGACTTATCTTTAGTGGATAGGGTTTCGAGTCGTCTTCTCCCCGCTCATTTGCATTTCCTTCCAGCCCGTTCCGCCCAGCTTCTGGTCTTCCAATCAGTCCCATGCAGCGCTCCCACTGCCCGATCCGCTCTTGTCTTCGCATCCACTGCAATCATCTTCAATTTCAACTCATGGAAAATTAATCGTCTCATGCCACTGCCTCTAGGAAAATGCTCCAAGGTAAGGACGCCACTGCACAGAGCGCATCGTGGCAGGAGGAGTAGCGGTGGGGGGAAAAAATTAAAATTTATAACCAAGACACAAACGCAATCAAATGCAACTCCCTGCCGTTGCCGCTGCTCCCTTCTACTCCCGCTGTCTGTTTATGGAGCTTATAAGTTAAGAGGATTGTTGCCGCAGATAGATGATGATGCACATTCATGAGTAGGTTTCCTCTGCTGCAAAATAAGTGGCAAAAATGAAGCTGGTTTCGCCTTAAAATTGGTGTGGAAAATGAATGGATGAGAGCAGCGCCAGGGTGTACCTGCAACACACGAATCTGATGGAGTTCCTCACGCAAAACCCTCAATGATCCGTTCAACCATAGCGAAAGGGCAAATGCGCGTAGCTGTTTTGGGTAACACTCATACTCACACTCACACACTCACACACTCATATTCATATTCACACATATTCGAGGACACATTGTGGATGAGTGGGGTTCGCTCTCTCATGGACTGGGGACTGTCCTGTTTATGGCAGGCAAATACTTAGCCACAATCCACCCTTCCTCCTGTGTCCTCCCCTTGGCATGGCTGATGATGATGCTTTATGATTAATGATTGGTGGCAAGAATCGAGCAACCTCTCCAACCTCCTCTTGTCTGAGTGTGCGCCTCCGCTCTGTGGCATATTGATTCTTCTTGTTTGCCCCCGCAGACTCACAGACTCACAGACTCGCACTCGCACTCGTATTTGTTGTTCACATGGGTCGAGATTTATATGCCTCCTCCTCCTTATCCTCCAACCTCTCCCAGGAATCACTTTCTCCTCGCTTCGATACAGAGTGTCTTTGGAATGTGTTTTGTGTGTGTGTCGCCATATGGGCGGTACTTGAGCCACATTTGTTTGCTTTTGGCGTTATTTGTTTTTCCTTCGCCATTGTCCGGGGTGGAGAAGAACCTTCATGAATGGCCATTGAGTAAAATATGCGTGAAACAAGTGTTGGAAATTACGAGTGTGTGTGTCAGAGTGTGTGTGGATGAAAGGAAAACTTTCGGCAAAATATTGAATGAGTTTGTTTTGGGGACAGACACTCCTTTTGCTTTTCCTTTTCCTTTTCCTTTCTGTTTTTTTCTCTCGCTTTGGGGCATCGTTAAGCCTGAGTCCACTCATAGTTTGATTCCTGTCTTTTGTGTGCATTTATCAAATGATAAACTTCCTTCTCTATGGCGAGGGAAACGATACTCTCCACATCCTTATCGCGTGGCCTCAGTTGACAAATCTCCGCTTGAATTTGAGCTCTCTCTGGGCTCATTAGACATTTCGAAGGGAGAGCTCTTATGTCTGTCAAAGCGACAGCGACACCCACTCGTGCCACCCACCCCACACCTCCTCCTGTCGCCGCCTTTGTCTTCCTTTGTGTTCGTGGGGGGGAAATAAAAAATTTGATAACTACGTGATTTTGACTAAGTAACACGCCCATCGTTTGAGGGGAGAATCTTGCGCTATTGTCAGCAATAAAATGCTCGCCCAGGGGTGGACTGCTGGCCTAGGGGATGGTCGCGTCCTGGTCCTGGTCCTGCGTTGTCCTGGGCTTCCAGAGGCAGCTGATTGACATGCGACGAGGGGTCTCAAAGCGAAATGAGCTTACAATTAATTGTTGCCGACAGCCTCAGCCTCAGCCTCAGCCTCAACCCCCCAACTCGGCTGGAAATCTCAGTTGGGTTGTGGAACTTTAAGGGTTTCCGCCACCACCGCGCCACTTGGTTCACCCACACTTCGATCAAAGGTTGTGGGCCCTTGGTAATTAGTAGTTTTTGTTAATTGTGTGGCTCACTTTTGGGTCTGCTAATTTGATGGTCGCCCCGAGGTCCGATTGGAGACGAGATGCTGAGGCGCCGATGCCATGAAAAAGTGTGGAACACTTTGTGGGGCTTACGGGTCTCCTTGTCATCGGCATTGCCACACCGCACCGCACCACACCACACCATTCATGTTGCTTGCTGCCTCACAGGAGCTGCCAGGCACTGGCACTTGGCAACTTATTGTTATGATATCCGGCCCCAGACAAAGCAGCGGCTGCCCGCCAGCCTCATACTCACACTTTTGGGCACACGTCGGGGCAAATTGTTATTTATATCGTAATATGAACAGCGCCCATAAAGTAAGCGACACAAAGGGCGAACGGGAATTTAAAGCCACACTCCTGGTGCACACAGGACTCGCCCTTGTGTGTGTGGCATAAATTCTGCGCTTTCACTGAAATTAGAATGAAGCATCGTTACGGGAATGGGCCTGGGCTTGGGGCTGGGGCTGGGGCTGGCCTCATAAAATATATATATTTATGAATTTGGCGGCCGAGGCGACTGCAACTCTCCGACTGGGCCAATTTTCCAGCTGGCAGAGCAGCGATTTTCCGATTTTCACTTTCCCAACACTCCCAGCGGAAGTGACAACTCATTGCGCGGTGACTCAGGTGTGCCCTGCGCCGCGGCAATTTGTTTCCGCTGTCCCCCCTGCTTCCCGTGGATTCTGTCATTGAAATATCGTCACATTTGACAATTTCCCGACAGCCTGAGAGCCTGAGAGCCTGAGAGCTTGAATGTTGGCAACACTTTTAAATTGTGATTTCTTGTTCCTTTTTTCCGTGGCAGATGACTCGGTGGATGTGACTTCGGAGCCAGACGATCAGGATGTATCCGTGGCAGCTGCTTCGCACAACCCCAAAGGTCAGCTGGAGGTGCAGCTGGGAGGCGCCGTCACCCTGCAGTGTCCGCAAGGTAAGTCCTTCGATTCCTTCGACTCGGTAGGCAGACTCGGTGAAACATCAAAGGCAAATGGCCAATGACAAATGTGTCTGGCTTGTAATTACATTTTACATTTTCCCTTTCGGCCGCCCCTCCCCCCCATCGATGCTCTCTCCGCGGCCGCTCCATTAATTAGCGCAATAGAAAATTAATTATGCGTGCAATTTACTTTGCCCACTTTTTGGCCAGAAGCGAAAATGTACAAATGGCGGGGCGTTGGGGCGTTGGGTCTGACCGTGGTCTAGGTCAGGGAACGCATCAATTAAAGAAATTAGAGCCTGCGTGCCACTGCCTCCCCGGAGGAGTCAATTAATTAAATTACGGAGTGACTTTCATGTGCTCCCGCTCCTTCGTTTCAGGCTCGCTGGGCTGCTGGTCGCATTTGGATCCCATTTCGGCACGGCTGCGCGGCCTCGGCTACGGGAGCAGCCAGCCGACGGGGCAGTTCTCGCTCAAGGACGTGATGTACCAGGATGCGGGCGTCTACAAGTGCGTGGGCCAGCCGCTGGCCAACAAGAAGAAGCTGGAGGTGCTGCAGAGCGTCACCGTCTCCGTGAAGGGTAAGTCTTGGCTCAGTCTTTTGAGCATTCTGGTGTCATATCTGGGATCTACTACTACGAAATGATGCTGCCATGTGTCCTCCTGCTTCCCACTGGCTGGACTGGCTCTGCCACCTGAGCGAACAGTTTAAAACATTTAAAAGTTTGACAGCAGCGGCGGGGACAGGGACAGGGACACAAGCCAGTGCCCCGGGTAGTGGCAGAGAGGGAAAAACAAATGAAAAGTTTTATTTTCTTGCTGTCAGAAGTTCGACATTTTACTTTGCATGTGATTTTCCCGCTCTCCCTCTGGCTTATCTCTACCATTCTCTTGTCGCATTGACACTTGTCAGAAAATCTTTGCCTGGGCGTGTGGAAAAACGACGCATGATTGATGACATCGCAAAAGGCAATGGCAATTCCAATCAGCTTGCTCCACTTGCTTTCCCAATCCATTCATCCTTTCATCCTTCAGTTCTTCGGCTCCTTCAGTTCGTTATTTTGCACGATATTTTTGCCAAAAATTGGGAAATCATGCTGCCGGAAATTAAGGAAAATGCGTTAGCTTTGACTTGGCATCACCTTTGGCTGCGGCTCCAGCTCCAGCTCCAGCTCCAGCTGCTGCTGATTCTCCTCTCCGCTCTCCTCATCTTCGAGCGCATTAAGTTGTCTTGGGGCAAAAGCCAAGTGGACATTGAGACAATAAAACTTGCCAAGTGCCCACTCCCAGTGGTGAGGCCAGGAGAGCAATGTCAGCTGACAAAGACAGGCAGGGGCAGGGCGTACAGAGGGATCTGGACAAGCTTACCCTCGAGTGCAATCCAAACATGAAGCAGCTCCATGGCCCCACAGCTCCAGCCAAGAGAAGCCAAGCCAAGGCAAGCAATCAAACAAAGTCGTTCGAGTCAGGGGGGGGTGTCAACTGTACACATGGACAGAGACACACAGATACACAGATACACGGGGACATGCTGTCCCTCTCCCGCATGCAATTTCAAGGTAAGACAGTTTGTCATTAAAACTGCGAAATTGAGTGCTGGATAAACAAGATACCAAAAAGGAGCTGGGATCGCGTGGCCCCACCATTCGAGGCGTTGCTTCTCTAACACTAAACGCAAATATGCAACACAGAGAGGGGGAGAGACAGTATGTATGGGTGGGAGGAAGCGTGAAATAGTCATATTTATCAAGTGGCAGACGGGGAAAAGGAGTCGCAGCCAGGCGGAGGAACCTCTGATGGAGGTTCAGACTCAGACGCACAATAGATAACTCCACTGGAGTTGTTAGGAGCTGTCTGTCTGTGTGTACTATTTGTATTTGCTGCTGAAATTAAACAAAATTCAGGGAGACCAACGGCAACAGCCAACTCCTGCAGGCAGTCTGCAAAGTTTCCGCTCCTTTTGTGTGGCTCGAGCGAAAAGAAAGCCAAAGAAGCAGCAGCAGAATGAGCGGAAAGAAATCACATTTGAAAATAAATATGTGTACGTACGGCAAGTAGCAAGTAATCTGTGTATCTAGTGGGGATGTCGGGATAATGCGGTGCATGAAGAGCTCGGCACACGGATTGCTGCCACCTGAAGGATCTCGAGGGATTGCAGCTCGCTGATTACCTGGCCATGGCCAGGACACACCACTTAATTATCAAGTCAAATGGTTTGGGCCAGAAAGCGATGACAAAGGACAAATTACGAGCAGCCGACTGCTGCCAGCCCCCTGCGCCAATCATTTGCTTCGTTGACATTTTTGATTAGTTACCAAAGGGAGAGAGGGAGAGAGGGGGAGAGAGAGAGAGAGGGAGAGAGAGGCAGGGAATATTTTCATTATGCATATGAAAGTTTCGCTTCTTCCTTTCTTTTTTGTGTGTTTTTTTCTGCTGCTTTGTTTTGCAGTGTGCACTCCTAATGAACCCTTGGCAGCCCAGGCCGCTCTCTCTCTGCATTCCTGTGTTGCCTTTACGCTTCGTTTAAGCATGAGGCAGGGGAGCTCAAATTATGCAACAAATAAGCAAAGGAGAAGAGGCAGCAGCGGCGGCACCTACTTGCATATGCAACTACTTGAGGCGGGCGGCAGGAGTGCAGCTAAGAATAAAATAAATGTGCATATGAATTTTGAAGAAAGCCAAAAGGATTCGCGGCGCCCCCAATGCAAAGTGCACTTACTTACCCCCCCCACACACACACACACACACACACTGCTGAGAGGTTGTGCGAGTGTGTGTGTGGGCCAAAATTTATGCTTGTGTTCAAGTTTGGTGCGTGTGCTGGCCAGAAACTTTTCCAGCAGAACTTGCAGGAGCAGCAGCAGGAGCAGCAGCAGGAGCAGCAGCAGCAGCAGCAGCTGCAAAAATGTTCAGCACTCACACAAATTAAATAACAATTTTGCCTCAGAATTTCGCTTTAGCTTTGGCTTTCCCCCGAGTCCCCTTTGGTGCTTCTTTTGCTTCTTTCTCCCTCTGCTGCTTCGTCCTGTCGTTAACTTTATGTGGGCGTGTCCTTGTTGACAGTGCGTGGGAGTAGGGCGTGCGCCTCATGCTCTGCATATGTTAACTGCAACTTGGAAAAAGTGGCTCAGTAGTCGCCCCCCGCTACTTGATGATGTTGCCGAGGAATTTGCTATGCATTGCAATTTCAGTTTGCATTTTATTTTAAGTACTTTAAACAAATGCAGCGGAAAGTTGCCCCAAAAAGCTGGGCAGCCCCACCCAACGCAGTTCTCTAACGAAGATTGCCTCGATGGATGTGCCTGAATAATGGATGCCAGGGAAGGAGTGAAGAGAGAGAGCGAAATACAAGTACTTCCCCCCACAGCTCACAAGTAATGATTATTTGCGGAATTCTTATTACAAACCATGGATTACTCGCACTCAAACGGCAAACCCCAAGTGCTTGGAAGTGCTCCACTCCAGCTGCGGATAGAGTTCCGGGCGAAGGAGTGGCACTCTGCTGCCTGCCTGCCTGCCTGCCTGCCTGCGTCTTTCATTAATAAAAACCATCTCCACGCATATTCCACGCTTAATTTGGAAGCGGCGGCAGGGAGTGGGGGGAGTGCTGTTCTCTCCGCCTTCGGGCAATACATGAGAGCATAAATATTGCTTTATGCCTCGGCACACACACACACACAAACACACACACTCGAACTGGAACTCGAACACGAACTCGGGCATGGCCCACCGCTTCTTGGCCTTGTTTTATGCATGCTAATTTGTTCCTTTTCGCTTTTGATCAACATACACCCGCCCCCCCCCCCCCGTTAGTAAGGGGAAATATTTTACGCATTTTTCCATTTCCCCCCATGCGTAATTTTTCTTCTTGGCAAATTTTCATGCGGAATTTGGCGCTGGCAAAAAAAATATTGCTTTGTTTCTACTCATTAGGTGGGGTTCGGGATTCGGGATTCGGGCGGGGGTTTGGCAATTTCATTCGGGGTTTCCTTTTCATAAAATATGCGAAAGAATTTTTGTATTCGTTTTCCTTTCTCTTTCATTTGTGCCTCATTTAAATGGCAATTTATTGTGCCCTTGTCGCAGGCTTTAAAGCGGAGTTGCGGGTGGAATTTTCGCAGCAGCTGCGCCAAATTGCATGTTAAATGTTTACCATCCTCCCCCCCATCAACCACCCCCACTCCCCACTCCCACTCCCATAGATCTTGAGCACTAGATAAACGCTTCCAAAATGTATTTTCCAAGGGTGGTTGAGCCGCAAAAATTTCAAATGGGAATTACCCCACTGCCGAATGCAACTTCAAAGTCCGTCTTTAATTTGTTGTTTGATAAGCGTGGGCCCAGGGGAATTTTCAATAATTTGGTAAATAGTTTAACCAAT
This sequence comes from Drosophila subobscura, assembly GCF_008121235.1. Classification (NCBI taxonomy): domain Eukaryota; kingdom Metazoa; phylum Arthropoda; class Insecta; order Diptera; family Drosophilidae; genus Drosophila; species Drosophila subobscura. The sequence continues at coordinate 7,257,866 of NC_048531.1, forward strand.
GTCTGGGGACGGGAAAACACTTTGAACTTCTGCAGGGGAAATCGCCGTGCAGCAATTGAATTTTCATATTTCAATCGTATTAAAGAGCAACTTTAAACTAGATTTGGATGCTTGAATTTCCTGCTGCGGAAGATGCATTCCAAAAGCTCGGCAAAAGAAAAACATTTGGCAAGTTCCATTTGGCAGAGTCATTACCATTTGCCGTTTCCGACTTCTGTTGATCCTGGTGCCTTGTCAACGGCTTCGTCGGTCCTTCTGCTGGCCATTCCTTCCTCTGTGTGTGTTGTCTTTTCCACAAGATGCACTCGAGCATTAATTTTTCCGCTTCAATTTTCACACAAAACACACAGAGAGAGAGCGAGAGAGAGTGAGATGCTTGCAAATGGGAAGTGAGGGAAGAGCAACAGAAGATGGGGAAAAACTGTTGACTAAATTATAATTTTCCATATGTGTTCTCGCTCTTTCTCTCTCTCGCTCTCTCTCTTTGTCTGTCTCTTTCTATGGTGTCTACAGTCGTTAGTTAAAATATGAACTCAAAACGTTGTCATCAGAAAACATCCCCAACACGATGCCGAAAAAGAAGCAGCCAAAACTTTTCAGACAGTTGCAGAAATCATTTTTGGCCATTCGCTTCAAAGCGAGTGAGAGTGAGACAGACAGAGGGAGAGAGAGCTAGAGAGAGCGAGAGAGATGTAGTGACTTTTGTGGGTGCTGGTCGTGGACTGTCTGCAACTGCAGCGGAAATGAGCTGAAAAAGTTGTGCAAATAGATGCCACCAGACGGCGCAGTGTCGCCAGCGCGAACCCTTTTCCTTTCCTTTCCTGTCCACCCATCCCCCCTAACCACTTGTCTGCCCCCGGACCGGATGCAAGCAGTAAAACAAGCTGACAGCCGTGTGGTGCAGCCTCTGACCCCAGCGGGCAGAAATCAAAATTAATTCCAGAGGCCCTTGACCAATGGCAAAACGGGGGGAACAAATCGCCGCACTTAAGCCACGAAAATATTAGCAAAATGCATTTGATTCAACTTGAACACAACTCGAACAGGCGCACACTTCGAGCACCACAAGACATCGCGTCGAGTGGTGCCGGCTGTGGGTTGGGTATGGGCATGGAGGGGGGTTCAGTGGCATGGTTAAGGACTTGTCAACGAGCCAGGCCACCAATTGTGCCCAGCGGCAGCCACATTTGCTGCTCTCGCAGCAAACTAATAACCAGCTGCTGAGAGGCAACTCAGTTGCTCTATAACGATGTCAAGCCCCCGGGGCCGTGAGTGTGGCACGAAGGGCAGGCGACCTCCCGCTAGTTTTCCTCAAGTGGACTTTGCACATAACAAATGATCAGAGGGTGACAATCGAGGATATGCAGAAAAGAGTGCCAATAAGATAGAGATTTGATCAGCACCTGGATGCGCTCCATGCCCCAATTAGCAGCAAGCTCTCCGTACAGCTCGTGCTTCATGGGGCGGCTCGCCTAATGAGCTGGCCATGCATAAAATGTGTAATTTGTGTGCAGCTTCGGGGCATGCAACACAACTCAAATGCATATTTTAATTGCATTTCGCTGCAGTGGCAGGCAGCTCCCATGTCGGACATTGTTCGCAGGGCACAAAGTAATTAAACGCCGTGGCCGCAAAGCTAATAAAAATGTCAAATGTCAGGCCATAAAGCATAGGCCCGACACACACACACACACACACATGTGCGTGTGAGCATGCGTGTGTGGGCGTGGCCGTTTTGGATGCCTGAATGGGTTTTGCCTAAACCGCAGACGTTCGTGCGTCCTCTCCCACGGCCCACACCATTGGCCGCATTTTGGTGGGGGTCACGGCGCCAGTAAGAGAGTTCATGCCCACTCAGCCGTGTCCAAAACTCTGTGTGTTCCGTGTTTGAATTCATCAATATCTCCCTCCCATCTATGTGCCATCTATGCACTTCCTTTATTAAACCATTTCCTTGTCTTTCTTGTGGATGACTGCCTCTTTTTGTAGCCAACACTGTGCCGTGTTTGACAACACCAAATGAACTGTTCGATGGCATCAAAGTTGAGCCCTTCCCATCCATGCATTTATGTGTGCAACTTGTCCAACTTGATGCCTGCTGCCTGCCTGCTCCTCCCTGTCTGTTGCTTGCCCATAATTTTATGTGTGTTTACCAACATCACTTTAAACTTTGGCAACATCTCACTTTCGCAGTAAACTAGCTGCAACAAAAATATATGCAGAAATTTATTAAATGCACAGGTAACCATAGAAAGGGAGAAAAAAGAGCAGGGAGCAGGCAGCATGCTGCGGGGGAAACTCTGCTCGAAACTTGGTAAACTCCGTACATATACGAGGACGGGGGCGGTGACGAGGAGGGGAACGGGGAACGGGGAGCCAAAACCAAAAACTTTAAGTGGCACATGTGAAGCAATTTTTGGCAACTTGTGCAATTTGCAACAGCAGCAGGGAACGGCTACGGCAACGGCAACAGTGGGAAGGTTGCAGCTCAAATTGGGTTGCCGCTGCTCATCCAAAGTTTGGTTCTATTAACAGCCACACACACACACACCCACACACCCACACATGCCACATGGCAAAGTTTGGTGGGCGAGTGCGAGTGTATCTATCTATGGATCCATCCGCATGTACACACACTCGCAGTGGTATCTGCATCTGCATGCTGCAATCTTGCGCGTTGCCAAACGGCAGCCAGCCAGCCAGCCAGCCAGCCACTCATTTGGTATTGAAAGTGAAAGAGCATATTTAAATACGTTAACTAGGGGGGCAGAGCAGGAGCAGAGCAGAGCAGAGCAGAACTTTCATTTAGCTTTACATGGCAGCTTAATTTGTGTTGACAGCGGCAAAACAAGGACGAGGCCAGGACTGCGGCATGGCAGCTGGGCTCGTACTTGCTTTCCAATGAAAGCGCTCTTTGTACATTTTCAAGATTTGGGTTAGAGATATTTACACACACACACACACAGTCTGAATATAGAGTGTAAGAGCGAGAGATGGGAATGAGTTTGTCACTTTTTGCAAGCTCTGCAACTGCACTTTGCCTCAGCCGTGACTCTGCGAGTGTCTGTCTGTGTACATTCCTTTTATATCCACCTCTTGCCTGGCACTTTAAGGTCACCGCAACACACATGTGTGTGTGTGTTTGTTTGTGTATATGTATATATTTGTGTGTGTGGTGGAGACATCAAAGTTTGTTTGGTCACTTGTACAGCAGCTTTTTCCGGCTCTATCTCCATTTCCAGTGCAATTCGTTTTTACCCGCAAGCAATTGACTTTGAAGCGGAATTACTTTTAAAGATTGCGCTTTGAACAGTGGCAGCGTCCCTATACCGTACTCGGACATAAATATGCGGCAAGTCCGTAGCCAGACAGACGACTCGCCTCAAGCCGCCACGAAAACGCGTGCCTGGACTTAAAAAGGAAAAGGGGAGAGGGCAGAGGGCAGACCGCAAAAGCTCACCCTTTGGCCTCCCCCTCATTAATATTTGAGCACTTTGGTCCGCTTAGGCTGGCGGGGCCGAAAAGTTGGCACAAGTTGAGACAAATGTTGAAAGGGTCTCGCATCGACTCCTTTTGCTTGGGTTAACCTGTCAGCGCGGCCATCAATAATTCAGCGCAGCTCGCGCTGACAATAAATTCAATTAAAACAGCCCAAAGGAGGGAGCAGTTCCAGTTCCAGATTTAGTTCCCTACCCAATGAGCAGGTGATAAATGGGCGGGGAGGGCTGAGAGAGCAAAAACAAAACGAATCGCTAATCCCTCTTTGATTGCCCAGCCAGAGCACGTAATTTCAATTGAAGCGTTTGCGGGGGCGGGGTAGGGATAGGGACTGTGGCTGTGGCTCTCCTGTGGAGTGTCCTTTTGTCTCGTTGGTAATTTTATTTGCAGCTTTTTGCATTAAGTGCACACAATGTTTATTAATTATTCAGCAACACAACATGGACTCGAAGGACTCTGCCCCTCGTTGCTCGTCCTCGTTCTGGTTCTACTTCGAGTCCGGCTCGAACGCCTCCGTGTTGCTCCTCGGGCAGCCGTTGCATAATTGAATATTATGATTGTTATTTTCACTTGCTGCCTGTCGGATTGCCTGTTATCTCACTGCCCTCTCCATCTGGGCCCTTCATTTGAGCTTTTGCATACTAAATACCGCTTCTAGGAGCAGCAGGCAGATTCCAGAGCCCAGAGTCCAGAGAGTGCTGGCCCCTGGGGCATGTTTTGCTCTTGTTTGCGTCTTTAAATGCCGCTCACCTGTAATTGCCTGTGCTAACCTGCTCGCCGGCCTCTTCCCTGCGTTGGCGTTGGCGTTGGCATTTCCATGTTGTGTCTGGGACTGCTCCGGGGGCCAGGCTCAATGCTCAATTGCTGACTGTCTGACCATGTGCTGGAATTTGGATTTGCCCGCATCAAAATGTCGGATTTGCACCTGTGGGATTCGAATTTAGCATAAGAGAGTGCCTAAATTCAGATTAAAGCCGATCATTCCATGGCAGGAAATGTTAATGGAGAGATCTTGTGCCGGCCAGAAGGTCAGCCCCAAACTGAATTACCCAGCGGCTCATTGTGGGCAAACACTTGCAGCAATCCCATTTCAGTACATTCAGTGCTCTGAAGCTGCTCTCTTAATGTAATTACATGTTGCTGCCGGAGGAGGATCGCTTTGGCAGTGCCACTCCTCACGGTTCCTTTCGTTTTCACAATGAAATTTGCATGTTTTCGGCCACTTTTGAGCAGTGCACAAGTTTTGCTGGCAACATTTACAGCTGCAACAGCTAAAAATAAATATTTAAACAATAGCAACAACTTTTGCATGTTCTACAATTGTTGCAACAACAATGGGCGGTGGGCAGGGGGCAGGCAGCAGGCAGCAGGCAGGACTCGGAGCAGTTCCAACTGCAGCTCCAAAATAATAAAGTTTTACGGCTGAAAATTACTCAATTCCCGTTGCCCGAAAAAGTTAACTTAATTTCTCGTAGTTGCCTTTTGTGCGAAAACTTTGGGCAAAGAGGTGAGGTGGGGGTGATGCAACAACAGCAGCAAAACGTTTTGCAACACTTTGTCGGCCACTCCAGGTCCTGCCACTGCTCCGTTCCCGCTGCCTCCAGCCTCCTGCCAAAGGAGACAATGAGCCAGAGCATGGCCAGAGCCAGAGTATGCAGAGCGGAACAACAGGACCTCGCGCGGACCTTGCCCCATTGCTTGCACGTCTCCGAAAGTTCTTCCCCGTTCTCTCCCCTTTACCCCCCTGCTGCCCTGTTGCTCGGGCAGTTGCCTTTTCAGAGGGGACGTGGACATTGTGCGAAAAACGCACATCGAAATTCTTTGCGAAAAACAGAAATAATAATGGCCGAAAGTAATTGAATTTTCGCCTTCATTTGGATGCTCCAATTAGTTGGGAAAATACCGGCTTTTCGCTGCCCCTTCCCTCACTCTCCTCCCCGCTAACAAACGACTTTTAAGTATTTTTCTTTATTTTGCGTTGTTGTGGCGCGGAAATTGTCCTTCTTCGCGGCGGTCTTTCACATATGGGACCCATGGGACCCATGTCTGAGCCGAGTCTGCTGTCTGGATATCTATATATACGCGAATTTTGTAACCTTTGTCTTTATCTTTGGGCCTGCTCTGATTTGCTTTCCCCTTGGGTGTCTGTCTCTGATCCCCTTGTGCCGCGGAAACGCGCTCTCGAAAACTCATTTCAGCTTAGCGCCCTTGGTCCCCTGGGTGCAAATCAAATTAAAAGTCGCACCAATGACCAAAGCACTGACCTTGGGGGCACAGCCACGAACAGTCGTCGGGTCGGCCCTCAACCACTGGCGGCCCTCTGCTCCACCTGAGCTCCCTGGCTCTGGGCTAAAATGCTGCCACACGGCTCACTGAGTGCAAATGAAAATAGAATTTAAATCTCTTTGAGAGCAGAGTTGTTCGTGGGTGGTGGGCGGTGGTCTGGTGGTCTGGTCCCGGCCCATGCAAAAATCATTTTTAGCTGTCAAATAAATTACACTTTTTCCCCTGGCTGCTCGTTGGTGGGTGGCTGGAGGGAGGTGGCACGGCCGTACAAAATGGCGTTGAACGCATAATTTGGCAGACAGTCGGAAGGAGAAGGGGAGAGGGGGAGAGGGAGAACTCACTTGCTTTAATTGATTTTACAGTTAGTCGCCCCAACAGACCCTTCCCCACTCCACCTTTGCCCACTCCGAATCGTTTCGTTCCCTTGTCGACCACCGGAAAAGGGGTTTTCGGGCTATAAATTTGCGAGTGTCGAACGAGTTCTTCGTTTTCGGTTTTTTGTTTGTGTCTGTGCCCCCTCCAAACACCCATTTGCACTTAACACTTTTCGCCATTTTGTTTGCCAGAGTCGCCATTGCGGCACAAGTTTATTTTTTGCCGCCTCCATAGCTCCCTCTCTATCTCTATTTCTATCTCTGTCTCAAGGCAATGATGAGGAAAATTGCAAAATTTTCGAGCCTTTCGATAATTAAATATTCTCACCCACAAAAGCGGTGGAATGCAAAACGATTGAGCGAGAGGTGGAGTTTGAACAGAGAGAGAGAGAGAGAGAGCCGGCACATGTGGCTAATTGGATTGGCACGTTAGTGTTGGCTAACGCCGTCAGGCTGCAGGCTGTATCGGGTGACGACTCGCTTCTCGCAGTGATAAGATAATCCCCAGATCCCATGGCCCATCCAGCCCATCCACATAAGATCCATCCACAGAATTCGCTTTGGCGTAAACTTTTTAATGAAGTTTTGGCGTTCTTGAAAAGTTTTTCCCCCCACCCCACCCCACACGACATGTTGTTCTCTATTTATTTTGATTTTTTGCAGCACTGCCAGCACCGTTTGTACGTTGGCAAGGTGCGGATGGTAGGGGCTGCAGGGGCTTGGGCTTGGGCTTGGGCTGGGAGGGATTGCAAGCCACGGCAGTAAGTGGCACATTTGCTGGGTGATACGCTTTTAATTAGTGGCGAAGGGAATGGCTAAAGAGCTATAGGAGATGGCGCAGGAGATGGCAGCAAACTTTTCGCCAGGGCTTTAATTGCAGCTGATGCGAAGCGAAACAAACTTGGGACACAACTACAGTTGTGCAGGGGGAGGATGGATAAGGGTGGGCAGGGTGCGTGTCTCGGTTTGAGTACAGTTGTGCTGGAATTGGCTTAGCATGTGTGAAGTGCGACGGAGCCGGGTCTTAGGGAAGTTTACTTAACGAATCTCCGTGTGTCCTTGGGCCGAAAGTTCGCTAACGAACTTAGATGAACAAAAGTTTGTCCCACTAATCCGTATGCCTTCTCCCATTTTCCATTTGCAGGCTCCCCCACAGCGACGGCCCTGAATGCCACGCCCGTTGCCTACCCGGGCTCCCCCTTGCACCTCAACGTGGAGTTCTGTGCCAATCCGCCGGCCCATGCCGCCCGCTGGCTGCACGGCGACCGTGTCTTCACGCCCGGCAACCAATACGGCAGCACCGTCCTGGCCTACTCGGTGAAGGTGAGTCTCGCACATCCCAAACTCGCTGCCCAGTTGGAACTAACCCGCTCTTGATCCGCCGCAGGATCTGCCCACGCCCTACTGCAAGGAGGCGCGCCTCACCTACGTCAGCATGCACGAGCGGGTGCCGCGCACCTTCTACTTCATTGTCTCGTCGCCGGGTGGCGTGGCCGAGGCCATCTTCAATGTGAACTTCACGAAGCGCCACCGCACGATGTCCAATGCCATCGATGATGACGACGAGGAGGAGGAGCTCAACCGGCCCGAGCAGATCCACTTTCCCGTCTTCAACAGCAACACCGCCACCGCCACCGCCCTTGGCCCTGGCCTGTCTCTGGCCCTGGCTCTCCTCTGTTTCAATCTGCTCAGATGCCAATAACTTTAAGTGTGTGAGTGAGTGTGAGTGTGAGTGAATGTGAGAGTGTGAGTGCGTTCATTCAACCAAATTATTGTACTCTATGTAATCAAACCCACTACCTACACTACCTACACTACCACTATGCATATGCATCCCGCACTCGTATGTGGATCTATCCAATTACTCGATATTAGCATGTGGACTATGCCACGCAACTACTACTCTCCACTCTATATAGCTATGTGTATGTGTATCTGTATCTGTAACTGTAACTGTAGCCGATCTAGCCAAGCATCAAAATTGCCCCAGGGCCTAGACTCTAAGCCCCATCCACACTTAGCAGCTTCTACGCAATTGTTGGCCAGCCCCCACGCGTTGAGGCGTTGACTTTTCAGCCCTAAACTACTACTCGAATATTTTTACTGTAGCCCCTAAACTGTAACTGTAACTGTAACTGTAACTCTGTATTGGTGTATGTCAATGTGTATGTGTGTGAGTAGATGCCAAAAATGAATGGTAAAAATCATTTCATTCATCTTGGGCATAAACATTGTTAACAGTTGGTTATTACGAATACTTTAAGTTCCTTTTCGAGGGAGATCGAGATCGAAAGCGATGAAGAGCGATCATCGGAGTGCGACTGATTTTGTTAAATACTTTGAGCAATGTAGGAGCAGAGGAGAACTAAAGGAGGATGGACAGAGATGGATAGACCTATAGTTTAAAATTGTAAATGACGAAAGAGACGTTGGAGAAAATACCAGGCACGAACAAATTCCTTCCATTTGAACTGTTTGCCCCCGCGGCAGCGAAACTGTAAGATATTTTGAGTAAAACTAAAAGATGTAAGCGAACGATCAAAAAGAGTTATTGTATTATTATATTTAAATAAAAGTTGCAATTCCCTAACCCTTATTTTCACACGTGTGTTTGTATGATTCATTTGATGCCGCAAATAGTTTGAAAGGACCAAAAACCTGTTTGTTTCTTGCCAGGGATAGTTTTGTAACAGAAAACCAAAACATTTGTGTAATCTCAAGACAAAATTAGAAGAAAAGACCCTCCACATAAGCGATAGTTGTACATAAGTGTTAAAGTAGCAATTGCTCAACCGAAAGGAGAATGAAAAACCTTACAGCAAGCATTATGATATTACATATAGAAAGTGTTGAATGGAAATGTTGTTTGAGAGCAGAGAGCCAAAGCGAATTCTATACGTAGCATTCCCCAATAAATATCTGCAGAAACCAAACAAAAAATGTATCATAAAACAAAAGAAATACGAAGGGAAGAGACACACATTTCAATTATGCCCCGCTATTGTAAAATATTTCAGTTGAGCCTCATTCAGAGCCAGACATCGAGATGAGGCTTTGTAGGAGAGAGCCAAAGCTTTTGTAATTTATTTCATAGACGATCTAAGCCACAATGCATTCATTATATCCTATGCGCAAAGCTATATATGCATACAAATGCAAATACAAATACATACATATATCTATAATATACAATAATGTATCCATAGGCTAAGAGATCAGTGTAAAAACAAGATACAAGACAACAAAATACTTAGAAGAACCTAACGCCAATTTAAGCCAGAATTTGCAGAGTTCCAAGAATTCCAGCAAAGAGTAATATTATTTGAAAATTGAATTATACATAAATAAATATGAATATGAATATGAATATTAATATGAATATACATACATACATATACCTATGATTATGCCTAGCTGTATGTGTGCCATCTGTAAAGTTGAGTTAAGGTATTTATTTTTCTTTTGTTTGTCTTGCGTTTTTATCAAGCAAATTTTTGCAAATTGTTTTTTGCATTGACAAAGCAAAGGCAAAGGCAAAGCAAAGCAAACACGTCGACATGTTAACTTACCGAATTACATACTCAACAACCAAGTGAATGGACTCATTTGCGACTCATTACCCATTAGGTAATATTTGAAAAATATTATTTAGTATAAAATTGCAAACAAGCAAAGAAAAGCAAAGCGACATGAAGGAGTATGAGTATATGTAGGGGCAATCCCCCAACGAAACTAAATGGAAAAAGAAGAAGCTAGCGTTTAAGTGCAACACGAAACAAAACAAAACAGAACAAAACAAAAAAATGTGGCAAATTAATTTTAACGTAATGAGTAATTAAATTTATGAAAATGTAGCAGGCAGAAAGGATGTTCGTCTGCAGTGCAAAAGTTGTTGAGGCAGAGCAGAAAATACAAGCAAAAAATAAAAATACATTTACGAATACAAATACAAATACAAGAATACGTGTTACAATAAGCAGAAATGGTTTAAAGAAGTTATTGGCATAAGAGCAACCACCACCACCACCAAGAACAGAACAGAACAAAACACTTTTAGCCCTAAACTAAGCCTCGGCGCAGGCCACAATGGAAATGGAAATGGAGGCTGGAGATGGAGAGCCACCAGCTACCAGATATGCAGAATCAAAAGAGTAAACCCACAACTCATAGAGTGGTGCTCAAAACATAAACACACACACTCTGATCCATTGGCCAGTGCCAGAACAAACTGTTACATTTAAGCCCGCAGCCTTGGGGGGTGTGGAGGTGGACCCGCCAAGGGCATTTACATGTTTAAGTGACAAAGCAACAAAACAACATAGCCAATTTAGCATAAAGCAAAGCGAAACAAAACGAAACGAAACGAAACAAATGACAAAGGGAAAACGCAAATGAAAATGCAAATTAAACTAAAATACCAGAAACCTAAAATAAAAGAGCAAGACCCAAGACTCAAACAAAACACACACAGAGAAACGAACCTAAAATAAAACATTTAAATGGAGAAAATGCAAAAAAAACATGCAGAAATTTTATTTCATCGGGAAGTGGCCGAGGGAGAGGCAACAATGAGGATCAGGTTCAGAAAAGGTGGACCCAAGAGCCAGAAGAAACGAATCATCGAGCGATGGACACAATACATTCGAAATTCTCCACTCTTCACCAGGCGTATAATAACTTTACAGCTTGTGGGATACTTTTAGGCTGTCTTCACTTTTGGTCACCTTTTACAGCCTTTATCTCTCTGTGTTTCCAATAAGAGGCCACAACTGGCTATAAATATGGTTAAAATGTAATATATTGCTAGTAATTTGGAACACAGAATTTAGTTCCTCGTTGGCACTTGCTTTACTTGCAATAAAAGAAAATGTATACCAAAAAGTCCAACTAAAAGTCCACTCAATGCTCGATTCACATCAACTTCAGACTGCCAAATAAAACTCAGACCTGAACTTGTGAAGCTGACAAGTGCAACGTTGAGGGGCCAGCATCAGAGTCCAACCAAAGGCCAACGAAAGGGAAAGGCCAGCAATGAGTGGGACGAGTGAAGCTTTGGGTGACCGCAGGCTCGGCTCGTTTTGGATGAAGGAGATTCCGGTTTGTGTCTCTCGTACATTGGCCCAATCTGAGAGTTGCGTTGTCAACAGCAGCAGTTGCAGTAGCAGCAGCAGCAGACTGTGGTTAATGTTTATTAGTTGGAAATCAAAAGTACAACGACACCGGAGGATCGGGACGGCCAGTATGGAGCTGGCTGCTACAGTTTTTGGCCTAAAGAGTCGCTCCGAATGGCGCGAAATGGGCACCGGGCAACCTGTTTGGCGGCTGACAACATCACGGGCAACGCCAGTCCACAATCATCGATAACCAGGCCGGTTTCGCGGTTTTTGCGGGGCGCTAATGACAGCGAAATGTTTGGGATCTGCACAGGCGCCTGGCGGGATCTGAAAGAGAGCGCGGGGGCGTACCGCACACACGAGTGCACTGAGCGAAAATAGTGGCAGTGACTACAGCGACTCCCTCACTCTGGACGACCCCCCTTCGGGCAGTGTAAATTATCAATCAAAATTCCCGACCCGTGATCGAGTGGAATAAACTTGTAATGTCCCTGGCGCTGGCGCTGGCGCTGGCGCTGCCGACGCACGCGCCAAAGCGAAAGGTGCCCCGGCTAATGGATCCCCTCTCGCTGCATAGACTCGTCCCAGTCGCAGTCCAAAAACTGTGCAAAAACCCGCAGATAGATATCCGCGATTGCCAATTGGCATTACTGTGCGCATTTCTTTTTAATTGTTGCCTCAGCGGCAACCAAATCAGAGGAGATAAAACCGGCTCCGCCAACTGCCAATCGGAGACTCCACCCCGAGCCGAGACCACATATTTCCATTCGCTTATGATAGGCGCCATCGACGGAGTTGAGGAATAAAATTGCAGAGTTTATGCGGTCGCAAAGTGGGCGTGTCAGCCAAATTAATGCGGTCTTTTGCCTCCTGTTGTACGAGTAGCAAACGCACAGAGGATGCAGGGAGCTAATGCAGTGGGGCTGTAATTGGAGGGAACGAAGAGAGCTTCTCCCTAGAGGCACATCACTAACGCTGCATCATGTGTAGTCTCCCCAATTAATACTCAAGTTATTCACTTAAAATAAAACACTTTAGGTGCCTTAATGAACACATCGTTTCGGTCGCAGATGGCCATAATCAATCAGTTAACGCTTTGCCGACACGTTGGCTTAATGTAAGTCTTGTCCACTTGCTGGTCGGTGGGTCGGGGGATCGGTGGTTGAGGTATTCATGCGAATTATCTTCGGCGACTTTAAGCGCACAGAAAATGCTGACAATTAAAACCATTTTCATTGCACATCACTGGGCGCGGCAATAATTTCGCATCTACCGCTCCCGGCCCCCCTTCAATACGCTTTTATGAAATTTCACAGTTCAATTAATGCATTTTAATTTTAACTTTATTTTCCAATTTACTTCACAGTCAAGCCGAACGAGAGATCTGCTCTCCTCTGCCATCTACCCGCTAGCCTCTGCGGGCCGACACGCAGGCGGAAAGACCAATCCAATCCGTGGAGAGAAAAAAGCGAATCAGGAAAATTGTTAACGCAAAATTAAAAATTGTTTTTGATTGATTGTTGCATGAAATTGCCATTCGGTCTGTGGGCACCGCCACACACCGATGCAGGGCCCAGGGTCCCATTGATTGTAATTACCTTTCCCACTCATATTTCATTTGCTCTGTGCACTTAATTAGCAGTGGGCCCCAGTCCCTCCAGTCCCTCCCCAACCCCAACCCGACCTGCCTTTCTGGCTGAATGCGCTTTCGGGGAAGTACAATACACGTGGAATAAGCGAATATGCGAAATGCCAGCATCGAAATTAAGTGAATTGCTTTTCATAGATTTTTTCCGCCATTTCAGAGGTTTCTTTTTTCCAATTCCAATTCCGAATTTCCAGCTGCTGCCGCTGCTGCTGCCGCTGCTGCTGCGTTCAAGGCATCTCAGCAATTTCCTTTGGCAACTTTTCAACGATTTTGTATTAGGAGCGGAAGGAAGTCAATTTCTAGCCAAAGTGACAAGGCGACCAGCTAAATGTCGGCTTTTGTTACACATTTGTGGCGAAAATTAGCCACGATTTGGCTCCAATTTATGACTCGCATTTCCTTGGACCAAAACTCTGTGTCGCCTTGGGGTTTTTCATGTGGCTTGCCTTGCCTTGATTTGGTATTTGTCCAGACCCCTTCCCGTTCCTCGTTCCCGCCGCGATGATGCAATATCTGGAGCTCTGCAGTCCACGGGTTTTTTCTTCGTAATTGTCTCTGCGGAAAGCGCCAGGGGAAATGCCATCCGAAAAAGATCAGAGCTTCAGCTCCAACCACCAACCAAGTGGAGAAAGCTAAGTGTGAGTGTGCGCATGGGGCGTGCCACAAGTCTGTAATGAGATGCGTGCAGATAAGGCAAGCAACGATTAAGAAACTCATGATCTGTGCAGCACCCATTTCCACGGGTTGATAGCTCTCAGCTTGGGTAGAACCACAGACAGCTTTCCCTCATTTTGGTTTATCTTTTTCTCCACTTCAAAATCACAATTTGTTGTGTTAAAGTTAATAATTGATAAATTTCAACGATTAAATCCTTTAAATTGCACAACAAAATCCTCCATTAGCTCAGATAATATTCCCAATAAAAGTGCAGAAAAAAGTGCGACACGATATCATGAAATATGCAATAAATAAAATGAATTACCAAAGCATAAATAAAATGCAAAATAAAAAATGCATTTTAATAAATCAGAAAGAAGCAAAGAGGCAAAAAATAAACCATAGCCTGCCACTTGCCACAAACCGCATCCCCATGAATCAATCAGTAAACGTCAAACGCTCCAAACAAAAAAAAACAACTACAAAAAAAAGCCATCGAGTGCCGCCGCCTCATTAAAATTGAATGAAAATATCTGCGGCAGGCGAGAAAGAAAGAAAAGCTGCAACTGGCGAAAACAATGCGATCGAAGGTGATCGAACCGTCGCCAGCTGTTGACAGGTGTGAAATGAATGCCATAATCGAGGCATTATGAGGCAAGGAAATGGCTATGGAAATTTGTGTCAACCTGCGGGGAGCGCATGGCCAAAGGGCTTTCTCTTGCCTGAAGCGAGTTATGCTGAGTGCTAAATGGTGATGCCCCATGCCCCATGCCCCATGCTCATTTCCACACAATTGGCCAGGCAAAAACCTGTTGGCAAGTTTTCCCGCGCATGGTTTTCGGCAGGGTCAATGCTGCTGCTGCTGCTTCTGATGTTGCTGTAGAAAGCCATAAAAACCAAATTGTCATTGCCTTTAAGGGGATAGCGAGAGAGCAAGAGAGAGTGAGAGCAGATATAGCTGCGCTTGCGCAATCGCTGGCCGGACAAGTTTTATGCTACACTTTAAGGATCCCCAGCAGCAGCAGCAGCAGCAGCAGAGGCAACAGCAGAGGCAGCAGCAGAGGCAACTCTGCGACAAGCAGCAGGCACACAACATGCAACAACCCACGACGAGACATCGATGAAAAGAAAACGAAATGCCCAGACACCGACGGTTTCACTTTCATTCGCAAAGCGCACGCGCAGCTGTCAGGGTCGCGCAGCCATCATCGAGCTCGAGTTCGAGTGCAGCGAAAAGCGAAAAAGCGACTCCGAATCCCACAGTTGTTGTGCCATTCGACGCTCGGAGAACAGGAGAGCCAACCGAACGAATTCCATTTGCCACTCTAATTACAATAGCCGAATAATAATCAAATAGAAAAGTGATTAAAAGTGCTTTTTAATTGGCCGGCAATCAATATAAATAATTGAGTGTTGTTTTCATTGTGCGGCATTCCCAAACCCAAACCCAAACCGAAACCCAGACCCATCCAAACCCCCACTCAAACCCCATCCATCGCGTTATACTTCATGGATGCAGGTAAATAAATGTGCGTTCAAATAGATGCAGAAAAAATATATTTTAAATGCAATTTAAATGGTGGAAAATTGAATTTGTGGCTGAAATGATACGCGTGATGCGCATAATTGGACCACGATTGGCAGCAATTGAACATTTGTGGAGTGGAAGGACTCTGCATATATTCCATAAAATAGGAGCCAATTAATGCCTGCGCTAAGATCATAATCCATCTGCAATTAGAGTGGAAATTTACCAAGTCTTGCTGGACTCACTTTCTTGGACAGACACGAGACACGAGACCAGATCAGACCAGACCCCCCACTTAACTGGGGAGCAGCAGCACCTTGGGGCACTTGGGCATGGAAAGCCATGAATATTACAAGTGAAATATGTTTTGGCATGCATATTTAATGGCCATCAAAATACGAGTACGGCAGAGGCAACAGCAGAGACAGAGGCAGAGGCAGAGGCAGGCATGTGAAAACTATGTGAAAAGCCGTACGAACCATTTTAAACGCCATCAATTTCAATTTTCCAAATTAAATGCGTGGCAGAGCGCGCAGGCCCGCCCGGAGGGGTTGATTAATAATTCATTACGTTGCCAGTAGCAATGACATAAGCCCAAAGCAAATGCCGACAAGTTCAACAACTTGGCAAACCAGCGACAAGCGACAAGCGACCAGCGACAGGCTGCAGGCAGCAGGCGACGTTTAGGGAAAATCTCACAGCGAAAGAGAAAGAAAAGCCACTTAGGAAAAGTCATCATAAGACTCGGCTCGGCTCGACTCGGCTATCGGTTGAAATCAAACAGCCCGGACAAGTGAGTGCTGGCCACCACCGGCGAGTGCCGTGGAGTGGCGTGGAGTGCCGTGGAGTGCCTTTTGGAGTGGGCCCAAAACAGGCCTTACCACTTTGGCATCCTCGTGTGGCCATCAAATGTTTCGTTTGGCTTTTTATTTGTTGTTTGGAATTTGTCATGCGGGGTTATTCACACTGCCATAGCCATAGCCATGCCACTCAACTCTTTCCATTTCCATTTCCATTTCCGCAATTTCCATCCAGCAGCAGCGCCATGTGGCAGAAGCGACAACAGAAACCGCTGCTAGCAGCGACTCTCTTTGGCATTTGCTCGATGCTGGCCAGCATACAGCCAACTCTCTCTAGTTCCACCAGCAACCTGCCACCGCCGCACCAGCCTCCAACGGCGACGCAGAATGTAACAATGCCGATGGAGGAGGAAGTGCGGGTGCGGGTGCTGCGACTGGAGAACGATGACGAGGCCCTGAGTGACAGAGCGAAGGAGGTGAGTCCGTCCGAGCTTAGTGAAAGATTTTGACAGGCAATGAGCGTCGCTTTTGACAGCTTAATAAGCAGGCAGCCGGAGATACGGGCCAGCTGGAGGTCATTGAGGATCTGAATTACGGCAGTGAGGTGGAGGAGGAGCTGGAGGAAGACTCTGCCGCAGACACCACCACCACCACGGCAATCACTGAAAAGCCTGAGGAGTTCGTGGGGTAAGTCGGGGGGGAGGACAGGTTTCATGCGGGGAATGGGCATAATTTCGTTTTGGTTCCAGAGTGCCTGGATTTCTGCCCACCGTTCTGCCACCGTCCACGCCGACTAATGGCCATGGCTACATCCAGTTCGAGATGAAAAGGGAGCTGCCAGTGGAGGCTGTGCGTCGCCGGAGACCCATCGAGCAGACTGTGACCCAATCCCGAACGGAGACTGTCAACGAGGTGCTGTCCAATCTGTTCCCGAATGGCTTCTCGGACATCTTCCGCTTCAGCGGCAGGGACCCAGGCACAGGCACAGACACAGAGCCAGCGACCACCACCACGGCCCCCACAGCCAACACTGCCACCGACAAGGCAGTGGTGCGTCCCACAGTTGATGCCACAGCCATAACCACAGAGGCCACAGTGCCAGTCGCAGTCACAGAACCAGCCAGGGAAGAGGACAGCCCGCGGAACGAAACGTACTTCAGCTACCAAACGACAGTCACCAAGGAGTACCGCCGGGAGCTGCGTCCAGGCCACACCGAGATCGTGGTGGAGAAGATCACCAGAAGTGAGCCGTCGTCGGGGGACGGGCACCCGTTCCGCGATGGCAGCAACCACATCTCGCGGGACGAGCTGCTGCGCATCAACCGGGCGGCGGTGGCGGCGCCCGTGCTGCCCAGCCTCCTGCTCCTCCCGGAGAGCGATGACAACGAGACGCTGGTGGCGGCAGAGAGTGCGCCCATCGTCATCCTGGGCGAGCACGAGACGGAGCTGGACGAGGGCCAGGACTTTGAGGACAACCAAATAGCAGAGAGCCGACACGCGGCCAGAAGTTACTACCAGCAGCGGCTGCCCCCGCCAGCACCGAACAGCATCGAGAGCTACGCGAATCGAAAGGGACCCGGGCAGGAGCAGGAGATCAATGTGCACATCGTCCACGACGATACCCTGGCCAAGGCACAAGAGGGAGCGGAAAAGCTGGAGCAGCAGTCCCTCGACCATTACCAGGTCCGCGGCGAGCAGAGCGCACAGGAGGCGCCATCGCGACAGTTCCTCAAGAGCTTCAAGCCAGTCATATCGGGCAGCGGCGATGGCCCCATAGCCAAGGGAACCTTCCACTACGAGGCCAGCCAACCTCCCCAGTTGCCGTTGTCGCGGCCACCCCAGGAGGCTGACTATGCCAATCCTTTTGTGCGACCTGCTGCCCCGTTGTCCTACCAACAGGAGCTCAGTCACGGCATCCCACAGTCCTCCCAGCCACCGCAGCAGCAGCAGCAGCAATACCAGCAGGAGCTGCACACCCAGGCGATACCCTCGCCAGCTCAGTCCCCACCAGAGGTGCAGCAGCATTACTCGGACTACGCTGGACCAACGCCCAATAGTCTGGTTTTCGTGACACTCAACACTCCTCCTCCCCCGCAGGTTGCATCCTCGCCAGCGCCTGCTCATGCGTCGGCGCAGGAGGCTGCAGTTCAGATCACGGTCCATCATCCAGCGCCACACGAGTACGAGGCGGCGGCCGAGCCCTCCCAGCAGCACATCCAGCACGCCCCGCACCCCTCAGCGGCATACGAGCGGCAGCCCGAGAGCCAGCCGAATGGCTACACCTTCGTGGAGGTGCAAAAGTCCGTCAACATCCACAACAAGCTGATCACGGAGAAGGATGGCAGGCTCGTGGAGCAGCACGAGACCATCTACCACCAGCCCTACCCGCAGAATCACATATCCCAGCCATCGCCAGCTGCGGCGACAGGGAAGAGCTATCCGTCGCTGACCACGAACCCCATCAATGTGGAGCAGGCGGAGCACGAGAGCTCGCCGCCAGAGGTGGCCGTCTCACACGCGGCCATCAGTCTTGAGACGCGTCCGCAGGAGACACCAAGAGACATCCATGCGGAGCATGTTCAGCCCCCCAACTACCATCCGCCGCAGCATTATCATCAGCAGCAGACTGTGCCCCAGGCTGTGGCTGTTGTGGAGAAGGTTGTGCCGCAGCCGTATGTGGTGGAGAAGCATGTCGATCGGCCCGTCAAGCAGTTCGTGGAGAAGCACATTCCCGTGCCGTATGCCGTGCACCAGCCGGTGCCAGTGCCCGTCCATGTGGAGCACTACGTGGATCGGCCCTATCCGGTGACGACCTACGTGGAGCACCCGGTGCCCTATCCCGTGGAGACTGTGGTGGAGAAGATCGTGGAGAAGCACGTGCCCGTGGAGGTGGAGCGCATCGTGGAGCGACCCGTGGAGGTGGAGAAGATCGTGGAGAAGTTCGTCGATCGCCCAATGGCCATACCCATCCACGTGCCCGTCGCCATCCACATGCCCATGCCGCCGCCCCACTCCGCTCTCCACTCTTTCGGCCACCATCCCAATCCCAATGCCCTGCACCCCTGGTCGCACACAGTGGCCGCCCACATTCCGCCCAAAGTGCTGCAGAACTACTACACGCGCATGCTGAAGAAGCTCCTGCCGCAGATTACCCAATCCCAGTCCAAGACCACGCAGTCCAAGGCAGCCAAGACTCCTGTCAAGTCTCCGGTGAAGCCTCCGGTGAAGCCAGTGCGCGGCGAGGCCCCGCCAGTGGCGACCTTCAGCCTGGCGGACATGCGCTTCGATCTGCGTCCCCCGCCACCGCCTCAGGGCTCGGCCTGGCTGCAGGGCGCCCGCTACATCTACAACACCCTGCCGGCAGATCTGGCCACTGCCGCCGCCTCGGCACCCGCCCAGATGGTCAAGTCGTACATTGGACCCGTTCCGGGATCGGCAGCCTCAGCATCCGACGGATCGACGGGCAACGAGTTCGACGAGTTCCAGCGCTGGCGGAATGGCCACTCGCTCAAGCGGAGTCCCGACTTTGGGCGCAATCTGCAGCTGGAGTACGGGTTCAAGCCGCCCCTGGTGCCGTCCATGGAGATAGACGACAAGGGGAATCCGCTCAAGCAGCAGGAGCCAGAGACGCTGTGAGCAGGCAGGAGGAGGAGATGTGAGAAAAAGTGTGCCAAAATACATAGAGCTCTAGCAATTATTATTATTACACATATTTAAAGTATTTTCATTTAATAAAAGCCCATAAACATTTCATTCTCCCTTTAGCGAGGGAAATCTCAAGTCCCTAAGTCCCTGAAGGACACATGTGCAAACGTGGGTGCAATATTAATTAAACAAATGACAGGCACTCAGTGGGAATGTCTTCAGTAGTTGGCATTTATGCAAATGAAAGAATTCCATCGCTGGCCTCAGGGAAAGGCAAAGGGTGACGGAGGGTAATGCCGATTGCTCCTTATCTGCACGCAAACAGAAGGCTCTGCCACGCCCATTGCCAAATGGTGAAATGACGCACACGTCCAAACATGTCCCGAAAGAAAGGCGGCCGAGTGCAAAGATTTATATGACAGCTAATAAATTTTGAACACATGTAGCAAAGGAGCAGCAGCAGCAGCAACAGCAGCAGCAGCGAGCAGATATTAGAAGATATTTTTGGGTGACAAGCCCATTGCCTCAGCCTCACACGTTTCGATGTTGCGCGTTGAGTACTGTATTGTATTCAGAGAGGCATGGAGGCTCTTGGAAGTAAGAAAATAAGAAAGCTAAGGCGGGGGCTTGGCAAATGTTTGCGCAGCGACTCGAAAGGCATGTCACGGCAGCAGCGGATGATGCTACAGCGGATGCTGCAGTTGACATTTGACATTTGAACAGGAATAGAAAGGGGCAGACAAACCGTTTAGCGCACGTGTTGAGCGGAAACGGAAACTTTGGCGGCAGAAATGGCGGCATGTGAGCCGCCAGTAGAGTGGATGGATGTACCCTAAAAGGGCCACTCCAGCTTCAATCCGTTCTGGGATTATTCATTGCGAGTATTTATGGCATAGTTGTGCATAAATAAATAACCTCTTCCACTGTCTGTGCTGCTCTTTAAGCTTTTGTTTGTGTGTGCGGTGTGTGTGTACTTTCTTTTGACACTGTTGAGTCTATAAATCACTGGGCAACGCTCTTTAAGTTCAACTGCAGCTCAGCTCAGCTCCCACGCCGTGTCAGCAGATTTTATTCAGCTTTTGCCAAATTCCAGCACACACATAAATCATAGATTGTGCAGTGCCACGCCCACAGATCAGCCCAAAAATCAATTGAAATTGCAATTCCAATTGCAATTGCAGCTGCAAATGCATTCAGCATTTTGATAGACTCCCCAAAGGGTGGGTCAGAGGCAGCCAACGGGAAAGATAAGCAAAGGAACAATTGAATAATTTATATGCAAATAAATAAGAGTTCTTTCGGCACTCGGAGTACGGCACGGCACAAAGAGCCGAAAAAGTTGTGGCCAAGTATGTGTTCATTGTGCATAAAAAGCGTGTGAAATAAATTCTCTGATCTGGCCACAAAAGGCGTAACACACACTGCCATGGGTCCAACAGCTACGGCTACAGCTACAGCTACAGCTACAAGAACAAGGACAACGACAACAAACGATTGCTGGGAGCTATTGGCTATGTCGACGATTTCGAGTTTGCTTTTTTTCCCTGCTGGCGGAGGCCTCCCTCCCACTAGGCTGTCGGCCTTTTCTGGTTTGGCTGCTGCTCGCTGCATGTCATTGTCAGGGGCTGCCAACTCTGCATTTGATATACGATGTGTTGGCAGGCAGCCCAAGTTGGCGGACGGGCGGCAGGGCGACAGGGCGGCACGGTCGATTCACGGCACGTGGGCGTGGCATTGCGAGACAAATGCAGCTGAACCGAAAATTGCATTTCCGCTTTGGAAATTGCGCAAACTTCCGCCCCAAGTGTGAAGGAGAGCGAGAGAACGATAGAGAGAGAGAGAGGAAAAAAGGCTAACCACGAGTACGTCGGAGCGTCGCCAGACAATTGGCAAACATTTTCTATAAAAGTGTGAAATAGGCCGTCACCCCGTCAGCCTTTTGGCCAGAGTGGAAGAAGGTGGAGGAGTGGTGGAGTGGAGAATGGGGCTGACATGCCGCAAAGTGGCCCCAGTGAACCACAGAAAACTTGTCACACAAAAATGAACGCAAAAATGTCAAAAGCATACAACGGATAGTGCACAGAGAGAGAGAGAGACACAGAGAGAAAGAGAGAGACAGAGAGACAGAGAGAGAGACCAGCAAAGCGGTGTACAAGAAAAGATTACTCTCGGGAAAAGCATAAAGAGGCTGAACACAAATGAATGGAAGCAGTAAAGAAATGGGAAGATGGCATGGGAACAGGCAACAGCTAATAAGGAATATGTTTCCAGCCAATAAAATCTAATAAATACCTCACGTGTTGAGGTTTTTCCGCATTTGTTGATGCATCTTCTGATACAAAACTACAAAATCGAGCAAACTAAACTTCTCCACAGCTCTTTCTTTGACACAAAATTACGCGACCACCAAAAAGTGGACACCACCAAAGCTGGCTTCTGAAAGATGATTCCAGCAAAGAGAATCAAGCATAAGTACATGGATTTAAGCTGGATTTAAGCTGGCTATTAATAGATGAAAGCTTAAGCATCAATGCTGCATATTTTTCCCACAAGCCAGGCACATGCAAACCTGCTTAGCTTCTACCTACGAGAAGCACTTAGAAAGGCGCTGCTAAAAGGTTTTAACATTGCAAAGTGAATGAAGAGTTTGCATATTTCTGTTTGTTTTCCTTTTGTACCTACTTTCGTATTTATTATCTTTTAACCTTTCATTGCTTCAGTCACGTCACTAATTGGCGACAATTTGTGCGGCAGGCAAATTGCTTTGACTCTTACTCGTGTGGAGCACATCCACCTCCAAAATTGATGGCGATAGAAACGAATGCGTGGAAGAGCTCGGCCACTTCCACTTGTCTGGACCGGACATTCTACGCCTCGTATTCCGGACATGTCACAGGCGGCGGCGACGACGACAACTGCAAACAAGCAGGGAAGCCCTAGAATTCCTTTCAATCAATTCGGAAACATCGAGCACAGGCAGGCAGCAGGCTGAAGGCAGAAGGCGGCGCAACAAAGGGATGGCTGTATAGAAAAGAAGTCTGCCACGTGCCAACAGGGCAAACAATCATAACTTTGCTGCATTGGAAAAACGTAGACCCAGAGGAGGATTCCGTTCCCAACTACATTTTTTGTAGAGGAAAAGGGGAGCAGCCCAGACAATGGCAAACATTTTTTGAAAACCACAAAAGCAATGTGTGAGAAAGAAAGAGAATACAAAAGAGTTTAAGCAACAACGAGAACAGTTTAAGATCAGCGAATGCCATTGCCGCCCAACAGATTTTCCAGTAAGCTCGATTATATGGAGCTTTTGAAGCTGGTTTCATATGCCCGAAAGTGTGCAGCAGAAGTGGGAAATGTTGCAGAGGTAAGCTTGGAGTAAAGTGCATGTAAAACTGGATTGGGGCAGAGCCAGCCCAACCCTCTCCTTCCAAGGCACTTCTTGAGATGCGCAACAATCGAAGGAAGGTACACAATCAATAGCCCCCGCTCACGGCGCCACGAGGCATCCAGCAAGAGAGTAAAAACTAATCAAAATCCTCAATTGCAATGCTGGAATAAATGCACAAGGCAGAAATGTATTATTGGCCAGTCCGAATGAGAAAGGGAATTCGAATTCAAAAGCAGAAGCACAAGCAGAAGCAGAAGCAACAACCAATTTTATGAAATACCCAACTACAATAATTATGGACAGGCAGAATAAGCAGGAGGATACTGCTGGCATCTGACAATGCTGTGCAAGTTGTGCGGGCAAAAGCCTGGAAGGAAAGGAAAGGAAGGACACGCATAGATGCATTCTGTGATAACAACAGCAATAATAATGACTATGATGATGATGAAAACTAGCCAAATCCAAGTTTTGAGCCTGACTCTGAGCCTGATGCTGCTGAGTTGATGCTGAAAATTGCGAGACCCCGTGAAGATGGCTGTCCAAGGAATTTCAATCACTGGCGAAGGCAGGCAACTTTGTGATTGCATAACTGCCCCGTGCCTGCCGGGATAGAATGCTCCCAGCGGGGCTCAGGTAACTTCCGCTGCAGCATTCCGTTCCGAGGGATGAGAGCCGGCAACGCTTCAACCGCTGCAGCAAGCTGCCCTGCAAAATATTCTGTCAAAAACAACAGCACACCGAACGAACAACAAACTCCTGACTCAACTTTTCACATCCGCATCCACATCCACACCAATCCACTCAATGCCCGGACTTTAGCTGGCTCTGGCCACACTTTTAGCATGCGTGCGGTTGTCGGGCAGCGGCAGCAGCTGCGGCAGCGCGGTCAGCAGGTCGACAATGGATCGACCTGGCGCGGAGGGGAGGGCATTGGTTTGTCGAGCGAAGCTGCAAAACTGAAAACTGAAAGCTGGCAACTGGAACTGCTGTCAGAATATTGGCAAAGTTTTCATGTTCGACTTTCAAGTCTGCGGCAGGAAGAGAGAGAGCGAGTCAAGGAAAAGTGGTAGCCAAGTGTTTATTATACCCGGTACTCGAAGAGTAAATAGGGTATATTGAACAACGGTTGTATGTAACGCCCAGAAGGACACGTTTCCGTCTGTCCGTCCGTCCGTCCGTCTTGTTTGTCGGCTAGTTCTCAGAGACTATAAGAGCTAGAGCCACCAAATTTTGCATCCAGACTGCTATATGCTCACACTGAAACCAGTGTATTTCAAAAATTAGCCCCGCCCCCGCAAAAGGGCGAAAACCTCCCAAATCCTTCAATTTTGAAGATAAAAGAAATCTAACGAGAAAGAACTTTTATACCCGGCACTCAGTACTACATCTGAAACTTAGCGGTTATTTGTCAAATTTTACATTTTTTCTTCATCTGTCATCTACATCAACAACACTACTCACGCCAACACGCTCCTTTAGCTCGCCACCCTCCCCTAGAAACACACACTGCAGAGTCAGGGCAGAGACGTGTCAGGGGCAGAGTCCAATAAACTGAAGTATCTTTTGGGCGCTGTTTTTGTTCTTAAAAGTATAGCATACTTTCAGGATGAAAAGTTCCCAATTACAAAATATCGTAGGACAGCCATATCCTGCAGTCCTTGTGGTCCTTGATGGACTCAAGCGATACAGGAGACTCGTACCTTCTCCAGGAGGCATGCCATGTCCTGATCCGACAGGAAACAGCCGAGTTATAGCGTTGAAGGGGATTATATAGAAAAACAATATTCAAATGGCATTATCCTTAATGTCCTAGCACCCGAAGTGATCCGGGACATTTTCCCGATCCCGAGGAGGCGTGACATGTCCTTTTTCGACATGAAACAGTTGAGCTATAACCTTGTAGAGATTAAAAAGAAAAAACAACGTGAAAATGGCATTATCCTTAATGTCCTTGCTCCCGAACTGGTCGCAAAGGATCCAGGACATTGTGCCGATCACGAGGGGTCGTGGCACATCCTGGACGGACTACATATAAAGGAGAAAACAACAAAACAAATCTCTCCTGTTATTTTTGTCAAATTTTGACAGTCACCTCTTTGCACAGTGGCGCCCACGCAATGAAGACGGTCATTTCTGGAACTAAAATAACGTCGTTCGAGAATTGGCCGATCTGTGTTGGGATGCCACTGTGAACTTTTGAAATTGCTTCACTGAAATGACTTTCAGCTGACTTCTGTTCGCCTGGTACTTTGTCTGAAAATTTTCCTGTTTCCTGTTTCCTGGCCGAAAACAGGAAAATTTTCAGACAAAGTACCAGGCGAACAGAAGTCAGCAGAAGGTTACTGGTTTCCATGTTTTTCACTGTGTCAAAATCTGGATGCTATGAAACCGCAATTCATTTTTCAGTCGCCAAGTAACTAAAATGAATTGCGGTTCAATTTTTTTGTCTTAAAAATAGTGAACCTTGAAGTATGCAACAGAATTTTTTGAAAAATTTTAAAGCATACTTCAAGGTTCAATTTTTTTATCTTTAAAATAGTGAACCCTGAAGTATGCAACAGTATTTTTTGAAAAATTTTAAAGCATACTTCAAGGTTCAATTTTTTGTCTTAAAAATATTGAACCTTGAAGTATGCAACAGAATTTTTGAAAAATTTTAAAGCATACTTCAAGGTTCAATTTTTTTGTCTTAAAAATATTGAACCCTGAAGTATGCAACAGAATTTTTTGAAAAATTGTGTTGCATACTTCAAGGTTTGATTTTTTTGTCTTAAAAATATTGAACCTTGAAGTATGCAACAGAATTTTTTGAAAAATTTTAAAGCATACTTCAAGGTTCAATTTTTTTGTCTTAAAAATATTGAACCTTGAAGTATGCAACAGAATTTTTTGAAAAATTTTAAAGCATACTTCAAGGTTCAATTTTTTTGTCTTAAAAATAGTGAACCCTGAAGTATGCAACAGTATTTTATGAAAAATTTTAAAGCATACTTCAAGGTTCAATTTTTTGTCTTAAAAATATTGAACCTTGAAGTATGCAACAGAATTTTTGAAAAATTTTAAAGCATACTTCAAGGTTCAATTTTTTTGTCTTAAAAATATTGAACCCTGAAGTATGCAACAGATTTTTTTGAAAAATTGTGTTGCATACTTCAAGGTTTGATTTTTTTGTCTTAAAAATATTGAACCTTGAAGTATGCAACAGAATTTTTTGAAAAATTGTGTTGCATACTTCAAGGTTCAATTTTTTGTCTTAAAATATTGAACCCTGAAGTATGCAACAGAATTTTTTGAAAAATTGTGTTGCATACTTCAAGGTTCAATTTTTTTGTCTTAAAAATATTGAACCCTGAAGTATGCAACAGAATTTTTTGAAAAATTGTGTTGCATACTTCAAGGTTCAATTTTTTTGTCTTAAAAATATTGAACCTTGAAGTATGCAACAGAATTTTTGAAAAATTTTAGAGCATACTTCATGGTCTAACTTTTTTGTCTTAAAATTTAAAAAAAAAATTGTGTTGCATACTTCAAGGTTCAATTTTTTTGTCTTAATTTTCAATGGCTAGTTGCAACCCAGTCCGGCAGCCTCTTTATTGTTTTTTTTGCACATTCTCTCATTCACACTCTGCTTCGCGCAATGGTAGAGGCCTCTGCCTCTGACACGTCTCTGCCTCTGCCTCTGCCGCGTCTCTGCCCTGACCTGCAGTGTGCGGCTCTAGGGAAGGCGGGCGAGCTAAAGGAGCGTGTTCGTGTGAGAAGCGTTGTAGATGTAGATGAAAGATGAAGGAAAAATGTAAAATTTGACAAAACACCGCTAAGGTGCAGATGTAGTACTGAGTGCCGGGTAAAAAAGCTGTGACGCGTAAGAAGCGTCTCACACGTCCCTTCTCGTTTTGTGTGTCTTTGTGTGTTATGCCACAAGAGGCAATTGCTTGTTGTTGTTGTTCTTGCTAGTGGTAAATTATTTAGATTGCGAAGACACAACGGGGGTGGGTTTTTCGGTGAGCTGCAGCAGCAGAGACATTGAGTATCTCGGCTCTTTGTCTCTGGGCAACTAATTCACTTTATTGGTCATCCCCCAGATACCAATCCAATCTTCGTTCCACGCATTATCTACAGTCTGGCGTCTCATTACCAGCGTAATCCTATTTCTACACCAAAGCTAAAAAGTAAGGGGACCAAACCCCAAACGACCGACGCAATAGTTAAGCATTTAACGACCCTCCTCAAAGTGGGGCGTGTCAAGTGCACTGCTCCCCAAATCCCCAAAATCGGCAGAAGTCTGAACCCAGCAGCCCGACAATCCGACACCAGAACCCCATCTACTTATGGCAGCCAGATTTTCCAGAAATTACTTTAAACTGTTTACACTTTGTGTCACTGCCGGCTGGCAGTCTCTGGCACCGTCTCGCATCTCCATCTCCCGCATGTTGCGGCAAAGGAAAACTTTGCTTTACATTTGCCAAGTAATTTTCACGAAAAATCATTTTCATTTCCGTCGAAATCTCTGAGCGAGAGGCTCCCTACATGCTCCGGTGAATGTGAGTGTGTGCGCCATTTTGACACTTAATTATTTCAATTGAGGCTGTCGCCCCACGAGGGAGGGGCACCAGAGAACTCCCAGAGTTCTCGTTGAGTGTCTTTTGTTTTGTGGCCATCCAAGCAGAAAGGGCAAGGCAAAGGGAAAGCGGCAAGCGGCCTTCTTTTTATGGGAGTACATTTTACCTTTTTCTGTTCCCCATCTCCTGGTATGCATCTCGTTAACAGCTTTTTACAATATATACACACACACACACAAATTTACACTCGCACTTGTGTTCTGTGGAGAGATACGGGAAATGGTTGCGAGGGCTTTGTCTCATTGCCGCTTTTGTCTGATGATTTTGTCGCAGTCTCATTTACAATATTTGCCTCCCTGCTAACGGGGCGAACAACAAATAAAATCAGCATTAGCTGCATTGGGCGTTTATTTGGGCTCAGCCCGAAAAGCCACACCCGAACCCAAAGCCATGGCCATAGATGTACATAGATGTAGACCCAAAGCCAGATCTACAGCCAGACGACAGGCGGTTACAGCGTACAATGGCCCCAGGACCGCAAATGATAAAGCAAATCACTGGAAAACATTACGTGTACCATTGCAATGCAAACGCTGAAGTCGAAACGCTAATACTCTCATCTAATACTAATACTCTAGCATGACAATCCGCAATCCTCTATAGAGTATCCACTAAGGCACCCTCATTTGGTTTCACTTTCGAATCGAAAGAGCGGGCGATGTTTTTTTTGCAATTTTAAATAAAATTGAATGCGATTGCGATGCGAATTACATTTTGCGGCCGAGCCTTGCCTTTGTTTCTGCATCGAAATAAACCCGAAGCCGAATAGGTAAAGGCCGCTGCTCCAGACAATGGCTGGAGTCATGTGAGGCAAGGACCCAGGACTAAAGTGACATTTCCCTCTTTCCACAGCAGATTGTCGGGGCAAATTTACAAGAACCCTTACCAAATTGAGGGCGTGGCCACAGACAAAAGACAATTGAAGTTAATGTGCGCCCCCAAACATTTGCCACGCCCGCTGCCGCACAACAGCACACACACACACACAAAGTCGGCTGGCCACACAACCCACTTCCAATGACAGCGGGATAGTGGCTGGAGGGGGCAGCTGGCCATTCCGGTTTTGGTATTTTACTTTGGGATTATTTTGTGATTTATGCGGTCTTCGAGTTGACATGCAGATTTAGATTAGGAGCCAGGCTCCCTCTGCTCGAAGGACATCGCTGCTCTCAGCTCTCGCTCTCTGCCTCTCCCTGTGAGATGGAATGCAGCAGCACGCGCATAAATCTGCTTGCTTTTGGGGCTTGCCACTGTGGCGTATGAGTGATATTTTAGTTTTCTCGTTTTGCGGCTGCCATTTTGTGTGTGGCATTAAAAGATTTCCCTGGACTTGCTCTCCGCATTGGCTCCGCCACAGAAGGAGCATATAAAACAGGGATTTACCATTAAAGCAAATTAAATGTCTCAGCTCTGTGTGTAGGAGCAGCAGGGGGAGAGGACAGAGACGAGGACTCTCCTGTGGCGACACGCTGGACAGCGGGCGATAAAAGTTTAATTAATTATATGGCCACTGAGTGATTTTGGTTTATTGTATCCGCATTTGATTAGCCCGCATATTTATCATTCGGCCATTGGCTAATTAATTTGCCCAGGACTATGCTGACAGTGTGACTGGGCGTGGCCTGCAAGGGCCTAGACCTGCGAGTTATTTGGCAACTTGTTAACTTACCTCCAGCAGCAATTAAGTATAAATATTTGTAATAGTTTTTCCACTTCCACTCTCTCGAGCGGGTCAATGAAAAGCAATCATTCGCACAATTAGAAATCGTACTTAATATCAAATTGCTTGCAATTACCAAGCATTTTAGTGCCACAACAGAGGAGCCCGGACAATATAATGGCACGACACATGAGACTCTCGCACACATGCAGACAGGCCCTGCCCCGTCCCGTCCCTTCCCGACCCTCCCTTTTGGCCACAACAATAACAACGATAACAGAATGTGCCACACACAAGCAGATACAAGAGACAGGCCAAGAGAGACAGTCCGGAGTCGAGTCAGGGCATTTGCCATCGACTGAATTTGACTTAAAAATGGGCAAAAAATTGCGGCAATTAAAGTGGCAAATTGTCTCGAAGAAGAGGCGGCAGGCGTTCGAAGTTCTCTGCCATTGTCATGCCACGGCCCTCACCGTCACCCTCTCCTGTTTGCTGATATTTCGCATTGTGAAATGGAGCCTTAAATGAGTTTTCAGTTGACTTCGCATGGGGTTTTCTGTGGTCTCTGCTCTCCACTCTCCTCTCTCCAATCTCCATTTCAATTTTGATTGAAAACCCTTTTAAATGCCAGGCCTTGGGTCATTAATGGGAAAACAGAGAAATAAAATTAAATGCTCCGTAAAAGCGTCTGCCTGTCCCTCCATCTCCATCTCTGGCGACAAAAAGAATCCTTTCGATGCGACAATTTACGTTCTCAGGTCTGGCCAAGTCGAAGCACTCTCATAGATTTCATTTCACAGTTTGCATTCAAGGAGGAAGCTGCTCCCCCATCTGGCTTGATTTTTATGTGCATCTCTCGGTCCGAGATTAGCCCCTGAAATATGGCCACGAACCTCTTGGACCCCTGGCATTTCAGTCCCAAGGCTGCCAAGACGCAGCTGCAGCTGCCGATTCTATCAGCACCCGAATCTCAATTAACATAATTCACCTAGTCCTAGAGTGGGTGCAGGAAGCAGAGATTCCCCCACTCATAAACTAACAGTTTCTGTGGGAATCGCAGAGCAGGACAGAGGGCAACTTCCCTCCGAAAACAGAAGCCGAATCAAGACAGACCCGGACATGAGCTCAGGTCGGGCGATAGGGGACAGTGGACAGGGGACAGGGGCCAGGAGACAAGCCATCCGGATAAAAGGGGCTGGCTCTCAGCTCTCATCTGCTTTGGGGTAGCCATCGGTGGATGGAGTTCGCTCATTGTCAAAGTGGAAATTGTGTTCATAAATCAGAAACTGTCGCACATGTGTGACACCCTCCTAGCACTCCCCCCTAAGCCACCGTCCCCTTGCCGGGGCATGGCCCATGCACACTCTTTCCGCCCACTGTTTATTGTGTTGTCAATTTGCTGCGCTCGTTGGCTCTCTGGCTGCGATGGCGTAATTAGATTTCGGCCTGGTCCGGCCTGTGCGGAATGGACCGGGAGATGGTTTTGGAGATGGTTTGGCATGGTCTGGTCCGCTCTGGTCCGGTCTGGGATGAGATGGGAAACAAACCACGAAACGGGAAGTGTCGGACAATTAAGGCAACGTTCGACCAGGAGGGAGCACCTCCTGCTCTGGACCACCACATGAAGGAAGCATCGAAATGAGTCTATTAAAATGTGTCCCAATCGATGGCCATCGATGCGGCTTGGCCTGGGCCAATTTCCTCAAAAACCAAATGACCAACTGTCCAAGTTTTAAAGCTGACCGCAAAGTAAAACCAATTCAATGGCAATTAAGTGGCGAAGTGGCTTGGCCATTGTCAAAACTGGAATCTGGATCATCCAGCAACCGGCAGCCGGCAGCCGGCAGTGTGTGAGGTTGACACACACATTTGGCCAAACAATTGTTGGCCCCACTGCAAGTTGAAGTCACTTAGTTAGTTGGTTAAACTTCCGCACGAATGCGAATGTTTGCCACCACAAAGCAACAACAGCAGCAACAACAGGAACAAGAGGGACTGGAGATGCAGTTGGAGTTGGAGTTGGAGTTGGAGCTATAGTTGTGGTGACTGCATCCGCAATGCAACTTTCGGTGTGAGATTTCCGCCTATTGCAACTTCTGCGGCAACTCCCTCTCCCCGCTCCTACGCACGGACTGGGGCAGGGGCAAGCCAGCTTCTGGCGCATCTTCCTCTGCCTGTGTCTGTGTGTGGCTCAATTTATTACGAGATTGTGAATCTCCGCCACGATTACAGCAATTATGTGGCTTTTGGGGAGGTCTCTGGCTGCTGGCACAGTGCCCGAAGCAGGGACGGGACACAGAGGCGTTGCTTTAGTCTCGCTTATAACAATTCCCTCCCCGTCTAATAACTCAACTTCAACATCAAACCCAGCAGCCTGCCTCCTGCAGCCGCAAAAGCAAATGTGAAAGTGCCAAAGTCAGTCGCCACTCGCCAAAAATTTCCTCTAATTGTCGCTGCCACACCATCGGATTGAGACTCCGATGCGGCCAGAGATAAAACCACAGATCTCAGCGCGGATGCAGCTGCAGTTCCATGTCTAATGCTCTCGTATAGATGGCTCCTACCTGCAGCCTGGCTGCAGCCAGAAAGCGCAACCTCAGCATCCACCATGGCAGCTCGCTGTCTCGAATTGGTGGCAATAAAAATAATTTGTCAGCTACTTCATCAGCCGCGGCGCGTGCGTGACAGTCGAGGTACTACGAGTCGATGCCTGCTCCCGCCTGTTGCATAACATCTTCAGTTGAACTCTCACACTGCCCCGCCGCCAGCCAGTCCCAGTCCCCTCCAACGGAGGATTGTCTAGCAGTTGGCCAAATTCTTCCTATAAATCACATAATCCCAGACACCAGGCACAGGCTCATAGGAAATGCGTGGAAGTGCATTTCGTTCGTTTTGCCATTAATAAATTAATTATACAACGGCATGACGGCAGTCGGCTCAGCCCCAGCCCCAGTCTCAGCCTCAACCTCAGCTGCACGCACAAGATAATCAACTTGAATGAACACAAAAACACCAAAAACAAACAGCACAAACTGAACATAGTAAAAAACTTGAGCATTTTTGTCAGGAGCCAAATAACAAATATGCTGCAAAAGTTGATGGTCAAAAGTTGTTCGCGTCTCGTGAAGTGGCCAAAGCCGTGGCCAAAAAAGCTGCTCGAAAAACAGAAAGAAAAGACAGAAACGCTCAAAGACAAGACGAACAGCAACCAAGGAGAGCAGAGGAGGCATCTACACATGGTCGACTATGGGATGCTCTTTTGGAGATGATCCAAATGGGTTTTCCCTTTGAACATTTAAATGTTTCCGATGTGAATCTTTCTTATTTTATTTCCCCAAAATGTTAAATATTGTGCACTTCCTTCTGAGCATTACAAACCGAATCCCTGTCTCATTATGCCAGTTGTAGAGGGAAATATGTATGAGAAATGCCAGAGCCAACCCCACAGCATGTCTGCGACTGCAACTGGCGAAAAGCTGACTTTGGCTGGGAAATGCAGAGGGGGGGAAATGGCAGGGGGCCGGGGCGGAAAACAAACTGGCTGGATGTCGCTGCGAAAAACGGCGAGGCCCGCCGAACACACACAAAACTCAAGTGGCGCGAAAATGTGAGGCACAGTTGCAACAGCAGCGCGCAAGCGTGCGGTTTTCCCTCCACAGTTTTCCACAGCCGAAAATAAAAGCATACAGCAGCAGGAAAAACCAACGAAAACTCAACTCAAATTAAAAGTCGCATTAAATAAATGAAAAACCAACGAGGACGAGGACAGGAGCAGAAGCAAGTTTAAACAAAGCTCAAAGCAAAAGTTAAATTGAAGAGACAAAAGTTGACTGGTTCCGTGGCGGACTATAAAAATATAATTCACAAAGAGCCTGGCCAATCAATTATTTAGGAAGTGCTTCCCGAATGGAATATTCAATGAAAATAAATTGATTCAAGGCTATAAACCCATGCAGCCAAAGACATTCTTTAGGTTGAGTTTTATAAATAATTAGAGCCAATAACTGAAGGAGATTCCAAGAGACAATAATACTTTGCATAGAGAAATATCAACACAGAAAAAAACAACAGCCTGAGGAGAGAAACAGAGAAAGAAAGAGATTGAACAACAATTGAACAGCAAATTAAGCTGCCACATTTCGTGCAACGTGCAACGGGCAACGGGCAACGTGCAGAGACGCCTCATTTGCCTCGTTTGAACTTCCGGCGACGCAACTGAGGGTAAAATGGCCATCTCTGATGCTGCTGGCCCCACCTTAATGGTAAGTCCAAGCCGTGGAGGTCATTCCTGAATCATTCAGATACCGAAATTTTAATATACATAAATAACAGACAACGGCAAATGCAACTGAGGCGTGAAAACAACAAGTGCCACGGCGGAAACCTTTTCGGCCAAAAAGAGTGAAAAAAGTAAAGCGGGAAAAATTGTCTGCCATTGAAGTGAGAGTCTGCCATGGCCTGGCCAGGAAATGGACGATCCCAATCCCACTCCCAGTCCCAATCCCAGCCATCCCATTCCGTGCATAATGCTTTCCATACTCATGTGTCTTCGCACGAACATTTCGTGAATTATTCATGTTTATTTTCGTTTTTGTTTTCCCTTTTGCAACGCGTATGCTCCCTGGCACTTGAACTTCAATTAGCAGCCGCCTGCCTTTCCCCAGCGCAACACTTTAAATTTCTCGTTTAATTACCAACCATCCTGCCCACGTTCGTTCATAATAATCGCCACTCGAATGCGAATATTTCAAATACTTTCCACCGCTTTTCGTTTGATTTTTAAAGCGTCTTTCCTTGGCCTGCAAAATATGCATGTTACGCAATTTAGTTGGCGGCGCCTCGATGATGGGTTGTGCGGAAAGAAATGAACAAAAATCTCTCCCCATTGAATCCATGTGGATTTTATGATTTTATGACCTCGGCTGCATGGAACGGCCTTCCATTTAACGATTATCTAAGAGTCCGTCATATGGGAGTCGGGGATTCGGAATTGGAAACCGAAACCCACTGCCACTGCAGTGGCAGACAGAAAGCAAAACAGACATTTGCCATCGAAACGGGAAATTTGCAACTTAAGTGGATGGAAAAAAGTTTTGTGGCCATTTCAGGCATTTCTTTTGAGCGCAGTGGTTTTCCTTGTGGCCAAGGAAATTCCACTCTGGCACCACTCCCCTCCCCACACGCTTTTTTCAGTCTTTTATTGCATGTGCATTGAACTTGACTCTGGCTTGGGGTTGGGACTTGTGCTGTAGATGAAAAAGCAAACTGGTTCTTGCCACTGCCACTGCAACTGCCCCCAAGGTACACCCAGTCACTCCCAGCCACCCTCGCATGCCGGCCAACAATTAGCTCAAGCTGTTTGCCTTTTTGCCAGCTCCATTTTCCCTGGCCTTGTGTCTTGACTTGGACTTGGACTTGCTGTTGGTCTTGGTCTCGGTCTCGGTCTCAGTCTGGCCAAGACTCTCCCCTACCAAAAGTGTGCAACGTTTTTCCGCTTTGTTGCATGCAACAACAGCAGCAGCAGCAGCAGCTGCAGCAAGTGCATATTGTGCGTCCAACAATTATACAAACTTGTGGCCAAACAGCAATTACAGCCAGTTAATGAAGCCACCTGTGTTCGGATCGCAAGAAAAACAGCAAGAAGAATCCCAGAGGAAGCATCCCATGCCGGACTTCAGTTGCTTTTTTAATCAATTTACTTTGATCTTTTCTTTGGCGAACAATTCTCTGGCAAACATTGGGTTTTGGGCTCATGAATAAATTGTACAAATGTTACTTAAATGCCACAATAAATTCTAAATAAATCGTTAAACTTTAATTGAGGCTGCCTGCAGCTGAGACCCGAAAAGTGTTTTTGGCAACTATTGAATTTCCATTTGGGAAAACCAAAGGGAAGAGAGATAGACACTAAAGAGAGCTTCTTTGGGGAGAACTTTTCCTTGGTGTATCATAAAGAAATTGTTAACTAGTTTGGCAAACACTTTTAAAGCCATAAAATCCGCCAGTTCACCCGAGAGTGAGAGCGAGTTCAGCACCAGGGAAAATAGCAACAATCTTTTATTGGAGTTTTCTATTGAATTTTAAAACGATTCTTGCGCGTGTCCCGCTCCAAAATGAAAAGACATTTTCCACAGCGGAATAAAGCGAACACCTCTCCCTGCAGTACCCAAACCCTACCCCTCAGCCTCACCCTCACCCTCATCGCCAAAGTGTTAAATAGAAAACACATAAAATTTTATGCACCACACAGTGGCATGGCATGGCATGGCAGGGGTTAGAAGTGGAGCAGGGGAATGAGGGCATGAGGGCATGGGGGAAACTGCAGTTCTCATCCAACAAGTGGGGCGTGTGCCTCTCTCTCTCGCTCTCTCCCTCTCGCGTAGGCTCACCAGAAGGCGGGTGGCAAGGGCCTCGGCTGGCCTGGTTGGCTGCCTGTTCGGTACAGTTCATAAAAATTCACTCGGGCGCAGTTTTAACGGCCGTTAAATGTTTACGCGGTTGCATTTTTAACGACCGTTGACAGTTCATTTGGATTTAGCTTTAGCCTCAACTGGTCTGCTGGCTGTGGATGGCTTTTGGCATGGCTGCTAAATGGCTGCGGCTGCTGCTGCTGCTGCGGGGCACGAGATAAGCCAGGGCTGGCCCCCTGCCACCATATGGATGAAGCCGTTGCAGCGAAAGGAATTGGATTACAGGGCCAACTTTTAGCTATTGATTCTAGATTCAGTTTATAGGCTGGGAATGGGGAAAGACACGGACTGACTGATGGCTTTCGTGTGTAATTAAATCATATTTGATATATTCCGCAAAGGTAATTTCCCATTCGACGCTGCTGCCAGCCAAAAGACTTTCTTGCATTCCAATACAATCTTCGATTATCTCCGAAACCATCGCGAAATGTAAGCCAGTTGCATCACAAGTCTGAAATAATCCCAGTACCATAATTGGTCTTACGTAAAATCGAGAGAGGTGCAAGAGAAATGCTATTGAATTCGAGCAGAGGAGGAGACCGGGTTTAATGGCCATAAAAGCCAAGCCACGGCACAAGTTCAACCTGTTGACGTGAAAGTGGTTGCATGAATGGACAAAGAGGCAGACGGGGAGACAGACAGACACCCAGCTGAAGAAGTGGCTGTGGCAGAGCGCGTGCGCAACTCGTTTGAGAATCGAGCAGCGTCCAGTTCGAGTTGCAACTGCATTTGCTGTGGCGACTCCAAGTTTTGTTTTTGGTCAGATGGAAAGTGAAAGTGTTGGGCGGACATATTAGGATTATTTATGGATCCTCCACAGATGCTTTTTGCTTGTACTTAATTCATGGGGCTTTGTCTTTGCAGCTACTGCTGCTGCTTGTGTGGACAGGCCTGAGCATGGCCAAGGCCATGGACACCTGGCACCGCCTACCCTCCCTGGAAACCTTCGCCAGCTATGAGGTAACTACCACTCCTTGCCCCTCACTAGAGCACCCATTGATCCTCTCTCTATCTGTGTGATTTGTAGGACATGCAACGCTACTTTGACCAGCGGAATCTACGCAGCATGCGGCACATCGACAATCCCACTGACGACAGCTACCTGGCGGCCTTCAATCAGTACAACGAGCAGTCCGGGGATCGGTCGCAGGTCCATCACTCGCGCACCAAGCGGGAGGAGCGCAGGCTGCCCACCGCACCGCGAATGCTGCGCTTCGAGCTCGCCGACGCCGTCGAACCCAGCGACGAACTGAAGCTGTTCCTGCGGCAGCATCAGGCCAGGGCGCTCAAGGATACGCCCACCACAGAGAGTGCGCCAGTGCCGCCGGCCAGCACCACCAAAGCCGCCAAGAGCCAGCGCCCGAAGCGGAAGCCACGGCGCCAGCGACGCTCCACCATTAACCAGCAGCAGCAGCAGCCAGCGGACTTTAAGGCAATGATGATTCCATTCCAAGAGACCGATGCCCGAGAACCCGATCCCTACACGGCGCAGTTGATACGCGAGGCCAGGATCCTGGATCTGCAGAGTCAGGCCACCAGAACGGCCCAAAAGTTACCCCCGAAGCACGGCTTCCAGGTGCGCATACGCAAGACGAAGCGCACCAAGCGATCGGCTCCTGGCTCCTCGCCGCAGATGTTCAAATTCGAGCTGACCGACGCGAAGGCAGCTCTGCCCCAGTCCCTTCTTCCGCAACGCTCTGGGAAGCAGCTGCAGCCCACGCCCACACTCCTCACAATGGAAACCCAACCGCAGAGGAACAACACAACTCAGAGTCAGAGTCAGGGACAGGCTCCCACGAAGGCCACTCCCCCTGCGGAGGACAATGCGATACAGAACAGCGAGTCGACGGCGGAGACCAAACGGATGTACGTGTACAAGGAGGCGCCACAGAGCAACGGCCATGGGAAGGGCAAGAAGTCGCTGGGCGGACTGCCCCACGAGGTGCAGAAGGCGATCAGCCAGCTCATGAAGGAGGGACACGGCGGCAAGGCGTACATCAAGTACCTGCCCGCCCCGAAGTCCGAGTACGAGCACTACAAGATAAAGCCCCTCTCCCCGCTCTCCGGCTACGGCCTCAAGCCCAGCTCCTACATGAAGTACATGCCGGGAGCAGTGCAGACGAAGCTGGTGGAAGCATCGCCAGTCCCACAGCCAGCCCAGGTTCCCGTCCAGGTGCACATCCAGCCGGTGCCGGTGGTCGAGCAGCTGCGGTACATCCACTACAAGCCAAGCTACGCCCAGGTCTACGCTGCCCAGCCCCCGAACATGGCCCAGCATCCGATTGTGGTGCAGGAGGCAGCCGCGCCGCAGGCCGAGGAGGTGCACCATCACACGTACACAGCGGAGCTGGCAGCTGCCCCTGTGCCGACCCAGTCGATAGACGTGATTGTGCCACAGTTTCGGCCCTCGAAGCCGGACCCACTGCAGGAGGAGTACCAGGCGCAGGCGCAGGAGCCCATCTATGGCAGGGCCCTGGAGCCGTACCAGTACGCGATCCAGCACGAGCCAAGTCCCGCGGCCTCGCCGCTGATCAAGATCGAGTACCATGGGCCGGCGGACAGCGCCAAGGAGCACTACAAGCAGCTGCCCGAGTTCCAGCAGCTGTCGACGCTCATCGGCAAGTCGCCCGACGACCAGATCCACGGACTCACCTACCTCCTGGCCAAGGAGATGCAGGCCAAGCTGCAGCGCCAGGGCAAGCAGCTGGTGATGGATCGCCCACAGGACAGCACGGCGCCCGTTCTCTTCCATCCCGGCCAGATGCAGGCCCCGGCTCCTGTGCCCACGCTCAAGACGCTGGCGGGTCTGGGCGTGCATCAGGGCCGACTGATTGGCATGGCCAAGACGAAGCAGTACGTGCCGATCATCGAGTCGGGCAACAACGATGTCAAGGAGCAGCTGCCCGCCGTGCCCAGCAGCATGGCGCCCAAGCTGCCGACTCCCAGCTCCTTCATGGACTACACCCCGGGCCATGGACTGTCGCACGGCTACGAGGGCGTCAGGGACGAGCAGCGGCAGCAGCCCGTGACCACAGTGGAGCATGTGGTGCATCATCCAACCATCACGAACTATCATCAGCAGCATCCCCAGCAGCAGCAGCAGCAGCAGCAGCATCCGGAGCAGCATCATTACCAGGCTGCACATCTGGCTGCCACCTCGCTTCCGGCTGAGCTGGATGCGGAAAAGGGTGCCAACGGGTTGCACTTTGTGAGCAGTCAGGAGGATAAGTCGGTGAGTCCTGCCTTCGATCTGTTCCGCTGCCCATTTCCGCTTCGGTTTAGGCTTGCAGATGAATATTTAATATTGGAAAGTGGCTGCGATACCCCGCTCCTTCCGGTGCCCACTCTTCCGTTGCATTAAATTAAAGTACACCTTGGGGCGTGCCACAAGAGGATGTGCCTCGATGGCTCCATTGATTGGCATAGGCAAAAACACAATCAACATAAATAAGAAGGAGCTTGCCACATCCACATCCACAGACACACACAAACACGACAATGCGACGGCAGTCACAACAATGGGAATATCCGAATATCCCCTGCAGCAGGATGCACAGGGGAATGTGTTTGTGGCACATCGTCTCGCCGGTAATGCACTTAATCGAATAATTTTCAAGTTCGACAAGCATTTTCAATGTCGTTAGCCAGGCACGAGAGAGAGCGAGCCACATCCACAGCCAATTCTGCCACAGATTGGCATCCGTCTGGCACCCCCAGGTAGCCGCCACAGCAGCTCCTTTCCTCCTCCATCACTCTGCGGCAGACGGCAGTCGGCAGTCTGCTGTGCCCTTTCCCATTGGATTGAATTCGGCTGCTGTCTGGACCAATTGATACAGATATACAGCATCCAGATACGCCATTCATGGGGCCAAAACCTCAAGCACTTGAGGAGTTTCCTCTGAGCCAGATACATGCGTCGGAATTAACATTTTTCTTTCACTGCAGAACTGAAGTTTCCTTTCCTTACTTTCGTCTGGCTGGCACGGGGACAGTCGAAAGGGTGTGCTTGCATTTAATTTATCCGCATTTCTATGGCAGGTCGTGGGGACTGGGGCGCCTCTTTGTGCGCAGCCAGGCAGAAGGGCACGGAAAAGGTATCCCAAAGATAGACACAAACAGGAGGAGGTACAAGGGAACATTAAAACAACTTAAAGACGCCTCCAAAGTCTAGTCCAAAAAATGCAATTTACTTCGAAAACTTATCGCAAAACCATCAAACATTCCTCCACGAAGATCGAGCGTCTCACTTGAGCTCGGGGCACGCCATTTGGTACAAGAACTGGACCATGGTGCGTGTGGGACGTCCCGTCATGCGCTTGGCCGTGAGGTACGGGATGAGTCCGTACTGGCTGAGCAGGCCCGTGCCCCGTGTGTCCAGGTGCACCCAGTCGGCGCACGGCACCAGCTCGTGGAGCACGGCTGCCGAGAGGCAGGAGCTGGCAATGCCGCGGCCATTGTTGCTCAGATCGTAGCCCAGCTCGTCGGTCACCTGGCGACGGTAGTACTGCCACAGGGGCAGGCGCCACACGCGGTCGCCGGTGAGGGAGCCAGCGCGCTGGAACTGCTTCCAGATGTAGTGGGAGTTGGAGAAGACGCCGGTGGCCCCGCCGCCGAAGGCCTTCTTCACGCCCATCTCGAGGGTGGCCACGTCCGCCACGAGCCGTGGATTGTAGGTGTTCTGGCCGTAGAGCAGGGCGTCGGACATCACCACCACGCCAGCCTTGTCCAGGTCCCGGATGGCCATCGACTTGCCGTTGAGCAGGCGGACCACATCGCCGGGCTTGCAGGACATGCCCGAGGGCAGGTTCTCGCACAGCGGGATCACGCAGGTGACATTGATGGGCAGGGAGAGGGCCGCGCAGGCGCGCATCATGCCCACGCAGGCGGCTGCCCCCGACATGCTGCCGCGGTACTCGTCCATGCCCCTGCACGGACGCATATTGAGGGCCCCCGAGTTGAAGGTGATGCCCTTGCCCACGAACAGGATCGGCTTCTCCTCGGGAGCAGCGCCGCAGTAGCTGATCTCGAGCATGACGGGCGGCTCGCAGCTGCCCTTGGCGATCATTAGGAAGGCGTTCAGCCGCTGCGCCTCGATCCAGTCCATGGTCCGCACCTCGACGGTGATGCCGCAGGGGCACAGGGCGTCCACGGTGGCCTGGGCGAACAGGGTGGGGGTCATGCAGTTCGCCGGAGCATCGCTGAGGCGGCGCGCCAGGTTCTGGGCGTCGGCCTTGAAGATGCCGCGTGTCCAGCCGTTGGCGTCGGAGGAGTCGTACAGACTGAGCGTGGGTATCAGGGGCATATTCTTGGCGGCCAGGTTGTCGGGGAAGCGCCAGACGGCGAGTGCAGCCCCCTCTGCCGCCTGCTCCGCGTAGTCCATGCCGTCCACCGAGATGGCACCCACGCCCTCGTCCTGCAGGGAGCGCGCTCCAATGCCCGCCGCAATGCGCACATTCTCCATGCCCTCGTCCAGCATCTCCAGCTCGTTGAAGGCGATCCCCTCCACGCCCAGGCCCACCACAGCCACCGAACTGAACTCGGGATCGATGCTGTTGAAGATCCTGCCCCGACCCAGCCGCCCGTCCAGCTTCGTCTCGCAGATCAGCTCCGCCAGCTTGCCGTTCACGCGCCCGTCCACCTTCTGGCCGGTGGGCGTCAGCTTCGGCTCCTTGCCGGCCTCCTCCTTCAGGTACAGCCCCACCACGACGCCCTTCGTGTTGGCCTTGACATCCCCGCAGCTGTGGCGCACCCCCACCCGCAGCGCGCTCCTCGCATAAAGGCTGCACATGCCCCGCAGCGGCAATTGCTTCACCTTCTTCATTATGGACATTGCGAATTAATTTCAATTTCAATTTCAATTTCACGATTTACACGAAAGAAACTTCCAAAAGATTTAACGAATGATTTTTTTTGTTGAAAGAAAAATATTTCCAAATTATTTTGTTTACTAGAAAACGAAAATTTGTTCTGTTTAATCTGAACTGTAGAATACGACTGAGAGAAAAGGGAAATCAGCAGCCGGCTGGCAAACTGACGTGAGACATTTCAAGGCCATCATGGATATTTTTTCAGAGTTCCATTGGAAGGGGGAAAACTAAATGGGAGAGACAAAATGCCTCGAAGGAGTACATCAAAATAACATCTGTGTGGAATTCGATTTGCTCTGCTCCTGAATTAAGCCCTGACTCTCATTCGTTTAGTTTTACAGAATGCAATGTGCCCTGTCGCCTGTCCCCTGTCCCTTTTCCTGCTGCATTTGGTGTAGTGACAACACCAAGGCCCTGCCTGGCAGCATCAAAAGCTGTCGACAATTTAGCGGCAATAAGTACGAGCATGCCATAAGCAGGCCCAAGTTCGAGCACTACTTGGTGGAATTTAAATTATATTTCCAGGACCAGGACCCTCCCTAGCAGTCTCCTTTGTGATTCGCAGAATCGACTTAAAATTGTTTTCGAGCTAAGTTTGCTTTGACGTTTTCCTCCTCCTATTTCGCAGCTTATTTTCCGTGCACTTTTATTCGATTTTGGTGGAAGAGCTTATTACATTTTATTTATTGGCATTTGTTGTCCGGCAATATTTGCTGGTGCCTTTGCTGGGAGGGCATCCCAGCCAGCCACCCTCCTCTGTGGCACTCTTCTCGATACCCATCCAGCGAACGACTCTTGCAACAACAGCCCCAAAAGCAATGCAATCCCCAGTAATGGTCCTGTTCCTGTTCCTGCTGCTGATGAGGCACACACCCCACACACATGCACATTGTTTTAGGGCCGTTTAGCATGATTTTTAATAGGCTTTTGCCTTGTCCCTGTCGTACTTGTCGTCATCCCCGGCTGAGCCTCGTCGGCTCGGTCGTGTTGTGAAACCCCAGAAACGACGCCTGATGACCATGATGGGAGCTGAGTTGAGTCGAGGACATGGCTGGTAAAGGCAGCCGCCTGCCCATTGTCCTGTCTGTCTGTCTGCCTGTCCGGACTGTCCATCCCTGACAGGCAAACGACACTTGTTAGGCTCAAGTTTAGGTGGAGGTTAGAGGCGGATGTGGGGTGTCGTCCGTCCCGGCTGCGACATGCCGTTGCAATGCTCGTCATGGGACTTGTTTGACAGCAGCTGCTGCTGCTCTTGGGCTCCCTGCCACTGCCACAGGCACTGCCACTGCCACTGCCACTGCTGGTAACGTGTGCGAGCGAACATGGTTGGATTTTTGGGGAATTTGTCATTTTATTGTGGCCGAAATGGTTGGTAATGGTCGTCACTCACTCTCCAAAACGGAGCTACACATACATACGTACAAGGATGAAGGATGCTTGATGTCCTCCTCGGCTGGGCTTCAACATCTGCAGGTGCAATATTTTCCGGCTTCCCCACACACACACACACACACACACTCGTACAATATTTTAATTTCATTTTTATTTCAACCCTTTTGCTGTTCGCTTTGTGTTTGTGTTTGCCCTGCCTAGCCCTCCCCGTCCCTTTCCCCTTATTTTTAATGTGGGAGCACAACATATTTTTGCAAGTGTTGAAAGGAGATTTCGTCGGGGAAGGGGGCAGGGTCGCTGCCTAAGCACAGATTTAAGTTTTATTTAATGGAGCGGTGCTGGAGCGGCAGCATGTGGGTCGGGTCTCGATTATTAGTTCGGTTCTGGCATCGAAAATCACTCGACAAAAAAGGTTTAGCCCGAAACGACGCTCGGGCACAGCTTAAGGCTGGATCCTTGATCCCTCCTGGGTCCCGGGACATGTGTGGCTAATGTTCTCGAGTTCTTAAGGCCTTTGTTCGTGCAATTGATGGCCTCCCCGGACCTCAGCCAGACTTACACTCGAAAAATTGTGCAAACAATTTCAGAATTTCCTCTTCGTTTTTTAGCGATCAGTTTTAAGAGCCAGCTGCTGATGTCTGCTGTTCTTTAGAACGTGTCCTGCTGAGTGTATTTGATTTTATTCAAATACTGATATAATACCCGGAATTACCATTGGCATGCCGGACCCTCCCTTGGTGTCGCTGGCTCAGCACATGCTCGCATCTGACCTGGGCTTGACTTTA
The DNA here is from genome assembly GCF_008121235.1 of Drosophila subobscura. Classification (NCBI taxonomy): domain Eukaryota; kingdom Metazoa; phylum Arthropoda; class Insecta; order Diptera; family Drosophilidae; genus Drosophila; species Drosophila subobscura. The sequence continues at coordinate 7,301,597 of NC_048531.1, forward strand.
AATTAGCTCCACTTCATCCGCCGTTGGACGTAATAAACCGCAGCCAGTCCGGCACCAGCGACCCAACTACAACTACTCGTTCCACCCGCTAATATTGCGCTCTTGGGGCGTGGCTGGCTGGTTGAAAACTAAAACTGTATGCTGGGGCATGGCATTGCCCGCTCTCCCATTCCCATTCCGATTCCTATTCCTATTCCTAGTCCCATTTCCAATGCTGCTCGCAACGTGCTATTGACAGTCACATTCGCATAAAAATCACGTAGTTTGACATTTTTCCTGCTGCTCTGCTCTGCTCTGCCATTTCGTTAGATGGATTTTTTTGCTGTTGTTCCTGGCTCTCATCCTCTTCCTCATCCTCGTTCTGCTTTTGCTCGAGACGGATGCGGATGCGGATGGGTTTGGGCAGCAGCAGCAGCTGTCACGCAATCAGCCCGAGCGCATTGCCAGGGCAAAGCCAACAAACTGATAACTCAATTTTGGTTGGAGATGCTCCCCCCAAGCCCCTTGTTAGCCATAACTTGGATACGAAAATTGCTAACAAGCGAGCCATAAAAACTGTGGGTGGATTGCATTTAAAATTTGCCCCCGTCCCGTTCCCCCCTCCCCGCCACACTGTAAATTATACAACAATTTCGTAGTCTAATCATCAACGTTTGAGCCCCAGCAGCAGCCTCCCTCGTTCCGCCCCCTCATAATTGTGTGGCCAAAAGTTGCACAGCGACAATTGGGCGAATGGCTGCTGCCGTGTGGCATAAACGAGCCCAGGACATTCATTTGACTGACGAGCGCTGTTGAACACGTTCGTTCCACTCTTGGCCAGAGTCTGACCATGGAGGTGGCAGGGCTAACAGGCAGGCAGTGGCCGACACCCACACCCACCGACACACAGACACACAGACGGCACTCATATCCAAGTGGAGCTCTGGACGCATTACATTGTAAAATTGGTTTTTGTAAATTGTTTGGACACAACATTTATTTCCATTTAAATGCGATTTGGCTCGACTCGGTTGCCGTTGCTGTTGCCCCTCCCACACACCCACACAGCCTCAAATCCTGTCCGGGCTCAGACCAACTCAGTGCCACACTTGTTCAATTTTAAATGAGCAGCATGCAGCACTGTGGCACTGTGGCACTGCTGCACTTGCCACACACCGATGCCGGCCCCGCTTCTTCCCCAATCTTCCCAGCCAGCCAGCCTGCCTGCCCGCTGTGTCCCTTGAGGTTTTCGGTTGTGTGTGTGTGTGTGGGTGTGTGGGTGTGTGGCATGGCACGAGGTGTTTGCAACGCTTAAACGAATTGTGTGAATAATAAACGCACCACACTCCCCGCTCAGCGGCAGAGGGGAGGGCGCATCCTCAGTTGCCCAACAAGGATTAGTGTTATGGCATCGCCTCCCATCGCATCCCGTTCCCACCCTTCCACCTGAGTGCAAATCATCAGCTAATTGAAGAGGCTGCCCAAGTGCAGGGCAGGGCATGGCTGGGATTTGCGTTGCCTCGCATTTGACAGTGCGGAACGTGAATGCACACCCGTAGCTCCTCCATTTACAGTGGTCCAGACTAACAGAAGGCTCTGAATCTGCAGATAATCCAATGAAAATAAATCAAAAGACAGCAAGAAATCAGCAGTGATGAGGTCAGGCGGAAGATTGTGATGCCCGCAGGCCCAAGCACAAGAGTTGCGAAACGTTTTAATGACCAAAAGATGGCACAAAGCCGAGAGGCCGGTAGTAACTTTGATTATATGCAAATTAAAGGACACCGAAGGACTCACCCAACGTCAAAGGCATTTCTCGTTAGTGGGCGCCATTCGCTACTCCTGCCTGTTGTTGTTTTGCCACTCAATTGGCCAAAACAAGTGCACGCTGGAGGATGAGGATGAGGATGAGCATTCGCATTGAATTACCAAGAAAGCTGTTCCGCCCAATGGGCAGGCAGGAGCTGGCCAGCTTATTGCTTTTTAGCCATGAAAGAAAGTTTCGGGCAGCCAATCGCTCACTCCGAACTCCAAACTAAACGAACTCACGTAGCTTTTGGCTTAAATTGCATTTTGCACTCGACACTGCACAAATCCCCGTCGCACAAATCGACAAAAAGCCAACGACAGGAAACGTGTTAAATGCAAAAATTCGACCCTCCAGCTAGACCGCTTTTAACTCCAGCTCTATGCACTCCCATTTGACATTGACTTTCCCATTTGGACATCCATATGTATGTACATGAATATGGCATTATAAACAAGGAATAAATAAGACAGCTCTGAGATGGACGACAGATGTGAGACTCGCATCTTTTGGCTGGTTCCAAATCGGAGGTCCATCTTCGTTTCAAACAAAATAGATCAAAATCGGTTGAGCAACAGCCAGCTAAAGTCTGGCTTTGGCACCTGAGATCATCAACATTATTTGAGGAATAACTTCAAAGAAGAAACTGGAATGCTGAGATTGCATTAGTCGATGCATTAGTCGCAGTTTGAGTGTTTGTTCCCCACCAAATCCTCGCCGACTAATGGACACTCGTGGACACACAAAGCACAAGAATTGGGCAGCGTCATTGGATTTACGGCAGATGCATTTTTCATTTCAGGCAATGGCACGTGACTCTGATTTTGGCATTGATTGTGGTCCTAATACAGTTTCCACTTCGCTGGCTTTCATATTTTTGTTTTGATGGGCAAAAAGTGACCCATCGCGGGGATGAGTCCGCCCACTCTCCTGGACATGTTTCATCTGCATTGTAATTATGTTCACTTTAATCAAATCAATTTGTAATGAAATTCCCCACTGCAGAACCCCCTTCAATTTGCATATTCCGCAGATATTCGCGTCCTTCTTTTATGCAGCGGAAGAAGCGTGAAGGCGGCGGCTGCTTTGCACGTTAAAATCTATTAACATTTTTGCATTCTCTTAATGAAGCTGCTGCCGCTGCCTCCACTGCTGCAACAATGCTGGATAGAGGAAAAAATGCATATTTTCTTTTTGGATTCCATTAGGAGAGGAGAATGATGAAAGGCAACAAAAAAATGCTAGATGGCAGCGCAAATGTTGGCAAATCGCTGGACCAGAGAATTTATTAATTATGTTTAAGAGAAGCAAAAATGTGGAATGTTCGCGGAATTCTGCTGAAATGTATTTCCTTTTTAAACCAAGAATTAATCTATGAAGCACAACAAATGCCAATCAAAGCAGCTCCAACTCCGAGTCCCATGCAATCAGGTCTATAAATCTTGCACAAAGCCCAAGAAGAACTTTTGTTCTCTGCGGCAGAATGGAAGCGGAAGCTGAGGAAAAATCTAGTCAACAATGTAACTTAATTAAACTTAATTTACAACTCATTAACATATCAAAAAGTTTGCCACGCCCCCGCATACACACAGGGACACACACACAAGCACGAGTCTTGGGTAGGCCATAAATACCACAGAAACAGCCCGAAACATGTAGCAAAAGTTGCCAACAGTTGTCGCCAACACAGAGAGAGAGAGAGAGAAAGAGCGGAAAAGGAAACGCACACGCACAACAATACACTCGAGCACACACACACACACTCCCACACACAGAAGCTCCTGCCACGTCGCGTTCAGCCACTCTCTCTGTCACATTTTGTTGCCATCTTGCAGCGGGAATACTTACAATAAAAAGGCAAAACCCAAATTGTAGACGACAAAACAAAAAGTGAGGAGTGGCTGGTGGGAGGGGTTGGAGGGGGCAAATCAGCGCTGCATGGCCAAGTGTCAAAGGGGGTGGAGGGAGGGGCTGTTCAGCGCTAGATTTGTACAATATATTGTTGCAAATTTCATTACTCCCGCGCCTCCTGCCTGCCACGATACTCGTACACAATTTACAATCACATGCATAGCAAACAGTGGCATGTGGCATGTGGCATGTGAGTGACATTCCTCCCCCATCCGCATTCCAATCATCATCAGGCACCGAATGCCGCTCCGAATTCTGCGCTCCAGTTCCCACGCAGTTGGTGCATGGCAATACCCTAGACGACAATGAAGAAGGAGCACTGCCACCTTGACAATGCTGCAGATAAACCGATCTACAGTGGAGCTACACCCACTCCCCTCACGCTGGTAATCATCTATGAAATAAAAGAACTTTCCTTTCCGTTCGCCGGGAGTTTCCAGCATAGAGACAGCGCCTAAATGGCTTTGGTTTGTTGTTTGTTGTTTGTTGTTCTCCCAGGCGAGTGCATGGCATCTGGCAGTTGTTGCTGTTCGCTGTCTTCACTGTACATGACAGTGTGCTTAATACTCGTACATTCTGCACTGCATATTTTTCAGCTTGCGCACGAAATGCTGCATGCAACTTATCGGTTTACTGAGCAATCCACACACACACACACACACACCCCCCCGACCATTGCAATATGACTAACTTGCTTCCCTCTTCCCTCTCTCCGCTGTCTTCAGATGCAGCAGTACGCCTCGAAGTATGCATTCGGCTATCGCATACGTGACTTCCACACCGGCAACGATTTTGGCCACAAGCAGAACCGGGATTTCCATGGCGTGACACGCGGTCAATACCATATTCTTCTGCCGGACGGACGCATCCAGAATGTGATTTACCATGCCGACGATACGGGATTCCATGCGGACGTCAGCTTCGAGGGCGGGACCAAGCACTGAGTCAGAAGAGAGGAGTGCGGGGAGCGGGGAGCGGCCTAATGTGCAATCTATGTTCTAAGCTAGCTCTAAGATCTTTCCAGCCAAGCGAAGGCTCTCCCATGGGAGAATGAGCCTTTGACATTGACTCCAGCATGATTCGAGCTTCCTTTATCCATTTGACTATTGATTTTCGCCATTTAGCGAAATGGTTGATTAGTCAGGAGTAAACTAAAGCTATTCACAGAGGTACGAACAGTACATTTGTGGCCAAGAAAATCCATTCAAGCATTCATACCCATTGAATTTCTCAGCCTCAACAGCACAATCTTTCTCGATACCAAATAATTATATTCTCCGTGTCTTGTGTGCAGCAACACAACAATGTGAATTTAAATGTGAATTTCATTAACCCACTCACTTGTGTGGCTTCTCGAGCAATTCTCAAATAATTTAAGCCCATCAAAAATGTAATTTAGGTTAAGGAAATCAATTAAATAATGAATGCAAGCCGAGCCGAGCCAGACCCTGGCTGGGAAAACAAATGTGCTCAATCGATGTGCAATAAAATTAAATCAATAAATTAAACGAAAATCACTTTTCAGCATACGCAACTGTCCGGCTGTCCGCTGTCTGCTCTCTGACAAATTGAACAACTTTTCCGCAAGGCAATGCATGTCGGATGCGAATGGATGTGTCGGGAGGGGGAAAACACCTTCGAATTGGCAGATGCGCTACACTCCGTTTCGCAGTTCGAGTTCGAGTATGTACAGTAGTTAGCCGCGGGGCATCGGGTTCCGTTTCCATCCATAATTGAGTTTTAAGTGTTTCGTTATTGTGCGTACACACAGCATGCCCCGCAGCCTTCTCCCCGTACAATTATTCAAGACTTGCCTTGCCAGTGACCTTTCGCTTCCGCTTGGCCTTTTTCGGTCATCGTTTTGATGCGCGAGGCGAGTGCGGGGATCCGTCGCTCCGATCTGCATGTGTTTCGACTTTAATTAAAATTGTAGCAAAAATTTCTTCTTGCGATCTTCGGCCAGGCAGCAAGCAAACCATTCATTTATCTTCATTTATCTGCGAAGGTCAAGGTGTTGTTCGCTGGCTGGCACTCAACAACATTTTTGCCTGGGATTGTACTTTAATTAATTTACGTGCTTGGAAAATCGATCGCTTTTATGCGCCATCATCCTCAGGGGCTGGGGCAGCAGCAGCAGCAGCAGCAGCAGTGGCAGTGGCAGTGGATGTGGCCTGGGGCTTGAGGGAGAAGCAACGTGACGTACTTGGCCCGAGATCGAGTTCGATGTCATCGCAGATATACGCAAGAAATGCAATCGCAATCACATGTGGCTCTGACTCTGACTCTGACTCGGGCTCTGCTACCATTTAAAGTTCAATGTTGCCAGCAATTGTAGAAATAACAAATTTTTAAGATAGATCCACGAGCATCGCCGCAGCAGCAGCGCAGCCTCCACTCTTGCTGTTGTTCGCCAATTTGTTTGCCACTTTCCGACACCGACTCCGCACCTTAACTTCTGCTTTTGCTTTTGGCTTTGCCTTTGCCTTTGCCATTCTTCTGTGTGTTTGTCTGCCATTGTCTTTGCATTTGCATTGCATTTTTGTGTGTCTGTCAGATACGAGTACTTCTGGTGCTTAAGGTTTTGCGGTTATTCATGACGGGCCGAACTCATGCAGAGCTCATTAACTAATTTTTAGTGGCAAGCACAGTGAGCGGTGCAAGTCTATGGCCAGCAGTAAACACTTTATGGCTCATAAAAAAAAGAACAAAATGGAAACTATTTTCTGGCTGAACGTAAAAGAGTCTTCGAGGTGTTTAATTCAGCGAAGCTATTGAATAATTTACAAGTACCTCGAAAAATGTATGATTAAATATGCCTGCAAGGAGTGCTAACATTTATTTATGCGTATGTATGCATGTACTTTTGGTGCGCACCGTGGCCCCCGCAGATCGGGCAAACAATTCAGAACATGATCTTTTGGGTTTCTAATTGTTGGATGCTTTAATTGTTTTGACATTCAGAAGGCAGGAAAATGATTTGTACGAGACTGCCACCAAACGAACTCCTTCTACAGAGCCAGACTCTGGCAGGGGCCTGCCTGTCTTGCCAATTTGGCGACTCTCTCAGCGTGATTGACATTAATTGCCAACGCGACCAGGCCAAGAGATCGCACTGCACTTCTGCGATTCTCGTTGCGTTTTTGTGGCGTCTCTCCGCTGATAATTAAGCAATTCTCGAGTTAATTAAAAACAGAAGCCACAAGCAGCAGAATGCGCTGTTTTGACAAGATTTATGAAGGCCTGGCCCCAAAAACCCTATGAATTCTGTGAGCCAAGCCATGGGAACCGCGTGCATTATAATTATGGTATTATACTAAATATAAATCAGCGCATTAGTCGTGGCAAAAAACCAAATAAAAAGCATAATCATAGGAGCCAAATTATGTTCCAATCCCACCAGAAACTCACAGACCAAGCCCATTCTCGGGCCTGCATGTGAAGCCCCGCAGAGAGATTGAGTTGGAGATGGAGCGGGGAGCATCTCGAATACGAGTAAGTAGAAGTTTTTGGCGACGATAATAAAATCCCATTTAAGTTTGACGATAAGTTTTGACCATTAGTCGGCTGCCAGAGGGGGCTCAGAGGGCAGAGGCCTGGCCTGTCACAGCGAGTTAAATGCCTTTGGATTTTCCTCCTTTTTTCTTACTTTTTGGGCTACCAATTTTTTGCACTTTTATTTTTTGTATTTTGTTGAAGGAACAGCAAGTTATGAGCCAACTTTGGCGGCTCACATTCCAATTGATAAGCAATGGGTGAGGTCCAGTGGCGGGGGCGTGGCTAATGTCTTGCCAAAACTTGTCCAACGGTTCTCGCCGACTGTTTTTGATAAATGTGCATGGGGGAATGGCTCTCGAAGTGATCAAAAAGTGGGCAATTATAGAGCATAATAATGGGCATAGAACGGCATAGAATCCCGTGCTTAGATTACGAGTATTTTATGTCGTTTGGTTAACTCTTTAACAGCCTGCTGCGTGGCGCACTGTGTCGCCTCTCGTTAAGAAATCCTTCGCCCTCACTCAACGTGTTTGCCGTCAGCTTCTGCTGGCAGTTCTTTGGAGCTGTCAGTGCCTGGGACAATGCATCTGTGTGCCTCAGCGTGAGTGGCGCACTGGTAAACACGTAAACAACGTCAACGCAGGTTACGGCTCAATCGCTCAGGGTGCTGGGTGCTGGTTGCTGGCTGAGATGCATCCGTGGCAGGGCTAAATAAAAATTAACAAGGATAAATGATGCGAAGAGGCAACCGATGGCAGACAATGCCAGACAGTGGGGGTCGGTAATTGTCTAGCGGCAACCGGAGATGCCGTCTCCTACTGCTCTCGGCAGCTCCTCCTCCTGCTTTGCACTCTCTTCTGGCTAAATTGATTAAATGGGAAATTGGAATATGCAAATGCAGCGAATGCAGCCCTGGAACACACACCCACACACACACACACACACGACTCTCTGATGCAACTCGTCCCCTGTGCTGAAAATGTGATTTATGTTGGGTGCAAAGTTTCTCCCCAACTTTTCTCTGGCTGCTGTCCCTTTTTGGAATTTTTTGCAATTTGGGTGCAACGAACGGAAGTGCAGCGACTCAAGACGCCAAGGATATCATCGCTTGGCTCTGACAATGGGTGGAAAGGAGCAAACGAAGTTTGGGAAAGGTGCGAAACGGAGAAAAAATTCGCTTAATTTGTCTAAAGAAAAGCCAAGCGCATGGAAATTTCCATTAAGAAAAATGGTGGCAAGTGTGGCAAGTGACGGCGAAAGCTCAAGTTTAGTTGGGAAACAAAAAACTTATCGCAGCTCCGCGCGGCACACTCAAACAGATGAGAGCAATCAGCAGAGAGCTGAAGAATGCCAACAAATAAAAAGATATCAAATCAAATCTAAGGCGAGATAATGAGAGCAATCAAATGGCGGAAAGTATTTCCGTGGATCTCCTGGCTTAAAGTAATAAATAAAACCCGCAAAGCTGCTGATGACACCATGGAGGAGAGATATGACAAGATCTATGCGAAATACCAAGCGAATCGAACGACATTTGACTCCCCTTCACCGAAGATCTGTCCGAGACATTTGGTCTATAAATAGCAAATGCTAAAAATGCCCAAAACTCCGCACCTCGGCGAAAAAAATGCAAATCATTCGACGCGTCTGGCGTCCAGACAGCGCCAGCCACAGCCACAGCCACCGACCACTTCCCACCGGATTGGGACCAAAGAGACAGAGGGAGGCAACAACAGCAACTCTTGCTGGTGGCAATAAAACGCGGCAATTACATAGTTCGACTATTCTATTTAATTCACTCATTTTTAGCTCGGAAAGAGGAGCGGCATCGCCGCGGAATGTTCGTTGGTTCTGCAGCAACAACAGAAGCAGCAGCAGCAGCAGCGGCAGCAGCAGCAACTACAACAGCAACATTCAACAGGTGATTCGCCTGAAATGTTGCACGAAATGCGCTAAACAAATTCAAAGGAAAATCGATGGTAAACAGAAGAAAAAAAGCACTTTAAATGCTTCTGAGTCTGTTCTTTTAAATGTTAATTTTTTTCCATCTTTGCTTCTTTGTGGCTGCAACAATTCAATAAGCACAGCAGCAACAGCAACAACAACAGCAGCAACAGCAGCTTTAAAATGTCAACAGCTATGGGGGAAAAATGTTGCTGGCAAGCAAATGAATTCTGAATAGATTCTGCTTCCGTTTTGGCTAGAGGCGCTCTCGAGTGGCCATTTGATGAATTAAGAGGGAAATCTTACCCAAGACTTTTTGACAAATGATTCAAAATCAGAGGAAGAGAAACTGCAACAGCAGCAAGTGGCAGCAGCAGCAATGACAAAAGTTTGGCCATCAAAAATGTTGACCAATTGATGTCAAGTTATTGTTGGAAGCGGATCAAAGGAAAACCATTACTTGCACTTGGCATTATATAAAATTGCGCCCCATCACATTGCTCTAATTATTCACATTTTTACAAGTTGAAATCTTTTCGTAATCGCAGCTACCACAAAATGCACTCGAAGTCGCTCCCATTCGAGTGCGCTCAAAGAAATTATTATTAATTTTTAATGTGGAGTATGGAGTGTAGAGTGAGGCCCCCATTGTTAACGGGTATTATGTTGTAAAGACAGCTTTGACAGTGGGTTCCCTTCATGCGGAGATGTTCGCATGTGGCTCGCTCGTCGCTCGTCGATGGTCGGTGGCCGGGCTCAAGTGTCACGGAAATCAAAAAGTTTTAAGTACCAAAAAGTTGTTCAATTACTTGGACTTACCCTCTACCCGGACGAGGGTCCATTGGGGGACTTAGCTAGCTGGATGATGGCTGAGCAGTGAGGGTATCCGCGAATCGGTTGGCTCAAAAATTGTGGACAGCTCCTCACAAGTGGTCGATACAAATGTGAAGAAACCCGCGCTGAAATCAGTCATCGAAAATAGATTGCTTTTAATTGTTATTTAATCTGAAATGTTTCCACCACACAAAAAATATGATATTTTTTGTTCAAGGTTAATTGGGTAAACGGGAGGGTGGGGGAGATGGATCTCTGATGCCTGACGGAAGGAAGGAGCCCCCAGAGCCACGTCCGACACGTCGCCAGCCTTGTGCAACACACATACAGAGGGGGGCAACATCAACAGCCAATGGATAAGCTTATGTTTTGTAGGTTTTTGGCATGAGCCTCACGTCATAGATTGCATTTTCGACCCGTAGGGGGAAATGGGGAAATAGGGACGGGACGCCGCCACATGAACACGTCTGCAGCTTGTGCAATTTTCACTCGCAGCCGCATCACGTTTTTCTCGCCCTCTCTCCATCCACAAAAGTTCTGCCGCTCAGCTGCTGCGTTCTGCTGAGTTTTCGAAATACAAAAACAAAAACAAAACCCACAAAATAAAAGGGCTCTCAAACCAAAAGATGGAATCGCTCGTATCTATAGGCATTGCGCCCTACGCCGCCACGCTCATCTGACATTCCCAGTGACATTTTGTCCCCCGTCTCGATTTCAGCTGCATTGCCCAAGGGGAGGGCAGCCTCTCATAAAGACTTAAATATCAAATTTTGGTTTCTATTTTTTTCGTTGATTGGCCCAAAGATTTAATGAAGTCATTCTGGGGCGTTGCAGGCTCTTCGCTTAGACTTGTTATACATCCGCTTCAATTGAAATAGACGAACGAACATCATCATCATCATCATCATCATCATCGTTGGTAATGCTCTTCTCTGTACACTTGTTTCTCATAATGATGAGCATGATGATCATCGTGTTCAATTGTTTGTTGTTGCACGAATAGCGTAGTTGTTGTTGTTGTTGTTGTTGTTGTTGAATGATCTGCAACATTTTTTACCTTTTCAACACTCCAAGCTGAGGCTGAGATCTTGGCTGGCTCTCAATTGTTGACTCATTCTGAGAGAGCTTTATGCATACAGACAGAGAGGGAGAGAGAGAGCGAGGGAGAGCGAGAGAGGAAGATGATCTAGAAGTTAGACGGCGAGACCTGCCTCAATTGTTCAAACCACTTTTTCGTTACTTTTTAGGTGCAGTTGGCAGCCGGTGCTGCCACTGCCAGCGCCACTGCCAGCGCCTCAGCCAGCGCAGCGTCTCGAGCGTTTATTATAAAAAGGCAGCGCATCTCCATTGTCTAACCTAATTCAAAACGTTCGTGTACTTTGTGCGGTTGTCTTGCATCGAATAATTAACCACCCAAAATAAGCCAACAAAAAAAACAGTTTAAAAGAGGAACAGCCCACTCCCTCCACCCGCACACACACACACACACGCCGCCTCCCCCGCCCAAGTGGAAAGTGAGAGTCCATAAATAATAATATTAAAAATAATTCAAATAGGAATTTCTGTGCGATAAATAAAAGGCGCTTAAGCAAACACTGCATATAATTGAGAATAATAATTTAAACAAAAACGAATCATAGCAAACCGAAATCTAATCCATACAAAATTCAATTATCTAGCACGCGGATTTGTGGATACAACAGCAAATAAAAACCATTGCGAACTCAACTCCAAACTGCACTCAACATGATGTCCTTCAAGTCGTTTATGCTGCTTGTAAGTAAACATTACGTTTAATCAAATTTCCATACACTCGTAAGCCCACCTAAGTCCAGTGAAACAAATCATGTGAGCTGTGCCCTGGGATATCCATCTGCCTCGAATGCGTAAAGGACAGCAAGTTAAGCTTGTTTCATGCCACATTTGGCTGAGAGTCAGCCAGAAGAAAGGGCAAAAGGACACATCGTGGTCATGCGTGGACCTGCAGGCTCCTGCTCCCTTCAATGTCATTTTTCCTGTGTTTTTTTTTTGTCTTTTTTGGTGAACTTTAAATGGGATTTGCTGGGGAAACTCTTCATCGAGTGGCGTATTTCGAGTGGCACACAGCAAACAGTTTTCTTTCGTTTTGATTTTATTTTTTTGTGGGGTTTCGGGCAACACTTGCTGTCAATGGCAACATAAACTATTGCATAACTTGCCACACGTCTGCCACCGAAGCCCCCTCTCATCATCATCATCATCAACCTCCTTCAACCTCCTAGTTGAAGTGGCATAGGCAAAGGCAAAGGCAGAGTGCGAGTGCCTCCCCCCAAAAATCAAACAAATTGCAAATAATCAAAGACACTTAAGTGCCTCTTTCCCCCCCCTTAATACAACTTTACTCATATGTACATATGTATGTATGTTCGGGCCTAGGCTGGCAATCCAATATTTGGAGTGGAGGCAGCATCTGTGCCACGTGAAGTGTGCCCCAAACCCAGGCAGAGGCAATATTATTTGATTGTTGCCCAACGTAGCATTTCTGTAGCGACATGACAGGTGCGGCAGGACACATGTTTGTGATATTTTCTCTAGCCTACATTTAGCAGCCATTTTCGCATGGAGAAAAGTCTGTTCAACGAGGATATTATAGAATAATATTCTGCCAAAATGTGTCGCAAAACAATAATTTCCTTTTCTCAGATGCTTGAAAAACTTTCACTGTTTTTCTTTGCGTCTGGAACGCACCCTACGGGGGCGGGATATCCCTCTTTCCACTTGTCCTTCCATCGCCCTAAAGCAGGCAACAGATCCGCTGGTGCTGCAGCAATGCAGACAGACACACAGGCAGCTCCTCACTGGATGTCTGGAAACGCCGCCACTTTCCCAGCCTTTGTGTGTCTGGGGCCTGCCAAGCAGTTAACTGCCAAAGGTGGCACAGACACAGACGAAGGTGAAGATGGGGCAGGACTCCCAGCCAGCCAGCCAGCCAGCCAGCCAGCCAGACGCTTGTAATTTGCCGCTTGTAACTTTTTGACTTTTTCGCCAGCGATTCTCTACTATACCTACTTCCTTTTTTGTTTTGTTGGCCCCTTTTTCTGCTGGCCAGACACGCCCAAAGAGCAGGTTGTGTCCCATGGGACGAAACCTATCCAGAAAGAGAGGCAGAGCCAGAACCAGAGCCAGACACTCGGTAGACAAATGGCTGCTGGCCGCCGAGTCCGCTGAACGGCAGCGGAACGAGCATGTTTTACATGTTAATTTTCGCAAATCCACCTTCACATTAAACCACAGCGATGCCCATGCCCTGGGCCACAGCTGCTCATTTTCGCACGCAAAATGAAAGAGAATCGAAGACCCGAAATGGAAAAACGATTCAATGAGACGAGGCAGCTCGATGGATGAGTGCAGCTCGGGCACGCTTTTGAATTTCAAATGACAAACATAAAATATTCACGGTTTGGTATTTGACTTTGATGAAGCCTCTGAAATGCAACCTAATGCCGCCGCTGCAGATGCAGAGCCAGAGCCAGAGCCAGCTGCAGAAGCAGAAGCAGCAACGAAGGCAATGATAGAGGTTCGGCTCCACTTTCCCCCCTCCATCTGCATGCTGTCGATGCTGGGCTGAATTGTGGTAATTTTGGCAATTCGAATTGTGAATTTGTGGATGCAGCGAGGCGCAACTCTGCATTGTGCTGGCCTCTGATTAGAGACGACTGATTATGGCCAATATATCGTAGGCCGGGGCCAGAGCCCTATCCATCTGTTGCCTGCTGACGATTCAAGTGTGAATGATTGCCCAATTGTGCGGCCAAAGCATGTTTGCACCCATAGCAAACCCAGATGCAGTGGGTACATCCGTTTCATCGTTCAGGCCAAAGTTCTTTTGTGCTCCTCAGTTGTCTTTCTGCCACGAAAGCGTATTGGCAGTTCGTTCAATTCCCCTTTTGGGTTTCACTGTTGCCTTACAAATGCAATTTTAATTGAAATAATTTGGCAAATTCGCCAGATATGCCAGATTTCATTCGCTGATCAAAGCCTTCGGCAATTGAGCCGTGGCTCGTTGGCTCAGAGCTTTGTATTCTGCTTCTCGTGGCATCGTACATCGTACGCTTGGATGTATGCAATTTTTGTGGTTTTACGATATTTGTGGCATCTTTGTGCGGTTTTTATTGTCTTTGGCAATGGCTTGAAACTCTCAGCAAAAGAAACAAATAGCAAAAAATTAATGACGCTTGAGCAAGCGGCAAGTGCAGCAGAGGCAGCAGCAGCAGCAGCAGCATCAGAGGAAGGCAATGTCGGTGGTAACCAGCCAACCATCTGGGCCTAAGTGTACAAGTATGTGTGTGTGAGTTTGGTAATCTAATTAAATCGAAATTTCCAACGATTACAAAAGCAGAGCCTCCGCCTGTGCCTGCGCCTCCCCTCCACAGCCTCCGCTAATTGCCCAACCAGCGTCCAATGCGGCGTATGCGCAATGTCTGCGCCTTTTTCTCTTTCCCTCCCATCTCTCTCTCTCTCTCTCTCTCTCACTCTCGTTTTAATTGCATAGTTCTGGCCCAATGTTTTTTGGGAGCCGGATCCCCGACCACAGCTGGGAATTTAGAAAATTAGTTCATTGGGATTTTTCACCAATTTTCAATTGGAAATGAAACAAAATCCCGACTTAAATGTGGAATAAATGTATGGATATTTTAACCTTTTTTTGTGGCAGTTTTCGGGGCAGACAATTTGCAACTACTTGAGAGAGATTCGCAACCGCAACGCCAACGCCAAAGCCGACAGATTGTTGGCTAACATATAATTTGGGAGTTATTTGAAAGGTTAATATCTTCATGCGGTTATGGGCCAATAAGTACGGGTTAAGTAGGGTTAATGTGGCGCACGAGAGGCAATTCTATGGGATCTACGGCTTTGCAGACAAGTGAGAGAAATGGGAGAGCCGTAATTAAGTCGTCAAGAGCCCCCCCCATGGAGATCAGTTCAACCGCAAGGAGTTCCTCATTTGGCCTTTGGCCTTGGTCCTTGTTTGGCGTAGGAACACCGAACCATGTCTGGGGCACGTGACTCTCTGAAAATATACTCGTATTTGTGCATACCTCGCGATTGATTGAAATCGAGCCAAGAGACAACAAAAGAGTCAAACAACGAACTGCGATCGGGGGCAATAAAAGTCAGCTGCCACTGCGGTGCCCCCCAAAAACTGTGGGGAGTTTCGTTTCGTCTGCTCCGAGCCCGCGCTTTTTGCCATTCACATGGCCCATTAACTTTTATTTTGCCAAATTTGCATTTCAATGCCCCAAAGTGGGGGAGAGCAAAAAACAAAAACCAAAAACAGCACAGCATGCAACATGCAACATGCAACAGAGCAGAGCAGAGCAGAGCAGGGCAGAGCACTGGAGATGGTGATGGCGATGAAAAGGTCAACCAAATGTTTGTTGTTCTACCGAACGAGTCGCAAGCTGGCAGAGTCGGCGGAGTCGTGTCGTGTGTTGCAAGTGCATGTTAATCTAACATCTATGTAGGGGACTTTTTGTTTGTGATGCTGCTGCTCTGGTAATTGCTGGGAACAGCTGCATAGAAGTTGGATAATAAAATAAGTACAAGAAGTACGAGAACCGAACAAAAAGTCCAAATACATATAAAAATTCCATAAATTAAGACGCTGCAGCGTTCGTTGCAGCCACAAGTAGGAAGCCCAGGCCGAGCCTCGTTAGGCCATCAGCAGCGGCTGCAGTGCATCAGTGGCAGCCGCAGCAACTTTTTGTGGGCGTTGCAGAATGTGTGGCAGTTGGTTGTCTAAGGTGCCGCCGCTCCAAAATGATGTAACAAAACAAAAATTCATTTATGTACATGCAGGTCTCACCCTCCGCTGATGGCTTAATAACGGGCCCCCAAACATATAGCCAAATAATATCCATCGAGTGCACAGAATTCCTAACCCAACTTAGATGTCGCTTGCCACCAATTAAATTAATTAAAATAAATGCAACAAGCCGTCGCCTGCCCGTCCACATCTTTATGAAGACATTTTGGCGTTAACATTTTTTATTGCCACCATAAAGTGCTTTGGCTGCCCGATGCAATCCAATCCGATGCGATGCGATCCGATCCGATCCGCTTGAACATATTAAATGCTAAGCGTTCATAAATCAACAGCCAGGCGGCAGATCGAGACATCGCGGATTTGCCATTTAGACTGCATTCAAAATGCAATTGTCATAAATTCTGCTCGCCCCGTCGCGTCGCTGCTTTGTTGGTAATTTGGCATCAGACACTTTTATAAACTGGGTCGTGAGTGAGCAGCTGGGGACTGGGAAGCACTTTACAAGCTATTTTTAACGTACGCGAAGTCAGCCAAATGCTTGGCTTAGGTGTGATTTACAGGCTGGCTGATCTTTTGGCTTTATTTGTGTGGGTTCCATGTTGGTAACCAGTGAATTCCGTATGTGCTGTTTCCATTTTCAACTTCTTTTCGACTCCATATCCAATCCATGTTCCTATTCTTCTGATATTGCTATGGCAACGCTGTAATAACATGAAACAATTTGTTGTTCTATTTTGTTGTGGGGCCTTCAACTTGACTGGTAAGTGGGCGAACACAGCGAGTCTCATCTTAGCTGGGACACACACTTGAAACCTTTTCATTTGTTCTTTTTTCGGACTTCCGCCTGGACTGTCAATTCGTTTCTGATTAATTATGGTATGGAAATGCTTGAACAAAACTTGTTGATTAAATCGAACAAATCGAATTCAATTATTTGTGTAAAGCTCATTGATGTACAGTTAATTAACATCCCAGCAGCAGCAGCAGCAGCAGCAGCCGCGGCATAGCATAACATAATGGCCGCAGCTGACAATAATGTGCCGCACAAAGCAAACAATTGTTCATTTATTAGATTATGCGCGATTAATGATGCTTCAATGCAATGTCCCCCACTGCCCCTCCAACTGACTGCGAGTATTCCGGGGGCCAGCCTGCGTGCCACAGAGTATAATCATATTTATTCGAGTGTTTGTAGCTCTATTTTTAAATCTTTGGCAAGATCAATGTCTACCAAAGCTGGCCACCAAACACGGCAGATGGAGGGCACATATGTATGCACAAAGGAAACGTACAACCTTCAATCTTGAGAGCCATTACAATGAGAACGACCTACACTTGGTGCTGGAAATAGCAACAGAAATTGATATGGAAACGTGTAATTAGTGGAAGAAGCAAAACCACAAATAAATTCAGTTACAGCTCATAAACTTTGCAGACACTTACGAGTATGTATAATCCATTTCAATCAACTTTAACCCAATGTAACTGCCTCAATCTTCCCTTTCAATCTTCCAACGAAAAACTCTATCCAGCAACTGCAGCTTTATCTTTATCTCAGCCTCTTGTGCTCCATTGTTTCATTTTTTGTTGCTGCAATCCTTATGGGGCTCTTCTTTTAGGTCTGTCGTCAAGTTGCCGCAAATTATTTGTAATTTAATTTACACGCAAATCGCTTGCAGTTATTTTATTGAAGCTAATGCTGTTGCCAGCCTGGCGGTAATTGCATTTGTTTAACACAGAAAATTACCGTTGACATGCTCATTGGATCTCTCTTTTGCTCGTGCATTTTCCATTGCACATTCGTACTCTGTACTTGAAGATCTTGAAGGTTAGGACCCCCCTGGTAGGGTAATTGCGGACATTTTCGGCAAAGTTGATTAAATTCAATTTAGCAGATAATTTATTGTAGATATATAAGTAGGTGGCGATGGAGATGCAGATAAAGATGGAGCTGGGGTAGTTTACATACGTGAAAACCGGATAAATATATTTATATTTAATTTATGAATTTTTTATTTGAATAGCGATAACAATTTCACATTGATTTTTAACGAAAAACAAACAAGTATGTTTGAGAAAGCCTCGCATCGTCTCTGGCAAAAATCCCGCTTTCCTTGACCCAATCGCTTTTCGTGTGGCTAAAGTTACACGATCGGCCAACACATCGTATGTGTAATTAAGCGAGGCAGCCACCGCAACTGCCGCGGCCACCACAGCCAGCTAATCAGCAAACAATGTAAAGCAGTTCCCACTGGACACCGCTCATTGAATTATGCGAACATAAGTCATCATGGAAGATAGGTAGAATATATTCAAGCTGCAAGTGATTTAATGCTCTGCAACTATTTCCGCAAAACAGAAAGAAAAAAACTAAACAATAATAAACGAATGGCCAGCAACAGACATTAGATGACAGGCAGCGGCAAGCAGCCAAGAGGCAAGTGGCTTTTGGTCAGTGGCTGTCCAACGCTTGATGGATGGATGGACGGGATGGATGACTGCCATGTGAACGCGTTGATGGGCTGCCGCTGCTTCTGCTTCTGCTGCTGCCGTCATGTGCATGTGTCAATTAGTCGTGTTTAAAGAGCGGCCACTGCCGCCGCTTGCGGCGTAACCTCCGCCATTTGCTGCCCTTTTGCAGACGCCTCTGGGGCACGTTCTAAATAAATTGCAGCCCAGTGCAGCCGTTGAGCTGGCGGTGCACCTGCTCTGACTGTGGCCCCGGCTGAATGTCAGCCGCGATCTTATCGCAGCTTCTATTTCCATTTGCCACCGCTCACTTTTTGTGGTTTGCTCTTCATTTAACCTTTAAGTCGTCGTCAACGCAGGAATGTTGCACTAAATGCACTCCGCCTCTTTTTTCTTTCAGAGCTTATCCCTCGCTGCCATCAGTGCCTATGTCTACGCCCAGATAGCCCCAGGCTCGAATGCGTACCTGCCGCCCACGAAGAATGGCTACGACTACCCCGAGCCGCCGAATTCCCTTGTGAGTACAAAAATATAAGTAAGAGTACATTGTCTGGCACACCACTGCAAAATTGAATCCAAGTCAACAGGCTAATTACAGCCATCAGTCTGGCCTGGTCTGGTCTGGCTTTGGGGCCAGCGGAGGCCCTTTCACTCCCATTGGCCTGCCTCTCCGCTTGGCTTGTCGCCACATTTATCACTCCAGATGCGGTTGGCAATCCGCAAAAGACAAAATGCTGCAGCAGGCCCTAATAAATGTTGCCACCTCATCCACCGGCATTTAGCTTTTGATGGGTCGACTTGAATGTCGACCCAAAATGATGCTGCACTTGTCGGCTGTGCAACATTTTCGAATGGTGAAGGGCCTGTGATGAGTTGCAGTTAACCTTTCCTGATCGTTGAACCACAAAGATCCCTCACAAACATCGTAAACTTTTGGCTTTATTTCTTTGCCGCACTAATCCATAATTATTTGTTCAACGATTTCACAGAAACCCGGTCCACCTGGCAGACCCGCTGGTCCCGGCCCACGTCCACCGGCACCACCCGGCCAGCCACGCAACATTCCCGGCCAGCCAGGCGATGTGAGTAGCATTTACTGAACAAATACTGAACACTCCTCGTAATGAATGAATCCGTTTTTGCTGCAGGATCATGTGCATATGCCCGGCATGCCCTACGAATTCGAGTACGCCGTGCAGGATCCGGAGACAGCCAACGATTATGCGCACAAGGCGTCCAGCGATGGGGATGTGGTGACTGGCGAATACCGCGTTCAGATGCCTGATGGACGCACCCAAGTGGTGCGCTACACCGCCGACTGGAAGACCGGCTACCATGCGGACGTCAGCTACGAGGGGGAGGCCACCTTCCCACAGGGACCGCAGCCGGGAGCGCGCGGTGGCGGCGGCGGCGGCGGTGCCGGTGGTTACAAGTACTAAGAGTGGAGTGGTGTGGATTTCATGAGAAACGTGTAAACTTTACGATATACGAGTACCGTACCAATAAAATTTATTGATAAACTAGGCCCGACCTCTGGCGTGTGTTTTTGCAAGCCTTGCTACGCCGCCTATCGCATTTTTGAGCGTCAATCCAAAGCTCTTTGGTGAAGAGCTTTTGCTGTCAAAGTATCAGCATCTGTCAGCGGCAGCAACAGATGTTCCGCCAGATGTCAAGGCTCGGGTGTCAACAAAGCCTCTGCGCAGTCGTCACGGAGGGTAAACAGACACCTGTGGGACGCCCGAGGAGGTAAACAAAGCCACCGCGCCGAAGCGTCAACTGTCAGGGCAGGCGCAGTGGAGGCCCAGAGCAGGGCGGCTAGAGCTTGGGGCTGGCACCTGGCTGTGGTCTCGCTCTGGCTGGTGGGCAGCAGGCGATGAACTCATCGCTGACACAGAAACGTCAAAGGAACTGTCAGAACAACGGGCAGAACGGGCACGACAGTGTAGAGAGAAAAGTTTTCGCTGCCAAACAACACGAAATTTTCACGCACACACACAGCAGCCCAGTGCAGGCACGTTGAGAAAATTCGGGAAAAACCGTCTGCAGATCGTTGTCGGGAAATCGTTTGATGAAAAATGTTTTCTGCCTGAGTTAGGGATTCCGAATTGAAGTGGTTTTACTTTTAAAGTGTGCAGGATATGTGTGTGGATGGCCAGGACAGGTGGCCTGAGCCAAGCTAACGGGCTAACGGGGTATGAGTGGTACATGTGCGGAGCCTGTGTGAGCGTGTGCGTGTGCGGTGCCTGTGTGTGAGTGCTGAAAAGTAGGCTACAAAATAAGTTCTGGCTCGTATTTATGTCGCGCTTCCGACCGATTTGCAAGCACCATCGCCAGCAGGAGCAGGAGCCAACGCAGCAGTCAGTACAAGTGGAGCAGCAGGAAGAGCAATGGCCTGGTCCTGGACATGGCCCTGCTGGCGCCTCTGCCTGAGCCTCATTTCCATGCTCATCTGGCATGCCCCCTGCGCCAATCTCCAGCCTGCCGAGAACATCAACTACAATCTGTGAGTGGCAAAGATCTAGAAATCAGTGATAGAAAATCTCACATCCCCCCCTTACACAGCGTTCACTCCTGGGCCGACAAACTGGGCATGGAACTGTTTCATCTGGGCGATTTTATTACCAGGCGCAAGGAGGTGCAGGAGGTGAGTGCCAGCCAGAATTTTATTGATTTTTCCCACTCGTCCGCCCGTCCGCCGTCTCTTGGTTTTTACGCTCCGTTTACCACACGCTCTATGCTCTGCTCTCTGTTTTTTTTTTTTGTTGCTGTACTTCTTGTTGTTGACGTTTCTCAGCCTCTGCCGAGACGGCGACGCCAACTTCGGCTTTTTATTTGGGTTAAAGGCTGCCCCCGAACACATCAATTATAAAGTAATACTTTGAGAAAGAAAAACCATATGGGGAGAGTGCGAAACAGTAGCAGGCAGTACGTTAAAGTTGCTATTAGAAATAGCAGATTGTAATTAAAATGGAATAATTAAACAAAAATAATTAAATCTATCTACTAGACAATCAAGTTCTATGACACATTCAAAGCGTGCTAGTGGGTTGATACTTAGATACTCTTTTCAAGTGGAGTTAAGAATCTAATTTGTATTTAGAAATATTAACTGGGTACAGAGGCCTTCAACGTGTCTGCATCATCATCATAGTCGCATAAATTGGAATCAGAAATGTTTCGTGAGAATATAATGACCGATTGTTTTCTATAAAGTAACCACCAGGCAGTACACTAAACCCCTTAACCCTTTGAGTAGAGTATTCCATTTCATGAGAAATTTTGTCCGCCTACGTGGCTGCCCCCCCACACCACAGCATATAAGGTCAGTGTCTGACGCTGGTCGGGACAGCTGGTAATTTATTTTTAGGCAAAAGAAATTGTGTTGCACATGAGTTCCAAGCTCATTTGAGTCGCCAACTATTTATTTATGTGTGTTTTATGTACGAGTGTGCAGTACATACTCATGTTTGTGTAAATAAGTACTTAAGCTTGGACAGATGGCTCGCCGCTGGGGCCTTGTAATGGACTTGGCACAGAAATGGAATCGTTGTTGCGGGAAATAACTAATGAAAATGTTCCGGGTGGGATTTCAGAGAGCGTTTCACGCATTCCCCGCACATTCCTATGGTAGATTCATTCACATTTGACTTTCCCACAGAGTTTCAAGGAGGCCAAAGTGGTTCAGCGCACTGGAGCTTCGATAGTCGATTCGATGGCCAAGGAAATAGAAATGATGATGGATCTGAAGGTCAGCGCTGTGCGGGTAAGTGGTGTCCTGTCCTGTCCAAGGAATATTAATATATGTGTGTCCATGTATCACTTCCCAGCGCATTATGGACACGGCTGAGAACACGGCTCTGTCCCATCAGAACGATATGGCGGATAAAATGTTCTCCTATTACAATGCCAAGGAGATGCTAGAGCCGGGCGATCCCGTGCCACCGATTCCAACGCCAGCCCCCGACATGGACAAGGACATTGGAGAGCCACTGATCTATGTGCAGCCCAAGGTGGTGGTGCTGGAGCCGCGGCCAGAGTTCCACAATACGCCGGTCAACTTCAATGTTAGCTCGGTGCACGTGCCCGTGAATGTGTTCGATCGAGGTTTGGAACTCATTGCTCATGACGCTTTAATCTGTGTATCTCTTCTCTTTCCACCTCTCTCTCTCTCTCTATGTGTCTCCCCATACCTCTCTGTAACTGTAACTTTCCTGTTGCGAGCACACTGCCTGAGCCTTTTGTCTTGTGTAAAGCTTTCAAACCCGAAACACGCGCATGAAAAGCAAAGCTTATCCAACACTCTATGCGCGTCTGTCTAGCTTTCGCTCTCGCGCAAGCTCCCGCTCCCACTCTCTCTCTCTCTCTGTCTTTCGCTCTCTCTTCGCTCTATGCTTGCTTGCCCGTTTAAACGTTTAACCGTTCGTGCGGCTACTTTTTCCTTTTCAATATACAAATCGCTTAAGTCAATGCTGACCATACGCGTGCGCGCAGCAAGCACCGCATTGCGCCCGCCCGGCAAGCACAAGCAAGTACCTAATGCAATCTCGACAAATAACTGTAACTGTAACTGTAAACGATCGCCGTTGGTGGCGCATTGCGTACGTTGCCGTCTCGCACGCGTTGGACGCAGAGAATGCTCAATGCCCGATACGCGTAATACCAACAACAATAACAATAATAATTAATTAATAATGCCAGAAACCGTATAACACCCAACCCAAAGCCATATAACACGGAGAGTACAAGCACACCAAAAACCACACTCACTTTCCTGTGCCTGTGCCTGCGCTTTCCTGTGCTATGTCCTGCCCGAAGAGACAACACAACGTGTAGCTGGGATAAAGGATTACTAATCTGTGTTTCTGTACAAATTCTTTCCGTTTCTCTTGTGCCATAAACAAACTTGCCCACTAAAAACATGGTCACTCAACACAGCACCGGACGTGATAAAGGCGATACAATGGTCGGAGAATTTGGATCAGATATTCCGCGATAATTACAAAAATGATCCCACATTATCGTGGCAGTTTTTTGGCAGCTCGACCGGCTTTATGCGTCAATTCCCTGCATCCAAATGGAGGAAGGACGTACCGGTCGATCTATACGATTGCCGGCTACGCTCCTGGTATATGGAGGCGGCGACAAGTCCAAAAGATATTGTCATCCTGATGGATGGATCCGGTTCAATGTTGGGACAGAGGCTAGATATCGCAAAGCATGTTGTCAATACGATACTCGATACATTAGGTACAAATGACTTTGTGAACATCTTCACCTTTGATAAGGAAGTGAACCCAGTTGTCGGATGTTTCGAGGATACACTGATTCAAGTATATATCATTCAAATACTTTCATACCTTTCTTACGTACATACAACCATACGTATCTTTTGATTTCTGCTTGATTTTTCGATTACGATTAAATTTCACATTAATTTCAATTCAATTTCTATTAATTATCTCGTTAAAAACAATCAAAACAACAATCATCCAATCGATATACAAATTCGATCGATCTACACCACTATTTCGAAATCCATCCAGGCAACTTTGGGCAACATTCGTGAACTGAAAGAAGGGATTGAAAACTTTGGACCCAAATCGATCGCCAATTATACCGCCGCATTGACAAGAGCATTCGAGATATTGGAAGAGGCGAAGTCGTCGTCGCGCGGTGCACAATGCAATCAGGCGATCATGATCATTGGGGATGGGGCGCCGGAGAACAATCGCGAGGTCTTCGAGTTGCACAATTGGCGGGATCCCCCGTACAAGCCGGTGCGGATCTTTACCTATCTGATTGGCAAAGAGGTGGCTAATTGGGATGATATACGGTGGATGGCATGCGAGAATCAGGGCTATTATGTGCATCTCAGCGACACCGCTGAGGTGCGCGAGATGGTCCTTAACTATATACCAGTTATGGCCAGGCCCCTTGTTTTGGGTAGGCACGACCATCCGGTCATTTGGTCCCAGGTCTATGCGGACATTGAGGTGGGTAAATCCAACATTTTGTGTGTATGATTGTGTGTGTGAGTGTGTGTGTGTGTGTGTGAAGGGGGATATCCATGAACGACAATATCCAAAACACTCGTTTGATCTATGCATCTAGGATACGAAACTCTCCGACCATCTGTGGGAGATCAAGCAGTGCGAGGAGCAGAAGGCGGACGTACTCGAATATTGGCAGGTGCACGACCGAATGCTGGAGCCCAGCGAGATGCACAGACGCGAATATCGGCGCATAAAGGAGGTGAGTTGTCAATGAAGCTAACAAATCGCAAGCACTGACATAATGTTTTGTTATAGACGTGGAACCAGCCCGTGGACTCGAATGTCTATCAATTCATGACCACCGTGTCGATGCCCATTTACGATCGACGCGAGAATGCGGTAAGTGAATCCGAGACAACAGCCAATACCCAGACTCTATTCTATCAATGCGAAATCAGCAAGAAATCCGCACTGCTAAAATTATTCTTAAAAAGAAAATCGAAATCGACTCCGTGGCAGTATCCCCCACTCAGCAGGCTGCAGCTCCAGGGCCGCCATTCATTTAGCCCTCGACTCATTTACAATTTACAATCGAAGCAAGCAATCGAATAGCCACAGAAATACCATGAAAACGCCATGAAATCGAAATCTATCTATGTAACAAGTCACCTAAACTCTACCTACTACCTACTACTACTACTACTATATTAATATTTTATGCGTTATATATATAACACACAACTACTACCTACCTACTACTACTACTACTACCAACTACTACCAAACTATACACAACTATACCACAGAATATCACCGAAGAAGTTTTAATAAATGAAGCACTCTGGGAATTGCAAACACGTGAGGTACAAACTATAATGCCAAATTCTAACAACAACAACAACAAAAATAAAATAAAATAAAAGAATACCCCCCAATCGAATTCCAAATGATTTATTGCGTAAATCGTATATACTGCTCTTGAGAAAAGTTTTATAGTACTCCAATTACGCCAATTAATTGCATACCGTATTGAGCTCTAGCTACCTACTATATATATATCTTCTTATAAATATATATACTACCAATAAAGTAAACAATTTGTTATACTTTGCGCTACATACATGCATACCTAATCCATATTTAACCAAACAAAATATATCCAATAACTATTACTATACATAGTACTAAATATATAAACCTGGTCTAGGACCATGGCCATTCTTTAGCAACATTTTGACATTATAGTTGACCCACCAGTAATGGGTGCAAATCAAATCAAATCAAATCAAATCAAATCCAACCAAACTCCAAAAGCCAAACCCGATCCGATAAAAGTTCATGCAATACGAGTATATATTAATACGTTTTACTATTCATTCGTATAAGTACATATTTTATTTATGTACTTTATACAGAATCTGTACTGTAAATGTAACAACAAATTCAAGTCGAATTGGTAACGACACGTATAATTAGATATTGATTTTCTTTATAGTATAACCGTACTCGTACCCATTATAACAATTATCTAATTATCAACATACTTAGCTATGCCTAGTTAATTACTCAACGTATAAATAGTACTATCCTTTTATCTAGCATTTTGAGTAGTAGATTTTAACATTTGTTGTTTTCACTAAGAAAGATTTATACGGGTAAGGTAACGATCGCGATCGACTAGTTCTGTATACTCCGTACAATAGTGCCAATTGGTAACCAACCAACCAACCAACCAACCAACCAACAACCAACCCTCTTCCCACCACCTCCAATTAATAAATGTTAGCGTACAACGTACATACCATACACACAATTGATGTTTAGTAAGTGAAATCATTGACAAGAGAAACGAAAACGAAAATGAAAATGAAATCCGATCTAGGCTACTGCTGAGGACCTACACATGATAGAGCACACCAGAACAAACCCACCACAAAAATATCTTCCCAAAATAAAAACACACCTACTAACCGCCTTCAGCCCCGATGGAATGGAAGTGGGAGGCATCGATTCTCGAATTCAGTGATGTAGTTTTTATACCCTTCTTCGATTGAGCAGCAGTCGGGATAGGACTAGGGCCCATCCTTTTCTTCTGAGCCTTTCCCACCGCCAGCGACACCAGCGACACCGAAACACCCACTGCCAACCGCCACAGCCTTTACCCAACAGTCTCCCCAAAGCCCCTAATCCCCCCCTCTAGAATACACCCTATTTAAGTTGCTTCCGTTCCCTAGAGAATTGATTTATTAAATATGTACTACAAATACAAATTCACAGCTCATTAATCTAACGACCGATATAAATCCGGCTGCGAAAATAAACCTTCAAGTTGTGAGTAAATTGTTTCTAAATCAAATCCAACAACTGCAACAAACAAAAAATCATTTTTTTTTAAATCGAAAGCAAAGCAAATCCCAATTAAAATGTTTGCAAAATTTTTTGACACTTTCTTTCTAATTTTTTGTTACTAAGCCGCATGTGAATTGAACGAAATTCGTTAGATTTTCATTTGATTATGATTTAATTTGATCAAATTTAAGCACTGCCGATTGAAGATTCTATTTTAAATTTCCACATGGTTTTTGTTTGTTTTGTTTTTATTTCTGTTCTGCCTCTATCCATGCCCTCCATGCACCCCTCCACCGCCCCTGAGCCACGCCACTTATGATTTCGTAGCCCCACCGTAAACGCTTTGATTTCTTTTTGCAATCCTAGACTAAGTTCTCTCTCACTATTGCTCTTGCTCTCTCTCTCTCTATCTGTCTCTCTATTTCTCTGTGTCTGTGTAATGCTTCTGTCGAATGGGCTTCCAGATCAGTGAAATAAATATGTACATCCGTGATCGGATCTATTGTTTTTGGGGCAATGGCATATCTCTACTAAAACTAACTGTCTGTCTCACTCTCTATCGCCTCACTCGCTGTGGCAAAATGCTGTCTACACCCTGTACAATTTTTTATAAGATCTGTGTTCACCACACAACAAATCCCACAAAATGTGTGTGTGTGTGTGTGTGAAGGGTATAAAAACTGTTAAAATATACACCAAAACGCCAAGCAACACCAACACAAACAGCCAAATACCAAATACCAACATAAACAACACAAACAGACACGCACAACGGTACTTTCTGCGTTGCGGAAGGAAGCCAACCCCTCCCCATTCATACCCCCTTCCATCAACACTCTGTAAACAGCTTCTTTCCAACAGATTTCTTCAGTTGATTCCTACACTACTATCTTCTTTCTTTACACTGCCCTCTTTCTATCGCTCTCTCTCTCTCTCTCTGTGCATTATTTCGGTTCACACCATTCCAACACTCAACAACAACAACAGCGCTCTCTCGCTCTCTCACTCTCTCATACGCTCTTCGTACTACTCTGCCTAGCCATGTAATTAGCCGCTAAAATACCGTCCAGAAACGCTTTACGAAATTCCAAAAAAAAACAAACAAACAAATCTTTGTAAACATCAATACAAAACAAAACCAAAAAAAGAAATCCATACAAATCCTTTTGAAAAGAACTCTCTTTTGATCTTGACTGTACTCGTACTTGTACTCGTAAGTTCTTGCGTAGTAGACGATGCTTCTATCATAATCGTACTCGTATTTGCATTCAACATTGTTTCCGTTTTGTTTTTACATCTTTGTATTTTTCCTTTGAGATGCCTTAAAATAAAATGCGTAAGCCGAATCGAAGTTTCGTTTTGTACTAGCAATGCCATTTATCAAGCTCAAATTGCAAATTCATTTTTCAGTATTTGATTAACATGCAAAAACCAAAAAACCAAAAAAACCAAAAAAAAAAAACTAAACCATTCTCTGTACTTGTAAACATTTTAAAGTCCAACTTGTGTATATGTTTTCTGACCACTTTCTCTCTCTCGATCGGATCGACACTCTGCTAAAACTTAACCAAAAACCCTTCTTCCCCCCCTTCACCACTCCCTGACGCGCTCATCCACAACAGACGAAGATTGCAAACATTTTGGGCGTGGCTGGCACCGATGTGCCCATCAATGAAATCAAAAAGCTGCTGTCGCCATTTATGGTAGGTCCTTTTCAATCCTCTTTGTAGAGTATCAAGGAAATAATTTACCTCTCTCACACAGCTTGGCGTGAATGGCTATGCGTTTATAGTAACCAACAATGGTTATGTACTATTCCATCCAGACTTTCGTCCAATTGTGAGTATATTCCTCTGTCATGTGGGTTACCATTCTGACTAGCTCGTTTGGTTTTTGTTTCAGTTCCAAGGTTATATATTGAAACCCGCATACAATAGCGTGGACATGATTGAGGTTGAGCTATTGGATGATGATCGACCCGCCAGAGACTTCAATCCAGTGCTGATGACGGTAATTTGTCTTACGAAGAACTGGGAGCAAAATGTACATAAATATATTTCGATTTCTGCACAGATACGCGATTCTATAATCAATCAATCGACCAACAGCAAATGGATGCTGGTCAAGAATCATTTCGATGAAATGGTAAGCAATATCCACATCTTAAACATCACAAATTGCAATTGTTTTTTTGGGTTTCATAGAAACGGGTGAATCGCATCAAGCGCCAGTATTACTGGACAGCCATCAAGAACACGCCATTCACGCTGGTCATCTCCTATCCGGAGCAGTACGGCGTCAGTCGCATAGATATACGGTCCGAACAGGACATCCATCGCGTCAATATTAAGGGCACAAATATACGCAGCTTCTTCGATGGCAAGCGATGGAAAATACATCCAGATTGGTGGGTTTGGTATATGTAAAATTATTGTAAAAATTGCAATTAATTCCTGTTTGCTTTCAGGCTGTTTTGTAAGCAAAGCAACACAACATTCAGAACGCCAGAGATAGAACTTTTGTACTTTCTCGAGCGTATGAGTGAGCCTGGCTGGCGATGGCCAGCGAGTCGAAGCGCTATGCCCCCGGAGCATACAGCTGCCATGTTCTGTAAGTATATTCATGTGTAGGGCCCCACCGATATCCAGCGCTCTCAAAATCAAAACCGCTTCGCAATAAGCCGCTCCGCTCCGCCCGCCCGCCTTATCCAACATCTGTGTTATGCCCCTTTTTTTTGTGTGTGTGTTTTAATGTTCTGTTACTATGGCCTAGACATGCGAAAATTACGATTGCAATCTCAATATTCATGCAAATTCACAGCTAACAACTCATCAACTGGCCGCTATCCATCAATCAATGAAAAAGAAGGCTACTATTGTGAGTAACGAATGCCAAAATAGTTGCACAGTTGCAGCCACAGCCACAGTCACAGTCACAGTAATAGTCTGTTGTTATGCAAACCAAAGAAACACCCACACGCACCCAAGTAGCACCAATCATTCATTCCTTCACTCTCACTTATCTGCACTTAATCCACTTGCTGCGAGTATGTCCAACCCTCGTAGATGTTTTCTCTGTGAACCGACGAGAAAATTCTTTCAAAAATTCGTATCATATTTATGTAAGTTTCAATGCTGTAAGACACACGTCTAAACTCTTATGGTTTTGAAACTCACTGTAGTTAGCTGAGGAATTTGCACTCTACTCAATCGTTGCATGTCACATGAGGATTCTGCTCCCATTTACTCGTAATTTATGCCGACACCAAGCCAATGTTTTAGTGTAATAAATGGAGAATAATTGGACGGACAGCCCCGATTCTTCATCTTTTGACTCTCGTTTGGTTTTGTGCTTGCAGGCGATAGGCAGCTGATGCAAGCCCTTGTGTTCGATGCCCGCGTCACCGAGTGGTTCTCCAAGAATACCAGCTTCAACTCCAAGGACGACAAGGGGTAAGTGGGATGCAGTAGTGCTAGGCTTGACACCTTGACCAAAAGTACAGTCAACGCCCCCGCCCGTACATGAGGGCAACGCACATACAATACTCGTATTAACCATATTTTAATTATGTTTATTTCTGTGTACGCCCTTTCTTTTTCTCACATTTATTTGCACTTTATTATACAAATACTTTCTTGTCGTCTTTGTCTTTGTCTTCGTCTTTGTCGCTGTTGTTCGATATTTGATGTCTCTCTCATAATGAATTTTTGCACCCACAATATTGAATATATATCTCCCGAACTTGATATACCCCCACAAACAACATAATGCCTCTTCATAATGAATACCAAAAAAACATTCACAAATCTAGCACAAGCGCATCAAGCCCAATAGCCGTTCTAATGGGTTTGCTGCCAAGGTAAACGAATACATTATGTAACATTATGTACTACTTCTTCAATACTTTCTTATAACTATGCATAAGTAGCATATAGCGTACATGGCTCTAACATTTATCCTCTGTCTGTTCGCCTAGAAACGAATTCAAGCAGCGTTTTGGCGTCACCGTCGCCTTCCTGGCCACCCACAGCGGCCTCACCCGCTGGCACGAGTTCAACATGGCCGAGGAGCCAGGCGTCGGGTAAGCTTTAGCATAGCGGAAAGCTACCAATTACTACAGATACTTCGCTTTGCAGTGAGACCTTCAGCCAGAACAATAAACGCGCCATCGATGAGATCTGGTACAAGCGCGCCGTGGACCAACATTTTGTACGGGAGGAAAGCTTTGTCTACTCGGTGCCCTTCGATGCCGGTGGTATGTTGTGACTTTGAACTTCCCATTTACATAGTAACCCGACGTTTGTCATTTAGAAAGCAACTCGGAGATCCTTGTAACTGCCAGTCATGCCATCTTCCATAATGAGGGCGGCAGATCCGCGCCGGCGGCCGTTGTGGGCTTCCAGTTTCAGCATTCGGCGCTCTACAAGCTCTTCCACAATATCACCGGCAATGTGAGCTCTAGGATCCATCCATCTGCATACATTTTCACCTTATTCCTTTCTTTTGTCAGGCCTGTGCCGTGGATGACAAAGACTGCTATATACTGGACAACAATGGCTATGTGATCATCTCGACGCGTGTACACGAAACGGGCCGATTCTTCGGGGAGGTCAATGGGGCGATTATGAAGCGTCTGCTGGAGGAGAACGTGTACAAGCGCGTCGTCGTCTATGACTACCAGGCGGTTTGCTTTGAGTCCAGGGGCGACAACAATGCCTCCAGCATGCTGCTATCGGTAGGAGCACACTCTGAATATCTCTCGTTGTTGATACTAACTTTCTGACACTTTCAGCCTCTCTATCATGTTCTTCGAATGAGCAAATGGCTGCTGCATACGGCGCTGTGGTATATTGTGCAACTAATGCAACTGGCGACCGGGGTGTCCGCCCACTATGCTGAGATGTACAGCGAC
This sequence comes from Drosophila subobscura, assembly GCF_008121235.1. Taxonomy (NCBI): domain Eukaryota; kingdom Metazoa; phylum Arthropoda; class Insecta; order Diptera; family Drosophilidae; genus Drosophila; species Drosophila subobscura. The sequence continues at coordinate 7,333,096 of NC_048531.1, forward strand.
ATAAACGGCACTGAGCCGGAGCCGGAGCACCATCACAATGGCCACGGCAAGAAGTCGGATAGCGAGGAGCACTGGCTCCGCTATCTGACGCTGCACCGGACACGCCTCAAGTCCTGCGACATGCAGCGAGAGCTCTACACGCTCTACAACGAGAAGGACAACGTTGTCTACAATATGACAGCGCACGCATGCGAGCGGCCATTTGTCGTCCTGCCCATACCGTTCAGCAACCTCATTCTGCTGGTCGTCGACCAGCTCTGTCCGCGGGACGCTGCCCTCGTCCTCACGGTCAATCCGCAGACCATCGACTACCATCTGTCGGTGAACGATTCGCTGGCCTGCTACAAGCACGCCCGCGAGTTCAATCGCATGCGGCCCCAGAGCTGCATCAGTCGGCATGCGAATGTGAGTCGATTACAATAGATTGATTGGCTTGTACTAATTGTATCGCTTCTTTGCAGGAGAGCAACATCAAGCTGTGCGGCAAGGCGTGCTCCCTCTATGCGAACCTCAGCCTCTTGCTGCTCTGCCACATCCTGAGTCGCTGGCTGTAACGGCAAACGACCAGATAAGCTTAAATCTAGGCATTACGTTTTTTGTATTATATTGTACGAGTATAGGACCCCCCCACGACCCCAAAGCAATCCCAGAACAATGGACATTTTTGTACTCTCAACGCTTGAGCGCAGTTCAATAATTAACAAATATTTTTGGTCACCTAGAGAAACTTTTCCAAATTAGTTCATAAGTAGCTAAATACGAGTAATGTATCTGTTTTTCGATGGCTGACAGGACGAGAAGGAGTACCAGGAATACCGGGACAGTGCGTGCCGACTGAGATGACGTCAGGCTTAAGCTTACACATATTGTGGACCTTCCAATAGACAAAACTTAATTAGAAAATATTACATAGAGTAATAATGTATTCGAGAGACTACACACAAATCCAACAACGGCCTTAAACGACTTGCAAAACAAATATTCGCTGAATGCCATCGAGCGTGGTTCAAGTAATACGCAATAGAACTTATGGCACGCACTGTACCAATGCCGACTACTGCCCAATGGTTATGTGACTGAATGAGAGTGCTTTGAATGAGTTTCGTTTGAATGCCAGTGAATGTTTGTTATTAATCTTAATTTAAGACGGCCACAAAAATGTATGTTTAATGAGCGGATCAAGAACACTATCGATAAAGCGAGTAATGGAACCATTAATTATATATAAACGAAAAATGTGTTATGTATGTACACACCCAAGACACTTATGCGATATACTGTACTAACTATATACTACATACATACATACAATCTACATAGTACATACATACATACATACTACATCTAAGTAGCTTTTGTATATTTGCTTAGCTTAGCCCGCATTTGGGGGAGGAGGAACAGACCGAAATTTCTGCCTTGTAACCGAAACATCTAAACCAAAAGAAGACCTACGTAAATGCAATGTTTTTATATACATATAAACCTACATAATTAAAGCGAATTACGATGATGATGATGAAGATACCTAGCATAACCCACAAGTACCTACATATACGGATATATGGAGACGGAAGAAAGAATCAACCTTTTTATTACTAACTACTTGATACTTGAGCCACAGAACTGAGCCGCGGACAGCGCTGATTGGTGTTAGCAAACAGCATCTATGCTAGACTCGTACTTATATTAAATTTGAACATTGACTAGTTGAAATTTACCAAAAAACAAAACTAATACTTGTGCTCTTAAGAAGCGTCTAGGCCATAATCCTCAACAGAGCGGATCTCACCTCAGATCGGATTGGAACTTACTAAGCTTTAGCCACCCACTTGTTCCCCTTTTTGGTAGTGTAATCGACTTGTGCCATTTGAACTGCCTAGAATTTGTTATTAACTATTTACTAATCGAATGATGTAATTTCTATTATTTTATCAAATATCCCCAAGAATGGTTTTCTCCTCTCACAGGTTGTTTGTTACACACCCAAATCATTTGTAAATTCCAATAGAAAGCCTTTACACAATTCCCAATCTCGAATACTAAGATAGAACCCATTGCCCATTCTCACTCTCCGATATTAATTAGTACAACTTTTCACTCACACACTCAACTCTCGCTATTGACAGCCACAATTGTATTACATTGAATAAACTACAAATAATTATAAAACAAAACAACAACAAACGAGAAGGGACGTGTGAGACGCTTCTTACGCGTCACAACTTTTATACCCGGCACTCAGTACTACATCTGCAACTTAGCGGTTATTTGTCAAACTTTACATTTTTTCTTCATCTGTCATCTACATCAACAACACTACTCACGCCAACACGCTCCTTTAGCTCGCCACCCTCCCCTAGAAACACACACTGCAGAGTCAGGGCAGAGTCGCGGCAGAGGCAGCGGCAGAGACGTGTCAGGGGCAGAGGCCTGTTATTTTTGTCAAATTTTGACAGTCACCTCTTTGCACAGTGGCGCCCACGCGATGAAGACGGTAATTTCTGGAACTAAAATAACGTAGTTCGAGAATTGGCCGCTCTGTGTTGGGGCGCCACTGTGAAATTATGAAATTGGTCCACTAAAATGGCCGAAAACAGAAAAATTTTCAGACAAAGTACCAGGCGAACAGAAGTCAGCAGAAGGTTACTGGTTTCCATGTTTTTTCACTGTGTCAAAATCTGGATGCTATGAAACCGCAATTCATTTTTCAGTCGCCAAGTAACTAAAATGAAGTGGCGGAAGCGCCACTGTGCTAACTACGTGGTTGGTTCACTACAAGAAAGTGTTTGTTGTACAACAATAACAAAAACATCTTTTGATGTACAAGTTTTTTTTTTTACAACAAATTTTGAGAACAACGACAGAACAGTTTTGTTTTCTTCTTTTCTCTTATATTTGTGGGCCGATCAGAATGTGCCACACCTTTTCGTAATCAGGACAACTTCCCCGATCCTTTTCAATCTCTCTCGCTTCAAGGACATCAAGGATTAAGTATTCAATTGCACATATTTCCCATTCCCATAATAAATACAATTGATGTTAGGTATGTGTATGTACATATATGTATACTTCTTTTATTTGATATCTTCGCCTAGAATTGATTCTTAATTGCTTGGTGGAGGCACAAAGTTGTAGACGACAATCTCCAGCTGCTCCTGCCCGAACACGTACTCCAGAACGCCGCTGACTTTGTCCCATTCCAAGCCGTCAATACCGCAACCGATGCGCGGTATGGCCAGCTGCTTAACGATGTTCTTGCGCTGCGAAAAGGTTCGAAATGCATAAGCAAAGAATTGATCTAAAAGTTAGCGCAAGCCACTCACCATGTGTTCGCGCATCTGCTCCAGAGATGACTGCAGCGACTCGTATGTTGGTTTTCCCCAGCTTTGTGGCTTCGTCACCAGATAGTAAATGTAGCGATCATTATCCTTGAGCACAGCCACATCACCGCTGGCCGCCTTCTGGGCACGCTGCTCATCGACCTTGTTAGACCTAGTTTTCTGTTATCTTCAAAATTGTAGATTTGGGAGGTTTTCGCCCTTTTGCGGGGGCGGAAGGGGGTCGGGGCTCACCGCGATACACTGGTTTCAGTGTGAGCATACAGCAGTCTGGTGCCAAAATTTGGTGGCTCTAGCTCTCTAGGTCTGAGAACTAGCCGACAAACAAGACGGACAGACGGACGGACGGACGGACAGACGGACAGACAGACATGGCTCAATCGACTCGGCTATTGATGCTGATCAAGAATATATATACGGGGGTCGGAAACGTTTCCTTCTGTGCGTTACATACAACCGTTATGCGCACAAATACAATATACCCTATTTACTCTTCTACTACCGGGTATAAAAAAACATTTGTCTACTGTGCTAAAAGAAGAAAATGATAATAAAAGCGAAATAACTTCACAATTATTATTCCTTCCTTGTGCATCTCATTCTGGAAACATTCACGACAAAGTAATTACGAGAATGGAATTATAAATGGAACCTGGAAATTAAATAATAGTGGATAAGACAGTGGGATTATAATTTTCGTTATGCTTAACAATTTATTTTAACACAAGTTTTATATTATTTTACAGAACTTTCATTGCATTACAAAAAGACTTACGCTAGTAATTAAAATCTAATTTAGCTAGATGACGAGTCTTGTTATGTGCAAGATTTCATTCAGCTGATTCAATATGTAATCGTTTATCGCTTTTTCCTTTAGCTCGTTCATATGTGCGATACACTCTCACTTTCTTATGTTTAAATACATATTTTATATAGCAGTAGATCATATGTATTTATATCAGGGACTTCTGTGCAATTATGCCTATATGGTGAATGCAAACACAATGCTAAACGTATTTTACAAGACATGTGTAAAAACAAATTAATCGAATACAGTAAATTATATGTAATAGCATAATTACTCTTAAGAAGTCTCTCTCTGTTTGGAAATCTCAATTCACGAAAATGAAACGTCAGGAATTAACGATTAATATGACGAAAAAATCATAAAGTGCGCGTGACCCTTTTCAAAAAGGCCTGCTGTCGCTTAGGTCGAGTAGTCCACGGCACCGCCTCCGTTCTGCTGCATGCGCACGGACCGACGTCGCGTCAATATGCGAGCAGGTGACGCCACAACTCCCGCTTCAGTAGGCTCAGGGCATACCGCTCCAGATTCCACAACGTTCGCTAATGTTGGCGGTACAACCGCTGACACAACTGATGCTGCTGACGCCTCCTCGGTGGCGGCTATTACAGCAACAGCATTATTTTCCAAGATCACCGGCGTTGGCACTGTAATTGCCACCGCTGCTACCGTACCTACTCCTCCTGCTGCTTGTAACTCATCCTCCAACTGGGAGCTGCGTCGCGTCGGCATGCCTCGCAGCTTGGACTTCTTGGGCGGCAGTGTTCTCGGAGCACTCACTTCTCTCACTGTGATCAATTCCTCTACATTGTAGCTCACAGGGTTCGGTGTTACCACGGTTTTGGTCGTCTCCTCTTCGTAGTTCCTCTTGCGCGCCAAACGCGCCGCATTGCCACTGCCATTACCGTTGCCGTTGCTATTGCTATTGCTCACATCATCGGGTAGAATATGCTCTACGGAAATAGGCAATATTTGTTCGTTGCTTTTAACGCCTTTGGTCTCCCCGTTCAGATAGTCGGGATTTGTGACTTTGCTTTCCAGGGTGGCGTTCTCATCGATCGTCTCTAGTTTTCCCATCGTTGCGGGATTCGGCGTCTGTGGCGGCGACATGTTGTTGGTGCCGTTTGTTGTGGGCGGTGGCAACGCAACAGTCTCGTCCTTTGTGTGGGCCTGCTTCAGCTGAGCGTTGTCCTTCTCCAGCGTTTGGATGCGATCGCGTGTTGTCTTAAGTTCCTGCTGCAGAAACAATATGGTGCTCTGCATGCCCTCCACATCCTCGTCGAGCTCTTGCAGAAAGTCATCCAGCTCTGAGAGGAATGTAATAAACAAATGTTAGACGAAATCAATACCGAAAAGAGTTCCACAACTTACCCGATTGCGATTTCTTCACCTCCTCGCTGAAGCTTTTCTGCATGGCCAATTCAGTCTCTAGCTTCGCCAGCCTTCCGTTCGATGTCATCTTGCCCAGCTCCTCGTTCTCCTGGTAGAGCAGTCGGCATTTGGCCATCAGCCTCTTGCCTGTGTTGGAGTCCGGTGTGAACTTCCAGGCCGACAACTCGTTCTGAGTCTCCTCCAGCTTGGTCTTGGTGGCCTTAAGCTCCTTTTTGAGTCGCTCAAAGAGCAGATTAACGGCTGGATCCAGCAGAGCGGTGCGCAACGCAAGGGCCGTCGGTGCCTGCTGTGCCTTATATTCGGCAATTTGGCTCTGTATGGGAGTCAGAATCAGATGCGTTTACAACAGAGTTTTGTGCCAACCTACCACATAGTCCTGAAACTCCTGCTCCTTGTTGGCCAGCCGCCGCATAAGGATCTTCTCGCGACGCTGGGCATCGGCACAGATCTGCCCCATGCGCACCTGCTCCACCTTGAGGGTCTCGATCTCATCTGCAGGACGGAAAACAGAGTTTAGGGTCTGTGTTAGCCAGAGCTTATCGGAGTTATTCGTGGAAGCCATTCGCCTCAAAGGCCATTCGCCTCAAAGGTCTGGCAGCCAAGACAGTTCTTATACACCTAAGCCATAGGTATTGCCATTGCTTTTTTTTAACAATTAGACATGGTATTTTACAAGTTCTTGGGACAGAGTGTGTGTGTTTTTGTTTAAAGGGAACTTAATGCGAGATCATACCAATGCGTTGCAATCATTCGTGTAAGTTCGTGACATTGTTGGTGGAAAAGGCCGCCGCCGCAGCCGCCGTCCTTCGCCAGGCTCTTGTTGGGCGCGGAGGGGGTTGTCACGAGTCACGGTTTTTGGGGAAACTTGAACACGATTCATTCTTTATCTTGCACTTATTCGTATCATATCAGATCAGATCAGATCTTATATTGCTTTCTTGCTTGCTTGGGCTCTTGCTTTTACTTGCATTATTTCTCGATTTCGATTCGATTTGGCTTTTCTTTTTGCAAAAACACTGAGGGGAAACAGCAACAAACGGTTGAACAGATTTTATTGTGGCAGAACGGAAAATGATTTTGAAAAACACTTGCAAAAAACTCGACGCACACACATTTAGCTCAGAAAGCTCTCGGAGAAAGCTTTCCCACACTCTTCATTCATTCAGCATTGCTTCTGCTTTACGGCATTTTCGAACACTCTTTTGTGATATACAAAAAGTTTATTGACTTTGATTATTGTGTTGTATTTGACTTTTTCTTGTTGTGCAAACACACTTTGTATTATTTATTTATACAATTAATTAATTTATGCAAACAATTGCGTTTTAGAACCCGCAGCTGTAGAACTTGCATGTATTCGTGTATCGAGTGTGCATGAGTATAATGCGCCCTGAATTACAGTTAATTTACTGCTTAAATGCTCTCTCTACCGCCAGGCAAAATTATTGCTGCTATTATTTAATGACACTATTTGATTGCTTATCTTTTCGAAAGAGCAACAAAACCAAGTCATGCACACCGAACACACACACACATATACACAGGCAGAGCTCTTTGGCGCCTTTTTCATTTATTTATTTATACAACTTTGTGAGTTCTTTGGCCATGATTTTATATATATATTTGGATTATATTTTCTCTTTCACTGTATACCGAGATAACACAAAACTTGAACAGAAAAATAATTGCGAATTATTTGTGCGCTCTCTTGTGCGTTTTTTTATATGTTATACACTCGCCTTTCATTGACGCTTTATTCATTTATAATTTCTTTAAGTTTCATGGACTCGGTGGATTCGAATGGGAGAGAGTATGGCAGTGAGACGAGAGTGGGAGATTGAGAGAGAGACAGAGATAGATTGATGGTGGGGAAGCCAGAGACACGTTGGCGGCTCTGCTCTGGCACGTAGGCAAACGAAAAGGTGGTCGAAACAAAAACGCAAAACTAACTGTACACAGCGTCGGAGGCCGAACGAGAGAACGCGAGAGATTTTCGAGATTATTATATTGTGGTTTACATTTTGTTATGATTTTTATCAAATTTATCTTTGATTGTTCTTTTGCACAACACTTTTAAAACACTTTTGATTTATTTTATTTATGTAGTTCATTACATTTTTGTATTTTAAATGAATACTTTTAATGATTTATGCATTTTTGGCTATTTCTCGGTTACAAACTCGTTTAGCGTTCATTGCTCTGGCACTTTCACAATTTCAGATGATTTATTTGAAAATAAAAATAACAAAAGGTTACTCTAAACGCTGCTGGAAAGTGTTCTTCCGCAAAGAGTGTTCGCTTCAAGGATCATATCGTGGCACACACGTGGAGTTCTTTTTCGAGTGTTTTTCATAAACAATTTCTCCTGCGCACAAACCAAAAGAGAGTGCAGGTGGTGGATCGATAGGGAATACTTACAGGGAATTTAGACAGAGAGAGATAGAGAGAGTTTAAATCAAGAGTGGGAACTAGGCAAATTATGAAATAATAATACAATCAATGTACACGAATTTTTACACTTTCGATTCTGTTCTTCCCGCTCTTTTGTTGTATATAAAAATAGAGTATATAGGAGCTTTGATTACTGTTATGTATAATACCTTCGAGCAGACGCTGGCGCTGTTCGGCGGCTGCAACAGCCTCGGCAACAGCGGCATGCTGTTGTTCTTGCTGCTGCAGTTGTTGGCGCTGTTGCTCCTGGTTGGGGGTGTGGTGCTGGTGGTGGTGCGAGTGGTGCGGATGATGCGGATGGTGGTGCGACTCCTCGGACCCGGAGGGTGTCGGCGAGGCCGGGCCAGAGGGCGGCACGCCCCCTCCACCAACACCTCCCGCGCTGATGCCACTGCTGGCGCCACTGCTAATAAGGTTTATGTTTTGCTCGTATTTGGCTGTCGACATTTTGTCGTAACTGTTCATCAGGGGTCTCTGATCGTCCATAGTCATTGCAGCGACACTCATAACTCGGTTTCAAACGGCTCTTGCTGTTCGTGTTGGGGGTCCTTTGCCAGCGTTGTTTTGCATATGGGCAGAAAAAATTACACACGGATATGCACCCACACACTGCCAATGCGCACACACCAATACACCAATGGCGACGCGGAGGCAAAGAGCGACAGAATTTCGTTGCCCACTTGCAGATGCCAAAAACACGTACTTTTCACGTACTTGCAACGTTGAATTATTGATTACGTGGTGGATTGTTCATTTATTATCACTTTTATTATATTTTTATGTGGTTATATGCACTTTGCTGGCGATATTTTACAATTTTTCACGCAACGACGCAGTCAAGCTGAAATTTGTGTAGAATCAACATGGCGGCCGAACAGTGTGACCGCGGGCTTATCGATAAGACTTCCCGACTGAATCAGAAATATACCGAAATATACAAAACTAATTTAACCCTCTAAACCCTCTTTTCTTAAAACAACTTGAACTGAGCCACTGAAGATACAAATAATTTCAGTTACTTTTGACCCATCTTCTTTATAGCATTTAATACAATATCCACTCATCGCAATGATCGACTAGCTAGATCCCTCCACGCTGAATATATAATGTCATCCGATTGTCAAATCAATTCTGCAAAAAGAGCGAAAAGTCATTACTATTTTTCTAAAGAAGCTTGAAAAAATGGATTTTTAATAATTTATGTGAATAGGGTATACAAAGGAACATAACATGCCATTTTACCGGTTGACAAGCAACAGGTTGTCAAAACGTCACATTCCATGCCCACTCACGAAAAGTTTTATGTTATTTTAGTTGGTTGACCTTTGTAGTTTTGAGCCTAATTTGTGAACATTCCAATAAAGGAAAGTCATGAAAACTAGCTGATCTTGTGGAGAATTGAATGATGATTCGAGTAAAATTATAGTTTTAGAGCTCAAAGTCCTAACTAGCTGGAGATAATAAACAGAAGATCCAAGTCGAAGAAAATGATTAAAGATTTACGATATATTTAGAAAATGACAGGGTATATTTTGGTATACTCCGAGGGTTTGTCGGTATATTTGATCTATAATTCCGCTGTCATACTGACCAGGGCTCCCGTTTTCGGTATATTGACAATAACATTATATTATTTTATATTCGGACATGGAATCGATTCTACAGGTGAAATTGGAGCAACCTAATATCAAGGAACGGTTGAATTTGCATGTCAAGAGGCGCCTGCAACAGGATACAGAAAGCACAGGCGACAGCATCGAGCCATACCCTGGGGATTTGTCTGCTAGCGCGGGGAAGCGTGGCAAGGCGAAGGAATCTCTGAAACAACGCAAACCATATCAAAAGCGGACGGAAAAGAATAAAACGGAGACCACAAAGTGCAAGAAAGGTAAATTGGTGTATGGTACAGCGAGCCAAAGCTAATTCGTTCCCATTTCAGCAACGCAAATCGCCAGCCCAGCGCTGGAAGCGGAGCCACTGGAGGAGCAGGACGAGCCAGGAGGTTCCCCAGAGGCTGCAGAGCACAAGTCGACTAGCCGGGATCGTTATAAGAATGCCGACATACTGAATATGGTGTTGAGCTCCAAGAAACGTGCCCTAATGCAAGATCCCGAGGTTCAGGCATTCTGGACTCGCATCATGGCAGTCATCAAGAGCTAAGAGGCGGCCGCGCGACTGTTAGGCAACAGAGCTCTGTTAGGGGTCGAAACGGCTTTTCGAAATGTATGTTAATGGGAATGCTCTGTTAGCTGAGTGGATGGAATGGGCATGTTGTTTTTTGCAAAACTTGTTAAGTTAAATAATTGTAGAACTGGAATTGAATATTCCTTGTGTCAGTGCGCAGTCTCCGCTCTCGCATCTTGCCGGCCGAAGCGGTGGCCTGCGGACAGCTGCAGACTTTCCGCTCAGAAGGAATTTCACCGTGTCTGGGGTTGCATCGCGTCGCGTGACCGCACTTCAAAAGCCAAACCAAATCTAAAAACACTAAAATATTAAAAGACATAAAATCGTGTGTTTTGATTTACCCAAATAATAAAAAAGGTAGCTGCAACGACTACGATCAAGTGCACTTCCCAAGCCACAGCTGCCTGCTAGCAATTCCGCATTCCAGGGCCTCAGTTTATGGCCACTAAGCCAGCCGTATTAGATAATCCCGCTTGGGGAACGGGCTCCGGCGCGGTTCGCTATCGATTTAACTTTTTCGCTTGGTTTCTTTTAGGGCGCTCATTCTCAGGCTCTCTCTCTCTCTCTCTCTATCACTCTCCCGTCGTTCGGTCGGTCGGTCTGCCAAAGCTCAGGGAGACAGCAGGGTGTACAGTTATAAGGTGAGGTATTTCCGTACTGCTCACACGCAAAGGTAGCTGGGACACATAAGAAGAGACTCTCTCTCGTGCTCTTTGGGAACGACTCACCCTGTATAAATACACTTTGGGTGCTCTCGCTCTCTCTTGCTGTCCACGCTTTGACTTTGTGCTTCGTCCTTGCGAGAGAATTTGCACTGAAATCACACTCACTCCACCCACACCAGGCCGGACCACCCACAAAGCCCTTCTTTTCGTTTTCAAGAGTTTCTGGCCTTTCATTTCCATTCTGGTCGGACGTCAGCTTGAAATAGTTCGAAAGCAACTCAGCCAAGGAAATTAATTCCGCATTCCCACATCATCTTCCGCTCTTATGTAAACGAACACAACAGCCACGAAAAAAATAAAACCCATATATAGAACCCACATATCGTTATGTTATGTGAGAATTATCTAAAGAAAAAATTATATAACAACAGTGAGAGTAAGAGTGAAAAGTGACTTCAAAACAAAGCAGTGAAAAGTGAAAAGTGATTACAAAACAGTTTGGAAAAAAAGAAAAATCCATATACATACATATATGTACATCCCTGTGTACTTGTATTAATGGAGGATTACAAATCCTAATTGAATTGTATAACCAAAACGAATCACAACTTTAGATTACTTAATCCTTATATTATTTTGATGAATATTCCTAACCAAACAGGCAAAAGTACTTTAAGTAGGAAAACATAAACCTAAACCTAAACTTGAAACCCTATTCGCACATATTTATATATATTTCTATATATGTATTATACAACCCAGTGCTGCAGAGATACCCGTCCCAGCGAACCACCTGAGCCACCCACCTGAGTAACTATTTCGTTCCACTTATTCTGCCTAGTTCTGTGGGGCTTGCCTTTTGCCTCGTTCGTGTGCTTTTTTAATGGCTAAATCGATAGGTACGCCTTTATGCCAATTGTCTGACTATTATATAACAAAAGAAGAAAAAACCAACCAAGAAAACGGAATGGAACAGACCCTGACGTACCAGACGCAAGGCAGTAAATAACTGAAGGCAAAACATTTCCCGCAGGAAATGCCAAAAGACGGGGACACTTGACAACATGCAGCACAATGAGGCGGGGTGGGGAGATGCCACTGAGGGACAGTCATGGTATGCATTGCTCTGGTAACAGCACCCGAACTAGGTCATTCATTGAATTTTCTGTAGCCACAGTGGGGGGGGAGGGAGGAAGGCTGGCGCGTAGGTTAGGAGATGAGTTTGATATGAAGACGGATATGGAGATGGAGTGTTGCATGCCACAGAGAATGCAATCAAATGGAAAAGGCACATCCAATATTAAAAGAGGGAAATGGCATAATGGACACACACACTCTGCTGGGGGTTCTCTGCTCTTCCGCCCGACAACAGTATTTTGTTGTGATTGACGGGTTCGACATGACAACAGCCCCTTGACTACCATATTGATTGGCTTTTCATTCGTTTAGTTGTCCATTTTTCATTTTCTTCTCCACACGCCTTATGTGTGTGTGTGTGTTTGTGTGTGCCAGAAACCCGAATCCAAAACGTATGCGTAATATTTCCAACTCTGATCATATTTTCCTCTTCCGCTTCCTCAGCGGCTAAGCATTTGGAGTGGTGCTCTAGAATTAGGGCCGTACTAGGGCTTCAGTGCATTGCACTTTTCTTGATTACGTCCACGACTTGGTGCTTGTCTAAGTTAATGGATGAGAAGGGTTTGGCTGACCACCAGGAGTGGGCACAACGGGAGCGCAAGAGAAGTAAAGGCTGGCCCCCCAATGAAGTCATACAAAATGAAACACTAACAGGAGCCATTGAGTACTTTTTTAATTACTTTTCGTCCACAATACGTCCCTAGAGGCGGTGTGTTTAGTAATTCTTTATTTAATTCCAAAATTAAACCCCTTGAGCTTTGGTTTACGGTAGCCAAAGCATTGACTGCTCGACAAATTAACAGTAAATTGCTTCTACCCCTCCGCTCCCTTACAATTGTGCCGTAAATTGCTTCTGTAGTGTGTGGCCCGGGCCACAATAAGTCACTCGAGGCGGTAACCGAGGCCAACTCGGCCAGGGCTAAAGGGAATGAAATGGCAACGGTAAAGCGCTTGCGATGACAAAACTATTAAAAGATTACCCCTTACTCGGTGCTCGGTGCTCGGTGGTCGTTGTGGATGAGTGGGCGGTGCATGGGTTACCTAGGTTGCAAAGCCGCGTAAGCAATAGGTTTTCCCATCCATAACACCCACGCCACACGAAGGGAAAATCAATGTTTCAATCAATTGCCTGACTGACAGAGTGATTACTGACTCGTTAGGAAGATTAATTCTACATAATTATGACCAAATGTTCATTTTATAATCATTTTAAATGCACTTTGAGTTAGTGCAGTGATCAAGTGCTAAAAGCAGAGCATTGAATTGGCTTCCACAGGCCCACTAATTGGGTCGTCCGAATGGGTTCCACACAGAGCGCGTCATTACAGTTTCGTTCCACTACTCTTACCCAGAGAGTGGAGTGCAAGCGACAGAGAAACAGAGAGAGGGAGAGAGCGCATTTGATGCATTGCGCCGTCGCTTTTATTACCTCACACTTTGCTCCCTCACCCCCCCGAGACGCTGCTGTCGAACTGCACTTCATTCGTACTTCGCTGTTTCTTTCCTATTTGCGGCTGTCCCACTTTGCTCTGCCGTTATTCCCATTCCTCTTTGGCCTTTTCCGCATGGCACTCGGAATAGATTTTCACTTTTCATCGTCGTCGCAAAGAGATGAGAGCGAGTGGCAGGGGAAAACTGTTTACACAGAATTACCAAATGCATTCTCATTTTCCAGGCTAACATGATAAACTAACAGCAAACCAAAAAGCAAACCGCAAATTGTTCAACGAAACTCAACACATTGTTGGAGAAAGAGAAGAGTTGAAAGAAAGAAATAAGAAAAATATAAAGCAAAAAGCAAAAAGTGCAGATAAAATGTCGCCGTTCATGGAGAAAATGTTGCTGCTGTTAGGCGTGCTCTGCTGCATACAAGGTAAGTGCCACAGTTTATGCAATGCAAAAAAATGAGGCAACCCTGCCCAGACCGACACACACACAAACACAACCGCAGACAGTTGACAGCCCTGACAGTTGCAAAACTGTACCTGTAAATGTGTATATGTATAACGGTTTAATCCACTGTTGCATTTCCCCATCCACAGTGTCCACTGCCCTGATGTGTTACGACTGCAACAGCGAATTTGATCCTCGCTGCGGCGATCCCTTCGAGCCGTACTCCATCGGCGAGGTGAACTGCAGCAAACAGGAGCCCCTGGAGCACCTGAAGGACAAGTACAAGCCCACCTTGTGCCGCAAAACTGTGCAGAAGAGTGAGTCATGGCGCACAAACACCAATCCAAATGCAATCCAAATTACATGTGTTAATCCTTCACAGTCTATGGCAAGACCCGCATAGTGCGCGGCTGCGGCTACATTCACGATGAGCGCACCGATGTGGAGTGCGTGCGGCGTTCCGGCACCCACGATGTGGCCGCCACCTACTGCTCCTGCACCAAGGACCTGTGCAATGGCGGCAACTCGCTGACAGCCCCATGGATGATACTGCCCCTCGCCCTGGCCGCCGGCTGTGCGCTCCTGCTGACCTCCGGGCACACAATAAAATTCCAGAGCTCATAAATTTAGCTGGGACTTAGCGCTTTCACACCTCCAATTTGTATCCTTACTTATTTTCGCCTTTCTTTCGATGGTTTTCCTTGGCCTGGTTCAGGTCCGGAGTTGATGCTCATTTAGTTGCATAATTTACTATAATTTAATTGAATGTGTTCGTAAGTGTAAAAGAACTAAAATAAAGTGAAATATATCTTATGGTCACGCATGATAAACAGAACAGAATCGAGCATAAACGAAAAAAATACAGCAGTTATTGGGGGCAGTAAAACAAGAATCCACATTTTACCTTAACATTTTGTTCGAAATTGAAAACAAAATACAGTGAAACTGCCAGTAAATGTCTCCGCCTGAAAAATTTCAAGAAAACTTTAATCCAGAATAAAACTTGACAAAGCAAAACCTAAAGTTAATCGAAATGATTTCCAAGTTTTGTTCACAAATTTTGTTGCGGCGAAACATCTCAAGAGCCCAACTCTAAAAAACAAAAACCAAAAATGAAAAATGTATAATTTAACACCACGAAAGAGTAAGGAAACCCTTTCCCTTCGTAAAACCTATGCAAAAGAAAAGAAATAAAACAAAAACGAAAGCAAACTAATTGAGAACATCTATAGAGCATAGTATTTGCAATAATTAGGATTCCGAAACTCATAAGAAACCACAAAAATGATTTATATGTAACTCAAGAAAACTTAAGAATAAATTGAAAATTAATAAATACATACATAGTACATACATGTGTGTGTGTATGCATATGCATCCATACAATACGTACATTAAATAAAATGAATGGGAAAACTATTTACAAACCAACCAGAGAATACATAAAGTTAGCCACTAAATTATGAGATCATATTTTGTCCATTTTAAGCTTCATACTAAACCGAATACCAAAATAGAAAACTAACAAATAAATCTTCCTAAAATTGTCAGAAGACAAAACTCATAAAACATTATGTCCTATGCGGTATAATTTCGATAATCATCATCATTGATCCGATCCGGCAAGCCAGAGAACACAAACCCTCAAAACGACACACATGCAGACACACAGAAAACACCAACAGCAAAAGGTACAGTCAACACAAAAGCGTTAGCAAGAAAGTGAACAAAATGAAAGGAAAAAAAAACACAAGACATAATTTGGTGTAGGAGAAGAAAAGCAAACAAGAAATTAAATTATATTTATATATCATCGTATACATACAAGAAATTGCATAAAATATATAACATTATATTTATTTAGTTAAATATTATTAAGAATTATATGGAAAGCTAATAAAACTAAAAACAAAATGAAATTTAATGAGAAAGCGTGAGCATATGTAGATAAACTTAACTAATTTTAATTTATAAACAAAAACAAAAACCAAAGACAAATAACAAAACACTAGCCGTTGTACCGTAATTAAATGAAAAAGAAAAGAAAAAAAGGAGGAAAGGAAACCAGAGATTAAACAGAAAACCAAACACAATTCTCCAACAAGATAAGTAATCTCAGATACGAATATAATTTAGATTCCACATTGTCAGAACTCCATTTTATTCGTTTCTCACTGCAACCCATGACACGAGATAAACAAAATAAAAATGAAAACAAATAAAATGTTTGCAAAAACTCCAAAACGCATTTGAGCACATTCATAAAGAAACCAAAAACAAGCAAAATAAACACGCTGAACATTGATAATACTCGTAAGAAAATAAAGATTATAAAATAATACGAATTGGCGGCGTGAATCATATCATTGAGCTTTGCTTTACCAGACACGGAGGCGGAAAGAGATTCTAAACTAACATTTAAACTAAATGGAATATATGGAAGAACACAAAAGATACTTCAAATTATTATATGCAATTGAGATGTAATAATAAATCGAGTAATAATAACACCACAAAGCGTTTGCGAAACAAGTTACTGCAACTTAAGGAAACAAAAAACCAAAAGAAAATATATCTACATACATAAATTCCCCAAAATGAAAGTTTCGACAAGTCCAACACACACACCAACAACAAATGATGCTTTTCGCTGCGTTTCCTTGATTTCAATTTTCTAAATCTTAATAGCAGAAAAATATAAATGATTTTTTTCCACTTGTTTCGTAAGTTTTTCGAAGAGCAGCGCACCACACAAAAGGAAATACATGCAAACATATTATGCAAACAGAAATATAACAGATAATAATGCAAAAAACAAGGCATTAATAAACTAAATCGAACAACATCCACATACTCGTATGAGAAAGAATAAAGAAAGCAAACCCAAAATTATGTGAACTCGTTAATTTTTAGCATTTAAGTCTGTAAAGCTCCGCTTGTAGATGAAAAATCAATAAATAAACTAAATACAAATGGGAAATCGAATAAAGCAATGGACTCTCAAATGTTGCAAACATTCACAAATACGACTGCGATTAGCCTTGGTTCTTAAATTAACTTTTATTTCGCTGTTCAAGTCACAAGTTAGGAGTTGGGGAAAATGGCCTTCTTGGCGATTGGCTGACTGGCGCTGCGCACGATCCTGATGTACCCCTGTTCGCCCCATCCCGGGCCGAAAGAGTTGAGGCACCGCCAGTAGTTGAGATTGGTGGCGGCATCGAAGCCGTAGCCCACCACCACCAGGAACTGAGAGCTGGTGGCCTGGCCGGCTCTGGTGGCCGGCTGGTAGACACCACTGGAGTACTGCATGAAGCCGAAGGTCGCCGGATTGTACTCCACCACAACGGGTATGTCGTTGGACACATAACGCATGAGTGCGGTGTCATCGTTCTCAGCTATTACCGAGTAGCTGGTCAGCTTCACGCCCACTGCCACCGGTGGGGGTGGCAGGCACATGCCCTGCTGCTTGAGGCTTATGTTGTTTGGATAGTCCTCGGTGGGATACAGCTCCGAGTACTGCGTGAGATAGTCGAAGGCCGACTGCGGTGCCTGTGTGCTGCAGCCAGCGCCCATGCCGGCGCAGTCGATCAGCTGCTGAGCGGACAGCGATTGCGGCGCTTGATTGCCCGTTCCAACGGCATTCATGATCTCCACAGCCTTGGCCGCGGCATAGGCCCAGCTGCTGCTGCAGTTCACGCCCTGGTCCTCCACCGTCACGGTTATGCCCAGATCCGTGACGATGTCGTACTCGACAGCCGGCGCCTGCGTGGCCACAGGAGTCACGGCATTCGAGACGGTCGGGTAGATGGCCTTGGGCAGCAGCGCAGCAAACTGAACCAGACGGATGTCCGAGAATTGGTTCACCGCCTCGCGGTATGTGGTGAAATTCCTATCCGCCTGGGCATTGTGCTGATTGACTTGGTTGCGGTTGTAAATGAAGTAATAGTTGGCGAAGGACCTAGCCGATGCAGTCGGATAAACCTTCATGTATTGCGCCTGGGAATACGAGTTTTCGAGTATTTTTTCTATTTCGAGTGAGGGCAACGTTAACCTACCACATAGGCCTCGAAATCGGCTAAATCCTGGCCGTGATTGAAGGCCCAGCCACCGCCGGCGGAGGCGAGCAGAACGAAGCAGAGCACCAACTTGAGCATGACCGAGAATTCCGCGTTACTGATGCCCAAAAGAACCACTCGACGGGTCTTATATACGGACGAACCATTAACTCTCCTTCTGATTGCAAACGCAAATACAATAGAAGACACTTTCGCAAGAAAAGTGCAAATAGCACTAGATTTCTGTGCCCGATTCCCTTAGCCTCGAATTCGCACTTGCCCCACAGAGCAGATAAGCCCCGTTAGACGCAAGAAGAGTCCCCATCCAGGGTGCGGCGGCGCACTATTTGCCCAATAAACTTGTCAAATGAGGCTCGTTCTGTTCCGTTTCGTTTCGTTTCGATTCGCCAGGTTCTCGTATCTTTGTTAATTTGAAAACCCCACTGGCCTGGTTCCAGCCCCAGCCCGAGCATCGTAAAAGCAGCTCTAATCACACCACGCCCCATTTAGGGGCTTCTCTCTCTTTATGGCAGCAGCAGGCATGAATAATCATATTCATATTCATGGGCCTCATAAATATTGCAACATTTATAAGAGTTGTTTTGCTTTGTTGTTTCTGTTGTCGAAATTGTAGAAGTGCTAAATTATGCAATTCACAAATATTAGAAGATAAACTGTTCAGCTCGGGATGGGAAGTGTAGGAATAAAATATAACTAGGGTACGACTAGCTATGTCTCATGTCTCCCACATGAGTCAATGAACTTTTCACGCATCTTTTCTTGATAAATGGAACACAAAACCTGTTGATAAATGAATGAATCAAACTGAATTCGCGTGTATTGTTGTGCCATTAATCCAACTCTCGATTAGCACTCATTCAATTCCGATTTATTTATTATTTACTTATCAAATAAACCTTTTACAACATCATCAAGCACTGGCACCCGCCACAGCATACACTTTTACATCATGGCTGATGATGATGATGTTCATGTTCATGTTCGAAAAGTTTTCATATTTGTAAACACACACATCTGGTTTTTGGCCCAATCCCAGCCAAGGGGGAAACCCCTCCTCCAACTATATAAAACCTAAGCCCCATCGCCGAGCTCCGCTTATAACCTGAGCAGTGTCCGAGTCGGCAGCATCTTCGACCAGATACGAGTAGATCTGTGAACGCGGAAGAGATACGTGTAACATCAGCTCTCAAATACGTTGTAAAAGGTGATTAAGCTACGTGTTCAGTGTGCGAAGCATAATTGTGAAACAAACCAAAAGTGGACAAGAGAATTGCATTTGCAATTAGGGCTAACATGTGGTCAGAGATCGAGAAAGGGGTTCCCATCGAGGATGCCTTTCACCCAGCATCGATCCCAGCATGCGATGCGTGCAAAAGTTTATGGAATATTTATTTACAGCATCGAAAGTGAAATTTTCGTTTGGCTGTCTGTAATCTAGATGGGGCCACACATCGAATGGAAACCAAAAGAAACCAAAAAGAGCCGAGCCGAGCCGTAAAACACTCATTTGAAATGCATTATGTTGGCTGCTTTTCGCTGAGACAAGCCACCAACCAACAACATATGTAAATCATGCCCAAATGGGATTATTCAACCTTTAATGATATGTCATCCATCAAGAAATTGGCCAATCGCGGGTCCAGCACAAAGCAAACCACGAACACCGAATGCTCTCCAATTAAGATCGATAGTGGAGAGGAAGTTACGGCATTTTAATGTCATTCATTAATCAACTGTTTGGGGCGACAGATGGCCAGCAGCATGGAAGATGATCTGCAGATTGTATAATCGTTTGTTGCCCCAATCATCAGCCATAGAGTACAACTTTTAGAATTTGTACAAAATGTTTGTGAAACGATTTTGAACATCAACCAAAACAACTCCAGATCGTGGTATCTTTTTTGGATCTTCTTAATTTAGCGAGTTGGAGCAGAGGGTTTCCAAAATGAGCAAAAATTATATTAAATATTCGTCAGGCCTTAACCCCAATGGGTCTCGATCCGTATGAATATTCGCGGGTGACAAACGGCCATCGCACGTGGAGTTTCGATGGTAGGAGAGCCATTACCTAATGCCTAACACTTTCCATTTTTCTTCTTTTTCGGTTTTCCATGCTTTACAGATGCTGAAGTATCCATCCATGTGGCTGCAGCTGGTCTTGGGCTGGGTCTGTCTGGGTGCCGTGTCATTGCAGTCACTCCAGTCGTTTCCCAAGCTCTGCGACGTTCACAACTTTGATGAATACTTGAGGCAAACGGGCAAGAATTACGCGGACGATGGCGAGCGGGCGTACCGCGAGAGTATCTTTGCGGCCAAGAAGTCCCTCATCGATCTGAGCAATAAGAATGCGGACAGTGGATTTTCCGGTTACCGCCTCAGTCTCAATCCGCTGGCCGACATGACCAAAAAGGAGATTGCCACGCTGCTGGGATCGAAGGTCTCCGAAAGTGGCGAGTAAGTAGAACAACACGCGCACTTAATGACGCAATAGAAACACATAAAGGGGGAGTCCAATCTTTTGAATAATTAACACCCATATCATACATTTCGAACTGGTTTGCTCTGCATAATCCACGAAATAAATACTCGTATGTATAAGCCCACATAGGCCTACGTAGAGAGGAGTAGCATCTCTGAACTAGTTCAGAGATCTCTTCAATGAAGCCTCTCTTGGTATGTCCCACTGATTTTATTCATTGTTTATTCATCGCTTATCAAACGCTAATTCCAGGAAGGGAAGTGGCGTGAAAGATAATCGTAATCTATGCGAAATTCTGTACTAAATAATTCATTTTATTCAGGAAATACACGAATGGCCACATCAACTTTGTGACAGCCCCAAATCCGGCCAGTGCCAACCTGCCCGAGTCCTTTGACTGGCGCGAAAAGGGAGGCGTGACGCCGCCAGGATTCCAGGGCGTGGGCTGCGGTGCCTGCTGGTCGTTCGCCACGACGGGCGCCCTCGAGGGCCATCTGTTCCGTCGCACGGGTGTGCTCGCCTCGCTGTCGCAGCAGAATCTGGTGGACTGTGCCGACGACTACGGCAACATGGGCTGCGACGGTGGCTTCCAGGAGTATGGCTTCGAGTACATACGCGACCACGGCATCACGCTGGCCAACAGGTATCCGTACACGCAGTTCGAGATGCAGTGCAGGCAGAACGAGACGGCGGGCCAACCGCCCAGGGAGAGCCTCGTGAAGATTCGCGACTATGCCACCATCACACCGGGCGATGAGCAGAAAATGAAGGAGGTGGTGGCCACACTGGGCCCCTTGGCCTGCTCCATGAACGCTGCTCCCATCTCGTTCGAGCAGTACCAGGGCGGCATCTACGCGGACGAGGAGTGCAACCAGGATGAGGTGAATCACTCCGTTGTCGTGGTGGGCTATGGGTCCGAGGGCGGGCGCGACTACTGGATCATCAAGAACTCGTACTCCCAGAACTGGGGCGAGGGCGGCTTCATGCGAATCTTGCGCAACGCCGGCGGCTTCTGTGGCATTGCCAGCGAGTGCAGTTACCCCATTCTATAATAGGATAGCAAACCCCTTTAGTCTGTACCTCTCTAGATAGTCAATTAAGCAATGAATAAAATTACAAAACTTAAATTTGCACCGATCCACCTATGAGATCATGGTTCCCCTTCCATACGAGATTATTCAATTACCTTCTTATCGCTGGACTTATTTGTGTTTACCCTCTCCAAAGTCCCCCCATTCGATACGCGTTCGCTTTTAGCTCATATTTTGGATAATCCAAGATGAATTGTGGTCTTATCAGTCACCAAAATTATAATCTGTTCACGGCAATAAGTGTAAATAATAGCTGAAGTGATCTGTACCCCAGTAGGCAACGCTGCTCGAGTGCTCAGACTCAGTGAAATTCTCGGAAATCATGACTATGCTTTCCACTCAATGGCAGCGGAAAAAGTGCCTTATATATCGCATCCACAGTGAGCGCAGCTCAGTGCGCGAAAAGCAATCGAAATGAACTCAGTTGCGTTGCTCTGTGTCTGCCTCATGGCTGTGGCATGGGCTCTGCCCACCCCGAACCCATCTTCTCCCGTGCCGAACATAGAAGTGGAGCTGCCAGTGCCGGATGAGCTGTCGTTTGAGACCACAGCCACCGAGAATGACTGGTTCGAGGCAACTTCTGAGAGTAGCTCCACACCGCAGGGGGATATTCTCACTACGGAGATGGCCCCTGAGATTGTCACGTCGGAGGATGACAGCTCGACGGCTTTGCCATTGGAGGAGTTCACAACGGAAGGCACAATCTCGGAGGAAAATCCGCAATCCTCGCAGACACCAACAAACAGTGAGGAGAGCACAACAGAGCTCTCGGCAGAGGCCAAAGATCAGTTGCATTGTCTGGCTGACTGGGACAAATTCTTGGTCAGTTCTGATAAGAATTCTCGAATAATTCTCGGAATTTTGATTAAATTGCGTTCTTTTTTTTCAAAGGTTGACTTTGAGCGCCTCTATGCCAGTGAAATTGAGGCGGAGCAGCGTCGTGATGCCTTCTGCGACAACTGGCGAAAGATCAGGAAGCACAATAAACTATTCGATCAGGGACTGGTGACCTACCAGCTGGGCATCAACCAGTTCAGCGATCGGACGTTCGAGGAATGGCGCAAGAAGCAACTGCCACATCCCATTTTCATGGAGGAGGATGATGTTTGATAATTAAATAATTGCACATGTCCACGAATAGTTTTTACAAATGTTTATATTTATTTGGGATGGGGGTTGGGTTTTCTTTGAAGATTTACTCTGGTACAATATTGTTCACACGTGTCGGGGGATTTTGGATTAGTTCCTCTGGCGGCTTTTGTGTCTTTTGTGTTTTGTTTTAAATACGAATATGAGTAATACGATAATTCTTGTTGTATTTCTATCATTTGAACGCACACGAAAACTACATGAGTAATTTATAATATATGTATGTATGTATTTATGTATATAATATGTATATGGTATGTATACATATTTACTGAGATTTCCTTTTGCTTGTGTCTTGCATTAACTGGTAATTAAATGTTTCGCTTTACAAATACAATACATAAATATATGTTAATATATGTATATATGGTTTTAGTTATAGTTTAACAAATACTTGTTGTAGTTTACTTGCAATTTGCATTAACCGAACAGCTACATATGTAATCAATATGCCACATATCATATGCTCTCTCAAGTAACGTCATTTATTTGCATTAGGTTTAGGTTTAGGTTTAGGCTACAAATACAAATCGTTGGCCAACAATTTGTTGCTCTCTAGTGCAGCTCTCCCCTCACACACATAACAACTCTAAATTGTGTTTTAGTTTAGAATTTACACTGGTTTTTTGGCTGCTAATTAAATACATAGGTATTGCATTTTTCTAACCAAGCGACGGCCCCTCTGCCTGTGCCTCTGCCCATGGCCCTGTCCTGGCCTTAAGACTACAATAAGAGTATGTAGAGTACTTTTGTTGTTGGCTATTGGATATGTGATTTGAGCAGTTCTCTCTCTCCTCTCCTCTCTCTCTTCTTCATCTACATCTTCTGCTCTTTTATTGGCCTCTCTTTGCTGTGGATGCGCGCAGTGTGTGTGTGTGTTTGTGTGTGTGTAAATTTATCTAAAAATGCGCCTGTGGTAGCTGTGGGAACTGTGGCTGTTGGCTGTTGGCTGTGGCAGGACCAGGGCCTGGGCACAACTGAAAATCGATTACATGTAAACACTAAATAACTAACAACGTTGAAAGCATATCCGAGTGTTCCTATCGGGATATATATGTAATTATTTGCATTTGTATATCTGTATATAGCAACAAATTCGCACTACAAAAAACTGCACACTCAACTTAGGGGGCTAGCTTATAAGTTATCATCCACATCTTCATCTCCAGTTATCTCTTACTATTCAGATACATACGAATATATATTTATACATATTCTCTTCTTTCCTTTCTTGTGGCTAAAGCAAATGCTGCTGCTGTCGCGACTGCTGTAATTTGTAGTATTACTCTGTATCGTTATTGTTTCTGTTACTGGTTTTATATGTTCGTCATCGGTGTATATGGTAAGAGCCAAACGCTTTGTGTGTTTTGCTAGTAGTCGTGTAAAACATTTGCCATTCGCACTACAAACAAAAACCGAAGTAAGAGCAGTAGGAGGAGGAGGCAGGAGAAGGCAGGAGTAGGAGCTGCTGTGGAAATTCCTTTAATAGGTGGGCTGCTGGTACTCCATGCCAGCCTGTTGCTGTGGCTCCATGCCGCCTGTAGATGCACCCACAATGTCAGTGAATCCCATATATTGGGATTATAATTAATCAAGACTCACCCTGCTGCTGCCCCTGGCCGAAGGGCGAGGCGCTGTATTGATCGTTGTCGTTGTCCATGGCATACCCGTAGGCCTGCTGGTGCACCACATTGGCGGGGTCTGTCTCGAAGGCCGAGGTAAACTCATCTCCGGCGCCAATCAGGAAACGTTTGTAGGCCATCAGAGCGCACAGGGCCTAAACAATAGACAAAAATAATTATTACATAACAGCGCCGATGGATGCAGACTGCTTGCAGGCACCCACCCATGTGGCAATCGAGAAGAGGCAGAACCAAATGGCAGTCTTCATGCTGCCTTCGCCAATGCCCAGAGGTGGTGGCGGCGACGAGCTCCACTGTGACCACAAATACAAGAACGCCACGAAGTACATGAAGGTCCACAAAGCTGCAGAAGATAACCAAATGAAAATGTCATAGGATATGGCATATGGAGGATCCCTTCTTACCGGAGAAACCCAAATCGGCCATGACATAGCGCTTTCTGCTCTTCACCGACGACATCCGCTCGAAGAGGAACTCGCCGCCCATGAAGCCCATGGAGGCCAAAAAACCGAATACGCCCACCATGTTGCCATACTTGCAGGCCAAGCCATCGCCATTGTAGAGGCAGTACTCCTTGCCCTCCTTCTCCGCCCAACCTTCGGAGGAAATGCAGCCAAAGACCACCACTGAAAAGAGCTGCAGAATGAAAAAATCCAAGAGGTTTCAGTTTTAGGGTTGCACAGCACTCCCACATTCCCGCATTATCCCACACTATCATATGTGGGTCACTCCCAACATCCATCTGACTCCCTCCCACTCTTTGCATTTCCATAAGCAGGTGCATTAAACGAAAAGTTCAAGTACACAAAAAATAGACTTACACATACATATGTGTACATCTATGTAAAAATGTACATAGACTGGGACAGACTTATGTTTGTGACCCAATTTGCGCTGAAGGCCAAGTTTAGTTTGTTTGGCCAGGAGGCAGGCCTTGGGGAATGGGGACATTTCTATGTTGGGTTGGGGGACGAGGGTCTGCGGAAATATTACGTACACTCTCGTGAAAAGCAAACTATCACTGGCCTCCCCAACCCCAACCTCCCCTAACCATCAAGTCCGTGTTATAAAAAAGATAAGCCTTGACGGTGCCCGTTATTGCATTTAATTATAAACTTTTTATGGACGTGAGAGTTTTTATGACCATCCTGCAGCTGATCCAATAAGCCACCCCCCAGACAGGACTATAAACAAACGTACCATCCACACAATCGGTGTGGATTTCTTGTATCTGTGTGTGTGTGTCCCGCAATCCCAAGAATTCACAGCAATTCCCAGCACCGCTTGACACTTACCCAGCAGAGCGCCCTGATGACTACTTGGGGCTTCATGGCGAACGTGAGTGGATCGAAGGCGCCGCCCGCCTTGCCGCCCCCATAGGCGCCGCCATTATTAATGCTGAGTATCTGGTTGAGCATGTCCATGCTTGCAGCCTTTGATTTTCCCTTTTCCCACTGATGATGGTGATGATGATGGTGACGCTGACGCTGAAGCAGACGGTTACGGCTCTTCAGTGGCGAGGCGAGCTCTTTGGTCGCTTTTCACGGCCTGTTGTGAAAAATCGAATGAAGCCAAGGGCAAAGCGCGGGCGTCTCGGCCGTTTGTGTGTATACACCGAGCACCAAGATGTCTGTCTGTCTGTGTGTGTCGTACAATATCTCTCACTATAATGGATTACAACACATCCGATTCGGACCACAATAAAGATACTTGAAAAATGTCCTTTGCACTTGCACGCACTTCACTGAAAATCTCTTCGCACACGGCCTGTTCTCTGGGGGCGCGCACAAAATATTCCGTTTATTTGTATTGTATTACTGCATAATTAATGAACAAATTTCAAGGGCCAGATTTTCACTTTTACTTTTTTTGCTAGCTTGCTTTCTCTCTCATCTCTCAACGGTAGAGCCTCAGTACTCAGATGCGCCAAGTTTTCTGTCGACCGAAACCAGGGATGATATTCGAATGGAAACGATAAGAAATCATCCCTTTTTTGTTACTCGACATATTATCTAGCAGGCAGCTTTTAGCTGTTGAGTACTCAGAGCTTAGAAAAAATCGATTCAAACATCGATATAGTTGATTATTGAGTTCCTGATTTAAACAATGGAATAAATTGTTCATTATTTTTAAGAACTTTGATGTGGCATCAGCACAGGTTTTATTTAATTTAATTAACAAATTAATAAAGTTTAACAATTATATAAAGAATATATTTTAAGAATCACAAAATACAAGAATCAGCTCAGAACTGTTTGCTGTTTAGCTGTTCATTTTTAATTGAATTTTTATATGTTAGCGGGCTTTCAAATCACCTTTCAGCAAGGAGCTTTCCCGCTGGAAAAATGGTTCGAAAAAATACCCCAGAAATATACCAAAAAATATACCCAAGAGCTTAACCCACTTAGCCCCACTCTATTTAGTGCGTACGTCAATGTCCGTAAATCATATTCCTCGATTTTGATATTCTTTTAAATATAACTGTCAAGCTAAGACTTTCTGCCCTGAACATATAATTTTATCGGATCAATTAACCAATTTCAATGTCAAAATATCAATTTTGTTACAAATTTCATTGAATATTTGTTTATTTGCACTAAATTGTTTGTGGAAAGAAAGCTTCTTGTTAAAATGGATCGCTTTACAAAGCAACGGGAATTGCCCGTTCCCATGCTGCTGGACAGAGACTGCCTGCGCCAAGTTATTGCCACCTACATGGACAAACTGTCGCAGAATCATCCACAGGCAACAATGGGCATGGGCACACCTTCCCCTTGCTTTCAGAGGGAGTTTTCTATGCTGTGGTACTTGGACAACTTCTTTGACGAAATAAAGCACTGCTTCGTTGAGTGTAAAGCTAAGATTAGCCCCGAAGCAGAGGCCTACGCAGCGTGCTGCAAGAGCAGACAACAAATGGAACCTCAAATCAAAGCGCAGAGTGACGCCATAGTGAACATAGAAGAGGACTCGGAAGTCCGCGAGCGTCGTCCGTTCCGTTTTAAACCAAAGTGGAGGATCGAGCACCAACAAAGACTTAATAAGGATCAGAGAGACATAGAGGGACTTCGGCGAAGCCAGAAACTGAAGAGTGAAGCCGCGAAAGGTGTCCATGCTTCTGGTCCTTATCGTGATCCAACGCCCGAGCCGCCGGCAATGCAGGAGCCGGAAGAGAACCAAGAGAAGAACGAATCATATGAAAAGAACTTGATGAATATGTTTCCCCATAACAAATCGACTGCCTCGATACATACGCCCTTTGGAAAATACATTGAAAGCGGAAAAACCAAAGAGGAGTCGCATGAAGCCCACGATATATTCGATAAGATGCTTAAAAGTGCGGCTGCTGTGGTGTCAGAGCACCACCCGTCGCTCAAGAGCACCCACACGTTGATCACCGCCAAGGATGTGACGAAACTCAAGGAGCGTCGACCGCCACATGTGCCACAAAAGGGACACAAAGACCAGGCGATGATGCCGCAGGGGAGGAGCTCGTACACAAAACCCTTAAAGGAAATGCTGCAAGGCAAAACCTTTTCAGAGAAGGTTCCTCTGCTAAAGAGCTCGCACCGAATGCACTTGGGAAAGGATGAGGATTCCAAGAGCAGGCCAAGAAGAGACTTAAGACTTCAGAAAAGAGCTTCAGGGAGCGCCAAGAATGAGGATAGCTCCGAACAGGCAGCGTCAGGACTGAAGACAAAACCTGCAGGTAGCCCCAAACATGAACGGGACTCCAATCGGAAGCGAACGACGGGGAGTCAGCGTCAAATAGGACCCAAGAAGAGATCTAAATATAGCCCAAAATATGAACTGCAAACCCGAGAAGGGAGGAACAGTGTCGACAGCTTTGCCAGCGTCAATCTGGAGACCTTCATCCAGGAAAGACAGAAAGCCAACGCCGACAGAGAGAGGTCCCTCAAGCATCGGGAGAAGAAAGTCAACATAACAGGGCCAAAGTTTTCGAAAACCTTCGGTAAAATGCTAAAGGGCAAGGCAGCCGCCATACCAGAGCTCCACCCGGCGCTGAAGAGCTTCCACCACATGCCCACAGCCATTGATGAGGAATCGACTCCACCCACGCGAGCACATCGCTCGAAACACGGAAAAATCATTTCAGGGATACCCGCACACATTCACGCAGCCAAGCGCATGCCCGCACACGCACACAAGAGTCGCCGGAGACCCATGGAGGCCAGTTCGGATGTGAGCTCGATTGCCTCGATCCTAAAACCGCCATCTGAATTTGAGGATAAACCCCATCAAATCAAAGGACTGCCCGACAACAAAACCTGGTATAAGCCCATCAGAACGAAATTCAAGTCTTCGGGGAATATACCTCGTCTGGGCAGGCAAAGGTTCGCTGACTACGTGCCGGAAAAACTCATACCCTACGCCTCCCACATTGACGCTGATGTCTTTCATAATTTGTATGTGGGTGAGGAGGGGCCACAGCCGACAGAGGAAAACACACAAATAAAAAACTTTTCGTTTTACATCAAGAACTCCAAGCCGGATCGTAAAATAATGAGAAGAGAGGGCTCGAAGCACTCCATTGGCTACCTGTCGCCCACGAGAAGTCTCCTCAGCCGTGCCAGTTGGCTGAGCAGGAAGAGCTCTCACAGTTACACAGAAAAAGGATCAGTGATCAGCCTAATGGATATGGCCAAGGCTGTGCTGCCCGAACAGAAAAAAGAAGTGAAGGAGGATGAAGTGTTCGATGAATTAGACTTTGTGTTCGGAAACATGCCAGACCCTTTCCTTACCGAGGTGAACACACCCTCGCCCATGCTATCTGTGACCACATCCAGGCGGCACAGCAAAGTTGTGCACCGTACGGAAAACACCAGTGAGGAACGGGCCATGCTGGAGGCGAAAATCAAGAAGCTCATGGAACACTGTGCCATTCGGCAGATCCATCAACCCAAGGCGAAGCGTAATTTTGTGGCCGAGGCCATTCACCGCACCTACCTTCCACCGCCACACAAACACAAGAAACCTGATCCCAGCACAGCGAAGCAGCGGCCCAGAGACAAGTTCCCCATCACTGTGGAGCTGCTGAGAGTGCCCAGGGCCATCAAGGGTCCAACTGTCTCTGAGAGGGGCCGCCAAAAATACCTGTCCGAAAAGTCAACAGAGTGGGACTATCCGCTGTTGGAGCCGATAAAGCCTCTAAGGATACGTCGCTATTCAAATCGCGGCTCTGCTTTCATTTGCATGGACAAACAGCTGGAGCACAAGAAAACTCTCGAGGAACTGCCAAAGGTGGATGAGCGGGAAGCTGGAGATAGCCAAGCCATAGATGGAGATCATTGTGACTGCAGCATTTGCAATCGGCTCGGAAAGCGTACGCATTATTCATATTTTTATTCATTTTATTTCGGATCCTTCATTCTTATATCGTTTAGATAAACGCGAGCCAGACTCTCCACTGATCAAGAGGTTAAAGGCCCAGTCGCGACGTCTCGAACTCCGTGCTTACTATCGTCAAATGAGGCGTCGAGAGCTGCAGAAAGGCCTCCAAACGACTCCTGTAGAGTGCTGCCCAGCGCAGAAAGCGAGCTGCTGCTGAGTGCGAACAAAAGAAGCAGCTTGCGAGCACCTTAAACGTAATACAAAGCATGGGTTTGGGTGACCAGAGGCAGCCCGGAACTCTGGCTGCCAGGTGGGAGCATAATTAGTGCCTGACCTGACAGCCAGATGGTCAGACTGCCTCCGCCATCCTTCGAGTGTGCTACAGGTTTAAACGGTTTTATTTGCGTACAAATAACAAAAGTGATTTAAATGCAATGCTGGCTGGAAAGACTTCAGAAAAGTTGAGTTTATTCGTTGGTGAAGTTGGCTGGGCGCTTCTCCGCAAAGGCAGTCATGCCCTCCTTGCGATCGGCCTGCGGCAAACAAAAAGAAACGATAAGATTACAAAAATAGATACGGGTACACGAGATGTCCGCTTACCGTGGAGAACGTGGCGTGGAAGGTGCGACGCTCGAACTTCAGACCCTCCTGGAGGGTTGTCTCGTAGGCCGTGTTCACGGACTCCTTGCACAGCTGGACAATCAGGCTGGAGTGTGTGCCAATTTTCTCGGCCAGTTTGATGGCTTCGGCGAGCAGCTGATCGGCTGGAACGACTTTGCTGGCCAGACCCAACTTCTCGGCCTCCTGGGCGCTGATCATGTTGCCAGTGAGGCACATCTCCATCGCCTTGGATTTGCCCACAACGCGAGTGAGTCGCTGGGTGCCGCCAGCTCCGGGAATGGTGCCGAGAGCGATCTCAGGCTGTCCAAACTTGGCCTTGTCGCCTGCATAGATGATGTCACACATCATGGCCAGCTCGCAGCCACCACCGAGGGCGTAGCCATTCACAGCGGCAATGATGGGCTTCTGGGTGCGGGCCACCTCAACCCAGTCATTGAGGAAGTTGCCCTGAATGCACTGCGAGTAGGTGTTGGGCAACATCTCCTTGATGTCGGCGCCCGCGGCGAAGGCTTTCTCACTGCCAGTCAGCACAATGGC
Organism: Drosophila subobscura; assembly: GCF_008121235.1. Taxonomy (NCBI): domain Eukaryota; kingdom Metazoa; phylum Arthropoda; class Insecta; order Diptera; family Drosophilidae; genus Drosophila; species Drosophila subobscura. The sequence continues at coordinate 7,363,906 of NC_048531.1, forward strand.
GGCGATGTTCTTGTCCTTACTGAACTGCTGCAGGGCGATGGAGATTTCCTTCATGAGGCCATTGCAGAGTGCATTAAGAGCCTTGGGACGGTTCAATGTGATCACGCCCACATTTTTCTTCTCTCCCGTAATATCGGTCTTAATAAACTCCCAGTTGCCGGCCGCTGCGGAGTGAAAGAGATGGCCTTATGAGGTGATCTGATTACGCAACAAAGAATGTTTGTGAACGGTGGGGATGAAAAAAAACGACGAAAAGTCGAAAGTGCCGGCAAAAGTGGAACTGCAATGATCTCTAGCAGCTGTTCGTTGCAATTGTGGACTTTGCTCCCCATGCACTTGATACTTACTGGAAGCGCTGCGACTGAATCTGGTGGCCACCTGTGGCTGTCTGGCGGCAGCCTGGAGCATGCTCTGGGTGCGGGAAGCGAAGATCTTTGCAATGTTGGCCATGTTGAACAAATCTGTTACCGGCTGTTAAATGCAATTCGTTATCTAATGATGCTGGAATTCACTTTGGAGGCTGATGCTTACGCTTGGGGCACTGGAACAATAATGTGGAGCTGGGGGCGCGAGATAAACATGATTCTAGTAACAAAAAAAACGACGTCTCACAACACTAGTGCTACGCCCGCTTCGCAGCACTAAACTGTTGCTGTTTAAATTTGGTTGGCGTTTCAGTACTTTAGTTTAGTTTTAATAGTTAACAATTCAAGAACGAGTTTCTGTTAGACCTTGACTATGTCTGATTGCTTTGGAGGCCTGTTGCCTGTTGTGTCTACAAGCCAAATTTGCTCTTCATGCGGCCTATGGCGGTCATCTCTGAGCACTTTGTAGATGAGCACCAGCAGGCCGGCGACGATTAGTAAGGAGAAAATTGCTATGACCAGGCCAAAATCGAATGATGTGGGAGCTGCAAGTAAGCGATTATTATAATATGCATTAACTTTTGTTCAACCTTCTACTTACTTTCACAGTATGGAAACAGATGCAGCCACATGGGTGCATTGCAGATATTCTCTTGTTCTCCTTTGAGCGAATGATCAGCTGGGCAATCATAGTGAATCCTCGTGTCGTTGGGGACACTCGTGCCCGCATGAAGGACTGCATTGCTGGAATGCTTTATTATTAGATTGGTTATCTGTGGCACTACGCACTCGTCAGGCAGGTTTCGCATTGACGTTGTCGATGTCCCCATTAACATGTCGTTGTCTGTGGATGCTGTTGGGTTGATTGTGGAGCTGGCTATGGTGACGCCCTCGCATAAGGTGGCCAGCTCATCATCCCCATCCAGACAATCGTTCTTTCCATCACAAAGTCTCGAATACGGTACGCACTGGCCGGACTGGCAGTACATCTCCCAGTTGTCGCAGTTGGCCTGTTGCATCTGGGCCCGGCACAGCCATCTTTCCTCATCGGATCCATCCACACAGTCGTGCTGGCCATCACAGACGGCCGTGCTGGCAATACAAGCGCCATAGCTGCAACGGAAGCTGTAGCCAGGACACCAGACCTTGCCGCACATCTCGACAGTCTCATCGGAGGCATCCAAGCATTGGGCCCTGCCATCGCACAGCCGATCCAGTTGAATGCAATCGCCGCTACCACAGCGATGCGTGCAATTTGTGGTGGTGTTGTGCGCTCCAGAGCTGGCCACACAGATGAGAAGCAGCAGCAAAATGGAACGATTCTGATGCGCGCTGTTCATTCTGGCTGGCTTTCGGTATAGAGACTGCCGATTCCATTTGATATTTCAAGGCTATTATGGCGGAATCCCCCCTAGCATGCTAAAAACCCGTTTGATATGACGATCTCATGGGCTTTTCTAAGCGCCTTTAACGATTACCTTCCGTGTGTGTGTGTTACAGCGCATATTATTAAATTTGCTTGTTTATGTAGTATCAATCTCGGGTTATCTGTTCCAACTCTGACGCTTGCAAATGGGTTCATTTTGACTAGAACTCGGAACTCGGGTAGTGCCCACACAATCGAAAGCGCTTCTGGGGGGAGTTCGATGACTTTTTCTGATGAGTAATTATACTTTATTTCTCATTGCGAGTAAGTATACTTATGCTATTGTTAATAGAGTCTTCTATTTTATAATTCAAATGGTTAATTATAAGGAAAAACTTTCTCTAGACAGTGTTAGTTGGATGCACATACATATACATAACGACAGCTCCTTGTGTGTGGCTGCTGGCCGGAAACGAAAACTGAAATACTTTTAGTAAACTTAAGTAACGTGTCAATGGGGCTTTCGGCGAGGAAAGGGACCTAAGTTTATTTCTTGTGGGCAGATACTGTCGGCGTTCCGTATAACTTGCGCTTCTTCATGGTGCCCTTGAAGGGAGTCGCTGCAATAAATGCGCTGTAAACATTGCAGTGGCTTAAGTTCATCCAACTACTCACCATATATTGATAGCAAGTCCTTGTTGCTGCTGGGCACTCGCTTCACAACGGTGGCTGGCGCACGGGGCGAGTCTATAACAATATATTGCTCCCAGAATGCAATTGGCAGCTCGAGCAATGCTTTCATCACCTGCTTCTGCGTAAAGACCTCTGTGTAGATGGCATGTTGATCGGGGTCCGGCGAAGAGTATCCCACAATGGTGGGTCCAAAGATAAGCGAGAGGTTGTCGATCGGCATTTGCACCACTGGGCATTGAGCGATGCGCTGGAAATGCAGAATTAGGAAGGCCAACGTATCCCGATTGGCCTGGGGCATCTGCTTTACAGACTTGTATAGCATCTCCTGGGTCATGGAAACATCTGGATTTTGAACAGCATTGGCAAAATCTTTCCACTGGCCGGTGGGGATGAGCGGCTCGATGAGAGACCTCAGGAAATCTTTCACACAACAGCATAGCACATAGGTATCCGTATTGCCCAAATGTGGCGTGGCCTTGCCTCGCAAGAACTGCTCCTTGAGGGCTTTGTACTCCCGCTCCGAGGAGGACAAGCGATAAAGCCCCACTTCGTTGAGGCCGCGTGCCTCAATCTCATTCACACAGTGCACAATCAGTGCCGGAATCATGGGAGTGATGGACGGTGCAAAGTCACTGAGGTAGCCCGTCATTGTCTTGGTCGTGGGTGTACCCGATTGGGGCACGCAGCTGACTGTGAGCAGATACTTGCAGTCAATGTGGCAGCGCACTGTGCAATCCCGACAACGCAAGCCGGCAGCTCCGAACCGAATTCTGCAAAAATAGTGTTTAATTTATAAATTTTTAGGGGGTACAATGGTTAGGTTATATTTATCCTACCGCTTTTGGCACTGCACACAGGTGTCACCGCGCAAGAACGTCTTCTGGGCGAAGGTGTGATTTCTCATCAAGGGACGGTGCTGACCGGGAGTACCCGATTCGGCTAACACATGCGAAGCCATGGCATTCAGCGGAGTCAGGGGTGGAGCTGTGGCCTCCTTATAGGCGGAGCGTCGAGGCGTGTATACCGAACCATCAGCAATCCTTTCAGGGCCACCCTTCACTGGCAGCGACTCAATGGTAGACTCTGCACGGATCACTCCCTGCCCATCCTGGGGTATGGTGACCTTGGTGGTAGCACAAAAGCGCTCAGCGCCCTGACCCACATTCACTGTATGCTGCTCCACGCCTATGCCAGCACCCGAGCGCCGCATCTTGGTCGTAGTTGGCGTGTGCGCCGACATGCTGCCATTCAGTCCGGTACTTATCCGCGACCTCTTGTTGCCCACACTGGGGATCGGATTCTTGGGTAACGAGGGTCGATGCTCTCGCCAGGACTTGGACCGGCGCACGTCTAGAAAGTCGTCCTCCGAATGCGTGATGGACATATCGGACAGCATCGAGCCTGTGGAGTTGATGTCTCCATAGGATCTGTCCTCCCTAACAGCGTTCAGGGACTTGCGCTTCCGGGATGACGGCAGTGTGTGAATAAATGCCAGCTTATCGCGTGTCTCGTTGTTCAGATTGCGCTCGTGCCGCAACAAATCAGCCACAGCCATTATCTTGTTTTCCATGGCATCCCTGTCGTGCTCGGCCAGGCGGCGAGCCTTGATCTCCATATCGATGATGCGGCGAGCGTGGAACAGTTTGCCCTCCAAATCACCCATTTTGACTAGGGATTTATCCAGCTCATTTTGTATCCGCGCCGTTTCCGCCGCATACCCCGCGCACTTTTCATGGAACTGCTCAAACATCCGCAGGAACCGTAGAAACTCTGCAATATCAATCTATGGCTAGAGTTCGTTCCACACACACACAGATTCGAGTAAATAACTCACCCTCCTCGGCGGTGCCGTCGGTCAGCACTTGCATGCAACGCCGCAGATCATCAAACGACGCCAAGGTCGAGAGCGTCATTTTCACTGTGATCCTTTTAACTGTAGATAGATATATCCGAACAGGTGCTACTCACGCGCTGATTCAGCCTGATTTAATACAAATTAGTATTCGTATTTGTGAGTTTCTTTACTACAAGTGACAGGCACGCTGCAGGGGACGCTATAATTTTTTTCCAAGTGCCGTTGTTTTCAATTCAATGCAGCTGCTATCGATAACACGCGGCCTCAGGGTTGCATGCCGCTCATTGACAGTGCTGCATTACACAATTTTGAGTATTCGCAGCGGCCTACAACACTAGCACTTGCGGGAAAACATTTGTTTTTTTCCTGATTTCGAGATTTCGATTTGAAGCAGCACAAAAATGACGGTTCCTTCGCCCAATCCCGCCCTCGGTTTGCACAGCAAGCGCTGGAATGGTCTGCGCCACATACTGGAGCGCGAGGGACCATTCTGCAAGGATGACTTCACAGCCTCTGCCGACAACTTGGATTTCTTGCAAACGAAATCCAAAGTACTAATCATCGGCGCCGGCGGTCTAGGCTGTGAGCTGCTGAAGGACTTGGCACTAATGGGCTTCGGAAACTTGCACGTGATTGACATGGACACCATAGAACTGTCTAACCTGAACAGACAGTTCCTGTTCCGACGCACGGACATTGGAGCCTCAAAGGCGGAATGCGCTGCGCGTTTCATCAACGGAAGAGTTCCCACCTGCCGGGTCACGCCGCATTTCAAGAAAATCCAGGACTTTGACGAGTCCTTCTACCAGCAGTTTCACCTGATAGTTTGCGGACTGGACTCGATTGTGGCACGGAGATGGATCAACGGCATGCTGCTATCGATGCTGCGCTACGAGGATGACGGCACCATAGATGCCAGCTCAATTGTGCCCATGATTGATGGCGGCACCGAGGGTTTCAAGGGCAATGCTCGTGTCATTCTGCCAGGCTTCACGGCCTGCATCGAGTGCACTCTCGACCTCTTCCCACCGCAGGTGAACTATCCGCTGTGTACCATTGCAAATACTCCCAGATTGCCGGAGCATTGCGTGGAGTACGTGAAGCTGATACAGTGGGATAAGGAGAGCCCCTTCGGTGTGCCCTTGGATGGAGATGATCCACAACACATTGGCTGGATCTATGAGAGAGCAGTGGAGAGGGCAAACGAGTTCAACATAAGCGGCATCACCTATCGCCTCGTCCAGGGCGTCATCAAGCACATAATTCCTGCCGTGGCCAGCACCAATGCGGTCATTGCTGCTGCCTGTGCTCTGGAGGTCTTCAAAATGGCCACCAGCTGCTACGACAGCATGTCCAACTACCTGAATTTCAACGATCTGGATGGCATTTACACCTACACCTATGAGGCGGAGAAGTCAGAGGGCTGCCTGGCATGCAGCAACAAGCCACAGCTGCTGCCCATCGAGGATGCCAACACCACCACCCTGGAGGATGTCATCAAGTTACTCTGCGACTCGCCTCGTTTCCAGCTCAAGAGCCCCGCTCTGACCACAGTGATGAAGGACGGCAAGCAGCGCACTCTGTACATGTCCACAGTGAAGAGTATTGAGGAAGCCACCAGGAAGAATCTAACACAATCCCTGGGCGAACTGGGACTCCAAGATGGACAGCAGCTGACCGTGACCGATCCCACCTCTCCCACAGCCATGACCCTGCAGCTCAAATATCAAGCAAACGAGGTGGAGATGAGCTGAATCATATTCAATCACAAGAGACAACAAATAGGGTATACGGCCATGTGTATACAATAAAGCCAAAGGCTAAGCCTCAATTAATCTAATTAGTTGCACATGTCCAAGATGAACTTCTTGCCCGTGAATCCCTTGAAGCTGAGTGCGGCTGCTGCTGCTTCCTTGAACTTCTCCAGCGGCACCATCTCATGGGTGGGAGCCACAAATTTCTTCTGTTCCATTAGCTCGAACAGTTCCTTGAACATTTGCTGGCGTTCGGGCGTATCGTAGTTGTCCTTGGACCAGCGCGTCATCCAGAAGCCTCTAAATGCAATATCTTTGAAAATGAGTGGCCCAGTAGCCACTGTGACTGGCTCCCGGGACATGCCACCGTATGTAACCATAACGCCGCGATCATCCAGATGGCGCGACACTTCCGTGGCACTTTTGCCGCCCACACAATTGAACGCCAGCTTGGGGCGCTTAAATTTGCCCGTTTTGAATATGTCGCTGGTGCGAACCTCTGCCTCTGTGAGCACCGCCGTGGCACCCAGGCACTCCAGCAGCTGCTTCAGCTCAGTTATCTCCGGTCGGTCGCGGACAATGCCAATGCTATTGATGCCCCACGCACGGCACAGTTGGTGGACAGCCTGTCCCACAGCGCTGTTGGCACCATTCTGTATGACCGTGTCTCCCGGCGACAGTTTGACAAAGTCCTTCAGCATGCGATAGGCAGTGCACGGATTGACAGTGACGGTGGCCGCCTCTGCCAGGCCGACATTTTTGGGCACGCTCATAAGCTGATCCTGATTGTAGATGGCATGTGTGGCCCAGGTCCCCAGACCGGTGGTCAGCGAGATAACGCGTTCTCCCGCTTGTAAGCACTTGACATTCTGACCGACAGAGATGACCTCGCCAACAAGTTCATTGCCGGCAACGGCTGGAAATTTTGGCTTGACCGGATATTTTCCTAGCGATTAGAATACATGAGTTATAATCTGTGTGGCCACCATGTGTGGTGTATATATTTGCTCACCTTGAATGGTATTAATGTCCGCTGGGTTGATGGGAGCCGCCAATATCCTCACCAACACTTGCTTATCCTTGGGGTCGGGCAGCGTGTCCTCGACCAGCTGCAAGACATCTTGTGGCTCTCCGTGTTGGGTGTACTTTAGGGACTTGGCCACCACGGACATATGACGACACCAATGGGCGACGGGCCCTGGACGAAGCGTTTGACGCAACATTATTTATAAAATAAAAATTTAATTTGCCTTAGAATTTCAGAGCAGTGTTGTATAATGCTTGCTGAGAACATACGATACGATGCGGCGCCTGTTGCACACTAGAGCTCTGTTTTGGCGCTTAAACATTTTCTTTTTAAATTATTTCCACCCACTTGTGGGGGAGAATCACGCAACTTCCTGCATCTACTTCCTGATGCCCTTCACTGCAGGTGCTTGATTCTCAAGTAGAAAGCAACCACCACAAAGTTTGACTGCTATCCATAATATCAGCTAGATAATTCCCCACGCTCTCCCCTACCAATAGCACGAACGCGAAAACGTTTTAATTTTTTAGCCTTCTGCCATAATTTCCATAATAATTGCCTTGCGTTTGCCATTGAAATGGACTAATCTAATCAATAACTCTCCATGCAGTGGAACGAGCTATTCCCACCCTCCCAATTCCCACTCCACAAGAGGAAGCCACTGTACCCACACTGTGGTCATAATTATACACGTCGCCTGCCGTCGGGCGATGTTGTTGTTTTTGTTTGCAGTAAAAGACGTTGCCGGGGGCTCTCATAAAGCCGTCAAACATGGCAGGCAGGCAGGACACACGGGGACCTCCTGCACGGAAGCGAAAAATCCAATAAAAATCCAAATGTATGTGTGAATAATTTTTGAGGCTTGCGTGCCGTCGTCGCCGCCGTCGTCTTGGCTAACTTTAGTTTACATTCGACCCTCGTGAATGCCAGTAGCCCAGCAATGTCCAATTCCAGTACGAAACAGCAGCTGAATCCCCGCGCCAATGTATTTATTTTGGTCAACCTGGGCTGCGAGATGCTCTATGTGATTGATCAGCGCCTGAAGGCACAACAAATCGCCAAGGACAAGTCGGTTCAAGGTGAGTTCAGGGAGGCACTCGCACACCACACCTTCGAGACTACAGTGTCCGCTTCTGTCAGTTATCCACGATGTGACTGCAGTACTGCTGGATCCCAAGTTCATAGACTCCCTGCTGAATGGCTCCAAGCACACCAACGCCCAGCTCCTGACCGCCGAACACTGCAAATTCATGCTGAACGATATTGCCACCTGCTCCGTGATGCGCATCGACGAACAGTCCATGGGCAAGCTGTGGAGCCTGATGACCATGCTGTACAAGTGGCAGCTATTTGTGTCCCGGCACCAGCACCATTTGCTCGAGATAACCTTCAGACACTTGGACGCCATTAACAAGCTGTATCCTGATGCCAAGCGCCACATGCTGATTGACTTCACCAAGAACACTCTGCTGGACTTTTGGAATGGCAGCGGGGAGGAGGCGCAGCTGTCCATTTACAGCACCAACAAGGCCTGGCTGGAGTGCTTCAATACGAAAATATCACTGCTGATTCGTCTGGGTTTCCAGGGCATGGACGGCAGCTTCTTCAAGGACGTGGATCAGGAGTACTTCGGAGATTATGTCCAGACCATTGGCGACAACATGTACGTGAAGAGCGAGGAGCCGCATCAGCAGGCAGGGCGGGAGCCCAACCGCATAGACCAACTGGCTGCCCAGCTAAACATCAATCCATCAATCAATGAAGGCGAGGATCTGCAGCCGATTAATGCCCGCCAATTCCAGGAGCAGTTTGAGCAGACATTCGGCAATGTTCTCCTCGATGAGGGCCATTCAGCGACAGGCTGCGAGTTTGTCCAGCTGCAGCCGGCTGGGTCAAGCACGGAAGCCCACAGCCGTGCTGGCGACTCCATACTCAATCAGAATCTCATCGACTTGTACAGCAAAATGGCTTAGAAATAACTTGGAAGAGATATTTACAATTAAAAAATATTGTATTTTCTCATTTAGTGGGTGTTTTTGCTTCGTTTTGTTTTTTGTTTTGTAAATTAATTATATAAACTTGTTGCGGTTTTATGGATTCTGTTTTTTGTATCTCTTTTTAGCAGGCTTTGAGTGAATGTTTTCATTTTGAGTCAAAGACAAATATCAAGAACAACATTTAAAATTTTGAGCTTGCGACTTGCAACGATTGCGTGGTGTGCGGTGTGTTGTGTTGTGTGTGTTGTGCTGGTGTTGCGTTAAGTAGAACCAAGGACTTATATCGGTCGAAATGTACAATTACAAATTACAATAAAAATTGAAGTGTGTGGTGATCCTGGTTGCTGGAGTCTACAGTCTAGACTTATGGCAACAAAATGTATCGTAATTAATTACTTGTTTGCTTTTGTGTTTTTTAATACGCTTCTTTCAATCAGCTCCGAAAGAGTTCGTCCGTTTGTGGTGTGGGGGATGCAGAATGCAGGATACAGGTCAAAGGTGAAAGAGGGTGTTAAGTTAGGTTGAAGTCAGATTACATTTTCGCCTTGAGCGGTACTGCATCCACCATGATATGCAGCGCCATTTTGAGGCACTCCTCGGCCGAGCTGATCTGCTCGCAGGGATAGGCGGCGCCGTATTGCGTAAGGAATTCGCAGTACTTTGTGTAATTGCTTTTCGCAAAGTCATAGTTGTAGGCACCCAGCGACTTCATGTCCGTGTCGTCGGTGACCGAAGGAACTGTCGCCTTGTGCGGCATTCGACCAAAGGTCGGGTAGTCCAGCTCGCAGCCCTCGCACTTGCAATCGAATCTGTACTGCATGGAGAGAGTGTCCAGCCGTTGCTGCTTGCTGAAGACGGCAAAGTGGGCGCTGCAATTGGGAAGATGAAACGAAAGGTTTAGTCGTGCCAATAAGGGATTCATGATTAATTTCTCACCCGTAATTGTCGTATAGAACATTCCCCGCCTTGATGGGCCTAAGCACGAAGAGGTATGCCTTGGTGCCTTCACAGATTCGGATGGTGTTGGGCGCACAAGAGTGATTCAGCAGCGAAAGAAAGGCATAGGCGCCCGACGAGTGCGTTTGATCGTCCTTCGTTTCGTTCACCTGTTCGACAAGATCGATGCCATGCATATTCGAGGGTGATGTCTGCAGATGCCTGAAGAGCAGGTCCGTAAAGAAGTTCCGCCCATCCTCGCCGCCCAGAAAGTCCTTCAGCGGCGTGTACTCGATGATGAAGTGCTTCAGCACGGCACAGACAACCGAGCGCTGGAAGAGATCGGAGACGGATCGCAGATGCTGGTTGGTCACCAGTCCGTGGATGGCCCGGTAATGCTCCTGGGCAGACAGCTGGCTGTAGTCCAAGTCGAAGGCGCACTTGTGCTGGTTCTGCGGCTGCTCACAGAAGGCCATCAGCTCTTCGATGCTGGGATACAGGTCCAGGGCAGCCATGGTGGTCCGCAGGGCGATGCCGTGGATCTTGTTGAACATGCGGTGCAAGAAGTCGATGATGGGACACTCGAAGCGATGAAAACTGGATGTGGCCCGCTGCTTACACTCCTCGGAGCAGAACATCACGGAGCAACAACTATCGCAGGGAATGAGGGTCAGGTAGTTCTCCCGCTTGCAGGTGGCACACCGAATAAACCGCATCGGGGGTAGCAGAGTCGAGCAGAACGGCTGCTCGACAGCGACCAGATCGCCCACCACCAGATCCCGGTTGGTCACAATGAACCGACCCTCGTCGGGCGACTCCCTCAGCTCCAGGCAGTCGGCAATGTACGGCACCTGGGCATGGGAATCGAAGCTCAGCTTGAACTCGTGGGGAACAACATCGGGTGGCTGCTGCTCTAAAAGCTGCTGGCAGTCACGTTCTCGCTTGTCCAATTTGTGGCTTAGTCTCGCCGGGTAATTCGCCTTGCGGGCCAGCTCAATGTTGGCCAGACAGTCCCTGTATCGCTTCCATTCGAAGAGAACAGCCGACCGATTGGCATAGCCGATGGACAGATGCTCTGAGTTGGGTTCGGCGTAGCAAATGCTTTTGTTGTACAGCTCCAAGGCCTGGAATGCAAGGCGCAAGAGGTTAGTTCAGCCTAGATGTGGCCAGAGGATTGACTCACCTGAAAGTATTTCCTGTTCTTTAGGGAGAATTGCTCGTTTCCTAGCATGCGGAATTCGACACTCCTCTTGTTGCACTTGTCCTCTCGCAGGGTCACGTTCAGGAAGATCTTCTCCATGTACTTGAAGTCGATCAGAGCGTGCTCGACAAAGTTCACCTTGGAGTAGTTCTCCTTCAGCTCGTTGAACTTTCCCGAAATAATGCGAATTAGCTTCCAGTCGTTGAGCTTCTTCACCAGATCGTCGCTCACGTCGTACACGTCCATTGCTCTTCAATATTTATCCCCAGACGTTATGCACATATACCTGCTCCCGGCTCCTTCCTTCCTTCCTTCCGCGTGTTTACGCCGCCGCCTGTTTTTTCAGCCAGAAAATCGGTTTACTCTCCCCTCTCCAGATGCCACGCAATTGTCGGGTGGCGCACGTGTGGACCGTTAATTTACAATTTCACAGATACTTTTTCAAATATTGCAAATGCAAATGCGAATCAAATGTTTTATTTTTTTTTTTTTGGCCAATCTCCGCTAGAGTTGGGTACATTTGTACCATGGTACACTTTAGAGCTGGGAATACTTCGACGGAACTATCGATACACCATTCCAGCTCTAGTACATCGATAGTTAGATTAATAATTACACTTTGCATCGATTTATTCTATTAGAGAAGTTCCACCAGCGAGAGTTTTCTATCGCGGACCAAATTGGATTACTGCCATCCAGTGTGTCCAATTACGGTTTATTATATACTTTTGGGGATATTTTAATTACGAAATGCATATTTACGGTATGTATATAATGGTAGATTTCATGAATATAGGGTATCAAGACTGTTAGACTGGCCAGCAACATTTAGAACCCTCGAATTGAGGAAATTACGCAAATCTCTGGCTCTATTTTGGTATTTCCGAGGGTCTGTTGGTATAATTGATCGATAAATCCGCGGTCACACCTTTGCCATCTCAATTGCGGAATAATTGAATTGAATTGAATAATGGAACAAATTGGTGAGTTGTGTGAATAGATACAAAAGCTATCCTTTAACGTATTTTAGGTCCTCCATTGGAGCTTAATTTTAGTCTCAGCTTAATTTTTAGATTATTTATTTTCGGTTTTAGCCGATAACAAAATGGACAACATAATATGAGAGGTAAAAAGAGGTAAATCAAATGTACTTTATGCACAACCAATTCATGGCTCCGCACTGCACTGCTGGCTTCACTTCTCCTCGCACCATTCGTTTTCCTTTCGCACCTGCTCCTCCTCGGCTGGCGAGAAGTCGTTCATAATGGCAAAAGTCTCCCGGATCTCTTGGGGCGACTTCCCCTTGATCATATTGGCCACAGTCTTGCATGTGACGTCCAACAATCCCTGAATGTTCAGATAGTTGGCAGCCAAAATGAGTTCGAACAATGTGCCCTGGTCCACTTTCAAGAAATCGGCATCCCATGACGAAATGTCATCGGTGCGCTTCTCCTTGTTTTCGTCCTCTTCAGCCAGCTCGGGATCGTCCTTGTGGTAGGTGGCCCAATGGAGCACCTTCTTCAAAATGAGCGAGTTGACATTTGGCAAGGGCAGCACGCTATTGTCGGCTTCATCGCCCAGATCTTCGAGAGCAGTCTTGATGGTCTCCGAGCACTTGGCGATCTCCGTGTCCGTGTCGAATATTTCCTTATCCGACGATTCCAGCCGAATTATGGTCATTGTAATAGCTGCAATAGGTAAAATATTATTAATATTAAGCTCAAAGGGCTTTTATCCGCTGCTCTTACATATGTATGTTATATTTGGCCGCCAAAAATATATGAAAGAGCACCAGACAGACGCCGCGGACACCTTAGCTATGGCCTACTAGCTAAAAATAAGATTTGGTCGCCTTCAACTTGAACCGCAGAGGTGCTGCAAGGGGTCGTCTGCTGCTAGACGGAGAAAATATACATTTTACGTTATACTTATCAAAATTATATCAAAAATCTCAGAAACTTCACATGGAAAATGTTTCAGTTTATGTCACGCCTTGCAGATGTGGTTGCCGTCTCTGTTGGCGTGTTGTTGGGCACAGTCTCGGATGAAATGGGGGGTCTATGCGGCAATTATGGCCTCAAGTCTTGGGAATATGATTTCTGTTGAATTTATTCTTTCTTCTGCTGGTATAACATTTATTTCAGCCGGTTGCAGTTAGCAGTTTAATCTAATATTTAATATCTAGCGCGCCTACTAATTTCGATATAATTTACCGATAGAAATTCCATCGATAGAATTTAATATTTACTCTGACAACTATCTGGTGCTTACAACACTTTTCTTGAATCTTGTCAGTGTGACCGCGTAATTTAACTACTATACCACCCTCAGAAATATACCTTCTCATATTTGCTTGCGATTATAAATTAGTTCGGTTGTAATTTAAACATTACCAATGGACTTCATTCTTTTTAAAATGTGGTTTTTTCAGTAGTTGTTTCCTGTACAGGGTAAAGTTAGACTTAGGCTTGTCCAAGCCTGAAATGGCAATTGAACTCTTCCGGTACCTCAAGACACAACTGCCAGCATTAAAATATCTTTTATGTGCATCGATATTTTATTCGAACACAATTCATGTACAGAACCAGTCTTTTATTTCATTATTGTACCCGTCGAGTACTTTAGAATGTGCAAGTTACATTTATTTGTACTTTTATTTAATTTAAAAAACTTAAGCCAAACTCCAAGACTCTGGCCCCGACCGACAATAAATTATCGGACACCATTACTACGACCTGGAAGATCAAGTCTATCAAATCTGAGGCTTCGAATGTGGCTAGGAAGCGGATCATGAGCACGGCAAGGACCACCATGACCACCGGCCAGATCATCGAGAACATGAAACGCAGCGCCCACAGAAGCACATACCACGTGATTATGATGAATAATATGTAGCCGATGAGCGTACCCAGGTCCGACGGAAGCGACAGATTCTTCACGAAGTATTCATAGATAACCATGTGGAATGAAGCGTCGCGCCAGTCGGCGATTTCCTCAGGGCTGCGAGCTTTGCTGGGCTTATCCATTTCAACAAAACTAATTTTCTTTTTTCCTATTACACTTTTTTGAGATCCAAGACTAGGCACACTGGGGGAACTCCAATTTTTGATGTGGTTAACAAAAGATCAAATGCAAAGAAAATGACAACAAAAACTTTGCGAAAATCAGCTGATTGCAGTGAGACATCGATCAGCAGCACGCAGCCCTGCAAGGTCGCAGGAAAGATAAGGTGACGCAAGTTATGATTGCAATTAAAGCTGACTGCTGTAAAACTCTGGCCCACTAAGCTTTTATCACGAAATGAAATTGAAATGAAATGAAATATATTTTACGCTACGAACTATAAGCGACTGTCTAGCATGGGTCCAGGATTTGCCAAGGCGTTGCGTCGCTCCTGGATGGCAAAGGTGAGCTTCCTGAACGGTCCCAGCGGCAGGCCGAGCGACTTGATGTCCCCCTCGGTAAGTAGCATCAGCGTTTCGAGGTCAATCTCTTGCTTCTGAAATCTGTAAGATAGCTCGTGTTATGTCAAATGAGGGCGTATAGAGACTGGAGAAGAATCACTCACACTGGCAGGTACTCTTCCAGGGCCCAGACAGCCAGGAACCGCTGCAGGGCAGTGCACATGGCCTCCTGATCCTGATCGTCGTCCTCATCTTCGCTGTAAATGTCGTTGCCGCCGCCCTCTGAGTCCGTGTCGTCGGACAGATTCAGGTACATTCTCCCCTTGCTGCCGCCAGAGCGTGCCTTGCCGCCCTCACCTCCAGCATTGCGCATAGTGGAGGTTGAGCTGGTGTCTGTGTGCAGCTGGAGTTGGCTGAGGGCCGCCGTCACGGAGCGCCTAAATGCAATGCTGCCCAGCATAGTGGGTCTGTCGAAGAGGCCGACGGGTCTCTGGCGACCCAGATCCTCGTTCAGCTTCTGCGTCAAGGGGCTATCGCCGAGAATGTCCGGCTGGGAGAAGGAGCGCGACAGTGCGGAATTGTAGCCAATTCGGGGCTCGTTGTGGTCTGGCTCGTCGATGCTTGACTCCACCTCGAACACGTCCGTGATCTTGCCACGCTTGCCAATACTCTCTTCGGTGGAGCTGAAGGTGCCCACGTACAGCACCTCCGAGTCGCGCTGCAGGCCCGTCAGCGAGGTGATGGTCCGCTTGCCATCCGGTTCCAGCTCCCGCACTTTGAAGCCTCCATCCCCTCCGTCACCAGGCACCTTCGCGTGGGGACATCCGCTTGTGTGCTGCCTGCTCTGCAGGTGCGAGGGTCGCTTTTGTACGGTCCCCACACGACTGGCAATGGTGGAGCCGCCGCTGCTGCTGCTCCCGCTGCCCACCAGATCGCTGAACTTTGTCGGCGCAGTGGCTGGAGCTGTGTCGCGCGGCGCCTTATTCAAGTTCCCCTGGCTGGACCAGATCTTCTGCTTGAGCGTGGACAACATGTTGCTGGGCTTGCTGGTGCCGTGGCTCGGTGCGTGTGGCGGAATGGCATCGCAATAGTCTGCATCCTGCCGCTGCTGCTGACGCTTCATGTACTCACGGACTCGTTTCTCGCAGTTCTTCTCGGCCAGCTCCCTCAAAGCTCTGGACTTCCTCCTAAAAAAGGGAACAACTTGTCGATAAACAAATGATTTTTGGATGATTTTTCTTGCGCTTACTTTTCATTGGTCTCGAACTGTGCAGTGGCCGCGTCCAAGTAGCGCAGGATCTCATCGCGTCCGTTAATGGCCGCCAGGTCCTTGGCACTGTGCTTGTCGATGTCCAAGGCGTAAATGTTGACTCCAAACTTGACCAAGAAGTCCACGCAATGCAGATGCCCCTTGGCCGCAGCCAAGTGTAAGGCTGTGTTACCAAATTGATCGCATTTGTCGGGATCGCCTCTGGCAGATGGAAATGGACGAGTTAAAAGCAAAGTCAAGACGGTGGAGGGAACGGGCAATGCTTACCCTCTGCCACACAGTAGGCGCAGTGCATCGAGGCGTCCCTCAAAGGCCGCCCACATAACCGGAGTCATCGAGTCACTGTCCTTGGCATTTGTGTCCTTGCGTGTGGCCGCCGACAGAACGTCCAGCAGTCCATCTTTGGCGGCTCTGGCGTCCCAGGGGGAGAGCAGATTCGAAAAGTTAATGAGTCTTGTGCATGCCGCGGGGTGCGATAAGATAGAACGAAATTAATTGCATGTATGCTACGACTACACTCACTTGTGAAACCGATCTGAAGACATTCCCAGCTGTCAGCCTTATCAATCCAATCAGTTGCTCCGCTGATGGGACGTCTGTAATCGAACTGGATGGAAATAAATACACGTTAGCGGGGGGTACGGGGATACTTTTTTTATATATCTCTTCCTTGATGACACACTTAAAGCGGATCTGAATGGAATCTCTCCATTATCAGAGGAACCGCAGTCAGATCCCCGTCAACTTTCACATTTAAGGGCTCTTTAATTTACGGTATTGATCATTGAATGTACACTTGAATGTGTCCCTTTTCATACAAAACTAGAGCAAGTACATTTTTCACAGTAGGAAACTCTCTCTCGTTACAGGCCCAATTAAAACCAGTCAAAACAATGATCATCCAAGCAGCCCGCACAGCAGATTTCGTTTTACCCTTTCCCAAACATACCAACATGGACACATACGCTGCCAAATGTTCACACGATGTTGGCCAAAGAACACACACACACGCACGCACACACTGTTGTGCTGTCTTGGCGTCCCAACTACCAAGTTCAGTCAACCCTGATGGCTGGTTTTGAAATTGCCCAAAACTTCATCTATTGTGCAGATCCGACGAGGCACTCAACCAATACACACACGTAGGTCATACGTACTTTTTTTGGTAGAGTTCAAGACCGCTTTTTCCATGCACCGAGCAACCTGAAGATGGTAAGTGAAATTGGTAACTGCTTGGCTTAAACCCGAGTGCACACAAACTTTTTGTAATTGTGAGCGCTGCAGTGGCGCCCTCTGGGCGGCAAAATACCTCAGTCGATAAACTCCTTTTATCGACTTACATTTTTACATAGATACTTACAATTGTAAATTGATAATTACATGTTTTCATAGATAATTAAATTGATAGTTAAATGTTTACATTGATAATTACATTTTTACATTTTTTACATTCTTGTATGCCCCAGTAACTTTTGTTCAAAATATTTCGGTATTTTTTGAAATTAAGAAGTCATATTTTGGTACACAGGCGGTATATTTTATCGATAAATCCGCGGTCACACTGCAAGGAAGAGAAAAACCTAAAAATTATTTTAAAAATTAAATTAAACTCTGGGAAATGTGCCACACCACACTAATGTTTGAGTGCGGCCAAAAATAAAATGGAATAAAATGTGAAAACTACTCGAATCGAGGACTTTTGTGGCAGTGATTACTGCAGCTGGATGTATTTGCACGACGTGTGTCAATATATGTATGTATACACAGACACATGCAGCAGTGCGTTTGCGTAGGGGGCACCAAAATAATAACAGCGTAGCAGCAGCAGCAGCAACAAAGAAGTCTCACCATATGTTCGATGCGTCAGAGCGTCATTGGGCGAACCCGCAGTGCCAATGTCAAGCCGATAGCCAGTAGCCAAAAGCCAGTAGTCATAGGGCCCGCAACACACGCAAGTGCAAGTGTCTGCCATTTAGACAGTGCTAAGGAAGCATATGCGAAGCAAAGTGCAGGGCCAGGGCAAGTCGCGGAGGACACCAAACCGCCCGCACTATGGGCAATTGCCTGAAATGCTTCCAGTCTTCTGCCGAACAATCGTTGCCAACGTCCTCGTCTCCTAACGCATCGCACGCGAACGCCTGCCAAACCACCAGCCTCGCCAACTGCTACGAATCGGTCGGCCCCAATCCCAATGCGAATGAGCGTTGCGCCATATACAACGATCGGCCACGCGGTACGTACAACAAGCAACCTTTTACTTTCAATTCGAAATTCTCATTCTCTCATCACCTCTCATCATTGCAGAAACTGACGAGTTGCTCTCTAGCCGAACTCCACTCAAGCCAGTAAAAGCAAACAATTGTGATACTAAGCGTAATAGTTTTAAGTCTTTAGGTTTGCTTAATGGAAGTGCACCCACGATGAGCGATATCATAACAACTGGTGAGTCATTTGCTATGCCCAGATTTATCCATTTGAGTGCATTTGACTTATCTATCGTTCCGTCGCAGCCGTCAAAGAATCGATGGAGGTTTCACACCAAACTCTAATCAAACTGTTCGATGTGTACAAGGACCCGGACGATGAAGACATGATACTCACTGACGGCATCGAACGTTTGTGCAATGATCTGAACTATCAGCCCGATGAGTTCGCAATACTTGTGTTGGCCTGGTGCCTGGATGCCTCTCAGATGTGCCGCTTCACCAAGACAGAATTCATTGATGGCCTGCACAAGATGCGTGCGGACACAATAGCCAACATTCGCCTGCGGCTGGAACAAACCATTGAGATGCTTAAGGCAGACTCTGAGATGTTCAAGCAGCTATACCGTTTCACTTTTCGGTAATTTACCACTTTGCTGCTATGCTTTCATTTCAGTATAATTAAAATTCACGTTTTATTTGCTTGTTTTCGCAGCTTTGGCCTGGAACCAGATCAGCGCGTCCTCTCTTTGGAGATGGCAATCGATTTATGGAAACTAGTGTTCACTGTACAATCACCTGATCTCTTTTCAAACTGGATAAACTTCCTCGAAAAGCACCCGAATATACGCCGCATACCGAAGGATACATGGAACATGTACCTCAACTTTACGGAACAATGTGATATAAACAATTACGATGACACCGAAGCGTGGCCCAGTCTCTTCGACGACTTTGTGGAATATGAAAAGAATCGTGCGCTGGAACTGTCAGGTATTCACGACGATGACAACAACAATGATGATCTCCTTCAAAGCCACGTCAAGGCTGGGGATCTGCATCACGTTTCGTAGTATCTGTCTTCAGAGCAGCAGCTTAAGGCATCGTTCCAACTCGCCAATATATAATTCTATATAAAACAAGAACTGTACATTTTCAAATTCAATATTCATTTGCTCTCTTGCTGTTGCCTATGTTTCCTTTCCAACCCACACCTCACACACCATACACCTGTGTGGCTACTTTAGACAAAATACGTTGCGGTGCTGGCGCTGCTTAAGGATTCCAACACTCATCAGTCGCGGCAGTTTGAAGAATAGCTTGCTTGCACACACCTTTACTCTTTGTGCTCGTAGCAGTAGCAGGGGCAACGGACGCATTTGTTTATATAATTAAAGACTTATCAAGAAGAATTTCGGAAAAGCTCAATCATCGGGAACCATGTGTATATAACTAAATGACTTGTAGGAAGAGCAGAAAGGCAGACCGTATAATACTTAGCAATTAAACGATGTATTATTTTAAACAAGATTGCAACATTTTATGGCACTTAACTATTTAAATGCATATAATTATATACTTAAATGTAAGTAGTGGATGTGAATTAAATAAATAATAACTAAATACGAGACACGAGTGTAATTGTTGTGTGAAATCGACACCGTTCAATCTGTGCGACTCCGCAGCAAACAATAAATATATATCTATGTATGTATATATAGGGTATCGACAATTGTTGAAACTAGGGTATAAAAACGTCCATACAAGCAACAAGTGGTCAAATGACGTAACATTACACTACATAACATTTCATGCCCACTTACGTTATTTGCTTTTATTTGAAGTTGGCCTTTTCTTTTTCAACCCTGTTCTCTGCTTAAAAGTGTCCTGAAAATAAGCCAATCTTGTGTAAAATTGATTCATAAATTAGATAAAATTGTAGTTTCAGGGCTGAGAGTTTTAGTTTACTAGTAATATAATGCCGAATATTTAAATCGAGTAAAAGATTTCCGACCATGGACTGACAACGTTTAACCCATTGTCGACCAGTGGGTATTTCAAATTACGCACGAATATAATGACACTTACAAAATTATCAACCCAGTTTAGGTGAATGAAATATTGCCAATCAATTTTTATAAATAAAGAAGATTCTTTTAAGAGTTTACAAACATTGCTATTTTCAGTTGTTTAACTCAAGGTGTTCAACTGTTTAAATAGAGGGGGGTTGATTGGGTTAAGCTCTTTTTTATACCATTTTATCGGTAATCCGCGGTCACACTGCGCATATGTATTGCTATTTTGATAAAAATTTATAAAAATCATTCGCAAGCTTTATTGGATTGGTTATGAGTAAGTATTTGGCAGACTTTCTGCTCCCATAGACCATTCCAATCAACGGAGATATGATAACGGCGCAAAAAGGCTCGAGTATCCAGTGATTCAGAGAGTTGACATTGAAAAACAAATGCAATGCCAACATAGAGGGTGTGAGAAGGAAGGGCAAGGATAAATGGTCGATCAGACTGGTACAAAAGCTCATAAACTACAATCAAATTATGCCCTGCGAGAGTTGCGGAGTTGAGTTCACCGTATTTCGTCGGAAGCGCGCCTGCTTCGATTGCAAGTGAGTACATAAATAAATATCCATATCTATACATCCGTATGTGCAAAATAAACATGCATGCACACATGTACACGTACACACATACATATGCATATGATTGATATACGAGAATAATTATATTTATTTGTCCGAACCTAAGGCGCTTTTATTGCGGCAACTGCATTGATGCCAGACGCTGCCAGCGATGTGCGATATTTGCTCAAAGACCGCTACTGCGGACCGACTTGCTGAAGCTGAAACCGAAGGATCTAATATTCTACTTGCAGTCTAAGCACATTTCCACTGATGGCTGTTTGGGTGAGTCAGACACTGCCATTTCACCAGATCCAAAGTTTTACCCAGACACCCTTTTGTTTGCAGAGAAAGAGGAACTTGTGGGACTTGTGCTGGCGCATGTGGCCCAAGTGGACACGGGTCGTGCCAACAATGGGCCCCACAGTCCCGGACGTGGACAGGCGAACCCTATTGATAGCATCAAACAATCGTGCCAAAATTTCTTTACCAATCTAACCGACAACTTAAGTGATTCCTTTGCTTCCTTCGATACAAAGGCAAGTTCAAGGCCGCCCGAGAATGGCCGTCAAGCCGCAGGAGGCACAGAAGCACCCTCGCACATATTTGAGCAGCCGCGAGTGTCCACGCGGGAGATTCCCACATATGCCAGTGCCGTGAACGGCTCTAGTGGACCGGAGCGGGCCCATGTCCATGCCAATACGAACGGCAGCAGCCGTAGCAGCAATAGTCCGTCGACTTCCACACAGCCATCAAGTAGCCGCGATGCTGAGGCCAATCCACAAAGCAGCCGTGGCGGTAACCAAAACGGGCAAGCGGCTGAAGAAGCCCATGACAACAGGTCCGAGTGTGAGTGCTTTGATGATGAGATTATGGCCACGTTCAGTGAACGCGCTACGAGTGGGCAAGCCAATCCAGCGCCAGAGCCAAGCTCAGCTGAATTGGGTCTAGGCCCATCCACGACAGCCACCAACACGAGTCCAGGCTACTCCCATATAATGGAGGATACTGGCAAGGATGCTTGCGGGGCGGACGTTTCCTCGCAGTCAAGTTTCGAGGAGCTAGGCGCCATTGGGGGCATATCCGACGAGAGCAAGACCACCACAGACACCAACAGCAGCAACCTGGACCAGTGGCAAGTGCTGGAGGTAAATAGGATCGACCCAGCAGCTGACACACCGAGTACCAGCAACGCGGAGGAAATTCTTGAAGTGACTCTACGCAGCCGACCAGCCAGGGACGAACTCGGAGGGGCTGGGCACACCACAGAGACCCTCAACATTGAGCAGCGCCCTATGCCGCCAAACCATTATCCCGTTGTGCCGCAACGCGCCAAGAAAGTCACGCGACGACGCTCCGATGGCTACTTGAGTCGCACCCATCATTCCAGCGACGATGAATCGCCGGTGGCTTCTGGGGGACGTGGACTTAGTCTGGGTCTCTCCACTTTGAGTGAACAGCCAGAGCCTGCCACCTACTCGCAGCGCCCAAGCTGCCAGCGCTGTGGGAAGAACAAGACAAATATTCGGCGGCAAGTGGAGAAGATGCGGCGTCATTTGGAGAACTCGCAAATGTCGGAGGAGGACATCAAGAGGGAACTGCAGGACTTTCTCACGTACCTGGAACAGCGCACAAAGTCCGTGGACGGCTCTGAGGCGGGCAGCTATGCTGTCTCTCCACTGAGTGGAGAGGCGATCAGCGTGGCCGCTGGTGGCAGATCTTCGGGTATGCCCATTACACCAACAATTGAGTTCTCGCCGACGCAGGATGATGATATTCACTGGGACGATGACGAGGGCATTCATGTGTATGCAGCACCCTTGGACTTTGAGCCGGCGGCCTGCATTGATTCGCGATATGTTAATTTGCAGGATTTTGAAGATTTGTATGTGGATGAGGCTCTATCTCTTTATGGGGTGCACGAATTATACTACAAATATTCTGATTTTGCTTTGCAGAAATGATTTGGAGAGTCTGACGGTGAAACAGTTGAAGGAGGTCCTCATGTTGCATCGCGTCGACTACAAAGGCTGCTGTGAGAAACAGGAACTGCTGGATCGAGTGAGCAGGCTCTGGAAGACAATGCGCTCGACACCAGGTGAGATATGCCCTTTCCGCTGCTTCGCTTTCCCAGTTGTAACTCAACTAACGTTTATTTCAGCTGTGGAAAAACTGGCTACGGATGAGCTTTGTAAGATTTGCATGGATGCGCCAATTGAGTGCGTATTCCTGGAGTGCGGGCACATGGCCACGTGCACGAAGTGTGGCAAAGTGCTGAACGAGTGCCCCATTTGCCGACAATATATTGTACGAGTTGTAAGATTCTTTAGGGCTTAATTTTGATTTCAAATTTGTATGGTTACGGTTACTGGTGCTAGAGATGGGATGTCGGCATCCTACCACCTTTGCAGGTCAAAGTACATCGTCAAAGATGAGTCCAAACCGAAGTGAATATTTGTTCTCCTTTGTACAGGGATGCAAGTGCAAAAATGCAGAAATTGGTTTTTATGTTTTACGATTTAATTACAAGTTGCAAGTGTGTATGTACAAAATGCATACACACACACACAGACACAGACCTACCACAGATACCGCTTTCAAAAGTGTATTTATCTATTTGAAGTTTGGAAATAATTTTGCTATATATATTTAGTTTGTTCTTGTTGTTTGTATAAGAAACGAGAGGTTATCTAGATAAAACTAACATTCCTATAAGAAGAAACCAGATTAAATCTATTACTTATTAATTGTTAGTTACATCATTTCATGTTCCACCAACCCCAGAGATCGCTCAAACGTGAGCTCATTTCCTACACCCGATTCGTCGGCAAGGAAATCTTAGGGAAACAGGAACAGATCGGAGAATCAGCCATTCATCTCAATTAATAATTCAAATGAAAATAATATAATAGATCGAAAAGACTAAGCAAATGTGTTAAAATGCGAGTAATAAATTAAAACCCAAAATGGTTCTTCTTCGCCGTAAGTGTCTGCCGCGCAAAGTACTTTCTGCCAGTGAGTAATGGAAGTTGTTCATCAAATACAACAGTCTTTATTTTGCAGTTAAGCGGTAGCCTAAGATTAATGACAAGAGCTGGGACAGCGCAGTGACTAGAGGGCAGGGTTGGGTGGGGTAGGAAGAGAGACGGATTCAAATTCGGTGCATGCGCAGATCGAGCGGGGAGTCCACCTCCATGCTCATGAAGTAATCTTCGCTCTGCAGATAGCTGTGTTGCCTCTCGTTCAGCCAATAGCTGGGGGAATACTCCGCTTCTGGCTTTTGCTTTTGGGAGTAGTCGCTGGGCTCGTTGCTGGACAGCTCCAGGTAGTAGCGCGTGGAGGCGGAGGAGGAGGCGCATGACTCAACGCTGCCAGCGGGCAGACATGTGTACGGTGCTGTGGCCTCGCTGGCCTCCAGCATATACGGTGCGCGGGTCTGATGGGGCAGAGTCAGTGGCTGGCTAGCAATTAGATGGATGCTGTGCTTGAAGGTCTTCACGTGCTTGCGTAGCGACGAGGGATCCGTGTAGCGCTTCTGGCATCCAGCCACCTTACACATGTAGGGTTTCTGGAATGGAAAGAGAAGATGGACGATCGTTAGCTTAATGAGTGGGCTGTGCGCGTGTGAGTCAACTTACCTCCATTGAGTGTGTCCTTGTGTGCTTAAACCGATCGGAGGAGTTGGAGTAGGCCTTCTGGCAGCCGTCGAAGCTGCACTTGTATGGCTTCTCTCCCGAATGCGATCGTATGTGAATCTTTAGATTTTCCGCCCTCGAGAATGACTTCTCGCACAGATGGCAACTGTGGGGCTTCTCCTTGGTGTGGGTGCGCGTGTGGACGAGCATCTTGTAGCGGGCATTGAACCCCCGCTCGCTGCGCTGGCAACCCGCCCAGCGGCAGTAGTAGAGGCCGTCTGTCAGGGAGGCAATGGCATGCCGCTGGGTGACGTGTTGGGCCAGTGCTTCCAATGTCTCGAATACCCTGCAAAAGCGACGAACCAGCGTTAGTCCATGAAAACATAACCATATCTGGAGATCAAAGCTCACCGTTCGCACTCCAGCCAGTTGCAAATGAAGTCGCTGCCAGCTCCACACTCGCTGCTGCTGCTACTGCTGCTGCTGTTGCAGGACTTGCTCTCGTCCTGGAACTCCTCGGGACTGCGGCACAGGTCGCCTTGGCTGTGCACTTTCATGATCACCGAGTATGTGCGGTGCGTGGGATGCTGCTGATGCTCGGCAGGACGCGGCGGTGTGATGGGCGGCGTGGGGAATCTGATGTGCTGCTGCATCTGCTGTTCCGCTATCCAGCTGCCGGGATCCGGATACGGCGCTATGTACGGCGGTGTGTTATACGGTGAGTAGTAGGCAGCGTGCGGCTCGTATATCTCCCCGATTCTGCCGCTGTTGAAGATCGACTTTTGTACTAAAATATCCATGCTGATGACTGGATTAGCTCTCAGAGGGGAAAAGCTGTTCGTTTTCTCTGTGTCTTGTGACTTGTGTCTTGTGGCGAGGCGTTCGCTAACGCGTTTCCCAAACGAATGAACCGCTCGCCTGCAGACATTCGAGTAATATTCGAAACTTGGATCCCGATAAGGCCGGCCAGACGGAGGCTCTTATCAGGCGAAGGCTGCAGACGGGCCAGGGGTGGGCTGTGGCAGGGGGGAAAGGCGATCGGAACCAAAACAGCAGCGGGGCTGCGGGGCAGGTGCGTGGGCATTGGGGACGTGATGGAAACAATCCATTGGGGCAAGTGGATCTGGGGCAAAGGCGCACACACTACGTGAGTGTAGCGTCGTTCCAATAGTTCTGATTGGTCTGGTGGGACGCATGGGAGGAGCTGGGGGTTCGGCTGGGCTCCCTTATCAACGCACAAGTGGAAACCCAGCGTCGGATCTGCCGCTGCCGCCGCTGCTGCTGTTGCTGCTGCTGCTGCTGTTGCTGCTGCTGCTGCATGTGTGCGCCCGATGATCAGACCGCAGTAAAGCTCTTTGGGGGGCAAGCGTTATCGCTTCGACGCTACTCGGCTCGTCTGTCTGACTTGCACTTCGTACCGTACCCGAAGTCGAGTTCCCCGCCAGCCTGCCAGCGGTCCACCCCCAAGCCCCCCCCTCACCACGAGTCCAGGTGCCAGCTGTGACCGTGTACGACGTGTGTGTGTGCGCCCGCTGTGATAAAGCAGGAGGCGCAGTCACCGTCGCACCGCACAGTCCCGTTATCTCACGGCGAATCAACAAATGCCGACGCCACATGCCGTTCCGCTCCCATATCGAAATCAGCCAAGTTTCTGCGCCATGACGTGAATGAAACGGGAATCGTCTGCGTCTATTCTTAAGGCCAAAACGTGTATGCAGGGGTGCCGACGGCATTGGTATCGCTCTGCTGGGTGCTGGTTTCGCTTATCACGCTATCAGGCGCTGTCTGGCGGCCGAGAGTTAGTGAATCACGGGCATGGGCACGAACAACCTTCGCTCTAGCCTCTCTCTCTGCCAGCCCAAGGCCTGCCACACGGGCCACCGAGTGGGGTCTCTGCATTACATAAAGAAACGGGTGGGGGGAAGAGGTTTTGACTTTGATTTTGATAAGCTCTTGCCACTATCAGCAAATGCAATTCCGCAACAGGTGTACTCAGTGCCAATAGTACATTCCCCACTCGATCGCAAATCAAGCCCAAGTGAAGGGAACTCGAGCGAGAGAATGGAAGCACCAGATTTATAAATAGATAGAGGAATCAGCCCACGGACTGCCTCTGCAGCTGCTGCTCCCCTATTTAAGTACAGTTTCGCGCACAGCTCTAAGCTCAACCTTGGGGACCGATCGGATTTCTGTATAATCTCTATTTGCTTTGCCAGAGACACCCGCTGAAGGACCCAACCCAGGCGCAACCTAATTTAATGTTTGCCATGCGTTTGGCGGTCATATAACATAATCATCCCAAAATATCATTGGCGAAATGGAAGCGGACCGGCGGCGGCGGCGGTGACAAAACAGAAATCCGGATTTTCTGACTTCGATTCTGAACTTTGTATGGCGCGAGCGGCGATTGATAAGCAAAACGTTCGACGAGCAGCCCTTCCCTTCCCTCCCTGCAGCTCTCCTCCTGCATATAGTATGTATGGACAGGGAATGCACAGACCATTCCCCCCCTCGGACACTCCCAAAGTCCATCAACTAGGGGCGGGGCTGATAACAAAAAAAAATAGTATAAACATTTGCGAATTTCGGTTGGGGAGCAATTGCGGGAAGCGTGTGTGTGCCGCCTATTAATTTTCCGTGGTCCGAATTCAAAGCGAACGTAAATAAAAACAAAATCGGAATCTCAGACACTTGAAGTCGGGATGCGGGACTCTGGATCCAGTTCGATCTGGTTGCGATTCCCGGCAACGGGATGATGTTCAATATTTCCATCAAATTAACAACACTCGACTGATAACGAACGGCACAGGGTCTGGGTGGCTGGCAAAGGTGATTTTGGGGGCCGATAAGCCCACAAGCGAGATCTCGGAACGAGCCGGGTATTGGGTCCAATGAGAGGCTTTGGGTCGGGCGTGTGCTCAAGTCGGGTTTATCTAGAAGATGCACGTACCGCGGCCAAGAACGGAGACAGCCGAGAATGCTCCATGTCATGTGGACATTGTTGATTGGGGTTATCTTGTCGCGACGGTGGCGACGCTGGGCGGCGGTGGACCCACTGCGAGCTGATATGAGTGGTTACTGCAGAGTCCAATGGATGGCTAATTGCTTTGTTGCTGACAACGACAGACTTCCAAAGTCCAGCCACATCCAGACAGCCAGCTGCACGGGACTCCAGCAATCCAGACAGACGCATGCAACACCAAATGAGGAAAGTTTGCATGCAGCAGGGGCATGAAAACGCGAACGGGTTCCTCTCTTGTCACCTCCATTATGTATAGGTGATTCTGATCTATTATTTATATGCCTTATCAGCCAACGAACAACATCCCCAGACAGTGTGATATGGCGAAAAAGTAAAACAAGTAAAACAAAAAGACCATTCCAGACATTCGTGGGAGCCCGCCCATGGCCTGCCACCAGCCAGACCTTCCGGCAGTGGCGCTATTTATATACCCGTACATACAATTGGTGTTGCTATTTGGGTGCGATATGCTATTGTTTCTGCCGCTGATACGGCTGACAATATCTCGTCTAGACTGGGCCTCACGAGAGGCCCAATTGTTCAAGTTTAACGGAAAAGTTTTAATAACAAATATGCACGTAATGATATGGCAGATCCAACAACTACCCCAAAGCCGCTGGGGTCTTTTCTTTTTATATATTTTATGGTAGAAATTCTTAAAGGGGGTAATTTGGCCAGCCTGTTGGCTTATCTCTAGATTTCGATTTATAACAGTCAGGCAGGAAGTGAAACTTCAACTATTAGAAGAGCTGAAAAGCTATCCAAGCAAATCTTCGTTTTGTCTAATGTATTGGGGATGGTCAATCTGCTGGAATCACTTGACAATCAACATTACCCGTGCAGACGAACTGGCCTTGACTTCGGACATAGGCAACGAGATTCAACCGTGAACACAGACCTGATCATGAGTGCGGCATGCGGCCATGCACACCTACAGCGTGTGAACTCGGCCCTACACACACAGAACACTATCGCGACACAATTGATTGCAGGAATGGCCAGCAGGCAGATTGAACGAATGTAAACTTACTTTTTTCGGGGGGTAATAAATTTATTAGACTAAAACAATTCCGTTGTTGTACTTTTAAAGTTCGCGCTCACTCGTCCGACGCATGTCGCTGGCTGTGTTGTGTTGTTGCCGTCGTCTGAGCGGAGAATGGAGTTCTGTGCGGCGAGAGAGTGGCGTCCGTGGGGTCGCCAGCAAGCAGCAATCACCAAAATAAACGCACCCAATGCCTGTGACCCCCACACGGCGCAGTGTCAACAATTGCTGGCTATGCCTATGAACCATAAATAAATATTGCTGCAGTTTAATTTTAATCACAGGCCACACTACATACCATGCGAAGGGCCTGGCTATACGAAGTGATCCAGATGGTTCTGCATATAGGTGACGAGCGATTTTTCGAACAACGGAGTCACCAGACGATCTCCTCCAATGTTTAAGCTCACGAAGAACTGGCGACGATATCGCTTGCTCAGCTTGGCGGCCAGAACAGATGATTCGGTTTGGCCGTAGCCACCCAAAATGGTCGATGAGAGTGCATCGCTTTTGGTGGAGTCGCGTGGGGGCATGCCAACCGCCAGCTCATCGAAAACCTCACTTTCCTTCGAATTTATTATCAGCATTGTGCTGCCATTCATCTTGAGGACACGCACTATAAACTGTGCCGGACCATTGTCCAAAATGGTCATATGTGAGGTGAATCCACCGGCCTCCTGGCTGTGTCCGTGGCCATTCAGCTGTACAACATCTCCAGCTGCTGCTGTATCCGAAATTCTAAGATTCTCCATGTCTCGGACTCCAACTTATGTGTTTGACTATATTTAAAGTTAATTTATTGAAGAAATGACACTTTAAAAAGAGTAAATAAACAAAACAATGAAATGCAGATTTTGGCGTGGGCAAACAGTGTTGTAAAGCTTTGAATCGCTGACCAGTTCTGGTTAACCATTCGCTAGTCAGTTGCCGCCAAAAATGTACAGTCCGTTCAAATTTAAATGAAGTAACGAGAAGCTATTGTGCTGTTCAAGAAACTACATGTAGACCAATTTAATTGCAAGTCCATTAATACAGTGATGCCTATTGGCCAGAAGCGTAGGAGTCAGTCTTCTCGGCCAGAAGATTTAGCTTCAAATGGGACCTTTTTGGTTACACTGCTGCGGCCTCCAACTCAGGTCGTAATTATCCTGAAAAAGAAATGCGGCACTGGGCCGCATTAATAAATAAGCATGATTTGCTTTTGGATATCGAAATAGCTTAAAGAATAGACTGGGTATTTTCCTGCGACTTCAATAGCATTTTTATTAGAGTTCTTATTAGTGTCGGCAGATTTTTATAGATTTTTGTTTGAGTTAAAATACATATGCACGATATTTTGTTCACAATTACATTCAGATTACTGCAATTACTGCGCACATCTACTGATTTTGATATTCCTTTAGCTGTGTTTGATTTGAACTACTGTTAATGGATACAAAAAAAGAGAAATGTGCGAGTGGCAATTAAATAGAGATAAGATAACAAAAAATTTAGGGGGAATATAATATTCGATAGATCAGTTCTCAGTTCCGGTTGAGTTAAGATTTAAGATTTACTAATTATAAATTAAAAATTTATTGTTTACGAACGTGTACGTGACTTGAAATGTCAATTGAAATCTACTACTTTCGTTTGCGTTTATATTTCATGGAATAATTATTCGTTACGTCTGCGTCTATTGCGTTTTATTTGTTGATATTCATTTGTTAATTGTTTGCATTTATGGATATCAAATAATTTTGATTAACTTGTGGGTTCTTCTACTATAATTTGACTAAGATTTGCAACCGCGTTTCCAAGCTTTCACTTTCACTTTCATCCTGCTTAATTTTTGTGGCTTTTTCTTTGTTAGTTTTCATGTAATCAATTTGTGAATATAAATTAAGGTGATATACAATAGTGTTTTTGTTGTTGTTATTTTTGTTATTCGGAGCGGTGCTTCTTAATCCTCATCGTCCTCGGATTCGGCTTCTTGTAGCCAAGTCAGCCAGGCGTTCACCTGGAACAGGGCAGATCCTTTGCCTGGATATTTGTCGGAAATCTCCTCCTTCCACGAGACGAATGCCTCCTCCTCAATAATTTCCGACTCGTACAGATATTTGAACCAGCGGCACAGCATGCCTAAAACGTACAAAGAGAATGATTAGCAGTTAGCTCTTTGAACTAATAAAAAAGAGGGGCAGGGGACGGGGTCTTCTTCTTCACCGACTTACCCTTGGGGAAATTCTCGTTAAAGCAGAACGCCTGCAAGGCATAAAGCGCTATGAGTTGCAGTTCGTTTTGTCCAAGGAAGGTCTGCAGCATCTGGCTGTAGTTCTCCAACAGTTGCTGCTCCTTCTGGGTAACAGACTTCTCCGGTGCTTCCTTTGGATCCAGATTGGGGGCCAGTGTCGTCTCCTTGGTTATATATTTGACCACTACTGTCATAAGGGCTTGAATAAAGCCGGGGTCCTTGTAGTACTTGTTGTCCACATTCGATTTAATCCACTTGTAGAAGTTTTGGGGACTTGGATCGCTCGTCAGCTGCTTCATCATCTCGGCCTGCACTTTAAGCAACGGATAAAGGAAGGAAAGATTGCGATCCTCGAGTATTTCAGCCAGTCTCTCCTTGTTTCGATCAACCTCCGGCAGACTGCTCATCAGATCAATTTTGCTTGCTCGGAACTTCTCCTCCAAACTCTCCTTGCCAATGCTCTTGTGCAGCTGCTGCAGCACCAAAAGGAACAGCGGGAAGTGCTGCCCATTGTCCGTGTAGTTGGCGATGTCGTTCAGCTTTAGCAGAGCTGGCTCGCATACGGTCTTGCTTAGGACATTTGCCACATGGGCCGTGATCCTCGGGTTGAGAGCCTCGCGCTCATTCATCTTGTTCACCAACTGCTTGAAGACTTCTACAATAATGTTCGGCTTGATGCTCGACTGTTTGCGCATTGCCTGCAAGAAGCGCACGACGCGCTCCAAGTAGACTTCATTCGCACGGTCCAGCACATCCATTAGCAAGTTAATGCACACATCCTTCAGAGCCTTCTCGGGTAATTTCAACTCTTGGAATCCCTCCAGTAGCTCAGTGAAGCGGTCCGATTTGACAGAAGGTGCTGGTATTTCATCTTCCTGCTCTGCAGCTGGTGCAGGAGCTTCAACCTCTGTCTCCTCCTCATCCTTTGGCTCCTCTTCGTAGAAGAAGTTCTCCTTGAAGTAGATGGTGGCCTTCTTGCCGAGTTCCTCCTTGCTGGTATACTTATCCTTCTTATTTTGCTTGGCTGTGCCATTGCCTGCTGGTGTTGAAGGTCTCTCCACCGATTGTTGATCTTTGCCGTCGATCGAAGACTTTGCGGATTGGGCATCCGAGTTCTGATCATTCAGTTTCTCATGAGAGCCACCACCACCCGAGCTGAAGTTGGGCGATGATGAAGTCGCCTTAAGGGTCTTCTCCTGCTGAACACCATGCAGTGTCTTGTTATCTGCATATTCCGCAGACGGGGTGGACGATGGACGTGCTGGATTCATCAGATGGGATGTTGGAGTGCCCAGCAATGGATAGTGCGAGTTGGATAGCTGACCCTGTTCCTTGCTCTGACTGCTGTTGGGTGGCGTCGACATGGGCAACGTGGCTGGGAACTTCTGGTTCTGGTTGGCCGCTCGGAAAAGCAAGGAGTTGGCCGCCGGGCGCATTTGCAAGTTCTCCACCGCATCCTGGTTTGTGGTGATCAAATTACGCTTGAAACGCGGCGCTAGCTCCTTGCTTCCCAGCAGCTGGTTACCGCCATATTGTCCATCGTTGCGGTCCCTGTCGCGGTCGTTGTTCCTGCGCGAATCATCACGGTCGCGGTCCCGGTTACCGGATGACCCTCCACCGCTATTTCCTCCTCCGTTCTGGTTGTGCTTGTTGTAGCGATTGTTGTAGTTTCCGCCACCACCGCCACCGCTGCCGCCGCCTCCACCGTTCTGGTCGCGATTACGGTCGCCGCGATTGTTGTACTGACGATTATCGCGATCCCGGTCCCGATTCGAGCTGGTGGCGAATCTGAAAGGAAGATTTAATTTAAAAACAGCTAGAATGCTGCTCTGAAATTCTCTACTTACGGGGACACAATTGGAGAGGATCCGGTGACGCTTAGCCCGCTGAACATATCATTGTAGCCAGGCTGGATATTCAAGTGGAATCGATTCATCCAGCTGTCGCCATCGCGATCGTTGTTGCGCATATCCCGATTGCGATTGGGGAAGGGGGTGCGAATGATAGAGTCGTCGTCCGAGCGTATTTGCTTTATGGGGACGGGTCCCTCGGCGGTGCCAACCTTGCGTGGAATCCAATGGTTCAGTCGCAGCTCGATGACATCCTTTAGCATGAAGCGTATCCTTGGTGGATATTCAGTTGACTTTGATCGACGTTCCAACGTCTCGAAGTACTGATTCATCAGCTTTTTGCCCTGTTCTGAATCCAGATTCTTGCCGCAAGTCTTGAGCAACTGAGCCAGGCATTCCATGTCCTCGCACATTTCCTGCGTACCGGCCGTACGTTTCTTCTTCTTGTCCAGTAGCTCCATGATGCACTGATGCAGCACGTTCTCCGACAGCATGTCGAGCTTGTTGAGCTCCCCAATAAATTTAACGTTGCCGAGCATGCGCTGCTTCGCCAGGTGGCGGCGTTCCTCCTCGTCGGCCTCATTTTCTGGCGGCGGTCTGCTGTTGTCGTTCTCGTCACGCTTCAGCCGATTGTTGAACTTGTCGCGACACACCGCAATCAGCAGTCGCAGGAAAGTGCAAGTGTTCGGTTCCTTATCAAACGATGGTGCTTCCTCGGACAGGCGCTTGCACAGCTGTGCGTACATAGACGAATACTTGGGCTCATCCAATGCCTTGTCAAAGATCAGCAAGATCACACCATTCAAAATGACAATCGAATTGAGGTCAAGCTGCAGTAGTTCATCGCTCAGCTCCTGGAATTTCTCGGGCGTAAGCTTGTTCAGTATTCCCCTCACGCGCCGGAACACGGCATCGTTCTTCTCGCTCGGGGTAAGTCCATGCTGTGGACGCAAAGATGGGGGTATCCAGCGACCAGTAATTGGTGGCGGAGTGTTTGCCTTGGTGCCTCCTGCTGCCTGTGATTGCTGCTGCTGCTGTTGTTGTTGTTGCTGCTGCTGTTGCGATTGGTTTTGGTGCTGCTGCTGTTGCGACGACTGTAATTGCTGAGAAGTGGCTGCCGAGTTGGCAGAGTTGTTCAGAGAAATGTTCGAAGAATTGGAAGTGGAAGCTGACACCTGAGCAGGCGCATTTCCGTTGCGAACGCCTGTAGGACGACTGGAGGGCGCACCACGCTCGTAGCGATCGGTCTCGGGGGCCCTATTGTAACCAGATCGAGGGCCTGCTGCTCCAGAGCCTCCAGCACCTCCGTTTCGCTCTTGGCTGTTAGTATTGTTGTATCGTTGATGTGAGGGAGAGTCTTCGTAGCTGTCGCGGTAGTTGTTGGGGTATTCTTCGCGACGAACTCCGCTCACGACTCCATCGTTGCCACCACGCTGATGCCCGTACGACGATGACTTGTTAATTGAGCTCGATGCGGCTCCGTTGTAGTTGGACGAGGAGTTGCCGTTGCCGTAACGCGACTGTTGTCCGTTGCTTCCATTGCCGTTTTCGTAGTTGCGGGAGGAGCGGTAATTACTGCCGCCGCCGCCACCACTTCCGCTGCTTGCTCCGCCAGCAGGACCGCCGGTGGAGTTGGAGTTTATTGATCGATTATAGCTGCCATCGGAGTTGGAGTGATAGCTGCGACTACCACGATGCGCTCCGCCTTGCTGATCACTCGAAGAATATCGTCCAGAGCCGTTGTAGCTTCCGTCGGTGCTTCCAAGCTGCTGACTGTTGATGCTTTGACCCAAAATGTCACTATTCTTTTGATAGTAACGCGACGACGACGAGTCACCCTGGTAAGATCGTCGAGGTCTTGGGCTCACCTCACTATCGTGTTGACGAATTTTGGCGGAATTTTTACTATAGCCAGTGGAAAAGTGTCCAGTTGGGCCACCAGATGAACGGCTGCCGTTTCTACCACCCAAACCCTCGTTGCTATTGCTTATGGCTGGGGATACTCCACCGCCACTGCCCGACTTGTAGATAGAACTGTTCGAGCCCTTGCGATAGTTGCCACCTCCTTGATTCGATGCGGGTGTTGAGCCCTTGTCGATCTTCACCAGATTCTTAAGGTTGTTGAACGTGTCAGTCGCTGTTGTAATCGGCAAAAGATTGGGACTGGTGTTGAGCAGGGTTTTCCCGACCGTTGGTGTCGGTGGGGTTTGGCCACCGCAGCTGACGCCTATAACGCCACCGCCTCCGCCGCCACCACGATTGGTAAGCTGATCGTAATTGCGCTCGATCTCGCTAGGGTTCGCCGTTATTACCAGTCTTAAATCGCTGCCGCCGCCGATGCTCGTCGTATCACCGGTGCTGGTGCCTCCCTCAATGGTGATCGTTTTACCGCTCCGAAACTGATCTATGATGACGCCTGCCTGGTGCCCGTTGGTGTGCTCCCAACGTTGCGGACTGTCGTCGTAAGAGTGCAAAAGGGGAGCGGCGTCGAACGTTGATAGAGGAATGGTGATGATTTTTCTGGATCAACTCGGGGCGAAATATAAATTGCAGCTGTGGACACAGGTGCAAGGAGCGAGATCTGTCTAGAGTGTGGTCGGTCGGTCGTTTGGGGGATCCGCTGGTTGCTCCTCCTGGTCGGATCTGGCTTGATCCTTCAACACAGAAACGAGACACACACAAATCAAACAACACACACGCGCACGCACACAGTGACAAGGTAGGTGTAGGTTGCGTTGAGACTGGAGTGGAGTGGAGGCGTTCCTTCCGTTCGGTTGGGTTGCTTCTTCGTCTAAGTCTTGGTCTTCTTCAGCTGTGGCCTGCGTGGAAACTGGGGATTAGTCTCTCAGTTCCGTTACACTTGGGCTGCCTTGCGTATATGGGAGTCCTGTTCAAGCAAAGATAGAATTTGGGAATCAAAAACAAAACAAATTTATACCCGACTTGGGAGACGGAAAAGGAAAGACTAAAATATCACAACTCTTATTCCAGCTCTTACACAATCACGTTCTATTGTGACGCAAATTTACAGGAAAACTAAACGACAACTTCCACATAGATAATTACAATTATTTTCACCACATATGTACATAACTGTAGCACCTGCACTCGGGAAAAACATTCAATGCAAACTGGAAATACTTCATGGAAATAACCTCGCCAAATAAAACAAACTCAAGTTCACTTCACTGTTTCTGCTGCTTTGTTCTGTTCTCCCCTTTCTGCTCTCTCTCGCTCACACACTCTCTAGCTCTCTTTTTCACTTGCTTTGTTTGGCAAGCATTGCCATCCATTGGAAGTTCAGCACACAAATTGCTGATATTTAACGATATTAGTGTGAAAAATATTTATGAAAAAATCAATATTTTCTAGATGTATCTCATCGAAAATATGGACTTTAGTTCAACCAACTTGAATTACTTTCGCTCGCATTGAATCATATGGTGGCTCTCTCTACTTCTTTGTTCCAGCTTTCTTTGTTTGCGCTCACGCTCATACTCTAATAGCCCACAATTGAAACTGAAAGAATGCGGCCCATGGAGCGAGCGGGATGGGGGGACACGAAAAGTAACCAAATTGCTAGCTAGAAGCTGTGTCTGCCCTCCGCTGATGCGCAAGAACCGCGCACCATAGTGTCAGTGTCCTTTCTTTGTGTGGAGGTTTATGGCCTCTGCTTTGGTGCTCGTTCGCCTGCTACCTATCTCACTCGCTCGATGCTGGTCTTCTGCGCCATCGAATTAAAGTGCCTTGACCCCGAGAAATAAACAGAGTCGCTCCCGCCGATACACATATACTAGGCATAGTCGAGCGTTGATTAGCGTGTTTAGTCAACGACAAAGTGGTAAACAGTCCCACATTGCAGACTTGGACATGAGTCACTCTGTTTATTTAGCTGAATTTTCTTTCCTTGTACATGTATGTATGTATGTTAGGGTGTGTGTGTATCGAAGCAGCTTAAACAACCCTGGCCCTAAGCCTAGCCTCGAGTCTGTTTGTACGTGTGTATATCCATAATCGACTCGCAAGAACTTTTCCTGCAATGTCTTCTAAACACCTCCCCAAAAGTGGCCAATGTGAAAAACCACCCCGTGGCAGAGTCACTGCAACGAGGCGTCGACGACCCCGACCCGACCGCGCCTCGGGCCCTCTGCCACGGCAAAAGACCCAGTTGTGGATGATTTTGACCTCAATTCCAGCGCGTGGCCCGTGTACAAGTATTTGCTTGGTCTGAGAGGTGCATATTTACCCAACCAAAACCAAATGGCACACCCACATTATACAAATCTCTTGGCTGTGGGCGCTGTAAGATGGAATATCTCGAATCTTGAACCGATCTCAGAGGCCTTCGCCTCCTCCTACTTCCACACTAAGGCGCACTCAGTTTTTACAATGACGAAAACAAGGCGAACAAAGTGCAACAATACAAACACATTTCGCATGCATTTGTGTGCGTGTTTGTTCACAGATCTCAGCGAGAAGATTGAGGCGCACACGGAAGATACACAAAGTGAAGCTGGCCGAAGGAAAATCGAAAAACTCAAACTCACCCACCAGGGGTGGCGGGTCATCCCGAAGAGGGAAGACACTGGCTGAGGCAACGTCAACAGCATTTGAGATTTTCCGATGTGCCTCCGCCATTTTGTTGCATGAATATGTGTACATACATACACACGCACACATAACTTTCTTTGTGCGAGTACTTCCGAGTGATTCATTTAGTGTATTAATCTTTCAATTCCCTACAGCCCACTTTCTGTTTATTCCTTATCCTTTTTCACATTGAAAATAATATTTCACTAATCATTTGCTCTCTCTCACTTTTATTGATTTCACAGCATGATTTTTTCGCCATGAAGAAACGAGGACGTACTTACACACGCACAGACACACATATACATACACAAAAAAAATCGGTTTTCTCTAAATCATCATGGAAAATTTTGAGGCTATAATTTAAAACGCACTTTTTAACAAAGTTCACTTTGCGTTTTCGACCAAAAATAGGAGGAAAAGCGATGGCTTAGCAACTACTTGTCAATTTAATTTTACTAACCTTTATTTTCAATAATTTAGTATGGGCCAACACGCTGCAAGCTGAAAATCAGTGTTACCGCCAGTGTGACTGCGGAATTATCGATAACAGAACCTCGGAAATATACCGAAAATTTTTAAAAATATACCGTAAATACACCGTAGTCTTATATCATATTCCTCGGTTTCGATGTTCTATTTGATATTACCAGCTTGCAAAGACTTTTCTCGCTAAAACGAAAATTTAATCCGATTAAGGAATCAATTTGGCTTTTTATAAATACTCCTTTTAATTGGATTGTATAAGTTTTGAGTTAAAATTTTACATTTTGTCTAATATATGATATATTGGATTCAGTGTGACCGCGGAATTATTGATTAAATATACAGGCAGACCCTCGGAAATATACCAAGATATACTTTCTTATTTAAAAAATACCGTAAATATATGATATACTTG
The DNA here is from genome assembly GCF_008121235.1 of Drosophila subobscura. NCBI lineage: Eukaryota > Metazoa > Arthropoda > Insecta > Diptera > Drosophilidae > Drosophila > Drosophila subobscura. Next base: position 7,401,889 of record NC_048531.1, read on the forward strand.
ATTCAGTGTGACCACGGAATTATCGATCAAATATACCGTAAACATACCGTAGTCTTAAAGCACATTCCTCGATTTTGATATTCCATTTGATTTTACCAGCTTGCAAAGACTTTTCACACTGAAACAATAATTTAAAGCGATTAAAGAATCAATCTGACTTATTATAAATACTCATTTTTAGTAGATTGTATACCTTATGACCTTAAATTTTCTCCTGTGTCTATTCGGTCAGGCAAATTATCCTCTGTGTCTATGTGGTATACTACCGATAGTATAGTTTAGTATGTATTAGTATTAGTATTGTTTCCAATAAATAATAATACAATTTCATTTTACCAGCTGCTTATAAACATTAACAATTAACATTAACACTTGTATACAATAGTTTCTATTTTCCCTTATCATTCATCAAATTATTCCTATGCTTTCCCGATTTTAAGTGTTTCTGCATAGTTCCAATGATTGTGTGATCACAAATTCCACAGTAATTAACTTTTTCGGGTTTTTGGAATCTACATGGCTCTGGACCAACTACTGCTTCCTGTCGCACGCTGGAATGTTCCAAGGAATCCTTTTTTTCCGCTTTAATTTCTTTTGATTTCGTAACATTTCGCTTGTGCTTGATGGTTTGCAAATGCTGATTGATGTCGCCTTTGAGGGTGACGTTACACGTCTCACAGTGAACTGCAACACCTGATCTCTGGCTCTTGAAAGGCTTCACCTCTAGGGTCTCGCACCGCTCCTTGGACGCTTTGACCAACTGATCCAGGTGCCTCTGGCTCTGGCAGTGACGCTTATAGTTGCTCTTGTCCTTGATGGTGAGATCGCAGACCTCGCAGTGTATTTTCTTCGTCATGAGATGGACCGCTTTTCGGTGGACTTGCATCAAGCCCTGGCTGTAGAAGGCCAATCCACAGATTTCGCACGAAAAATCTCGCCGGTGTAGATGCTTTTTGTTCATGTGCACTTTCAGGAGGAAGTTGTTGCTCAACTCTTGGGAGCAAATGCCGCAAACCGGCTTGGGCTGCTTCCTGTCCACCTTCGGGGGTCCACGCTGCAGGCGCAGCATCTCTCGATGCTTCTTAATGGCATCACGGCACTCCTTGGCTGAGTGGGAGCAGCAACAACGACTCACTGTAGGCATCTGGCATATCAGACATGGTTTCCTTCGCTGATGCAGCCGGAGCACATGGGACTTCAGGGCCGACCACATTTGGAATCTCCAGCGGCAGCTGCGACATTTGAAGGGCCGATACCGCAGACGACATACCAGGCGAGCTCTTTTCTGATGCTTCAGAAGACATACACGAGTACGGAACGACCGCCAGCAGGTGGGGCACGATCTGGTGGTGTTCTTGCGCTGTTCTTGATGTCGGCGCATGTGCAGCTGATGGCTGAAAGGGAAGTGATACTCGTGATTACATCGCGGACAATTGCTGAGATAACAACGTTTACGTTTCAATAACCCCACTCTCAGTTCCTTCTCAAAGTCGAGATGGACGCCCTCGGGTGTGCTGATAATCATCTCCTGGACTTTAGGACGTGATTGGAACGATTCGACTTCCAGTTTCTTTTGATCCTTCAGCAGCTGTTTGTAGGTTTCATCCTCCATTAGCTGTCCGAAGCCGTCGCGGCGCACGTCCCTCTTTAGGTGAGCGGAGAGCATGTGTTGCAGGTAGTAGCTGCGATAGCACATCCGACAGTGCCAGTTGTCGCTCACATTGTGCTCTCGCTGATGCTCCACCACCTGCTGGAGGGTTCGCCAGGGCCATTTCTCACAATCCAGGCAGCCGCAACGCAGTCCTGGATATGATGCGGCAACAGCGCTTGGCCGAAGCTCTCCATGGGCTTCGGCACCACGCAGAAGACCCACCGCGCGTCGATACCCAGCTGTAATGGTGTCCATAATTGCCTCTAGTTTCCCAAGATCCACCTGTCGCCGCCTCGATGCGAAGGCATCTCCAATCGCCTGATAATCCTCTTGAAGATTGGCCTTGTAGAAATTATTTGTCCAGAAATTGTCGCGTGCCTGTGCCGAGTGTAGCAGCAGCAGCATGTCGACTGTGCTGAGCCGCATCATTTTCTGGACATCGCCGGCAGTGGAGGAGGACGAAACAGGTTCTCCATTGAAGGCAACGTACTTTTGGCTGAAACCCCGACAGCATTTACATTGGCAATCACAGGAGCTGGGGCAAACCGTTGCACTTTTGTCATTTGTCAATGCTGGCAAGCCAGCGGTGAAGTTTTCAAACGTAATTAACAATTTTCCAGGCCAAGACATGTTGCGGCTGCGCAATGTTATTAAATATATTAGCAGTCGATGTTTTAGCTGCCCATGGTGTATTAGCACGACGAGGTATTGTCCGATAGTTCGATAGGTAGAACCAGTTCCTGAACATCGACTCCAGTGCTGCCAGACTTATGACCCACTCAGCTGTTCCAGCTTCCCGGCATTTCGCGGTATTAATTAATCCAAATAAAATGGTTGGCAATAAAAAAAGCAAGTATGCCATGCATCCGCGCAATATTCTGCGTGTGCCGCCAGACTACACCAAGCTGGCCATCAAGCACAAAGATTTCAGACAAGTCTGCGAATTGGTAAGTGGAATCCACTGGACACAGCAGCAGTGTGAAGGCAGGAGCTAATTGCAAATTCTCTTTAAACAGGAACTAACTGGCAAAGTGTCGATTAATTTTCGCAATGAGAAGACTTTGCGCGAACTGACGAAGATGCTGCTGCAAGAATATTTTGAATTGAATGTTGATTTTGCACCCGGCAGCTTGGTGCCCACTTTGGCCCTGCGTTTGAACTACATCCTCTGGCTGGAGGACATGCTGGAGCCGCTCAACTTAGACAATGTGCGGGGCATTGATATTGGCAAGTTTTGGCACTCATCATTTCGTTCGCAGTGTATTTAATATGATTGTCCTGCAGGTTGTGGCTCCTCTTGCATTTACTCGTTGCTTGGCGCCAAAAAGAATGGCTGGAACATGCTTGCCCTCGAGTCGAAGCAACAAAACATTGCCTGTGCCCGGCAGAATGTCAAGCGAAACAACCTGGAAGACCGCATTGAAGTCTATGCCCAGCCAGACAAGTCCAGCATCTTCAAGAGCTACTTTGAGTCGGAGAAACTGGAGAAGGAATTTCACTTCTGCCTGTGTAATCCACCCTTCTTCGACTCAAACTCCCCCAATCCGTTCGGGGGCAACACTCGCAATCCCCAGAGACGGCCAGCGCCGAACAACGTGCGCACTGGCAGTGCCGAGGAGCTGACTTGCGAGGGGGGCGAGGTGCAGTTCGTTCAGCGCATCATTGAGGAGAGCCGGCTTAACCAGCAGCGCGTGCTGTGAGTCAATCTTGATTAGGGATAAGTTGCTTAAATTGAATTTACGTTGACATTTTCAGCATCTTCACCAGCATGCTGGGTGTTAAGGCCAACGTGCCCAAGATCCTGGACTACCTGAAGGAGCGTCAGATCAACAATGTTACCACCACGGAGTTTCATCAGGGACACACCACGCGCTGGGCCGTGGCCTGGAGCTACCAAAAAGCGGCCCTCAGCCCCGGAACAGAATGTAATTGAGTTGCTACCAACTCGGAATAAACTTCAGCTGCAGCAGCAGCTGCACATTAAACTCAACGGTGACCTTCACACGGCCTGGACTACATTTTTCCTTCAACTAATAATGTAAGTCCGTTCCCTGTTTTGGGCATTTCGTGCCGTCAAAAAGCTTTTCCTCTAAATGCAAATTTGCATGTCAATGCTCACTTTACCACAAACCAACCAACACACACGTATGGGGAAATTATCGTTTCGCTTTTATCACTGACCAAAGTTGACCCCCCATCGCACACAGCCCGGAACTAGCCAAACAGAAAGAGCAACAGAAGAGGGAATATGAACACGCACCCACGCTACTCTGGCCGAGTAGCAGGTGCTGGCGTTACGTTGGCTTGTCCACACCTTTGGCCCCAGGAATTTGAGGTCTTCTCTCTTACCGCTCTACATGTGAGCGAGTGGCAGCTAGTTTTAATTGCTGCACATGCCTCGCTTCAGTTTCCCAAAGTCCAGACCATGGCATGCTCTTGCCACAAACATTTACACTAATCCGACCAAAGGTATACTCTAAAATATTAGATTTAATATCATAATAATATTATAATTATATTTATATAACCTTATTTAATCTTCCTCCACAATTCCTGAATTAGTATCCAGAAAACTAGTAACAAATGCTTTGCTTGAAAGGGCATCCACGTTTCTTTGGCCATTCCCCTACCTGGAACCTCCTTTTTTCGGTTTGCCTTTAAGAAGCTTTTCATGGCAGTGCTCTTGTTCCTTTTCGGCCAATGCAAAATGTATTGTTGAAGTTGTTGGTGTTGGCTTTTATGGCAGATCCACACGTTAAGGTGCAGAAAACAATGTAATTAAAATGCATGTCGTGGGGTTTTCAGTTTGAAAAGATGGTTTCAGGCTGCGTCATGCCCTGAAGGTGCGCCCAATGTTTGTTTGTATGTTTTTAGCTTTTCCTCGATGGGCGAGCTCTAGCTGTTCCCTTCCCCCATTCTTTTTGATTTGGATTGGGGCTTAAATTTCCATGGCTCCCCAAGAGAGTGCTCTTTGTAATTTTCCAGCTATTATCTTAATTTAAGAAACCCTACTGAACCACCTGAACCACCTAGACAGAAACCTACATACAGTCCGGAACACGTGTTCGTGGGACTTGGGCTTGCCTCTCCTGTTCTACGTAATTGTTAATTAAAAACGCGACCAGGTCACGTATTGTGTGAATGGGGTTGTCCGTTGTCGGTGAGGTGTCGAATTACAACCATAAAGCCCCGAAACATTCGGATTTATGGCGGCTAAGGGCCTTGTTCTGGGTCCGAGTCTTTTATTGGCACTCCTTAAATTGTTTAGAAAATAAGTTTATGGGCGGCCATAACGCTAAAATAATGCCTGCTTGTAGAATTGACTTTGTAATACATTTTTAATGTATTTGAACTTTATTTAGGGAATTTTCGGGTAGAGATAAGTGATTGCTGAAGTAAGGTTTGGTTAAGGCATTGATTAACTCATTAAATTTGAGGATTTCCTTTTCATCTTTTCGCATGCGATTGACTCCGAACGGACGCTACAATCTTTGCCAAGTTTTCAAAGTTCCAACATCAATCAATTTCCAAAAATCATTCATCAAGCAAATCAGGAAACGTGCCAAAAAAGGATTTCTAGTCAATGACCAGAAAATATCCATGTAGATTTGTTTGTATTTTAAAGTCAAAAAATTGGGTAAAGCTCTTTAAGGGGTAAACCAAAAGTGGGGGGAAGAGTGTCGTGACGGCACGTAACGAGCTGCCAGACAGCGGCGTCTGTTGCAATTGGCAGCAGGCTGCTGCTGTTGCTGCTGCTTGCCTCTCGGTTGCTCGATGCTCGTCTCCGGCATGTTCGTGCTCCTAAATGCATGCCCATTGTCATGTCACATGCACATTTGTGCATGTGTGCGACTGTATATCAGATACATTCACTTAATGCATTGAAAAACAGAGGGGAAAAACGGATCCAAAAGGATACAGGCAGCCAATGCAAATGGCCTGCCCCCGGGTCGATGTCGATGTTGATGGCGAAGTCGATGTCCCTGTGGATGGGTGGTGCTTCACTTTCTGCCTCTATTTCTGTGGCGTGTGTGTCATTCATGTAACCTTTCAATAAACATGTGTGTGTGGGTGGCCAGCGACAGCCACAGTGGAGAGCTGCCTGAGGGAGGTGTGGCAGTCTGCAGTCGTGGCATGCAACGCCCCAGTCGTGTAATTGAACTGGAAATCTGCATGTGTGTGTGTGTATGTCTATGCATGGAGCAGGGAACTCTTGAATGTGATTTTAAAGTCAACTGTGAGCACTTGTGACATACGAACTGTCATTTTTCGGTTTGCCGCTTGTCTGCCTGTCTGTCACGCCCCCTCAAGCTCCTATCTGCACACCCTTCCCATGCACAGAGAGATAGCCGTTATCCCCTTAGCCATCTATTGTCTGCTCATATTGCCGGTTAATATTGGCTTGGCATGCAGCCAGTGCGACAGGCGCCGGCTAGGAATTGCAGATACGAGCATGGGCTATGAATGCTTTGCTCTTCCTGCAATATGCAACACTTTTCCTAAAGCCAAACGAATTCGAGTGGAAACTCGCCCCAAACTTGAACGGTTTGGTTTACCGTCATTAATTAAATCCCACACAACGAATATTTCACTTTAGCGCCTTCTTTGACTCGCACATCCACCAGGGCGTATGATTAATTGGAATGCCACGGAAAACGTTCACCAAATTCATTCTATCCGTACATGTATCATGTCTCGACTAATTCAATTATCCTTAGCGAATTTCGCTGTAGCGACACAAATCAGCCCGTCAGATGAAGTCGACAACAAATGATGGTGGCAAAATGAATTATTGTATCGCATAGGTCAATGTGTGCTAAATGACATCAGAAACGAGAGCACATATATGTACAAATACATATAAGTACGACTCTATTCAGAGGATATGGTCAAAGGTCGGAAGTCAAATAACTAATGAGGCAGACGTGTGTCAGCACAGGACAGCGTTGTCAACTAAACAAAGAAGAACAAAGACAACGAATAACACAAAACTGAAGACAAGAAAATCAGCAAATTTCCTAACAGATAAATTAAATAGTAGACAAGACATCAGAAATACATCCAAAATTATATAAATTATGAGAATATTTTTCAATGAATGAGAAGTCTAAGATAAACTACATTTGTACATCTTAAATTCTACAATTTGCGACTCTCAATGTTCGCTTTAAATTTATTGTGAGTTCTTCTAGTAGACCTGCAAATTGTTGCGCACCGTTGAACTTCAGACTTCGGACAGGAAAAAAAAAACGGACGTGAAAAGCTTTCCAGTTGGCAGCCATCCCAGGAGCATACTCGTAGAGAAAAAAATAGAATAAAAAAGACCCAAAGCCAGGCGGCGGTAAATGAGAGGGTGGTTGGAGGATGGACACAGAAAAGGGCAGGCCATGCCATTCGATGCTGTTTAGGTGTTTAGTGCCAGAGTTCAGGGCAAGGCAGGGCAGGACAGTAATTTCCCTCACAGACAGAGAGAGAAAAAATCGAAAAGCCTGGAATTTTATCCAAAAACAAAGCTATTTATATTCTTTGTGGAGAATAATGACTTTGCATTTGCGTCGGCAAATGATGCGCAAACTTTTGGGAAACAAAACCCAGCCTCCACCTAGGCACTCTGCCAGTCCATCCATCGCTCTTGTCTCGAGTTGTCAGTCATCTTATCAGACCGCTATCCCCCTCCGAAAAAGGGTTTATGTGTCGCACGCGTTTTTGCCATCATGGGGAAATGCTTCAAGTCCCAGCGGGCCGACAGAGGGATTGCCAGTCAGTCGAGAGCAAGTTGGAATTTGTGGCCCATGCGTTTTCACACCATGTTGTTCGGTGCCAGCCTTGACATGTTTTGGGTGCGCAAATTCACGCTTTTCAAGGCTGTCCTGCCCAGCTCTGGTGAAGCACGACAGTTGCTGCAGTCTCTTGTTCGTTCCGTTGTTGTCGCTGTGCCGCTTGTCTGAGTGCAAATGCTCTCGTACAGCAGAGGATAAGAGAACCGCAGCTGTTTCCTGCCACTTCTCACTTAATTGTTTGGCCTTTTTGTCTGGCTCTGGCTTAAGATAGTTGAGAAAGATTAAAGGAAAATTTAAAGAGGATTACCACAAGTATTCCCAAGTGCTATCCACTTTATCTGCTTTGAAATCTGGCATACACTGGGAACAACTTTTAGCTGAAATCAGCTTTAAATTAACTTTTATGTTTTCAATACTGAGAGATTACTTTTCTTGTATGCGTTGTGTTTGCATTATTATATTTCGCACTTTAAAAAATGCAACTGTAATTGAAAAATATTTCCATTTGCATACAGGGTGTTTGCCGCTGAATGGCGGACTAAATTTGAGCGGCATTTATTATGCATAAGAACATTTGCATATGCACATACAAATGCGGTCTAAGCTGGGCTCCATTTTTGATTAAAATTACGCATGAATGTTACGAACACGAATACCATATGCAGGAGCTCGCTCTCTTCAACTAGCCGGAACGCACTTTCCTTTATGGCCACGTCACCCTGTGTGCTTAGAGCAGCCATAAAGGTGGCCTGGGAAAGGGAAATGAATAGAGCGAGAGAGATAGAGAAGGGAGGTGGAGAGAATGGGGAAGTAGATAGAGAGGAATGGAAAGAAGCCAACCACAATACTGGCTTACCAATTCATTTGCGAGTGCCTCAGCAACACTCAGACAGACGGAGCAGACAGAGCAGTCAGACAGAAAGGCAGGCAGCGAGCATTTCTGTAAAAGATTGGAGTCGAAGAGCCAACTTCCCAAAAGCCCAAAACGGACGCAGCCAAAAATAAACACACTCCAAGCCAGAGAAGAGCGAAGAAGATGGCCAGTGACAGCTGAGCAGCAGCAGCAGAAGGAGAAGGAGAAGAGGCAGATAGAGGGAAAACAGTTAGTTTTATGAATTGATTTCTGGCCGAATGAGAAGCCAAGAAGCAACACAAGAAAGTATTCATTGATATCTTTATGGATGAGGTGCCCCTTTTGTTGTATTGTATTTTATTTGCTTGGGTCCGGGTCCGGGTCCTTCCACCATTCAGCTGTTTACGGCTGGCCACACGCTGCCTGCACGTAGCTGTCTGTGTGGCTGTGGGAGTGGAAGTGGGAGTGTGACCGTAGCTTCCATGGTGATGATGCCATTGCCTTTGACAATGCCCCGGCTGCTGTTGCGTTGCTCTTTGGATTCTGTTGCTGCCGCCACCGATTTTGTGGCCCACTCTTAGGAGTCTCTGGGTGTGTGTATGTGTGTATCTGTGTGCCTCTGTCGGCTGTCGGCTGTCGGCTTTGGTTGTCGGTTTGTTGATTTGCGAAAAAATTTTGCAGCCAAAGCAGCAGTTAGAGCAGCAGCTCTCTCTCTCTCTCTCTTGTTCACTCGCCTGCTCTCAGATTCGGTAATTTTGTAGCCTGCACAGTGGTTGAATGGCCGTGTAAAACCGTCCAACTAATACTAAAACCTGCCAGCAACTCTGTTTGTAAAAGCTTTTCCCACTGTGCGCCCCACGAGAGAGAGGGATAGAGAGAGTGAGAGCACTGAGAGAGCTCTCTCGGGCACGCTCTCTCTCTCTCGCCTGGTTTTCTGTGTCGTTGACTGTCGCCGGGAAGCGATGGTTGAGCTCGGAGCTGCTGTTGCTGTGGCTGCTCCTGCCACTGCTCCTGCAGGATGGCAGTAAGGACACTCAGGGTCCTGGCCATTCTTAGTGTTGACGCGTCGCTGGCCTTTGTCAGTTGTGCCTGAGCTTGTGCCAGAGACAGTCAGTGAGTCAGTCAGCGAGTGTGTGAGCGAGTCTGGTTGCCGTTTCCGTTTAGCAAGTCCCTGGCTGGTAATCTGTGGTTGTGTACCTTTTTCTAACTGTTTTTATAAACATTCCAAATATTCAAAAACAGAAATCCAAACCGTATTTTTCTAACAATTTTATGCAAAAAGGTTTCTACTCGTGAGCGTCACAGTGCGAATTGCCCAAATAAATAAATCCAACAAATAATATAATAATACAAACAACAAGTATAACTTATAAACTATTGTCTGTGCGTGTGTGTGTGTGGGTGTGTGGTGTGTATGTGCGCTTGTGTGAGTAATTGATTAAACAAAAGGCATTTGGTAACCTAGGCCAACTGGAATTATAGAGACCACCCCACCAATACAAGTGACTTAAAATCAAATCAAATCAAATCAAATATAATGGGCTGCAACACCAGCCAGGAGCTGAAGACGAAGGATGGCGCCGCCATCGACGCGGTCAGCAATGGGGAGCCGGAGCCGAGTGCTCCGCAAATGGAGAACGAAGCTCTTCAGTCCTCTGCAAAGTCATCAAACAATCATACAAATCACGCCAAATCAAATTCAATTACCTCCAATGGCGATGCCAAGGCGCCGAACGTTGGCAGCGCTGGAGGAGGCGGAGGTGCCTCATCCGAAGCAACAAATGGCATTGATCGTCCCTACGATAAGGCGGCAATCACGGAATTCGACGACGACGATGACGACGAGGACGAAGGTAAGGCTGGGGCGCTTTCAACTTCCTCAACTAATCCTCAATACGCAATGCATTCATAACTAAACCTATTCAACATTCTCTCTCTGTGTGTGTGCTTTGTGTGTGTGTGTGTGTGCGCTTGAGGATTGAGTGTAATCCCTTGTCCAAGGGATTCATTATTATTTATTATATCAACATGCTGTGAGCACATCTTTATCGCAGTTGCTCGCACGTACACCCACGCCATTCCGCTGCTTAATGGTGTCGCAAATATAAATTGATCCACTATCCACTAGTTATATATATGTATGTATATTTATACATTTATGTACACTGCACTCCATTACACTTCACTACATCCGCAAGAATCTGTTGTGCCTTTGGCAACTTTTGCGTAAGTTTCTTAACTTAGTTACATTGAAGACCTCTGTTTGCCCTGAGGCGCGGCTCGGCCAAAGGCCAGGATCAAAGATTTTCCTAAAGCACATTATCGCAGTTCATGTTCCCGTTTATGTTATCTAATAATCGTAGCTTGAATATAATTTTATGGCTGGCGATGTGCGATATAGGCAGCATCATAATACCAATTCCATTGCGTACTTTTTGGGTCGCCATTCCAGATTATGAATTACTCACAAACATGTTCGTGTAGGACTAAGGTGACGATGTCGTTTATTTGGCTGCGAAGAAGAGCTTTTAATGCGGACGGCAGGCAAGGAACAGAGAGAACAAGGCGAAGAATAATATAATATAATGAGCATACGTTAGCATAAGTGGATCTTGTTTAGCACACGAGGGAATTCTCTGACAGTAATTTAATTCACTTTAAGCTCATGGAAATTTGGTTATTCCTTTATTATTCCTTCTTTAGAAAAAAGTAATTTCAAATGTAATGCGTTTATTTGTTTAAAATTTTACTCATTTGAAAATAACCCAGAATGAATTGGGAAACTTTTTTGCTCGCTTCACAAGAGTCAAAAGTTCCAGTTAGGGCCATTTGCAGACCTCGAAACGAGAGAGACTGAACCGTAAAATTTCCTTTTTACTTATTTTATAAGTTTTTTTTTGCGGTTTATTTGCTTTTTGTGTGTATAACGAAAATAGTATGAACAAGCGGCGATGCCGAGCTGAAAGCGCGCAGCATTTCCAGGGAATGACTCATAAATAACCGCAACGCGTTTTCCCCTGTGGCAGGTGCAGTCCTGCCACTAGCGAGGAGAGAGAATATGAGAGGAGAGTGTGTTTAGCTGCCATCTCCACACCGCTAACTGCTCATGCCCCTTGTTTTGTTACCCAGTTCCCCCGGGTGGTGCTGATAAATTGTTTAGCGACACTTTATCAATGGTGCTTGGGGCAGGGGTTTTGCTGCGCGGAAAAGTACAAAGTTACGCAGAAACGTTCGCCCCGTTAATGCCACAAATTATGATTATTGCTTGGCACTTTTCCTGCCGCTGCTCCAGCGTTTCTTGTGAGTGTTTTTGTTACTTTCGATGTTGCTTTTAATTTGGCAAAATACATTTTCTATATGTACACTCGTTGGCGTATTTTAATTCCCTCAGCAGAAGCGATTTCTTGGTATTTTCCTGGTAACTTTGGATTGCCTCGGCTAATTAGTACTTGATAAATGCCTTTGATGTTGAGAAGCAAAGGTCGAAGCAATCTGAAGTAAGATTCCAAGGAAAATAATGTACGCAAATTTGCGAGAAGTTTTCGAGACATTTCTGTGGGTTTCTGCTTCAGTCTGCAGTTCAACTATTTCTTGCGAACTTCCCATTTCTTGAGTGGTTTTCTATAAATATTTGCCAGACATTTCCATTTTTGTGCGCCCTTTCCACTGAGCTTACTAGTATAAGCACTAAACTTTTGAGAATTTATCTCTCTTTCCTTTCGTTTTTCTACAAAGTTTTGATATTCCGCCGCAGTGGCATAAACGGGGAACAGAGCAACAAGAGAGCACACAAAACATAAAAACGAACTAAAGAAAATCGGGGTGGATCCCAAATCAACCATAAAACAGCCTCCACTTTTTTGGGCAAACAAAAAATGTTTTTCATATTACAAACACGTAGGCTGCACTCCACTCCGCCGTTTTACGAGTTTCCTTTTAGCTGCAGCTGAAAATAAATTGAAAACATAAATCCGCAAATGGCCGAGCTGAGCGCTGAGTGTGCTCAACTCGGATTTTTTGTGGCCTGTCAACTAATTAGGAAATGCTGATGACGCTGCCGTTAATTCCCTATCTTTATGGACTTGTCGACGATGGGCAGCCACGCCCAGGCGCAATTACCTGACAATTGAGGATAGGCTCGGCGGGATACGAGTATAAATTGCGAATAAAGATGTCAGCTCATGCGTGGCGGCGGCCTACGCCCAAATAAACAGGGAAAGGAGAGGAGATGGCTGATGGTTGGGCCCTGTCGGAACATGCTAAGCTGCTTTCAGCCGCCTCAGCCTGATGTGAAATGCAAATAAGTCCCAGGCAGTGTTTGTGCTTCGCCTGGCCTATTGTTGTTGCTCCTTTAGACAGGCAATTAAACCATACACGGGCAGGCATACACGGGTCGTGTGAATGAGAGGCAATTGAGACTAAGAGATGCTCCACAGGGAAAGATTTACGATCCGAAGTGGAAAGTTGTTGTTGCGTTGCCTCGACAGACTGTTAGCCATTTAGGGGCCTTTAACCAAGATTACCACCTCTCCTAATAAAGTCCTTTGTTATGGAAAACTGTTGGCTATCACTTTAAGTAAAATACATGTAGTTTTGTTACAATTGCCATATGCATTTCCATCTTCTTTCCATTGCCCAATTTAAGTTAACCAAGAGCTGATTTCACACAAGGAAAAGCTCCACTGTTTGCATAATTTTAATCAAGTTTTTGCCTAGGCTTGAGACAAGTCAAAAGCGTTTCAATTAGAAAATGGAACAGTATCAAATATAAGGTGTGGTGTTCCCCAATTCTCCCTTAATAATGATTGTTTGCTGAGCGAAATGTCTTGCTAATGTTGAACAAATTGAGAGTAAATACGATGTTCTAGTTGCCACGGACAGGAGTCAATTTGATTTATTGAGCAAATAATTTCCACCTGATATACGCAACCTGTGTGTTCTGCCGTCTCCTTCTGAGGGTGTGGTCAAGGCGTATTTGTTGCGTCGTCGCCACAACGCCTGGCTGGGCGCTTGTCGTGTCCTGTCCTGTCGTGTCGCTGTCGCTGTCCGTGTTGATGATGTGCGTGGCTGTTGTCAGTGTAATTAGCGCAATTCCCGCTCAGAGGTGTGCCTGCGCGATGAGCTATTTGTTTAGAATGAGGGTGATTAGCTGCGAAAGGGGTAGGTAATTCGATAGACAATTTCCAGTTTCTTTCAACTGTGCTGACAAAGCCATAGAACGGAAAGTCCATGGCTTTAAAGCATTTCCACAGGTACAGACGTACGCGGATGGGAAGGCCATTAAATTAAAAGCGTCATAAACATTAAAATTCAAATTTAGCAGAACGTTCGTTCACAGGCCATTTGGTTCGGGAAGGAAGCTATATCAATAGCACGTATACGCCACGCTGGTCCCAACGCATTAATATCCATTTTCGGAAAAGGAGAGGATTGGTCTGGCCTAAAAATACTTCTCTTTTGGCAATGGCCTTGCCCACAAATATGAGCATAAACGATTTGTGGTGCAGAGGGGAGCAGGGAGAGGTGCGGCATTTATACACGAACTAAATGCATACAAATTGGACACTCGGGTCACATTAAAGTGGCGGCCAAAGGCAAACGCCCCAGATGCGTGCCCGAATGTTATTTAATATTTTTGTCCGACTTCAGACTGAAGAATGTCGGCGCCACTGCTGACATTATGCATACCACTGACAGTGAAGGGACAGCGACAGCGACAGCGGCCATTAATGCCACATCTGTATTTGTGTGTGTGTGTGTGTGTGCGAGTCCGTGCCCGTCCGACTAATGTCTGTGCGGACATGCTGATAAAATGCCTTTTAAACAGGCGCGCAAAGCATTTCCTAAGCTCGGAAATTTGCGGCGCCCCACTAAAGGAAATGATAAATTGAGATTTAGCTGGAGCTCCACGAGCTGGGGCGAACATTTCCCATTCCATCCACCGAACCAATGCTCCTCGGTTCAGGTTTACTCGTTATTACTCGTATTGTCATTGCTCAGCTTGGGTTAAAGGATTTCCGCACCGACTGCTGATTCCGTCTTTTGGGAATTTCCGTGACGCTTTCCTTTTTGTGTGTGTTCCCTGAATGGATTTCGCTTATTGGGATGAAAGAGATTTGCGGATTAGTGGCACTCGCATTTCCTTTATTTGTCCTTGCAATCGATGTACTAGTTTTGATTTACTTTTTCGCCTTCACCCTTTTTAGCTTGTCCTTGTATTTATTTTTATTTATTTCTCCACGTCTTAAACAAATTTGAAACTAACTTTTTTCTCTTTCTGGTCTTTGCTTTTTCAACTTTTCACACTTTCTCTTTTTGTTTTTTGCAACCCAAGCAGCTGGGTTGAGAGAGCACTTTTTCTTGTCTTTATCGCTTGACACTAAAGTTTATATTCAGTTGAGTTTCAGAGATTTCCTTGGACGGAAGGAACTTCCTGAATTTGCGTACTCGGGCTCTTGGGATTCGCTTATAAATTTATTGTAGAGCAATTGATATGCCTCACATTATTTATGATGCCTATCAGTACAGTCTGACACATCTCTCCGAGCTTCCCTTCGCCGGCCCGCTTTTGTCTGGCATTTGTCACTTGACGCAAATATATGCGCATAAAATTTGTATTCATACAGATACAGATACAGATACGAGCGTACATATCTGGGATATGCCAGACAGGGGAATACTTTTGGGCTGTGAATAATTAGCTGCGATTATTCTACATCGCTTTAACAATAGTGTTCCGTTCCACCAAATGAAATATTTATAAGCAAATTCCTTGTGAAAATAAATAAGAGGCAGTAAATATAATTTCATGTGGGTACATACAACATAATACTCTGTCGTTAGGGAAACCCATTAATTTTACAAATCGTTAATCAATTGATAAGGTTCTGATTATATACAAACCCACCGAGCCGCTTGATTGATTTGCCCTCCACCCTGGCACTAGTTTCAGTTTTAATTTAGGCCAAGGTTTCCCAAAATAGACTCGAATTTCTTATTAATAACTTTCTCAGGAACAAAACTAGTTCCAGACCGAGGGAAAAGTTCAAGCATAGCCCAAAAAACAATTTCAAGCACGCATCAGACAATGAAGAGGTTTTCCCCAATTGAAAATGGCTTCTGTGTCGGTTGTGGTGTGCTCTACTTATGTAGAGCACTGTGTACGAGCGTGTGAGTGTCGTCCTAATCAAGAGCACACAACATAAAGGCTAATTGCACAAAGCCAATGCCATGGAGCCAACGACCCAATAAAATGGCCCAAAGCAGCCGAACTGGCGACTAATGAAGTGCCATCCATTGTTATGCTCAAGGATGATAATGGATATCACACATACATAGATGTACATGCACATATAGTATATATGTATATATCAGCATTATACAACATTTAATTAAAAAGTGTGTGCTCAGTGCTTAACAACGATGAGGCAAGTGGTGTGGTGTGGCAAGCGGTAAATGGGGGGTGGAATGTTACGTATACGTCATGTTTGAACAGTATTGGCAGCTGAGCTGTTGCTTCCGCTGCCGTTGCCGCTTCGTACACAACAGGAAGACAGAAACAAAAAATACCAGGCAAAAACATGGAGCGCACTCCCACTCCCACACCTCCTCCATCAACTTTTCTTGACAAACAAAGCGGAAATTGATTGTATTACGAGCAGCAGCAGCGGCAGGCCCCATACCTCCATGCCCCATAAAGGGTCAATCGAGCATACAACACCAATACAGCGGAATGTTATGTTTTGCGACACCCGGACAATAAACTTGGCGCCGGCTTAACCCTCTTTCCGAGTATCTTAACATTCCTCGTAGGCATTTGAATGAGGGGTGCACACGCTTGGTCTACTTTCTGCCTGGCTTCATTCGAAGAAACCAAGTTTAGAACTTCAACTTTGGTCATAATAATTCACTGGCTGAGGGTAACAAATAGTCGAATAGATCTTACGCTCTTTCAATTTGGATTTTTCAATTTAATTCTAAGCAGCGGCTGGGATAAACTAAGAGTCTCTTCTGATACCCTGATGGTCTGATAAGTAGAGTTTACTGGTTGGCTGAGAATTCAGGATTTTTTCTTTCTATCATAAAGTTTTATCTTTTCTTCTGCTTTTACGAGTATTTTGTTTTCTTCGTTATGCCTCCACTTTATACTTTCCCAACATTATTCTATCAATCTTTTATTTATCAATCAAGCTTTTAGGGTACTAAAAGGTCGAACCTACGCTTCGGTTTCTTTTTCCCGGCTTTGTGTTTTGGAGCTTGAAGCCCTTTCATTTTGCCTTCCTCTCATTGTGCATACCACATTCCTTATGCAATTACGTTGATTATGTTTTTGTTATAGGGAAAATTTTGCTATAATTGTGCGCCCAAAAGAAGGCGAAGGCAGAAACTTGACTACTCTTCTCTTTTGAGGCTGATTAAAAGTTTTCGGGCGAACAAGTTGGGGCAGGCCGACGTCTGTGCGATGTCTAACTTTTAGCAGACTTTACTCAGTCCTGTCAGTATATTAGTGTGTGTGTATGTGTGTGTGTGCGATTGTGCTTGGGCCTTGTCATTGGCAGCCTGGCTCACAAATGCTTTTTGTTTTTGACTGGCGGCTAGCACAAGGAAATGGATATGGCTGGTGCACAAGCTAATTCCATAATGAAATTTCTGAAGCCTGGCCGCAGGCAAACTTATACATACAGAAGCATATAATCGATACAGTTTCCAAATTTAGTGTATGGGTAGAAGGACCGAGAAACTTGTAAACAGAACAAAGTGGAAAACTAGGAAAGTTTAACAATTTTCAAAAGAGTTTGTCTACCATAATCCCATCATAATACACTTAGGCTGAGCCAGAAATTGCATAATTAAGAGAGGATTAGACTATGAAATTTACATACTTGTTTTTCATATATTTCATGAGAATTTTGAACATTTTCGGGGGCGTAGCTTCCCTTTTCCTTGGACAATAGATATTTCATATTTTCAGTTAGCAAATCCACTTGTCAGGTATTCAAACTTTTGTTGGATACTTTCAGACATACTTGGCTCCAGCTCAAGTGTGGAAACTCCACTTCAGAATTTCTTTATTGTATAACTTTATTAGAGCCTTGCACTTCACATCCCAGACACTCATATACGAAGACCCCAAATGGCAGACTTGACTTCCGATTTGATTCCTCCATTGTGGCTCTTTTCGCACTATTTGTAGCCTCGCAACAGGGAAACTTTTGCGCGCTCCCCAAGGACTCGCACTTTATTGCTATTTATATGATTAAAAAGTTTTGTGTGCGGGAAATTAGCTGAAAATTTATGATATTGCTGAGGCGCTGATGGGGGTGGATGGCTGTGGAAGAGCAGGGAGTGGAGGCAGGCTGGGCTGGGGGAGTGCGTGTTTGCAACAAATTGAGTGGCATAAGCAAATATTGCGTATACGCCGCATATTCATTTATAACATTTATGATTGCGTGTGTCTCGTCAATGTGATTGTGAATGTGAATGTGAGTGTGCAACTGTTCTCGACTTTCACTTTGCCTCAATACACATTTAATTCACCTACTTCATTAAACTATTCAAACTTTCCCCTCACTCTTTTGCTCTCTGAATGCATACGACTGACAATACATAAACAAATATCGATACATACATACATATATATTGTATTGTCTATGAAAAGATAATAATTTTCCACATTATTGATGGTATTTTTAATGGTTTCTCTTCTGTATTTATCTCTGCTCACATATAAATTTGATAAATGATTGCAACAAAACAAAAATAACTATTAACAAACGAAAACTCAAACCGACGCAGAACCGGAGGTGGAGATACTCATACCACATCACCACCATCACCATGGCAGCAAGAAATTCCGTCGAAATCCGTTGAAAAATTTGGATCTCGACTTTAAATTCGATGTTAATTCGTTTTAGCCAACAACCAGTCCGTCAACCGGTGTGTGTGATTAGTCAAAGATTAACGCTGGCTGTTGTGGCTGGAGCTTTCCCGGCGATAGCCGCAACCAAGTGATAATCTATCTAATATTTGTCTTAGCTAGAGAGCACGTGCTGTTAGTTCTACATGTGTCTGTGTTCTAGTTGCAGTTGCAGTTCCAGTTGTTTAATGTTTAACGTTTGCTGTTCTCGATGTTGCAATTGTCGATGCTCCCCGTTAATACTAACCAAAAGAAAAGTGTTGAACTCTTTGTTAAAGTAGCCAACGTATAGGAACATTTCTTTGCACGTTTTGTACACCTTTGCCTTAGCTTTTCCAACTCCTAAATACATACATACTCGTAATACCTGACTAAGTACCTAATCTAATAATAAACATATTTAATTGGCATGTTTTCTGTCTTCTAAATATTTACCAAATTAAAATTTCAAATTCAACTTTTAGCTGGCAACACTTTTCCCCAAAGCGTAAAAGCTTCCGTGAAAGCTCTATCTATCTCTCTCTCTCGCAGGCTCTCTCTCTCTCACACACTCTGTGCTTAGTACTAACCAAAGCTTGCCTTGCTATTTCTTACTTCCTTGTATGTATGTATGTATTTATAGTATCTATAAAATCCCGTTATTGCAAAACTATTAACCGTTATTTGTGTGTGTTCAGTGTGTGTTTGTTGCCGTTGTGTTCTTAGCCCTTATGTCAACTGATTTCCATTTGATTTATTTATTTACAGGTAATTATTGGCAGTTCACATTTTACCAAAATCAGCATTACATTTCGATCAAAAAACACTACTTCAGGTATTTATAGCATTAAATAAATACTGGGAACTTTCTGTGAAAGCTTTCCAAAGCTTAAATGGACTTATTTCGGGGGGGAAAAGCTACTTTAAATAGGCTTAAGAACTTCACTCAATGTGTTCCAAGTAAATTCTCACTCATTCGCACTCAACGAGACCTACTTTCGGCCGGGTTTTCTCCACGTTCTCAGTCAACGGCAGTTAACATTGGCCCGAAGCGTGCTAACAGAGCCAGACGATATACGTTTTTAACCAAATTCACAGGGCCAAACGAGGCCAGTTTCACAAATCAAGCGAGGCGTTCGGTTCGATAGGTTCTATTCGGAAAGTCCCAACACACATAACTCCTCCCAGAAAAGGAAAGTGCGCGCCATCAAGCATATTTCAAAGATTCTAAAGCAAAGTAAGGCGAACCAATAGTTTGCCCAAGTTTTGTGCCAAGCATTCTCAAAGGAGAGCAAAAGGTAATTCATTCTGTGGGGCTTGGGTTGTTCAATGTTAATTTTTAAATCCTATTTTTAAGTTGAACTAAAATTTGAATTTAATTGTCGCATCACTGTGGCTGGGATGCCCGTTGTTTCGGTATGCGATTCGCAGGTGTTGTGCCAGGGCCATAAAAATCTGGGACATATTTGGATAGTGCTCGTAAACCAAGTATTTCCGTGCAAACAGTGAGGCCCGAGACATCTTAGTTGCTGATTTCCTGGTGACGTCCTCCGTGCCCATGAATAAATAAGACTTTTGTGTGTGTCCGTCGTCACACACTGCTCCACCCTCAGCCCTTAGTTTGAACATAAAAATAACATCAAATCTGCTCGGGATTTGCCATTTTTTTTGCTTCTTCCTCTTCCGTTGTGTAGTTTGTTTTGAAGTGTCATTCTCGTAGGCTGCCAGGGGGCGATGGCGAAGTCGGAGGCGGGGGACTGGTAACGACTCAGTTTGATATTGATTCGGTTTTTTTATTTTTATCACCAACATTTGCATCTCATCAGCTTAAAATTGACGCCGCAACACTGGCATATTTGATTTTATTATAATGTATTCTACATCTACATAGAATGGCAATTAAAAGTTTCTCCACAATCCATGGTATATTTACTTACTTCACTCTTAACAAATGTACTCGTAAGCTGACCTTATTCGCTCTCTCTCTCCCTCTCTTTCCCTTTCCGGGATGATGTTAAATCTTAATGATTAAGTGTTGATACAGTGCCATGGGCTTTTCGTTTGAAATTTCGGTTTTTTGCTTTTTTCTGTGAAGCATCCAATTTAATTAAGTGGCCTTTAGTAGGAGCCGAAGTCTGAGCCGGAAGGGATCAAGCGAAGAGCAAATGGAAGTAAGTGGCCTAAAAAACAGAAGGGAACGGTTTCTCCTTTAGTGTTAATGCGAAAATATGGCTGGAAAACTCGAACAAAAATATCAGGGGACTTTGATTTTATGGCAAATTTCGTTGAAGACGTTCTTTGAGCGGTATTATCATTGAAGGCCAACCAGAAAGGCCTTCGTTCTAAATGTTTAAAATTGTTGCAGTAAGAAAACTTTTCGCTTGCTAATATAAGTATTGGTGTAGTGTTAAGAAAATAGCAAAAGTTTCTTACCCACTCCAAGCTTATCTTAATAAATATTTTTTGTTTGAGAAAATTATTTAATTTCGAAATTTTTCTCGAAATTTTTGTGCTCCGGAGTTGCCACGGGAAATAATGGAGAAAGCACTCAGTCTCAGAATTTGCTAAAACTTATCGCAAGTTATCCAAAGCATTTGACTCTCTCTCTCTCTCTGCCACGTGCACCATCTGTCCAAAGAAATATTCACAAGGAATTTAATTAACGCCTTACTTTGTCGAAACTCCACCACCACCAACAAAAAGAAATAATGTGTGTCAAAGAGATGGCGACAAAGCATAAATTAAATATTCAATTTAAGGCCCGTGGCAGCCACGGTACAAAATATTCTGTGTAAAAGTTTGATATGCCCGGAGCACTCCCTGCTGAGTGCAAACAAACATGCCACATGCAACACGAGCCACGAGCCATGAGGCGAAACAAAACTAAACGAAACAAAAGAGGACGAACGGGAACAGGAGCAGGAGCAGGAGCAGAAACGGAACTAAGGACTCTGCAAATGACACATGACCTACAACGTTCTGTTATTTCGGCTCCCGTTTTTTCGCCTCACTTTTTATTGTTTGGTGAAATATTTTCATGACTTGCTTTACGTGAGCCTCAGAGCTCACGCCAAAAGGCGGCGGCACTCGGCCTGGCACTGGAGGATTCATTCCTCTTGCCTTGTTTCCACTTCAACTTCCACTTGCACTTCTTTCCCTCTCTCCATCTCTCTCTCTCTCTCTCTGGCCAATCAATCACTGGCGAGCTCCGCTTAGCGCATAATTCGAAAGAATGAATAAACGAGGGGAAAAATGTTCGTCAGAGTTATGCAAATCCAGACACGCCAAACTTGTACCGAAATCACATTCAGAGGAGCCGAACTGAAATTAAATAAATGTGATGGATGGTCACACATGAGCGGGGAAATATGAATCGAGTAGATGTGAAACAAGAAAGAGACAAAATCGGTTATCTTTGAGAGCCAAAGATGAAAATACTCTACCAGAATTGGATCACCAAAAGAATTGTTTTTCCGATCTGGGCTCTTCCAATAGGGATTTAATATTGTTTGTTGTTTGACTGCAACACCAGGCCCATGTTGCCTTACTTGTTCTCTGGCATTAAGGAACTCAGTTCATGTTAGAAGTCACTTCGAGTGTGAGCTGCACTGGCTTGTTATCAATATTAATGGATTCATTCAAGCTGCATGAGTTGGCAACATAGACATAAGCCATCAGCTGGAGTACTTTTCGACAGCCCTCCCCTCTGTGGTGTGGTTTGTTATCTTACCACATGACTGCCCAATATTCGCTCAATGATGTTAACCGAAAACGACGTACAAAATGTGTACGAGAATCCCCTGTCACAATTGTGTTACCCCTGCAGGCTTACACAACTTTAATTTGTTATAATCCTTCGGGCCTTGAGGCAGCCCACCAAGCCACAGCTGACTCTGAAGCATTTTAAAACATGAGATTCGAGAATGTGCACTGACTGACTGTACAGAAAAACACCCACATATACATATATGTACATGTATCATATATACAGAGTTATCAATTTCACAAAAGAAATCATTCAGGCGCATAACAACAAAACAGAGCGAAGAATGGGACACCGTCATGAATGTCCTGGCAGCATTTCATATTGTATCCTGTAGCCTGCCTCCCTCTGTTTATACAAATGTCAAGTGACACACAAAACCCCGCAGCTTGCCCCTGTCCCGCACCATGCATGTACATATATTGGATATATCCCAACAAATTGGAAACGTGTTGTGCTCCGCCTGATGGCTCTGAGCTTGACTTTTGTGCTGCGCATTCGGTTTGCTATAATTCAATTCCAAACACACTATGACAACAGAAGGGGGGTGCACACATATGTATCTGAGTGTGTCATATCATGCCTCAGTTGCTCTCTGTGGCCACAAATGCCTTTCAAGTCTGTCAAATTATGCTGCAAAAGTTTACCTGATATGACACATTCGCTAAGGCATTCTGTGGCACTGCTTCTTGTCCCCCAGTTCTTCCTCTGGTCTCTCATGCCGCATAATTAATGCCAATGACAAACAGTTACTTGTCTACAGCTGAAACAGCCACCAGCTACCCGCTACCAGTTGTTTGTTCTTCAATCGGGCCGTGAAATTGCGCCACTCCATGAGCGGTTCGGGGCACGTTGCTCATACGCCGCGTTGCTGGGTCAGCTTTCCTTGGAATTCTCCGAGGAGTGGGGGCTGCACTCGTGTTGACTTTGCATCTCGAATGACTAGCGACAAGTCCCTGGCACAAACTTGACTTGGGTTTCGCTCGACTCTGAAGGTGAGATTGAGATAAACTTGCCCCGAACAGATTTTCGATGGCAAGCTCCGTTTGACAAAAAGTAACACAATATCCTTTTCCCTTCAAACAATCGACTCTTTGCGAAAGTTCAAATCTATTTCGAACTGGATACTACCCATTTTTCCCTGGCAGCTGGGGCCATTCTGGACTTCTATTAATAAAGCAGGCAAAGGCCTCCTGCTGGGGCTACCACTTGCCACTGCCACAGCTCCTACTGCTAAGTGGCCTGCAATTTAGTGCCGCACTTTTGACAGCACGCATCGTCAGTGCCACTGGCACTGGCCATTTGTCTAGCCCTGCGACACCGTATTCAATTAAATATTGAAAGATGTGGTCAATAAATTACGCAGCCCAACACGAACACGAACATGAACGCCAAATGGAATACCAAACCGGACTCACAACAGGAATCTGTCCAGGTTAGGTCAGAGCGGACCAGACCAGGAGGCGGGGCAAGGTGAATTATTCAGGGCATGCTCATAAATATAACCCACATTAGGGCCAAATCGCTATAGATCTACAAATTGCCTAAATATTTAATAGCAGTGGGAGCCCCAAGAACTTTTAACCAGCACAGGAAAAGGAAAGAGGAAAGAGCTACGATGGTGGGGGATAGTCATCAGTATTGGGTAGCCTGAAAAGATTTATTCGCACCGTTGACAGGGCCCAAACGCACGTGTCATGGCTCCTGCTGTGGGCCTTGGGTAAGCGGGCAGGATCCCCCGTTCAATGGCTTGGCACAAAGGAAATCACTTCTTTTTGTTGTTGTTGTTGTTGTTGTTTGTTTGGCCACATCATAATTCATTTGTTTCGGCGTATGCGTGGCAGGGCGGCAAATGTAATTTCCTAAATCAGGCACGGCCATTGTCTGGGAAATTCAAATCGCTTTTCGGCGCTGCCTGCCTTCTGATTCGCAGTCAATAAAATCAAATTTATTTCAGTTAGGGATTTTCGGTCATTAAGTGGAATTTGTTTTCCGTGAGTTTTCCTGTTTTGAGCTTCGGTTGTGCACCATTAATCCGCTCAGCCAGGAAATTGAAAGCTAAAAAATGTCTCTAAATGGATCTGAAATGTTGCTTGAGTGTGCGGATGTAAAGGGGATTTGGCAATGTCTTACTACAAGCGAAAGACAAGCAAGATTGAACCTTTAACTAGTCGCTTAACTCGTCGAAAGCTAAGCAGAGCTCATCAATTATTCCACTGTCCTTTGTATTCTGCTTCGAGTCCCATTTCCAGGCAGTCAATAATCTTGGCAGATATCATCGCATACCCTCGGCAACCTTGTGTCCTATCCAGATAATGTGCCAAACGGCATTCATGCCCAGATGCTCAGATTTTCCCAGAGACGGTCTGTCAATCAGTCAGTCTGTTGACTCTCAGTCAATACTTTTGACTTTTCCCTTTGGGGTAAAATTGGCTGCAGCCAGTCGCCAGTCGCCAGCAGCAAACAAAACGGCCAACAAGCTAATGTATTGGCAAAGTTCAAAGTATGCAAAGTCGGTGGCAAAGCGGCAAAGTTGCTGCCACAGTAACGAACTGACAGCAACCTCGTTATGGCCAACCAAGAGGCCGCCACCTACTCCTCTGCGTCCTTCACTCCTTCACTCAAGCACAGCACAAAGCAAGGAGTTCACGTCGTAAACCGTTCTTGGGACATTGCTTTGGCTGCCATTTGATACAGTTAGTTGGGACCCGTACCCCCTATGTTGTGGGTTACTCAATACATGGGTATCGTCTCGTCTGTCTGCGTCCTTTGGTCCTTTAGTCCTTCAGTCAGTCCGCCATCGAGCCATCGAGCATGTATTTCCTGCCTTTCTGCGCTGCAGCGCAGAATTTCCGTTTCAATGCACTCTGATTGAAAGTCTTACGTGGTGCTCTCTCTCTCTCTCTCTCTCTCTCTCTCTCTCTCTGTGTGTGTTTGTGTGTCTGTGTGCTGCCTGAAGGACCTCCGCCGCCCAGGACCCACTCGACTGTGTAGTACTTTTTGCAATTTTAATGTGCAATGACGTAGATGCAGGCGCTGATAATGTCGTAACGCCCCCATTTTCGATAAGGCGGCAAACTCGAATATATTCAAGGGAAAGTCGCGCCGCAGAGTGCAGCGACAGAGAGGATACCCTGCACTAGATAGCCCACAAACATGATGGGTACACACCCACACAGTGTTCCCACAATTTATGCACTTTGGTTTCCGTTAGGAAACACTTTTGAATACTGAATACACACTGTTGAATGGGCTGGGGCCCTTCAATTGTGAAGAGTATAAAGTGTGTCATGCCCCATAGAGGAACCCTTTGTTGCATGTTGTGCTCTGCTCTGCTGACAATGCAACTGTCCACGAACTCTTCAATCAACACAATGCTAGCCAAAGCGACGAGCAGCTGCTGCTGCTTTTGGCCTTTGTTAATCGGTTGGATCCCTAGAGTGGCAAAGCTTTTGGCCTCCTCCTGCTCCTCCATCGATGGCGGAAGTGGGTGCAGGGCGTTGGGTTATCTGTCCCGTTGCGTTTCGTCATCAAGTAACTAATTAAATTGAGCGCTCTACTTGGACGTTATCAAACGACCATCTCACTTTTGAGGAGAATCCAAGGCTGGAGCGATTTTTCCGTGGCATTGCTTTCTCTTTAATTGGATTGGGATTTGTGTCGTGTTTGTCCAGGACGGAGCTTCCAAAGTCCTGCAAATACAAGCATTTGCCACCTTCTCTTGGATTTGCGCTCCCATTTATTTGCTTTACGGCATGTTTGTGCTCATAACTGTAAATCCCTTTTTATTATCCACCTTTGAATCGTGGAGCCCGGCAGCCCACAGAGCTGCAGGCCAAAAGGGTCGCCATTCCTTTTTGGCCACATTTTTCGTTTCTTCCTCTCGTTCTTGTTCTTGTTCTTGTTGCTTTTGCATTCGTTTTTCCTCCCTCTTGGAAATTGTTGAGGCAACAAATTTGACGCTCCCCCTGTCTCACCCGCCTCGACTCTGCTTCCCTTTACTTTCCACTTTCCACTTGGTTATGTGCTATTTTTGTGGCTCTAGCTTTGGCTTGTTTGACTTTCGAGAACAAAAACTAGTGAAAAGTAAACAGCATTCCATGTAAATATGAAATGTGTGGAGACTCTGCGGGAAATACTCCCTCCCCTGATTTATGGCCCTGGTTCGAGAACGGAATGAGAGAATGAATCTCATTCAATTGGTTGGAATCTCTCAAGGAATTTCTTTTGCTAAATGCGGAATACATAAACTTGCAGATATTCTGTGCACATTAATTTTGACAGTTTAATCTGGGTTGAGCTTCCCACTCGTCTAATTTTATGGCTCGTCAGATACGCCCATTAAAAGGAATCCCCCTCTAGTGTCGTCGAACTGTTGGTTTACGTTTGTGGCTTGCCTTGCCATTTTCGTATAATGAAATGATATCATGGCTGCAGGCTGCAGTTTCCACATTAGAAGAATTCCCAAAGCACACAAAAATATCCATTGCTGAGAGAGAGTCAAAGCAGCTGCCGGGAGGACTTTAATTGATTTTAATATTTAATTGCGACAACATTGAAATGCAAATAAGCCAAGAGTATTTCGAGCATAAAATCAATTTGGACAAGCTGCATGTTGCAGCAGGAGCACAGACTGCACTCGCATTCACTTCAAATAAGCAAGTGCCACGTGATAGATATCTTTAGAGTGTTTGAGAAATATTTACCTAGCATATAGCCAAGCTGCCTAAAATAGAGCAGAGCATAGAGAAAGTTTATTTACTCGGCAGGGAGGGGGAATTTTCAATTAGTTCCCTCTTTCATCGATATTGGATTCGATTCCTTTCGCGTTGACTCTTCCGCTTGAAATGTTGCGAAAATTGTTTTAAAATTGACTTTTCGCATATCTACACTTTGTTTGTGCTGGCAAACTCTGCTGCTGGCTGTTGTCAGTGGGCAAACACTTGGAGTGACAAACCATTTTGGTAAGCTGCTTTGGGGCTGAGCTGCTCCTTCCCATTTCCTCCCATTCGCCTGGCTCTTCTACCACAAATACAAATACAAGAAGACACATAAACACACACACCGAAAACAGCAAAACACACAAATTCCAGTCGGCTTAGAGTTTCCACTCAACAGCTGCAATTTTCATGGTCTGCCACTTTATGCTGCCGTTCTGGCCATATCTGCTGTTGGCCCACATCCGACATGGAAGTTGAACGCACTCACTGTTGGGCAATTCTAGTTAATCATTTTGGAGATTCTTTTAAAATGGATGCTGCCCAACATCCTCTTTGGCTTGCCAATAAACAATGTTTTATCTTCTATGTTTTTTTTTGTTTTGGCAGCTTATTTTACCCTCTCCCCTCCGATTGTGTGCTCTCTCGATTAGCCATATGGGCTGAGAAATTTGTGGTTTCGTTTGCTTGGGGTATTGATGCGGTTGTTGTTCTTCCATTTCCTTGCTTGATACATGCCCCACAAAATGACAAAATGACACTTGAGACCCGGACCCTGACCCGCTTCCTTTCCCCATGTAATGTTTGCATTTGCATGTTTGCACTGGACCGGGTCTACTCAGGAGTGAGTGGGGAATGCGAATGGAGTGGGGAATCCCCACTCACTCACATTTGCTATGACTCTTCGGGGGACGACATCCATGAGTTAATTTAATTCTGGACTTCGTTCTGCCTGCTCCAGCGGCTTAATTGAGTGGTCGCTCGGACAGGCTTTCTTTGTCAGCGCAAATGGAAGAGAAATGTTGCGACCGGGTCTCTTTTGGGGGCACAAACGGAGCCACGTGACATGCCACTTCATTTGACTTAGTTCGGCTCTTATTTGTCATTTATTCTGTGACACTGACAGTGGCTCGTATTGGAAGACAGCTTGACTGGGATTGACCCAGTTCTACTCGACCCAGAAGGTGGAATGGCGCTAAGACCCCTGACAAGAAGCAGTTAATTAAGCTGCTTTGTTGGTATATTCAATTAAACTCTTAGACAACACAGTGTGTGTTGAGCCACAAGGAGATTTCCAGTACTAAATACTTATTGCAGATATATTTCTGCACATTTGGCTGTTTTGGCTGTTTTGATAATTTCAACTGACACTCGGGCATTAGTGTTCATAAACGAGTGCGAGTAAAACAATAACCAACGCACTTAACCACAAACAAAAGACGCCAACAGCCATAAACAAAATGTGGCAGGCCATGGAGAACGAGAAGAGAGAGTAGAAGGGAAGTTTAGGTATAAATTGCCACCATAAATATAAAGCTCTGGCAATGGCAACAATAGCAATGGCAGTCAATAGCTCACGCATCAGGGGGAACAAAAAAAAACAAAGAAATAAAAGGAAACAACAAGAAACCAAACAAAAACCACAAAATGGCAACGGAAACTGCTGCTGCTGTTGCTGCTGCTGCTGCACGGAAAAATAATGAATGTAGGAAAAAGCAAACGTGGGCAAAGGAAAGGATTCCCTCATAAGCATGACTCTTTAGAAAGTTTCTTTTATGTTTTTTGTTTTATACATTGCACATTACAAGGTGAAAACTTAATTTTCGCATGTCAGCTCGCAATTA
This sequence comes from Drosophila subobscura, assembly GCF_008121235.1. Taxonomy (NCBI): domain Eukaryota; kingdom Metazoa; phylum Arthropoda; class Insecta; order Diptera; family Drosophilidae; genus Drosophila; species Drosophila subobscura. Next base: position 7,430,393 of record NC_048531.1, read on the forward strand.
ACTCTCAAACCCTTTGAGAACTGAACGAAGGAACCAAATGGAAACTGACCATGAACATTCAGAAAGAGAAACAGTTTAAATATGGTACATATAGAATGCCTGCAGAGAGTACGAGAATTTATCCCGCGAGCTTAAATTTTTCACATTGCTGTAGCGCTGTGCTTTCCAGTCCTTCCCATCATGCCTTGCATGCATCATAACCATTCGAGTATCTTGCACCTATGTCCCATGATTAATATGGAGTGATAAAGAATACCTCAATGACCCTTTCGGTGGGGGTGGGCATCAAAAGACTTGGCAATTATGGGACCCCCGACCAGGAGCACCAGTCAGCAAATTGCATTTTGGCATGCCAGCCCAACGCAGTTACCGCTGGCTCGGCATGAACTTTGGCTGCTCGCAGTCCCAAATGCCCAAGGACCACCACAGGGCAAACCCTTTGCACTCCTGCACTTGGTTTTTATGGGTTCTGGCCGCCTGTTGCCACCGTGTGGCTGGCTCTCCGCGTCATCGACGTACATCAGTTTCAATTTCAATTGGCCTCCACAAAAGGACAGCTATTCGAGTGGCAAACAGAGGAGGAGCAGAAGCAGGAGTAGGGGGATGCTCGTAGATAGATGCGCAGAGCAAGAGGTAGAACGAGTGGATTCTTTATTAATAAATATAACTTTTGAAGGCCGGAGTTTCAGGACCAGTCCACATAGTTTTTCAGCCCTTTCCCTTCCCGCACCTAGAGATGAAAAATGAATACATACTGGGGGAAAAAAGGCAAATGGGACTGGACTGTCGGTGGGTGGAATTTTTTCCCTCTTGCCGTTCATTTCTTTATGGCCAACTTTTTGTGCTGCGTTGGCGTTCGCCTTTCGCCTGCGGACTGTTTTAAATTTGTTGCCAAAAGTTGGAGGCGAGTTTTTGAGTAGCATTTTAATAATAAATATTAACAACGCTTGCAACTCTGGGGTAGAGAGCTCCTGTAGGGGCATACATGGATGGCGCATGCGGAGCGTAGCGGATCGGATCGGAGCGCCTTCATAAATAGACCGGAAATATGCTAATGGAAGGCGGAGGAGGGCTGAGCGAGAGCACATCCGGCAGGCATTGAATCTCAGGCCACAGTTTTAAATTGTATCTAGAAAATCAAAGTCCTTCAGTAACTCTTTAATTTGCCAGTTCATCCTTTCCTTCCTGTTGGCGGGCTTAAATGAATAATGATAGCCAACTTGCTGTTGATTGCTTTTCTTGCCGAGCACTTCAACATTTAGAGAAGCGCCAAAGTTGTGCTAATTTAATTGAAAACTTTCCACAACTATTGCAACTGTTTAATTGCATTTCCAAGTAGAAAGCGTCCGACAAACTTCCACTCCAACACCAACTTCAATGAGAGAGTTAAAGCTTTGCTCGAGGCCTAACGGTTTGTCGAGTGAAATGTTCTGGACACGTAGTCAAATAGTTAACAAATGGGTTTATTTATTTTTCGTTCTTTTCTGGAATGAAACGTGACCAGCCTATGCGGCTGGATTCCCAACGAGTTCCCCTGTGGGGCAGGACGCTCGCTCACAGCTGTCATCATCTTTTCCATTTTCATAATTTCCAAGGACTCTGCACAGCTTGCATAACAAGTAGCTGAACTTTTTATTGTCCCTTCAGGCCCGTGTGCGTAATTTTCAGTAAGTTTACACAGGCATCAATCCGTAGAAAATCGATTGTGTGTCGATTAGCTGATTGGGCTCTTAGCTGACAGCCTAATCGAAAGCGATTGTGGGCAGACAGAAGACAGACTACATAAGAGTAGTCATATCTGGAATGGAATAATCAAATTAGCCAGTCAACCGGAGGAGATTGCTACAGGGTATCACAGAGCTAATACACAATTCGAATGGCAATTGAAAAACGAACAATGGATTTCTATAGAAATTAATGAACAATTGAATGGAGAATGTTTGCCGGGAAGTGGGTTTTTATCGCAACTCGTACACACATGAATAATGTTTCGCCCGCTCCCCCTTACGCATGCGAGAGTCTACCCCGAGCTGTGCTCCTAGGAATAATGGGGAATTGTGGTTGGCCAGGATTTAATTATGCAAAGCCTGTTCATTACGGCTGCCCGTCTGAATGAGAGTGTTGGCAAGTCACATATAACTCAGATAAGAGCCTGTAATTTATGGCACAATCCGCCTGTCCAGGCCCGGCACTCTGCACATAACTCGGACAGGGCAAAGCCCCTGCAATTAGGGGCGATCCCTAGTCGGGCATAATGACATCACATAAATTCCGATAATTTCTACATTTCTGGCATAGGGATACCCCTTAGCAGTGAAGTGCAATCAATAGCCAAGAAATGTGCCCCAACCGCCTGCTATTTGTGCGGCACGTGCGACAAACATTTCCCTTTCGCACGCCAGCAACAACAACTATAACAATGTTAGCAAAACGTTCACCTGATTAACATTCGCGTTTTATAAAACTGATATCGATTGCTCAGCCCCCCACCCCTCAAGGTCATCCATGGGTGGCGGCAAAAATGGCACGCACTATGGAAAATATGCGTGAGAAGGGGAATAATGGGGGCAGCGAGCAGCGAACATGGCAAACAGAGTCACGGCAATAAATTAGGAATGTCAACTGTATAAATCGAGACTTAGTAGTTGTGGAATAACAGTTGTGCTCGTGACCCCGTGACTGGCCTCATAAATAAGCACTCGCATCGAGCAGGTACACCACAATCGCATGTGAGTGCCGACAATTTGGCAACAAATGATCACAGTCCTATGGCCACTCCTACTGCTCTTCCTAATCCCTTTGCTTACACCGCAAAAAGTGGGTACAATCAATTCCGGGTGTGGGTGTGTGTGTGTGCTGATGTCCTGATGATGGACCCAAGTGGCTGGATAAGTGAATCTAAATGGGGAAAAGTTTTGCCAAGCACCATATGAACATTTAATGGACTTTGTCAAACTCACCGACAGGTTAACGAGGATTGTGGGAATCCCAAAGAGCCGGCGGCCATGAATATGGGATGGAAGTGTTTGCATTTCACTTATAATTGGAAATTATATGGCAGCATAAGCGAGCTGGAATTAAAAGAGTTATCAGAGTTACATTGGGAATTGGTCTGCCAGTTTGGCAACTGAATTCATTACCAGTCTGGGAAACTGACTTTACATTGGTTTAACCGTGAAATTCCATAAAAGTCGACCTTAAAATCACTTAAAGAACTATCAACTCTGCTTTTGTATATGTAGAAGTGAGAAATCATTTCAAATTTCTCACGAAAGGGAGAGGGGGAAAATACTTAGAGCGAAACAGGATTCACTTCATGCTTCCCCATCCGTTGTTTGCTTATTTATTTAAGCCCTGGGCCCGTCTCTTCTCCGAGTTTATGGCTCTAAGGCCAAGAGGCATCAGGGCCAAGTTTCTTGCTGTCTCTTTTGCTCCTGCATAACTCATTCGTTTTAATATTCCACAGGCATTCTGTGCCTCCCTCAGCTTAGCATTTTTTACCCCTGCAACACCCTGCCATTGCTCGTATTACTTTTTCTTGTGCCAGCACCTGTGCTGCACGCCGTAATGGCAGCTGAAATTCCTTGTACAAATGCACCAGCCCCCCCGACAGTTAACGATTTAATTAAAATAATAAATTGCGAGTCATTTGTTGCAGATAACCGCTGGGCTGGCTGGGCGCATTGTGATTGAAAGAAATTTACTAGAATATTCCAGGAATGGAAAACCCTCCCCGACCACCACCCTTGCTCATAGGTCAGGGTTAAGCCTCTGCTCTGTGGGGGTTGCCTCATTACCGTGGCACTAGCAGCGGGCAATCAATTAGAGAAAGTCGAGCAGTTCTGCTGAAATCCCCACAGCGCCAGCAAATGTCCCTCGCTGTAGCTTAATTTCCATTAGCAGGGGACAATTTTGCTTTGCCGGCAACAGCATAACTATACATATCTGCCCTGACAGCAGCCAAGACTGCACAGATGCCACTGAAATTCAATTAATTAGGACAAAAAATAATGTTTTTGAAATGGAAATTGTCCAAGTACGAGTAGTAGAAAAAGTTACAGGAGGAATACGGAATGCAAGGGACGGTTCGGTTGTGAATTTTAATTACGTAAATAACTTTGCTTGGTCATTGTGGCACCGTCGTAGTACCCGGAACTGGACGCCATTCATATTCCTGCCAAGCAGCTCAGAACTTCCACAAACAGGGGCTGACAGGATGTGCAAGAGGAGGGGGATGGGGATTGGGGATGCGTAGCAGGAAGAGCAGGAAGCACTCGCAGCTTGACAAATTTAATCAGATTCTTCTGGTCGGAAACGGAAATGGTTTCGGGTTATTGCTTGCCAAATGGCAAATTATGAATGAATTAACCATGAGCAAAGGCCGTATGGGGGGCTGCCACGCGCAGAGCCTGTTCCTGGCACCAAACTGCGGATACGTCGTGTGTAATTGGGTGCGTGCTGCGTTTAGTGTCAGGCACTTTATATTATACATACAGATATACTCGTACTCCTCTGTTTCGCGTGTCGATGTTCCGGCGCGAGAGACACAGGTGTGAATGTGTGAGAGTGTGCCATTCCCATCTACCTTTGCTGCCTTCGCCTTCGCCTTCCACTTCCACTTCCTCCATCTACCTTTTGCGGTTATCCAATTTTATTTGGCATTTGGGGCGGGAGGGAAACGTAGAGCACCATGAGAGCTTTTTGGCCATTTTTTAGCGCCTGCCTTCGTTTTTTTCTGTTGCTGCCAAGTTTAATGAGGCGCATGCAATATTTATTTAATAAATAACCTTGCCGTGTCCCACACCACACATAGAAATCCACATAATGCGCTGAGTTTGATGGCCACACTAAAACCAAGGCCATTAGGCTGCCACACCAAATGCGGAGTAAACCTTTTCATTATTCACTTTTAGTTTCTAATTAGAGGTAGACAGTGGTTTGTGCTCATTAGCCCATCCGGCGTGTTGCAGCTGGATTAATGTTGATGCACAAATAAAACAAATGCAAGTGGAAATATGTTTTAAATTTATGCAAATGTGTATGCTAAAATCTTCTCTTAAAACAACGTGTTTTTTAAGCCAACAAATTGATTGGAATATGCTTTTTACTACTTTGAGTGCTAGAAGCTTGGGTTCAGCTTTTTGAAGATTTATTGAATGCGGGCGGGATACTCGTATATGTAAAAACACATTTTACATTTTAATGCAATTTCCATTTTGCTTATACAATTTTCCTGAATTAAGGAAACAGATGGGAGACAAATAAATTCAATTTGGCGTAAAACTGTGGCATTTTTTTGTTGTTGATGGAAAAAAAGAAAAAACAAACAGCATCTGCTGGCAACCAAGAGTTTTTATCAATTGTTTATGGCAATACAAAAATGTGTTTCATTATGAATGGGATATGTGTATATTTGATGACAGTTCCGATGGCCAAAGAACTCGCTGCATGCCATAAAAATGCATAAATTCGATTACTACTATCCCAGTGTGAGCGAGCCTTAAAGCGAGGCCAGAACGCGGCTCAATGCCGTTCGGCTCGCATCTTGATGGCAGGAGGGAATATTCGATGATTTAATGGGCAAGCCGGAGAGCACTTCGGCCGCTGTGGGCAGCTATTAAAAGCATAGCACTCGCCACTTGACAGGGACAACCTTGCCACACTCTGCATCAGCGCCATAGACCCATGCACATGCCCATGCCGTGCCCCTTGCTGCTGCGGCAGCCTTGTGCCAGGCACAAACAACTACCATTTTTCTTTTTTAGAAATTTCCTCTGTTTCGGTTTCGCTTTTGCCGTTGCGATTGCCGTTGCCGTTGCCGATGCCTTTTCCTTATTGATAGTGTTTGGCAGGAATGCCCGTACCAAAAGCCTCACGTGTCAATTTATTATAACTTATTCAAGGACGGCAGCATTTTGTTTTTTTCTCGGTATCTGCGTGAAAAGTGCCATAAAAAATGAATGCTGACCCGGGAGAAGCAGCACTGGAGTGCGAATGCTCGTCGGAACATGCTCGATATATCTCTGTTTATTATACAAAGCCTTCCTCCATTTAATTCTCCGTCTCTCCTCTTTACTTCTTTATCCTTCTGCCTCACGAAACTTGCGCTTGAAGTTTATTAGCCGAAGCGAACTTTCCCTTTTGCCATTTTCTGTTGACTCGGCTCTGGCAGGGGGCCAGAAATTCTGAGCATTCCTTGAGCTCGTCTCGCAATCGATTGGCTAACCCCCGGGGGCAGGCAGGCTGAAGAATTCCTTTGAAGTTAATTATTTGAGAGCGCTGCATTGAAAGTGGAGTAAAATGTCTGGGATGGGCCAAAAGAATAGCCAAACTTGACTCATTGCACACGAGAATTGATCCAAGTCCTTTCTTTCTTATCGAGTTTCCAATAAAAGAGAAACTTTTCTGCACTCTTAACCAAAAATTAATAGTTCTTTTCGTTCTTTCTCTCTCTTTTGTCTTTTGGTGTCCACTTTTAATTACAGCAAAAGCCGCAACAAAAATTCAAGCAGTCTTTCGAGGCCACAAAGTGAGAGAAACCATGAAAAAATCGGAAACCAAAACTGTGACCAACAATGGTGCCGCCGCCGCCGCAGCCGCAGCCGCCGCAGAGGTCGAAGAGGCAGCCGGCTCCTCGACAGAGCAGACCAAGGCAGAGCTCGAGGCTGAGTTCGATCCGAACGACAAAGGTAAGTGCAAGGTTGACCCACGGACCCAGTGCTGACAATGCTGCTCTTTCTGTGGCTGCCTGATCCCCGCTCAACTGTGGATAAAGTTTCCAGCATTTCTGCTTTACAGCTCCCATCTGTGTGCTCCCCAGAGCATTCTCGATTCCTTCTTTCACACATTGTTTGCCGAAGCAGCAGGGTTCCACTTCCACTTCCACTTCCACTTCCAGGCTGAAATTACGCACAAGCAAACTTTTCGTGTTGTGCAATCCATTTTCGAGTGTGAGGCAACCAAAAGTGTTTGTCACTTGCCAAAAACAAGCAAAAGTTTCATATCAGCCTTTGCCTGCGAATGAGATGGTCCCACCCTTGGGATATTCAAAGCGTTAACTCCACAGATCCACAGCATTCCCATAAATAATACAAAAATCTGCAAAGCGTTGGAGCTGCGAGGAGAAGCGAGCAACTTAACCCTATTAGGATGTTACAGCCACTGACAGTTTTTAGCCATAATTTGGCTGGGGCACACCCAAGGCGAGGGCAGAGCAGGCGATAGAGAAAGCCTCCTCCTCCTCCTCCTTCTGCGCTCATTAAAAACTTGGAGGAAACTGTCACCGAGGCGCATAAGCAAGGAGGACTGTGTCAGGGGCTCTCAGTAGCTGTTAGACGACAGTTTCTCTTCAGCCCAAGCTCACGTGAGGCTCCCACTTCCACAGCGCCTCCCTGTGTCCCTTTCTATCTCTGCCCCTCTCTCTGTTTCGCCTCCTCTTTGCCCATTGTAGGCTTAATTATAGTGCAGGGCGTGTCTCTAGAGAAGTAACCCTCCCCTTACACACATATCTGAGACGGCTAATTAGGCTCGCACGAGATCTCAAAGAAGAGGAACCGCGCAGAGACTCACTCATTCGGCTTTGTCACTGAGCCCACACTTAATTATAGGTGGAAGTCGCTACTAGCTTGTGGATGTCTGTAGCAAGATGCTTTCCAGTTGGCCGTAACACTTTAGTCCTTAATGTTTCTTGCCGCTCCAAAATGTAATCCAATTCGCTCACTTTGCGCGAACATTTAACTCCTTCAAAGCAGTTGGAACTTCATCATTATTCACAGCTATCGCGCTCCAGCGACAAGCTAATGGCGTTGGCCTAGTTGTAAACTTCTGGCCTATAAGGCTGGGTTCCGAAAACAATATCAGCAGCAACATCGTGGAGCCACAGTCAACACAATGGCCGTTGTTTCGTGCAGAGAGCCTCGGGGCGGCGACTCGGGAGAGTAAAGGAAAAACTGAAAGCCAAACAAGGAAGCCCGCATATGGCCAGAGCCATTTCTAAGCCCAACACAGCGATTTTGGCCATATTATATGCAAATTGGAGCGCACACACAGCCACATAAAACACACACACACAGAGGCCCACAGAAAGGACAAAAATCGAGAGCCATTTGAGGATGGTGGCTTCTTGTGTGCATTTCGCATTTTGGTCATAACGTTTGCGGCTTCGCCAGGTCTTGGCTTACTGGCTTTTGGTAATGCTCTTGCTTTGTGCATGAGGCATACCGATTCACAAATGCACAAGGCTATCAAACACAAGCACACATGAGCCATACACAAACATGAACGTGGGCTTACGCATTTGGTCTTAATGTCTTTTGGGTCGACTCGTTTGTCTGGCGCTTTGTTTTTGGGTGGTCTGTGGCATGGCCCCAGATCGGGCAACAAACGGCAATACTGGCCTCGTTCTCCCTGCAGTTTCATACCCCTCACTAATTATAGTTTATGCTCCCAGCTCACACTCCCCCGCACTCCCGAACAATACCAACATTTGCCAATAAGTGCGAGTGCGCTGTGGTAATTTGAACTACATTCGGCCCGTTGTTTGCTGTAATTGGTAGAGCTTTGCTTTCCATTCGACATTGATACATTATGCCCATGCAATAATGAAACTGATATGGATTGATTTTCGATGCACACACTGGAGGCGATGTTTAAGGAGATGTCCACGCGAATAGAGTCGTGTTTTGTTAACCAAAAATTACTAAAAAGAGAGCAAATGAACAGATGAATATTATGTAAATGGGCTCATCCTTTCATCATTAATATTGTTGGATATATTTAATATCCATTTAGGAAAAAGACATTAAAAATTGAATATTTTGACGGCATTGTCACTCTGTCATCATCTAAGAATTAAGCGGGGAAGTGTCAGAAAGGAACTACCATCCGGCAGATGTTGTCAGCGGACAAGCTACAGCAGCAACTGCGATAAAACAGCAGCACAGCGCGCTCTCCTAATTGGATTTTGGGTTTTAAGCAAGCTTGTAATTCCATTTACACCGCCAGGAGGCCCACAAAACACACACTGAAGCAACACGAACAGCACCAGCAGCACCAGCAGCGCCAGCGGTGGGGCAAGAGCCATTTAAGTAAAATGTTAAGTGCTCTTGTTTTTGTTGTATTTGTTCAGCTGCCTCGGTGTTCCCCCGCGTGCCACTGGGGCACGAACAAAAAGGCGGATCTAAAAAGCATGCGACAGAAAGAAACAACAAAAAAATGTGAAATAAAGGAAGAATGACAGCGCCAACATTGACATGAAACACGCACCGAGCAGGCTGCAAAGAACATTGCTTGGCCGCTGAATTGGCGATTTTTTGTGTGTCTTTCCGCACTTACACATCCACAAGCACACAGATGGAGGCAGCGTGACCCGCAAAGTAGACAGCAGCAAAGGCAAATGGCAACCCAATAAAACAGACAACAGAATGTGCATGGGCGACTCGTAGTGGCACGGGGACTGCGACTGGAACAGACACCGACTCGGACCTCTAATGTGAATGGATAATGCCCGCTTGTCACGAGGTGTCTACAGGGGAGCGGGGAAGCGGGGAAGCAGAAGAGCGGGGAGACCTGGACATGCCATGCATTTTGTTTAGCTGTTTTCCAGTGTTTAAGCCAAGTTGGTTTTGTTTAAATATTTCAGCAATTTTAGCACCTTTTCATGGAATTCCCCCACAGGCCTGTTGTCCTCTGGTCAACGTGTTTATCGGAGCTTGAGCAAGGTTCCCTCGATAAATATTTAATTGCCATAGGAGAGGGAAATTCGACTAAATAAAATAGAGGATTTTCCCACTCGAACAAGTACGAAAATGTTTACCCGAGTGCAGCTGCATTTAATTTAAATGGCTCATGCATAGCTGACAAGAGTCAACAAATTGAGAATCGAGCTGAAATTTGTTGGCAAACACTTTCCCGATAGAATTAATAATAATTCATGACTCAATGTCTCATAATTAATGCAAGCCTTTAATCTAGTTAATTATGGGCTGGGATTAGCCGGAAGTCGGGCCAACTTTTAATGAGTTTCGCAGTCAGGCAGTTTCGAGTCTAGCTATATTTTAGAAAATAAGCCATAAGCAGCTTTTTGTACGAGGGATTAATATTAATTAAAGTTCGTTTTGAATTCCCTGGCGAGCTCCCATTTAACCCAAACCCAACAGTCACTTGGCATGTTTCCCTCCGGGCTTAATGGGAGGCAAGCCGCATTTCGGTCTGCGACAAATTTTCGCCAAACCAAAGCGAGGATTTGTAGCAGGAAATATTCAAACTGTACTCGTAATAGGGATATTTCTGTTTCTGTTTGCCCAGAAACTGTTTGTCTTTCGTGAAGATTTATTTTCTCCAATAATAAGCCAACGGCAATTGAGGAAACAGCCAAAACCCAACTTTGTCCAATCGATTGCGAATAGCAGACCAGAACAAACCCGAAAACAGGACGAAACCGCAAGACTTTGCTCTGACGGAAATTGAAAAATGGGCTTAGTTCTTATGGTCACCAGAGCCAAAGAGCCAGAGCCAGCAAGAAGCAAACGTAGAAGGCCAAAATGTAATGGCAATATCTTGGCAACCGCAACCCCATTTCTCATATCTCCGTGTCTTTTTGGCAGGACAAAAGTTTCTGCTTAAAAATTCCATTTACGAGCTTATTATCGTGGTTCATTTGTCACAATTTGTCGTTATTTGGTAAACCGCACAAAAGTACGAAACTTAACTACAGAAAACAGGGGAAAAAAAGGACAGAAAACCTGGCAATTATGGGACACTCTGTCGTGTCGGCCATTATGTAAGACTCAAATCAAAATGGAGCCGCAGTTGGCAGATGTTTTTGGACAGTAACATAGCAAAGTGATTATTAAAATGTAGATTTATGACAAAGACCCAGGCAGGTAATTGTGAAAGTTGGCTGACAAAGGCGACCGTTCCAGGTACTTCTCGTAAGAGTATTACAACTTTTTGTGCCTAATCCCATCTAAGTTTTATCACTCATTACGAAAAGTTGGACTCAGCAAAAGTTATTCCACGTTTTAGCATCCTTTTTGTAGGGCATTTAGAATTGCTCAGCATCCGAGGCTAGTCTAGTTTCTGAACATTACGAGCTCATTACGAGTGCGAGCATGTGCCACCGTCTGGAACACTACTCTTATGTGTGTATATTGTTTCTGACACAATTACTTAACAAACGTCAGAGATTTGTACTCTCGCTAATGGTCCTCAAGCCACTGCCCCACCACGCACGCTGTGCGCTGTCATATTTTGAGCTCCTTGCCTTGCATTCTTTTTCAGATAAATTTTGCATTGTGATGGAAATGTGGGTCAAGACCACAGTGAGACCAGTGGGCATGCACACGCACGCAGCGACACACGCAAAGTGGCAACACGTGTGTTGTGGCTGCTGTTGTGGCAACACACACACACGAAGTCTTTCCCTCTCTCTGGCAATAATCACAATGAAGGGCCCATGAAGGACAGGTGAAAAGTGCAGCATTGCCTGCTCATGATTGATTTCATTCGAGGCAGACCCCTTGGGGATCTGTGGCATTGTGGCACTAGAAGCTGCAAAGGAGCTTAATGGCTGTAGGCGGACACATAAAAGCGATGGTCGTGCCCAATGATGGAAGCTGATTATGTCTGGGGTGGGGTGTGGGGAGTGCCATAAAAACGAAGGCCAATCAAAGGTATAACAGCAGAGAGACCAAAAAGCTGCTAGCGTGACGGAACCCAAAAGTCTACAGTCCCATAGTCAGTCAATCAAGGCAACGTGACCGATGCCCCGAGGCTCGACACATGCAAAACAGTGTGCAAAAAAGCAAATAAGGTGTCTCCGACTCCCTCGCACCGATATGCAAAATGTGCAGCTGCAACAGTCACTGTGACATTTTACCAGAGAAAGAAAAGCAAACTCAATTTGTGTTCCCCCGACCAGGCAGCAAAAGTTGGAGAAGCAGAAGCAGCAGCAGAAACAGAAACAGAACCAGAAACATGCATGTTGCTGCCTGATGACTGATGGCAGGTTTTTGGAGACACCATTCCCTTGGATTTTGGGTCTTTGGGCATGGTCCTGTGACAGGACACGCAGTGTACGTGAGCGGCTTGCTGCACGGGCTACATGACCGTCGACAGCAGAAAATCTCTTAAATCCGAACAGGGTGCCTTGGAAAACGTTTTCGTTGCAAAATCACAAAACTTTGTCAACAGCAAGCGTGGCGATGGAAAAACTTGCAATGAAATTGAGACGATTTCAGTTGGAAGAATGTCGGAAGGCACAGCTGGGGACGGGCTGATTAGTGCCGAGTGCGAGCAAACATTTAGCCAGGCAGCTGGCCCAGTGACCCGTGTGTGCCACAGAATATCCATGGAATTACAAAGTCATTGGCACGTCTTGCTGCTATTTTTAAATATTTTATAAATAGACATACATATACATATGTATGTACATACATAAATGCAGTGGCAGCACGTGATGCCGGCCTGGGTCACGATGCGTATACGCCATGTGTAGGTAATTTGATAAAGGAGCACGGTTGCTTCACGGCTCCGACTACTTCCGGCTGGCATGGCCCTGCCAAATGCTTATCTTGGCCAAACTCCAATTATGCTTAACGAATTAACGCAAACCGTTCCCTCAGACAATATTTGCCAAGGGAAGTAGCAGTGCAAGTGGAGGGGAAGTATTCTACCTCAGCCCGCAGGCAGGCGCGCAGTTCAGCTGGGTAAATTGGCCATGGTGTGTTGGCACTCTTGTTGCTTTAGTGTTGAGCGAAATCGCAGCAAGGCCATGGGAAATGTAATCAGAAACGAAATTTTTAAATGAGAATTTTCTCAACATTTGCATAACTACACCAAAGCAATGGGGAACAAAACGGAGAAGAATGGAAAAAGCCAGCTGAGGATATGATGCAATCTTGTCGTCTACAAAGCAGCCAAAATGCACAGGCGCCTGGGAACCTAGGGAACCTATTCCTTCAGCCAGAACCGTACGTTTCCGTATGCAGAGAGAACTTTTACACAATTACTCACTAATTACATTGACCATCCACTTCGAAAAAGAAAGCTTACTAGATCCAAGAACTCTGGGACACGTAGGACGTGTGTCACGCGTGACTCGAACACAGAGCCACATGCTGCCTGATGCAGGGGCTGTGAGTGTTTCAAATGGAGCTTAATTCTGTGGTCTGTTCGCGTGCTTCCTTTCTCTCCTGCACTCCTGTCAGATTAAATATGCAGGAAATATGCGTCCCACTGCGTCCAGCGTTGCGTAGTCGTAACGTGATTAGCCCAGCGACGTGGCCGACACGCCATGTGGGGCGGAAAAGGAAGAGCTGACACAGGAACAGGAACAACGAATACCAAACACTCTGAAGAGCGCATGGGGAATAATTCTGCGTGTGATTTCGATTATTTTGCTTTTATACAAGCGCTCAGGGAGTCGTTGAAGATTTACTGCCTTTGTGGGCTACTCGCGCTACCCTCTCGCATTGAAACACAATCAAGTCTGCGGTATACCCCAAGGAGGAGCAGGAGCTATAAATAATACAGTTCTGGGCAGTACTGGGATAGAACATAGCGCTGAAACATTACAGAATTGTGAAAGCCAAAACATTTGTCTGGCACTTGCAACACACTCGTCCACTCTTCGCAGGCTAATTGAAAATAGTTTACAACGAATTGTGGCAATTGCTGGAGTACCATCCAAAAGTTGCAATTGGCCAAGGAGGAGGAACCCTCGACAAGTTTCTTGCAACTTTCATTGTAGTTTAGCCCAATTTTTGTTGTGTTTTGTGGCCACTTGACAGCAGTTGCAACACTCTTAACAAACACCCTTATTCGTTCTCTTTTTGTTTCATTCTCTTAGAGCTCTGCCATGCAGCACTGAAGATTCAGTCCACATTCCGTGGCCATTTGGCACGCAAACTGGTCAACAAGGATGCGCCCGAGGATGAGGACATCCAGGAGATAACCAAGAAGGTTGCCGAGGAATTGGACATAGATCTGACCGATCCGGAGTTGAACAAGGCCGCCACCAAGATCCAGGCCTCGTTCCGTGGCCACAAGACACGCAGGGACACCCAGCCCGAGTAAGGGAATCACAATTTGAATTTTGTTGGTCATGGCTTGAAAGAATGAAAGTCACTGAAAATAAATATACAAAAAATAGAAACAGAAACAGAAACAGAAACAGAAAAACAAACAGAAAAGCAAGCAAAAAAATTGGTAAATTGTAAATGTGCAAAAGGCCGTTCGAGACGAGGGCACACAATCGGAATCTATTAAGTGAATTGAATGTACGTTTAACTAAATGGAAAACCAAAGAAAATCTCATAATAATTATACAATACACATTAACATACTAATAAGTCGGACGTCGGGCAAAGGTTTGAATGATTTTTGCTTAGCTTTAAAGAGCTGGAAGGATTGTTTGAAGCATTGTTTAGAATATAGCATAGATTGTCATTATTTTGAAGCTTTTCTTGCTAGTTCAAAGTCTCTCAATTAATCGGATAACTGAGTTAATTAATATTTAATTAAATTTAATTTTGGTTTTCGAACTTAGGACATACTTACCAAAGCAAAACCCCAGAACAGTAACTAAACCTAAACTATAACTAACAAATAACAAAACGTTAAATGGCAAACCAGTTAAATTTGCAAAGTAAAAGTAATACTTAATGTTTAAACAAAACAAAGAAAAACAACAACAACAAAATGGTAATTAACAGGCACGATGTTCCATATAAAAATTTATTGTAGACAAATCGACAAATGCAAGGAAAATGCTGAACAAATTTTTGGGAAAACATTTTTCCGTTTTTGTCTGGCCAAAGCCAAAAGTCAAAGAAATTTAATTGTACCTACATGAAGATATATACATACATATATATATAAACATGAATTATAACCAAAGAAACTCGATGTTGTTTCACATTAGGGGTATCCGAGCAACAGGAAGCAGCTACGCTACGAGGAGACGTCAACACAATTTTTCAGCCTCTGTGCTCTACATACATACATACCTACATATGTATGTACATATGTATTTGTATGAAAACTGAGGCATAGATCAACCAAAGCAAATCGAAAGGCGATTACTAATCTGGTGGCACAATTTTTTCGTTTTTCTACCAAGTGTATTACCAATTTGTCTACTTAACAAAAGAGAAACAAATATAACCGAAACGAAGCCCAAGTAAAAAATAAGGCGGGAAAACTGAGCCACATATACTTGCGGGTATGTGTGTGTATGTACTTATATAACTATACAAACCAAATACAAGTATTAGAGCAAGTTGAATTGGAAAACTTTTAAGCTAAAGCCCAGAACTCCGAACTGGGAGCCTAAGCCACTAAATAAATGTTTAAAACTCAAATTAATTAATTTAAACTAACGGAGAGCATTGAAATTATATTAGAGATCAGCGTCAAATTCAAATAAATTGCATATGCAAACATTTACACATCTAAACAAGCAAAATGGGTAATGCAGATACAAATTTGTGGATAACTGACGGAAAACACAGGATAAAACAGATACAACAAATGACAGCATGCATATTATACAAGATGAGAAAACCAAAAACAAAATGTGTCCCAACTAAATTTTAATTGAGTAATAAAAGTAAATACATTAAAAGTAATAAATGCAACCATTTCAGTTGATCAGCTAACATACTCGTACCCTCTAGTATTCCAGCCACCTAGTAAGTAGAAGCTGATCTGCTCAACAGCTTACCATCATCATTGTCATTATCGCAGCCTGGCCAGTGTGGCATTAGTCCTCAAGCATCCTCCAGCGCGCGCAGCACATGGCCAACATTTAACGATTTTTTGTTGCCACCTCAAGAGCTCGTGAGCTTCTCCAGCACTGCAGTGGCTTCCTGCTGCTGCTGCTGCTGTTGCTGTTGCTGCTGCTGCTACTGTGGCTTGGCATTACGACTGCAACTGTCAGTTGTCAAGGACGTTTGCCCATTTTGAAGGGATCTGTTTGTGGTCTAAATATAGGCAAATTCCGGAGCACATTCTTGGCAAAATATTAATGCATCCATTTACAGTATATTGCGGTGTACCTAATGTAGTTAGGCGGAGGCATCAGACGTGGCAAGGTCAACTGTGGCAGCACACTCCGTCAGTAAGAGTTTCAGACTTTCTGATGGGCCCAGACCACTGTGCTGGGCTGACGGCTGACATGAACTTCACTGACAGTTTTAGCACAAGAAATTTTCATGACAATGACGAGAACTGCGATGGCGTTGACGACGAGGACGAGAACGAGAATGAGAACGAGAGCTACGAAGAGAATGATGCTGATGGTGAGGCCGACTCTGACAATGCTTGACCTAGATGGGGCCTGTGTGGAGGTTTCTAGTGGAGGTAAGTCCCGGGCAAAGGCAACCACTTGAGACATCAGAGGAAAGGAGTGGCAAAAGGACTTTCACAGCATTATCCCTCGTGCCAATGTTTACAGGCAGAGTCAAAGCCAACAAATATTTAAGTTCTCATGCAATCACACCCACACACACGAGAACGGGGGAGGTACCCCCAGGGACATGTATATCTACAATTCTGTAACGGAAAATTCCGTGAAAGATTCCCTTAAATCCGCGGAGAGTGCACCCTCAGAATGGACCAAGTGTAGGTGTGACTATGAAATTAAACTTGCCACCAAATAGAGAACGGAAAGGTAGATAGAGACGTGCACCCACTGATACAGTCCCAGCGGCACGTCGCCAGAGCAATTTGCATTCCATTGCAACGTCAAATTCGGATCCCAATCCTCTGGAAGCGCGTGGAACGTTTAAAGTGCTCGGAGCATTCAGCTGACTGCTTTTTTCCCAACTTGTTTTATGTGTCACTTCACGGCTCACAAATATTTCAGACGTTGAATTTATGCGTGGTTCCGTCTGTGCTGGTATCTATGCAAACGCTGGTTCTGGCTTTCGTTTTGGCCTCTGCCTCTGCTCTGACTCCTGGCCCTGTTCTGTGGCCTCTCTGTGCAACATGGCGTATGCGCAATTTATGAGGCTTGCTGAACAAAGCGTTGTGTAAGTGCTGGAGCAACAAGAGCAACGGCGGAGGGCCTTTCGTAATGGAGAGCATTTGCCGAGAGCATCGAGAGTGTCATGTAAGACCTGTGAGTGGGCAACAAATTTGCAACTTTTTGATGGCAGATTGCAATTTGCTTTTGATGGGTTCTCCATATATATTTTCAGTCGGAGACAGACTCTTCCAGCGCGTAAATAAAATCCAAACATCCCTTTTTATGGCACTTTCAGATTATCGACCGGCAGTGAATTCGTTGGTCTTGCGCTGGCAGCCTTTTAGCTCCTAATATGTTCAGCTCAAGGGAAATTCTACTGACAATTCGATTCAGTCAATGCACACAGCCACTGCTCTTCCACGATGCATCTGTGGGGTTGCACACGTGCACAGTTATCGCGCATTTGGAGTGAGTGGCAAGTGCCGCAGCCACAGCACCACCACTCCACGTGAAATTTCAATTTCTGGGACCACTTTCAGGTGGAACGGCAGACAGGCCACAGCGGGTGGGCCGCACCGGATGGCATATGAATCCGTGCCAAGTAAGCAACAGCATCACATCAAAAGAGCCGCCATTCCGGCTCTCGCTCTAGCTCTGGCTCCGGCTCCGGCTCTGTCTCCGGCATCTGCGTTAGCTGCTAATGTTCACACCTTTTGTGCGGAGTGCTGGCTGCTGGGTACTCGGAACGCATTCAAATTGGTAACTCTTGCTGCCACTTGGCACTTCCGACCGACACGTGGCAGTAGTCTGGGCAGCTGCATCTGCTGATTAGACATCCTGGGCACTCTGTGGAGTTTAGCCATCTGCATGCAGCAGTTTCGAATGAATTTCCCTTTATTATTCACAGAATTCTCCTCATCTTGATTGCCTTTTTCTTGACCAGAACCAGCGGCTTGCACCAACTGACTGGCAGAGCTAGCAGACATGGCTGTCAGGGTGAGTGTTCGTGTAATTTGTTGGCCAACTGCCAGGACGGTGGACAGGACTTTCCGCCCACAGTTTGACTGGCTGCAATTGCAGCCCGTAAACAAGTTGTTTACCATCATTTTGGTACTGTCCCTGTCCCTATCCACCGTCTCCAGTCTATTGATTGCGGTTGTTCATTATTGCCACCGCCAGACAGCTGCGGCCTGGGCGAAACATTGTTTTATCTCTGCTGAAAGTCTACGGAATCTACGACGATATGAAAGCAAAGAACGTAAAATATGAATACCATTGGTACTTACATACATCTATGTATGTCTATGAGCAGCTAAACCAATGCACTAATCATCATAGCCTGACCCTTTACCGTCACAGCCTACCCCTAAATTAATGTAATTTGAGTTATTATGTGACCGTAGACAGGGGCACATGACTGTGTCAGGCCGGAGAATAAACGTACTGTCCTCTGTGTTGCAGTGCGGAACGGAACGGAACGGAACGGAGGGTAGCTCCATCCTGCCCGGACCTGTCCACCTGTTCAGCTGTCTAACTGTCTACCGGTCTATAATTACACACACTACACACACTCAAACCAGAACGTGTGTGTAGAGCTGGGCGGAACATTAAATTTGCCACCCGATTATTCAATTTGCACGCGACAGGCGGAAATTTTGCATATAATAATAAAAGTAAAGCGGGCCCCAAACAAAAAATCGATGGCCATTCAGGATTTACCAACCACACGGTGTGCGTGTGTGTGTGTTTGTGTGTGTGCGTATCTTGTTTATATTTTGTTGCAGCTTCCGATATATTTGTATTTATGTGTTTTTCGTGCTGCATGAATGCATAAATGCAACAAAATGTGGCAGTATTTCACTGGAATCCCCTGGCAACGATTCACGATATACTTTATTTGATTTTTTTTCCAGTCAAACTGCTAACTGGCAATAGTAACCAATCAGAAATCAACATTCCAATGGGAAAACAAACTGTCGTTGATAATAATAATCGAGAGAGGCGAAGACGTAACGTAACCCTTTTCCCACTTCATTTGCGTTGGTGTCTGGAACTTAATAAAAGTTTTTGATTGAGGTGCAAATTGAGAGCAATGTCAGGATAAATTCAGCAATACTTTCCGCAAATTGACAATGGATTGAGGCAGGGACTAGCCCAAATGGAGTGCTGACAGAATTCTGAAGACCTTTGTTCCGAGAAACTCTTTGTTCGGCCCCAAGCACACACAAAAATAAAAGAAAAACCAACCAAATGGCATTTCATTTTTCATGTTTTCATGTTTTTATTTTCATTTTTTTCTGTGCGTTCCCTGTGAATCCTTTTATTCCGGAAAATGCTATAAATTATGTTTATGTTTTGGGGGGGTTTTGCTTGTGGCTTAGTCCAAAAATTAGTTGTCATTAGATTTAATAGTCTGGGCGCACCTTTTCTTGTGTGTAGCTATTAATGCGGCAGAGCCAAATGGACTCGTTGGGCTCATTATGTCCGATAAGATCGGGGATTACGGGTCGCTCTGACTACGAGCCCAAGTAGTATTTTTCACACTTTTTGGCCATAATGTTCCACTGCTTGCCCAGCGGACACTTTCTTCGACCACCGCGATGGACTATAATCAAAATCAATACCACAATCAGCTGAGAAAGTTTCATGGCGAGTGAGCCATTGGCCCAGTTGTCCCAACCCCCCAAACCATGTATTGATTAGTCAAGGCTTCTACCAGCTCCGCACCACTCCAGCGCGGCAGCTCAGCTCCCAGGCAGTTGTCTGTGTAACTGTAACTGTAACTGTGTGGTCACAACGCTCCAGAGCGCATTCCCAAGCGGTGATGAAGATGAAAAATGTGTCAGGCCAACACCTGCGGCAGTTCTGAGTGGAGGAAGCAATATAAACTGAAGCCAAAAGTGTAGCCACATAACATGATTAACCAATGGGGGCTGGGGATAGGCGAATATTTCACGATTAAAGTCTCCCACACAGTGGAACAGCTCTCGATGCGTATGCGTAATTTGCCTGAGGGCTTTTCCTAGATTTATCTGCATTTGTATACATTTATGCCGACATTTATGGCTTTGCTATGGTAATGAGTGGGGGTGCAGAGGTCTTATTTGATTGGACGGAAAAGGCCAGAGAGAGTATGTTTTTGTATTGCAAAACCAGCTGCGAAAGACCCTGAATAATAGCTCCAAAATTTGATTATATAATTTATGTGTCCAACCACAAAGTAGAGCACTTTCTGGCATAACTTCTCCGGAGTTGTCACGACCCCCAACTCATTCCACCGTTTGTCCTTCAACACTTACCATAATGTGGACACAGTGGAAAAATTGCAACAAAAACTCGTGCGTCAACGGGGGCGTATGCATGACATGCGCTTCAAAAACTTTGTCTGCCGCTGAAGCAAACGAAACTTTTAGGCCAACTTTATTGGGGAAAAACTCCCTGCTTAAACGCCGCATAGCTGAGTGTGTGGTTATCTTAACTTTATTGGGGAAAAGCACAATTTAAACTCTACACAGAGGTCTGAGGTCAAATGCGCAGGAATAAATTCAAATATTCGCCCAAATTGGCCAAATTCACGATGCCTTCTTCGTCTTCTTCATCGAGAATCTTCAGCAGAGCCCAAGTGCGAATCATTATGGAGCTGAAATTGGCTAGCACCAATATTTTGAAGACCAGAACTTTGGCAATTTCCAGAAACACATCACGCAGACTGTCGATCTCATAGTCTCTGATCAAAATAACTAGAGTCCAGCAGGTAATCAGCACACTTGGTATCCATTTAAAGAGGAATAACCCCATGTAGGGGATAATAAACATCAGTAGTCGATACGGAGAGGAGTGCCGCATATTATTCGTGTTACAATATTCATAGAAGCAGCTCCGAGAGAACAGGTAGAGGAAGATCGCTATCCCTGCCTCTACGCAGACTACGAATCCCCCATCCACCATGATGAAGATCAGAATCGTTTGTTTATGGCCCCAGAGCCCAGAGCTCTCCAAGCTCTTATTGACCGTGGGGACAACGTTGGCCGCTTGCAGCATTACCCACAGATAGGCAAATGACCACACCTGCCGCAACACAAGCATTATGCCGCGAGTGTACTTGTGTTCCACGTATTGATGATGCGGCATCTTAAGTTTTGAATCAACGGCTTTCAAGTTTTCGGGTTTCCAAAAATAGCTATGACTTTTATGATTAGTTTTTATCAGGCTACTAAGGTGGATTGCCCGCTCCTTTAAGTTTCTCTCACGATTGCTATTACGAAACATAATCCCCATCATAATCGCATTTAAACACCTTCGTGATGGTGAAAAACAACAACAAAAACAGCACACAATGGGGCATCTGTATGTCTCGGTAAAAGTCAATTAAATTTGCATAATTTCCATATTAATGGCACTTGATGGTTCCACAAAAGAAACACAAGACTCAACCGATTCAACTGTCACTCCTTTCTCCCTCTCTATCGTTCATTCAACCTCTCTCTCTCTCTCTCTCTCTCTCTCTCTCTCTCTCTCTATTTCAATGGTAGCCATGGGGATGGGATGGACTGTCACCCGACATTGTCGCTGTTTATGACAGTTCTGATTGAGGCCATCATTGGCAGTGTTAGCGACGATGCCCGGACTCGACTGGCATCCAGCAAATGGCCAGTTAGAATGCTGATTGCATGGGTTGCGGCCTCTGGTCTGACGGAGAAGTGGTTGCCATTGTGGAATGAAAGACCGAATGAAAGATGACTCCACACAGTTGCTGAAAGCTGCTGCAAAATGTCGTTTATGCGCAAGAAATGTCTTTTTGCTCTTAAGCTGGTGCACAAATTGCTATGCTAATAAATCGACAGACATGCGAGTACGGAGTGTGTGTATGTTGGAAGTATTCCACTTATAGATGCCTCGTTACAGGGTAGGGGTAATAAAGCAATCTATGGGATATCCGCCAGACAAACAGCCTGGCACATCATTTCTTACCCCCCCATCAGCAGGTGCAAGTGCAGGTGCAGAGGGCAATCGAGGAGGTATGACAAACATGTCTTATCAACATTTATGACACTTTTATGAGGCTCTCAGCCACACAGCCACAGGCACAGGCAAAGGCGTGTTAAATCCTGCCGTTAGTGGGAGGAAAAATCATTGAGGCGCAAAATGGAGCAATAATCTTGGCACAGTTTGAAAGTAAAAGTGTGTGGGATTGTGGCACAAATGGAGGGAGGCAGGGAGGTATGGATGTGTGTGTGCATAGCCCCTACAGTTTGTGAACGCTTTCCACCTTGCCCTGTCAGTTGGTCAATGCGGCCTTGGGCGCATTAAAGTCAGCTTAACACACCTTTTTACTTACATCCCCATTTATGTAGCAAATATGACAGGTACATAATGTATACATACATATATGTACATATGTATGCATGTATGTATGTATGTAAGAGCCCCTCCTGCACACAATCACATTGGATGGCTTATTTTGAACGACACAAAATAATTAAGTTTCCATATTGATGCCTTTACTGGGCTTCAGGTACAGGTTCTGGTTCTGGTTCTGGTCCCAGCTTCTACCACATCCACTCAACTCCATTAGCAGCATCATGATTAAAAACGATGATTGCACGCACACAGCTGGGTCCAGGTCCAGTTGGGAATAAATAGACTATCAGGGCTGAGGCAACAAAAAATGTATTTTGCGCCACCCAGACAGGGTGTTTGTTGCCTGTGTTGCTGTTGAGATGAAAAACGACAGCAATTATGAAGCGATGTGCTCTGAAAGAGCACCATTATCGTGGCAATCTCTACTAAATATGCTATTATCTTCAGTTTAAGGTTTCCTGTACACAAATAAATCTACTGATCGCACCCTGTTGATGGGCAACTTCCATTGACTGGCCATCGTCTGGCCATCCGTTTGCAGTGGGAGCCTGCGGGCCTTTAAATATTTGATATAGCAAATAATTTGATTGCAAATCTGTATTTGAGAAGATATTCAATATTGCGCTTAAAGTTTTAAAGGTGAAATGGTAAGTGCTGGCGCTCGCCTAATGAACTGAACATTTCCGTACGTAGTTTAATTTCCTCTGTGTATTCGATGGAGTCCCTTGGGTCTGTATCGGCCATTTATGGCATTCGTCTGGTAATCAATGTAATAATTGCAAATTCCTTGATTGCCATGCTGTTGCACTTTGCTCCTGACCCAGCTTTAATTATGTGGATGTGGAGCCCTCCACTAATGAGCCGCTCAGCACGTGGACTGGGCCCAAGCTGGAGATGGAACCTAATTAGCTGCTTGGCTGCTATATAGATGAGGTTTAATGATGCTGAATCGAAAGCTAAAGGTTAACGAATGGCAAACGATGGCCATTAAGGCAGGGGCAAGAAATAATGTCGGATCATTGGCAGGCAGTTGGCTAGCCTTCAGTTTCCCCCACCTGCAGATGCAATTGTTCCGGCTGGTAAGCAGTCCCCAAAGTACCATTATCCGTATCACACTTATCTCCCATGGGAACATAGGTACCAACATATGTAAATCCTCTGGGAGGATCTATTGCATAACTTGTCACAGATTCGTCGGCAATCTGAACAAACGCCGCGCTGCTTATGCTAATGTCTTTCTCTTGTCCCGAGGCCACACCCAGGCAGATAACCGCAAACACAAATCGTTCCTGTGGCAGCACCTTCAGCCGGGCTCAAATCAGAATCTCACACATTCCATGAAGGCACAACAAAAGGTCAGATGTCAAACAGGAAATATGCTAAGTATGGAAACGACTTACGAGGTGGCGCGAGTGTGGCCCTAAAATGTACATAGGTGAGAAGAAGAGTGAAGGGTGGACTGTAGACTGTAGACTGTGGCTTTCAAGGCTCCAGAGACAACCGAAGGCGCAAACACGAAACCTAATTGAATTTATGCTAATTAGCCAACCATGACTGGGGCATACAGCGTTAATTATGGCAGCCGAAGCATACGGGGCGGACGTTTGTGCAATGCCACACTGAATCAATTGTTGCCCAAATTTGCATAATGGCCATGAAGTCAGCCCCGAGACAGCAGGAGCAGCCAACTGGAGGAGCACTTTTAACCCACATTTTATCAATCAAAAATCGATGAAATCGATGGATGGGTACCTATCATAGCCGCGTCACTCCTAATTAGAGAGGGTTCCGCCGTTTTTCTGTAAATAAAACCCATCGAATTTACAGCTGATTGATTCTTCGACAGGAGTACAATCATGCCCTGCACTTTTGGCTGGTATCGACATGATTGCAGTTCTTTGAACCATCCTGGACATGTGCCCTTTAAACAGCCACCCGCTTTGTGAACCCTTCAATCATTTTTTTGTTTCATCATTTATTCATCTAGACATTTGGAATGTATTTTTTTCGCCCAGTTGGATCTGCGGCAGCCGCAACATTTTAATGGCATTTTTAGGCAGCGATGTGCGGTCCCGGAATAGCCCATTAAGTTGCTCCTCATCTGAGTGGATTCCGCTCTGACAAGGGATGGGTGGGCATCGGTTTGGAAGCGGTAACAGTTTCGAAATTCCTGTATTACTTTTTGGCAATGCTGCTTACAAAAAAGTCGTTCCCCTTTAATTGAAAGGGCATTTTTTATGTAGGTGTTTATCGTACGACCAAAGTGGTACGCTCTGGAAGCCTATGAACTGAATGAATATGGTTGGAATGTTGCCTTTAAGGTGCGCACCAGGTGCTCTGAATATTCAAAGAGATGAATATTAAAAGTTTGTGGGAAATAAAAACGGATATCTCAAAGGAATTGATTGTTACAATCCATACATATTCATATTCTTTAATTGGTTTTCATATTTGAACAGCATTGGCATTGGGCGGTAAAGTTTCTAACCGCCCTACACTTTCGGCTACCTCAATATTTCTCTAGTCCAACCCACACCCCATAATTACCCAACAATTCTGTTCGCTTTGCCTCAAAGAACAACAGAGAACTGTGCTAGGAACCTGGGAACAACGGGATTGGAGAGTAACAGTAATTTTAAATGCGCTCAAAGACGATGCGCGGACTCTCTCTCAATGTTGAGTCCAACAACCTTATGTCACAATGGGCCACGCCACTCACCGGTAACCCAGCAACCCAGAGACCTAGAAAGCAAAAGCTCCAAAAGCTTGCCAAGGCTTTGGAAATAGTGGGAAATCAGATGGTAAACGAACTACATACCAAAATCAAGCACAATTATAACGTTTCAGAATGGTTTTGGATTTTCTTGCGCATTGACTGTTTAGTTAAATAATAATTCTATAAATATATACACTGGTATATATGTACATACATTGATTTAAACAACCGTAAGCTTGCCGTGGTTATACTAAAAGATTATAAAACAATTGCTTTAAAGTTTAAACCTAACAGAAGGAGAGAGAATATCCCCGTATCAGTGCAAGTCGGAGTCATCCGAAGGAACTGGCTTCCGAGACAGATACAACACAACGGTGGTAGTCAGGGCGCTAACCAGGAATATGACATCGAACCAACGATGATAGAAGTTAAAGTGTAGATTGCCGAGTACCTCGGTGATGATCACCCGATACTCGGCGGGCATATTCATGCGCATCAGCAGCACCGAGGAGCAGAAATACATGCCCATGATCTGACCCAAGATCAGCACGATTATGTTGCTGGACTTACTCGATGAAATGCGATAAAAGAACTGCAAAACAGCAAAAGTTATAAAGAAAAATAAGCGCGTTTTGCTTGTATTACTTACCTTTGTGAGTGTTAGCAACAGGCCACGTATGGAGGTGACCACGATGCAGCCGACCAGCATAAATGAAATATGCTGGTTCCAAAAGGCAAAGTCTATGTCAAAGCCACACCAATGGATGGCAATCTCCAGGCCACGAGTAACGGGATCCTTGCGGCCCACTCTGTCGAATATGATGTTGATGCAACACTGCTCAGCGAAAGAAATAAATTAATAGAGAGACTATGATTTTGGTCGACCTACCATAAATATCTTATAGACGCAGTAGACACTGAAAAAGTGTCCAATCACATTAAAGTACTTTCCCTTCAGCGTTTGCGACCACCGCTGACGCTCTTCCATGTTTTTCAGCGAATTCAGCTCCAGGAAAACGGAGCGCAGTAGCTCCTCCAAGCCATAGACTTCTTGCTTCAATTGATTGATGTCTGGAAGTCACCAACGAAATAAATTTAAGCCCTTATTAATGGTCAAGGCATTCTCACCTTCTCCGCTGCTTGTGCGGTGCACTGCCGATGTTATCATTTCCCAGATTCTCGGCTTCGTGGTATGCTGCTTATTATGGTTGTAGGCAGCCATGGCAATGCGTCGCTTCTTGGCCACCAGCATATCCACGGTCAAAGCCAATCGACGCTCGAAACAGATGATGTCATTACGTGAAACGGGCCTGGCAAACAAATGAAATAAAAGGCATGTCACAATGATAAGAAACGATTTAGCGCAGTTAAAATTACTTGATGAAGTAGGTCATGCTGGTGTAGGGATAGTTCACGGCACCAAAGCCAGAGAGTATGGCCATTACGGTGACACCAATGACACTGATCCGAGAGACGCCCTGCTCAATTGTAAAGATTCCGTGGGATGCACTAAGCAGTGGAAATGGTTCACCAATACGCCAGAGGCCATAGAGAAAGACAAACCAGCAGATTGTCGTCAGTATTCTCACCAATTTGTCGGAAACTAAGGAAGAATTCACATTAAAGCGAAAAATACATACAAATATTGTGGTGAACTTACAGAAGGAAATGCTGTGTATCACAGAGTGGCAGATATAGATCGGTATCACAGCCGTCACCATAAACAGTAGCAATGTGAGACCCAAGCGCCAATGGAAGTACCGGGAACTGGACTCTAGAACGCCAATGATCTCGAATATAATCAACTCAAACATGGTCACCGACAGCGCGAAGGTGGCTGAGAAGATCAGCTGAACGGATATGTGGCGTATTTCATAGTGCTTGAAGAGTTCCTTGTTGAAAAACAACCATCCTCCGGCAAAAAACAGCATCTGTAAAAAAAAAACAATTGAAATTCCATTTGCTGACATCGACATGACATCTCCCGCCACTTGCCTGCGACACAAATACAATCACACAGTCGCCCAGGAATGCCATTTTTAGCCCTTGATCCCCTTTCAGCTCAGATATAGTAGTTATTTTTCAGGTCGCCCAGGTAATTCTCATTGCTTCGTTGGAATTTCGCTCTTAGAACATGAATATGCCAACATGCTGAAATATAAACAAAAGGTGCCGAATGCCTCCGATATGAATACATCGATAGGCGGCGGCGAAGAGTAGCAACTTTGGTGAGCCCAGTTCCAGCCGCTTACACTGGGAGCTCTAAACTAGTAATATAATCTGAAATTAATCATTTATTTATGTATAATTGTTAACTAAAATTGTTAAATAAATTAATTTACAAATCGCAGTTTGTAATGCAAGTCGTGAATAGAAATTTCACACAATGGAAGTGACTGCTATCGCTCATCTCTAATCGATAACAGTAAACAGCTGTTCACTTGACTACAATTGCAATAAATTAGAAAATTGCTTTTATTATTAGACAACTATTGCACACAATCCCGTTTAAATGCATGTTTAGATTATAAATACGTGTTTAATGCGTCAAATATCTGTGAGGGCAATAAAAGGACAGCGATGGCTTGCTATTACCGCCAGAACGAGGAGACGTCGGTGACAATACCAAAATACACGAATGAAACCTCCAGTGGCGGGGTCACCTACTATGACATCAAAGTGCGTATCGCAAAGGTGGAGTGGATGGTGGAGCGGCGCTATCGAGACTTTGCCCAGCTGCACGACAAGCTGGTGGAGGAGATAGCAATTAGCAAAAAGTTGCTGCCTCCAAAAAAGGTACGCCCCCTCAATGCTAAACATAACGCTTAACGAAAATCTATTCATGTGTCAATTTCGGTTGCAGCTTGTGGGTAATAAGCAGCCAGCGTTTCTGGAGCAGCGTCGAGAACAATTGGAAGGCTACTTGCAGGAGCTGCTCATCTATTTTCGCACGGAACTACCGCGTGCTCTGGCCGAGTTCCTGGATTTGAACAAATACGACATTATATATCTGCTGCAGGATCTTGCGAAGCTATTTTACGAGAGCGGTGATGCGCTGCTGAGCTCCAAAAAGGAATACAACCTGTCGGCATTGGAGGTGAGAAAATTGTCAGTTTTCATTACTTTATTTATACAAATACGTAGAGGATATATACTCGTTATACTTTTTTGGACGATCAGAAATGTCAAATTGTTTGTTAACTTCTTTAGTCAAGAGCTGGCCTTTGCAACTGCAAAAACTGGGCAGTCGCTGCGTCCTCATTCGAGGTGCCAAGTACTCCCTTGGCACCATCAATTGTCGCTATACCAACTTCTCTCCTGAGCTGGAGAAGACCCTGCAGTCGGAGATAAATTTTCAGAGCATCAAAGAACTCTCTAAGTATTCAGCCCGCCACATTAAATGGCAGCGCCGACAAGACCAGTCGGATCTGCAATATTTCAACTATTTGTTGCTGGATCCCCGCGTGACAAACAAGCTGCCGATTCGGGCCTCGCGAATGCACTGCATTGATATCTGGTTTACTTTTCTAAGGGCCATTTTCTATGTGGGCAAAGGCAAGGGCATCCGCCCATACGTCCACTTCATGCAAGCCGACAAACTACTGGGCAAGCCGGACAGCATCAAGCAGGCCAAAGATCCGAAACTAGCGTTAATTTTGTCCATTTGGGAGCAGAAACGCGGTGTTCTGCTGATGCGTGGCTTCCGCGGCATCTCCTCCACCGATGCGCAGACTCGCGAGGCCTCCATGATCAGTGCTCTGAGCATGAATCATTTAACCAATCGACGACTGGGTGCTTACTTCGGTCCGGCAAAGGACAAATTTACAGCAACGCAGAGGAAGCTTCTGGGAATTGCATTGCTCTATAAGCTAATGGGTCATTTCATTTCAAAGGAAGAGCGAGAAATTCATCCTCAGATACATAAATTGCCAGCTGCAAAGGCAGCCTAACATTCACACATAAACTATTACAGAAAAATATATATTAATATCTGCTTTATGCACAGGTCTTTGCCATTAGCGAGCGTCTGAGTCTTCCCTGTCCGCCAAACGTGGACCGTGGCGGAAAATACGACTTCTCGCACGTCCTGGACTTCTGCACCCAACTCGTGGCCTTGGTAGTGACGCCGGTGAAGGATAATGCCAGCTATGCGCAGGACTACAACACAGTGGACGTGCCCATTGGACGAAGCAACATCATACCGAATAGGCTCAACTTCAACCTGAATGCATTTCGAAATCTCAAAACCCTCAAATTCTCGGCCCTGTCCACGGAGAACATCGTGGACATTGAGCTGCTGAAGCCAACGTTGCAGACAATCTGTGTTCACAATACAACCATACAAAGCATAAGCCAGGTGCTGCTCTGCGATAACTTGCACAAACACTGCGATGTTCCGAGCCTCCTGCCTGAGACCTTCAGTCCAGCCACTCCAGCGAATGGCAGTGCCCTAATCAGCACAGATGCGTGGCAGGAGCTAACCGAACTCGACTTGACTGGCAATCTGCTCACCCAAATCGATGGCAGTGTGCGGACAGCACCTAAACTGCGTCGCCTCGTGCTCGAGCAGAATCGCATACGGGCTGTGCAAAATCTGGCCGAGCTGCCGCATCTGCAGCTGCTGTCTCTGTCGGGAAATCTTATAGCCGAGTGCGTGGACTGGCATCTGACGATGGGAAATCTTGTCACACTAAAGCTGGCCCAAAATAAGCTCAAGTCGTTGAAGGGCCTGCGCAAGCTGCTTTCATTGGTCAACCTGGACTTGAGCTGCAATCAGATTGAAGAGCTCGATGAGGTTGACTACGTGGCGAATCTTCCACTGCTGGAGGCCCTCAGGCTCACTGGCAATCCCCTGGCGGGCAGTGTGGGTGAGTTTGCTCATTGATTTTCTCCTTTTTGCTCTCCCATCGAACTTTTGAATTGTAACTTCTCCGTAGACTATCGGCCGCGAGTCTTGGCTCGTTTCCATGAGCGCGCCGTCGAGATTTCTCTGGACAATGAGCGGGGCAGTCAGCAGGAGTTGGACACGGCCCTAGTGCTCTCCGCTTTGCTGCTATCAAAGCAACGGCAACGCCATAAATGATATTCGCATAAGGTATTCGGCCCAATTCTAGAATTCCACAAATCTCTCCATGCGCGAAAGTATTCCAAACATCTAAATTTAATAGTAATAGTCTCTGTCTCTTGTAATTTTGTAACTGTTTCGTCTATTTCCGATGTGCAATATTTCAATCATCACCTGAAAATATAATTCGTATATCTTAATAAAGTTTATACCTGTAGGACAACGAAGGATTGAGCGCTTGACCCATTACCCCAGCACATTACGTTCCCAATTATTAGAAGCCGCAACCCTCCCTCATTGAGACTATTTCGAAGCAAGTGAATTATCCACACCACACCATCAGTGATAAGACCTAATCAGGGATGTTTATTTCTAATGAAACCAATTATTCGGTGCCTTAAAAGCCTGACCTCTGTGCTGCAAGGAATCACAACAGTACCAGTCCGCTATGTGCACAGTGCTTTTACTTGTGGTCCTGCTCTGTACTTCCTTCCGGCCGGAGCCCGTCGCAGGCGTCCACAACATGAGTTTAGTGAAGTCCGTTCTGGCCGTCATCTCCAGCCGAGAGCATTGGAAACATACGCCAATCTTCTTGGGACACAGGACAAAGGGGGATGATATCAACAGTCTGATAATTTGGCTACATCGAACCATGGAAGTGACAAGCCACATGGTGGATACATCCATTGCGGCGCACAAGCATAAGCCACTCGGCCAATACAACATGAACGCGGACAATGCCGTCGCTCTCTTCTTCTGTCACACCACCCAGGAACTCATTTGGTACCATCTCAACAGGAGTCTTCGAAGGATGCGCCCTGTTCGATTGATTGTCGCCTTGCCCAATGAACGAAGTGGGTCCTACAAAGCACTGAAGGCTCTTTTCCAGAAACTCTGGCTCTACCAGTTTCTCAATGTTCTGGTCTTGCACAACAACCAAATATACTCGTATACTCCTTATCCGGCTGTGCGCTTCTACAAAGTGAATATCTACTCGTACCCGCTGTTTCCACCGGCTACTAGGGACTTCCAGGGCTATGTTGTGTCCACTCCCGCGGAGAACGATGTACCGCGTGTGTTTCTTATCCGTGACCAGCGGACAGGGCAGCGACTGATACGCGGCTACGGCTATCGGACCTTTGTTGAGTTCCTGCACCGCCACAATGCCACACTGCAGGTGACAAATCCGAATCAGGATCTCGGCCCCACAAGCAATGTCAACATGAGCCGAATAATACAGCTGATAATGGACGGGCATTTGGAGATCTCCTTGCATCCGTATGTGGATGTGCCAGAGGATATGGGCGACTACAGCTATCCCCTGGTCGTCGCAAGGAATTGCCTGATTGTGCCCGTAAGGAACGAGATTCCGCGTCACATGTACCTCCTGCTGCCCCTCAACCGCTGGAGTTGGCTGCTTCTTCTCGGTGGAGTGTTCTACATAAGCGGCGTACTTTACTTTATTAATCCCGGACACGAGCATAGCAGCTGGCATGAACGCGTTGGCTTGAACTTTCTGGACGGTCTCAGCCGGATACTTTTCATCTGTTCTCCCACACGCGTACACCGCCCGTCTCTTCGCTATTTTATAGTCTCATTGCAGCTGACGGTCTTGGGATTTGTTCTGACCAGCTATTACAACATTCAGTTGGACAGCTTCCTGACGGCCTTGGTCGTGGGCAAGCAAGTGGAGAGCATGGAGGACCTGATCGACCAGCAACAGCAGGTTTTGGTGAAACACTACGAAGTCAGCACTTTTCTTCGCCACGTAGAGCCCCATCTAATCAATGGACTGTCCCGCCTGCTGGTGGGCGTGAATGCCAGTGAACAGGTCTCGGCCCTGCTCGGCTTCAATCGCAGCTACGCGTATCCCTTCACCCTGGAGCGCTGGGAGTTCTTCTCGTTGCAACAGCAGTACGCCTTCAAGCCGATCTTTCGCTTCTCCTCGGCTTGCCTGGGATCGCCCATCATTGGCTACCCAATGCGCAGCGACTGCCACCTGAAGGCATCTCTCAGCATGTTCATTATGAGAATTCAGGCCACAGGGCTACTGCAGCACTGGTTTGTCTCCGACTTCAACGATGCTATGCGCGCTGGCTATGTGCGCCTGCTGGACAATGTCCTGGGTTTCCAAGCCCTCGATGTGGACACCTTGCAGCTTGGCTGGTTTGTTCTCGGCGGCGGTTGGCTACTGTCCGTATTGGTTTTCGCATTTGAACACTTGAGGCTGAACACAGGCCACAAAACATAGATTGTGAACTCTGAACTTGATGCACTTCTTGCACTTCATGCTTCGTGCTCTTAAATTCTGAATTTCGTATGTGCTTGTAAAGGTTATCGTCTACTACCAACGCACTGATTGCACCACTTAAAACAATTACCAAACGAGAATAAAAGTGTGAGAGAACCCACCGCTGACAGCCCATTAGGGAGATTATTTTAACAAGATAATTACGAAATTTTCTACCACAAAGGAAAGTCACATTCTAAGGTGTTATAATTTTATTGATATTGTCTTTTATCCAAATTGTGTGTCAAGTTCAAGTGATTTCAGTTATGTGTGATACGAGTTGATCGAATTGCAGAGGAATTTCCTTCAAGCAATTGAGATTATTTCCATTATGTATTATTACTACTGCAAAATTAGATGCTAAAAACATAAAAGCCCTTGCCTAAATTATCTCAACTGGGTGTCTGCATGTTATAATATTCTTGTAGATACGATCCGAAAAGGACTTATGCTTGAATTATCTTAAATAAGTTTTGATAAACAAAAATCAAATGGTAAATACGATTTTTAAAAGCGAATCGTTAGTGTCTAGTAATTCTGCCAATGAAGTGTGTAGTCGCGGGACTTTAGTTTGCCTGGTGGCCTGTATCATTGGGGATGATGATGCTGCTGGGCATGGTAGTGCTGCTGCTCGGCAGCGGCCACCGCATCGAACATGGGCGTGTGCACCTCGCCCAGAAACTGGGGCGTGGGCGGTGCATTGGGCTCGGACAGCTCCCCGATTAGTGGCATGTCGATGTCGGTGGATATGGCGCCTTGGCCATATCCCAGTCCATAGGACTGCTGCTGCTGCTGGTGCTGCTGAACCACGGACACTTGAGCGTAGTCGGTGGGTGCCTGTACCTGATGCTGGGTGTCTATCAGTACCGGGGCTGCTTCCATTTCCCCAAACTGAATTGGAGCAGGCAAACTCTGTTGCACGGGTAGGACCGGCACTGGTTCGGGGTCCACAGGCGCGGACAAGTAGTTCTGCTGCAGCTCTGTCTGAGGCTCCACGAGGTCTTGCTGCTGTTCTGGCTGCTGGACCTCCATTGGCTGTTGCTGCTGCTCCAGTTGTTGCTCCCCTGGCGCCTGCAACAATTCGCTGTGATCATCAGTGGCATCGTCCGCAGCCTCACTTATATCTGCGCCCTCGCCGGACGTGTCGCCATCGCGCCGAACCAAACCCAACATGTCCAGCATATTGCGCTTCACGGCATTCTCATTGGCCGCCTCGAGACTGGCGTAGCAGGTGCTCAGGCCACAGTTGGCCAAATGCTGCGCCATCTTGTTGCCATTGCTGGTAGCGAAGCCGCAGATACAGTGCATCTCCTGCGGCAGATTTACCTCCATTGCATCCACGAAGTTTCCATTGCAGTCCACGCCGTGCCGGAACTGTGCCCGCTCGCAACATGTCTGATAATTGCACTTCAGGCAGTGCAGCCACCCGCTGTAACGAACGAAGGGAGACGATTAAAGCATTTAATTCCAGGCCACACAAGATTGGGAGATGTGGGAGTTACGTACGTGTAGTGCGTCTCCTCGCTGGTGAAGTCGGTGTTGCACTCGGCACAGGTCTTGCCCTCGAGGAAGGCAAAGAAAATTGGTCGCTTGTTGGTGGAGAAGGGAGCCGGCTCCTTGTGATGTGTGCGCACCTTCGGTGGTGGAATCAGCAGCGAGTTGTTGAGCAACAGTCGCACCGGCTTGTTGGTCTTGGTCATGCTGACATGGTGCTGAACCGAATGCTGCTTCAAATCTCCTCTTTCCAGGAAGTTGAGCGAGCACTTCTGGCAGCGCAACGATGGCTCCCCCCGCTTATTAACATGATCATTCAAGTGCAGGAAGTAGTTTTCGATGCGCAACACGTTGACAGCGCCGCGAATGGAAAAGTAGAATATCTAAAAGAGAGAGGAGAACTATTAAATATTTTATTCGACAAGTTATTTATGAAAGGAACTTACGTCCAAGCAGTAGGGACACTGCAGGAAGTTCTGGTTCTTGTGATCGTCGTAGAAATGCCGGACAAGATCGCGATGGGACGACGAGCGGTAGCTGCAGGACTGGCACCAATACGGCAGCTCCAGGGTGCTGTGGACCCTCTGTAGATGGGCCGTCAGCAAATGCAAAGAGTTGTGCCGCTGCTGGCAAATGAGGCAATAGTAGGAGGGTGAACCCTCCGTCTTGGTCTCGGTGGGATGCATGATCTGGTTATGCTTGGCCAGCACCGACTCCGTGGGATGCTTCTCCAGGCAGAACAGACACTGGAACTGATGTTGCTTGCCCTCGGGCGAGATGTGGGACACCAAATGCGTTTGCAGCTTCTCATTCGAGTCAAAGGATTCGCTCAGGCAAATCGGGCAGTCTACTGTCTTGGTAAGCTCATTGGGATTAGCCCTGGGCGAGTTGTATGGAAATTGCTCAAAGTATTCATCCAATCCATCGCTTATCCCGTAGTACAGTTCCTCCAGTCCCTTGAGGTCGTCCTCCTCTTTCTTGACCACCACTGGAATTTTCTCCTCTTTTTCCTTTGGCTTCTTGGCCGATGATTTAGTCACCGTTGCTGAAGGTGCGACTGGCTTTGAGGGCGTGTGCTTGGCTGAGCTCTTGCCTGGTGGTCTTCCCGGTCCCTTTGTAGCTGGTTGCGGTGGTGGCGGCGTGTTCACCGCACGTCTCTTGGTACCAGCTGGCAATATCTCCCTCTCAATGTCCTTCTCTTTCTTTTCCTTCTTGGGTGTCTTGGAGCTGTTGTAATCCGCATCGTTAATCGCTGCACACAGATAAAGAGTAAGGGTAAGGATAAAGATAAGGGTAAATTATCAGTTGATCAAACTCCTCCTGCCACTCTCAATATCACATAAAACTTAGCTCGTGGCTGGAGCCACATTAAAAATAAACTCTATGCGTTTTATCACTCCAAATCATAAATAAATCAAATAAAAACATTGTTTTGCCAAGGCTTTCCATTTCTTAAGTTTTTGGGCAATTTTATTTAGTGTTTTTCGTTTAGTTGACTGCTGTTTAAAATAAGTTAACATGAAAGATGCCAGAAAGTGAGTAGGTGTTGGGTTTTATGCGAGTATCAAGATCAAAAACCAACTCTTCCTGAGCTCAAGACTAGGCGACAATAATTACAAAAAAAAATCAAAAATGGGCGCAAAACACTTGACTTTGAAGAAGGGGTCCGAGCTCTCCAATGCAATAACATTTTTCCAGACAATGGAAAAATATTATTGAATTCAATAGGAGCCGAGCCGAGCTGACCACTGTTCGACACTGTTTACGTGTAGCGGCAGGGCAGCAGCAAGAGATAGGGCCATGCCGGCGACCACTGCTTTGGAGTGACACAACGCATTTACTTAGAATTATTCTATTCAGGGACTCGTATTAAAGTCGAGACGATTGAACACTACGAAACTACTAACGTTTCTTGAGGCGCTTGGGTGCCGCATTGGCCGGAGTCTCCTTGTAGTTGGCTGGCAGTACGCTCCAATCTTTGAAAGGGTTAGTTGCCACCTGAACGGAACAAGAGATCGATCAGAAATGTGTTAGTGCCAGCCAAATGTTTTCACTTTTCTTACCTGATACAGGCGCTGGGTGATTGTCTCCGTGGTAGTGACTCTCGTCTGCTCGGCTATGTGTATTATAATGTTATTGAAGGCCTGCAGGGCATACGTGCCAAAAGATTCACGCCACACAAGCTCGTCCAGGAATTGCTGGATCATCTGACGCGACAGCAGGGACAATGTGTTCTGGAACATGCGAGGAACAATTCTACGCAAATACTCCATCACCGCCGAGTTGTTGTGCTTGGCCGTGTTGTCTGTGGCCGCTGCCTGGACAATATTTTTGAATCCCAAGCTAAACAGGGTGATCTTGTCGACCGTCAGGTCGATGCAAATGGTGCTGTCTTTGTGGACCCAGCGCGAAAGCGGCTCAAGTATGCCCTGGAAGCGTTTCTTGTAATTGCGATCACCATCAATAATCGGCTCCACTGCGCGCAAACGGATTGATTTCTCTGCATAGTCGTAGACACCTAGCACTTCGACCTTAACCTGACGTTGAGCTCCATCCTGCGAGGTGGTTCCCAGTGATATGACACCCACCTGCGAAGAACATCAAACAGTGAGTGGACATAAATAGATTTGGGGAACAATTTTGTACAGTACCTCAACAAACTTGCCGGGACCTCCCAACTTCTTGCACTTCTGATGCACGGCCAAGGTGCAAATGGCTCGCAGCCAGGTGTAGATGCCCTTTATGTACACACTGTCCACCTTGACCCACTGGACCACATTCTGAATGCTGGTCTGGCAGGCCCAATGGTAGATGAGCTTTAGAAGAAACGTGGGCGGATGCGAAGCTCCCTCAAATATTGAATTATTGAATACCGAAACAAAGCGATATGGACAACAGTCACTGATCCACACATAGCCTCCGGTATAGGGGAATTTCGAGACATCCGAGTATATTCCTGAGGGAGAATTGATAGTGAGAAGAGTTTATGGTGTTGATTGATCCTCTACATACCTAATTTCAGTTCGCTATTTCGATGATTTATGCAATTCTGCTGGGACCTGAGAAGACCCTCCTGGAGCAGCCACTCGCAAAACTTGTTCGGGGTCAGCATGAGAACCAGTTTGACCTTGGAGTCCAGTTTGCTGCGAGTTGCAGCCATGTCTTTGATCTTGAGGAACGGTTTGGCCAGCACCACCAGCGAGGGATATGTTTTCCCCTGCATTTTGGAGTCCTTGCCATCCTTGACGTCTTTTGAATCTTTACTCTCGTCAGTGCTGCCCACAACTAGACCTCCCACCGAGTTGACCTCAGCAGGGCGATAGTTCTTAGGAGGAGATTCACCAGTCGAGTCTTTTGAAGATTTGCCACTTGAGCTACTTTTACTACCCTTCGGTTGGGGCGATGACTTGCCAGGAGATGACGCAGAGGCGGCTGATGATTTTTTGCCAAGCTTCGGAGACGTTCCAGCAGCCGCTTTTTTACCCGCGGACAAAGCTAACCTCTTCGCCAACGGAACATCATCATCCCCGTCGTCAGATGACTCCAAATAGGCAATATTTGACGACTGTTTCGGTCGCCCACGTCCTCTGCCCGAGGAGCCAGCAACCGGTGTAGAAGACTGAGGCGGTTCGACCGGCTTCGGCGGCTTCTTAGGCAATGTGGCCTCTTTCAGCTCCTGCAGGACCTTTCCCTTGAACGAATAAGCCTGAAACACTTGGCCATTGAACAGCTCCTTTCCTTCATTCGCGCTCACGGCACTCTTGAGCGCATTTTTCACGGCATAATGCTCGCTGGTGATTTTGTCATAGTACGCCAACTGCGCCTCCGACAATTCCTCCACCCAGACCTCCATATCGAGTGAAATGTCACTTTTCGTTACACGCGTCATCTTGGGGAATTGATAGCCCGACCACTGGCCAATATTTGGCGTTTTTTAAATCAATTTTATGCGAAAAGAAATTATTTTCTGTATTTGATTAGGTTTTTCGTCGTGGGTGTACCTGCGGAAGTGTGACCGCGGATTTATGCGCATGACCCTCAAAAATATACCAAAATATACCGAAAAGTGTGAAAATCGAAATCGAAATCGAAATGGGTGTCAAACAGTGTTATATTTTGCGAATTTTTATGAGATTGAATTTGAATTCTAGCGATCTATGACTATGAATGTTATCTGACTACCGTTGTTTTGCTTGTGTTACGTCATGGCAAATTATCGCTAATTGATAAATAATTTATGATCAACTTATCAAGTATGAATCAGTAATTAAACCCCATTGATTAAATAAGCAGCTGTGGGAAGTGTTTTGTTGTTTAGAAAACTACTCGTAATTATCACAATCATGAGTTTTATTTGCTACACATGCTTACGCATTCTTTATGTCATTGAGCACTCGGTCATAAAGTATTTCCTTGACATTCAGGCCCCACAAGAAGTCCAAGTGATTCCACTTAGTCTCGGGTAGGCGATAGGCGCTCCTCAACGAATTCGGATCCATCACGTAGCGAAGACGATCGACATCGATTAAGCTGGCAAAGTAGTCATTGTCGCTGTAGTAGAGGTATGTGGGAACATTGATGCCAGCCACATCATAGTCTGGGGCAATCTTGGAGCCGTACTCCTTCTTGTTGCGGGTCGAGCCGTAGTCGAACTGTCGGAAATATCCCGAATTGTACTCCTGCAGATAGTGGAAGATCTGGTTCACCGAACAGCCCGCAGGTGTGGTGGCCATAATATCCGGTATCATTGACTCGTTCAGATACGGCGAGTCCCAGCCACCCAGCAGGAGGAGGCTGTTTGTGCAGATCACTTGGGATATGGCCTGATCGCTGCACAAGAGACCGCCCAGCAAATTCATGAGTTGGGTGTTGGGCAAGAACTCCGCACTGCCGAACAACTCAACAAAGGCATTTGGCTGTCCCAACAGGGGTCCTCCAACGACGGCCAGGGGACTCTCCATGTGCTCCATCCAGGCGACGGGCGCCAGGAGATGGGCCGAGCGTATGCGACTCTTGAATCGGGGAATCATGGAGTTGAGCACGAAGAATGAGGTCGTGCCCTGGGAGTGACCCACGTACGAAAGTTGATCAGCGCCCGTGGTGTACAGGACGTAGTCCATCATTGCGGGCAGATCGTAGATGCCAATGTCATGCCACTCGAAGTTCCAGAAGGGCTGCAGCAGCGGTGTTTTGGTGGCATGTTTCTTCGAGTAGGTGTTGCCACGAGCATTGCCCATCCAGACATCATAGCCAGCCTCCGAGAGCAGGTAGGCCAGGCCACTGTGTGTGCCGCCCAAGACCCAGTCGGAGGACGAGCACAGCAGACCGTGCATGAGGAAGACAACAGGGCGAACGCCATCATAGCCGGTGTTCTTAGAGTAGGGAATGCGGTGCATGGTCAGGATGTACCCGTCCGATGTCTGAACCGTATGCTCCTGAATCTCATAGCCTTGTCCCCTCACCAGAGTCAGCTGAATAACAATAATCGTAATTTAAATATTTTAAAATGTTGGGAAATGATTTATCCTTACCGTTGTCACAGAGCTCGCTCGGCCAGCATCGGCGGGCAAGGCTGAGGCTCTGACTAGGCCTAGACATAGGAGACCCACAAGAATTTGAGGCACCATCATTTTGGATCACAGGTGCAGGTAATTTAACTACTGGTGTGGCCTCTCCTGCCTTTTATATACCCCCAAGGAACATCTGATAAGGAGCGCTAGATTTGCCGAAACATATTTATGGCTGGCTATTTTCGTATAGAAACGTCGTTCAATTCATCAAGACTGATAGGTCGTTTGGAAAATACAGGAGCGATTTGCCAGAAGCGATAATAGAGGTGGCTTTTAGTCTCACGATAAGTGAGTGCTGCTATCATTCTGTGAATCTTGATAGCTACGCTGCTGATGGGGCTTCGTGTAATATGATTACATTTTCAGGAAGTTCAACCAAGGTTAACTTAGTTTAATTAACGGCTTATATGTTAATTATATGTTCTGATTCCTGATCTAAAAAAAAACATCTGGAATGGAATGTAATCAAAGAAGCACCCAAAAATGTGATATTTCTTTATTGTGCAGCTTTCGCGCCATGTTTTAATTTTCGATAAGTAAAGGAGGTCTAAATGAGTCAACCAACACTTTTTCAAGGTATATTTTGAAAATGAGATGGTATATTTCAGTTTACTACCAAGAATCATACGGTATATTCAATGCATAAATACGCAGTCACACCCTTCATCAATTTACAAAATAAATGTTTAAATTTTCCTTAATTTTTATATAAAAGAGACATAGCAAAATGCGTGAACGGGACAGACACGATAGGGAAAGAGAACGTGATAGGGAGAGAGATCGGGAACGCGACAAGGAACGCGAGCGTCGCTACCACTCCAAGTCGCCCAGCAGGAGCAGCCGGCAAAGCTCCAAGCCCAAAAAGAAGAAGTCAAAGAAATCTAAAAAGTACTACAGACGTAGTCGTAGCAGCAGCCGCAGCACGTCGCGCAGCTCATCGCCACGCAGTCCAAGCAGCTCCCGCAGCCGGCACAGCAAGAGTCGCAGTCGGGACTATAACAAATCTCGCTCTGCCTCCCAACGCACAACCAGAGCACCAAGCTCGGAGAGCAATTCTCGATCAACGCCTGTCAGTAGCAACGTAAAGGGTATCGATCTGCTCGACTCCAAAGTGCAAAAGGCCTTGGAAAAGATAGACGAGGACACTTTCAAGCCGTCTGTTTTCTTCAGCACCAAAGATCGTGAGGCCCCAGAGAAGGTTATCATAGATCTGAAAAACGAAACGGTGACTGTGCCGAAACCAGTCCCAGTCCCGGTCCAAACCGAAGATGTAATATTCCATCCCAGCGTAAGTAGTATTTTTCGGCTATAGCTCTAGTTCTCTTCTCACAATCATGTATCTTTCAGTTCCTTGGCAATCCGGATCTTAAGACAGAGAAATGGATTCGCAAACTTTACGTATATCGCCAAAAGTACATCCAGGAAGTAGAATAGTAGAGTTTACAATCTGTATTTAAGAAACATAAAACTTATGCTTAGAATATATCGCTGCCTGTTCGTCGCGCACGTAGCAATGCCTCCGATGAAGTAAGTTGCTCGTTATCCGAGGGTTCCTTGGCACTGCCATCTGCCTGGAGGCTGCCCGCCTTGAAATCTTCAATAATCTTTTTCGAATAGACGGCGTTGAACAAGTCCAGGCTGGTGAACTCAGATTGCACTACATCCGGTGCTTTGTAGGACACATACGGCTTCAGTTTGCAGTCGGTTAGATCGGGCACAATAATGTCGGGAATCTTCTCGGCTATCTCCACAAATTTTCCATCAACCATAATGCCTGTGTCGCGCACGCCCCGCTTGTCAATGGCCACCGGCGGATTGGCCATCGTCTTCTGGGCCTCCTTAACCACGCGAGTGCCTCGCTTCCCGTGCACGTTAAATTTCCGAAAGTTCCGTTTTCCATCCAAGACAGCAGACGTGCAGATGGCTCTCTGCGGGCACTTGAGTGCCGCTGGCACTACCAGTTTAATACAATTTTGCATTGTTTCTTATGTTTTGGGGAAAACTCGAGTTGGTTAAATAACAAATTCAATCAGCTGTTAAATGCGCGAGCTGCCAATCTATTTTTTATTTCGAGCTGTAGGGCTGCATTAGCATCGATACATCAAAATGGTCACAAAATAAAATATTTTATTATTCTTATTTGCATATTCTAATTTTTTGGATTAAAAAACCACAAAAATTCAATGTACAAAGAGAGCGCATCTGAGGACTGCAATTTAAACTTAATCTGAAAACATAACAGGTTTTTCAAGTGTCACCAAATATAAAATATCAAAAAAATATCGCAGAAAAATAGCAATATAGTGATATTTTGGCAAAAAAATATATCACGATATAAATATATTTTTATTTTAAAAAAATATCGATATATTGATATTTTTATATATTTTTGACGAACCCTACTGGCTGTCATCACTATTTAGAAATATTATAAAGTTCGCGGCTAGTGGATGCGCGCGGCTGCCAAAACTTTCAAACTGTTGAAAAACGCCGGCGCGTGTGATACTAGGTTGACAGTTTGCTGGTCTGAATTTTTAATGCGAGAATAAATCGCATTTTTTATGAGAAAGTCCGCCGCGTCGCTGAACTTCACTTGCACGGTCGTGTGTGCGCCAAACGAATTCCGACAAAGTAAACAACTTTTTGTGTAATCAAGAAACAACCACCCACCATGCTGCCGCTGCAGGAGCCAGTGCAGCAGCCAGAGCCACAACCCCA
This sequence comes from Drosophila subobscura, assembly GCF_008121235.1. Lineage (NCBI taxonomy): Eukaryota > Metazoa > Arthropoda > Insecta > Diptera > Drosophilidae > Drosophila > Drosophila subobscura. Next base: position 7,472,576 of record NC_048531.1, read on the forward strand.
GACCTTTAATTGGCAACTGGAGGATTACGCCTACTTTCGTAAATGTGGAGAACTTACCACATCGCCGGATGTGCAGAGCTTTGGCTTCAATTGCGCCTTTTGCCCTGCAATTTGCTTGCAGTTCTCGGTGTTTATGGATCACATTCGCGGCCAGCATATTCAGGAAATGAGACGACGGTACGAGGACTGCGAGGATACAATCGAACAAACAACCCAAACAGATTTAATGATAATGGAAATGGACTGCCATGACATATTCCAACTGGAAGACCAAGACCAGACAACCACAGCCAGCAAAGGCACGAAGGAATCGAATTTGAATGGAATGGAGATGGAGAAGGAGACGGAGGAAACCACGACAGACACGCAACGCCTGGCGGTGATAGACATGGACATTCAGTTAATGAATATCGTCGCGGCGACCCCCACAATGCAGCTATCCCATGCAGTGGGAGCACCCGAAATAGATTTGGTTTATGTTATGGAAAATCCATTGCCACCCTCGCCGCCGCCTTCCGCGGACATTTTGGGTGACGGGAAGACCTGCCTGCAGGCACTGGATCCATTTGAAGTGCTTCATGAAGTGGTAGACATGGTCACGCCCACACCGACGCTCTCACCTTTGGCTGTTGAGATTGGTGTTGCGGCTGGCGCTAGCGTTGGGGTCGCTCCACTTCCACCGCCGCGATACGAAACACGACGCGTGGTAAGTTAATCGCTGATTCCTTCTGTACATTCGCTCACCCGCTCTGCGTCATTTCGCTGCCCCTCTTTCTACAGTAAACGCTCTAACGTCAGCGCCCCAGCGAGTTGTTGGCTCTTCCAATTACCACAGTAGTTCGCGCTCGGGGTGATTCACTGTCGTTTCCCCTTTTTCTTTTTATTAGATTTTGTAATGCAAAAATGGTTTTCCGCCGCTGTCAAGAGGTAGAAGAAGGGCTGAAGGCTGAAGGCAGTTCCGGAGGAAGCTTAACCTGGTCACTTGACCTTCAAAATAACGGCGCAATGGCACACAACAAAATATTGAGAAAAAGTGTGTCGCTTCTTCGCCCTGTCCGCGCGCTCTCTCTCTCTCTCTATACGTCGCTCCCTCGTGGTTCTCCTTTGTTTTTTGTCTTCCCCTTTAAGTCCCGTTGCTATCCACGGCCCTATGTTTTCAACTGTTTTGTTGTGGTGCTGGTGGAAGCACATAGGGAGAGAGAGACGTTTTGTCAGTTCGTCAGAGACGTTGCTATTTTTGTTGTTCCGTTTGCATACCCTTGGATAGAGTATTATCATTTTGAACAGAGGTTTGCAACGCAAAGAGGTATTCTTCATCATGTCCGTTCATCTGTTGTGTTAATACACTAATACTGTCATATTTGCTTCACACAGAACCATCAGCAAGACAATTTGACGCCTCTATGTAAGGCTATATAAAGGCTATAAGTTATAGATTTGCAAGGGTATCAAAAACTCGGAATCCAATATTTTGACTTTTGTGCTTCTTCTCCCGTCAACGCGACGCAATTTTTCAGTTTCTTTTCATCTTTGGTTTCCAATTTTGTTTTGTTTTTGTGGACATGGAAATTCTATAGAAAACACAACAATAACTTTTTTGTGCATACATATTTACATACATACATATGTATGTATGAATGTACATACACATGTATCTCGTTCATAGGATCTGTGCAATTTCAGTAAGGATGGGCATTAATAAATATATGTACATACATACATATGTACATATGTACATATATATACATATCTAGACTCAAAATGTGGGACACAAGCATTTCAGCATTTTATTTTGGAAAACTTTACAGTATATTTTCGGTTTTGTTGTGGCACTTTCTTTGTTGTGGATTTTCAAAAATAAAAAGCTATTAAACGATATTTAACGAAATTTGTGGACAGTGTCAGCCTATAAATATGTACACTCATAGATACCGAACTGGTTCAATTTGGATCTATCGTATAATGTGTGTACATATGTACATACTTATGTATGTACATACATACGTACGTTTCTAAGTAGAATTCGTACCCGTAAATGGGCATAGAACTTTTATGTGTGCGTAATATGAGAGTATTTCTCTACTTCGCTACTTCTCAAGCAACCCTCCCTATAGTTAATTGCTTTCTCTGTTCTGGCAAACACTTCAGGCCATGATGTACATATGTAGATGCTTGTCAATAATGGCGGTGATAATCGGCCTTTAAAATATCAGACCATAGATTGGTCTATCAATTTGACGTACAGAAATCTCAAGAGTTTTCCCTCTTCCAGATAAATATAGACCAGAGACATGGGACATGGGCCACTGCATTGACGCAATCTAAATGTCAGCGACTAATAATTCAGCACTTGGTCTGATTTTAATTAGATTGGTGGGAAAACGCTACGTATAATTGGAGGGAATACATACAGCATTGAATGCAGTTCTCGTCACATAAAAAAAAAAAATATTCGAACTCGAATGTTTTATTATTATTATCGCATAACCGATATCCGGGCTAGGCCATTGGAAGGGTCTGGGGGCGGGGACAGAACAACAGAACTCTCTGTGAAATGTGAATGTGAATGCTGATAAAAATCATTTTCTATTTGCCCCTAGAAACCCGGCTACACGACACTTTCAATAGAAATTATGGGTAATTTTTGTTTATTTTCGTTTTTTTTACGAGTATTTTGCTATTATCAACATTGGGCAAGTCTGTCGGGCGAGGCGAGCATTATCTAGACCACAAAGAGGTAAACAAATAGGGAAAAATTATCTAAGCTTCGATTTGGTAAGCGTTTTTCGAGACGCCCTGCACATTGGGGCGAATGCTATTGGTAGAAAAGTAAAATCTTAGGATATATTTCTTGCGTAGAACCTGATTTTCCATTTTTCTTACGTTTGAAATCTGTTTTTCCATGAAATCAGTCTGTGTCTTGCCTAATTATGATATATTCCTGGGCATCTCTAAGTGAATAAACGATGGCGATGAGACAATGACGCGCGTCTCTCCAGCCACTTTGAGTAATTTAACATTTGCTCGAACGAACGAACGATCGATCGATCGATCGCCTCGACCGATCATTGCCCCAGACAACCCAATCAGTCCTCCTCTCTGACTTCCAGTGCCTCTTTGTCACATTTGGCGCGATATTGCCGCCTTCGTGTTGGAGGTAATAAAATAATTGTCGATTTCTGTCGATATTGTTAGCTGTTCAAAATGGCTTAGAGATAAGACGGCTCAAAGACGGCGAAAGCGCTGCAAAACCCCTAACTAAGGAGGTTTTAATGTTCATTTAAACACTTGTAAATTGGAATTTTTAGAGCACCTGCCATAAATGCGCTCGCTACCCATAAATCATTGTCCAAGCAGAGTGACATATAGAAATTGTCGTATGTACCATTACTGACGATAATATTGAGAGAATTGGGTGTGTTTTTATGGATAACTATTAAATTATTGCTGTGCAATGATGATAGGTATTTACGATTTAGAACTACATACCTATGTACATATGTACATATTGATATAGTTGTAAAATCTCGGAAATTATTACCAAAGATTAGTTATTTGGTTTTTATTATCACGAACAAAGTATCACGAAGATTTTCGACTCATCTAAATCATCGATTATCCGTTCAAATCAAAGTACTCCACCGAAAACCATACCATATATCACTGCCCATAATCTAATCTTAAGTCGGGGATATCACCGTGTGGGTTTATTATCTGCCCCAGCGATAATTCCCTTCCCATATTTCAACATCTTCAGACAGGCGCGTTTTATGGCAACGTTAACCATTATTGAACATTGAAAGGTTCCCCTCCTCTTAGGCTATTGACAGGCGATGCCTCAGTTTTTATCAGTCACAGCCGCGCTTATTAAATAATTAACAAGTTTAACCAAACATTAAACATACCGTTGGAAGGTGGAAGGTCTGTCTGAAGAGGGGCTTAGAGTGTGGTTTCCACCCGCTGATCGATCAGCTGAGGCGGTTTTATAATCAGTCTAATTAAATTAAGGCAGCCTTACCTTGTGACTGACTCCGCCGTCAGACGAAAGTTATTTGCTTAAAGTTTTGGCCACGACTCTGTGCTTAAGAGCTCTCGACCTCTTCAAACCGAACGCATTTCGTTTTGTCAGAAATTGATTGCACCGTAGCCGCAATGCCGCGGGTAGTATTATCTTTGATTTTGGACTTTCGTTCGTATTTGCTTCCCGGTTCTTGTGTTCTCTATAAGGTTTCCCTCCCATCGTAAGGTTTATTTTCGTCGGTTGCATGGGCTTCTTTCATCAGGGAGGGCGTGGACATACAGCACGTTTGGCCATAAACGAAATGAATGGAAACCCTCCGGCGGGTTGCGTGGAAACACACCAGCAACGTATTCCTCATAATTTATTACCGCACGTTGAGTTTATTACATTTCTGTCGAGTTGAGTCTCGTGTTATTCCGGATTTTGCATGTCGATGTCATATGGCTTTGGGGTTATTTTATATAGCATACAAATCGGAGCCTGGCCTCTAAGCTCGACCATAAACCCTGTTCATAAATAAAACATTAAACTCTCGTGTCGCATCAACGTTTGACTTCTGGCAAGCGCCTGCTGTTCGATCAATTAAAACGTTCCCTTCAGCCTGAAACGATTCACTTGGAGCAATAAATCGAACGGAAGACGGGCGACAAAACATCCAAACAGAACACCTGAAACTTGCAATCCACCATGACACCATTTTCTAGCTCGATTCGATTTTCCAGGCCCAAAGCCTTATAATGGTTTTACTCGTAAATGCAGCATTAACGTGGCTTTGCCATGAATCTTTTTATTTGCACTTGGGCGCAGCCCCATAGCCATACCCAGCCCACAGCCTATAGCCCGTCGCCACATTCAAAGCTCCAACCATCGCGCTACATGTCACACATTGGCCAGTGGCTTAACGGGAGCGCGCTCTAATTAAAAGCTAAGAGATTGAGCGGGGCTGTAGCTCCAGCAGATCTGTGCCGATAATCAGCAATTGGTTACGATGTCCAAATGGAAATTAAAATGTATCGGCATAAGCGAGTTTCTGTTAATTAATTTGAGGCGAAAACGAAAACAGCATCGCTTTATCATCGCATCATCATCAAAGGAATTTTTTGATTGGCCCTGTCTGCCCGCATATTTCTTGGTGACAAATGCAATAAACAATCGTTTCTAATTGACGAGAAAACATCAGAGTTAGCCCCCCTCCCCCATCTCGCATGGATGACGCAGCTTTCGCACCCGGAATTGGAATTGAAATTGGACTCGGAATCGGAATCGTCAGGCATTGGAGCCGGCACTGCAAGCGTGGGTTCTGCTTATCGCAGAATTTATTTATGTCTCATGTTTGCTGGCAAGCAAGTGGAGGTGGATGGGTGCGCTTATGCAACCGCTTCGTTTGGTTCTAAAAGAGAAAACTAACTTGAGGAATGCATATTATTGAAGAATATCCTCAGATATATCCTCACATTCGTTATCCTCATTCGTTTACTTCAAAATACATATTGATAGATATAATGTACATCCCTAATCCATGCCCCATTGTTCTTTTAGAACTTTACTTGCACGGCATTGCATTGCACTCCCTGCCTGTTCGTCTCTTTCTATGACAGTTCTAACGAGTTTCGACCCCTTCCAATTTAAAAAATATAAATAAACCATAAGGGGGAAACGAAAAAACACACAACTAACTCAATCAAATTGGTCTGCGATCGGGTTTCAATACACAAATGTACATATGAATGGATGTATGAGCACCCTGGAGAAGTTCAGCCCTGCCCCATCTAATGGTGGCGGCTGACGTTGCCGTTGCCGTCATCGAAGCGCGTTTTGTTTCTGTTGTTGCTTATTGAATTTTTATGCAATTTTGTTAAACAGTTAACTGGATCAATTATTTGAATTGCGTGTTCGGTAAACACAGTCGAAGCAGCAACACAGACACAGAAAAGGCTGGCCAGACTGGACACGCCCCAGAACTGTCTCTGTGTCCAAAGAAGCCAACTCCCGCTTGAACGTTGCCCGTCTGGCCTCGCCTTTGTTGGCCCTCTCGCTCGACACTCGACAATAAAAATAAAAGCTAAAAGGAGGAGCGCACTAAGAAACAGCTGCTCAACCATTTGCACTATTCAAATTTCCGATATAGTCTTCTCCACAGCGATGTGCAGACGGATATGTACTGTATGGATATGGAACTATTTCCTGTTGCTAGGTAGACAGCGACTCGCAAGGATAGAGAGCCCAGCCATAGAGGGTCAGCAAGCGGGTCGACACTGAAAGTGGGAAAAGGGGCTGCAAGGGGGTTACTTTAATGGGCTTTCAGTTCCCTTCACTCACCTTTTTGGGGTGGCGTTGGGCCGTTCTTTTTATGAGCGTTGGGTGTGACCCGAACATGTTTTTCCTGGGCCTGACAGAGAGGGAGAGGGTCGAAACTTTAATTTCCACGTTTTTAAATTGCATTCCCGATTGGGGCCAAGGTTTTCGTTTGTAGTCTTCAGTTATTCCATTAACTTGGGAAAGGTTTAGTTTATTTTTGTATGAAAAAAGTTCGGCCAAGGCCTCTTTCGACAGGTGAATGAGAGTGGTTGAGGTCCGCTGAAATGCCAGCCAATTAATCAGAATCCACTTTGGCCAGTAACCCAATTTGGGTATTGATTAACACTCAGTGGGTTCGTGGACACAGCTGTAACTTTGATAAATGTCAGACAGGAAGGGTTTTAATGGAGTTTCCCTCTACCCTTTTATTTAATTTAGCTCGTGAATAGTTTGTGTAGCAACATTAGTATTGATTAATGTTGTGCCCACCAGAATTTCCATTCAGTTTATTCCATCCATTCCAGCTTCAAGTTAATCGTTTAGCAATACCTCAAATCACAATTAACTATCCCAAACAACGTTTTTTTTTACTTTACCTAACCCCAATAATGTTATCGACTTTTTATGGGAGTTGGGAGGTGTGGAATTGGAATAAAACAAAAGGGACTAAATCATCGACGATTGTTGTAGCCGTTCAAGACAAGTTCAAGCAAACTACTCGAAAATTTAACACGAAACAAGTGGGAGGCATACATCTAGCCGTTTCAATTTAAAAAAGAATCAAGATCTTTTTTATTTATAATCCCATTCCGTTCACAAGGAAACATTCGCAATGATTCGTTGGTCATACTTCCAATAAGCGAACAAACCTATAGGAAAAGCAGCAATACCTGGTGTGAGGGAATTATATTATGTTTCACGCGAATCCGATCATAACGGGTGGGTACCAGTTAGAACTGCTTATCACGTACATTTACCGTATCTAATGTTTGCTCCCCAGACGGCCGGTAAAACAAAACATTTGCATGAGCAAATGAATTTCGCTTCGTTTGGAGTTTCTGTAATTATGGGGCTACTTATCGATTTCTGTTCTGGGGTAGGTCGGAACTCATGCCAGGATGTACCCTTGATTTATTCATATGTACATATGTACATATTTATGTAGGTATTATGTACATGCATACTCTTATGTTTCATTCATGGGCAGTAGAATAGAAGGCGAAGAAGCAATATACCTTTTTGACACATATTTCGTAAGCAAAAAACAAAACAGCAACAAACAAGGGAGCAAATAGATATATGTACATATGTACACATCGCAATGTACATACATATGCATACATATGTACATATACGAGTGTTTATGTATATGTAGAACCCAGTCGGGCCATATGCAATGCCGATAAGAACAATGACGACGACTACGTGTAGACGACACAAAGGCCAATAGCCGCTGATATTGTTGGACAGGGGAACTGTGGGAGGAGGAGAGCGAACTTTCCCTTTTTATTTTGTTTGACTTCGTTCGTGTCCATGTGATTGTGTTTGTGTTTGTATTTGTTCCATCGATAAGCCCAAGCGCCTCCGAATCGTCTGAGGCTGACCAAGATCATGTGGCCCATGCATTGCTTATCTCAAAGATACAACACAAACAGAGGCAATCGTAGCACAATTTATTTATTTATGCGAAATATTTATTCTTGTTGGATACAGGCAATGCAGCGCAAGCTTCGTCAAGCGGAAAACAAGAATGTTAAAGATTCAACCAGGCAAGAGGCAGACCCAGAGGCAATGGCAGATGCTGAACAATTCTCCGCCGAGAACGTCTCGGAACTAACACCGCCAGCGACGCCTCCGGCCCCAGGGCCGCCCACATCCCCCACGAGTAGTATTGGCAGCAATGTGGACTTCCAGGCGGTGTGTAAATATATGCCAATGATGCCCCCATCCCTATTTGATCGTTCTCTAGCCGATCCGCACTTCCCTCCTCAACCCACACAGCGCACTCGTCGCGAACTGGAACGAAATCGAGAATTTGTTGGCTCTCTGCTGGCGGCGTATGAGCGCATGGAAAAGTTATGGAATCCCCGGCATCCCGACTACAAGTACAATGCCAAGCGAAGTGTTTACGGGGAATTGGCTGCGCCACTGGAGGGCATCTGCCAGATGCAGCTGACGGGCGCCGAAATCTTTGCCGTACTCAAGGAGCTGCGGAGCCGCTATCGACGGGAGCTGAGCAAGCTGAATGCCCTCGGCGGCAAGCACAAGTCCCGCCTCTGGTACTTTGACAAGATGCACTTCCTCAGAGGCGTCATCGAGAACAAGCGAGCCGAAAGAGAAGCCAAGGTAGGTAGCCAAACGAGAGACTCTTGTATCACGCAACTCATCTGGATGTAACCAACAGGTCACCAATGAGAGTACCGAAAGCGAGAAGTCCTGCGAAACAGATGCCGAGTCCTGCAGCAAGTCTGCCCTGTATCGGGAGGTGCTCAGCTTCATCCTGGATGCGTTCAAGCGGCTGGAGTGCCTGTGGAATCCCCAGCACTACGAATATACCAGCTGCAGCAAGAAGGAACTGTACCGGGAGATCTCTGGCCAATTGCAGGAGGAGCTGAACTACGAGCTGAGTGGCGACGAGTGCTACAAGGAGATACAGAAGCTGAGGACGCGCTACCGCAAGGAGCTGCGCATGGTGATCAAACACAAGGGACTGTATCTGCCCAAGCTCTGGTGCTACGATGAGATGGAGTTCCTGCATCCGATACTGCAAGAGCAGATCTTCAATAAGATTAGCAAGGTATGTACATGCGTCTGCTGGTTGGCTACCCTTCTATATCCTTTGGCATCCCTTGGCTTTTACAGAAAGTCGGTGTGGTGGAGACCAATCAGAAGACAAAGTTCATTGACGCCAGCTCCATTGAATTCGGAACGGCAGAGGATCAGCTGCAGTTTGTGGAGATCTATCGCAACTATGCGGCGTTGTGGGATGTGGATCATCCCGACTTTCGATCGAATGCCTACCGCAGTCAGGCGCTGACCCAGATGTTGGACGAACTGAACACAACCTTCCACACAGCGTATGCCGCCGAGCAGCTGGAGAAGACTCTGTTCGAGCTGCGCAAGGAGTTTTCAGCGCAGAAACGGAAATTACTCACCAACCCAGGAGAATCGTGCAGCATTCCCCTGCTGCACGCCAGACTGGCAGACTTTCTGGAACAGAATCTGGGTCCCTTCCGCTGTGATGTCTGTTCAGAGCTCATCAAAACCTGTGACCAGTATAAGGTGCATCGCTCCGGGCACGACGGCACTCCGCCCTTCATTTGCACGCTCTGCGGCAAGGGCTTCCAGATGCCGTGCAATCTGACGGTGCACATTCGACGGCATCGGCGTGACTTTCCCTATGCATGCGAGAAGTGCGACAAACGCTTTGCCACCTCCACAGAGGTGGCCATCCACCTGCGGACTCACACTGGTGAGCGACCCTACATTTGTGACCTGTGCGGGAAATCCTTCAAGACGTGGTCCTTCTTCGACATACATCGGCGCAGGCACCTCAACCAGTCAACATTCAGCTGCCCCATCTGTGCGAAGGGATTCTACGAGAAGAATCGCTTCACCGACCACATGAACTCCCACTGGGCCATACGCAAGCACCTGTGCACGGTGTGTGGCAAGACCTTTACCACCTATGGCAACCTCAAGAAGCACACCGAACTGCATTTGGCCGTGAAGAAGTACAAGTGCTGCACGTGCGGCAAGCGATTCGCCCAGTTCGCCAGTCTACGCTGGCACAAAAAGCGTGCACACGGCTCCGGGCAATCGGAGGAGACGTAGACCCACTTCTGTGGGGCTACTCCATGTTATTTACACGCCAATCGTAGAGAGTTAGTTACGAGTAAAAAGTTACAAGTTATATTGCCATCATCCACTTTAGGATATTGCCAGCTGAAAGTGTACTTATCTTGCGCTAAGTAATGTATTTATTTACTATTTAAGGAGGTCTGTTAAATGGTCAGGCAGCAAGAGTTTTGCTGCTTGAGTTCTGTACGCTTAATCGCGATAATCGAGCGATTAGGTTTCCATTAGCCGAACGATTGTAACTTGCTTTATGGGTTCAGTTCGGTCGTAATATCATTGAAAGTGAAACCCAAGGCACATTGAATGTATTTGTGCATCGTAAATGTAAGTGTTCTCTTCAGTTCTATTGAAGTGGAAACTACCAGTTGGATGGGGATATATTCTGTAAGAAACTGGAATAAACTCATTTTAAGAGAACAAATTCTCTGCTCAGGCTATAAATCTTGCTTCGAATCGATATTAATTTATATTTCTCCAGTTCTGGCTAATTTGTCAAGCGTTTATTGACTCCAATTGAGTTTCTCCACTCCCACGGCCGCCCCTTGGTAATAAAAGTGCAAGTGACAAATGATGGAGACACAGCCAAGACCCTGAGTCAGAGCCCAGTGCACACACTCAATTAGATTTCATTAAATTGTAGCAACAGCAAACAGCAGAGAGCAAAATGCGAGCACAAATGAACATGAAAATGAGAATTAATTGCACCAATAATGACTTGTGCGTGAATAAACAAATGTCTAGAGCAGCCAACGCCAACTGCACTGAACTGTAACGCAGTAATTACACTCGGAGAGGAGAGTAGAGGGCGAAAAATCGAAAGCTAATCAACTGTCGAGCGAGAAGGGGGCGTAGGAAAAGTAAACTACAAACTGACAAATGGGCTTCGAGATTTATCCGTTTCGAAGTGCCGTTTAAGCTGTTGGAAAAAAAACATAGTACGGGTAAATAATTTATTATAAATAATGAGAATTTATCTGTTGAGCTGATGGACACTTTCATTTTAGTAAAGCTCTCGGTGTACGCTTTGTGCTGGGTAAATCTTTCAACTCCATTCGGCTCTTTGGGCGTATTAGCATCTGCACGGATTTCAGAGATCTGAAGCTGTACCAGGGCTCCCAGAAAATGCCCTGGACATTGTCCACCTCGGACTTGAAGTACTTGCCATTCAAGTTGCTAAGGAATGAGAAAGAGGATAATTCCATATTTATTTTCAAATTATCGAATGGGAGTTACCTTCGAGAACAAAAATCGTACCACCAGGCACCGTGATGATATTCGGCGCAATTCATATGCGTAAATTCATCGTTATCCCTATCGAAGGTTGAGAATTTCATCTTGTCATGGGTGCGCAACGCATCACTGGAGTTGCCTTGATAATGGCCCAGCAATTTCAATTCGTAGCCTTCCTCCTCACTGCCGATAACAAAGTCATCGTAGTGGGCATAGCTTGTCTCCCCATTAAATCTCCTGAAGCTTATGTAGAGCTCGTGGGGCTGCGAGTTTGTCATGCGGTGCAGTTTTTCGAGGCCAATAAAGAACTCTCCGTTGAGCTTGCCAAAGCCCTTGCTGTACTGATCCCAGTTGCGATAGAAGTTCACAGAGCCATCCAGTCGGCGCTGAATAGCCATCCAGCCAGGACCGGCGGATGGGAGACCCTCGCAGGGCACCAGAAAGGGCAGGAATCCGGGCAGATGTATCAAATGAATGCCAGGCGACATGCCAAAGGGTATGCAACTGGTGGTGGCTGCCTCCCAGTCTGCCAACAGATCATCCTTCTTCTCCCTGAATTTGCCTTCAAAGTATGCGTCTTTTGCCTTGAGATGATCGATCAATGCCGTACTGGAGATGTTCTGTTTTCTCAGCTCAGTCAACACGTGCTGTTTCCTCTTCAATCTGGTTTCGTAGATCTTGACCTTCTGCTCGAGTTCCTTGATTTTTTCATCCTTCTCCTTCAGCTTTGCTGCATATGTAGAATTCTGAACATTACAAATCTCTGTGAGATTCTCAAATCTTTTGAGCAAATCGTCGTCAGTGTGTTCCTTGGTTTGCAGCTTGTTTATTTCATTCTCCTTGTCCTTGATGGTCGCCGCACTCTCTGCTATTTTACCCATATAAACATCCAATAAATCGTCCAGATCTCCCTTGCTAATGCGAATGGTTTTGTGCTGATCAATGTGGACTTCTGCCAACTTCTCAGGCACTGGTGTGGCATTGACAATGGGCAGGCTACTTGCGGGTACTACTTCTGTCTTGTTCTTTAAATCTTTAATGACATCCTTGGTGGGCTTAATCTTGGGAATGGCCTGAAAGGACCCGGGTACAGTAAAAACAATCAGCAGTAAAAGCAAACACTTGTCCATTTTGAGACGTACTCCCAGAACCGTGCACATGGAAATCGAAATTAAACTGAATTCGCAAGCGAAATAAATGCATAGCTAATGAGCAAACTATCCAAATCCGGAAGTGAATGCAAAGCTGTCTGCTGATAAGAACTACTGCACTTCCATCTGCACTTGAACTTGAAGCGTACACTTCTACAGCTGGCTCTTTAGTCATTTATTAATTCTAGCTGGGCATACACCAAATTTCACTGTGGACACTAATATTTGTGTACGTTACTTATAAAGTTTTTAATTCGATTTAAAATACAAACTTCGCTGCATGCCTGCAAATGTATACGTTTGCTCTTCAGGTGTCTCTGTTGCTCTTTACATAAATCTGTAGTTTATATGTTGCAAACGTGTAGTTCCCAAGTAGCTATCATGTAAAAGTTGTATCGTTGGCTGCCCGTTTTAGTTAGATCCTTATTTTTTAAACAATCCAGTAAAAAGATGAAACTAAAATTAGCCAATCTTGTGCATAATTAATTCATTAATCATACCAAATTATAGTTTTAGCGCTGAGAATTCTAACTAGCTGGTAATATTTAGCAGAACATCAAAATCAACAAAAATGCTATAGGATATACTATGGTGAAATAACTAAATTAATTTGTAAGCATTTCAACAAAAGGAAGTCGTGAAAACTAGCCAATTTTGTGGAGAATTGATTGATAAATCGAATTAAATTATTGTTTTACCGCGGAGACTTCTAACTAACGAGTAATATCAAATAGAACATAAAAATCGAAGAATATGATTGAAGACTACGGTATATTTACAGTATATTTTGAAAGCAAGGTATATTTCGGTATATTTACAAAGTTCTGTTATCGATAATGCCACGGTGACACCACAAATTGTAGTATACACATTTTCTAACAAAAAGTTGAACGCAGCACCCGGATATAAAATTTTAAACCCGAATAACCTTAAGATATGCACCTTATAAATTGTCAATTAGTTGAAAAATAACTATTGTTAAAGCTCACTGCAAAAGAAATTGATAATCGCGAATAGTGAATATAGTTAAAAGTCAACTGCGACCAATTTAAACCAATTTCAAAGCCAACGTCAGCATACATATTTTGAGTACCATAAGCTAAAAAGTGTTAATTTAAGTGCCGTAATGGAGCTTACAACAAAAACCACACAAAAGACTTTGATTTCAACACTGAAAATTGTATTTGAAAATGCATATGATGGGGTGCCATGGCAGAACAAAGAAAACCACAGAAAGTGGTGCTCCACTGGCCAAAGCAGCGACTGCGCTGCAGCAGCAAAGACTTGGATACGTGCGTGCTGAGTATGTTAACATGAAGCAAGCGCACTGTCTGCAGTCACAGCGCAGCCAGCGCCAACATTTCTCTACATGCAACTGCATTTTGTACGTATACAAAGAAAACGAGTCTTTTGTTCTGCTGTACGAGGCGTAAATCGATGACCAGCAACAAATACATCCACATCATGGAGAAGGGTGTGTATTTTTAGGCTCCCTTTCTCCTAACTTCTTTTATCTGTTTCTTGTGTTTCTATCCGAGTGTCTGTTTGTGTGTGTGTGCGCAATGGATTCCATGTAAATAATTTTCTTGTGTGTGTTTTTTCTTCTCCAGATAAGGCATTAGTCACTTTTCCAAGCCTGTTTTCCCATGCGAGAGCTACGGAATGGACTTATTGTAAGTAACCTGAAAAGAGGTCACCAAACTAGTTTTGCATAGAAAATATAAAAAAAGAGAATTAAAGTATCTGTGAGAAACAAAACTTTTGTTTTAAAATATGAAATAAATTTAGAAATTTCTGTTTTATATTCTTTTAGCGTTTACAAATCGATGCCAAAAATGGTGATACCTATGGACGGTTGACGATACGTGAGCTGGCAGGGGCTGGCAGGACTTGGTATTTATGACTACTATTCTACTTGCAACAAAGCATCCATCGCTATCGACCCACCACTTAATATACATACTAAGTATATCGCAGGCAGCGTAAAAGCGTATCATGCTAAATATCACATTATCTACCTACCATACTATATCTGTATATCAATTTGTATCCATCCATATGTTCATAGAGCGTAAGTGTATTTGCAGATCCATCATCACAAAACCAAACCAAACTACAACAAATCAACGCAACGCTAATCAATACTCTCTCTATATATGCCATATAACTATATAAAAAACAAACATATATCCTTTATGTATCCCACCAACTCTCCATATGATCTTCAACTTATGAATAATTCGATTTGCAGCTCCCAAGTACCAAACAGCCTATGCCTGCGAGGGCAAGAAACTGACCATTGAGTGCGAGCAGGGAGAGCTTATCAACCTGATACGGGCCAACTATGGACGCTTCTCGATTACCATATGCAACGACCATGGCAACGTGGAGTGGAGTGTCAACTGCATGTTCCCCAAGTCCCTCACAGTTCTCAATTCAAGGTAAGTCCTAACACTGA
This sequence comes from Drosophila subobscura, assembly GCF_008121235.1. Classification (NCBI taxonomy): domain Eukaryota; kingdom Metazoa; phylum Arthropoda; class Insecta; order Diptera; family Drosophilidae; genus Drosophila; species Drosophila subobscura. The sequence goes on from NC_048531.1 coordinate 7,487,592, forward strand.
ACTGCGTCACTGGAGCTTTTTCTCCAACACATTCCCAATTTCAGATGCGCCCACAAGAACAGCTGCAGTGTGTTGGCAGCGACCAGTATGTTCGGGGACCCCTGTCAGGGCACTCACAAGTATCTCGAGGCACATTATCAGTGCGTTTCGGCGGCACAGACGTCGACGACGACCAACAGGCCTAGTCCACCGCCATGGGTGCTGAACAATGGGCCGCCAATCTTTGGCAATGGCAGCGGTCTAATACACCCATCGAATATCGGCGGCGCTTCGGCTGCTCCGCCCCGTCTGCCGACACTGCCTGGCGTAGTGGGAATCAATGGCAATGGTGGCATTTTCAATGTACAGCCGCCTGTCACGCATGCAACGCCCCAGGGCAGCACTGCTACGCTACCGGGCGGACGTCTCAAGGGGGTGGCAACCTCCAGCACGACCACCAAGCTTCCAGGTGGTCGTCGCGACGGTCTACCGCCTCCGCCACAGCTGCATCACCATCACAACCATCACACAGACGAGAGCACGCCCACCAAGCCCAGCGGCAAGCTTCCGACTGCCAGCAATGCTACAGCACCCTCGAATACCCGCATCCTCACTGGAATGGGAGGAGGTGGAACTGATGACGGAACCCTCCTAACTACAAAGAGTTCGCCCAATCGGAATCCGGGAACGGCGGCCAGTGGGCCATCGGTTTTAAGCAACGGAAGCGCTGTGCGAACCATAAATAACATCAATCTAAACGCTGCTGGCATGGCTGGATCTGATGACGAGTCCAAGCTGTTCTGCGGTCCCACCCATGCCAGGAATCTCTTTTGGAACATGACCCGTGTGGGCGATGTGAATGTCCAGCCGTGCCCGGGTGGCGCCGCAGGCATTGCCAAGTGGCGCTGTGTGCTTATGAAGCGTATGCCCGACTCGAGTTTCGATGAGGAAGATGACGAAATGGCTGGCTCCAGCACCACCACCCCCATGCCCACCAGTGGCGACTGCATGCACAATAACAGCAACTGTGAGCCGCCAGTGACCATGGCGCACAAGGTTAATCAGCGTCTGCGCAACTTTGAGCCCACCTGGCATCCACTCACCCCAGATCTGACGCAGTGTCGCAGCCTCTGGCTAAACAATCTGGAGATGCGACTAAACCAACGTGACTCCTCGCTGATTTCCATTGCCAATGACATGTCCGAGGTAACGAGCAGTAAAACCCTGTATGGCGGGGATATGTTGGTCACCACCAAAATCATTCAAACCGTGTCCGAGAAAATGCTGCACGACAAGGAGACTTTCCCCGACCAGCGGCAGCGGGAGGCAATGATCATGGAGCTGCTACATTGTGTGGTCAAAACTGGCTCCAACTTGCTGGATGAGTCGCAGCTCTCTTCCTGGCTGGATCTCAATCCTGAGGATCAGATGCGTGTGGCCACATCCCTGCTGACAGGCTTGGAGTACAATGCCTTCCTTCTGGCCGATACGATTATCAGGGAGCGCAGTGTGGTGCAGAAAGTCAAGAATATATGTGAGTAGCTTTGCGCTTTGGGGGATAATTGTCATTCATTACACAATATCCGATTCTCTCTCTCTCTCTGTAGTGCTTTCGGTTCGTGTTTTGGAAACGAAAACCATTCAATCCAGCGTGGTCTTCCCGGACTCGGATCAGTGGCCTCTCAGCTCTGACCGCATTGAATTGCCCCGAGCTGCACTCATTGAGAATAGCGAAGGCGGCCTTGTGCGCATTGTATTTGCCGCCTTTGATCGCCTGGAGTCCATATTGAAGCCCAGCTATGATCACTTTGACCTGAAGAGCTCTCGCAGCTATGGTAAGTCTCAGAATAGACTCTGAATAGAATAAAAGTGAATATTCAAATCCGTCTCTTAGTGCGCAACACAGCAATCTTGGCCAACGACAGCGATGCTGGCGAGGGAGATCTCCAGCAGCGCTTGCGCATACTGAACAGTAAGGTGATCTCAGCCAGTTTGGGCAAGGGACGGCATATCCAGCTCTCCCAACCCATTACATTGACACTAAAGCATTTAAAAACGGAGAATGTGACCAATCCCACCTGCGTATTCTGGAACTATATTGATCAGTGAGTGTCCAAATGACTTAAATTGTGTATTGATTCGAGATTCAATAATTACTTTCCCCTGTGTAGTGCCTGGTCTGCTAATGGCTGCAGCTTGGATTCCACGAATCGCACACACAGCGTCTGCAGCTGCAATCATCTGACCAACTTCGCCATACTCATGGATGTGGTGGATGAGCATCAGCACTCGCTGTTCACAATGTTTGATGGGAATATGCGCATCTTTATCTACATCAGCATCGCCATCTGCGTGGTCTTTATAGTTATTGCACTGCTCACATTGAAGCTGTTCAATGGGGTCTTTGTCAAGGTAAGAAACGCCACAAGTCCGTTGCCCCATCAGAGGGCGGGCAGCAGGCGCCAGCAGAATAATATACGGGATCAGACCCACGAGTCATTGACCTTGACCACACCCAGCAGCCAGACGAATGTCGCTACACCAACTCACACCAATACAAACTTTATTCAGCACAATTCCATTCGCAATTCGCATCGCAACAACTTGAATTACAATGTCCAACAGCAGCAGCAGCAACAACAACACCAGCAGCAAGTTGTGGCAGCTGCTGCTGCTGCTGTGGTGCTGTCCAACCAGCCGCAACGCGGCGCCATGCAAATGAATAACCTAAATCTGAATCTTCACCAACATGGCCAGCAAACGGCGGCGGCTGCTGCAGCTGCTGCTTCGATTGCCGCTGCACTGCAGCAGCATGCTGTCCAGGCGAACAATTCTGTGTCCAGTAATAATCTGAACATAAGCCACAATTACCTGCAAGCTAGGCAGCAGCAGCAGCAACAGCACCAGCAGCAGGCACAGCAGCAGCAGCTGCAACAGCATCCACACCGCAACCACAATCTGAATGTGGCGGACGGCAACGGCATGGACAACACGAACAACATTATAATGCAGGCCAATATGGACGATTTACAATATAAGTGGTGGTGGTGGTGAAAAAGAAGAGAATCAAGCATAAACTGTAGGCTAGGCTAGGCTCTCTCTACTCTTAGATTAATTTATGTATTTATGATCAAGAGACACATGTGATATAATGCTTAAGTAACTCAAATTGTTAATGAAACGAAACTAATTCAATCATAAGACTCGTAAGCTGCACAGGAAAGCGATAAGGATTTATGAATCGCTTTCCAGCAACGGCTAACACTTGAAGACTCTCCCAGTTCAGTTATATGTAGTTCTATATCGTAGTAATTTGTCATAGTCTAAGCATAGCTCCCTCTTCTCAATTCCAGAAGTGTGAGATTTTAAATTGATGTTTCTGCTCACTCGCACAAACAGTTCATTCATTATATTTTGGCATGTTTTATTCACATTAATTAATTATCCATTCGAGTGTATTCCTAACCCCGTTGTGTGCATTTTCATTGTCTAACAAATTTAACCTAGACATCGTACCATTGATATAATTCCTTTAATCATTTCAAAACTTTCTTTTGTATGTATTTAATTAATAAAATATACAAATGTTGCTAATTTTGTCCTGTAAAAGTGAATTTTGTGTTTGTTTATTTGTTGATTTATATTTTAGTTTGTCGTATTATGTATCTTCCATTTTGTTTCGCTTGTTTCGTGTCTTGTTTTATGTCTTACTTTCATTATTAGTCTTATTAATTTTACATAGCTATTTGTTTTTGGACATTTCACCACCAGCCACCAAAATTATTGTAAATCAAATACTAACTTAAGTTTGAGCATCGAACATACGTTCTTTGGGGGCGATCCCAGTGGGTGACTGCCCTTGCCATTCATTTTTCTGCCTGGCCTGCTCGCTGATCCGAAAACTGAAAACAATCCCCAATCTTATCCCCCCATTTTCTACTCTATTTCTTTTCGATATTCTTCTAGTCCGCACGCACCTCGATCTATATCAACATTTATATTTGCCTGCTGGCCATTGAGCTGCTCTTTCTACTGGGCATTGAACAGACCGAAACAAGCATATTCTTCTGTGGTTGCATAACCGTTTTCCTCCACTGTGCCATACTCTCTGGCACCGCCTGGTTCTGCTACGAAGGTAAGCCAACCTCTACTCCCACTCTATGTAACGAAAAGCCTACAGCTCTAACATCCTATAGCCTTCCACTCGTACTCCACTCTCACCTCGGATGAGCTGCTCCTGGAGGTGGATCAGACACCGAAAGTGAACTGCTATTACCTGCTCTCCTATGGCATGGCATTGAGCGTGGTGGCCATATCGCTGATCATCGATCCCAGCACCTACACCCAAAACGATTATTGCGTTCTCATGGAGGGCAATGCAGTGTTCTATGCCACCTTTGTTGCTCCAGTGCTCATCTTCTTTATGGTAAGCTCACAACATCAAAAAAGAACAGCTTGGAAAAACCCAATAAAATCATTCCACAATAATATTCTCAGGCTGCCATTGGTTACACATTCCTCTCCTGGATTATCATGTGCCGCAAGAGTCGCACTGGATTGAAGACCAAAGAGCACACACGCCTGGCCACTGTTCGGTAAGTTTTCCTTGGCCCTTTCCATCGATAACCGATGAGATAATCTGTTGATGCTTTCTCTTTGCTTGCAGCTTCGACATACGTTGCTCGTTTGTGTTCTTCCTGCTGCTCAGCGCCGTTTGGTTGTCAGCCTATTTGTATTTGCGCGGTGCTAAAATGGATGAGGACGTGACCGACGTCTATGGATATAGCTTTATTTGCTTCAACACCCTCCTGGGACTCTACATCTTTGTGTTCCACTGCATCCAGAACGAGAAAATACGCCGAGAGTATCGCAAATATGTGCGACAGCACGCATGGCTGCCCAAGTGCCTGCGTTGCTCCAAGACCTCCATTTCGTCGGGCATAGGGGCCGGAGCTGGACTTGGTGGCACCAACGCTGGCACCTTATGCAGCGTCTCAAATGCAAAGAAATCCAAGCTACCGTTGGGGGCCAGCGATGGGCCGCACGATGAGCAGCAGCAGCAACATTTACCGGCTACCGAAGACGTCATCATGGGCGCAGGTTCCGACTGTGAGCTCAATGAAGCCCAGCAGAGACGAACCTTAAAGAGCGGACTGATAACGGGCACCCTGCAACCAGCGCAGCCTCCTCTTGGCGGCCATGTAGTGCTAGAGAGAGGGAATACTTTACGCTCCACTGGGCATGCATCGCCAACCAGCTCGGCGGGATCTACGCACCTGATATTCGCCCACAAGCAGCAGCAGCCGCAGCAGCAACCACCTTTGGGTGAGGCCTACTACAATCAGCCGGACTACTACAGCTGGAAGCAGAAGGCCCAACGGGAGTTTTACAATAACGCTGGGGCACCCACATCCTCGCCGCAGCAGGCCCATGAGGTGTTCTACTGGACGCAGAAGCCAAACAGCCAGCACGGCAAGAAGAAGAGGGGTGGCGGAGGAGCTATTCCGGCATCCCCGAGTGGTTCACTGCACAGCCGGGCCACAGCCGCCTCCCAAGTGCTGTTCTATCCATCGTACAAGAAGACAAAGCCGGGACAGCAAGCCTATCCGCACTATGCAGAGGCCCTGGACCCACCACAGCCACCCAACACTGCTGCCTTTTATCAACAGCAGCAGCAGCAGCTGCGCCAACAGCGGCAGCAACAGCAGCAGCAGCAAGTCTCCTCCGATGAGGAGCAGGCAGAACAGCATGCCCATCTGTTGCACTTGCAGCACCAGCAACAACAGCAGCAGCAGCAACGACGAGCTAATGGCCAGCAACAGCTGCCAGCTCCGCCGCCGCACATGGCGCAGTACCAGCAGGAGTTCATGCAGCGTCAATATAGAAATAAGCATTCCAACTGTGATCTGGGCGATGCCTACTATAATCAAGGCAGTGTCGGCGGAGTGGATGGCGGGCCTGTGTACGAGGAGATACTCAGTAATCGCAACTCGGATGCCCAACACTACGAAGTGGGCGACTTTGATGTGGACGAGGTCTATAACAACAGCGTGGGCACCGGCGTATTTAACAACATGCGTGCGGCAGTGGCTACTGGCGGGAGTCGCTATGGTGGCAGTCTAAGTGGAGGCAGTGTCTCATCACGAAATCAACAGCAACAGCCGCTGGCGCAGCCAATTCCTGCGAGACGTTGCACTGCCGACGAGGACGATGACGAGGAGGAGGATGATGAAGAGACAACTGCCGCAGAGCAACTGCACGATGGCGCCTGTGATGAGGAGGAGGAGGAAGATGACGAGAGCGATATGGAGGATGATTCGCACGGGTTGCCACCCCAAAGCGCTGAGCGAATGCGTCGATTAATGGCGCTGCAGGATGCGGACTTTAAGCGGCGGTTTCAGTAAGTAACTAAACGCAAAGTGCGAAGACAGCGAATTTTTAATAAGTAGAATTTAATCCAACTCTAGGCGTCAGCTGCGCAAGCATGGAGCGCCCGTTGATTATGGAACGCAACCACCCGGAGCAGCGCAAGCAGCAATAGGAGGATCGCACCCAGAACACAATGGTGCGGTTTTTGGGGTTAGCGGCGGCGTTGGTGAGGGCTCCATGCGGGGCGCGCTTAGGCAGCAACAGCAACAGCATGCCAAGTCACCGAGCGCCCGTTTGGCGGTAAATGAGCTATTTGGTCATGGCAACGCCGGACCACCACTGCCACCGGCCAATCAGACGCCCGCACAGAAGCGTCAACAGCTTCAGAAACTATCACCGCAGTCCACAACATCATCGTCGTCGCATACATCACACAGTAATCCCCACACAGCAAACCCCCATCCGCATCCCCCACAACACCAACAGCGTCATCTGTCGGCCATGCTGGATGAGAACAACACGGTGCGCTGCTACCTTGAGCCGTTGGCAAAGTAGAGCAAGCAGCCCACCGCATGGGATACCCCGAAACAGTCTTAGGCAAAAATTGTAGCTTAGGGTCTCTAACTATACCTAGTATTAGTCGTTAGTCGAAAATATGGAGCATTGTGTGAAACAACATGCTGTCATGCTATCTATACGTGCAGTGATTCTAGAATCCCAAAACTTTATGAATGTATATGTAATAACTCAAATCTAGACGATAGGCAAACCACAGAGAAGACACATAGAAACACAGAAGAAGCATAGAAGACCCAACATGGAGCAAGTGCAAGCTTAACCTAAATAGAAGGGACTTGATTTGATATGAGTTGTGTCTGTCCTTCGACTTGCATGCATTTTATACCAACTTGGAAAACGATCTATAATGATATATTATGAATAAATGTATGTACTATATGTATACTGTATTGTAATACATGCCACCACATGCCATTTTAAGTAGATTGTCGATAATATAAAAACAAAACCCAAATATATATATTTGAATGTGTATGTATAAGATCTGAGAACTGTATATGTACATTATATATATTGTATTGAATGCTGGCGGATTATGTTTTATGTATTTTGTAAGGAATCAATTAGTTGTTTATTTGATTTGTCGCTGATTACGATCGTAAGATATACATAGATATAGAGACACGCAGGCTTAAGATTTGTTTCACGTTTCATTAACCAAAAAAAGAAAGCAGAAAACATATTTGAAGTACTTTCGTTTTTATAATTGTATTTTTGTACTATCCAACTGCCGCTTTGCACCTCTGAACCAAATATTCCTTCCAATTATGTAACAAATAATGGGAAATTCGATTGGAAAGTCGAGCGGAATTCCAACTGCCATTCTGTTGTTGCTTTTGTATTTCTTTTATGTTTTAAGTGAACGAACCAGAGCGAAGCATTTCAAGTGTACATTTTCATCAATATAGATGCTTTAAGCACACATATGAGGGCATTTATTTTGTATATTTTGAAGAGAACTCTTAATTGCTTTATTATTTATATATATTACTAATATCTACTGGAAGATAAATAAATCGATTGCTATGTAAATGACTTTGATATTGAATGGCAGGCGGCATAGAGAGAGACATCATACAAAACAAAATACCTATCTAGCAAAGAAAGATTTCAACCAAACCTCACTTGTTAACTAGGAACTAACTGTAAAGCTCTTTGAACACTAGCTAACTAACACACTCACACACACACACACTTAACGGTACTATCAAGAGAAACCTTCGCTCCCTAGAGAACTTCACGCAAGTGTACAAAAAACAAAAACAAATAAAATAAAGTGCAAAACCAAAAGATATAAAATATAGGAAATATTATATGTTGTATCAACCTTGCTAAAGCGTGTCCCGATCCCCAGTAAGAGCAACTTGCATGCAAAACTCGCAGCACAAAGAACAAAACAACTGTCTCTACTACAGAAAGAAAACAAGCAAACAAAATGAATGTATTACGAAAACTAATGGCACACACACAAACACAGGATAAAGATAGTTATTAAGCACCCGCAGCATGCAAGTTTTATAAGAAAAACCAAATTAACGTAAATCAGCTAAAAACATTAAACTCAAGTTAGTGTAAATGATTTCCAAACTAAAACAAAGACGCGCAGGTCTGGTCGAAAACAAGCAAAGGACACGAGAGAGAGACTCTAAGCGAACCGAATGAAAAGATATTGAATGTATTGCGCCAGCTAGTACTTAACTTACATATATTAAACATATATTGCAGACACAATTAATTAAATATATATATATATATATGTGAGTACGTGTACGTGTATGTATTTTGATTAGCCATCAAACAAATCCACTAAAATGTCTCTGCATGTTGACTTTCTTCATGATACTGGACTACAACTGGAAATCGAAATATTTGAAATAAACCAAATCATGCATCCTCTCAAACTGTACGGAAAAGCCCGAGGAAATGTTTATGTACACATTTTTTTTCTATTTAAGACCAATTAAAATTTATTTCATTTGAATGTACATGGAAAATCGGAGTTATAATTAATTTGCACTTGGGGACTCTGTGTTTTGGGTAAAACAAATTTATGATATTATGATAATGATCAGGGAATGTGCAGCATTCTGCATTCCTTGGGAAAGAGGATATTATAGAAATAAGGTAAGTTTTTCATGTTAGCTTGCTAGTAATAGGTATTAAACAGAATATCAAAATCGAGGAAAATGCTTTTCGGACATAGCCAGAGCACGATTAACACATTTTCGCTAACTCAGTTTTAAACTGTTTAGATATATCGGGCTTGAGAGTGTTAATATCGGTGCAGTCAGGTGTTTTCTTTTATCGATAAATCCGCGGTCGCACTGATGCTTTTGCAAATAAACGAAAATGACTGAATTCCAATGGCCCTGGGAGTACACATTCCCACCGTTCTTCACGTAAGCATTGGCAATTAGTACAAGTATGCATTATTTAACTTCCCCGACAGTTTACAGCCCCACGAAGAAACCAGACAGCAGCAGCTGAAGGTCTGGACGGATCTCTTTCTCAAATACCTCAAGCATACGAATAAGTTTTCACTCAGCATCAACGAACAGAGCTTGCCACTATTCCACAATGAGTCAATTCAGCGCCGCCTTTCCCCTGAGCTCATTCTGGTGATACTGGAGGAACTGCAACGGACTGGGCATGCAGCTGCCTTGGACAAACGCCGCCAGGAGTGGCAAGTGTATTGGTACACACTGGAGGAGTATGGGAATATGGTGTACGATTGGATACAAGAGACAGGTCAGACCAACAGCATTTGCACACTGTACGAAATAGCTTCTGGCGAGAGCTCCACTCAGATGGATTTTCATGGCGTAGACGAGTCAGTGCTCCTGAGTGCACTACGACTGCTGGAAGAGAAGGGCCGATGTGAACTAATTGAGATGGATGGCAGCCACGGTGTCAAATTCTTCTAAATGATTTTGTTGCTTGGTAAATGTGCATTCTCTCCACGGTGGCTTTTAATACAAACAAAAAATGCGTCAACGACCCGGTAAGGAAATACATTGTATTGAATGTACCAATATTCATTATTAGTATCAAACGCCTAGTCGTTGTAGCCATCAGCATTAGCGCCAGTATGGCTATATACGCATTCTGTCACAGCAAGTACGTTTTAAATAAAAAATAAATATTATTTTGACACAAGGATTAATTTTGACTATAATAATAATTCGATCTCAATCAGAGGTTAGCTATTCGGGAATCCATTTCGACCAGAAAACTAATATACTCTTTTCGCCACCCATTAGAGGGTTGTTTGTTTTTTGATGCTGCTAGTGGTGAGAGCTCATGCGATAGAAGAACAGGGTTGAAATCTTTGGAAAATCGAACAAACGCAGCACTATGTCAACTTTTTGCCACCACTAGGCATATGCAAGGGCGCCCCAGGAAAAAACTGCAAATCTACAAAATGGTAAGGAATATACCACAAATTGCTTTAATATGTAATTTATATGGGTTATTTAATCACAGAGCGTGGAGGATGCTATACGGTCCATGGATAGCTTGAACCTAGAAACTGTGCTTAAGCATGCAGCCATTGCTTCGCTCACATGCAAAGGACGGACATTGGGCCCCGACCGGGAACCATTTTGGGTGAAAGGGGAACAGAAAAGTCAGGACGAAGGCATCGTAAATGCCGAGGAGACTGTAGCAGAGGAAACGATTGTTTCGCCTAGCATCCGGGACAAGGAGCCCAGCTTGTCGTGCTTCCCAGATGCAGAGGAAATAAACGCTAGCATATTAAAGCGGGAAATGGCGGAGCAGTGCAAGAGGAGCGTCCGTAAGCAAATTCAGGCATTAAAGGAGCGGCAACAAAGCCAGCAGATACAGCGGGAAGCCCGTCAGCAGAAAGAAGAGCAGCAAGCCGAGTGCCTGGCGCAAATAGCTTTACGAGAGAAGAATGAGAATATGATCAATCAGCAGGCGGAACAGATGGCCCAGGAGCAGCTGGAGGCACAGCAGCGTCAACAGCTAGAGCTGCGCAAGAGAACTGACCAAAAGTTGCATAAACTGGCCCTGGAGGGCGTGTCACGATGCCAAAGAAGATTCGGCAACAAGTATGAGGGAATCATAAAGCTGTTGCTGTCATTGGACAAGGAGACGGTGCAGGTCTGTGCCGTCCAAAACCAGCAACTCAAGGAGCTGGGAGAAAAGTTTGATCAACTGGTCTGCGCTGTGAAAATGGGAAACTGCGAGCAAAGTCAATATTTAAGCTCAATCATTAAGGCCGAGCATTATTGCAAAAGCTTGGACGAATTGGAGGCCGACATGATCAAAGAACTGGCGGAGTTCTCCGAGCTCATCCAGCAGCAGATAAAAAGAGAAGCTGCACAGCGTCAGGAGGAAGAGAAACAGCGTCAGTTGGAGGAAGAAAAGCGGCAGTTTGAAGAACAGACGCAGAGACAGAAGGAAAAGGAGGAGTCAGATGCTCAGCAAAAACAGCAATTGGCAGAAGAGGCTGCCAAGGCTGAAGCCGCCAAGGCCACACCACCCCCTGAGCCAAGTTCCGTTCAGGTTTCGCAGGCGGAAGCCAACATATCTAGATCCTATGTCCACCCATCGCGCCTAGCATTCTACAATGAAATCATTTCACTCTACCAAGCCAAAGTGGATGCAGTGAAGCCCTTGCAGTCCGAGGAGTCACTGAAGCAGTATCGCTCTGGTTGCCAAAGAGCAATCAACTTGCCGCTGAACGCCATCACGGCGGTCAGTCCGCAGCATCTAAGCAGCAATTTTGAGAAACTCTACAACTTCTTTGCCGGCCAGCCCGTTAGAGTAATGAATGATGCCACCATTACCATTAATGATCATCCGTTGGCTCGTGACTATTGCATGCTCTTGATGGCCAAGAAGTTCGTTAGCCAATCGGAGACAGCCATCTCTGGCAATCCCCAAGCCGCTTTTCCGTTTGCATCGGTTATTGTGACCTTCTGGAAGTTGCTGCCGGACTTTGGAAAAGTTTTCCTGGCTTATCTCTACAAGGAGTCGCCCTATCTGGTGCCCTACGTGATACCGCAGCAGCCGGGACAGACAGCAGAGCAATATTTAAAATCGATGGGCTATCGGCTGTCGGATAAAAACGAGCTGGAGAAGCCGGACATGTTTCTCAAGCGACAAACTGGCATCGCCCGTCTCTATGCTGCTGTGATTATAACGCCTGGTCGAAAAGCCGACGGGCCTGCCCACTGTTTCGGTCTGGAGGAGGGCTGGCGTTGGCTGGCCCATGTGGTGCATGTGAAACCGTTGCCAGACATCAGCGCCACCCTGATCATGGAGATACTGCAGACACTGGGCTTTGAGCTGTGGCGCACCTACGGCAAGCAGTTCCTCAAGCTATTGCTCTACATTCACGTTTCCTATATGCCCCAGCTGGCCGTCTACGATGAGGGCGGACCAAAGACGCGACTGGAAATGCTTTTGGGCAAGTTCCTGCGCGAGCGCCAGATTCCACAGGCGGTGGGTCTTTTGC